>NC_132913.1:45661735-46957735 GCF_047675955.1 Chlorocebus sabaeus
GCTGTTACTCAGGGATCAATTTAAATAATATTCATACCCTGGATGATGCCAACCATCAGGTAAGTCTAGCCTCTTACCTGACTCTTTTGAAATATTAAGGTATTTCAAGAATACTCTGTAATCGAATGTGTTTTTTTTCTATTTCAATTGAGCAGTAATTCCCTACCTTGCTTAATTCTAAAATGAACATCATATCTTCATTCTTAAATGGAAGGTAAAATAGAGGTTATTATAGGGTTATTTTAGGGCATAAATGCCTATGGAATTGCACGTCAGTTTGGGAAGTTTGCCTTCACGCCTTCAAGTGTACAGGGAGATAAGTACTCCTTCAATGTGTGAAATGATTCTGTAGTGCCCATCCTGCACTAAAGGGGAAGAAGAATCTGAAATATAACACCAGTGGACTAGGTATGTTTGGAGAATTAAATAACTGTTTCACAGCCAGACAGTACTACAGACAACTGCAAATAGAGAAAAGAAGGAAAACTTTTAAGATACATGGATGTAAGCTTTCTTTCTTACATCAATGGAAGTGATGATAGCAGTCAGCAGGTCAGTTCGATGCTCGGTGATAAGAAATAACAGGGTTATTTCAGGGTAAGGTAATCAGGCCCTGAGTTGCCAAGAGTGTACTTGCTGGTTTCAGTTCAGAAGCTGCACAACATTCAAATATTTCTTACATTGTCACTTTAATAATTCAGTGGAATTATCTTAATTTAGTGTGCTATGTTACCATTACTAAATTGGGGATGTTACATGATGGTAATCTTCAGTTAAACTCAGGAATGTTGCAGACATTTTCTTCATCATTGACCTGTTGTTTTTTCCTTTTCATAATTCAGATTTATTTGATATACCAATAAATGTTGGCTATATCACTGATCATTTTATTATTCAGAGTCTTGATAACATTATAGTTTATTATGACTCATATATAAAATTGCAGCTGAAAAAATGTCGTTAGGGATTGTATTGTGAGATATTATTACTACTAAATATATAAATTAAAATATAGAAGTGTCTGAGTTATTGTAAGTCATGTGATTGCAAAGCATTTTTCCTGAATGGAATAATGCCTGGTGGTTGGTTGGGTGCCAGTCCAGGTAGCTAGATATAGAATAATACAGTCCTCACAAAATCCAGAACTCACAATGTAGGGTAGGGAGGAAGGGGGCCAGGGGAAGCACCTTTCTTTGACATCCGAGGCATGTTTGACTTCTATAGTTTTCTCTCCACTAAATATAAATTTGGTGAGTTGCAAATATTCAATGGTGTTAGTACTGCTCTTCCTTAATCTGTGCCCCTAAACTGCCCCCACCATCCTGCCACAACACACACACACTATGCCATCACCACGTCTGTCAACTTGGCAAGGCAGAGGAAGCTGCTTGTGGTCTGAGGCCATGTACATAACCTGTAGACATTGGTGTCCTGTATTCCAGGTTGAATTTAAAACAGGTGTGGAATTTGACACAAAAATGATACTGTATATGAAAGTTAGGTAAAATGTGTATTTGAAATGAGGCTATCAGGGTACTATGCAGACTTTTGGGGCCTGGCTGGAAACTTGGAATGTAGTTTTTCATAGAAACCCACAATCGGTTTACAAATAGACTTTTGAAACACTGGCTAGGTGGTATGTGAAGTTTTGTCCCATTGCAAGCTGTGTTTTAATTGCAAGCATGAGGGAGGTAAAAAGTATCCCAAATCAGAAATTAGGAGATCTGCCATTAAACCTTATTACCTTGACAAACCATTTAACGTTTGGATGATAGTTTCCTCCTTTTAAAAATACAGTTTGGATTATGTTGATCTAAGTTACATCTTAGCTCAAGATTCCTGAAGTTCACAGTGGTTTTAAAAAATTTTTCTTAAGAAAGAAAGAAAAAAAAACTTTTCCAAGCTTGAATATACTGTTCCCTTTTGTACCTCAAATCATGACAGCAAGGAAGTTGAATTTCTCTTTTGAGACTTCGAAACTTCTTCACATTCATTTGTAATTGTTTTGTTTTGTTTTAAAACGATATCATTTTGGGAAGTGAGGGAAAGGGATGAAGCACATGTTTTCAAAGTCTTGCTACCTCTACCCTAGTCCAAGATTACATATGGTAGTTTTGGCCAGGGAAAGTGCTTGAGATTTCACCTTTACATTCAGTGAGGCTCTTGAAGTGTCATTAAGGTAGTGAGGTGTCATGGTTAGCAACCTTACTGTCAGGGTCCAGTTCTGGCACTGCAACTTGCTAGCTGTGTAACTTGGCAGATTGTATAAACTCTATGGTCCTCGTTTTGCTCATCTGTAGGATGGAGTGATAAAAGTACCCACTTCGTATGGTTGTTGTGGAGATTAAATGAATTAATACATGTGAAGTGCTTACAACAGGAGCTGGCTCAGAGCCAGCACTTAATACATTTAAATCATTATTTTTACATTGTGGTGCTTTATGATGGTTTCTGCCGCATTTACCAAATGCCAGGGAAATTATTGGCTTGCTTTCTGTGTGGGTTTTGTCAAAATGATTATGGATTTCAACAGGATATTTCAGGGAAGAAATAAACTGCTGAAGAGAACCATTATGAGCTTGATAGTTTGCAGGACATTGTCTGTAGAAAGAGAATCCAGCACAGTAATTAAGGGCCTTTTTAAGTAAGGAAGTTGTAGCTTCTTGTGGTAGGTAATACTTGGAGAGGCATTAACCACCACTAGCCAACAAGTATAGGAGAATGTATACAAGTATTGCATTTGTAATCCCAGGTAGTAGTCATTTTATAAAATGTCTTTGCTAGTCAGTACATGAATAAAGCATTAGAAACTCTTCATCATTTAATGCCATTTGCCCAAATGCAGCTTGTAAGTTAACTCTTTAAGCTGGCTTTTCTGTCCGAAAGTGATCACAGTTGAAAAAATAAATAAATGGATATTTGAAATCAGCAGGAGACTCCCAAATCAAGAAAGGCTAGAAAAGAGTAAGGAGGTTTGGAAGATACATGATGTAAATCAACAGACAGTGGTTAAACAGATACCAAGAGGCTCTAGTTCTAGTCCTGGCTTTGCCACTGTGCAGGTGTGTCTCCCATGAGCAAGTCATTTAACTCTCGTGGGCTTTAGTTTTCTTGTCTATAAAATGAGGGAGCTGGTCCAGATGCTCTCTAGAGTCCTTCTAGTACTTACATTTCGCAACTCTTAGAACATCAAGCCGTTACATTTTTTCCTCAGCAAGAATGTACTGTCTTCCCAAGGATTTATGACAATTTACCCTTTGGGATAAGGAGAGAAAATTGAAGTTGTATACTTGAAATTCTCAGCTCCTGAAAATATAAGTGTCACAGCCAGACAAACCTGTGACCCCTTTGTGGCTGAGTCAGTGGCTCCGTGTCTTGTGCGATGGTGGTGTGAAGTGCTCCAGGAGTGAGGATCCTTGGGGCTCCTCGGGGCAGGAGCTGAGCAGTGAGCCTTTGTGGAGCTGCACATCTGCAGTTTGTCACAGCCCTGCCTTCTGGGACTCATTTGTCTACAACCAGTCCCCTGTGCACACTGGAGACTTCACCTCTGATTGAGACTACATTTTCTAGAAGTTGGTTAGAAACAAGAAAGGGGATTTAGGATGGTGATTAGAAGGGACTAGTCTTGTTATAGTGAGAATGACCCACTTCTTACTTGCTCAGATGGTTTGATTTGTCCTCAGAGAAGTTAAACAACTGACACAGAGTCGCTCCTCTGAAAACATTTTGTATGAATACTTTAGGTTCATAGGGAACTCACTAATCCATATCTCATAGAATATAGGTACTTTTCATTCAACTCTAATTATTACATATAGACAATCTACCAGTGTTCAGAAATTGTGGCACATTTCATGAGGATAATTTTTTACGTGGATTTGTGCTCTTCTATAAAAAGTAATTTAAAAATTCAGTGATGAACGTTTCTTCTAGACCCTGTTCTCTTCCTTTGTGGAGGAAAAAAGTCCCTATAGAACTCTAGTATGTATAAATCTATAAAACAATTTTTAAAAAGTATTGAGGTTAGCTCTTCCCCTTTGCTAATGCAATAAGGACATTATTTGCAAAGGGAAGCATTAATTATACTACTATTGTATGCAGTATTAAATGAATTGTCAATGTCATGATCAAAGTAAACCCTTGAAGAACTGTCTTTTGTTGCCAGATCTTCATGAGAATTGTAAACACTCATGTAAAACAAACCATTATTTACCACTTTGCAGTAAAATGGATCATGTGTTCTGACACCTATACCCTGGGTTGAGTGGGAAACAGGGACTGTTTGATGAGTTAAAGGTAACTTTATTCCTGTATACTACTAGGGGTGCAAGTGAGGGGACTGTAGACAATTATTACTTCAGATATTTGTTGGAGTCCTATTGTGTGTAAGGTATTGTGTTTCGTTTTGCATACTTATTTAAAACGATACTACTTATTTGAAATGATTCATTTTAGTTCATTTTAACCAACATTTTTTAGTCCCCTGCTCCATATCAGACTCTGATAGGCCTTATGGCCAAAAAGATGACTTCCTCCAGGGATACTTACTGTCTGTGTTAGATTCAGTAATGGGAGTCTCAGTCTTTAAGGAATCCATGATACATTTTTCAGTCTGGTTGGGAAAGATAAGACACATAAGGTAGAGAAGATTGTCCTAGAAATGTTGGTATATAAATAAACATGTAAAATTGTTTCGTAAGTATTAAGGATGAGCTATAAAATAACCAGGTTTTAGCTTATATTTCTACTTGCTTCGTTTTGTATTACATGATAAATTACCCGATTCTGGAGATAGCTATTAACCACTCTCATTAGCTTTCTTTGGGATAAGTCTGCACCAAAGATAAGTAGTGATTTCAAAACAAATTTTAATCATGAACTTGATTTATTTTGGCTGTATCTCTTGAAACACTTTACCATATAGCCTGTGTGAAATAATTAATCATAATGACAATACATTATTTATGAGAAACCGTAATTTATGCCTTAAGATCTGCCATTTTATTAAGTTCTTATTTTTATTTTTCATACAGCAGTATTTTGGTTTATTGTGTTTTTTGCTTCTCTTGTATTCTCTATGTTTGTGTGTCTTTATAAGCCCAATCTTACTGTTGAAAATATTCCCTCCCATTGTTATGAATAAATAGAATGTTTTAAAATCTCTTGTGACATATGCTAGAATAAATGGTCTCACTGACTCTTGCCTTGAATCTCAGAATGATGCACTGATGGGAATTTTTCACTTACTGTCAGTTTGTCGATGACTACATAAGCAGTAAGTCTGTTTAAAAAAGGCACTGAATAAGGAATCAGAAAATCGAACTGGACTTCACAAGAACTATTAATGCTATTAGTCTGAGACTTGTGATAAACAACTCAGATGTTAAAGGTCTAATTCAGACTGTTAACAGATGAAAAATAAGTGTCAGTCTGAAATCTTTGGATAGTATATTGGCAAGTGTCAATCTTCCAAAATACGGTTTAGAACTGTGAATATAATTTTTCATAGAAGCAACATTAATCCGTAAATCTCCCATCCTATAGTGTAACTAGAGTATATCAGTTCCATGGGAACATAGTCCTGCTCTAAAGCTACTCAACAGCAGGGACTTTATCTTTCTACGTGACTTAATCTCAACCTCCAGCGGTTCTACATACCTTAAGTGAATAAGTGAGTTTGACTTCTACTTTTGAACACCTTCACCTACTACTCTTGGATAATCTTGTCTGTCTGTGCCTAATACTTATCCTCTGTCCTTTTGTAAACTGGTCTGAGACCCTAATACCATTTATCCTGCATGTTTCAAAGGAAAAAACTATTTAGACTTTTAAAAAAATGCTTTTGTAATAAAACTTGCTAGATAAATAATTCATTATACCACAATGGCCAGGTGCAGTGGCTCAAGCTATAATCCCAGCACTTTGGGAGGCTGAGGCAGGTGGATCACTTGAGATTAGGAGTTCAAGACCAGCCTAGACAACATGGTGAAACCCTCTCTCTACTAAAAATACAAAAAAGAAAAAAAAAATTTGGCAGGCGCCTGTGGTCCCAGCTACTTGGGAGGCTGAGGTGGGAGAATCACATGAACCCATGAGGCAGAGGTTGCAGTGTGCAGAGATTACACCACTGCACTCCAGCCTGGGTGACAGAGCGAAGCTCCATTTCAAAAAAAAAAAAAAGAAAAGAAAAAGAAAGAAAAGAAATTAATTAGAAGATTATAAACAGATTGGTTCATGTTCATTTTAACCTTAATTGCCTGGATTATAACCACAGTGAGATGAGTTTTCATAATGCTCTTTATCGTACTATTACTAGGCACCCATCAAGCACCAAGACTAAACTAAGCTTTCAAAGTGTGGTGTTGAGCAAACTTTCTGTATCCATACCTTTTGTGAATCAGTAATATCTTTGTATAGTCAGCTGAAGAAGACAGAAGTAGATATAATTTAAAGCACATGAAGTTTTTCAAAGGGGAAATGTTACAAAAATGCTAAGGGTATTATTGGTACTATAAAATTACATAAATGTTAAGAGTAACGAAATGAAATTTTGTAGCTTGTTTTGACCTAGTTGGTATAGTAAGTAAACCTTTGTTTGGTCTTAATATAGTAGATAGAAATATTCTTATACATTTTGGTTGTCCCTTTCCCAACCTCATATAATTACTGTAATAAAATTTACAGAAAGAGAGATCCTGTGTACCCTTTATATCGTTTTTCCCCAATGGTAACATCTTGCAAAACTGTAATACAGTGTCACAACCAGGATATTAACATTGATAATATCAAGATACATAACATTTCCATCACCACAAAGCTCATCTCCCCTACCCTCATCCCCTCCTGAGTCTCTGGCAACCATGCATTGTTCATCACATCTATAGTTTTGTCTTTTTAAGAATGCTAGTGGCATACACCTGTAGTTACAGCTACTGAGGAGGCTGAGGTGGGAGGATGGCTTGAGCCTGGGAGGGCAAGACTGTGGTGAGCCATGATCTCACCACTGCACTCCGTCCTGGGTGAAAGAGTGAGACCCTGTCTCCAAAAGAAAAAACTGTGGGCACGGTGGCTCACTCCTATTATCTGAGCACTGTGAGAGGCTAAGATATGAAGATTGCTTGAGGCCAAGAGTTCAAGACTAGCCTGGGCAACATAGGCAGACCCTGTCTCTAAGAAAAATTTTTAAAAATTAGCTGCGTGTGGTGGCAGGTGCCTGTAGTCTCAGATAATTAGGAAGCTGAGGCAGAAGGATTGCTTGAACCCAGGAGGTTGAGGCTGCAATGAGTTACGGTAGTACCACTGCACTCCAGCCTGGCCAATAAAGTGAAACTCTAGCTCCAAAAAAAAAAAAAAAAAATTATATAAATACGTTGATAAAGTATGTAACTTTGGATATTTTTTCCCATTCTGCGTAATTCTTTGGAGATTATTCCCTGCATGTATGGGTAGTCTGTTCTGTTTTATAGCCAAGTAATATTCCATAATATAGATGTACCATAGTTTCCTTAACCATTCACCTGCTGTTTCTAACTTATAGCTACTACATATAGAGTTACTATGAATATGTATGTACAGTTTAGCATAAGTATACTTTTCTCTGGGGGAACGCCCAGGAATGCAATTGCTGCATTGAATCATAATTTTTATTTTTATTTATTTATTTATTTTATTTTTTGTGAGATGGAGTCTCACTTTGTCACCCAGGCTTGAGTGCAGTGGCGCGATCTCGGCTCACTGCAAGCTCTGCCTCCCGGGTTCAGGCCATTCTCCTGCCTCAGCCTCCCAAGTAGCTGGTACTACAGGTGCCCGCCACCATGCCTGGCTAATTTTTTGTATTTTTAGTAGAGACGGAGTTTCACCATGTTAGCCAGGGTAGTCCCGATCTCCTGACCTCGTGATCTGCCCGCCTTGGCCTCCCATAGTGCTGGGATTACAGGCCTGAGCCACCGTGCCCAGCCCGACTCATAATTTTTAAAGCTTTCTTTCTAAATTATGTGCTGAATTATGTGAGACCTCAGTAATCCAGCCATCTTTATCAATGTGTTGGTGAATTAAAATAAAGAATTTTATAAGTTAGATTTATAGCTTGGTAAATTACAAAAACTTGTCTATAAAATCAAGTCTTTTATCTTTTGTTACTGTTTTGTAAGTAGTACTTCGCACAAGTTTACCTTATTTTTTAGCAAAAACCCATTGATTTTAAGTAGAATTCGTGAAGTTGCTTTGTAACTTGGCTTCAGGATTTGTTTGGTTTTGTTATATTTTATTTTGTTTTAGATAGCAGGCACATTTCATTTTCTGTAACAGTATTATATTTTAAAATGTAATCATTAATGGTGACTCTTTCAGAATTTCACCTGTATATGATCATAGGTAGTATTCTTACAAAAAAATGTTGATAGTGCACCATGCTAACAGGCAAGGTGAGGATGTAAAATGAAGACAGTATTCTCCTGTGTGATTGGAATTAATCCAGTCATTAGGTTGAAGCCAATAAGCATACATGATACTTTAAAAGGTGAGGATTGTTTCATTCCTGGAAGAAAAGAAATTAGACATTTTCTTTTCTTATTCTTCGAGACAGGGTCTCACTCTGTCACCCAGGCTGGAGTGCAGTGGCGGTACTCTTATAACTCACTGCAGCCTCAAATTCCTGGGCTCAAGGGACCTACTCGCCTCAGCCTTCTGAGTACCTGGGACTACAGGCACATGCTATCATGCCTGACTGATTTTTTTGTTTTTGTTTATTGTAGAGGTGAGATCTGGCCATGTTGCCCAGACTGGTCTCGAACTCCTGGCCACAAACAATCCTCCCGCCTCAGCTTCCCAAAGTGCTGGGATTACAGGCATGAGCCACCATGCCTAGCCAGAAAGTACGTGTGTGTGTGTGTGTGTGTGTGTGTGTGTGTGTGTGTGTGATGGAGTCTTGCTCTGTTGCCCAGGCTGGAGGGCAGTGGGGTGATCTCGGTTCACTGCAACCTCTGCCTCCTGGGTTCAAGCTATTCTCCTGTCTCAACCTCCTGAGTAGCTGGGATTACAGGCGCATACCACCATGACCAGCTAATTTTTGTGTTTTTAGTAGAGATGGAGTTTCGCCATGTTGCCCAAGCTGGTCTCGAACTCCTGACCTCGGGTGATCTGCCTGCCTTGGCCTCCCAAAGTGCTGGGGTTACAGGCATGAACCACCACACCCGGCCAGAAAGGACATTTTCTAAAGTGATTTTCTTATCCCCTCCTTCCCACCATGCTTTTTGTGTGACTGTTGTATATACCTCTGCCAGAGAAATATGTTGAAATTGCATCTGGCTAAATGAAGTCTTCATGATTGATACTTTGGTTAGTTTTTATTAATGTCTTTTCTACCTTGAAGGTCAAATCTGTTTATTTTCATAGTTTAAAATACCATCAGATTACTTAACGAGCTTTATACTTTGTTCAGTATTAATTTTATGTTCATTTTAATATTTTCATTATCGCTACTTCAGTCTTCCAAAATCCTAGCTGAAAAGGTAAGTGTTGACTGTAATCAGTCCTAAAATACAGCTGTACAGTAAAATTCATTTTTAATATGGTGCTTTTAAGGATTTGATCCTTTTTCTATATTTGAATGATATAACCTCAGCATTATTTACTTTCACAGAAATATGATCCTCCCAATAAGTCGTGTATTTCCTGAAGGTTTTTCTGTGATTACTTATTATGTCCTTCTCTGGCTGTTGAGCCCTTGTTTTTCTTCTTTGGGATCTAGCTCAATGACCCCTCTTCAATGAAGCTCTCCCTGGCCCTTTGCTCTGCCACACTCCAGATTTCAACCTTCCCACCTGTGCTTGTCATCACTCTGCACATAACTCTGCTTTGAACACTTGTCACATTGTGAATAGTTTCTGTGTCTCTTTCCTGGCCATGTTGTGAGCTCTCAGCAGGTTAGAACTGTGTCATAGCCATCACTGTATTTCTCTCGTGTAGCAGTATTCCTAACATGTAGTCAGCAACAGGTGCTTTCTTTGAGTGAATGAATAATTAAATAATTTGTTTACAACCTTAGTTATCCCCTTCTCTTCTAACCTTAAGTGGCTCCCCATTGTTTGCCCTGCAGGATCATATTCAGATTCTCCAGCGACCTACCATATAAGGCCCATTACAGTCAAACCCTAATTACTCTCCTTCCTGAACCCTCCACATCAGCAAGACTAGTCTCTACTCATTGTTCTCTGTCTCCCTCCACTCCGGGTTCACATCTTCATAGTCCTTCAAGACCTAGTTCAAATAGATACTCTAATAGTATCTAACTTTTTTTCTGGTAGAAGGAAACAAAGAACAAAGAGCTCACTCTGATGACAACAAGAACAAATAACACCACACATTCTGCTAATTCATGATTTTCTTCAACCCATCAGAGAGCTGATATCTCAGTATAACCAATTAGCCTGAAATCTAGGGAAGGAAAGGCAGCTCCAAGGTTGGGCTTGCTTACCTGGGACAGATGATGCTGGACATTAGTAAGAAGAACTGAGTTAAAAATGTTTAGCAAATTGCTAAGTGTTGAATGTGGGCAGGCAAGAGAATACAGAACCCCATAGGGCATCAGTTGGGCGGTGAATTCATACCCCTTGAGGGCTCTTCTACATGGACCTCCCCTGTTGCTAATTTAAAAAAGATTGGCCAGAGTCCTGAGAAGGCCTCCCACTGAGTGTGGGCCTGGGGAGGGGAGCAGCAGCCTGAGGACAGAAAGGCAAAAAACCCCAGTCTTCCTTAGGGCACTAGTAAAAACCATTGAGAGTGAAAATTTCTGAGAGTATTGTTAAGCCATGCCAATTCAAAAACAGCATGCTTGCTACAAACACAGCTTCAACGCCCATTCAGCCCAGCCACCAACCTAAGCTCCTCCTCAACAAACAGTACGCACCCACCACAGGCAGAGGAATCTCTCAGAGCCTTGGAGGTGAAGGAGAGAGAATGATGGCCCAAGACAAGGTTTTGGTTGAAAAAGTTTTAGGATAGAGAGGACTTAAGCATGGTAATGGATGGAGTGAGGAAAGCCAAAGAATAGAATTAATAGAAATCAGGGAGTAAGGAGGATAGGTTGTAAATCATATAGCATGAATTTTCTTCCTGAATGTTTCATCAATGTAGATGCTTAGGCATGCAAGTTTAATTTTTGTTTAAAATGGGGGAAAACCCTACATGAATAGATTCCTGGATTAAATTTAGTATCGGATTTAATTTTTACAGTCAAGAACAATTAATTGTCTGCTCGTATTTTCTGGATCATGAGATCTATTCACACTGAAATGTCTAACATTTTGCTCATTGTCAAAAAAAGCCTTTAAGTGCTGACACGAAGGATTGTGCTTTATTTCAAATTGTGCACATCACTGCAGTAACAGAGGCTCATCACACATGAGAGAAGACATACTGGAAGTAAGATTCATCTCTTCTAGTTGATTTGACATAAGCAGTATTATCCAACTAAATATCAGTGAATGCCTGTTTTAATATTTCTCCAATCTTATTCATAGTTACAAAATCAGGACAATTTATTTCTTCTATTAAATGCCATTTATTGAACTAAGCATTATTTCAAAGAAAAAAGAACTAGTCATTGAAAGTAATTTCTTTTTTAGTTACTCCATTAAACTTAACAATAGCATTTAAACACTTCTGATTATTGAAAAATTAAACATGCCTAAATTATTTGGTCTCATTCTACTCATAGCTAGAATTTAAACATAGCTTATCAAGTGGTTTCTGAAAGGTATAGAGTAGAAATGCGTTCCTCTTCAGCTCTTTTTCTGTACCAATAAAGCTCTATCTAGGAAGCTTAGCACAGAACTGAAAGTGAATCAATAGGAAGATGTCGGTTAAAGAATATATAATTAGTTAGATGGAAAGAATGAGTTCAAGGAATCTGTTGCACAGCATAGTGAATATCATTAATGATAATATGTTTTTAAAATATGCGGAGAGTAGATGTTAGGAGTTCTCACCACAAAAATGATAGCTATGTTAAGTAATGCATTTGTTAATAAGCTAGTTTTTACATTCCACATGTATGTATACTTCAACATCGTGCTGTACACAATAAATACATACAGTTTTGTTTTTAGTTTCTAAAAATTTAAAATCAAAATGAATTTTAAAAAGTAGAATTAAAAACTGTCTTTAGGCTGACCATATCAGTTTTTATGTCTTTTCAACCAAATTGAGTCAGATAGAGAAAAGGAAAAGATCTGCATACTCATTACAACCTATGCTTTTCCTATGAGGAGGGCCAGTCATCTAATTTTTTAAAAGCAGTGAAAAAAAGACTACAGACTCTGTAGCATAGATTTATGTTAAATGTTACAAGCATGAAATGTTAAAATATATCCATTTACAATAGAGTAAACAGACAACCTACAGAATGGGAGAAGATATTTGCAAACTGTGCATCTGACAAAGGTCTAATATCCAGCATCTGTAAGGAACTTAAATTTACAAGAGGAAAACAACTCCAGTAAAAAGTGGGCAAAGGACATGAACAGACACTTTTCAAAAGAGGACATCCATGTGGTCAACAAGTATATTTTAAAAAGCTCAGTATCACTGATCATTAGACAAATGCAAATCGAAAAACCACAATGACATACCATTTCACACCAGTCAGAATGTCTGTTATTAAAAAGTCAATAAATAACAAATGCTGGTGAGGTTGCAGAAAAAAGGGAACACTTATATACTGTTGGTGAGAGTGTAAATTACTTCAGCCATTGTGGAAAGCAGTATAGTGATTCCTCAAAGAGCTGAAAGCAGAACTACCATTCGACCCAGCAATCCCATTACTGGGTAGATACCCAGAGGAATATAAATCATTCTACTATAAATACACACATACACACACACAAATGTTCATTGCAGCACTGTTAACAGTAGCAAAGACATGGAATCAACCTAAATGCCCATCAGTGGCAGACTGGATAAAGAAAATGTGGTACATATCACTCCGTGGAATACTATGCAGCCATAAAAATAACAAGATCTGGTCTTTTGCAAGAACATGGATGGAGCTGGAGGCTCTTATCCTCAGGAAACTAACTCAGGACTAGAAACCAAATACCATATGTTCTCACATATAAGTGGGAGCTAAATGATGAGAACTCATGGACACAAAGAAGAAAACAACCCTTGGGTCTACTTGAGGGTAGAGGGTGAGAGCAGAGAGGGGACAGAAAAGGTAACTATGGGATACGGGACTTAATTCCTGGGTGATGAAATAATATGTACAACATACCCCAGTGATATGAGTTTACCTATGTAACCTTCACATGTACCCCTGAACCCAAAATAAAAGTCTAAAATACATATATATCCATTTAAAGCAACTCATACTGTATCTTAGCTTATTTTTTGCTTTGAAGCTAGCTTATGAAATTTTAAAATCAGGTAAAATTTGTGTGGTTTATAAGGTCAGCATTAAAAAACCTAAGGAAAGAGGAGGACTCTGATTTTCCAGTGGTTACAAAGCAAGGTGATACTAAATGAATTGTATTTATTATGTGGATTACATAATAAAATTTCTGTGTTTATGGGGTATTTTTTCATTTTAATTCCCAAAGCAAAACTACAAAGATGACCAGAACAATTGTTTTCCTTCTTTCATCCTCATAACCATGAACAAGTTTTAGCAGAAGCTACTGGAGGACAGATACTCTGCCTTTTACACGTTTGCTGCCCCTAAAGGACTGAGCAAAGACAGAGGGAAGCTCCGAAAGTACAAGACTCTGGGTGACTTGAAGCTGCCACATAGCTGAAAACAATCAAGTCTTTCTGTAATCAGTAATGACATTCTAGGATCCCTGAGGCTCACTTGGTGTTACGATATCACTTCTAAGATATTATAATACCAAAGCTATTAGAAACAAAGGATCTAGGCTGTGTTGATTATTGAACCCCTGCCCACTCCTAGCACTGGGCCTCAGAAATCAGTTATTGATGAGAATTCACAGAATTACACTGAAAATGTCAAAGTTAAGCCCAATAAAAATTAAAAAAAAAAAAAAAGAGATTTTAAGTGAAGACAAGAATAATTTGACAAATGCTTGTGTGTAAAATGTTTTCCATAATTCATTTGGGAAATGAAAATTTACTTCCTGTTTCCCATTTGCAATGGTTTTTCACCAGTGCCCTAAGGAAGACGGGTTTTTTGCCATTCCCTCAGCAGTGTAAGGCTGTTCTGTAGTAGAGATAGGGGAGAAGGATCCGGGCAGGATTTCTTGCCTCTCCCACACTGGCTGCTGCTCCCCTCCCCAGGCCCACACTCAGTGGGAGGTCTTCTCAGGACTCTGGCCAATCTTTTTTAAATTAGCAACAGGGGAGGTCCATGTAGAAGAGCCCTCAAGGGGTATGAATTCACCGCCCAACTGATGCCCTATGGGGTTCTGTATTCTCTTGCCTGCCCACATTCAACACTTAGCAATTTGCTAAACATTTTTAACTCAGTTCTTCTTACTAGTGTCCAGCATCATCTGTCCCAGGTAAGCAAGCCCAACCTTGGAGCTACCTTTCCTTCCTTAGATTTCACGCTAATTGGTTATACTGAGATATCAGCTCTCTGATGGGTTGAAGAAAATCATGAATTAGCAGAATGTGTGGTGTTTTTTTTGTTGTTGTTGTTCTTATTGTCACCAGGGTAAGATCTCTGCTCTTTCTACTAGAAGAAAAGTAAGATACTTTTATAACTGCCTTAAGGGAGTTCACCTTTCCATTTAAAATGCCAAGGACCCCTGGTGCCACTTTTTAAATCTTTTTATTAGAGTTTTAGTATTTTTGATAACATATATATGCTGTCTCCTCACTAAATTGTGGACTTTGAAAGTCATGAAACTGACTTCATTATTTTATTTTATGTTTTTGTCTTCAGCACCTAGCAGAGTGGCTGGCATAGAGTAGGTGCCCAGTGTTTTAGACACAGTGGTTTGCATTTTAATCTCAGTGAGGGCATTTTTACTTTCTTATTGTTCTCAGTAGGTAGGAACAACCTGGCAGCAGATTCTTTCTGTGCTCTGTCCACATCCTGTGGCACTTGCAGTGACCTGACAGCTTTCTACTGCAAGCTTCTAGAATTTTTAGCCAGAAGACTTCTCTGCCACCTACCTGTGTTGGAGCAGGTAAGAAGTGTCAGTGGGTTATCACTCCAGGAGCAACCCTCAGTCAGTAGCTAAGTGTCTTCACCCCTTAGTTGGGATATCTTTGAGGTGGGTTCTTTGTAGGCTGGCAGAAGTGCCGAGTGGAAGTAAGACCCATTTGTTCACTGTGATAAGTGATTCAGTGCACCCCATATGGACTTCCCTGGCCTATCTCCCATATCCATCTACCAGATAAACTACTTGCACTGAAATTCTTGTCTTGGGTTCTGATTCTGGAAGAATCACAACCCAATACAAACAGTTATAATTCACATAAATTTTCAGATGTTTAGAATAGTTTTCTTTAATAGGGATAGTCGGCAAAATCAAGGAGCTTTTTGAGGGCAATTATAGCTTTCATCAGATTTTCGAATGTTCTTGCCTCTCCCTTCCTCTCATAGAATTCATTTTCATTGCAATAAAGACAAAGAAACATCCTTATCTTTTTAACTTAGAATATTAAAGCAGCTATTTTCCTTTCAGAGGACCGGTGCACTGAATCTTTTTAGATGCGATCAGGAAATCATTGGGGTAGGTTGTAGGTACACATGTGATTGTATCTTAGTAACTGAATTTCAAAGATAGGATTTTACTTTTATATTCATGTTATTGGTTATCATCCACATGCACAGTGAAAAGTGTGCTGGGATGTCATATGATTGCTTTCCTGCACTTTTGAATTGGGGGCTCATCCTCTGATGATTTTTAAACTTTATTTTATTTTATTTTTTTAGAGACCAGTCTCACTCTGTTGCCCAGCCCAGAGTGCAGTGGTGTGATTATAGCTCACTGCAACCTTGACCTCCTGGGTTCAAGTGATCATCTCGTCTCAGCCTCCCAAGTAGCTGGGACTACAGGCATACACCACCCTGCCTGGCTAATTTTTAATTCTTTTCTAGAGACAGAATTTCGCTGTGTTGCCAAGGTTAGTCTTGAACTTCTGGCCTCAAGTGATCCTCTCACCTCTCCCTCCCAAAGTGTTGAGATTATAGGTGTGAGCCACTGTACCCGGCCCCTGAAGATTTTATTTGAAATAAAATAGTCTCAGATTAGAGACCTGCTGTTTCAAATTTAGGCGATCTCACTTTTAAAATAGTTTTCTTTTTCTGATTGTAAATGAAATCCATGCATTTGCAGAAAACTCTTTCAATGCAGAGCAGCACAAAAGAAGAAAGTAAAACCCAAGTATAGTTTAGCTGCATTCACAGGTGACCGCTGCTGTCGTTTTGTCTTACATGCTTCCAGGAGGTTTTTATTTTCTAAGCCTCTGCATGTACATATGTAAAAGAATTGGAATCAATAATCATCATATTCTTACTCCATTAAATGCTCTTCTAACACAAGTATTTAAAACATTTACAAAGAATTATATTCTTTCTTCTGTGAACACCTGTGTAATAGAATTCTTTGTAAATGTTAATTCATCCCTTATAATTGGACAATTTTTTTTTTGCGTTTGTAAATAATGAAATGCCACTTGTGGTTTATGACTACCTTGAAGTTAAGCCACAGATAGGACCACATTTATTTGAGGATGACACTGCTGATGATTAGTACTTGTAGAATCGCAAGCTTTTAGACCAAGGAAAGATGTTAGAGATCACCATATGCAGTTCTTCCCTTTTACAGGGGAAGAGCCTGAGATCTGGAGACAGAGTCCCTGAGGTCAGCATGCATACCTGTATCAGGAGGCCTGGGCTAGGTGTCTTGTTTCCCATCAGCTTATAGGCCGGAAATATCAGACTTTGCTCCTCCTCTCCCCTACTCATTGAAAAAACAGGAAATGATCTAGCCAACTCTGCTGGAGGTGTGCTTTTTACAAACCATACCAAAATGAATGAACTACTTAAGCAAAAGTATCAGCCCCTGTACCACTGAGGTAGTAATTATGGCCTGATACCTCAGGAAGTCAAGCAGCAGGGGATAGACCCCATAAAGAAGAAAGAAGTGTCAGTCTTAAAGTAAGGTTTCCTGAAATTCTGCTGTCATATTGATCAACTGGGATTAGGCTGAAGTTCAGTTTCCTGGTGACAATATCCTGATTTAAAAAATGGCTACATCGGGGCATGATGGCACATGCCTGTAATCAACGCTACTCGGGAGGCTGAAGCAGGAGTATTACTTGAACTCGGGAGAGTGAGGCTGCAGTACACTGTGATCCTACCTGTGAATCACCACTGCACTGCAGCCTGAGCAGCATAGCAAGGCACCCATCTCTCAAAAAGAAAAAGTCCAGGGCCTCATGCTAACTGAGCTGTAGACCAGCTTCTGAGGTATGCCAATAAATAAATTGATGACTATACTAATGCTTCATATGTATGACTGATAAGCCAGGGACAAAGTTTATTTCCTCAGTTCTTATGTTCTAAGAGAAATTTCTAGTTCAGGCTAAAAAATGTTTTCAGTGTCCTAAAATAGACTGGCAAAGGTTAGACATCTTAAATTTGCAGTTTTGTTTTGAAAGGGTGTGGTTTGAAGCTTAATGTTAACCTCATGTTAGCTATAAGATGTGAGGCTATTGAATAGGAGCTTATAGCTTTATCCCAGATTTTAAAGACATTATTATTTAGATTTTTTTTATGATTAGGGAAGCGTTCAGAAACATTACTTCTGAACCTTAAAAGTAATTTTATTAAGTTGTATGTTTTGTTTCTCCCATTCAGTCAGTTAGAATGTTGTAAAATGGGGTTTTCACAGGCAGATGACATGCTATGGTTTTGATTTTCATAGTAAACCCTTTGGACTATGCCGATAGAAGTGTTTTTTACATTCTTGTGTTTAAAGACATTAACATGTTGTAGAAGAGTCGTACTAAGTGCTGTCCTAATCGAGATAAATGGAATCATCAGCAAGCATGTGGTCTGCCCACCGCTCTCTGTCTTGGCAATAGCTCATCTTTTTTTGTTAAGTAGTTTTCTAAATATTTGGATAGATCGCCTAAGTTATCAGTGATGGCTTAAACCTTAATTCAGTGTGGTAAAGCACAAACAAAATGTGAATTATCCACGTAGTATTTTGGTAACTGTTTAAAAACATAATTTGAACTTTTGTTGTAAATGAAACTGATGATCACTAATGATAATTAAACTTTTTGCTTAGGGTTTGTATGGCACATTTTAAATATGCAACAGTAGAGAGAATAATGTATGGAGTGCCCATGAAACTTACTCATGTTTTTAAATCTTGTTTGCCAGGCTTGCTTAAGGATTCTGAAGTTGGTGTTTATCCTCTTCATTATGTTTTTATTTTTACTACGTGTCTGTATCTCCATAAACATGGGCTTTTAGATGTGGAAAATCTTTGTTATAGTTATGATTTCCTGACACATTTTCCCCAGTATTGGAATTAGTAAATCCCATCCACTAAGTACTTCCATGGAGAGACTTGTTTCTATTCCTTTCTAGGCTAGGCTGCCAAGCCAGCATTCTCCAGGAGGTTTCTATTATTTTTATTTTTCCATTAGTAGGAGTTACCTAAGCAGTATTGTTTTTAAAACCTTTTTAATTCTCGAACAATTTAGATATTAAACATTAGCTAACTTTTAATTCAGCATTTAATTTTTAAATTTATTTATTTTATTATTATTTTTTGTCTTTTTTTGATACAGGGTCTCCGTCAGGCTGGAGTGCAGTGGCACAATCTTGGCTCACTGCAGCCTCCTCCTCCCAGGATCAAGCGATGCTCCCACCTAAGCCTCCCAAGTAGCTGGAACTACAGGCACATGCCACCATGCCCGGTTTATTGTTGTATTTTTTGTAGAGACGGGGTTTTGCCGTGTTGCTCAGGCTGTTATTGAAATCCTGGACTCAAGCGATCCGCCTGCCTCGGGCTCCCAAAGTGCTGGGATTACAGGCGTGAGCCACTGCCCAGCCCAATTTTTAAAATTAATTTTTTATTTTGTAATTTAAAATTTTTAAATTTTATTTTTCCTTAGTATAGTGTTATTAAGCTTCTATAGGCAGATTGTCACTTTTGTACTTAAAATGAGAATCATCATGATGTCTTTATCAGTTTGGGAAAGAGTTCAACTAGTATCAACTGTATTAAGGGAAAAAAGCTTTATATTCTGTCATTGATGGCAGGTAAATAAAAAGCATTAATAATTCTTGGTTTATTCTTTAGTCTCTGATATACTATATGACCCAGTCAAGCAATCCTTTTTCCAAGTCATAACTTGGAAATGTGTATCTAAATCATTTCTGATTCCTCTGTTGACTTGACTTAATATTGAAATCGAGGACTTGCCCATAAACTGACTCCACAGTTTTGCTTCTGCCCTAGCTACAACCAGGGCTGCCCATGTGGCTTAAATGTTTGTATCCTTCATCAGCTGAGAAGGGTATCAGAAAGAGGGGAGACTCATCTTCTCAAGACGTTGACTCAGAACTGCTGCTGCTTTACAAAGAGCACCAAATTGCAGATCTGTCCCATATCTCTAGGTCAGGAGTACATGCCTGTCTTTTTCTGCGCAGAAGTCAGTGCCAACTCACAGATTTTAAAGATTTCTGTAAAGTATTTCCTTTTGTCTTAATTTTAAGTATCTAGCAACTCTGAAAATTTGCCTCCTATATGGAATTTGTTTGTTTATTTATTATTTATTTATTTATTTTTTGAGACAGAGTCTTACCTTGTCACCCAGGCTGGAGTGCAATAATGCCATCTTGGCTCACTGCAGCCTCTGCCTCCTGGGTTCAAGTGATTCTCCTGCCATAGCCTCCCAAGTAGCTGGGATTACAGGCACCCACCACCATGCCCAGCTAATTTTTGAATTTTTAGTAGAGACAAGGTTTCACCATGTTCGCCAGGCTGATCTTAAACTCCTGTCCTCAAGTGATTCACCTACCTCGGCCTCCCAAAGTAGCTGGATTACAGGTGTGAGCCAGCGTACTGGTCTCTGGGATGCTTTTTTCTTTTTCCCCCCCAGATGTTTGTACTTACAGAAAAATGATTAAAATGGTCAGCAGTTCTTTAAGAGGGAATAAAAACCACACCTAAGATATTTAATGAAAAATCATATAAATAGGGAATTAATAAAATTTTAAAACTAAGAATTGAAATGCATATGACAATTGAGATGTATTCTCATATCATAAATTCACTCCTATAAAGGATATAGTTCAGCAATTTTTAGTATATTCACAAAGTTGTACAATCACCATCCCTATCTAATTCCAGAACATTTTTATCACCCCAAAAATAAATCCTGTACGCATTAAGCAGTCATTTGCCATTTCTTTCTCCCCTCAGCACCTGGGAACCACTCATCTTTCTGTCTTCATGCATTTGCCTGTTCTGGACATTTCATGTAAATAGAATTATGCAGTACATGGCCTTTTGTGTCTCACTTTTTTTACTTAGCATGTTTTCAAGATTCATCTATGTTGTAGCCTAAATCAGTGCTTCTTTTTAAATTAATTTCTTTTTAAAATTGATATTATACTTTTTGTTTTTAAATATTGAAATGATATCTCACTGCGTTGCCCAGTCTGTTCTCAAACTCCTGAGCTCAAGCAATCCTCCCGCCTCAACCTTCAAAAGTTCTGTGATTACAGGTGTGAGCCACCATTCTTGGCCTCATTTCTTTTTATGTGTGAATAATAGTCCATCATATGGCTATGCCACATTTGTTTATCCATTCATCAGCTATGGGCATTTGGATTGTTTCCATGTTTTTGGCTGTCATGAATAATGATACTATAAACATTTGTGTACATTTTTGTGTGAACATATGTTTTTAGTTCTTTTAGGTATATACCTAGGAGAGGAGTTGCTGGGTCATATGGAAGCTCTATGTTTAACTTTTTGAGAAACTCCCAAACTGTTTCCAAAGCAGCTGCACAGTTTTTATTTTCCTACTAGCAGTGTATGAGGGTTCCACTCCTCCACATTCTCACCAACGCATGTTATTGTCTGTCTTCAATTATAGCTTTCCTAGTGGGTGTTAAGTGATACCTCATTGTAGTTTTGATTTACATTTCCCTAATGACTAGATACATTTGAGCATCTTTTCATGTGCTTCTTGACCATTTGTATGTCTTCTTTGGAGAAACGTTTATTTAAATCCTTTGCCCTTTTTAAAATGGGCATATTTCAAGTGCTGTTATAAGTACTATGATTACTTTTAGAGAGAGAATTTTGTAGAATTGAATGATAATGTATGAGTGGAAAAATGTATGTGGAGAGTTGATTGCCACATAACACATAAAAATAAGCAAAACTGGTTTATACAAGTGGACAGTATTCACCTACATATATTATTGAAATGGTGCCAAATTATTTTATAACTTTAGTGTCTGATTTTAAAAACTGTTGTAATGTTAGTGATATTTTACTATATTCTACTTAGAATAATGTTGGTAAAGTTTATAGAGTTGTCAGTTGTGATCTGTCATGCCATAATTATGTGTCTGTGCTGTCTAAAATATATCTACTAGTCACATGTAGCTATTTACATTTAAATTAATTAAAATAAAAAAATTCAGTTACTTGGTCACACTAGCCACATTTCAAGTGTTCAGTAGCCGCATATAGCTAGTGCCTACCATGTAGGACACTGCAAATACACATTTCCACATCATCACAGAAAGTTCCGTTGAATAGAGCTAATGTAGATATACTATATCCTGAAATTCTCTCTTTCCTTTCTTCCTCCCTGCCTCCATTCTTTCCCTTCCTTCCTCCCTGCCTCCATTCTTTCCCTTCCTTCCTCGCTGCCTCCATTCTTTCCCTTCCTTCCTTTCTTTCCAAGACAGGGTCTCACTGTGTTGCCTAGGCTGGACTCAAACTCCTGGACCCAAGTGATCCTCCTGCTTCAGCCTCCCATGTAGTTGGAATTATAGGCACACACCACTGCACCTGGTTTATTATGAAGTTTCTTACTCTAAGGAAAATGTCAGTGGAAGTTTTATTTCATTTATGTTTTAACCCACGTTATCTTAGAGCCTTACCATTTGAAATTGAACATTTTGGCCGAGTACGGTGGCTCATGCCTGTAATTCCAGCACTTTGGGAAGCCAAGGCAGGAGGATCGCTTGAACCCAGGAATTTAACACCAGTCTGGGCAACATAGGGAGACCGTATCTCTACAAAAAATAAAAAACTTGACTGGGTGTGGTGGCTTTTGCCTGTAGTTCCAGCTATTCAGAAGGCTGAGGTGGTAGGATTGCTTGGGCCCAGGAGGTTGAGGCTGCACTGAGTCACGATCACGCCACTTCTCTCCAGAAAGAGCAAGACCTTGTTTCAAAAAATAAAAGGGAGGCGGGGGCGGGAAGGGAGAAGAACATGCAGGTCATTGCACAGAATGGAAGTATACCTGTATGTATTATTAAAGTTTGTGATAAAGTATTTCTTAGCCTACACACAGGCCAATTGGTTATATTTTAAATACCTTTTCCCCTTCCAGTGTGGAAATACTGAATACTTATGGCTAGCTAGGTCCTGAAATTTAGACCTCAGAAGTAGTCATTGGTTCATCTCTAAGTCACGAGCAGTTAGCTGTCTGTTCATTAGTGTGTCCTTAAAAAAATCAATGTTTTGAGTTGGGGAAGTTGTATCTTTTAGAAAGTTGAGGTAAGGATTAGGAACCTGTGATTGGTTTTCTTTTTCTTTTTTGTTTATCCCTTTCTCATGGTGGAATTTTTTCCTCAATTATTTGTTCTATTCATTGTTAATGCATTTTATTCAAAGACTCCCGAATTTCTGATGCTATTCTGGGAATGTTTGATCATTCTCTAATTTTTCCTTTCTGTGTATAAACAGATTGCTCTTCATTGTTATGTGTTATTTGTTAGTTAGTTTGTTTTTTTTTTAATCATTTTGTCTTCTCATTCTCTCATTTTATTATTGAGGTTTGGATCTCCAACTTGCTGTTTCTAAACTTTGATCATCTTATATAAGTTTCATGAGTCATGAATTAACAACTGGTCATTAATTAACTCTAGCTACATATTGATGATAAAATATGCAATATAGCATCATAAAGACCATCAGTGTGGCAGGTTGGAAAGCAAGCAGCTTTTTGTGTGTTAAATGGTGTTTGGGGGATCTACTATCTGCAAAAGTCATTGTAGTGATTTCTTTCTTTCTTTTAAAATGCCATTTTGAAACTTTAAAGCCCCTAACATAAAAATACTAAGGGACATAATTTTCACTAAAGTTAACTCTTGAATTTATTATTAACATCTTATTAGAACCAATTGAATTTGGAATTATGTTTTGTTCTAAGGAAATGTGTAGATAAAATTAGGAGATTAACAGATAATTAACAAATAATTTGAAAGGTATTGTTTTTCGTCATCATTCTGCCAAAGTATTGTTAAAACTGCCAGCAGAAACCATGGTCAGCTGATTTTATTTTCCTTTTTCCATCTATTGCCAGCCTGACTAATAAATTTCTGTGTGTGTGTGTGTGTGTGTGTGTACATTAAAAGTGAGTATAACAAGAACGTGCACAGTTGCACATTTTTTCAAAGCCTCTTGAATCTGAGCTCACTCAGCATCATTTCTGTTTGTCCTTGAGAACTGAAGCATTGAGGTTCTGCTATTGCAAGTGTCCATTGCTGTCCTGATGTGATGAATGTGTTAGAGATGTTTATGGTTCCAAGTTAGCATTTCTCCTTAATATGCATGTTGTTATCTATTCTTAGTGAGGATTTCTCCTTTGTTTGCATACTCGGAACTTTTAATGACTAAAATGCCTGGTTCCTGTTGAATATACACGTAGATGACTTTCTCAAAGAGGGCCTTACCTAAGAGGCCTCTGGCATATTTTCTGTGATAAAGCTGATGACAATTGGCCTTTATACCAAGTGTCATTTTATAGGGTTGCAATAAGTGGATTCTCTTCCCTTATAAATGGGTTGTTAGCTATGAAGCTATTCTTTTAAGGTGTGGTAACAGAGTGTGGTAAATAGAAGATTGCATGGTTCTGTAAATGCTGAAAACTGCTCATAAGTGGCGTGCAAGCACAGCCCCATATGAACTTGTTAGAAGGGAGTACTTCCAGTAGGAAAAGCTTGGCAGGTGACAGAATAAATGGTACAGGATTTTGTTACTGCAAGCCGTCCAAACTACTATACTCATATCTCACCTCAATTATACCTCACTCAGTTCTCCCCAAGTGTCAGATCTTTAAAAAGAAAAAGAAAAACCATTTGATTAGGTCACTTTCCTTTCCTACCGGAATGACTTAACTATTGCTCTGTGATAGACTGAAAGCCTGACCATGGTCTTCACGCCCTTATGTGGCCCACCCTTCTCTATAATTAGAATGTCCCAAATGACAGCCTGGCCTGTATACAAGGCCAGATTTGCAGCTACTCTTAAAACAATAGTCATTGTTTATTGAGCACTTACTGTATGGCAGGCACTATTCCACACATTTTATGTGAATTAACTGATTTAATCACAACAACTCTACAAGCCGATTGTTATTTAGCCCTATTTTACAGATGAAAACACAGAAACACATAACAGTTAAGTCATTCAGAAATACATAGCGAGGAAATGACAGTGCTGGAATCTCATCCAACCCACTTAACCGTAGACCCACATTACTATCTGAGATGACATAGGCTCTGCATGTAACCTGTAACACCACTGTTCATAATTTCATATTTGTCGAATTATTTGAAGCCTCTCCAAAACTCTAAGCTCCATGAACCGTGCATGTTTAGAGCCACTGCAAGCACCTTACATGTATTAGTTGGTCAGTGTGTATTCGTTGAATGAATGAAAATGATTTGATATGATTAATCACTGAGCTTAAACATGAGAATAGGGCCTCTTTTATAAAATGGGAGAATGATCCTGAAATTTCTGTATGCCTGTTGGATTCTAATACAAAAAAAAGTGTAACTTCATGCTAAAGATTCGTTTTTATAGTTTTGTTTTTATCTCAAGTGTAAGAATAGACATTAATTCGTTTATGTTCAGTAATACTCATGCTTAATGTCAATAATTAAAATACATTGGCATATGTAATCTAATTAAGGTTATATTTACAGTAAATTGTTATTTTATTGAAAACCTTTTAAATAGCAGTTGTTACCAAACAAAAATACACATTCTAATTTTGACCACATTAAATTTTTTTTATTTCTAATTAAATCTATGTAATTATTAATAGTGGAGTTCAAAGTAAAAGAATTACAGAAATGGAATTTGATCAGGAAAATTGGATTTTATAACATTAAATTTGTACATAGCAATATTATTTTGAAGATACTTGGCAGCTCAATTTTTAAAATTCTTTCTTTTATGATAGACTATAATTAAACTAGTTGTTTCCTATGTGAATAAATATAAATATGATATAAGGAGAAAATTATATTATTTTGTATGAAGCATAGAGACAATATTAATTGTATCTTACAAAGTAGAATTGTTTTCCTTTGAGGTTATTACTAGAGTAATAAATCATGGTGAAGTGAAGAAATTTACACAGCATATGACTGAATATTTTCCACTGTATCAAATCTAATAGGTTTTGGGAAAACCTATAGTTTGGTGGCAGTATAGAACTGAGTTTTAGGTAAAACTGAGTATTTAAAGGACGAAACTTTGAAGGACCATGAGACCCATAAGACCTATAGATATTATTCAGCTTTCTGAGCAGTATTCTAGTTTACTAAAAGTGTGGAAGGTAATGTGTGGCAGTGAGGCAGGGGTGTTCAGAACACAGGGACCTACATTCCAAATACAACTCTTCTAAACTATAAGGCAGAGAATAGACTAAGTAAGGCATAATAAGTTAGGACCTGTCACATGGCAAACTGATTTTGGGAAGCAGTCTAGAAAGATACTTGAAAGATGTACTGATGTGTAATGCCAGCAGCAGGCTGTTGTCATGGTATAGAATAACGGTGACTGAAAGTCATTCTCCCTTGCTTGGGATGGTCTGTCTGAAGCACGAGCAGCTTGAGGCGGAATTGTAGACAATAAAACGTGAGTCCAATGACACTCTTTGTAGGTTGAGTAAGACTATTTGTCTACTAGCCATTTTAGTTGTAATGCATTCACGGAATGATTAGAGTCGGAATTACAGTAACATTTTAAACACAAAGGAGAGTATCTTCCATGTCAGCTTCATAGTTCTGTACCTATTGCCAGCCTTGTGATGTATTCCATAGGAAACATTACGTTAGCATCCTTATATAAAGCATACCTATAAACTGGGGTGGGACAGAGAAGTAGTGGCCAGAGAATGGAGTTTGTCACACTATGATTCAGCTTGTGGGAGTGATTTTCACACTGCCTGTCAGCTTTCTGTGATAGTTAAAAACAATTTGCGAGTGACATAGTAGAGCCTTAAGGCCATAAATAGGAATTTTTAACTGGCACAAAGCCTTTTTAAAAAAAAAGCACATTTGTATAAACCAGTGTTTCTGTATAGTTTCGCATTTACTGGTTGTCTTCACCATAATCTTTGGAAGTGCATAATCTTATAATCATTATGTGTGTTTTACACATGAGAAAACAGTAAAAGAAATCTATGACTTGCCCTAGGATCCTGCAACTAGTGAGTAATTCAATCAAAATTCATACTTTAATTTTCTGATGTATAAAGAAAAGGCCTCTGGTTGGATCACACTGTTGCTATGAGTTAATATGGGAGATGTCATAAGTATAAAGTACCCATGAGTTTAAAGTTTTGGTTTGTTCAAGTATAATGTTTATATAATTATTCAAGTTAAATTTAGACACATGCTGAAAGAACTTTGAATGCTGAGTAAGTACATTGTACTGTACCATTGCCCAGCATAGTTCTGGCTTATAGAGACTTGATGGCAAAAGAAAGACCGAGAAAGAGAGAAGAGAGAGAAGGAGGAGGGAGGAAGGAAGGGAGGAAAGACAAAGATTTGACAAGTGAATGTGTTTTGTAAGAGAAGGTCTTTGGGGAATAAATATAGTCTTGAAATATACCATGTAATACAAGTTTAGTAGAAAACTACAGAGATGTGGCCGGGCGCAGTGGCTCACGCCTGTAATCCCAGCACTTTGGGAGGCTGAGGCAGGGAGATCACGAGGTCAGGAGATCGAGACCATCCTGGCTAACGTGATGAAACCCCGTCTCCACTAAAAATACAAAAAATTAGCTGGGCGTGGTGGCGGGTGCCTGTAGTCCCAGCTACTTGGGAGACTGAGGCAGGAGAATGGCGTGAACCCAGGAGGCAGAGCTTGCAGTGAGCTGAGATCCAGCCACTGCACTTGCCTGGGTGACAGAGTGAGATTCTGTCTCAAAAAAGAAAAGAAAACTGTGGAGATGTGCCTAAATCATAAATGAAAATATTGATTTGTTTCTTCAGTTGTGGAATTACACACTTCTGATTTCGTTGCATAGGATCCAACTATATTCTAGGTAGACCCTTTATATTTTTCAATCTATTCCGTCTATATCCACAAATTTATTACTGCCACCTACTAAATTATTTATAACCATTGTATGATCTGATTTTTGTATACATGTGTTGCTAAATAAGTTTCACATTGTCATGAAACCAAATTATAAAAAAATCGGAGGCAAGGAGTGAAAGATATAGGTGGTATATGAAAGTTTAACAAATATTTGTTGAGCCTACTATGTGCTGGGGCATCCTCTTTAACACTTCCTAGGCGCCATACCCCGACTAGAGTTCCTTCAGCTTCTCTTCAGCACTTTTCCGCATTTCTTTCTGAGATGACTTTTCATTTGTTTTTATTCTGACTATTGAGGCTTTTCCAGAAATAGTGCCTTGCTAAATTCCCATATATACCATGTACTCTTTTTTAATGTTTATTACGCCACTTGTAATGTCCCACTACCTCTAACCAATGTGGGGAAGCATTCACAGAGAAGAGAGATCATTGCCAACCCTGTTTTGACTCTGTTTGACACTCACTGTCTCTCTTATATTCAGGTGTCCTTTCACCAATAGGTTTGTGGAGGCAGCTTTAAGATAGCCTCCAGTGATCCCACCTCCTGGAATCTATGCCTTTGTGTAATCCCTGTCCTTTGAGCATGCCTGAATTTATTATTCATTTTTAATGAATAGACTATTTCTTTGGGTGATAGTGCATCACTTCCAAGAATAGCAGTGTTAACAATATCTTATCAAGAATTACCAATATTATTGATGGTGTTCAGGAGAGAGAGCTTAGAATTCACTCCTGAGTCAGGGAAAGAATGAAGCCTATGGGTGTTTAAAAGAGAGCTGTCCAAGGAGTGCCTGGAATCAGATAGGAACGGGTGCACAAGGCAGAGTGTCTTCAGAAGATGTGTCTTCATTTGCATCAACTGTTTTAACAACCTTGGGGAAGGCATTACATCTTTCAGAGCCATTATTTTCTCATCTGTACAATGGAGTTGAACTTGATGATGATGGTTTTGATAAATCTTTTCAATTCTCATTCTCTACATCCAGAAATCCAATATTTTACATTTTGATAAGATTTTATTTAAAACAAAATTCATCCACATACTGAGAAGTCATTTTGTTTCCTTCAGAAATCATATATTGTAGGGTGTGAAATTTATATAACATCTTACATCTTTTGATATTATTTCTCTGGGTATTAGCACACCTGAGCTTCTCTTTTTGAACTGCTATTTATAGTAACTTTCTGGGGTTTTGCGTTTCATAGTTATGGAGTTTTAATGTGGCCACGCTATCTTAATCATTTTGAGTTTGTGTCCCTGACAAATCAAAGAGATTTCTGAAGCTAAAACCTATCAATAACCCTTCTCAGAATTCCTTGCTAGAAGAAAACGATTGGCTGCTTCTCTTTTGTTCCTCCAGTGGAGTTGGTATGTCATCCCTGAAATCATCTTCTGTACCCTAAAATGTTCCAGCTACCCATCGCAGCACTCAGAATGCTGATTTGGGACTTCCCTGACGACTCTGCCCCCTGCAACTGCCTTAACTGGATGCAGGCAGGTGGGTTTTTGCTGAGGCTCTTCCCACGCTAGTCTAAAGATTTATTAACCCTTTCTTTTCAGTGTTACAGTATCAGAAATGGAATTCCACTCACTTGCTGCATTTAAGCCCTATGTTATTCATGTCATTTACAAAATGTTCTTTCCTTTTGGTATCATTTGCAAATCAATTTAAGCTGTGTTTATCAAGCAAGATGAAAGTATACATATTAAAAACATAATTATGTCCAACAAAACTCTCACAATCTATAGTAGGAAAACCTTAAGGTGAGAGGAGTCTGGATTCCTCAAGTGTGGCTCTAGTGCTGATGAACTCCAAACCCAGGGAGAGCCAACTAAGTTACCTCACCCCCTTCCCCCGTGAGCAAAACAACAAAACAACTAACAGTGTGAATCATTTTTCTTCAGCTCTTGGTCATTGTTAAGACAACAATTAGGGGAAGTCTTATTCTCAGATTGTCTTTTAAGAATAATCACATTAATGATACTATATAAAATAGTGAGATTTATTTAAAATATTTTCAATTTAAGGGGTGTGCAAATCATTAACACCAGATGGCATCTACCTAGGATTTTTTAAAAGGTGGATTTGGGATACTTGTAGCCAAAATGTACAAATGCAGCTTATAAACAGTTACTGTGCCAACAGATTGGTCAGTGCAAATTGAATGTGTCGATGCAAGAGGATTTAGAGCTTTTGTTGTCCATCTTTCCTGCTAAGCTTCTGGTACCTCCCTGATAACAGACCTGGTCACCAAATTGATTTAAAAAAACAAAAAACAAAAAACCAAAAAAAAACAAGATGGCAAACAAATGTGATATTTACAAGAAAAAAAATACTAGAATATTTTAGGGGGTTAAAAGATGCATGAGTAAAGTAGATGGATGTTTCTTAGATTTTCAAAAAGCTTGTAACAGATTTCCACTTGTTTTTAAAAGAATGCTGTTGGGTTTTAAATGGTAAGAAGGACTGATTTGTCATAGAAGATTGAAGTTTAGAAATGGGAAATAGCAAGTTGGGATAAGCAGGCGTTTTTCTGGAGGAAGAAGTGCAAATAGGGTTCCTCAGGAGTCAATGTGAACAATAATTTTAAACATTGATTTCATCTGTCTTAAGGAGGGCATGAGTCTCTGTAGGTTTACAGTAGCAAATCTTCTAGAAGACTGATCTGACCACCTCCTGTTTATTCTCCTTGGCTCTGGATTCTCTCTTTTCTGTTCACATTGCTGCTCTTTATTTTGTAGAAATTCTTTAGTTGGATGTTAGGGAGCCTTGAGCTGTTCCTGTATCTCCATTGATGGCGTTTGTCAGGACCAGGTCAGTGTTTTATTTCTTTATCCCCATCTTCTACATCTACCTCCCACGGCTGTAGGCATTTCTAATGTGTTTAGTGTTTTTTTTTGTTTGTGTGTACTCTTGTATAATATGTATTTTGCATTATGTAAATCATTACATAAATGTTGTTATTCAGTTAATATTTTTCACTTAGTTTATTTTAAAGATGTGTCCCTGGGTGGTGTCTGTATTAATTTGTTGATTCTGACCACAGTTGAGTATTTCATGATATATATCCATCCAGTTTTATCTCTCCCCTCCTTCTGTGATGGTTATTTAGATTGCATTCACCTCCTCACCATCGTAAAGAGGGGTGCATGATCCTTGGAACCTGTGTGACAGTTTCTTTGGGAAATATGCCTAGCACCAGAATTGCTGCATCATAGACTATGAGTACTCTTACTCTACTTAAGCTGTGCTGTGCTGATATTCTCTAGAATGGCTGCATCCATCTATATATTTCCACAACCCAACACTTGGCATGGTTCAGTCTGCCAGGTTTAAATCATCTCATTTTCAGTTTGTGTTTCTCTGACTACGTATGAACTTGATAATGTTTTCACCTGCTTGTTATCTTTTTTGGGGTATCCTCTTCTGCAGATTTTCTGTCCATTTTGCCCGGTTTTCTATTGGGGATTCCAATCTTATGTTGATTTGAGGGACATCATTATATTCTGGATATATATCCCATGTTATGGCGTTACAAAAATCTTTAATATCTCACTTGCCTGTAAACTTTATTGAACAGAAACCATTAAATGTGCTATCAAAATCATCGTTTATTCTCCCTCCACCCCTACCCCAGCCATATAGCTTAAAGGTTTTGTTCAAATCTTTCTCTAGCCCTAGTTCTCAAGGTATTCTTCGTGTTTTCTTTTTTATTTATTTTTTTATTTTTGAGACAGGGTCTCACTCTGTCACGCAGCCTGGAGTACAGTGAAGCAACTATGGCTCACTGCAGCTTTGACCTCCCAGGCTTAAGCAATCCCCTCACATCAGCCTCCCTAGTAGCTGGAGGTGGAGTAGATGGAGCACAGGTGCGCATCACCATGCTGGAGTAATTTTTAAATTTTTTATAGAGACAATGTCTCGTTATGTTGCCAGGCCTGGTCTCAAACCTCTAGGCTGAAATAGTCCTCCTGCCACAGTCTCCCACAGTGCTGGGATTACAGACTTGACCCACTGCACCGGGCCCCTTTTTTTAACTTTATAGTTTTACTTTATACAATCTGGCTCTCTTGTACCTAGAGTCTACATTGTGTCACTGCCCTGATTTAAAAAAAAAAAAAAACAAAAAACTAATGGCCTCAGTTACCCACAGAGTGAAGCCAAGACATCACAGGGCATAGGAAGCTCCTCAGGATCTATTTCACACCTTCCGCCTTTCAGGTATTCCCACATGGTCTCTTATTCACCTTTGTATTCCAAGTATACTGAGTTTGATGTCTTCTAAAAACACCCTCTAACAGGAAAATGAGCATCGTGACATAATTCAAAAGGTATTTTCCCTACTTAAGCCAATCATTTGAAAACTTATAAGGAGGTATTTCTTTTGTTAATTTTTAAATGGAGATATTTGTATTTAAATTATAAAGATAGCACATCCCCATTGTTTCTGAAGTCAAACAGTGCAGAAATGTACAAAGTAGGAAACGAAAAGTTCTGAACCCCAACCGTTTCATACTTTTGTGACATAGAATCATACAGATGAGGGTAGTGGAGGAAGGATGACAAGACCTTAATGCCTGGGCCACGTCCCAGACCAGATAAACAAATATTGCCAAGGTGGGTCCCAGGCATTGGTATTTTTTAACAGCTCCCTAGATGATCCTAATATGCAGCTTGGTTAGAAATAACTGGCCCTTACAACACTTGAAAAAATTAAAACATCATACCAAACATAATGTTCAGCATCTTGCCTTTTTCCCCCAAGTACTTACTAAGTGATATTTAAAACCCTACCTTTGGCTTAAAATTTAACCGTAATGAAAAATTCCACTTATTTTTGTAAATGTTTTCAAGCATGCAAGCCCTGTTAATCAATTTGATTAATATTATAGAGCAATTATTATTATTATTATTTGAGACAGAGTCTCGCTCTGTCGCCCAGGCTGGAATGCAATGGCATGATCTCGGCTCACTGCAGCCTTTGCCTCCCGGGTTCAAGAGTTTCTCCTGCCTCAGCCTCCCGAGTAGCTGGGACTACAAACACGCACCACTACACTCGGCTAATTTTTTGTATTTTAGTAGAGATGGGTTTTCACCTGTTGGCCAGGCTGGTCTCGAACTCCTGACCTCGTGATCTACCCACCTCAGCTGGGATTATAGGCGTGAGCCACTGTGCCCGGCCTGAAGAGCAATTATTATAAAGGGACAAAGTATTTTGAATAATGGTAGCTTTTGACTTGCATATAATAGCATAAAATTCTTCTCTTTTTACATTAGGACTCAGCTAGTCAAAATTCATAATGAATGGCCAAAGTCCTCATGGGTACTATGTTTTTATGCCAAATGGTAGAACATATTCAGGTAGTCAGTAGCAACTAAGGTTTATAAAAATTAGAAACCAAAAAGCAAGTTATGCGAAGTTAATTTTTTTTTAACGGAGGAATCATCTTTGTCTTATCCTCAGTTGCTTCCTCTCCACTGGTTGCTTCTCCTTAAGTATCTTCTGTCTCCTCAGATTTTAACAACAGCCAGCAACCTGCCTTCACCTCTGGAGAGCTGTACTGGCACCCCCTCTTCCCTCTACCACCCCAACCCTGTTTCCCTTGAGGGTTAAATATCTGGTGCAGGCTCTTCTTCCTCAACCCTGCTCTCTGCTTGGCTCCCGCCACCCTGCTTCCCCTCCTGCCACCTTGCCCAGGCTTTGCTCCTGAGGACTCTCTTCATCTGTCTTGCCCAGCCACACTTGACTATCCACTCCATGGGAAAATTGCTTTCCTACTTTGCCTATTAAAATAGTATTTTTTTGTCTCCTGTTATCTTTCTGACTCTTACTTCTTAAGTTCTGTTTCCAGCTGACCACTTTCCTCCTGCGTACCTTTTTAAATTACTATTTTTTCTTCTTACAGAAGTGTTAAATGTGTTTACAGTAGAAAATGCAGACTAACCAAAAGATGGACTACCTATAATATCATCATTTAGAATAGCTTTTTGGTTTTGTTTCTTTAAAAAAAGGGGATTATGCTTCATAGGCATAGTCTTTATACATAACCTTTATTTCCTCCCTACTAATAATATTTATTTTCTAAACCGTTTATATTTAATATTGGTTTTAGTTTTTTATTATTTTAAATTAACAGGCATGTAGTTAAATAATATTGAAAGCCTTATAACAGATTATAAGTCCTTTGACCCCAATGTCTCATTCTTTTTGCCAGAAGTATATACTTTCAGTTATTTCGTCTATTTCTTCTGATATTCATCTCCTTATTTCTAAATAACATTATTTCTTAAATCATTAATTTTAGATATTATCTATTATTATTAATACACAGATGAGAATCTCTGCGTTATACCCTTTGCTCTCTTCCCATTTTCCTAGTAATGACAGATCATGATTTTTTATTAAATTACTATTTATTGTTTCCATTATTTTGACTACATATATCATTCACCAATGAGCCAAATAGTTTCTCATCGTGTTTTAAGTACAAGTGTTTTTTCCACCAATGGAAATACCTGCCTCATTTTTCCATTCCTTAACTTAGTTTTGATCTACAGCCAAATCTTCTCACACCCTCCTTCAGCCTCTTAGTGCCATTTTCCATGTGGTTACTCTAGCAGCTCATCAGTGAATCCCATTTAACCCTCACATTCTGTCCTCCTTTTCCAGGCTGGACTGCTTGCTCTCTAGGCCTGCTGCACAGTATCATTAATGCCTAAGGAGCCCTCTTCCAAAACTGAAGTCGGTGACACAGTGATGTTAGCAAATTGAGAGATTTGAGAAGGTCTCGGGAGGCTTCTAGTCCCTGTAGGTGTCTAGCACTGCTGCCTAAGGGCATCGAGCAGCATTTGGCCTGGGCTTCTGTTTTATGCACGCTTTCCTCCTTGAGGGTTCAGGACTGTTGAGCTTTTCCTGCTAATCTAGGTCTTACTGTTGCCTTTCTCTCCTCTTCCCTCACTCTCCCCTTTCCCCACCCATGTAGACCCCTTCTTTCAGTCTTCTTTTGTTCTCCAGTGTGATTATTGATTTCTCTACTAATATTTCTTGGTCTTTGGGGAAGAAGTGAATGGAGTCCAGGGCTGCAAAATTCGTTTAAAATGAAGCTGACATTTTCATTTCATACTTATCAGGAGGGAGGCAGATTCTTGCCATTATAAAAGTTGGATCTTTCTAAATATAATTTAGGAACTTTAAATGATAAACACTGATGAGAAGGGAAAAGCTATTTGTACTTAGCATATTGCTTATTCGACTTCAACTAAGAAACTTATCCATTACACCAATTTAGGCATCTCACTATATTTCTACTACTCTATGACAGCAGAGTATATATTTATATTATGTGCTTTTTTTTTTACTTGTGGAGGGGAAAATGAGTTCTGTATAAAACAAGAAACACTTAGCACTAAAAAATGTGTCCTTTATATAGTCTTACCTGAAGTTAGTTGAAATATCCATTGTGCCAAAAAATATACTTGTCAACTAGAACGTTATTTGCATGGTATGAATAAATGAAGTATGTCTTAGTTATGTGAAAGTAGGTGAGCAAATTAAGAACCTGGTATGTCTGAAGTGATGATTAATACAATTAAGGAGGATTTGTTTTGGAATAACATATTTAAACTAGGCAATCATGGATAACTAAGGCACTTTAAAATATGGTAGTAGATTACTTTCATTATTCAGTTATTTAGGTTTTTAATATGAAATTTTCTAGACCAATTGCAAAGACTTTTTCAAAGTACTAAATATTCCCATTATAAATAAAGTGCACTTAATGGTTCTTTTAATTTGTAAGCAAACAGCAAATAATTTTTTATAACCGAATAGAGATTTTAGTTTTGCTGTTTGCTTGCTCTTAAACTTTGGGCAGATATTTAAACTGTTTTTAACCTGTGTCCTAATCAGTGAAGTGAGGATCATTCCTACCTCTAGAGGTTTTGCAAAAACTTTAATGAGATGAAATAAATGGTCATTGCTCTATTTTTTTTTTTTAAGTTCTGCATTTTTAGTAGTCAAGAAATCTATTAAAACAATGAGGTGGCCGGGCACGGTGGCTCACACCTATAATCCCAGCACTTTGGGAGGCCAAGGTGGGCAGATCATGAGGTCAGGAGTTCGAGACCAGCCTGGCCAACAGAGTGAAACCCTGTCTCTACTAAAAATACAAAAAATTAGCCAGACACGGTGGCAGGTGCCTGTAATTCCAGCTACTCGGGAGGCTGAGGCAGGAGAATTACTTGAACCCAGGAGGCGGAGGTTGCAGTGAGCCAAGATTGCACCATTGCACTCCAGCCCAGGTGACAGTGTGAGACTCTCTCTCTCTCTCTCTCTCTCTAAATAAATAAATAAATAAATATGAAGTACCATTTTTTCATAGATTAGACTGACAAACACTGGAAAGAATGATAAAACCTCATGTGGGTGAGCGTCGTCAAGTTGGACTCACATTGCCATAATTATTCTGGAGAGTAAAAAAAAAAAAAAAAAGGCCCAGAAAGTTCGCTTGGCTCATCACTTCTAATGTGCTACAAGGAAATAATCACACAAATGGACAAAACCTGTTTTCTGCTGAGTTGTTTATACTATCAGAAACTCTAAATATTAATACATCAGACAATGAATTTTTTTGTAGCCCTTAGTAATAACTATGTTTTAAAAAAAGGAGTGTCCGGGTGCCGTGGCTCATACCTGTAATCCCAGCACTATGGGAGGCCGAGGTGGGCAGATCACTTGAGGTCAGGAGTTCGAGCCCAGACTGGCTAACATGGCGAAACCCCGACTCTACTCAAAATACAAAAATTAGCCAGGCATGGTAGTGGGTGTCTGTAATCCCAACTACTCTAGAGGCTGAGTCAGGGGAACTGGTTGAACCCAGGAGGCGAGGGTTGCAGTGAGCCGAGATTGGACCACTGCACTCTAGCCTGAGTGACAGAGCAAGACTCCATCTCTAAATAAATAAATAAATAAATAAAGAGGGGTATATGTATGTATTTTTAACCTTTCATTTTGGTAAATCACATCAGTTTAAACATATTTTTCTTTTTTGCATACATTTTTACTTGAAAATATTTTATTTTATTTTATTTTATTTTATTTGAGTTGGAGTCTCACTCTGTCATCCAGGCTGGAATATAGTGGCGCAATCTTAGCTGACTGCAACCTCCGCCTCCTGGGTTCATGCAGTTCTCCCACCTCAGCCTCCTGAGTAGCTGGGACTACAGGCGTGTGCCACCACATCTGGCTAATATTTTGTATTTTTAGTAGAAACAGGGTTTCGCCATGTTGCCCATGCTGGTCTGGAACCCCTGGCCTCAAGTGATCCACCTGCCTGAACCTCCCAAAATGCTGGGATTACAGGCTTGAGCCACCGCGTCTGGCCCAGAAATATTTTAAATAGAAATTTAAATAAACATTTGATAGTTTACCTAATAAATGCCATGTTATGTTTTCTTGTTTAGCAGTGTATATTCATTTAAAGAAGGCCTTGGCTTTGAGGATTGAATTTATCGATGCTGTGAATCTGTTGGTGCATCCCTCTTGATAACGTACTAAAAATCAAAAGTGGTGGCAGATCAGTCTCCTGTAAACACTCTTTTTCCTCATGGTCCACATTGATCTGTCCTCTGGTCTGAAATATCTGTCTACTTTTTCATTTTCACCTGTGCAAGTTCAGAAGTTTTTCATTTCTTGCTTTTAACCAGAATCTAGAATTCAGCCTTCTCATGTTTACATTTCCCCAAAATGTTTCTTCAGAACAAAGCAAGCTGACTGAAAAGTTTCAGTTTCAGCCAGTCTCTCTCTCTCTCTCCCTCTCCCTTTCTCTCTCTCCCTCCCTCCCCCTCTCTCTCTCCCTCTCTCCCTCTTCCCCCCCCCCCGTGTGTGTGTGTGTGTGTGTGTGTGTGTGTGTGTGTGTGTCTCACTCTTTCTGTCTCTGTCTCTTCTTTATCCTCCTGGGTAGGTGGTTCTTGATGAACGAAACTCTCAAATAACCTATTATTAATTCTTCCTGTAAAAAGACATTTAGGTTCCTGCACTCTTGATCCTTTTTCATTGTATCTTGAAAAAAAAAATGGTCTGAAGTCCCACTAACAGATCTTTTTCTATGCATTTTTAGTGATATGTTGATTTCCTTAAAAGAATAATTTGGTATTATACAGGTGTGCCATGATTCTTCAGCTCTAGGAACTTGCAGTTATTCAGCTTGGTTAAAGATGAATCAGGTTCTTTAGACTATCCATTGGACAGTGCCTCACCTAGAGATGAAAAGATCCACAGGGCCAGGTGTCAGGAAAAGGGAACAGAGCCTTCACCCCGCAGGAACCTCCATGCATTCAACTATCAAGAAGCTCCTATATATTTTTATATGACTAGAGTGATATTCTAACTGTACTTTCAGTGTTAGGCAGTATTTGCATTTGTATATTTTTGAATGGCCTGCCTTTTCCCCTTGGTTCTTTGCCTAGTATTTATCTTCAAGGTACCTTCCCTGTTTCCTGCTTTTTCTCTTTAGTTCACTTGCTTCTGCTTGCCCAGTGCTAGATAAGAATCACATGGAGAAAGCAAATACTGATTTAGGAGTTGTGTTCTCTTAAATTGTTTCCTTTTAATTCTCTAAAATGTGGCTTTAAAAAACAGTCTGACAGTTATTCTGGAAACTCACAGAGTGGTGGTGAAGAGCTTAGGAGTCAGGTAGACCCGGGCTTGAATTTAAACTGTGTCACTTACTAGCTGCTTAATCTTAGGCAAGTTATTTCACTTCTCTGGCTCTGTATTCTCAATTGTGAAACAGAGGTAATGTGTAATTCAGTTTTGCCTTAAAGATTAAATGATAGAATGTTTTAAAGTGCCTAGCACTGTATGAGTCATAGACAGTATTCAATAGGTGGTTGCTGATGTTGCTATTATAACATTAACTTTTCAGAGATGAAGGTAGAGGCCAGACATCTTATTTCAAATACCATTGTAACTTTAAAAATCCCAGTAAATGTTGCCTGTTCAGTATACAGTCAAAATTCCGCAAAACAAATAAAAAATCCCAGTAAATGTTGCCTGTTCAGTATACAGTCAAAATTCCCCAAAACAAATCCACAACACAGAAGTGTAGGGTGGGTCACAGGTGCATCTGGTGTTTCATAAGTATTGTGAGCTTAGATATGGAGTGTTGTAGAAAGAGAATGAAGAGAGGATAATGGAGGAAGGGAAAAACCCAAGTCTTGTTTCTGACTAAATTTTTTTAAAAAAAGAAGATTGGATGACTGCATTGAGGCAATGTGAGGATGGGCAGATTTTAAGTTGTGCAGCTTTTGACACATTGTTATTTTTTGTTATTTTTATTTTCTTTTTGAGATGGGATCTTACTATGTTGCCTAGGCTTTGAATTCCTGAGCTCAAGGGATCCTCCCACTTCAGCCTGCCAAGTAGCTGGGAATACAGGCATGTACCACCAGGCCCAGCTTTTTCACACATTTTTTAGTGAATGTAAATATCAAATTTCAATTGTTAAGTGATTGAGAATGGGAAAATCAAAACCTATCCAGATATTAAAAGCATTTTTATAGTCCACTACATTCTCATGATGGATTCTCTACTTAGTTTCCGATTTTTTGTTGTGAGATACTTTAAAAGTGTTAACATTTTATCATGTTACCAGTTTCACCTAGTTTTCCAAAAAGGTTAACTATGTTGTGAAATGTAATTTTGTTTCTTGGGCTTCAGCTTTCTCTTCAGCATTATTCCTTTTGTAGTAGTGATGATTGGGAATCTCGTGCACTCTGCTGATGTTGGCCTTGCAGCCATCTTCCCCAGGATGTTTCTTCTAAATGGCTGGGGATGCTACAGTGTTAAACAGTGGAGATAGGTTGATAGGGCAGTTTTGGCCTGTTCTAGAACCTTGACTCCTCTGTGCTCTGCTCTGATAAACTCCTGCTCAGTTTGTCCAAATAATACTGCTGACCCAGTGCCTGCAGTAGGTAGGTTGTGAGTGGGGTTTTTTTTTTCCTTCGGGGGTGAGAGATTTTTGGTGATCATTCAGTTCTGCTTCTGCTGACCAGGCACAGCTTTCTGCAGCGCAGCTGGTGGTGGTGACAGCACAGCCTGTGGCCACAGAAGAAAACAGAACTCCTGTGGTCACCTAAGGATTGAGCCCACCAGGCTGGTGCATTAGTTCAGTGCTCCTGGATTCAAAACAGTTGTAGAATATTGTTCAGGAAGAACGGTAAAATACCCTGCATGAAAGAGCCTGCCGTAGGAGTGCCTTCAGTGGTCCAAAATGGCAGTTACTTTAGATTCTCCACAATCTGAGGAGTTTATTATACTATGGTGGTAAGGGGAAAGGCTTGGTGAAGGTTAATGTTAAATACATAAGATCAAATGACCCACTGATTTTTTTTTGATTAAAAAATGGGCCCCTTTCATATCAACACTGAAAATAGATACATTACCTGAGGTGCACATCAGCCAACAAAAGTGGTCAGCATCCCAGTGGGGCCCCCCACCCTGAACCCAGAGCAGTTCCAACAGCCTGCCCCATGCAGTACCTCTGTTAGTGAAGTACCACCTTTGACCCACCTTGCTCAGGTTCCTCACTTGCTCTTAAAAGAAGTTAGTTCCTTGTGACCCAGTTGTGTTTCCAGCTATAGAGAAACTGTAACACCACTGGGCTTTAGCTGGATAACATTTTTAACACATGTCTGCATTTGCGTTAGAATAGCAGAGATCAGAGTACTGATAATCCTGAAGGATAATTGGGCCTGTGTTCACTGGCCTGGAGGAACACATATTTGTGTGAGTGGCCAAGCAGAGCACCACTGACCCCTCCTGCCATTGGAAAGCACAGTGGCCTTGCTTCAATGGCAGTGTGTTCTAAATTACACCATTTTACTTAGTCTTCATTCACTCAGTTAGAAATGAGGTCAATTATTCCTGAATAAAAAATTGGTAACGCTTGGATTAAGTAAAAAACTGCACCTGCCCATAGATTTGTCTTAGACTTCTTGAATAAAATGAATGATGTTGAAACATATAGAATATAGACAAAATTTAGAGCACAGGATGCATGAATTAAACCAAGTCTCACCTCTCCAGACTTGAATTTGCAACTTCTGATTCTACTGTGCACAACAGCATGTATCAGAAAGTGAGATAATTTCTCAGAAATATTAGAAAGTTTTAATTACTGTACTGATGCTAGAGAGCAGCCATGAAAGTCATCCTCAATACTAAGTTGCTGGCACTTTTATGGACAGTATATAAGGTAATTTAGTGTATTTTACATTCATGAATAATCAGGGCAGGTTAATCGTGCATATTTGTTTCTAATTATTCTATTTTTACTACTCCCATCATTTCTCTTCCTCCTGCAAGAAGTTGGAATGTCCTAACCACAGTGCAGGGCATACACCCACAGAACAGTAGCAAATGAGGGCCCCAGTCAATCCAGTGTTTTTGTAGAGAAAGCAATCACCCTGATAACTGCCGGTAATGACAATTTTGTTGATTGTACCAGTCAAGGTTTATTATTAAGTGTGCAGAAATTTTCATTTTTGACTCACAAATACGTTTTTGTTCTTTCGTAAACATGTATAATAGCAAAAAATAAAGATAACCCATCGTCATTAAAACCTAAGTTCCATAAAGAAAAGACACAAAGCCTGCTCTGTTTATAGATATTTTGTTTCCCTGAGCAACAGAAAATGCAGTGCTTATTTAACTTAGCAGAAATGCCTTGTAAAAATATAAGCCTGCAGATGGCAATGGCCTCTATTTTTCTTCCACAAGTTTCCTCCAATTCAGAGCCCATGCCTTCCTTCAGCCACAGAGCGCACAACAGCATGGATAAGATTGAGTTGGCCCTCTTACATTGTTGGCCTAGGGCTATGGAGCTACCTTTGTAGAGTTGTCCACTTTGGAGTTTGAGCATGGGAAGTAAATTCAGAGATGCAAGTATCTGGGAGAGGGCATACACTCATGAGAAGGTCCTCATATTCTGAGCTCCTATGACAGTTTTGTCTTTAGAAGCTATCTCATCTCTTAGCAGCTTTGTTCTGGGCAGAATGAATAGCAGAGGGGCAGGAAAGACCCAGAATCTTGGTGCCCAGCTTTCCTGCTTTTACTCTGCTGCTTGATACTGCCTCTAATGAAGGAGCCATTCTCATAGAGCAGTTACTTTGTCTGAGGCCTGAGAAACCTAGAAAAATTTATCATGACTGCTAGACCTGGGCACAGATGGATTTTAGATTAAACTTGGCAGGGACAACAGGCATCTTGGAAACTCCCTAAGGAAGGGTCCAGATCAACAACACAGCAAACACCGTATTCCCTTCAGGCAGACATCCCTATTTTGCTGTACCAGGCATTAATACTCTCTGGGTTGTGGCCTCCAGTGGTCCATTTGACTTCTGAGATGTATTAACAAGAAGACTAATATTACCAATGGTAACCGCTCACTTAACAAAAACAAAACAACATACCCCAACATTTATTGTTGCCTTGCAACTGTGCCTTTTTGGCCTCTCTGGGTATCCACTGACATCATTTAAAATGAACCATTTTATTTCTAATTGCTACATGCCAGGTTGGTTTGTATGCGTCTGTTTCTCAGCATTCCACAGATGCCACATTACTCAAAGCTGTGCTTTTGTGCATCTTCACAGATTTCTCCCTCCCTACCCTGCACAGCCTCCCTGCTTGAGGTTCTCATGTAGCAGCTGCCTGCATGCCCTGCTGACATCTGTCCGCAGCACATGCCTAGCCAACTGAGCTCAACTGCAGTGAATGTGGCTGTAGTGCCAGTGAACTGGCTGTTCTCCAGGACTTTGCCACCCCTGCCTGGCCAGCCGATGTTAAGTGTTTTGTTGAAGAGGGAGATTTAAACTCAGTGAGGGCAAACCAAGTTTCACAGATCTATGAAAGGTGCATGATTATTATTTCAGTCTCTATTGTGTGCCTATTTTGATTCACTCTTATACTGTCTTCTGTCTGCACATGCACAGTATCACCATGCAGATGTTTGGCTAGGTAACATTTGCCTGTTTAAGGCAGGTGGCCTTGATCGTCCTACTTTTCAGTCCTTTGTATCGTTAAGTTTTCAGGATCATGTGTAAGATCTCAGCAGCTTTCCTGAATGTGTGCCTCAGGAGCGTGGTGGTTGGCATCAGGCAGCATCTGAACAGTATTTATAAAGCATGTTTGATATGTTTACAACATAATTGAAGGTTTTCTGAGGGCTGGAAACACTTACCTAAGTAAAATAGAGTATAATGAAATCCAGTTAATTGACTTTGCTGTATTGCATTCATGCTGAAAAGTAGACCATCCACTTGGATTTTAAAAACTGTGATCATGAAATCCCGAGATGTTAGAACAAATGAGCCAATCATATTTTAGGAACTGTTGTTGATGATGGTTCCTGGAAATAAAGCACTGGACACAGAAGTGACCTCTAGTTCTATTCAAACCCAGATTCCTCCTTTGCAGCTTAGGGTCCATAAGAATTCTGGTTCTGGTCTTTCTGAGATTGAAGTCTTCCTAGTCGCAGTAGGGGAGGGATCCCCAAAAAGCTTCCAAAGAAGTTAGAGCCCTGGTTCCCAAGTTAGTGCCCTGGGCTGGAAATCTTAGTTTAAATTGTCTCTCAAATCCATTTGAGCTTTAAATTTCAGTGACAGAAGGCCTCACCTTCAGTTCTCTAACACATACTTGTCTCCAAGTGAAGTGCCTTCTCATCACCCCTCACCTTCTTCCCGGTCCCCTTCCATGTGGATCACTGCAGTCACTTCTAGTTGAAATCCCTGCTACCACCTGACTTCTTTCAAGTCCTATAGCCCAACTAGTCTGTAAAACACAAGTTTTCCAAGTCACCTTAAGGGAAATGCCCAATTGCAGTTGGTGCAGATGGACACAAAAGGTGGCTCAAAAGTTGGGTTAACCCACATGCTGATAGGAGTTAATGGTGATGCAGAATATTTGTTTACATTTAGTACTACTTTTACAGTGTGTTAGACATGGTTTTTGTAAGAATAGAAGTAGACATTCATAAAAGCAAAGAATAGTAAGTTCTCTCTGTTTTAAAATAAACTTTTGGCACAAATCCTCGAGACTTTCTGCTCTGTGGTCGTCTATTTATATATTAAGAATGCTGTTCTTATTCTTGCTAGGAAATTTTAAAGACTTTAGGCCTGTAATATACCTCTCTTAGCTTTGCTGTCCACATGTGTTTTGCATAAATCCAGTTAGGCACCTCCCCTTGTAGGAATTCTTTAGCCTAATTAAAAGTTTGAGCCATAGCACATGTGAAGGAATTGGACCGCTCTTGGAAGCAACATTTGTCAGATGATGAAAGCAATATCCAATTTGTTAGCTGTGCTTACTGTGCTTCTGCTATTTCATAGATGCATATCAACTCATGTAGAAGATATGTCAAAAGGAATTCCAGTAATGCGTTATCTTTCATTCAATCCTTATTTACTTGGTGGCTGGCTCTAACACTTCAGCAGTGCAGAGTCCCTTGTCTCTCCTTTTGCCTCTAATTTCCTCCCTCACCTAGGATTAAAAAGTATTTTGATAATTTATAAACAAATACTTCCGTGGCTGACTGAGGAAACTTGCTATGCAAAGTAAGTTCCGTGAATAATAGGGCAAATAATAGTTTTGTAGAATGAAATTATATTCTCATATATAAACTCATATTTTATCAAATCCTATTTTCTTAAAGTGGGGATACACTTGTAATTTTTAATTGTGCTTTCTAAACTTAAGATCTTCCACTTCTCATTGAAATTTTATGTTAAAATTTTGGACATTCCAAGTATTTTAAACACCTTCTTTTTTATTGGAAATTTTAGCAGCTGAGCAAAGTTTGTATCATTCATATACTTAGAACTATTTTAACCCCACCACCCAAACTGCCTTTTTGTCTTTTAATTGTATACACAATTCTGAAAGCATTTTGTTCAGTTATGTTACCTCATGATGTGTACTTTAGGACAGTGCTTCTCAACCTTGAGTGTATATCACGATCACCTGGATAGATTGCTAGAAACAGGTTGCTGGGCTCTCTATACCCAGAGTTTCTGATTCAGTAGGTCTGGAGCATTGCTGATAGTGCTGGACCATACTTTGAGAACTACTGCTTTAGGATTTCTGGTAAATATTGGCTTTTTTTTTTTTTTTTTTTTTTTTTGAGTAATGGGCTTGAGATATAAGAGAACATAGGAAAGGTTTGCCATAGATTTTATAGTTCACAAAATTATATTTAAAGTTCCTTTTTAACTTCCCCTTGTTGTTCTCATAATATTGCATTTTTCTTACTTGATTTAAATGTATTTAGTGCTGACAATATGACTGGTATTACTTGGTAAATGACCAATGTACATTTGCTACTTTAATAATTAGGTCATGAAGGGAGCATTCCAATGACTTTTATACTGTCAACATTGTGTTAGTTATTAGGAAGTCAATATAAACAAGTTCCTATGAAGTACATGGAAGTCAATATAAATAAGTTCCTATGAAGTATATGGCCCAGGCCCTGACACATACTGAACACTGAGTAAATGCTGGAATGAACAAATGAACAATTGTCCTACTTCCCCGCAGTGTAATAGTTACTCCTTGAAAACTTGATTGATCCCAACTTTAAATATATGAGAATTATCTGATTTATTGATCTTTACTGTTTCTTTTCTTCTCATTCTTGTAGTCCTGAGGATGGTTATCTCACTGGCAATTTAGCCCTTCTAAGAGAGGAGACAAGTTAAACATAAAATTAAGTTTTCACTTGTTTCTTGTTAGTAGTACTTAATTATTTACTAGAATAGGTAGTATTAACTTAAAAGTTCTTCGTTTTAAGTTGATTCAGGTGAATTTATTCAAGCTGGCCTTATGATCTTCTAAATATCCTTTAAAAAACAAAACTTTATTACCTAATCTGGAACATAAATGTACAGTAAATCAGATACTACTTTTATATCCTTCTTACAAATTCACAGGAATTTCCAGTACTCTGTTATTGCATTCTAACAAAGCTTATTATGAGAGTTCTGAAGATACTGAATATGTTGAAATCTCTTTAGTGCTTCATTTTCCAACGATTTCAGTGCAATTTCAGTCATGTTTTGTCTGTTTTTGATGGCTGTCCTGTTGATTAGATAACGGATAGGAGTTACTGTACGTTGCCAAGCCATCTGTTTCTATCGTCTTCACAAAGATGCTTCTTCCAAAGGAGAAAATGGACAGAAGAGCTTAATAGTGTTTTCGGGTGGAAATTAAGAGTTCTATTCCTGTTCTGGGACTGATAGCATGCTTATAGAATAATTATATTCTGCTCCTGCTTAGTTCATGAGGATATTGTAAGAGTTAATTAAATAACTATTTTGAGTGGCTTAAGGCACTGATAGGAAAGGTACTTTGTTAACTATACAGGTATAGGAAGAGTATGAGTTCTGCCATAGGCATGCTGAATATCTGGGAGGAAACCCTGTTGATGACTGGGAGACATGAAATCAAAACTGAGCTCAGGGATCCAGAATGAAATTTTTAGTGGGTAGCGTAGAAGTGATCACCAGAGTATTAAGATTCTACCCACCTGCCAAATGTAGGCCTATCAGGAAAACCAAAGACAACCACTAAGGAACTCTTGGAGCTTAAGGGGAATCAGGAGATTGAACCCTAGTCATTTGTCCAGGGCTTCTCTGAGGCCCAGGTTTTTCCTCCTGTACCGTGCTGCCTGCTGACAGCTGTTGCATTTGATAAACCAGTGAACAAAGTCTTCTGTACTCATGTAGCTTTCTCTTTGAGATTGGAGTCGGGAGGATGAGAGATGTAGTAGGTGGTGGTAATAAGCATTAAGGTGAGAAAGGAAGCAGGGTGGGTGACGGGAGAAGTGAGGGTTTTGGAGTGGCAGGGAAGGGGGTTCATCAGGATCAGAGTCAAGTCAAGGAAGGCTTCTCAGGTGAGGTGACTCAGCAGGAACTCTACATGCAGGGCCTGGAACTCTAAGTGCAGAGGTAGTGGCAGGGAGGGGGTAGAGTGCTGCTGTCCCTGGAGGTACAGGTATGGAGGAGGTAGGGTCTGCAGTGTGCCCACCTCTCTACCAGCAGATCTGGTGAGGAAGACCATAAGCACACAGGAGGCGCATCCCTCAACTGTGAGCTTCAAGAGCCCTGTTTTGAAACCTTAAGTAAAACATTTGGAAAATAATAAGCCTGAACTTTTTTCCTCCAAGCTATACTGTGAAATGCAAATTTTAAAAAGAATGGTTGTGTAAATATGAAGAAAGTACTTTCAAATTAGATGATCAGACTGCATTTCCCTCAGAATTGTGTTGCTTTGCTTGCACATGGCAACTGAAAGATCCCAGGAGCAGGACTGTGGGCAAGTGATGCCCTGGCTTTGAGCCTTCAGTGACCTTGCTGTGCAGTGCAGTCCTTGATGTTAAATGGCCTTCCTCCAACCTTTAGGAAGTCTCAGTGCGGGTTGTAGTTGAGGAGATGAAGAAGGCCTAAGAGGAGCAGCTCCTGTTTTTATAATTTTTTGTATCAGTGTTCCCTCCCAAGGGTATTTAGGTAAAGGCATTAACAAAATTTAAGAATTTGGCATACAGCTCACTTAGATGATCGCCAGGGTGTTTCTCATTTCTAAAGCTATTTGAAGCTGCTGTTTTCATTAGTCCTTAAGTATATGTTGCTACTATACAATTTAGCCACAAAAATGTTTAGATATGTGTCAAGGACCTCAGGGCTTCCTGACAAAAGTGCTTCTTGACTGATTGTGTATTTAGTACAAGGGCTTCCTTGGTGATAGTTTCCACTCTCTTTAAATACTATTCTGTTATTTTTGAAATCTGATCAAGAAATGACACAATAAATATCTTTGATATTTATACTTAACGCCTACTTTTAACCTTTTAGGAAAACTTTATTACTTGGAATATTCTAAAATTCTGAAGAGAATATGAATGGATTGTTATAATGGAACTTTTACCCAGTTCCCTCAGACTAGAGTGTTCATATGACATTTTGCCAAAAAGTTCCTATAGAGGCAATTTCACTTTTAGGGTGGATGGGTCTTTTTAAAAGGATCATATTTAGTTTCTGGTTATTCATGATTGCACTCACTTTAGAGGATGTGTTCTTGTTAGGCTGCTGGTACTATTTGTCTCTCCTAAATAACAGTGTGGAATTATAGAAATAAAGGGTGGGAAGATAGTCTTGTGATTCTCCTGGTCAGCATAAAGCCTGTTCCATCCAGCAACTGACTATTTTGTTCTTCCTTTTGCTTTGAAGGCCAAGATGACATGCCCATTACTTGAATGTTTTTATGTTCTGTACCTCTCTCTTGCTCCATATATTTTGCAGTGGTGCAGATATATTGATTCATAAGTGATTGGTATTACATACTGAATCAAGGTACATGTATTCAACTCTAGAGAGAATTGTTTCTCGGTGTTTTTCACTATGTGACTCACCACTGTCAAGGTATGAAGATGAGTTTATGCTGCTAATGGGGTAGCTTTGTTGTGATGTAATTTCAGTAGCTGCCCATGGCAGCTGTTAGTCGAAGGTAAATTCAAAGCCAGATGGTTTAGATATCACGGTGGTGAAGATCAACAGAGTACCGTGAAACAGGGACTCGGTCATGGCAACCTGAGGCTGTTCTAGCTAACTCTTTCTGATGTGTTTCATCTGTCTCTTTCCCAGTTCAATCCCTTGCTTACCTTTCCCCATTTGAAAAACTCTACTTTTGGAAGGAGAGTGGATTGCAGGTCTTGACAGAGACTTGGACTCTTTACTTCTTGGTTTGTTTTTTTTTTTCAATTTTTAAAAAAGTTTCAGGTCTTTTGTGACCATCACATTACTGAAGTTAACATTGATGTCTTGCTCAAACTTTTTTTGTTTCTCTCACACATTTCAAAAAACCGAGTTAATACATTGAATTGAGCAGTCTGATAAGAAGGTAGTGTGTGGAATCTCTGGGTCCATAGAATTTCTTTGAGTGTAGATTGCTGTGTAGCAAAAGCTCTCTAAATTTTTTCTGCTGGCTGAATGTAGAGTAATGTGACCCTGTTGCTCTCCATGATGAGCTTTCCATAATTGAAATATTCCTGGATTCATTGCCAGAAGTGGACTTCCTTTACCTCTGCTCTGCCACAGGGTGACTGTTGCCTTTCTCCGTTAATAAGGTACATTGAGTTTGTGCCACTCAAAGAGCATTTCATCCTTTAGACATTCCACACAGGACATTGAAAATAGAAATGAGGCCGGGTGCAGTGGCTCACGCCTGTAATCCCAGCACTTTGGGAGGCCAAGGTGGGCAGATCACCTGAGGTCAGGAGTTCAAGATCAGCCTGGCCAACATGGTGAAACTCCGTCTCTAGTAAAAAAAAAAAATACAAAAAATACAAAAAATTAGCTGGGCATGGTGGCGGGCACCTGTAATCCCAGCTACTCGGGAGGCTGAGGCAGGAGAATTGCTTGAATCCGGGGGGCAGAGGATGCAGTGAGCCGAGATCACGCCATTGCACTCCAGCCTGGGCAGCAACAGCAAAACTCTGTCTCAAAAAAAAAAGAAAAAGTGAAGGAAAGTTAGAAACCATTGCATGTCCTAGGCAGTTCCTAACTCCCATGGACAATTCTATCATGGGTTTTAGAATAGTTTATAATTAACATATAGGTAGAAAATTGATACCAAGAAACCCAGCTGCTCCTAGAATACTAGTAGTAACTCAGAAAGAGTAGAGAATTGTCGTACTGTAAAATGAGCAGATTGCCTTTTCACTTTCTTTTTCTGCCCCATCAAAGTGCCAGGTTGCTCCATCTTTGCTAAACATTAGATTAAATGTCTTATTTATCATGGTACCTCTGATGTTCAAAATTGCATATGCTGCTGTAATTCTTATGAATTGTGAGCATACATTCTTCTGCGTAAACAGATGGTACTGTTGACACAGGCTTTATAATCATAGTAGGGTGGACATCAAAATTTTATATTTCTACTATTACCTTAATTGTAGAGAGATTCTGGGGTGACTGTGGAAAGTCATCTAACATGTGTTCTGTTTCTTTGCACTGCCAGGGTTCTAAATATTTATTAATCATTATTTATTTATACTCTGTAATGCCATACTTTATTGGTGAATGTTCCATCTTTTAGAGGGCGTTAGATAGACTTTCTTTAGTATCTAAGAGAAATATCTACCTATCAGTGAATTTCACATTATAGTTTATGATCTTCAGATTAATGAAAAGCAAGTTTCCACCCTCACCAAAAATTAAAATGACACAAAAATGCATCTTGGGAACATCACAGTAGTTTAAACTGAGAATACTAATTTTTTGAGATTTGATTATATCACATTTGACTTAGATTCTGATAGATTATGAATTTGAAATCACTTCAATTTTATATACAGAAATTATCTTTGCACTCTGAATAAAGTATCAAGCAAAAATTTAAAAGTAACTATTTTAAAAGATGTAAACACAGTTAAATTATTTGAGGTATTTTACCATACACTTTTAGAATCATCAAATGCTACTTTGATCTTTTCATCAAATCAGAAAAGATATCTATATTTTTATTGGCAACAGTAAAAACAGTCTGTGAGGAAATGAAACAATCCAGTCTTTCATTTTCTTGCTCATTTAATCTAAACAGGTGATGTTTTAGTATATTGAGACATAAGACAATCAAGACTTTGTTAACAGCTTTCTAGATTATTGGTAGAATTATAGCTCTGATTTATAGGGTCACATTAAAAGTACACCTTTGTGTACACTAGGTCTGCAGGTGATGATGTAGAAATACTAGCATGGGCCGGGCGCGGTGGCTCACGCCTGTAATCCCAGCACTTTGGGAGGTTGAGGCGGGTGGATCACCTGAGGTCGGGAGTTTGAGACCAACCTGACCAACATGGAGAAACTCTGTCTCTATTAAAAATATAAAATTAGCCGGGCGTGGTGGCACATGCCTGTAATCCCAGCTACTCGGGAGGCTGAGGCAGGAGAATTGCTTGAACCCAGGAGGTGGAGGTTGCAGTAAGCCGAGATCACACTACTGCACTCCAGCCTGGGCAACAAGAGCGAAACTCCGTCTCAAAAAAGAAAAAAAAAAAAGAAATACCAGTGTGACCACACTGTGACACAGATTGTGTTATCTCCTGTTAATGGAATGTAGCTTCCTTGACTTGTGGTTATTTCCCTGAATTCTTCTTTTAAGAAATTCAGAACCCTCACCTAAAAGGAAAGAAGTTACCCAAATAGGAAGATTGAAAATGAAATCGGATTCTTTCTGACATTTTTGCTGCCAACTAATGAACAAAAGACTTCATTAAGGAAGCAGGTTGTTCAGTGGTTCTTTGTGTCTGAATATGACTGATCTAATATATTAAACATTTTTCTGTAAGTGTAGCAGTATAGTGCCAGTTTCTATTTTCAGCTCCTCAAATAGTAAAACCAGTTCTGTCAGCAGGCATTTTATTAAATGCCTCAGAACATGTGTTAGACATCTTAGAAAATACAGACATAGAAGACAGGGATCTTAGTCTTATTAAACTTAAATCTAAAAAGATGTGGGAGCATTTTAAAGAGCAAATACAAGTGGATGAAAATGAGCATTGCGTGTTGCTAAGACTTGAACTAGATTGGTTGGGCTAGAGGAGTGAGTCATGGAAAAAAGGCAATTTCAGAACACATTAATGAATGTCTTCTTAAGGATGAGGCACTTGCAGAGGGCCTGTGTGTCAAAGGAAGAAATGTTTTGGTGATTCAAGTGGTAGTGAAGTTGTTTGAAGACACTTACTTGTGGGCTTTGAAATGACAGGAAGAGCAGGGCTGGAGCTTCAGGAGGACTGGGCTGGACTAGGCTGATGGGTTAGGGTGAGTCCACTTCCCCTGCCCAGGCAGCTGATGGAAGGCATGAGAATAGACCGATTCTAGGGCAGCTATGTTGAAAGGGAACTGCTTTCAGCAAGAATGCCCACTGTGCCCACCATTTGGGGACAAGGAGATACAGAGGGACCCCCTTCCAAATTTACACTTAACTTTTGCCCAAGATTTCTTTAGTGATCTCTACCACTGCACCTGCTCTGCTTTTCTCTCACTATTCCTCAAAGTGCAGCTCAATTCCTGTTGTGCCAGACCACAGAGTGGTAGGGGAAGGCCTCTCGGAGCCTGAGTATGGTGAAGGAAGAATCCTGGAGAGAGCTGGGCTGGAGGGAGCATGCAGAGCTCTGCCAAAACCGACGTCAGGGGTTGAGTGCGGCGGCTCACACCTGTAATCTCAGCACTTTGGGAGGCTGAGGCAAGCGGATCACCTGAGGTTAAGAGCTCAAGACCAGCCTGGCCAACATGGCAAAACCCTGTATCTACTAAAAATACAAAACTTAGCCAGGCATGGTGACACACACCTGTAATCCCAGCTACTCCGGAGGCTGAGGCAGGAGAATCACTTGAACCCAGGAGGCGGAGGTTGCAGTGGGCCAAGGTGGCACCACTGCACTCCAGCCTGGGGGAGAGAGTGAGATTCTATCTCAAAAAATAAAATAAAATAAGTTGGTGCTCTTTATTTTCTGTACATAGTGTATTATGTATCAAAAGTGTGATTTTTGTTAAACAATTGTATTTGAATCTTATAATTTACCATTACTACAAAACAAATGTTCTATCCTTTGGAAGAAATTAGTAAATGGGAGAATTTTCTTTAACTTTGAAAAATTTAATCTGGTATTTATCTGATGTACTATATTTGCTTAATTAACTGTCACCTGACTTAATTTCCTTCTAGAAAACAGTGACAAATTGTATTTATCAGAGAATGAAAGGGAGAAGCCACCCAACCAATTAGGAATAAATTTTCAAAATGAAATATTTTTGATTTGCAGTTTTATTTTTGTACAAGCTTTCATGTAGAACATGATTATTTACCTTCCTCTGACTATGAAATGGCATTTAAGTTTTACACATGAAGTAGAAGCACAAGCAAACACAAGCTAGTCATGAAAGATACCCTACTCTGAATCAGCCCATTGGGTGTTTAAGAAAAAAAAATGCTGAGTAAACCGTATTGTCCTAAAAATGGGTTGTATTAAAGCCAGCAAGAATGGTATGGCATGAATCATAACTCAGTTTTTTAAAATGTTATGGTATACCTTGTCTAGAGAGTATTTCTGGTTGCTTAGAGCATATTTGAAGATAATTATATTACATACACATTTGCATGCATGTATGCTCTTGGGATGGCCAGACTAGAAACAAACTACTATTATTTTAATAAGGGCAGGCTTTATTTTAAAATATACAAGATGGGAGTAATTGCCTAAGTCGTTTCTGGATATCATATGGAATACTAAACCCAGGTATCTTGGTTCTTGGATTTGAAATTGCACTTTAGGTGAAATGGAAATACACTGCCATGAAAACAAAATTTTTAAACAGATTGTTAGACACAGATGATATCTCAGAATTAAGGCATTATTTTGGAAAAGGTGATTTAAACCCATGAATATTGAAAGAAGAGAGATTAACATACTCGTGGTGGTGATACAGTGCATGAGCATAGCCATTGCACAACAGTGGTAGAGATTTGTGGAATGGTTGACATCTGCAACATTCTCAGCCAACTCTGTCAATTAGTGCAGATTCTGACTGACAAGCTGTGGTGTGCCCATGTGGCATGGAACACTTAACTCCATCAGCTGTCCCACTGTACACTTGTGAATGAGCATGTAGCTGTTTTCATCATGTTCTAAAGTGACTAATAGACATATATTACCCATGGTGACCAACTTTTTCATTTGTATAGGTTCATATTAACCCTTTCTTAAACTTTTGAATTGGAATAATCAGCTAGATTATTGTCTGTAGAGACCAACCACCCATAGTGACCAGACCTCCCTAAAGTCACATCACAGAGCTTTGAAGTTACTGCAGTCCTGAGCCTGTCCTTAGTTTTACAGTTCTCAGAACCTGGAGTAATATATAAACCAGAACACAAATTTATTAATTCATAATTACCACAATATCCATATTTGCCAAATACACTTCTCCTTTCTATGATCAGGTGACTGTTGCCATTGTGAACTTAGAATCTTGTCAAAGGGGAAGACGTGTTTGCAAGAGAGGTCATCTCAGGACCATCTCTGTCCCTGAGAGCAAAGATCTTTCTTGTAATCTCACTTGTTTTTACTTCTTGGGGAGGGCAGGAATCTGGGTCTTCCTTTTCTGTGTTTCATACTAACTAACCTCTTCTCCAATTGTGACAACCATCACATGTGATAAGTCATAATCATAATCTGATTTTGGTCTACATGTTAAGAGTCTGTTCCTTGATGATAGGTTAGAGCTCTTGGGGGCATACTTTTACTGATTCTTAGTTTATGTAAGTCCACCCATTTCTAGTCTTATCCTCATTTTATTGATTTTTCTAATTTTCTTCTCCTAGAAGCAACCTTGTGTCCTTTCACTTGAGGTTTTGAGGAGCAGCTCCCTGATGCTTCTACCTGTGAGGATACTGAAACGAGGAGGATGGCAATACCCGAGAACATCTTCCTAGTGTCCTTAAGTGACCCACTTAGACAAGGAAGGACAAGGTTTTCTAGGATTCGATTCATGATTGTATCCCCCAGGGATTTGGCACATGAAGGAGAGGAGAACATTGTTTTCTTTTATAGATGTTGGAGATTTCTTCTTTTTGATGTCTTTAAAATCTTCTTTTCCTCACAGTTGCTTCCTAGCTCCTCATCGGGCCTTCCAGACATTTCCCCAGTACTCCTAAGTTGACACCATCTAACTTTTACTCTCCTAACTCCAGGTCACATTACCTTCACTGGGACCAGTGAAACCTGATTCAATTTGACTCTTTGCCTCAACTTGTCACCATCATCTTAGGCAAATTTAAAGGCTGTGGAGACAATTCATGTTTTTCCTGTGTTTATTATTGTTCCTTCGTCTTCTCATCTCCAGAGTTTTCTTTCTCTTTTTCTCTCCCACCCCACTTCCACCCCAATTTTAGACTGTTGGCATTCTCTGAACATAGCACATTGTGGTGTTTTATGCCTCTATGTCTTTGTAGTAAGTCTCATCTTTCCTGACGACCCTTCTGTCCCGTGCGAAGTTGAGCTCCCCTCACTTCTGTGGTGGTATATTTTATGCGTGTTTACTCTTGCATTTATCACACTATTTTTACTCCTTTGTTCCTGCTAGACAGCTCTTTCAGCATCATAATGGCCACAAAACCTAACACCATCTGGTGTATAAATGTGTTTTCAATGAAAACACAGATATGTTGTCATGCCTTCCCTCAGTTTGTTTCATGCTCCCATTGAACAAACACTTTCGAACAAACACTTTCGAACACCTACTGTGTTTGGGGCACTTTCTGGATCTGCTGAGAATGCAGTGGCAATCCAGATGAAAATAGTCCCTCCCATTACTGAACCAAGACTATATGGTTAGATGGCAGAAAAGTAAATAAGTTATCATCCAGTCCATTGCATTCTCCATCTGTGATCAACAGAATTCTAGAAACTTTGTAGTGGTTGTTATTTTTTATTGTACTTTCTTCAAAAAGCTGTTTGGAGATGTTAAGTATGAAAATTTGTCTCCTTGAAAACAAAATATAGTATTAAGCACACAGATTCTAAATGGAATAAAGGAGACTGAGAGATAACCATCATTCCTCTATCCTGCTGAAGACCGGACAGAAAGAAAGGATGTTATCACAACTGAGAATCTATGGTACTTTTTAAAAAATATCTTTTAAAATTAAGAGTTTTTTTGTTTTGTTTTGTTTTGTTTTTTTAACTCTAAAGAGCTACTTAAAAAAATTGCAAATTAGGCCAGGTGTGGTGGCTCACGCCTGTAATCCCAGCACTTTGGGAGGTCAAGGCGGGTGGATCACTTGAGGTCAGGAGTTCAAGACCAGCCTGGCCAATATGGTGAAACCCCATCTCTACTAAAACTACAAAAATTAACCAGACGTGGTGGCATACGTCTGTCATCCCAGCTACTCTGGAGACTGAGGCAGGAGAATTACTTAAACCCAGGAGGTGGAGGTTGCATTGAGCCAAGATCGTGCCATTGCACTCCAGCCTGGGTGACAGAGTGAGACTGTCTCAAAAAAAAAAAATTGCAAATTACTCAATGCAACATTGCTTAAATCAGCATTATTAAGAGACTTTAAACATGTATGAAATCAACATTTCTGATGTTATAATTCAAAACTGTTGACTTCGCTTTTTTTTGCCTGTGCTTTCAGTAAAGTAACTTATAAATTAACATCTGTATAAACTGGATATGTTTTAGGCAAATTGTTGTATAACCCAGATGGGGAATTTATCTGTCAACCAAAGTACCAGAGTGTACAGTATACCAAGGTCATTTCCATCTGAGTGTTCATGAAACAAGAATGAAAAAGTAGCTAAAACTTGCACCTGGCCTGGAGTAGGCTAGGCTTTTTTTCTGGAAAATCATTTATTCATTTACTTTCAAGCTAAGTTGTCAAGAAATGTAAGCCAGATATGGTGATGTGCACCTGTAGTGCCAGCTACTTGAGAGTCTGAGGGCTCAAAAATTATTTGAGCCCAGGAGTTTGAGTCCAGCCTGGGCAACATAGCAAGATCCTATCTCTTGAAAAAAAAAAAAGAAAAAGAAAATAATTGGTACCCAGCCTTCAGCAAAAACACAATTTCATGTTTTTGGTGTCAGGAATCTTTATTGAAAAGAGCTTTAATTTTTCTGTACCATTTCTTAAAAGTATTAAATTAATGTTTTTCTTTGATAGATAAACATCATTGGAAAAGCTGAGGAAAGCCAAATTGTGAAGGATGGAACAATGTCTCTTTCCATCTACATTTGCTCATGAATGATAATGATTATCATATTGTGGGATTTCCCAGAGTATGTTCCTCTGAATGTTAATAGGTGATCCTCAAAAAAAATGGGGGTTGGCTGGTCTGGTGGTGCACGCCTGTAATCCTGACACTTTGAGAGGCTGAGGTGGAAAGATTGCTTGAGGCCAGGAGTTCAAGACCAGCCTGGCTAACATAGTGAGACCCTGTCTGTACAGAAAATGTAAAAATGGGCTGGGCATGGTGGTGTGTGCCTGTAGTCCTACCTACTAGAGAGACTGAGGTAGCAGGATTGCGTGACCTAGGAGTTCAAGGCTGTAGTGAGCTATAATTGTGCCACTGTACTCCAGCCTGGGTAACAGAGTGAGAACCCATCCCTTTTTTTTTTTTTTTTTTAAATACACATGAGGGTCTCTGGTTAATAAATGTTGAGATGTAGGGTTAGGTGAGATTAAACAGGTTCATTTTTTTCATGATTTCTCAGAGTCTTTATGATGCTCCACACCAGTGCTTCTCAAAGCTGAATGTGTATAGAAAACACTGGGGATCTGACCCACATGTAAAGTGTGATTTCTTTGGTCTGGGGCGGGCCTGAAATTCTGCATTTCTTACAAGTTCCAAAGTGCAGCCTGCACAACTGGCTCACAGATCACACTTAAAGCAAGATTCTTAGGGATTTTCAAGAGGAACCATGTTCCTCAGACATTTCCCAGACTTGCTAACCATAGGAACCTCAGACTTTTCCCAGACTTGCTAACCATAGGAACCTCATTTTGAGATGCTGGAAGTTGTCCATGGAGCACATTTGAGAATTTTAAATTGAATCTTTAAAATTACAAATGAATTAATGTATAATTTAAGTAGAAGTCTCATGCAGATCTTCTAAGTTATGATTGGCCAAACAGCCCCGTGTAAATCCCAAGACACTGAAAAAATCATTTAGCTAGTTCACGTAGAAGGAAAAACCAATATGGGCTAAAAAGACAACCACTAGGTAAGATAGCAAGTGCACTGGATTATATACTTTCCTTTCTTTTTCTTTTTCTTTCTTTTTTTTTTTTTTTTTTATGAAACGGGGTTCCGCTCTTGTTGCCCAGGCTGGAGTGCAGTGGTGCAGTCTTGGCTCACCACAACCTCCGCCTTCCGGGTTCAAGCGATTCTCCTGCCTCAGCCTCCCGAGCAGCTGGGGAATTACAGGCACTTGCCACTACGCCTGGCTAAGTTTTTGTGTTTTTAGGAGAGACGGGATTTCACCATGTTGGCCGGGCTGGTCTCAAACTTCTGACCTCATGATCTGCCCGCCTCAGCCTTCCAAAGTGCTGAGAGTACAGGCGTGAGCCACCACCCCCAGCCTACTTTTCTTTATTTTTAATGACCTTATAAATATTGTTAAATATTCAAGTCTTTAAACAATTTTACTTTGTTTTTACTGCCTCTAATAATTCACATATAAATTGCCATATTTCTAAATCCCCATATGTGCTCTGCTAGTGATTTCATTAGTCTTTAATCTTTGTTAACACTAGTATTTGATATGAAAAACTAATGATGAAAACAAATCTTTTATTTAAACAAATTGAGATTTGATATGGTTTACCATACCCTAATTACAAATGACATAAAACAGCAGTCTAGGGAGGTTTTTAGAAATCTGTTGAACCTAAAGCAAATTTAAAAAAAAAAAAAAAAAAAAAAGCTGAATAAAATTAATTACTACATTATAGATGGGCTTTTTCCCACCTGGGTCCTGCCCCACCTAGAATAGTGTCTTCATTTATGCATTCCTGTTGAAATTCTTTTGAGCCCGTGCCATCTGTTTCAGCTCTTATTTCCTCATTTATCTCACACTGCATTTTATTGTAGTTTGTTAATTTGTCTTGTGCCTTTTAGATTGTAAGTTGGATGGGAGTTCAGGGTCTTATTTATCTTTGTACTTTTACACCTGGTTTATAATGTGGTTAATACATAAGTAGATCAATAATATATTAAATAAATAATATTGTTATAAGATAATTCTGGGTAGTAGCATATGCCTGTACTCCCAGCACTTTGAGAGGCCCAGGCAGGTAGATAGGTTGAGCCCGGGGGTTTGAGACCAACCCTGGGCAACATGGTGACACCCCGACTCTACAAAAAAAAAATGAAAATTAGCTCTGTGATGTCGTGCCCCTGTAGTCCGAGCTCCTCAGGAAGCTGAGCTGAGAGGATTGCCTGAGCCTGAGAGGTCAAGGCTGCAGTGAGCTAAGATCCCACCACTGCCCTCCAGCTGGAGTGACAGAGAGAGACCCTGTCTCAAAAAAAAAAAAACCAAAAGAAAATAAGATAATTTCATACATCAAATATTATACTGAAAAAATAAGTTTAAAACTTTTTTCTGTATCCCCGTCATCTCCTGATGGTTATTTCAGGTAGTATTGACTTATTCAGGGTATAACAAGCCATCCTAAATCTCAGTGGCTCAAACAACAATGAGTTTTTAAGTTGGCAAGGAGGTTCTTCTGGTCTGGCCTAGGCTCAGTCAGGTGCCTGCAGTCAGCTGGTGACTAGGTCAGGGCAAGACTAAGATGGCCTGTCTTACATATTCTGAGGTCTTGGCTGGAATGGCTGCAATTGCTGGGCTGTGTATACCTAGCGTCTTTTAATCTCAAGTTCTGTCACAGCTTAGTGATCTCAGGGTTTCAAAAGAAGCTGTTAGTCCTCTTAAGATTTAGACTCAGATGTTGCACAAGATCACCTCTGCCACATTTTGTGATCAAAGCAAGTCACCTGGCTGGCCCCAGATTCTAGGGGTGGGGCAGTAGATGCTCCCTCCTCCTGCAGTTTTGAGAGCAGCAGCAAAATTGCAGTCACCTGGAGTTACTGTCTACATATTTCTTCCCCCGAGATAAATAAAAACACTAGTATCATTTCACTTTTATCAGCTCCTCACTCCTCTCATGTTGATACTACACAGAAGGTATGTAGGTTTAATCTTCAGTTTTCCTAAATCATTTGCTTTGCACTGTTTTTTGTGTCCTAAACCTTCCTTTGTCATATTTGTTATTTTGCTACAGAATTTCCTTTTATTCAGCATTATGGTTGGGTGATTTTGGTTACAGAACTTCGTTTTGTTGAAACAAATTCTCTGAGTCCTAGTATGTCCCAAAATACCCTTTATTTTGCCTTCATATTTGAATCATAATTTTTGGTCAGTACTTGGAAGCTATTGATAAATCTATAATTGAGAAGATGTGTGATGCTAATTTGATTTTATTTCTTTTTTCTCTATGGTAACATACATAATTTTTTCTTTATTCTTGGAACCTAGAAATGTCAATGGCTTGGTCCAGGTGTAGCTTGTTTCATTCATTTTATTCACTTATTGTCTCATTTTAAGTGATTTGTTTTCAGCTCTGGGAATTTTCATTTCTTTCTTCTTGTAGTATTTCTTCTTTTTTCTCTTTTCCAAGATCTTGGAGTAAACAGATGTCATTCCTGCATCTGAGCTCTAGTCACCAAACTGTTCTTTTATCTTTTTGTAAAATCTCTCACTCTTTTTTGTTGTTGTTGTTTCTGAGATATTTATTTAGGTCACTCTTATGAAATACTCTGTTTTAAAAAATTCATTTTGCTATTCATCTCATGATTAAGATTTCTTTTTTATCCTGTAACTTTTTCTTCAAGATTTCTGGCTGCTTCTCTTTCCTACATACAATTCTTAGTTTTAACACTAGGATGTTAGTTCTACCTGTTCTACTTTACTTTCTTCTGTTTGGGGAATTTGGTCCCTCCTGGGTATCAGTGTCTGAGGCCTGCTCTGTATGAATCTCTTCTCTGCCAGTAACAAAATGCTTGGGCACTTGCAGGGTAGGCACTGACCATCTAGCTGCACTCTCTCTCCCCTTGATTATCCTGACGTTGGCCGCAGGCCTGAGGGCCTCAAGTCTGGGATCTACCAGACTCTGAGCCTTGAGCTCTCTCACCCAATGTTCCACCCTCTAAAGCCAGCCTTTGCCTCTTTGTGTTACGGTTTCCTCTGGTTGCCTTACCAAAGGTCTATAGCAGTTATCTTTCTGACATTTTGGCACACTGATGACATTTTTAAAATTTCCAGGCTAATTTTCTTATCTTAAGAATGAGAAAATGCCTTTTCTATTATTTCATGGAGTTGTGAGTTGGAGAAAAGTTGAAATTTGTGCTCATCTTGCCTCTTGATCCAGTTTCCCCTATCAGAGTTTTAATTACATTCTTACTCTATTGATTACCTCCATCCTATCTTGGTATACCCTTTAACATTCCAGGTATATCTCTGAATTTGTCATGATTTTTCATTTCTTCTCCTCCTAGCATCTATGGTGCTATAAAGGATCCTGAATCCTCAAAAAGAAAAAAAAAAAATGAACCTGTAGTACTTTTCAAAAAGATTTTCCTTTTTTCCTTCTTTCCTCTCTATAAAAAGTAAGATATTTTGGGGAAAGGTTGAAAATGCCCACATGTAATTCATGTTTATCAAGATAGAATTTCCAGTTTTCATTAACCATTTTGCAGTGCTTTCCTTGTGTTATAGAGGCCAAGTCAATGCTGCGTAAGGCCAGAGGAGCACCATTCATAAAAGACACAGTGTGAGCAGCCCAGGATGCCAACAGTGTTGACTCTGGTGTTATATGTTAACCATGTGTTTTATTTTCAGAAATTGTTATTGAATGTTATACAGGGCTGAGGGCATTATATTTTGCAACTTAAACCACTTATTATTGAAGTGGATTCCTTCTAGGCATTTATACATCATAAAATTATATTTAGTCTAGTTTTAAAACAAGAAGTAGTTTAATTCTATTAAAAGTAGATAATCTTTAGTATTTAAGTTACTAAATACTATTCTATTTATCATCATTGAAATATTCTAAATTATTTGATTTATAAACTGCATTTAATACTATACCATGTTTATTCCACTATATTATTATTTTTCCATTTTATGAGAAAACTATGAAAATACATAAAATATGCATACAATTAAAAAATACTGAAAAGCAAGCACATCTGTGTAACTGCCACCTATGTCACGCCGGTGCTTTAGAAGTTCTTCATGTGCCCCTCTGAGATCACAGCCCCCTCTCTCCACGGAGGTAGCCACTCCTCTGACTTTGGTGATGGTCATTTCCTTGCTACCTATGCATGCATTCTTAGTAAGCATAGTTTTATTTTGCCTATTGTAGAATTTTACATAAATGGAATCCCACTGTTTGTGTTCTTTTGCACCTTGCTTCTTTTATTCAGTATTGTGGTTGACAGTCATCCTTGTTTTATGGAGAGAGCTTTGGTTCATTGATTTATTGCTATAGATGAAATACATTGAATGAATATATTACATTGTATTTATCCATTCTACTGTTAATGGTCACTTGAGTTGTTAGCAACCTATTGCTTTCACAAAGAGTGCTGCCGTGAACATACTTCTATAACTCTCCAGGTGCCCATGTACAAGAGTGTCTCTACTTAATCAGGAATGGAATTACAGGGCTACAGAATGTACATGTCATCAGCTGCACTAGATAATGCCAAAATAGATTCCAAGGAGTCGTTGCCATTTACACTGTCATCAGTAGCATGGGATAGTTACCATTGTTCCACATCCTCACCAGAATTGCTGTTTTGCCATTCTGGTGTTTGTGTATTGACTACTCATTGCAGTATTAATGCTCATTTTTCTAATTACTAATAAGGTTGAGAACTTCATTATTGGTCATCTAGATTTTCTCCTCTTTATACAAACCTTTTGCTTAATTTTTTTTTACCAGATTACCTTGCAGTGATATTTCTAGTGAAAAATTCATAATCAAAAACATTTAACTACTCTGCATAGATTATTCTCTTGAACTACTATGCTGTTTGGCATAGAGCTCTTTTCTAAGCAAATTCTTGCCAAGACATTTGAATTTTTTTATGAACCGCCTGATTAGAAGGTTAGTATGCAGCTACCTCTAATCCTCCTGAAGAGTTGCAGCTTTTGGTTATATTTCTATTTCCAGGATATTTTAAAAATATAACTGCAAGAAGTTTATCTGATACTCCTTTTAGAATTCTAGACTTGATGCCATATGCTCCTGAAGATGTTTAACTTTTCAGGCAAATTCTTAATTTCCTAGTACTTCATTCTTCTGCAATATCTGTTCCAGTTTCATTATAAGTAAAACAAAGAGAAACTTATCTTTGCTATATGATGATACTCTTAGCAATTTTTTCTACTTATTACTGTTAAAATATTTTGTTCATCTAATGCCTGTTTTCTACACTTTTATCTGACATTAGTATCTTTATTTTTTGAATCAAATTTAAATATTCACACTTTCTTTAACCTTTATTTTTTTATTAATTTTTCTTAGGCATCATTATTTTGTCATATCAGTTTTGAAATTGTGTTTCTCATCAACATTTTTTTGAGTGTTCATAATGACAACTATATGTTGTACTCCAGACACCTAAATCAAGAAAGAGAAAAATAACTGGAGTTCAACTTATTTTACTAAAAAGATGAAATAAAGTGTACTTGGTATGCTTTCACCAAAAATTATTAGTACGGTGAGTAGAAGGGAATTAAGTAGAGAAAAATCCAGTATTTAGTTGATTTTCCATCTCTGGAAGATTTAAGACAGATGATTTTGTGGACTATTATCAGCTGTGGTAAAAGAGATTATACATATTGAATAATAGGTTACACCTATATATTACATCTATAATATGCCAAGAAAGCCTTCAGTAGTCATACTAGAGTATATGTGGTCTGCAGCCTTGAGCAGAAAAATTGCGTGTTAATCACTAAGAGTTGAATATAAGATTGAGATACTTGCATGCGTATACACACAATTATACTGCCAGTTTCACATATGAGCCTCTTTGTGTTCAATAAAGATTATGATGAAAATGCACAGCTGTTCATAGTCAACCCTCCTCTAAAACTGTGAGGATATCATACTTAATTCACAATATTTATCTTGCTGACCCTGCTTCCCAGGACCAATGAACCCAGAGAAGGCTTCTTAGAAGCCTCAAAAGAATTCAGTCTAATGGTATGATTTAAAAAAAAGAGACCTGGGCAAAGAAAACATGTATTAAGTAAAGGCTAGGATAAAATAAGAACACAGATATGCATACCCACACATGTAAGAGCTGGTCACAGATTCATCTCTGAGCTTTGTATAGCCAAAGAGAAAACCAGCTAATGCTACAGTTTCCAATAGCATCCACCATTCCCTTAGGAAAAGCCTATGTCCTGGCTTTCAGATGGCTGATACAGAGACAGTGTGACACAGTAGACAACATTCTGAAAACTCCTGAGGAGCATTCACATCTGTTTAGAATCTAGAACTTGTTTAATCTTAGTGTGGGCCTCAGGGTTTAGAGTTTCCTGTTTCTGCCACACACAGTGCAGCATCCCTTCTACACTATCCCTCCTGCAATCATCATCCAGACCCTGATTAAAGATCTCTCATCATGGGAGTGTGCCACCTTCAGAGGCAATCAGTTCTTGAAATTTTAAGCATTTGACTATTAGCTCCAAAAGGAAAGCCCTCCGTTATTGTTCCAACCTTTAATTTTGATTCCAAATATAAAGACAGTAATAATATACGTTAATACACATTTATTACAAAACCATTAATTTTTAGTCTGGCTCTTGGGATTATAATCTAAAAAGCCTCCTTCAGAGGCTTATAGGTGTCTGCTTGTGAAGGCTGGATTTCTCTTCTTCAGGTCAAATTTTCTCTTCTCGTTCCATTAACTACCACTCTCATGTCTCCCAGTGAGCTTTGAGCTCATAAAGAGCAGGAGCTGTGTCATTCACATCCTCCCTGTCCCCTTGCCTGGAAATAAATGACTGGATCCCTTTAACATCCCACTCATCATCTCTTGAATGGGTACACTGTGTCCATTCCTGTTAATGTGCCGCCCTTATCTGGAAGTAGTTATGTCCCAAGGAGCCTGAAGGAAAATTGTAAGCTCGCTTATGCCCTTCCTATCATCCTAATGATTTATAGCAACACAGCATAAGTTCACCTTAGGTTTGGGCAGTCTTGTTTCACTTATGATTCACTCATTTTGCTCTTGAACCTGAAATGCCTACATTGATTTCCCAATATGCTGCTGAGCTAATGTAAATACAGGACCTTGTATTTATTCCTGTTGTTTTAAATCTCATCAGAGGCAGCTCGTTACTGCAGTGTAGCAGTATATTTTTTGTATTTTAATTTTATCTCCATCTGGCAAATTCAATATTCTTCATCATCATTGAAGAACTTGTGTATGACTTGTATTGATATCATGGTTAAAACATTTGGTGGGGTTGGGTCAAGGTCAGAACTCTGGCATTACATTAGAAACCTGTATAGATTGATGTATTTCATTCAACTGTTTACAGATTGTTGGAGTCAGCAGTTGCCCTTATTCCAGCCTCATTTCTATGTTAATGACAATGTCACGGGGGACTTCTAATATCATATACGCCCCGCTAGAGTTTGGGCAACACTGCATGGTTACACTGCCCCAGACAGACATTAGACCAGCTTAACATGACTTTTCTTTGGTGCCCCATTTTATTTCTCACAAATCACCTCTTGAATAAAATCCTTTAAAGAATCTCACCCAAGATCTGTGTCTAGCTCTGTAGTTTGTAATGTGAAGAGTCTACCTTCCCTTTTTCCAAAAACAGCCATGGCATTTTCCTCCTTCCAGTTTTCTGGCATGCCTTCATTCTCTGTAGAACCCTCAAAAATGATTCAGCAACCTATCTGTAAGTTTTCCCAGTTCTCCGGAATGTGATCACTCAAATCAGGCAAATTGCGGTCACTGAGGGAAGTGTGAGGCCTAATTGAGGTCACTGAGGGAAGTGTGAGGCCTAATTTCTCACAGTCACTTTACAATATAAGTCTTTTTTTTTTTTTCTTTTTTTTTTTTTTGTTGCTAGTGGAATGGAGCAATAATATTATTCTGTGACTCCAGTCTTAGCTTGATACTTTCCAGTTCATTAAATGATCTTACAATTATGAAAACTACGAGAAAATGGATAGGAAACCTTCATAGGTTTATAACTTGTCAGCACAGTGTTATCGCTCCCCTGCCCCATGTTGGTTGTGGCATATTGAGACTGCTCCAGAGATAAGGGGTAGGGAAGTGTCTCACCCTTAGTAATGACAGGTACCATTGGCTTTGCTCCTCATCTAGTGACTGTTCGTGGCTGCCTGTGATGTGACCTAACCTTTGAGGAATCAGAATAGATATCATCCATGTCTATGAAAATTTCCTCTCCTGCCAGGCTTCTCAGCATTATATTACTTTCTTTTATACAGTTACAAGGTCTCTGACCCTCCTCCTCTTGACTTTAGCCTTACTACTTTTCATTTACATCTTGCTGTACTTTGCCTTGATCCTATGTTGCTGCGTCAGCTAGGTGATGAGCCCCCTAATGGTCAGTGTCCCTGGGAGAGTGGTACTCAGAAAATGTTCCTCTGGGCTCATTGGTCCTGGGAAGCAGGGTCAGCAAGTTAAGTATTGTGAAATTAAGTATGATATCCTCACAGTGATGTAATACCATAATATAATTCTAGGTCTTTTTAATAGTAAGACTTCTTCTATATTAATAAATAATTACTTCCCCAGTTACATTTCTGTTTCTCCTTTTCTCAAATTCTCTTTGTTCACTGAATTTTTCGTTTTCTTTTTTTTCTTACACAGTGGTTGTTTCATGATATTATACTCTTGACATTTAAAATTTTTGGTTCTTGGCATTATTTGTTTCACTGTTGCATAGTAACATTTTTGTTCTTTGCAACCATCTGCTTATTTTAAGGTGTGTAATTTTTCAATGGCTAGAATACTTTTATATCTTTACTTGCCTTAAATGCTAATCTAGGATCTTTGTGTAGCATTTTTTTCCTTTATAGAGCTTATATCTTCTATTTAATGAGCACTTGATAAAGAAAATTTTATTCAGTTGATAATATTTTGTTTTACATCTCAATAAACATTCCACATACACTAAAAAATATAGATTGCCATAAAATTATTACATTGTATAAAGAACTAGCCATTTTTATCGGTGAGGTAGTGAGGTAGAACTCCGCCCCACCCAGGACACTTAGGTTTTGATCCTACTCATCTCCAAGTCTCAGGATCCTTCTATTCATACTTGAGAAGATCCTGCAGTTCAAAGTCTGTCTAGGCCTTATGCGCCATGAAAATGGGAGATTGAGAATTCACTTGCTAGATAGACCAGGCATGAGAACTCATAAGGCTGGTGTCGGGGGAAATGCACAGATAAACTAATCAGATCCACTGTCCATTTATGCCTATTAATATGACAAGAATAAAACAACCACCAGCAGAAACGTGAAACTTAGACCCTCTCCACTAACATGGAAGCCAGGAGAGTAGGGAGGAAGATGGGAGCTCAAAGGGCATGTAATTTCCCCTTTTACTTACGGATTATTATTTTGGAAACAGAAGACTGATACTGAAATTTGAGGGAATGGGGAAACAAGTCCCAGATCAACTATAGAATTGAAGACTGTGGAAGTTAATTGATTAAATTGAAATATATAATAGTAGAGTAATTTGCAAGAGAAAACTGAAGAATGTTGAGGAAAATGTTTATAGTCTCAGATGTCCGTATTTGAATATACGATGTGACGCATCTAAACAGATAGGGTCTCTCGGACATCTTAGGACTTGGCAGAATTTACCTAATAACTGGAATGAGACAATGAAAATATATCATCCTTCATTCATGTATTCATTTATTTTAGTGAACATTAATTGAATACCATTTAATATGCCAGGTACTTGACTAGTTTCGTGGTATGATAAAGACTGTACTCACAAGAAAACAGAGAGACTGACATGTAAATAAGTTATTAAAATTTTAATAACACTTTACACTAACCATCGTTTCCCCCTATTTTCCAAAATTGTAGAAAGTCTATATCAGGTCGGTAAGTCTCTTGACAAACACACTGCTCTCACTATGTGTTGTCTTAGGAAAGGCACTCTAGCTCCTGCCAAGAACCTATTCTTCTGTCATAAGCTATGGGCCTAAAAAATAGATTTTCTTTTCAACACCACATTCCTAGTCATTGTTATCTTTGAATAATCAGATTCTTCTAAAGAAACCAAGCTAGCTGTAAGACTCCACCAAGGATGAACTTGTTGCTAGTTATTAATATATTATATTTCTTTAAAATAAGCAGACTTTTATTTTGAAGGCTTCTTTAGGTTTTAAACTCTTTTTTTCTTTTCTGTTACAAAAACCTCTTCTGCGATTGGTAAAACATTCTTCTCACGTCAGTTAACATTTGTAGATGTCTTTTTGTGTGCATGTTACTTTGAAAACAGACCCCTATAGCAATCTAGAATGTTTATTATTTAGTTTCTTGATAAGTTAGTCATATTTACTCATTGGTTACCATTTAGAAAATTTAGCAATTTAACAAGCTTTTAATCATGGTTTGTAGACTATAGTCTACTGTAGTTGCTAGGAACCATCTGTAAATCCTCGGTTCCTGCAAGGGAGCCCAGAAGAAAGTGTTAACCCTTTGCCTGCTTGATTGCAGGAGGAATGCCAGCTCCTGAGCAGGCCTCATTGGTGGAGGAGGGGCAACCACAGACCCGCCAGGAAGCTGCCTCCACTGGCCCAGGCATGGAACCCGAGACCACAGCCACCACTATTCTAGCATCCGTGAAGGAGCAGGTACATCCTCGTATTGAAATTTGCAATGAGTTATTTCTTTAATGCCTTTAAAAAATTAATCTTTGGATATGTTTTAAATTTGTCTAACGTCCTTGACGCCTTCACGTTTTCTAATTATAAGGTGTTTACATCCCTGAGTACATTGGGATGACTGGCACGTAGAGCTGCTCCAGGTGCCAGTCAGAATCGGAACATGCAGGATACTTGTGCGTCTGCAAGTAAGGACAATCTCGATGGTGATCGGTGTCTCTGTCTCTCCCACATTGCAGAGTGTGTGCATGCACGCAAAGCTGTGTGAAGCATAGTTCTCAGTGCTGACTTTTCTATCAGGACTCTGGCAACCTGAGGCCTGTAATAGCGTTAGGTATTTTGAACATTTTAACATAGGTAGTATATAGGGTTGTCTCTGTGATTTTTGGATAAAGGCTATATTTGTGTGTTTGTCTAAATTTAAGTATATTCATTTTGTGAGCTAATGTTCTAAAACTTGTCGAACTGTGCCAGTTTGCTTCAATGTCATGTTTATGTTGATTTTTTTAAGGCATTAATACTCTTTATCCTTCAAACTCAAGTAACCTTCTATATTAGGTCTTATCTGTTGTGCTTAGAGAAATTAGAATTCTGCAATTTTAATTTCTTAAGATTTAAAGCTTAATAAGGTAAATGTAAATTTAAAGCTCCAGGGATAGTTTTTTGTTTTTTGTTTTTTTCCTGCTGCTTCTCTCCGAAAAACATTCTATGTCCCCTGTGAGGGTTATTTTGTTGAAATAATCTAAGATTAAGTTTTTTTTTTTTAAATCTTATAATTAAGCCACTGGATATTTTTTTCTCAAGATAGGTAATGTTGTATTTGCTGGAATATTCCTTTAAAAGTCAGTATCAGTAACTCAGATGACTAATGATGACGAAGATTGAGGAAACATTTATTACCTTATTGTTGTACTATTTGCTGTAACTTGGAATGTGGCATGAAAGATTGCTCTATAACTGTGACACATGTCTGACGTTAGAACTATGTTTTCAAGAAAAATTATTTCAGTTTATTCTAGTAACAAGATGTCAAAATAATTTTTTTATTCCTCAATGAAATTTGAAGTTTTTAAACTTTCCACAAAGAGTTTGAAAAGGTACAAGATATAGTCAGTACAATTTTCATCTTCCACCAAACTATAGAATAGATGTCTAAGCTTCTATTATCTTTAGGGGAGAAAAAAGGACTTTTCGGTAGCACTTCATAGTTGTCAAGATTTGACCCACAGAGCTGTTAAGGGTGAGAAGCCTCAGATTTATTTGGGGCTCTTAGTATATACTGTGTTTTGGTGAAATGTGGTAAATTTATCAGAATGTTTAGAAATGACTTAAAACTATTAGCTGTGTGCAGTAAACATAGCAATGGTAACGTTCTGTTTGTACCTTGAGACCATATACCCTATATGTAAGAAAATAAGGAAACTTGTTAAGATTTTGACACTAGAATTCCTTGATGGCCTCAAATGACTTCAAAATTTTATCTTCTGGCAGTAAATAGTGTTCTAAATAAGTATTTTATGGGAAATGCTAAGAAGAGTTCTAGCTTCTCAAGGCAGCCAAAAATGTATTTATCCTATTCATTAAAACAATTATTATATATAATTAGTTAGTGGGATGCTATACTCTGGTCTTTGGTTCTATTCCTGTTGTGAGAAATTGGAGTTCATTAATATATATTTGCAGTTTCGTACATAATTTCTTTTAAAAATTTTAAGTATTTAGCATTTCAGTTGTTTAACCCAGGATACCACATCTGTGTCTTTTTTCAAGATACTCTCCTGGTTTTAAATAGCTCCCCTGCAATTTTTGTGGCACGAGGCAAAATATAGTTGGAGTAAAAATTTCTTAAGACCCTCCTGAAATATGTCACTTCCTATCATCTACCCAATGGGATAGAGCACAGAAAAGTTAGATCCAAGTAAGAAAACTAATTACCATTCACCTTATATGTTTGATTTTAAAATTTACTGGTCAGAGTGTGACACTCTTAGCCCACTGTTACATGCAGTTACAATAAATGTTGGTCATGCTTTATATCCAAAAGAGCAATATTCTTAGATGGGATGCATAATTATTACTACTTTTTAGAGATAGGGTCTTGCTGTGTTGCCCAGGATGGAGTACAGTGTCACCTTCTTAGCTCACTGCAGCTTCAAACTCCTGGGCTCAAGCAATCCTTCCACCTCAGCCTCCCTAGTAGCTAGGACTACAGGCATGTACTGCCATGCCTGGCTAATTTTTAGTTTTTAATTTTTTTTGTAGAGATGGGGTCTCACTATCTTGCCCAGACTGGTCTTTAACTCTTGGCCTCATGCAATCCTCCTGCCTCAGCCTCTCTAAAGTGTGAGGATTATAAGTATGAGCCACTGTACCTGGCCCATAATTATTATTATTTTAAAAAGTGTCACTGCCATGCCATAATGGTATCCACTCTGTGATCTCAAATAACAGTCCTTGTTTCGTGGCAGCCGTGTCTTAGGAATGGTGTTTCCTTAGGTCACAAAAGGAAGGGACCCTAGCAGTGCAACTGGGTACATGGACTAGGTTTCCATTCTGTTTTTTCTGCTGACCATGTGATCTTGGAAAGATTTCTTAACCTTTCGTTTCCCAGTTTGCTTATTTATAAGATGCAGATAATAATAGTGAGGACCTTAAATTAACGTAGGTAAAATGCTTACAACAGTACCTGGCCCTTAGTAAGGGCTAACATTACAATTGTCATTATCATTTCTGCATAAGAAGAAAAGGCTCCTCTTAGGAGGAGCTAGTGGTTCTACTTGTAACCATACTAAAGATTCAGTGAGCCCTTTTTTTGGACATTGATAGCAGAAGACAAACTTTGAATATTGAGCAATGTTTATGCTGTGACAGTAGTTTACTTATGCAGACACTAAACTTTAAAAACTTCATATTGATCTCACAAAAACTATACATAAACATACAGTTTTATATATATGTTATGAGAAAGAGCATATAAAAATAAATTTTATGAACATGCTAATTTATTGCAGCCCCAAACATAATGTCAAGGCACTTGGTTAAGGAATTGCAAAGTAGTATCTTATAAAATTCACCTGAATTTTGAGAGGAAAAGTCTGGGTTCTTCAGTAAAGTACATCTAAGCCAGTAAAATACCTCACACATACTCCCCTTGGGCAATTCATGGTAATTGGTAGGAAGGGAAATGGCAAGCAACCAATAGCAGTCTTGTTAACAAACCATTAGTCTATTAAATATCTGAAATTGGACATTCAGTGTCATAAAACAATGAACTCTTTCTTCACTGGGCTATGCTTTCCCTAGAATCCTCCAGTGCCAGAAGCTAGCTGTTCCTTGTTCTTTGGCATAATGTTAGAATTTACAATGTCTTTTGAGAAGTGATAACCTCTCATAGTGATGTCAGTCATGTGGATGTGTACCCGCGAAGGTACAGAAAAATCCTCGCTCCTTGACAGAAAGAATCCTTGCTACTTCTGTTCAAATGCCTCTTTCATGAAACATACCCAGCCTGAAGTCAAATCTCTCTCCTGATCTCTTTTAGCACTTTATGCCACTGTCATGACTCTTAATAGTATGCTTTTTTGGATTTATATAATCAGCTACCTAAGGATAGAGCCATGTTTTATGCATTGTTTTATACCTGTGTTACAGATAGCTCCTCTCCCAACACCATGGATATATTAGACCTGCAATAAATGGTTGTTTGAGCAGGGAATGAATAGATAATACTTACTGTCGATTACTTTGTCACCAATTTGCGGTTTTATTAAGACAACAAAACCTATAGCCACATTCACAGAAATATTGCGAGCAAGAGAGTCTCACAGCACCTAGAAAACTTGTCACTCAGCTGAACATTCTTCTTAAGACAATTTGAATTGCACTATATCCATATTGATACAGGATTTAAATCCTATCTCTTCATAGTGCAAAATAAAATTTTATTTTGTATCTATGGTCAAATAATGACATAAGTGTCATAACTTTCATCTCCCATCTGTCCAATTTAGTTGAAAGTTAAGTTTAGGGAATAAAAGGATGTGGTTATCTTGGTGATGTCACAAAATATCCACCAGTGTTATGTATATCGGGTGGGGCAACTACTAAAGAAATGTTAAGAAATATGCTTTAAGAGAAATAAAAAGTCAATCCACAGGAATAACAAGGTGATGTGATTCCTGGACATGATTCTGAAATTACAGGAAATGTCAGAACTTCAACCACCAGTTGACTGTAATTAGGATCATCCTTTAGCAGGTTCTACTGCTCAACTCAACTCCTAATAAGAATCCAGGAGTCCATGATGAATACAGATGTAGGAAAGGAGGAATCTCCTAATAGTTTTCAAAAATATCTGACAAACTTGATACTGGTTAGTGCCTAGCATAATCTCTTACATGTAATAACTAGATAAAGAAATACAGCGCTGGGCATGGTGGTTCATGTCTGTAATCCTAGCACTTTGGGAGGCTGAGGTGAGCAGATGGCTTGAGCTCAGGAGTTCAAGACCAGCCCGGGCAACATGACAAAAACCCCGTCTCTACAAAAAATACAAAAAATTGGCCAGGAGTGGTGGTGTGCGCCCATGGTCCCAGCTACTCAGGAGGATCACTTGAGTCTGGGAGGTCAAGGCTACAGTAAGCCGTGATCATGCCACTGCACTCCAGCCTGGGTGACAGAGCGAGAACCTGTCTCCAAAAAAAGAAAGAACGAAAAATGTGGTGCCCTCAAAGGATCCTGCCTCTTCCTGTGAAAACTTTAGATTAAACTGATTGATTTGTCACTGAAATGCACAGCACACCCTTGGATGCAGAGGAACTGGAATTTGATAAACCATTCGCTGCTCATCAAGAGCCTTGCTGCTGCCCTCTACGACTTACTTAGATGTGTCAGAATGCTCACTCACAGGCACAAGGAAGCAGCAAGCCAAGCACCATGTGCAGGGTATTATTATCAATTGGTAGAATACATTGTAGTTTTATAATGGTTCCGATATGATCTCTTGGCTTTAGAAACACTCTTTAAAAAAGACAGTATGGCCAATCATGGCTAGGATTTGCAAGTGTCTTTCACAGTTCTATGTAGGGTGCAAGTTGATTTCTGGTTTTGTAGAATTGCACATGTAATATTCATTAAGAGTCTTTCATCTTCTGTCATAAATTTCCTTGAATAATTGAGATCTCTATTTGAACTTGGCCATATTTTCAGGCTCTTTAGCCAGTTCTTTTTTTTTTTTTTTTGAGATAGACTCTCGCTCTGTCACCCATGCTGGAGTGCAGTGGTGCAGTCTTGGCTCACTGCAGCCTCCTCCTCTTGGGTTCAAGCAATTCTTCTGCCTCAGCCTCCCATGAGTATCTGAGATTACAGGTGTATGCCACCACACTTGGTTAATTTTTATATTTTTGGAAGAGACGGGTATCTCCATGTTGGCCAGGCTGGTCTCAAACTCCTAACCTCAGGTGATCTGCCCACCTTGGCCTCCCAAAGTGCTGGGATTACAGGCATGAGCCACCGTGCCTGGCCCACAAAACACGTTCTTATATTTTTGGTTAATGATTTCCGAAGCCTAGAATCTAGATTTAAGGTTGAAGCCAATCCAGATAGTATGAACTGGTAAGCAAAGAATAGATTTGGTAAAATATGCTAATTTTATATGCACTCTTTTTACTCTGGTGAGGTCTCAAATTAGATACTGTGTGTGCTGCTTTTGTTATCTTTGATGAGTGAAAATTGCAATGTTCCTCATTTGTGTGGCTCTTAAAGAGAATACCACTTTCAAGATATTTTCTGGCTTTTTTGAAAATAACCATTCTATCTTCAGTATGTCCATATTAACTTAAGCAATATTTAAATATCAAAGAGTGAAATGAGAGCCAGAGATCCTTAATTTTTTGAAGATAAAATAAGAAAATCTGAAGCCCAGCTGTGTCCTATTGATGTTACTTCATTTTTACATAGATATCTTAGCTTCAGTAATTACACACCCTTCCTGTGTGGCAAAATGCCCAGAAGTGAACAGATTCCAGTACAATTATTTACTTTATTCCTCTGGAACTGAAACAACTCAACTATTACACACCTGCCTTTGTAACTTCCTTTTGTTTGGCCATTTTGCTTGTTTACAATGGAATAGTCCTCTTTGACACACCTCAGAGCCACATGCAGAAGAGAGAATTTTTATTTCAGCTGTAAACAAGCATAGTTTGTCACTTAACTAGAAGCCCTGTGCTGTGTAAGTACAATGCCTGAAACTTCTGACTTTTCCCATTGGCAACTTAGTTATTTTTCCAATTGGTAACTAAATTATCCTGGCAGTTGTTGTTACTGTGTATAACCTATAGTGAAGTTTCTAGTGCCTGAGCTGCAGCATCTAACCCAAGGTAAGATTGCATCTCAGTGGTTTTTGTGGGATCATCAAATTTTACAGCTTTATATCCATAATGTTATAGAAACGAGGTTCAAAATGAGGACAAATGGCAAAGCTCTTGTGACACTGTTTGACTTGTATTCAAGAAGTCTGAACTCTAAAATGGCTCTCAGGAGGTCAGTCCTCTTAAGTTGCATGTACCATGGTCAGAATTTAACATTTCCCTTCATTTTGTTAACGATACAGGGTGTCCTCCACCTCAAGCGTCCCTGTGATTAAAGAATACTACAGAGTATGGCCAACAGATTTATTCAGTATTTGAGTACTCCCCACTTCCCAAAGAAGTTGTCCTTCTCAACATTAAAAAATTAGACTGCCAAGAGGTAGCTAATAACAAGCATATGCATTTGGCTAGCTATCTACATTTTCCAGTAGTCTGATGAATGATCAGATGGACCTGCTAGCAAAGCTTCCAGTCTTATATGTCTTCAATTATATATTCAGAATAACTTAGTATTTGTTCTCTTTGATTTCACTGGAAGCATCATTTTAGGTTGTATTGACACTGAAGGGTTTGTTTGGAAGACTATTAAATTCTATGAATTTGAACAGACTCCCTGTGGCTGTTCACACATAACTGGATCACACATGCAAACATGGAAAACATAGTAGGTGCCCAAAATATTTATCAGTTAATGAACTAAAAATGTAAACATGTTTACAGGGCCTCCATACTTAGATTAAGCTTCCTTTTAATTAATTAAGAATTGTTTATTCAAAGACTACTCTGAGCAAAGTACTTTGTCAAGGAATGGGTTGAGGGGGATAAGCAGACATATAAAGATGATCTATTTCATATAGTTTCTACTCTCAGAATAATGCAGAGGCACAAACCATATTTATACTTCAATATAGAGTAATTGACACATTATGAATATTCATTAATTGATCCATAAGAGACAAGAATGTTTGTACTTTTGCCCCCTTTTAATTTAAACAGGCTATCTATATGTATTATGTCAATTTTATGTAAGTTTGTTAACTTACGCATTTTTAGCTTTAATTTTTACCGCTGAATTACCATTACATTTGAAAATAATGGAATATTTTTGCTTAATTTTTACCATTGAATTAGCATTGTTTTGTTTACATTGAAAGTGATAGAATATTTTTCCTTTGTTAACTCCTTAAAGCCAACCGTGACTGCACGTTTAAAATTGTAAATTCCTTTTCAGTTGAATAATCCAGTTTACAGTTTCTTTTCAGAGTTAAATTATGAATATATGGAATAATTTCCCCCTGTACATGCAAACTTTATGCTGTTAAATTTGAAATGAGTGACTGCTGAGTTGGTGAGATTAAATGGATGAGAGGATTATTCAGCATTGAATTCTCTGCTTTGCATGATCGTTTTTCTCTTTAGAATCACTTCTGGAGAGAAAAATATTTCAGAAACATATTTTTCCCTTCAGATATAACCCTAAAGTTATTCCATAGCTGTTGCAAAACATAGCCTATCTAGTGCCTATCTTCATGTTTAAGGGCTCCCAATTTCTAAATTGCCATTTTTGTTACTTTGCAAAAATGTGTCCATATGGTCTTACTTCATCTGTTTATAGTTTACGAATGTATTGTTCCCAAAGTGATCAGATCTGCTTGTACCTCAGCAAAGTAATTTGGGTTATGATTATTTTATTTCAGGCATTCCTAAGAAAGATCATTTAAAATGTAAAGTTGTTTTCAAGTGGTTCAAAGACAAATCTGTGTTTTAGCTTATAGAATCTTAAGAGTTTTTATGTACCCAAACCTTAATAATGCAGGAGTTACACAAAGTAAAAACAGTCTGCAAGCAAATTGAAATAACACATTATTGAAACTTAAAGAGAAATAACATACTATGCAATTATATTCTATATAGTTATATTTCAAATATGAAAATAGCTATCATAAATTAAAAGTATACTTAGAATTTCAGTCTGTGTGGCTCTTGAAAGAAAATTTAATTTTCCTTTAAAAATTGGAGTTCAAAGCATTTCAATTTATAAGCTGTTTAGTATTTTAACTTACAGTCTTTTTCTTATGAAAACTCCTATAAAGCAATGTGGCATCAGTGAAATGTTTATCGTGAGTTATCATCTACCCTAATAGGCATATATCTCATTTTAAAAATTTCCCCAAATCATTATTAGAGTCTAAACCAAGATTAAAGTCTTAACCACTGCCTATGGCCTTCTAATAAACTATTCTGGCAGAATTAATAACTCTTAGTATTTCATTCATATGTAGTATTTCTGTATTCTGATATTCCTTTAGAAATACCTTTCCATCACAAAGTCGACATAAGCCATGATTTCTCTTCTTTTGAAATACTTCTATTAATTATTTTTAAAGTAAGCCCTTTATGCCCAACTGAAGAGTCAAGTAACACTGTTTTTCATTCATAAGCTTAGCTGCCTTATATATTCCTTGGTTTAAGTCTAGGACTGTTGGAAGGGACGATGCTTACTGGAGTTTTCCCATTGTCCCACTTTCTCATTTGTTCCTTAATAAGATAAGTAATACTATTTTTCTATAATGTAAGCCCTTAACAGCAAGATTTTGATTTTATTTCAGTTAGCAAAGAATAGTGAAAAGCAAATTCATATTAAACTATTATGTGAAAAAATATATCTTAGTGATTGCTGCTGTTGACATTCTAAGCTGATTGAGTAGAAGATTTGAAGGTCTATAGGTACGACTGTGAAAAATATTTGTGTATTTATGGGTACTGAACAGAATGCTGTTGCACTTAGCTCATTTGATCTGTACTACAAATTGGGCAAATCTGTTTTATTGATGTGGAATAATTTATCTAGTTGAACAATTTTTTTTAAAAAGCAAACTTTTTAACCCTGGATAAAACTTCAGTTTCCCACTGAAAACCTTGTCAGAGTTGGAGAGTGCTCTTCTTACTTTAAAACCAGTAGATCAGAAATGCAAAGAATGGATCATCTCTGGCAGGTCTGCCATTGTGCGAACAAAGACCCTTCATTGCTTTGCTGGGCCTGCTGCTTTTTGATGCAGCTAGATTGCTGTCTTTGTTCTCCTTACTACTACTACTACCACCACCACCACTACCACTATTACTACTGCTACTGCTGCTGCTGCCACAACAGGAAACAAATGACAAATCTAAAAAAATTATAATTGTGAGTAAGATATAAGAATCGGTGATCTCTATGGAATAGAAATCCAATAGGAGAGTAACAGCTAACATTTATTGAATACTTACTATGTACCAGGCATTGTAGCATTGTACTTAATTCTATAAGTGGAAGATCTTCTATGTTCCTTATCACAAATTTTGGAGTTAATGTAGTAAAAAGTCTTTCAGGTTATTTTGGCCACTGAACATCTCATCTCAGTTTCTTTGTTCTATATGTTTTCCTACCTTTTTCAACTAGTGGAGCAATATATAGTCTTGAACTGTACAATATCCTTTCAGTAAATATTTTTATCCTTGAATTACCCAGAGTGTTTTCTGGTGCTTGTAATTAAAAACCCTGATTATACAGGTCAGTATCATTATTACCACTATTTACAGATTGGGAAACTAAGCTCAGGAAAGTTAAGTAACTTGCTCAAACTTATATAATTAATAAATATGGAATATGAGATTCATATCCGGGCAGTCTTATGCCAGATATGCATACTAAACAATTAAAATCTGCAGTGGAGTCATTAATGAGAAGAATGCATACAGAGGAAAACTGAACATTGATGGTGACAAGCATGTGAGATCTTGTCCTGGAATATGGAAGAAAAGAATGAAAATGTTGTAATAAATTCTGCTAGACATGGAGGCCATAGAAAGTAGATCTAATGAAAACATTGTGGTTTTTCTTGTGAAGGATTTTAGAGTAGTTAGAAGAGAAGCAGTACTTAAGTATAATTTAAAAACAATTTTTATGAGCAGAAAATAAAGCTCTGAGTGTATAGATTTAAAGCAATCATCGTATTCCAGGCACCAAAGACCAGTCTCGAAATTACTTTTATAAAATGTCGTATTTACAAAGGGAAGGAAGAAAAACCTTTGCAATTCAGATAAAAGAAATGGTTTATCTACAAAAGATAAAATCAGGCTTCAGTGAAACACTAAATTCCAGAGAAGATTAGAGCAATGTGTATAGAGTTTTGAGGGAAAGTGCTTGTAATCCAAGAATTTATACCCAGCTCAATTGTCCTTAATATGTGAAGGATTGCAAAGATATTCTCAGACATTCAAGGATTCATGAAATGTGTTCACTCTTTCCCCCCTGTTTACCCTTTTTGATAATTAAGGATTTGTTCTCTTTAGGGAGGAATTAAATTTAACACTCAAAAATTAGAAATTCATAGTATGTAATTACTAGTGGATCTTCTCTTAGTTAAGGTTCCAAACCAAGAGTCAAGGGTTATTGAGTATTAGTCAATTACATTTTGAAGTCCTCTGCTTTCCTGCTTCTCATGATCCGTAAGCCATGTTCTCTTTCAGGTAGTTCAGATTGATAGACTTTGTGTAATAACTTATGTCATAGGTTGTTGGCTTATTGCATTTGCAAAGAAAAACCCTGATGTTTAAGGTGAGATCAGATTCCTATACATGTTATCATCTTTCTTGGACCCATGAGTACTATTTTAATTGTGCTTAAAATATCAGTATTGGTAATGGGATCTTAGTTATGTTAAAATATGTACTCACTTGAAAAAGTCTTGTAAGGCAATTTTCAAAGGTGTTTTTGGCTACACAGGATAAGAATTGTGTCCTAAGCAAAGGAGGAAGTAAACAGCAGGGGTTTGGCAGGTACTTATCAAATGAGTGAATAAATGAATGCAGTCTGTGCGGAATAAATCAGTACTGATTTGCCTTACTTACAAATCAGTAAGGCAAAACTGTGACCACCTAATGAAAAGGGAGTACTTGCCATCAACTAACAATTGTGAAAAGAAACATTAATAACTAATATGCACGTGAAATAATGGTCTACCTCACTAGTAATCACAGAAATAGACATTAATATACTGAGAATATATCTGCTTTTCACACTGGCCACAACAAAATTAAAGATAAAATAGTGTGGGTGTACTGATGTGGTCAGGGCAATTTCATGTGGTATTGGTGCGAGTGAGTACAGTGGCACAACCATTTTGAAAGTAATGATCTGTAGTAAAGGTCTTAAAAACGGTTATGGAATGATCCAGTTTTGCTATAGAAATACACATTCATGTGTGTATCCAAACACATATGCACTCACTAATAAAATAGAAGGAGATACTCCTTCTATCTCTAGACATGTTGAATAGATGTCTTTGGATAAGTTTCCCCCTGTATTTTGCAAATTGCTTATGAAAAGCATAGAGTATTTCATAAAAATTCTAAAGCCACAAAATAAAATGGTAATTTAGAATAAAAGATATTAAAAATGGCATTTTTATTATCACAAAAATAATAATAATAAAAGGTCACCATAGGCTAAGGTTGACAGAAAGAAAACAAGTTTTTATAGGTTGCAAGATGTGGAAAACTTGTCAAATGAATTATGGTTGAGAAACTGGATTGTCTTGCCTAAAAAATAAATGGAATGTTTAGTATGACCACAGATCCAGAAGGGTATCGTAGAACAGGAGTTAAAAGCAAGAACTCCCACCTGCATACCTGCTAAGTTGTGTGACTTTGAGCAGGTTACTTTGAGTGGAGCCTCCTGGTGTCCTTATTTGTAAAATGAGGGTAATGGTTCCAATCCTGCTAAGAGTAAATGTTCAGTAAACATTCTCCAGTTGTTATCCTTGAGATGATATGTAGAACGGTAGTGGAAACACATATTCTAGCTTGGGGCCACTTATGAGGGACATGGATCCAGACTGAGGAATACTCATAGATGGAAGGCTCAGGCTAAGACTTGGCCCCACAGTAAGGATTCTAGCCAAAGGGGTGAGGCAGAAGTTCGGTCATGTGCCTCAGCCTTATGCGGTCAAGATGTCTCAGAAGCTGAAGGAAAAGGTCAATATCTGTCTGGACTCATGGAGATATGGGTTGTGTCATCCTAAAATAATCCTGCAAATCCAACTCTTTCCAGATAGCTTTACAGAATATATTCAGGAATCTCATTAAGAGATTGTTCACATATATCTTTACCTGTTGCCTCGGAGGGAATTCCACAAAGTATGTTAACTAAGAGAAGGAAGTTACACACAAGTATGTAAAATACCCCATTTTCTTTTCTTTCCTTTTTTTTTTTTAGACGGAGTCTCACTCTGTCACCCAGGCTGGAGTGCAGTGGCATGATCTCGGCTCACTGCAACCTCCGCCTCCTGGGTTCAAGTAATTCTTCTGCCTCAGCCTTCCAAGTAGCTGAGATTACAGGCGCCTACCGCCATGCCCAGCTAAGTTTTGTGTTTTTAGTAGAGACAGGGTTTCACCTGTTGCCAGGCTGGTCTCGAACTCCTAACCTTAAGTGATATTCCCACCTCAGCCTCCTAAAGTGCTGGGATTACATATGTGAGCCACCGTGCCTGACCTCCATTTTCTGGACTGTCCCACTTCAGTATATAAAGTCCAAACATGTTTTCCACTGTATTTCAGAGATTAGAATGGACTCTGGTGCTAGTTCGTGTTCAGTACTTGTTGAGTACATGTTTATTAAAAATGTTGGTTTTCATGAAACTAAACACAAATATACTAATGAATATCAAATTCACATTCATATTATCTAGGAGAGGTGAGGGAGAAAGTAAAAAGCCCCTCCCCTCAAGACAGTATACTGGTGGGGAGGAGCTATCCAAAGGAAAACCCAGAAGTTTCCTCAGCTAGACCCAGTGGCTCATACCTGTAATCTCAATACTTTGGGAGGCTGAGGCAACAGGATCTCTGGAAGCCAGGAGTTTGAGACTATATATACATATATATATTTAGCTGGGCATGGTGACACATCCCTGTAGTCCCACCTACTCCAAATCACCAAGTGCCTGTAGTTCCAGCCACTTGGAAGGCTGAGGCAGGAGAATAGCTTGCGCCAAGGAGTTCAAGGCTGCAATGAGCTAGGATCGCACTTCTGTACTCCAGCCTGGATGACCAAGCAAGACTCTATCTCAGAAAAAAGTTTTCTCAAGACATGTATGCTATAATTTACACCCAATACTTTTTTCCTTTCTATTAAGTCAATTCTGCACAAAATTAATAGCCAAAACAGATTTGTTCCAATGTGAATCTTTTGTTTCTAAAGTGAAGTGGTGGTCCCTGAATCTTGACTATAGGACCACACCAAACTTGGGCTGCTTCTACTTGGGCAGACTTTGCCCTCTCTAATCCAACATACTGGTGACAGCAGACTGTGTTTTGAAATGATGTCACACATCTTTTGGGGATTTGGGGGAGCATCTCTACTGACAAGATTGTATTTTCAAGCTTTTAAATGCTTCCAGCAATATTTCATTGAAAATGTAGCTCTAGTAAGTCATGTCTAAGCCTGAAGAAATACTGGGGCTTTTACAAAGTCAAGATTTTGTCCCTGCTCTGATGGCACATACCCCTAATCTATTCTTGCCTTCCATAACCTGGATGCAATCCAAAGCCAACTGTAGTCACTCTGACTGATTTATTTGAACTGGCAGAGCTCACGTCGGTATCCTCTAAATGTTCCTTGTGATATATTCCTACACAGAAGAAGGTAAATGTAGTAATTAGGACTGTCTTATTTTATGACTAGCACTATGCAAAAAATATGGAGACATTTCCAATACAATTCTTGCGTGTTAAAAAAAAAAAATATGTCCCTGCTTCATAGTCCTTTATCCAGGCTGACTAGAAATGCACAATAGAGTAGATTGGCCACAAAATATTGCAGAGCACAATATCTTGCTATTCTGTGACTGTTTTAGTTAGCATTTCGACTGTCCAAAGTAAGCGCTAAATAAGGTTTTACCATGTCAACCAGTACAGTGAGTTTTGATTCCCATAGCAGACTAGTATTGGCAAGCTGGAAGCACTAGCCCCCTGACCGCTCAGAAAAGTAAAGTAAATGTCAAATGGCTACTGAGAGCCAGTCAGAGGAGTCTACCAACAAGGAAAACTGAGCTCTCTCCCAGTTCTTTCAGCTGAGCACTCTGGAGGGTGCTACTGGATAGGCTCATCAACCAGGGCATTCCCACCACCAGCCAGCCCCCAGGACCCTCTAGAAGAGGTGCATGGACCCCAGGGGCTTCAGTATGTCCTGGCATATTATACCACAAATAATATTTGTAAGTGTTACATTTACTGTTACTTAGAGTGATCATTGAATAATTCCGACTCATCAGTAAACTCTTCCAGTGTTTTAACTGTACTCTTCTGAAGAAGTTCGTAGAGTTTTTAAAAGCATCTTGATATAGTAAGAAGAATGCGGGCATTGATATCAAACAGACCTGGATTCAAATCCAGACTCCTACAAAGGACTTTATTCTATTGGGCAAGCCCCTTAACATCTCATAGCCTGTTTCCTCTTTAAAATTACAATAACAGGCCAGGTGCGGTGGCTCACGCCTGTAATCCCAGCACTTTAGGAGGCCGAGGCAGGCGGATCACGAGGTCAAGAGATTGAGACTATCCTGGCCAACAGGGTGAAACCCCGTCTCTACTAAAAATACAAAAATTAGCCGGGTGTGGTGGTGGGCGCCTGTAATCCCAGCTACTCAGGAGGCTGAGGGAGGAGAATCGCTTTAACCTGGGAGGCAGAGATTGCAGTGATCACAAGCCTTGGTTTCTAGAATGGAACGTTCAGTTGGTATTTTGAACATCTGGTTAAAGCCCAGGAATTGCCAAGGAATTCAATTCCAGGGGGCTGTCTGACCCTGAAACCTACAGCATAAACTTATTTTTCCTACTCATCCTTCCCTCAGTCAGCTCTGTATTAGGCTGTTTCAGAGAAATAAAAGGATATAGAGGACATAGTCCCAGCCCTCCAGATGCATAATCCCCTGAAGATGCTTACAACCCAGTAAAGGTCCTCAGAATGTACTTTGTTTAGGAACATCAGTTACCAGGTGGTTCTAAGCTTTTGGACAGGAGTTGAGGCAGCTAGACACTAAAAGAGTCAGGTCTGTTGTAAAACTGGGTGTTAAACCGGCCTCGAGTTTTGCAGCTGTAACAACGAGGCATCAAAATACCTTGGCTTAAACAAGATGATAATGTATTTCTTAGGATACAGTCCAGAGGGCAGTGGTCCAGAGCTATCCAGGGCAGCCTTGATGCAAGGTTGCCATCTCTGGGCCTGAGGCAGCTCCCAGCTCTCATCAGGTCCCAGGCAGCAGGTAGGGATAAAAAACCATGGGAACAGATGCATTTCTTTGGAAAAGCACGGTCTAGAAGAGGCTTGTTCCTCACACGCTAGAACTCGGTCTCATGGCTGCAAGCTTCCCCAGAAGCTGGGAATTGCAGGCTCCAGTGAGCAGCCATATGCTAAGCTAAAATGACCCTAAACAGCTAGCAGTTTCTGCCGCAGTCTCCTTTGGAAGAGTGCGGGTGCCCTGGCACCTGAACCTGGTTGCTCCTCTGCTCTCTTTTCTACCTGCTTTACTGTATCCTCCTTTTGATTAGAGTCAGGCCGGGCTAGGATGTACTGAATTGTTTTGGATGTTCCATAGTGGTCAGTAAAGAGCCAAAAGCATTATTCTGATTCTTATATTTTTTTAGAAGATGATTTTGTTTCACTGTTTAATATCTGTAATAAGTACTATGGAGGATAGGATATAATTTTATTTTCTTGTGTTCGCAATACATTTTTATTGTAAAATATTTTTAAGTTCATTTTCCTTTTAAGCCTTAATAGTCTTGTTTTTGAAATCCTGTAAATATTGTTTAAATTTAAAAAATAAAATCCTTGTATTGAACTTTTCATGCTATTACCCCCTTAAAGATAGTAATGGAAATCACTAAATACGCCCAATATGAGTAATTAATGTTGTTCTGATATCCTGAATGTTGTGTTTCTATTTCCTGACTTCTCAGTTCCTGCATTTGTGAAAATTGTTGTGCTACTCCAGGGTTTTAATTTTAGTTTATTTTTATAATATCGCCAATTTTCTCTCCAGAGAATTCAGAATTTCGTTTTTTTGTTTTTTGTTTTTTGTTTTTTTTTTTTTTTGAGACGGAGTCTCGCTCTGTCGCCCAGGCTGGAGTGCAGTGGCCGGATCTCAGCTCACTGCAAGCTCCGCCTCCCGGGTTCACGCCATTCTCCGGCCTCAGCCTCCCGAGTAGCTGGGACTACAGGCGCCCGCCACCTCGCCCGGCTAGTTTTTTGTATTTTTTTTTTAGTAGAGACGGGGTTTCACCGTGTTAACCAGGATGGTCTCGATCTCTTGGCCTCTTCATCCGCCCATCTCGGCCTCCCAAAGTGCTGGGATTACAGGCTTGAGCCACCGCGCCCGGCCCAGAATTTCAAGTTAATATTTGTAAGGCTATTGAACACAGATTTTTTCCCCATTGCCGGAAAACCTTTTTTCTTTACAGTTTATAATTGGAAGTGAGCAAAACTCAAAGTACAATCTCAACAACAACAAAAAACATTTCTTTTTAAGGAGACAAAGTTGTTCTATCCTCAAACATTTTGATTTTTTAAGAGTAGAATAATTATTTATCTTGTTCAACATTTTATTCTCAGTACCTTGTAGAGGGGCTGTCATGTGATAAGTATAGTACTCAAATATTTGTTGACTAAATCATATTTACATGTGTAAATTTAAAAAAAATCCCCATTTGTAATCTCTATCCTCAAAGCTATTAAAGTACTTAAAATATTTTGACTGTAGTAACTGCCTCCTGATACTCAATACATTCACATATAGCACTCACACACATATACTTAAGCACACCCTTGTGTATGGACAAGGAGCGTACATACACATATGTATTCGTGTGGCATTACGCTGTGGCAACTGCAGCTCTTGGAAACACACTAAAATTATATTTTAATGTCTCTGCATAAGAAAGAGCCTGTATTTTGCTCTTTAGGCCCTCACACTCAACCTTATTTGCTGTAGTTTGAAATATGGGTTGAGTTTCTCTTATCTGAAATGCATGGGACCAGAAGTGTTTTAGAGTTCAGATTTTTCTTTTAACTTTTGGAATATTTGCAAAATATACATACCAGTTGAGCATCTCTAGTCCCAAATATCTGAATATTGGAGCATTTTGAATTTTGGGTTTTCTGGTTAGGAATGCTTAACCGGTATATATTTAGTATCTTTGTATTTTTGTGGAATGTATTTTAGATGTGTACCTTTGGTTACATTAGTGGTAGAGGCTAAAGAGAGGAGAAGGGACCAAAGAACAAGAAAGAGAAGACACAAGATCACAATTAGAGGAACAGTGACAGCAGCAGCTGATGGTCTTGTGTCAGGGGAAGAGACAGAACAACTGCAAGGTAGGTCCGGGGGGCTAATGGTGTCTCCATGCAGTTGTGAATGTTCATAGTGGTGCTTTCAGTCATCAAGAAAAGTCTGTGTTCTGTTTATTCTGGTTAATAAGGCAGAAAATAAGTAATAATACTAGAGTCATATTTGAAATCAGAAAATAAATTGGCATTTGAAGGATAAACTTTGGATATCCAGAAATTGTAATCCTGCAGAACAGCTCTTGACTCAAAGATGAGAGAAATGAAAAATTATTAAGTAATGCAAAGGACCAAGGTAGCCAGTTTTCAAATATAATGCATTAAAAGGTCATAACTCCCTTGGGAGAAGAGCACTGAGAGACCAGGGTAGTTCTCTGTATGTGGTTACTCTCACCCAGAAAGGCAAGGTAGAATTTTGTTATTAGAATGATAATTAGTGTTCACTGAGCAGTTACTATGGGTATCACTGTGCAGGTGATGACATGTGTACCTCATTTAATTTCTCATCACTTTGCAGTTTAGGAATTACGAGGATTATCTCATTTGAAATGAGAGGAAACTGAGGTGTAAATTGGTTGTTAAAGCTGTTGATGGTCCCACACAATGCATAAGCAATCAGCCTGAATTCTCCTCCCCACCCCTAGTCCACCACTACTCACAGAGCTTATGCTCTTGCCAGGGCTTGCTAGAGTCATGCTTAAGTGAAGCAAAACCACTTCCTAGCTTCGTGGCTCCAGGGCAGCCAGCCAGGTAGTGTTTCCAAGCCTCAGTCTGCCTGTTAGACAGTGGGCGTAAGAGCAATTAGTTGACTGCCTATTGCATACGGGCATTGTAAGACTCATGAGTGTAAAGTTTCTTAGAAATCCAAAAACAATTTTGTAAACAGGATTGTTATAAAGCATTGTTATGATATCCTTATAGTCAGCAGAATAAAAATATATTTATTTCCTTTTGGGAAGTATTATATAAGATTATGCATTAAGAAATAAGAATTAGAGTAATTTAGTCCTAAATATTGTCAAATTAGAAATTTTAATTTGATTTTCCCCATCACAAATATTCTCTTACCTTCCCCTCTCCCAGCTCAACAAGAAAAGTTCTTGTTATATTGTATTAATTTCATTCTGATGATATATAGGCTACATAAAAAAGACAGCAAGGGTAATGAATTTGCTTCTTACACTGATCAGTGAATGTGGTATGAATTGAACATCCCACCAGGAGCCAGAAGGTCCTGTATTGTCATTCAGTTGTCTCTTCAACCCAGTAAATACAGAGTGTTTCTCTGCCACTACTCCAACTTACCTGTTATCCATAGGTGTTGGATGAGTTCATGTTCCTCATCTGTTGGAGCTTCAGAACACAAAAACTGTGTCAAGAGGGCCCTTTTTAACTGCAGGTGGAAACAGAGCAATAGCCATGAAGTGACGTTGAAGGAAGCTGGAGCTTAATGAATGAAAGTCCCCTGTCCCACCTAGAGCCATCTACTCTCCAAGGCCTCTCATTCACAGGACTAGGATTTGGTTCCATCTTCTGAATGTACACTGCCATTGGGCACCCAGAGATCCAGCACTTGTATTTTTTAGTCAAAAGTGTAAAAGAGAGCAGGCCTAACTGGGTTTTGTTTGTTTGTTTATTTGTTTGTTTGTTTGTTTTTGAGCCACTGGACACAAGGCAATTGGGTATTCCTTCTGATTAGCTTTTGTTAGCTCAGGAGGAAGCCTTTCATCACTTCCCCCTTTGGGGGCTCAGCTTCCTCCCCAGGCATCTGGGCCTTCACCCTCTCCCTCTGTACTCCCTTTGAAAAAGGTTTAATTTCCTGTTCACTTAGCTTGGTCTTTTTTGCACTTTCTGTAATCCCACCAGCAGCAGTGTTCCCTTTTGTTTGGAAATAAGGATGAGAAAGAAAGGAAGGTAGAGAAGAGTTTTAAAATTTTGAGAAATGAATAAATATGTTCTTTTAAGTCATAAACCGCTGAAGGTCAAGTGCCCTTGTTAAATATTGTAGAGCGCTAATAAAATCTCATGAACCTAATACTTCTGATGTAACAGAGCATAGCTATTATGGAGTCTAAGCAGTTGCAGAGGTTAGAATTTTCCTAATAATAACTGCATTCAATTCATAATCTTCACACTGATTTAAACCTGTTTCTAGTCATTTTTCATCATATCCATGAATAATTATAGCTACTCATTCTTATATCCATATATAACTGCATATTTACCCCCTAGGTTTATGCTTGATTTAAACCTGGTATCATAGTTATTCCTAATTGTAAACTGATGATGAGATTTCACATGTGTATTGCATAATTTAGTTAGTTCAGTGTTTGTAAAAATTGTTTGAAGGTAAAATATTTTCATAAATGCCAAGAATTATGATTACTTTTGTCATGTAATTTCTAAGACTCAGTTTCTCCTACATATAGTTCCTCTCTTAAGGAAGGTTTATACGCAGTGCCTTTTAAAAATATTTCAAGATTGGAAGCATATTTTTGGTTGTAGTACATACTGAATTATTCTTGCTGGTTTGAATCTTGAAGAAAATGAAATGTAAATTCAGATTAAATTGGTGTCTCTTTAGTACCCAGAATGTGTTTTTGACATTTGGATAGTGCCCATTAAATTCTTTGTATTTGACTGTCGATTATTTTTAAAATGTATTCTGAATTTGTATGTCTATTCTGGGTTTTATTTGAACTGAATTTTTGTTAAGTAAAGAATTTTGATATACTTTAAGTGGCATTAAATAAAATGAAAAAGAGTGATTTCAAATATTAATCTTTTTAGATTCTTTTGCCATATGTTCTTTTCCCAATTTATTTTGTCATATAGTTTCCTTTTGTTCAGACGTCATTTTTCTTTGGATTTTTGCTTTACTCTCTTCGCAAGATTATGAAAACTGTCTCTTCTATAACTGCATTCAGAGTGAAACCTGCAAACAGGAAATGCCCAGGTAAAGATGGTTAGATGGCAAAAATAGTAAGCACTGCATATTTAAATGTGATGCTTTTGAAATCTTTTTTTAAGTAATCACAAGATATTTGGGAGTTTGGTTGTCCTTCTCAGTACACAGGAAAGAAACGTGAAATTTTGGTTGAGAGAAGTAGCACCATAGGGCAGGAGCCAAAAAATGTAGCAGTAGGCAGCCCAAGAGAGGTGTCAAATTCAAGCTAATTTCACTTTTGAGAACAAGATTTCCTCTCAGACAGTGCAGCTCAGAGGATAGAAGATAAGCACAGAAAAACAGCATGGGATCTTTGAGGTGGGCACAGGTTAAGGATAAAGAGCAAGGGGATGTGATTTACACACATAGAGACAGTGTGAAACTAGGCCTGGAGCACTGCAGAAATGCTGACATCTCGAAGTTGAGAGAAGAAAAGGTCAGAGGATTAGATTCACAAAGAGGCTATAGTAAGTAAAAAGGCTTCTTTTTTATGCAGTAAGATAAGAAATAGAAGGTACGCACACTGGAAAGGAAAAGTGAAACTGTTTTTCACAAAGGATATTACTGTGTATATAGAAAATTCTTGAGCAGGAATGAGCAAACTATAGCCTACAGTCTAAATGCAGTCTACCATCTATTTTTTTTTATCACCTATGACCTAAGATGACTTTTATATTTTTGGGCCATGGAGGGGGAGGGTGGTGGTAAGTGTAAGATGGCACAATCATGTTGGAAAACAATTTGACAATTTTTTATAAAGTTGAAACACATTTACCATATGGCCCAGCAGTTCTCCTGGGTCACACATAAGAATCAAAGAAAAAGTATGTCCACACAAAAACTTGTCTATTATTTGTGAGTAATAGCACTGTTATTCACAAATACCCACCAAACTAGAAACCACTTAATTGTCACTGGTGAATTAATAAACTATATTCATAACATACAACAAGAAAAAAGAACCCAACCATTGATAGATACACCATGGATGAATCTCAAAAATATGCTGAGTGAAGAAAGTAAGTCAAACCTAAAAGAGTACGTACTGCTTTACTCCGTTGATAGAAATTTTAGAGCAGGCAGAATTCATCTGTAACAACAGAAAGCAAGTCCATGATTGTTGGGGAGCAGAGGGAGGGGCAGTACTGCAAAGGAGCTAAGGCAATTTTGCGGGTTGGTGGCATGACCAAAATATTCTGAATCTGATTGGAGCTGTGGCTCGTCGTTGTGTACATTTAGTAAAACCCCTAATGCTGTGCCTTTAAAATGGGGGCATTTTATTGTATGTAAGTTATATCTCAATAAAGTTGACTTTTTAAAACACATTAACATATTTTTAAAACTCACAGTAAGACCTGGCTTAAACTAGATTGTGAGCTTCCATAGAGCCCAGACTCTTGGATAGACACTGTTTTACAAAACTTCAGCATGCAGCTTAATATTAGGCACCCATAAAATATTTTTGAGCAGATCCCTGAGCGAAAGAAAGAAACAAGACAGCACATTAGGCTGAGCGTTGAGGAGTGAAGCTCCGTGAAGTCGGCCAGCAAGGCTCAAGGCCAGAGTTCAAGTGTGTGCTGAGGCTGGGTAAAGCTGTTGGATATAAAACTTTTGTTTTAGGTTTGTTCATCTTAACGTTTATTTTTCTGTTGGAGGTAAATATGTGTGATGTAATCCACTGTGACTAGAATTACAGATAAAGTCTTTTGAATGGCAGACAGGGATTCAGACTATTAACCGCCTGTGGAGTACTCTGTATAGGAAACAATTTTATTGAAATAACGTAAGGAGCCTGAATTGGTAGTTTTAATAAAATCAAGCCTGACTCATCTATTTGAGGACCAGGACTATGGAAATAACATCTTATGCTTCAGGAGTATTTTAAGGTTGGGACAGTTATACTCACATTTATGAAAAAACAAAATTGGTGCATAAGTAAAATTTTAACCCTGTGGAAAAATAATATTTTTATTTGGCTTCTTTATGTTAATCCTGAAGATATTCCTTTAGATTATACAACTTCATGAATGTTAAGTTTCACTCCTCCAGCCACCCAGAATGCCAAAAGGAAAGAAGGCCAAGGGAAAGAAGTGGCCCTGTCCCCTGCTGTTGCGGAGAAGCAGGAGGCCAAGAAAGTGATGAATCCTCTGTTTGAGAAAAGGCCTGAGAATTTTGGCATTGGGCAGAATATCTAGCCCAAATGGGATCTTACCCACTTTCTCAAATGCCCCTGCTACATCAGGTTGCAGCAGCAAAGAGGTGTCCTCTATCCGGAGCTGAAAGTACCTCTTGCGATTAACCAGTTCATCCAGGCTGTGGACCTCCAAACAGCTACTCAGCTGCTTAAGCTGGCCCATAAGAGACAAAGCAAGAGAAGAAGCAGAGACTGTTGGCCTGGGCTGAGAAGAAAGCTGCTGGCAAAGGGCACATCCCCACCAAGAGACCACCTGTCCTTCGAGTAGGGGTTAACACTGTCACCACCTTTGGAGAACAAGAAGGCTCAGCTGGTGGTGATGGCACATAACATGGATCCCATTGAGCCAGTTGTCTTCCTGCCTGCCCTGTGTCCTAAAATGGGGGTCGCTGACTGCATTATCAAGGGGAAGGCAAGCCTGGGATGTCTATGCATAGGAAGACCCTGCATGACTGTTACCTTCTCACGGGTTAACTTGGAAGACAAAGGAGCTTTGGTTAGCTGGTGGAAGCTATCAGGACAATGACAGCTAACAATGACAGATATGATGAGATCCACCATCACTGGGGAGGCAGTGTCCTGAGTATCAAGTCTGTGGCTTGCTTTGCCAAGCTGGAAAGGGCAAACGCTAAAGGACTTGCCACTAAACTGGGTTAAATGTGCGTGGTTGAGTTTTCTGCACATAAAAATAATAAAAATTCTCCTTCCAAAAATAAATAAGTTTTCAGTATTATCAGAAAGGTACTTTTACAGGGGTGGATCATGTTTATTTCATGTCTAAAAAAATAGGCTTGAGTCAGTGTATTGTGCTTTTTAATCCTTTTAAATTTTATTTACAGTATTTTTCAGAGTTTTTGGGAAATTGTTTAGTGGCCCTGCACCTACGTTCCTGTGAGGGACGAGTGCTTTGGTTGAATATGTTCCTCCCCACCACCACCCCTAGATTTAGACCTCTTCCCCCCCCCCCCCCTTTGCTATTCCACACACTAAGGGCTGCTGGGCCTGCAAGTGATTGGGTGCCATTGCCCCTCTGCTTGAAATTCAAAACAGAGAACTTTTTTTCTTATAATATTTTAATAAGCAGAGGGAGGAGGTAAAGATTGATTTAACTGAATGGCCCAGTATTTTAATTTTCCATGTTGACCAGTATGGAAAGGGTCATTAGTATTCCAACACTCATATTTTGCATTTATTCACAAAAGTTTAAAAAGGTTTTTTGATTTAATTCTGATGATTTTATTGAAGTGATAGTAGTTTATTTTCATAAACCATGTTTTTGTTTTTCATTATTGCTTAAATTCTGTGAATTTATAGAAACAAAACATTTAAGTTGTGAAAACTACTTAAGATTATGCCTAATAAATGCATGGTTGTGGTTTTAAAATTATTCAACCTAATGTAAATAATATTTTATCTCCTAGCAGTGTCACTAATGGGAGTAGTATTGTCCAACATAGGAGGGTCAGGCACAGATGGAAGATCAAAATCTCACTCTCCTGAGGCTCCATCTATGGCTGTGCTCTCTAAACAAGGTTGCATTTATAGATCTCTCAGAATAAAACTTTATCTTTCTGCCAAGAAGAAGTTAACCCATCTATTAATGTGGAAAAATGTTGCTTCAAACACAGAAGTCTGTTTGTAATGTGTATCAAAGTGGATTCATGAATGAATCTATAGCAGTATTTTGCCAGAGTTGTAAGAATGTCACTTATAGCTTACAAAGTGATAACTTAATAAAAAGAAAATATGAACATGTGTGTTAATGTCTTTAAAGGCAAGCTTACTGAGGTATAATTAATGTAAAATAAAATTTAATGAGTTTTGACAAATGAATGTAGTCATGTAACCATAATCAATATATATAACATTTTCATCATCCCAGAAAATGTTCTTTAAAGCAGTTTTCAAACAGTGGTTGTGAGTCCTTGGACAAACACAGTGTGACCCAACAAGCACTTTGCCGCCAGGGCTGACTCCCTGATAGGGTGTGATTTCTAGTCCTGCTGTTTGGCTGCACTCTCAGCAAAGGTGGCAACTTGGGATCATGTTAAAGTAAGACCCTGTCTGTTCTGGTAGACTGGTGGGGCCTGTCTACTTCTCAGACTTAATGGAGAATTCCTACAACTCTGTGTCCCAATGAGAAACAGTGTTTGAAATTTTTTATCACTCAGATTCTTAAATTGTGGGTTTTAAATTTTTGCAGGATTGGACATTCATTGATTTAGGTACATATACGAAGTAATATTTGTTGTTAGTTTAGAATTACAAAATGAACACTTTGAGAGAAAGCTTATAAAGGTCTAGGAAACAATGTGGTGCCCTTCTGGGAATTTACAACTTAGGCAACCTGGCCTTTTAAAGATGCACATAACAGAGAAAGAAGACTACATTGCCTTGCTGTGTTATTTATGTTTTTTAATATAAAACATTTGACCATATATTCAAATCACAATGCATGAATCACCATTTTTTAGAATAAGATTTTACAAATACAGTTGTCATTATTTTCACTATTAAGTATTATTATTCTGTAATGTAACTCCGATTTGCTTTTAGGCTTACATGGAAAAAAGTAATAAGACTGTTGTCAAGCCTGTGGTCTTTGGGTCAGCTTTATAAAAGTAATTAGAGCTATTAAACAGGCACACCATTTTATTTGGCCATTAAAGCTCTAGACAGAAAACCCCAAACTGTTTGCTTCTAGGTTGTTAGAGATAAAACATTAATTAGCATTACCATTGCCTCTCTGAATCTTCCCTTTTCCCTGTAGTGGACAGTGCAAGTGGGGGAGCCAATTGCTAGACTGTGAAGCCATTCCCAAGGTAATTAATCATATTGACAGGAACTTAGCTGCCTGTTGCTCTACTAAAACCATCTCCGTCAGTATTCTCCCTCTGGTATTCAGTCACCCTTGCTTTTCCTAACCCTAAAGACTGAAACATAACCAAGATTTAAGAGAGAGATAACAGCCGTTTATTTATTCTAACTCCTAAGGGAAAATAGTATTTTCCTAAAGAGTAATTTCCTAAAATAAAGGCATATCTGTTTCTAAAATATTTTTACTTTATGCAGAAGTAGTTTTTAAATCTTTGCAACTATTTATATTTGCTAATTTACCAGTACTTACTCTACTTAGCTGTACCATCAACCTTATTTTTAAAATTTTGTTTAAAAGTTAATTATACTTATTTGTAAATGAAAAAATCAAAATAAGTATCTCACATTTACATATTAGCTTCAGAAAAGTAATTTTACAGCTTTTGCGATATTAAGTAGTAATTTTGAAAGAACTATAACTTTTTTATAGATAGGATAGTCTTATTATAAATTAATATACTGTCTGTCTAAACTGTGATCGTGGGAGGCAGAATAATGTTCTCCTCCCCAGAGATTTATTATCCCAACACTTGGAGCCTGTAAACGTTATCTTATTTGAAAACTTTATGGGTGTAAATAAGTTAAAAAATCATGAGATGGTGAAATTATCCTGGATTATCCAGGTGAGTTTTAAATGCCATCACAAGTATCTGTCTATGAGAGAGGCAGAGGGACACACACACACGAGAAGGCTCTGTGAAGGTGGAGGCAGGGATTGGAGAGATGTGGCTGCAAGCCAGGGAATGCCAGCTGTCCCCAGAGCCTCTAAGGGGCAAAGAAGAGGTTTTTCCCTACAGCCTCTGGAATGAGTACATCCCAGCTTATATCTTGATTTCGGCCCAGTGAAACTGATTTCTGATTTCCAGTTTCTAGAACTGTGAGAATAAATTTTTGTTGTTCTATTCCACCAGGTTTATGGTGATTTGTTACAGCAGCCATAGGATGCTACTACAGATGTTGGCATCAGGAAGGGGAGTACCCTTGTAACAAATACCTAAAAATGTGGAATTGCTGTGGAATTGGATAACGGGTAGAGTCTGGAAGAATTTTTAGCCCCATGATAGGGAAAGCCTAGATTGCTTTAAACAAAACATTGGTAGAAATGTGGGTATTAAAGGTGGTTCTGGTGAGAGCTCAGAAGGAAATGAGGAACATGTAATTGGAAACTAGAGGAAAGAAAGATGATTCTTAATATTTACAGCCATATCTTGGAGCTACTGGTTCAGTACTAGACCACTGCACTAAAGCTGGTATTCCAATAAAGTGAGCCACATAATTTTGTTTGGTTTCCCAGTGCATGTAAAAGTTATGTTTACACTATACTGTAGTCTGTTAAGTATGCAATAGCCTTATGTCTGAAAACCAATGTACATGCCTGATTTAAAACTGTATTGCTAAAAATGCTAGTGAAATGATCACATATTGTTGGAAAAAAAATGTGCCAATAGACTTGCTCAACTCAGGGTTGCCGCAGACCTTCCATTTGTAAAAGATGCAATAGCCGCAGAGAGTAATGAAGCAAAGTGCAGTGAAACAAGATGGGCCAATACTGGTAGAAAACTTAGCTGAATTGTCTCTTCCAGTCCTGTAGAAAGCATGTAAATGATGGACTTGGATATTTAGGTAAAGAGATTTCCAAGCAGAGCACAGAAGTTACAGTCTGGTTTCTTCTTGCTTCTAATAACAAAATGTGAGAGGAAAAACAAATCAAGGGGAAACCTCTCAAGCAAGAATGAAATCACAGTTTGATAATTTGGAAAATTCTCAGCCTGTCCAGGTTGCAAAAGATGGCAAAATTAGGAGATTCACTTTTAGGGAAGTACTCCAGAGAGAAGGTCAAGGATGTAACTAGATAACCTTTGACTAGTGCTGAAGATATCAAGCATGTGACTCAACAGAAATCAGGAGTGGAGATGAAATTATCCAGGGAAGATCAGTGGAGGACCCACTTGTTTAATGGCAAAAATACACAGGAAACCCACAGGTTTTTTGAAAGTGTTTTATCAGCAAAAATACTGCCAGCTTGAACTGAAAAGGACAGAGACAGGATGAAATATAAGAAGGCTGTTAGACTTATCAAACTATACAGGCTTATCAAAACAGTGCTCAGTTGCAAATATGTGCTACCCTTAAGGTAAAGGAAAAATGACTTCAAGGATACAGCTTTGGCCTAAAGTCATATTCTCAGACTTTATACCTTGCCCCGCTGGGTTTTGAAATTACTTAGGAAAGGTGACTCCTTTATTCTTTCCATTTTTGTTTTCCTTGGGAATGGGAGTGTCATAACTATTATTCTATGTCTATCCCACCACTGTATTTTGGAAGCAGATAACTTATCTTTTAGTTTCACAGAATCAATAGTTGGAGAAGAATTTTGCTCTGGGATGTATTATACCAAAGTCTCCCCTGTACCTGATTTCGATGTTTAGATGATGAGATTTGGGATTTTTGAGCAATGAAATTTATGTGAGATTTGACCCTTCTAGTTGATGCTATAATGGTTTGAGACTTTTGGAGATGTTGGAGTGGGTTGCATATATTTGGCACATGGGACAGACATGAATTTGTTTCTTTAAAATCTGGTTATTCTCCTACCCTTTGGGTTCTCAAGCTAAGTAGGTGGGGTCAGCATTCTCCTTGCTCCCCAGTTGTTGCCTGCCTTTACACGTTCCTGGCTCCTTTGAGACTTCTATGCCTGGCTTTACCATGCTTCCTCCTCTCTCCTGACATTCACTACCCTTCTGGCACTCGCTATCATTCACTGAAGGTTCAGCTCTTGGCCGCCTTCTCCAGTTCACTTCTGCTATGGGTCCGTAGGTGACTTCAGTATCTACCCAAACAGCCCATCCAGTCTCTGGTGGGGCAGCCCCTTGGCTTTCTCATCTTGCATTTCCTTTATACATTATATTCTTAGGCCACAAACTCCTGTCCTTCAGTTCACTTTCTTAGTATTCATTCAGAATTTTTTTTTTTTTTTTTTTTTTTTAGGCAGAGTCTAGCTCTTTTGCCCAGGCTGGAGTGCAGTGGCGCAATCTCGGCTCACTGCAAGCTCCGCTTCCTGGGTTCACGCCATTCTCCCGCCTCCTGAGTAGCTGGGACTACAGGAGCCCACCACCACGCCCGGCTAATTTTTTGTACTTTTAGAAGAGACAAGGTTTCAGCGTGTTAGCCAGGATGGTCTCGATCTCCTGAACTCGTGATCCGCCTGCCTCAGCCTCCCAAAGTGCTGAGATTTACAGGTGTGAGCCACCATGCCCTGCCAGAAATAATTCTTCATCAGAAATTGCTATCCATTGGTCTTGCCACTTTCTCTATATCTCAAGCAACCCTACTTTTAATATACCAAACTCTTATGGCCCAAGAATAGGGAAGGTAGATTTCTTTAGAGAAAAATCAAAATGCCACACCTGGAAGAAAGGTACAAAGATGTTAAGTAGCAAGAACAATAGGGGTCCACTACATAATACTTGCACGGTGCATATATTGTGTTATGATTTTTTGCTATTGTTTAAACTAAATAATCCTGAGTATTTTAATTGTGTGAATAACTTCCAAAGAATATTTCTTCTTAAAAGCTGTGTTTAAATGTTAGTACATGTTTTCTTTAGTGAAATGATATTTTCTAATTGTTCTCTAGGTAGTTCAGGAAGCTTCCCAGGCTCCTAAGAAGGTGAAATGCAACATCAGCAAAAATGATCTATACCAAGTGACCTGTGCCAATCTTATGTAAATTATAAGTGCTTGTAAAGTAATTAAGGTTTGAGTTGTTCAGTCCATTTTTTGTCTGTGAAGCCTGTCTGTGGTGTCTTTGTAATTGTGACCCAGCTGTTCTCCTGCTTAGCAGGTTTCAGAGACACCACCTTTCCCATACATGTGTATATTAAATAAATGTTAGCTAATTTTAATAATAAAGCAAGATGTAATTCGATCTGCTACAGAAACATCATACTCTGCATTACAGATACAAGTGTAAATAATTTGGAGTAGACACACACCACTGGATAGCTCTGTTAGCATCAATAACTAAGAATTGGTTGTATAAAAATAACCTTACATAATAAATGCTTCTCTGTTCTTTCATTTAAATATTTCCGAAATGTTTTACTGCTTCCAACACAATTTATACCTAAGTGCAGAAAATGTTTGTTAAATGTGTTGTATTTGGATGTGAAGATGGATGGTAAGAGTAATTCACACTCATCTAGATTTGCCTTTGGTTGATTTTCTGATTGTCATGGGTTTTGTCCATGCCACCTGTGTCATCACCTGGTCTCACTTTTGGTCATGATATAATTCATAGGCTGGCTAACAGTTTGAGTTGTACAACCGACAGATAATAAACTGCTTTTTTCTTCCGTGGCCTATTTTTTGTTTGTTCTCAAAATACCATCCCAGCTGAGCTAATAGGCCAAATCCAAGTATAATCTACTCTGAGACTGAGCTTGGTTTTTTCCATAGCTTATTTTGGCCACTGCTGATCTAACTCAAGATACTTTAAAACTCCTGATCAAATTCTAAGGACAGTGCATTTATATTCTGTCATAATTAACAGTGAACAATTAAAGACATTTATGAATCAGAGCCAAGATTCAGTATTTGCTAGTGATAAAGGGCAACAATGTCTTATTTATCATATTATTACACTGTGACATTGGCAAGTTTTGAAATAGCTTAAAGATGTCTGCCTTATTTTCTAAATAAGAGGGAAATGGGCTACAAACAATTAAACACATCTCAGTGTGATTGTATGTGTGAAAAATATCTTCATATCGGGTAGTTTAGTTTTTAAAGTTCCTTCAGTGCACTAGTGGCGTACAATTTAGTTTAACAGCTTGGTGTGTTGTAATCAAGAGTGTGAATAGGCAATCAAATACTTCTCTGAGATCCTGCTCCCCAAAGAATTCCTGGGAAGCCTGTTGCTATGGTGCAGTCTCACCTGGGACTTGTTTAGTATCTTTCTCAATCAGATATATTGACAAAAATGAGCTTAAAAACAGAACTCATAGAAAATCCAGAATGGTGGAGAAATTCAGATACATAAATGAAGCAATGTGACTCTGTTTTTTTTTTTTAACTTGTACTTACCAATTCTTGTCATCCCAAGGGTCTTAAAATCTACGAAAGATATTACTCTCTCACTGTAACGGATGCTGGATGTCATAGAAGGCTCTGTTTATCAGATGAGAAACTGTGAAGATGATAATCTCTAAAACCCTGCAAACTAGATTTTCTATACCCACAGCTGCTTCCCTGGAACTTTGGCAGCTGTGATAATTGTTGCAGACCATCACTGTTTGGTACTGCCATCGTATTTAGATAATGTCAAAGAAAGGCTTATGAGTCACAGTTATTAAATTGCAGGAGACGATCATGTCAGAGTAAAGCCAGGTAGTGAGACCTCTGATGGGTTACTCAGGCTTATATTGTTTTTAAGAGATTATTATCTTGTCCCCTCCACCTTGAAATCAATTTCATTTCCACACCCTGGAGATCATGGCATGAGGCTGAATGAGTGATAAAGAACACCAACTCTGGAGTCACACCTTCTAACTGCATATCCCTACCATGCCATCTACTTGGTGTAACCTTAGATATTCATGATCTACATCTCTAAAATGAGGGGAATAGTAATATATTCTTCACGGGGTGGATGTAGAATTTAAGGGTAATAATAACATATTCCTCATGGGGTGGTTGTAGAATTTAAATAAAAGATGCTTCACCCATAGAAATTATTCATTGGGTGTTGGCTATATTCACAGTTTTGATATGCATAGAAAGCCTTAGTATATAGTATGTAGCTCATTGTATGCACTTAATAAATAATAGTAATACTATTATCATACCTTAAATGAGTCTGTGTCAGATGCAGACTTACTGAAAACTTAGGAGGAAATATAAGGGAATGGCTAAAATTTGACCTTATCATAAATTTTAGTTGTATGAATGAATGAGCCGGGGTAGTGAACCAGAAAACATCAAGTCATTCTCTGTACTGCCCTGAAGTATACACATGCAAGGTTTCTGGGACTGAAGTCATCCTAGCAGCCTTTTCAGTGAAAATGTTGCTGTTCTTAAATCTAGCTAAGTACATGCCATTTTAAAACACAGTATTTTTCAAATTAATGTGTGCTGCTGAGAAAATGTCAGATTTTGCCAGATCCTGTATTTTTACTTATTGTTTGATATTCATGTCATTCATAACATAATACTATTAAAATGCTTTGTTTTTATTGTAATGCATTAGTTCATTTTAAAAGATAAGTGTCACAGATGTGTAGTAAAGTGATAAGTTAGGTTTAGATCCAAGGAGAATGAGAGATGGAATGGGACCTATTTACGTTTGTGTGTGGAAGGTGGTGGAGCTATTTAAGAGCATGATTGGGTTTGAAGAAGGCATCTGATTACAGATTGCTAGAATTTGTGAGAGTAAACTTAATGTTCTGCAGGTGTATACCTTGAGATGATTGTAGATCATTCCCAAGAAGAGACCCATTAGATAGCCAGACTCATGGACTTGCACCTTGGTCAGGAAGATCTAGGTCGAAGTTGTCGATATGAGATCCACAACTACATAGTCATTACTTGAAGCCATGGGAGCAGCAGGGGCATGAAGAACACAGGCCCTACAGTGATCCTCAGGGAATCTAGTCCCCAGTGTTCCCTGTGCACCATATGACCGTGGCTCTATCTCCTCTGAATAATAAGTGTTAACGGTTCCTACATCATAGGCACAATTACTGAGAGATCATTGCCTTTCAGTCAATTTGATTTAAAGACTTAGAACGACAGGTAGCACATAGTACATGCTTTTAGTACATTTTGGCTGATGTTGTCACTATTATTATTGAGGGACTCACCTAGGGAAAATTTCTAGAGCAAGTAGAAAACTGGAAAAAGCAGTATTTACAAGAGGCGGGAAAGGAACAGGATTCTATGAAGGAGACAGTATAGCCAGAGGAGGCAGGATGGGCAAAAAATAGAAGGTGATATCAGTGAAGCCAGAGGAAGGATGAATGTCAAGGAGGATGTCATCAGTGATTTTGAAGGATGCAGAAACGTCAGGGTAGATAGATGGAGAACGGAAAAGTGCCCTTTGGATGTAGCCACCAAGAAATGGTTAGTAACCTTGGGGAGAACAGTTGGTACAGAGTTTAGAGCAGCAGCCAGATGACAGAGTTGAAGAGAAAATGAGACCTGAATAAGTGGAGAGTCCTTGAAATATGTGTGTCTGGAAAGGGAAACAGGAAGTGTCTGAAGTGAAGGACTGGGGAATCGGGGCACTGTCAGAGTGATGCGATGGTCAGGCTGAATATGGAAATACCTAAAGAGAAGGTGAACGTGTCGTGGGTGCTACTGCAGGCTGTAGAAGTTCTGAGTAGTTTAGGAGGTCCCCAAGCAAAATGAGTAAGGGAGGATCAGGGTCAGTGATTCAGTAGAAGGGTTCCCTTTGGAAACCACTGCCTCCTGAGTGAATGGGAGGACTTTAGAAAAAGCTGACCACAGCTACATTGGTAGTACTTCAGAGAAGAGTCTCGCCTGCTATGTAGGAAGTTGGGTTAGTTTGTTCTCTTTTGTGGGAAACCGCAAACTCTCATGAATAGAAGGCCTTGTCTGTTTTTAGATTTCAGACTCCAGTGTGAGTTGTAAGGATCCTAGGATATTTCTTGTGAAGAGCAAAAGTTGCCCAGTGAAGTACTGATTCCTTCATGGTTCCTAGACTTGTTCACAGAACCACTTTTCTCCCTACAAGGCCCAAGAGAATTGGGATCAACCCATGGCTTGCCCAGAGGTGATCCTTTCTATAGCCCCTTTATTCACTTTGCTGATGAATTCAGAAGGTTGTGGATCTCGGTGGTAGACTGTGTTATCCTTTCTTTCCAAAGGGACCCAGTCTTCTAACCCTGTTAACACACATGCTTGCAGGGAGACAGGCAGGCACTGTCCCAGGCATTAAGGTTGACGATATCCCTGGGGAGGTACGGGCCAGCGTGCTGGCCGCTGTTTGCAGGAGCCTCAAGCCCTACATGGGAGCCCTGACCTAGCCTGGCACTCTGCGGAGGATTTACACCAAGCATTTGGTTTAGAGATAGCATTATCTTGCAATTTCGGCTTCCTGCTTCTGGAAGGAGAGAAGACTGTTATGGAAGTAAACTTGATCTTTTCCTGTGTATTAACTGGAGGTAGGGAATTGTTACCATGAAAACTGCCCAGAGTAGCTTCAGAAAACAAGGGCAAAGACTGTTTTTTTTGTTTTGTTTTTGAGTATTTTCATAAAATTGACAAAGGCATTTCTTAAAAGAGTAATATGATGGGAAAAACTGAATTAAGACTTTGAGTTACCTTAAATCAGTATCTGAATATTAAAGAACAACACAAATGTACCCACCATCCCTGTACTGAACTCCCTTTTTTTTTTTTTTTTTTGGGAGATAGAGTCTCACTCTTTCTCCCAGGCTAGAGTGCAGTGGTGCGATCTTGGCTCACTGCAACCTCCACCTCCTGGGTTCAAGAGATTCTCCTGCCTCAGCCTCCCGAGTAGCTGGGATTACAGTCATGCACCACCACGCCTGGCTAATTTTTAAATTTTTAGTAGAGACAGGGTTTCACCATGTTGGCCAGGGGGGTCTTGAACTCCTGACCTCAAGTGATCTGCCTGCCTCAGCCTCCCAAAGTGTTAGGATTACAGGCATGAGCCACCATGCCTGGCCAGCATTGATATTTTGATGTCTGCAGACTGGCTATATAAAGAAATCATACATTTTAATTTTGTAAGGGTTATTAGAGTACCTAATCTGTGTAAATTACTTGCTTTGAAGTTAAATAAATAGAGCATTATGGCTGTAGCAAAAAGGAACCACTATTTTTCTCACTCATTTGTCATGAGTGGTGCTTCAGCCACTGCTTTCTTCTTGTGATTTTTATGTAAAAAAAAAAAAAAAAAAAAAAATGGATCTTCCGTATATGGAGTTTAAGAGGAAAGAACAAAAAACGACATTGAGAGCAAAAAAGGGTTATTGAGAACAGAATATGATCAGAAGATAAAAGAGGTAAATTATTAACTAAGTGGCATAATAACATTGTACAATGCTAAGAGCTTAGTAAAAATGGAATCCAAGGCATCTGTCTGTGGCAGAAATTACTTCATTTTTTTTTCTCTACTTAGGAATTGAAAATATATTTCCAAATTTTTGGCAAGTGAACCTCTTAGGAAAGAACATGGCATATTAAAAAAAATAAAGTTTTATTTTTTACTTTATCATGCCTCTAAAAAATAGCTCACAGCATTTAGCATTTTGTTCATGTACTTCACACCCAACTCCTCTTATGTGGTTGTTATTCCCATTTTACAGGTGATTAAACTGGGGTTTACCGATGTTAAAGTGACTTGTCTAATATTATATAATAGCTAGTAAGTGACAGAGCCTAGTGTCAGATTCAAGTTGATACCAAAATCCTGTAATCTTTCCGTATTTGTTCTAATCTTTGTCAAATCATATGCCTTTAAAGAGGCTTACAAGTTTTTAAACTACAGGACAGGTGGCCCACTGGCTGAATCTGGCCCTTGCCTGTTCTTTATAGCCTGCAAGCTAAGAATGTTTTATACAATTTTTAATGGTTAAAAAATAATGAAAGGCACAATATTTGATGACACCTGAAGATTAGATGAAATCAGATTTCAGTTTCCATATATATTATAAAATCTTATTGGAACACAGCCACACTCTTCATTTGTGTTTATGTCTGCTTTTGCACTCCCAGGTCAAAGGTGAGCAGTTGTGACAGAGACCTATGCTGTGGCCCACAAAGCCTAAAATATTTACTGTGCATCTGGCCTTTTCTAGAAAAAGTTTGCCTACTGCTGCTCTAGGATATTAGAACAAAAATCTGTGATGAGAAGTTCTGTATGGGGCCCGAAAGCACGTTAAAGCTCTCTCACACCTTAGGTCTTTTGATCATTCCAGCAGCCGGCAAGGCAGATGGTGTTGCTTGGTTGAACCAATGGGGAATGGATGCCAAGCTCTGTGGTCTCATCATCTCCATGCAGTTTGTTCATGTTCACTTCTAGGTGCCTACTTTTATTTGACATCTTAAAACAGGGATTTGTTTTGACCCTTCAGCTTGAATGTTTTAATCCAATTCCCCTACCTCCTTAAGGAGAAACTGCATGTCAGATTTAGACCACCTCTGCTCTGTAGCCCCAGGCCGACTTCCTGGGTTACATGAGGGCTTGTTGCACATGAGGGCTTGTTGCACTTTGTTGTGACTGTGGAGTGCAGGCACTGGTGTTGCCTCTGCCTTTCCCTGTTTCTCTCTACCCACCACAGTGTTTAAACGAATGAATGTATAATCAATCAAGTCAGTCTTTTTTTTTTTTTTAATTATACTTTAAGTTCTAGGGTACATGTGCCCAACATGCAGGTTTGTTACATAGGTGTACATGTGACATGTTGGTTCGCTGCATCCATCGTCATCTACGTTAGATATTTCTCCCAGTGCTATCCTTCCCCCAGTCCCCGACCCCCGACAGGCCCCGGGATGTGATGCTCCTTGCCCTGTGTCCAAGTGTTCTTATAATCAAGTCAACCATTTAAATTACAGAAGAAAAAGTCATAGTACTGTTTTCATCCTTGGAGATAAGACCTTTCACTATTGAATTTTGTGAAAGTTAATAGTTTCTTGACAGGAAAAGAAGCCAGGAGAGGAGAAAATAGAAGTGTGAATTTTAAGATATGTTTTGTTGCAGAATTTGGCTTAAATTTTGTATAGACTTTTGGAATTTTTAAAAAAGACATAAAAATAACCCAAGTTTTTATTGACAAGTTGTTTCTGTTGACAATTCATTGACAGATGAATGGATAAACAAAATGTGGCATATATATTGCAATGGAATATTTATCCTTAAAAAGGAAGTAAATTCTGTAAACCTTGAGGACATTATGCTAAGTGAGATCATGCCAGTCACAAAAAGACAAATAGTATGTACGTAATTTCATTTATACAAGGTGCCTAGAGTAGTCGAATTCATAGAGACAGAAGCACAATGGTGGTTGCTAGAGGCTGGGTAAAAGGGGTAACTGGGAGTTGTTTTTTCAGTTTGGGATTATGAAAAATCCCAAAAATGGAGATGGATGATGGTGATGGTTGCACAACAATGTGAATATACTTACAGCCCTGTACACTTAAAAATGGTTAAAATGTTACATTTTGTTAGCATATATTTTGCCACGGTAAAAATATACACATATATCATCACCTGTTTAAAACATCATATCTACTTTGAATACCTAATCAAAATTATATATTACAAAAGAATGATTACCCTTTCAAACTATTTGTTTATCAATTGAAAAATTTACCATGTGATACATGGTATCTAAGTGATTCAGCCCTGACATGATTCAAATTTAAAGTTAATTGGGTCCTCTTGCATGTTTTATTTTCAAAGCATATTTATATAAAATTTGTAAGAAAGATTAGGTAGATAAAAGATTACAATCGATTATCAGTTACTCTTTCCTTCCTTACTGATTAGCCGTTTATAGAAGAAATTAATTAAAACTGTAGAGTAAGCCAAAAAGCATCATTCTAAAGATACCAGTTCTTTATTAAATCCTGTGGAGTTTCCAGAGAAATACATACAGTAAAATCTATTAAAGCAAACAGTTCATTTTACAGCATATATATTTAAGATGTTATATATTTCATGCCCTTCTTGAAAATTAGTTCTTAAAACATTTTTGTTGATAGGTCAGAATTGGAACATTTAGCATTAATAAAAATTGGGACCGTAGTGTGGTTTTACATAAGCAAACAACTCTTACTCTATTTTATTTAGAAAAATTAATAACAAAAATAAATGCCCAAGGTAAAGGGAATTAAATACTCAGAAGTATAAAATAAAAAGTAAGCCACCCTACAGGCATCCAGTCCCATTTCTCAAAGTTTAAAATTTCCTCTAAAATTGAGTATTTTGAGGATACATCAAGAAAACATTTATTTCTGCATATTCTAGCATAGATGTCTTTTTAAAAACAACTGCCTGGCTTTATTTTCCTGCATAATATTTCTTAAAGATATTCTGCATCAGCACATTTGGACTTACTTCAATTCTTTCTAGCAATTGCATGGAATCCTATTATGTAGATGTATGTATATATCTAGCTATTCTCATTTTGATGATTATTGGGTTGTTTCCAGTTTTATTTGATTGGTTGGTTTTGTGTACTTTTCCAAGTATATCACAACCTCAGCATTGGAACTAATGAGACAACAGGTAGATATGTAGTATTTACCTTTTTTTAGGTATTGTTAAATTGCCCCACCAAGAGTTTGTACCAGTTTACATTCCTTCTACACCATTTCTTCATAGCCTTACCAATGCTGTGTACTTTCAAATCTGATGTGTTGTTTCCAATTGTTAGAATAGGCCATAATGGGTTATTAGAATATTATTGAATACTGTTAGCATACTTTAATGGCTTCAGAAAAGCAAAAATATCAGTTGTCCACTAAATCAGAATACCATGTTTGAGGAATTGACAGTTTCCTCAACAGGTTTGTCCTGGTGTATGCAAATAATACTTTGTGTCTCTTCTTTCTGCTTAATTTTCTGAATTCAATTTTAATTACAGAAATTGTGTTGTAACAAGTGATACAATTAAAAGAGATAATATAAAAGTGTAGATAATTTCTCTGTTCTTTCTCAGTACCACCCTTCTGAGGTGATCAGTCGTACTGATCTGCTGTGTCTCATTCACAGCTGTGTCTGTTCAAACAAACCTATGTAGCCTTTGGGTTTTTAAATTTTATTGTGTTTTACTCAGTTCTTCAGTTGACTTTTTAACATAATCATATATAATCGTCCTTCTGAAGCAACAGATAAAAGTCCAACTCATTCTTTTGAATAAGAACATAGTATGCTGTAGAATGGAAATGGCATCATTTGTTACAATATTGCTATGTGCATGGACATTCAAATTGTTTCAAATGATGCTGCAATTACTGTTTAATACATACCATTGCTTTTATTTCTGTAGACTAGATTTCCAAGTGGATGGCAGAGAATGAGGAATATGGCTTTTTAATTTTAATAGTTATTACCAGATTGTTTCTTCAAAGGGTTATGGCAAATGCCGCTCCCATGAACAGTACGTGCAAGTGCCCATTTCCCTCCAGTTCCTCACCAGCCCTGGCTGTTACCACTTTTTTAAATGTTTGCCAATATGATGAAAAATGACATGTCATTGTTATTTGATTTTCTTTCTCCTTACTAATGAAATTGAGCAGTTTTTTCAATATTTTAGTTAGCATTTACATTTCATCTTTGGAGACTTGCTTGCTGATATTCTTTGACTATTTTTACATGTTTAAAAAATTGTGCGTAACATTTTGTTGATCCATTATAGGTTATGTGTTACAAATATTTCTCTCTCTTTTCTTGCTCATCTTTTAACTTTATGTGATCTGGGTACAAAGTTTTGTTTTGTTTGTTTGTTTGTTTATTTATTTATTGAGACGGAGTCTCACTCCATCGCCCAGGCTGGAGTACAGTGGCAGGATCTCAGCTCACTGCAACCTCTGCCTCCCGGGTTCAAGCGATTCTCCTGCCTCAGCCTCTTGAGTAACTGGGATCACAGGCACAAGCTACCACGCCTGGCTATTTTTTGTTTTCAGTAGAGACGGAGTTTCACCTTGCTGGCCACGCTGTTCTTGAACTCCTGAGCTCAGGTGATCTGCCCACCTCAGCCTCCCAAAGTGCTGGGATTGCAGGAATGAGTCACTGCACCCAGCCAAAGTTTTATTGTTGTATAGTTAAATATGCCTGTCTTTTCCCTTATGGTTTTGGAATTTTTTTTTTTTTTTTTTTGCCTTATTTAAGATATCTATCATCTTAAGACTATAAAAATATCTTCCTAGGTCATTTTATTTTTGTTTTCTGTATTCATTATAGAACTTGTGTTTATGTGTGTATGCATGTGTGTGTACAGTTTGAGGTAGTAATCTAGCTTTGTTTTCTCTACTTAACAACAACGGTACTTTTCCCATTGAACCAAATTTCCCCTTTGTCATTAGTTAAGTTCCCATGTATACTTGCATTTGGCTCTTTAATTCTTATTAAATTACAGGATTTTATTTGATTTGAGAAGAAAATTTTGAAGTAATAAAGTCAATTACAGTTCTAAATATAACCTTCAGCAACAGAAAATGACACAACCTTAATTTTTCAGCTTCCTATAATGGAAAGAGCAAGAATTTAGAATTTCAGTCCAACTCTTCACTTACTAATTCATGTGACCTTGAGCAAGTCATTTACTTTGCCCCTCCCATTTTAGGATTGCTTAACTCAAAACTCTGCTGTACTTTTTAAGGATTAGAGAAAATATAAATAGAGCGCCTGACCCACAGTTGGCATTCATTCAGTACTGCTCGATATTATTATTTTTGTTATGACTTGAAAGGTAGACTTTTGATATTAAATTGTGCCGTTTCCAAACATAAACAAATAGATTTCTTCATAAGTGAGGATGTATTTTATGCAAGAGAAAAAGAATTCTCAATATGGCAATTTAAAGATTCTTTTGGTCAAATAAATTAGTCTGAACAAAGTATATATTCAAATCTGGAACTTCTTTTTCTTCTTTTTTCCTTTTTTTTTTTTTTTTTTTCCGTTTTCTGTTGACTGTTGACTGCCCTATAGATGTAACACAAGTAAAAAGTAACATTACTTGCCTGCTTTTTTTTGTTGTTGGTAAATAGGGAGTATGCAGATATTCAATAAGGGTAAGAAAAAATAAAATTGCTTTTATATGTAGCTGGAAGGAGCCAAATGGTAGGGGAGAAAGCAGGAGAGTCAGAGAAAGACAGGGACATCAAATATGGAAGCACAAGAACAGAGCACTCGTGGACCCAAAGACTGAAATGGGCTTTATTCTGGATGCATATATGCACTGAGGTTGGACTCAGCCTGTAGCTAGATGTGCCTGAGCTCTTCTATAGCTTTAATGTTCCTTATAGGTTAGATATGGCTTATGGTTATCGACAATAGATTGATCTTTCTTAACCTTCTTTCCCAAGAAGCCCACAATAACTTCTGGAAGTTTAGAAAGGAATGATGATATTATTGAAACCATACAGATAACATGAAAAAAGTTAAGACAAGATTTTGAACACTTATACCTCTTGAGCCAGCTACCCAGCATTCCCAAGGAGCCATTTAATTGACTAGGGCATAACTAATAAATATGTTTTCTAATTCTAGTACCCTTGCCACCCACACACACACATTAAGCCACAGAATATCTTCAGAGCAGAAAGAATAGTTGTAAAAGTAAACCTAGTATAGTCTTAAGAAAAAAATCTACCTATATTAGGTGGTATTTGTTTTCATTCCCATTAGATTTCATTAACTTGCTAACCAAACCTTCAATTAGTAATTTTTAAAATAAGCCTCCTATTCTCTAGTGCAATTGATTACCTCTACTGAGGAATAGAAGGTTAAGTTTAGCCTTGTTGTTTCTCTTATCATTTTTATATTTTTTACAGTGTTTTCATTAACTAGTCTACGTAGAGAAAGGAGAAAATTGGTCATTTATTCTTTTTAGTTTTCCATTTCAGCAAATAATGATTTATGCAGATTATTATCATATACTGTGTAGTCAACCCCCAAATAAGCATCTAACATTAGGTGATATGCATCATTGGTCTTAATAATTTTGATATATATATGTGTGTGTGTATATATACATATGTATATACACCCATATATATACACATGCACAGTGAAAACCCAAATTGTTCATGTTAAGTCATTACTAGTTTTCATAATTTCTTAAGGTTTAAAGTAATAGCTAATCAAATATTCAAGGCATTACATTTTAAAGAAAATCTCATTGTGTTTTTGACATTAATTCTACCACATAACTACCTTGTTGGACAATGATAGCAACGGTTGTCATTGACAACTACAGCTTACACTCCTCCAACTTCTATTTTCCTTGTGATATCTCTTTTCCTCAATATTTGACTACTAGGGCTTTCCCAAATTTAAGGAATTTTAAACATAATAAAACCTCAACTACAAGACTGAACTAGAATTATTTATATCTACACACACACACAGCACACATATCTATACATCCTATCTATACATTCTACATTTTAGGAGAAAAAGTAAATGAAAATAAATGGCATTCCCAGTTCAACAATTAAATGTCAGTAGTCTGTTCAATGAGTTTTCAAAAGTGGCATGCTAAGGCTGGAAACCCCTGGTTTTTTGATAACGTAGCATGTGATATCTGAGAGATCAAGAAATCAAGGAGAAAGGGGGGGCTGTAATAAAGGAGTAAGTCGTAAAATCACCCTGAATGACTTACCAGGGTTTTCTGGGCTTGTTGTTGTTGTTGTTGTTGCAAAAAGCTGCAGAGATACTAAGATGAATGAAATACAGATTCCACTCTTCTTTAAGAGGAGTCCTGTTTAGTAAAGTGAGATGATGTCACAGAGCACTATACCCAAGGGCTGGATAAAGAACTGTAGGTGTTTATGGGAGGGTGTTTCAAGTGGATGGAACAAATGAGGAAAAGCCTTGAGTGGTGTGTATAGGAAACCACAAATAATTCTGTGTAGGTGTGTGAAGGGAAGTGATGGGAGACCACAAAAAGATACTTGGGGGCCAGACTATACAGAGGGTGTTAAAACAAGGCTGAGTTGGCTTTTTATAAGTGGTTTTATGGGTTGGGTTGGGTAGAGCATGGTGCGCAGTGGTTAACACCGTGAGGTTAAGACAGATTGAGGTGATTTCAAATCTTGGTTTTGAATGACCATAGGCAAGTCAGTTCTCTATGAAATGAGGCTGACTCTGACTCCCTCACAGGCTGATTATGTGGAGTTCATGAAGAAATACTTGGCACTTAGCGTAGAGCCTAGAGCCCAGTAAACCTTTTTTAAAACATAGAGATTATTGGTGAGTAGTATTGAACTTTGGCAAATGTATCAGGAAAAAATGTAAGCAGTGGAAGCAGGACCCTGTACCACCATGGCAGGGAGAAGACTTAATGAGGAGTTTTTGCAATAGTCTAAATTAAAGTGAACCTGAAGGAATAGTGAGGAAGGAAATGGATTCGGCTTATGCTAAAGATGTAAACTGACAGGATTTGGGAAATCACTTAATGTGCAAAGAATGGGTACAAGGTAAAGGGAGGAAATGACAAAAAGATGAGAACACTTACAGTTTGAGCCTGAATGAAAGAGAAATGGTGGTTCCATTAAGACAGTGGTTTTCAACCTTCTGTGTGCATGAGAATCTCCTGGAGGACTTGTTTAAACAGGTTTCTGGCTGGGCATGGTGGCTTACGCCTGTAATCCCAGCTCCTTGAGAGGCCGAGGCAGTGGATCACCTAAGGTCAGGAGTTCAAGACCCGCCTGGCCAACATGGCGAAACCCCTTCTCTACTAAAAATACAAAAAAAATAGCTGGGTGTGGTGGCACACACCTGTAATCCCAGCTACTTGGGAAGCTGAGACAGGAGAATCGCTTGAACCCAGGAGGCAGAGGTTGCAGTGAGCCGAGATCATGCCATTGCACTGCAGCCTGGACAACAAGAGCAAAACTCCATCTCCGAAAGAAAAAAACCACACAGGTTTCTGAACCCTACCCCTCAGACTTTAAGAAGTTCCCAGGTGGTGCTGATGTTGCTGCTTCAGGGACCATACTTTGAGAACTACTCCGTTCAGAAACAGAAAACACAGTAGGTGGGGAAATATGGGAGAGGACAGAGGTGTATCTGGGGAAGGCCATGGCTCATCCATCATTTAAATGTAGCTACATAGCAGACCACTGAAAATTCGATTAAAGATAGTGAATTTGGACATTACCACTGTACTTGGACCTGTGTGATGGTCATATTGTCAAGTGAGAGGCTGAAGAGCCGAGGGCAAGTTACACAGTGAGTCACGGTTGAGTAGACAGTCTTTTAAGAAGCCATTGGCTCACACCTGTAATTCCAGCACTTTGGGAGGCCAAGGCAGGTGGATCACCTGAGGTCTGGAGTTCAGGACCAGCCTAGCCAACATAGTGAAACCCCGTCTCTACTAAAAATACAAAAATTAGCCAGGCTTGGTGGCACATACCTGTAATCCCAACTACTCAGGAGGCTGAGGCACAAGAATCACTTGAACCGCAGAGGCAGAGGTTGCAGTGAACTAAGATCATGCCCTTGCACTCCAGCGTGGGCGACAGAGTGAGAATCTGTCACCAAAAAAAAAGCCATCCGTGTGGTGGGTACGTAGGAAAAGCATGGGACTCTATCTCTTTTCTTTGAAGTTCTCATCCACACATGGTTTTTAGTAAAAAGCTTTTCTTGTGTATATTTAATGTACCCCCAAATCTCCTTTATTTTGGTTCCCTAATAGAGGAGCTAAGTTACAGATAAGAGCCTGAGTCTTAGAATATAAACTTCAAACATCTGATAAACTTTACTATTTTCAATCTGCTTCATTAAAACTGAAGGAAAGATGTCAACTAGAACTTGGTTTATTCCTGTTTTGGTGGTAGGATAAAACAACAACAATCTTAATATTGTTCATCTCCTATTAGAATATTAGCTAGTAAGGCAAGAAATTAGGTGTGTAGCTGTATGTTGCACTTTTTTTTGATCCTGAGATCTCAGTGTAACAGAGGATGGCCATAGCCTAGGGCAACAAATCCCGCAGAGCTGTCCTAATAATGTATATCCTTCATATCTTCAAATTGATGCAACATCAGCAGTTTCCATTTGAAGACTAACCCTTTGTAGTGCCCTTCCCTATGTAAGTATTCAGTCTTGACAGAAGTGATTAAAATTTTGTTTTCCAATTTGTAAAAAATATTTTAAATGTAGACTATAGTACCTCTTAATTCAGCCTTCCCTAAATACAACAAATAAACTTTTTTTTCAGTGTTGTCTAAATTGTGTTCTCAAAATGATAGTTCCTTGAGATGTTAATAGTTGTTCTTTGCAAAAGAAAAAGTGTGCTTAGTGTTCAATAAATCAAAGAAGTGCTGGGTTAAACAAAGGTAAGCTGATTTCCTGCTGGTAGACTTCTCAGAACTTTTAATATGGTAGGGTTGCTGTGACTTTCCAAGATTTAGAGTCTCCTGGGCAGCATTTCCCAAATCTGCTTGACTCGGAACCCTTCCTTTAAGGGAATATCTGTTAACATCCTGTGGGACGCTGGTGTTCTCAGTTTGAGAAACGTAATGTTATTCATCTTTGATTTTTAATTTCCTTCTAACAAAGGAAGGTAGCCAGTACAATGGTGACTGACATCATATGCCCAGCATTTCTATAATTAGTAATACATTGATTTAGGGATTACCAAGTAGACAATAATGGTCTATCAGTTATTAAGTAAATTGTGGTAGATAGTCAGGACATTTGATTACCTCTGTCGAATTTGCTGGTTGTCTTAAGGATGAGAAGTTCAAGGACCTTTGTAAATATGACTGCTTTGGTTTTTGCAACAGCCTAGGTTACAGGACGATATTTAGGATGTTTTGGGGGATTTCTTAGTAGTTCTTAAATATTTGTTTTTAATATAGTTTCCTAAACTTGGCCCAAAGATATGATCATGACCATAATTGACTCATCTTTTCGATATGGGAAATGGGGAGAAATGCTATAGCATGTCCTGGGTACAGGACATAATCCTGCCCAATCCCCTCTATCTTAAAAATCTAGTCAGTGATAATTAGTATTTCAGTGATATAAAACTCTCAGTATACTAAGGCAGAAAGTAGATTTTTTTCAAAGCTTTTTAACCAACAACAGTTGAAATAAAAATGCTTGCTTTCTTAACCAGTAATTCCATCACATAACGGCCATCTGTTTTCTTCTTTCAATATAACTGGAACTAAGTACTTTCCTGCTGAGATATATAGTCATGGAAAGGTATGTTGTCTCTTGGTGTGTTACACTGCTAGCATGAGATGATTTTTGTCAAACAGATAAACATTTCTAAAAATTACTGTGTATTTTATATTAAGAAAAATATACAAGCATTGGAAACCAGGATTTCAATGACTTCAATACCTGGAATGATACTGTCTTAAAAAGGAGGTCAGTTTAAAGAAAAATACTCAATGAAAGAGATAATATAGGTCAGAGGAGAAAGAAACAGACTGAGGAGTCCTATAATCAAGAAGGTATGTTCTCAGATGAGAAAAACTTGAGCATTAGACTGAATGAAACATGGAGGATTCCAGAGAGAAGCAAGATTCTGGAGGAGGGAGGAGAGCATGCAGAGACCGGCCTTGGATGAGAAAGGGACAGTCCCTCCACTAAGCCTGGAAGAGAACTGAGGATTAGTGTGAATGTGGGAGCAGGAGTTGAGTTGTCAAGCTGATGGTCTGAAATGAGCGCCTACTGCTGTTTCTTAATTGTCGTCATCATAGTTGTAGTAGCTACTGCAGCTACTCCTGAATTAGTCAGCTGGACTAACTTGAAGTAAATCCACATAATGATGCAAATTGACAACTGAGCTAGATGGCTGGAGGCTCAAAAGACAATGAGCTTTTGCACATATTTTGGAAGCATAATGGTCTTTACTGATTAGGAAGAAAAGGAAAACATGATTTACTAATATCAAGAATGTAAGGGGGATATGACTGCGGATCCTACTGACAATGAGAACAATTATATAACATATACTGACAGCAAAGAATGTTATGAACCACTTTATGCTAATAATTAGAGGTAGTAAGGAGCCAGGAGCACACCATCTCTCCTCTCCCCTCTTCAAGGCATCTCGGGTTTGGGGTGTGGAGGAATTCATAGTTTTCACCAGAGAGAGTTGTAGGAAAATGCAGTATTTTCAAGAAAGAACTACATTTCAATTAAAGCCTGGAAGTGGAGAGTATTCTTAGTAACTCAGAGGTGGAGAACATTCTGATTAAAAGATAAAGAGTTTGTAAATAGAGAGTTTGTAAACTGGAATGAGGCTTCCACAGGGCACAGTTGGAAGGGGTCAGGAGATACGTCACTGTGGCCATCCGTGAGAACTTAATGAGGGTAAGAGACTAGGAGGCCACAGGAGGATGAAGTATGACCTGCTTTCGGTGTTAAGTGAAAATGGTTCAAGGGACTGAGCCTTGAACAAGAGTGGAGCTCTTCCTGCTTATCAAAGGAGCGGGAGTGCAGAGACCTAATTCTGAAAGCTACCTGGGGTTTCTGAAAACCAGAAGGAAAACGGTACCCTTGTGACTAGATGTGCAGTATCCTAGTATTTCTATTTGAAAGAAACACAGTAATCAACAATTTTAAAGCCTTATTTAGAACTGAGTAACTTGGGAGTTGAAGTAAAAGTCAACCTAAACAGGAAGGGAAAATAAAAGAAGAAAGATAGAGATTTCACACCCAGTGACCATGCAGGAACAGACATGAAAAAGAACTAATAAGAAGTCTCAGAAATGGAAAATACTGTCTTTGAAAAAAAAGTTAAGTAGATGAAATAAACCATAAATGGGACACATAGAGAAACAGTGAATTGAAGGCACTGCTGAGAAATTCTCCCTGACTACAGCTCAAAGAAATTAAGAGAAAATATGAAAGAGCTGTACTGTAGATTCAGTATTCTAACCAGTCTTTCCTGTGAAAGAAACTAAACATACTCAGTAAAATATTGGAATTTTTTTTAAAGCAAGGCTAAGCTAGAAAGAAAAGAAATAGTTCGCAAAACTAAAAGCAAAATGCAAATGAGAATCCTAAGCAATAAACCTGGCTTTTACCCTGAAGATATCTGGCAAATCTAGGTGATCTTGAGCATGCCATTTGACAGCTCCATGCCAGAGGCATTTGAGGACGCCTAAAGTGAGGGTTCAAATTAGATCCTTTGCCCAAAGCTAAACTTGCCAAAACTACAACATTGGCTAAAACTGATAAGAAGTCTGTCCCACGGAAGAGGACAGCCCTGGGTGCTGGCAGGAGGAAGACATTTTCCCCGATAGTTATGATACCTATGAGATTCAGAAACTTAAATTGGTCAATAAACATAGGAAAAAGGTGTTTGTTATCAGGGAAATACAAAATAAAACACAAGCAAAATAGCATTCTATGCCTATCGGACGACCAAAGAAAAGAGAAATTTAAGGCCCAGAATACCAATTGATGTCAGTAAGAATATGGAGAAGCTGAAACTCTCATTTATTACTGGCTGGAATATAAATTAGTACTACTACTTTGAAAAGTAACCTGACAATCATTATCAAGCAAAACTGAAGATGTGTGTATCTTTCAACCAAGCAGTTCCACTTCTAGGTCTCATTACTCTGGAGAAGTATGATTCAGGTGCGCAAGATGGTTTATACAAGAAAGATTATTTTACAGAATGTTTATGATTACATAAAATTGGGAACAACCCAAGGTTCATGGTGAGAACATATAAAGACATTATGTGATAGCTATGCAATGGAATACTACTGAGAAGTGAAATTAGATTAGCTAGATCTACATGTATTGATGTTAATAAATCTCAAAATCATGTTGCAGTAAAAGCAGTCTGCAAAACCTGTACAACATGCCAGTGGCATAAATTGTGTGCACATATAAAACAATGCTATATCTGTTGCCATTTGTGGCTCTGTAAATATGTAAATGTGTAGTAGTAATATAAAATACTCATGTGAATATTAAGCACCAAATTTAGGGTAATGATTCCTTCTAGGGAGGGAAGAAGAGAAGAATGGGATGTAGGAAAGAGAAACCAGGGATTTCATTGTATTTTAAAATAAAATTGTAATGTTTTACTTCACAAGACATCTGATGCAAATGTAGCAAAATATTAAAGTTTGCTATAGCTTGGTCAGATTCACAGAAGTTTATTGTGTTATTGGCTATAATTTTCTGTATTTTTGAAGTGTCTCACAATATTTTTAAATTGGGAGAGAGAAATCTATCATTATAGAAATGGAAGGCAAAAAAAAGACTGTTTCAGGTTGGGTACTCACTGACATGGAGTTTTACATGCAGAATATTTGTCAGGGGTCAACACCTGTGGAGGAGAGGGGACGAGAAAGCAGGATAAGGCAAGGGAGAATTCCAAATCAGGCTGACAAAGCCTTGGCCAAGGCCAAAGGGAGCAAATCTGGGCCTGGTCTTTACTTTCTTACCTGGATCAGTGCCTGAATGCAAGTGGCTCTCTGCAGCCAAGCCACCCCTGAAGGAGCTGATGACCACAGGCCACCTGCTGGCAGATGGGGCAGCCAACCCTTCCTTGGGGTTCCATGGGCAGTGTAGCTCTGTCTACCAAATATGGCTCATCTGAAAGTGCTGCTTTATTTTCATCTGTTCCCTTAACTCTCTCTCAAAGAATATTTATCAGTATTCTTATTTGAGAGGAAGGAAGTAAATATAAAAGACAAGCTTTGTAACACATGTGAACAGATTCCATTTTTAAAGCATATTAGTAGCCTTGACTTTCTAAAGTCATGTGTGGTTTTGCTAGGCTCTACGAGGAAATTTTCATACACTAAATCACTGACAAATGCTTTTAACATTAACTTTTTTCTTCTCACGAAAGAACAAATATAAGCTCGCCCTATAATTTAGATTCCCAGTTTGGGATACTGATTTAAGAACCAGTCTTCACATTTTTTGTTTAGAGGATAAAATACAAGAATTTAACTTCATAGATGATGTCTCTGCATCATCATCTTAATGAGTGTTATTTTGGAAATTATTAGATGTGTTTTCATATGACTGCATAATGCTGTCCTCCTCCTTATCAGTCATTCTAAGAAGCCAGTAGAGACTGAATTGTCAAATATTGATATCCCACTCGTACATCTTGGTGCCATTCACGTGTATGTGTGTGCAACTTGTATTCCGTAGGAATAATAGTAATAATTTTGCAAGAAAGCATATTTTTTGTTTGTAAACATTCACAGGTGTTAAACTTTTACAGATTCAGTACTTTATAGCTCTTGATAGTCTGCTTTTGGCACTTTGATGAAGTCCTACTTGTGAGAAGTTGTGGGCACATAATAGGTTGAATGGTTTTGATAAAAGTAGCCAGTGGTGTTCAATATTATGGGCTCTGCACCAGTAGGGATATAATGTAGACTTAACTCAGTCCATAAGAATGTTAAAGGAATTGCCCTACTTTTAAATAAAACATATAGCTACATCATGTATGTATAGACTTTCCTAGCAACTCAACAACTGTGAATTGTTTCTATGGGTATGTCGATCAAAGTTTCTAGTTGTAAGATGCAGACACTGACATGGCTAATTAAACAGAAAAGTAATTCATTAAGGGATTATTAGTGAATTCCCACACTGTTACAAGTACTGGAGAACAAGACTTGAGACTGAGATTCCAGGAACGGTGTCCAAATTTGTGCCACAAAGTTGATCAGATAAAGAAACTATTGTTATAGCCACCAAACACACAGAGTTGTGTATGGAGGTTGTTTCTATGTCAGGAACTTGACCTTGAGAACTAATGCAGGAAGCACAGCAAGAAGGCAATAAAGAAAATGAGTGTCCTCTTTACTGGAGTCAGAGTCTCTGTCAGCACCTGCATCACAGTCTGGCATGAGTGTACCTTCTTGGCAGAGCCAAAGTCACCTGTCTGTGCTTTTGAGGGAAGGAAATATGGGAAATTCCAACTTCTGCCTTCAAGCAGGAACTTTCCCAACCATTTCCTTGAAAGATTGTTTACAAGGTCATAGGCAGCCACAGACATGATAAAAATTCATTCCTGTACAGTGGAATTTTTTTCTGTGAATGGAATTTTTTTTCTTTGTTCTTATTTGCAATGTATCCTCATACTATACCTGATATGGTAACTTTTGGCCATCCCAAAATGAGGACAATACTCCAGCTCCCAATCCCTAGTAGCCACTGAACTCAGAGGACGAAGGTAATATGGTGGCTTGGGGAATGTTTTGGGATTCCCAAGTAGTCCTTTCCTGGCCCAGCTTGATAGAACCAGGCAGTCTTGTGGGAAAAGATGCATGTAATAACAAGTGAGTAAAAGAAGTGAACGAATGGAAGTCTATCACCAAAAAAAAAAAAAAAATGATGCTGTTTCAGAGCAAAGAAAGAGTAAGTGTGAGTTAAGCATAATAGTATTTTCAAATTGGATCTTAGCCTTGTACTGAATTCTGAACAATTTATGTCTATCTAGTCTTTTGTTACTGAACATTTATTAAGAGCCTAAGAATTGTTAGGCAGAGGCAAGCAATGTCCCACTTACTGATTATGATCATATTGTACAGTGTTATTGAGCCAGCTATTATTCATCTAGGCCCTGTCCAATATGCCCACACCAACTGGGATCATTAGGAAAGGATTCGCAGTGTCAGAAGGTGGTAAGGAGTTTAGGAACTGTTTCTTAAAAATTATTCTAAGAATAGCTTGTGGAATTTGCAGAGCCAGTGCTGTCAAGCAATTACATGTTTGCCGGATTTCACAGGGAGTTCATGTACTTTTCAATTAAAATTTTTAATGGCAAATGTATACATATAATCATAAATAATATTTTAGGTCGTTTTATTTCTGAATAGTTTCTAGATTTAATACTAATATGTCTGGTATTTTGAACTAGCAGTCATCAAATTAAGCTACTTACAGTTCAGCATTTGCTTTGAGTAGACTTGTGAGGAGACAATATGGCACAGGGGAGCTTGAGATGCTGTTTGTGGCTTAAAACCTTTGGAATATACTTGATCTTTAGATATTTTATAACATGACATGTTTTCTACTTATTAAAATCCCATCAAACTAACAATGAGAGAAATACAAATAAAGTTAAAACATCCTCTCCTTTCATAGAACTTGTTTGCCTTCACTTTGCAACGTAGATTGAAGAATATAATTTCTGTAGACACTCTTCCAGCTTTTGAATATATTTTAAATTCCATGTTATGGCTTAGTCTTTTTCATTTCTTGTGATCCTTCTCTCCCTTTGCACGGTGGCACATGATTGCTTTTGGACACAGCAAATTTTTGTTGGTTATATTATAGATAAATATGGCAAGACTTTTTCTGTGGCATTGGAATCATTTTTTTTTATTAATTAAAAGACTACATATCAAACATGGTAAAGTGATTCTGATCATGGGGATTTACATTTTTTAAAACTATGCTGACATATAGTATGAGAAATATAAAAAGTAGCCATTGTTTGCTGTGCCTCTGATGTAGATACATTAAGTAAGGTCTCTGGAAGCCTTAACTTTAATAAGGCACTGTAGCAGAAGTACTGTTTAAAGACCTCAGTTAGAACCAAAATCAGAAAAGGCAAATAAAGATCTACATGTTTTCTATGCCAAACAAAGGCTGATATTCTATTGCCTTTAGATTTGAAAAAGCTAGGAATCAATAGGTCATTTATTTCATCCACAAATTGCATTTCACAAAGCCACACCATAGCTGTATGTTATGGGTACGTTCCTGTGTTTCCTGTGACATACATTACTCATATATCTGCCTGAGCAGCATACCTCGGAGCCTTATATGCCTTTTATTTCTTTGAATCACAGGAGCTTCAGTTTCAACGACTCACCCGAGAACTGGAAGTGGAAAGGCAGATTGTTGCCAGTCAGCTAGAAAGATGTAGGCTTGGAGCAGAATCACCAAGCATCGCCAGCACCAGGTACAGGGCCAATGGCTCCATCTTTATGCACACTCAAGTTACATGCCTTATGAAGTTGTTCTGTATGCAGCAAATGATTCTGTTAGTGTTGTTACTGTTAACCTGCCTTCCAGAATTTGAAACCAAAAATGTCCATTTATTCTAATTTTGAGAAGCCGCTTGCTGTATCGACTGTCCCTCAGTCCTGTGCTTAAAATGTTTTCTATAGCATTGGCAAGCTTCTGTAGCAAAAGCTACTGTGCTGCCTTCAGATTCCTCATATGTCCACACAGTTAATGGATGTTGTTGTGATTAATTGCTAATTATTTGGTAAAGCTAATTGGCTGGTGCTTTGAACACCTGCTATTGATTTTTTTTAAACTAAGAAATATTTCTGAATAAGATTGCATTAACTTTTAAAAATGTCTCCAGTTTACCTTGGGGTTTTCTAGAACTCTATGAAAGTACCACACAAACTAATTACTATAAGGAATAATTTACTGTACTCACATGTAGTAAATACAAAATGAGTGCATTACTATAAAAACATAGTCATGATTGTTATTTTTTATTTAAATACCTCTTATGCTATTTAAAAGCATCATTGTTGGCCGGGCGCGGTGGCTCAAGCCTGTAATCCCAGCACTTTGGGAGGCCGAGACGGGCGGATAATGAGGTCAGGAGATCGAGACCATCCTGGCTAACACAGTGAAACCCCGTCTCTACTAAAAAAAAATACAAAAAAACTAGCCGGGCAAGGTGGCGGGCGCCTGTAGTCCCAGCTACTCGGGAGGCTGAGGCAGGAGAATGGCGTAAACCCGTGAGGCGGAGCTTGCAGTGAGCCGAGATCCGACCCCTGCACTCCAGCCTGGGCGACAGAGTGAGACTCCATCTCAAAAAAAAAAAAAGCATCATTCTTGTAAAAATTACTACATGTTCCAAATAGTTAAATCACTGCTTATCCTACCTATAGATTTCTTTCTTAATAATTACATATTTCTATAAAGCCTACTGTAAAATGCTTTCATTGCTTGCAGTTTTAAATTTGATCTGCTTACACTTAGGTAGACATGCCTGCAATAACTTTTCTCTCAGTCATTTCTAACCTCATAATTATTCTACTTTTCAGTATCTTGTGTTACTCATGGGCAAAAAAACTTCTTAGTGAATAGAATGCTGTCTGTTGTTTCTAACTGATTGTTGGTATGAACATTAAACTATTGGGCTGGTAAGTTGTAGTCATATGAATTGTTCATCTCTCTTAACAGTTGTGTATATTGATATGTTTGGTAAGGCATAAAGCATATAAATAAAGGTTGTCAAAACCTTTACAAAACAAATATAAGATTATGTAATTATTTTATAAATATCCAGGAAAGTTTTTATAGGAAGAGAATTATAAGCAAGGTATAAAATAATAAATTAGAAATTTCTAACTCAGACTTTGCAATACCCAATGAAATAATTTGTTAAGAAAATTAAAACTGTGAAAACAAAAATTAGCTTTAATTCTCTATAATATTTTTTAGAAATTATCCATATCTTTAACACCAAAAAGAACAATTCACAAACTCAATAATATGGTATTATATATTTCTAAAAGGTATGAACCAACTGGTTTTGTTTTTCTAACCAGAATTATATTTTAATGGAAAAGTGATTAAACATTTAACGGAATTCTGTTAGTACTTCTTATTCTGGCAATATTACCAACCAAATTAAAATAGAAATTCTCTTGATAAACTCCTAGTAATACTTGGTATATCAATAATAAAGACCAATACCTAGAGGAAATGGCAGAAGAGGAGGGAAAATCCCCAGATATTGAAACTAGAAAGAGCACTGAAAGCCAGAGCCAGAAGCTTGAGCTACCTCTGCAGGAGTTGTGAGAACAGTTGTCAAACCTCAAAGTAAGCACTAGAGGTGGGTTTTATACCCATATAGGAGCCGAAGAATGAAGTCTTGTGTGAGCTCAAGATGGTATATTTGAACTTAAGATCACTGTACTAAGCCATGTCCTTTAAAGGACCCCACGATTGGCAAACCCCAGGCTTCTACAATATGTGGATTTGGAGCCCAAATGTAACTATCCACATTGCTCAGGAGTCCCCAGCTGAGAAAATGGCACCACTAAAGATGAGCTCACAGTGAGATAGTATAAAACACAAATTTGAGTGACATCAGCAAGATGACAGGATAGGACTTGTCAGTGCTCATCCTCTCACAGAAACATCAGTTTGAACAACCATTCACACACACAAATACCTTCACTAGAGCTAAGGAATCCAGATGAGAGATTATAGCATCTGAGTGTACAAAAATAAGAAAAGATGTGTTGAAGAGGGTAGGAAGGACAGTTTCACACTGTGCTTTGTTCATCATGTATTTCTAAATTAGTTCTGATTTAAAAAAAAAAAAAATTGAAATACATATCATAAACTTGACCATCAGTGAGAGAATCAGTGAGCAAAAGAATAGAGTTTCACACTCCCAAGAACTGGATACCATTGGGGGAAGTCTGACAGGTGTGCACAGTAAAATACGAAGGATGCTCATTGCAGCATCATTTGCAAAAGTAAAAAATTACAAAGAATATACTTATTCCTCAGGACGGAAATGGAAAATAAACTGTTAATAGGTACACTCTAAAGCAGTTAAAATGAAACTCTAGAGCAGTTAAAATGAAATAACTGGATCTACGTGTATCAACATGGACATGTTTGCAAAACAGACTTGAAAAGCTGTAAGTTGCAGAAGAATAACTATAAGAGGATATAATCTATGAGCAATTAAAAATATATGTATATATAGCAATACTGCATAATAATTAAACAGTACTTGGTGTTTTTTTCAGTGTATGCATGTGGAGTAAAAGTATGAAATATTTTGGAATGACACCAATTTAAGATAGTGGAACCTCTAGAAAGGAAGAAAGGAGGACGATACTAGGAATTAGTCTTTCACTGAATCTGTAGCATTTTATTCAAGAGCCATCTGGAGCAAATATAACAAAATGTTAACAACTGTTAAATGAAGGCGTGGTTGATATATGCATGGCTATTAGATGATGTTCTGGACTTGTTAATTTTAAAATGTTAAATAATTTTAAGGCTATATCATTCAGCTGGCTAATTCCATATGTTTGTTAAAAATCTCTAAGTAAAATACATATTGTGGGCAGTAGTTTCTGTCAGTGACTCTTTTTTGTGGTTCCTCTCTGGTTCTCAGTGCCTGGCATTTGTGCCTGGCATGTGACTATGGCACCACTAGTGAATGTCAGGTGAATGAATGGGTCATGCAGAAATGGGAGTGGGATTGACCAGGGAAAGGAGGAAAATGTACACAGAGGCATATATGATCCCACATTACAGTCGTCCTGGAGCACTAAGAGGCTCAGTGTCTACGATATGCCCTAAAAGGACCCTTATGAAGTTGGAAAGGTGAAGCCGGCGTTTAATTGTGAAGAACTTTATTGGATCTTTCAAGGAGACCTACTGAAAGTTGTTATTGGTGGTGGTGATTGTTGTTGGAAGTTTTCCTTTTTTCAGAGTGCAGTGTGTAAAACAGAATAAAGAGGCCAGGCAGCCAGATAGGAATCTATTATGAAATTTTAAGGGTTATGAGTAAGGTGGGTTTCTTCATTCAGTGATCTCTGAGCCGTGGTTGGAATGGGAACTGATCCACTTGGATTGCCCTACTTTCTTCTCATGTTGAATTCCCATCTATTTTTGATGTCCCAACTAAATTCTTACCCTTCTTTACAACCTTTCTCAAGTTTCTCAGGAAAAGTCACCTCCCTCATCTGAATTCCCATCACTGTTTCCCTGTGCATGTTAGCTGCTCAACAGGTCGTAAGGCCCATTCCAACCCCATGGCCCTGGCACAGAGCCTGGCGCTCAGCAGGTGGGCTCCCAGCCAAATGACCATTGAATAGATAATGAACCTTAAGTCCAGGATGCCTCAGGCACATCAAGTAAAGGTGCTTTGCCATTAGGGGAGCCAAGGTTTTTTTTTATTGTGTCACTTGAGAGATCCCCCTTGCGTCTCCAGTGCATGCCAACTATCAGTCTTGGAACCAGAATCTAAGGGATACAGAAGAGCAGAAATTAGCTCTCAGACCCAGGCCCCCTTTCCTGTCTGCCATTTCCAATTTGCTAAAAAAATAGCAATTAAAAGTGGAATTGCTGCTTTGCGCCATCGAGCTTCTGTTTGATTCAGTTCGTTTTTGCATGGAATGAGTTTAATCAGCAAAATGGGGGAATTGATCACCAGTTACCTTTCATAGTGTTTGGATCCTGTGGCAGAGTTGGTAAGGTGATCTGTAAGATTTTCTTACTTTTCCTGGTCCAAAGATGACAGTAATGACTCAAAGGAAAACAAAATGGATTTGTTTTTATTTACCTTTTCACCCATCCAAAGTTTTTGTCTTATTGGCCTCACCCTGTGAAGAAAGATGCAGCAGTGGCATGAGGTCCTGTTTAATACCTGTTTAATTATGCTTATGTTGTGATAAATAAACTGTGGAATCCTCCTCCCTGAATGAGTGGCTCTAATAGTGAGTACTTTGTTTGCCTCATACTTGTAGGATCAAAGATTCATTTTTAACCCATGCGAGAATATGTTTCCATTTTAAAAGTGGAAACTAGTCCTCTGCATACATTTGCACCTGTCAGGAAGTGTCCCAAAAAAGTAAACTGCATAATAATCATTGGCAGTTTATTTGCAGTATGCCTTCTTGAGAACATTTTAAAAATCTTAAGATAAAATTCCTTACTTTTTCTATTAATGACTCTTTAGAAGTAGTAGTCTTCCCAACAAGGTAAAAACCTCATTTCTGATGACTTTTCCATTGGTTTTATTTACTTCTAAAAAAATTAATAAAACTCACACTATCAATATATTTTAATGAACTTTCATCTGGGATTGATGAAGCCTGTATCAAGAGATGATATATCAGACCAGAAATAATCGCTGCAACCTTGAAAAGCCCTGAAGATGGATTATGGCCTCACTTAACAGAGCAGTTGTAGCCTTTCTTCATTTGTACCAGGTACACTAAAGTTATCTGTGCAGATAATAATATCTGTGTATTTAATATTTCACCTCATTGAAGTTTGGTTTTATAATGAATTAATAAAGAAGTTATAGTTTGTCTGCATTTATATTGAGTAGAGTATAGTTATATTTCACCTCATTGAAAGCAACCAGTTAATAGGGAAGAAAAAACTTTTCTGCATTTGTTCTGAGTATGCTATAGTTACTGATGCATTCAGTATTTCACCTCATCCAAAAGTATTTGAAACACCTTTCAAAATACAAAACCTAAAAGGAAATGAGGGCAAAAAGAAGATAAAATTTAGAAAAATAAGATGAAGCGAAGGTTAAACTAGTACCCAAAATGTATGTCATAACCTTCCATGCCACATTCGCTCTGAGTGACCTAAGAGCCATGCTAAAGACAGAAACACTAATGAATTCCACAAGTCACGTGTCTGTGAGAGAAAAACAAACTAGGTTGCTCAGGAGGATCCACCGTTCCTGGGGCTGAGGCTTAAGTGGTTTCTACCGTGTGTCCCCATTAACATACCGCTCTATGATGAGGCAAGCAGTGTCCTCAGTGGTCTCTTTCTAGTAAATTACAAAAACAAGCTCATAGGGCTCTTTCTTCCATTGTTAAATGGAATATAAATGGATGGACTAGCACCTTAACTAAAAGTAATTCTCCAGGGGGCCAATTCTGACGCTACAGCTTGGCTCCAGGATAATACTTAGCATATGTAGATAGATGAATCAATTGTAGGTCCACTAAGCAGGCAGCCTACCATAACTGTTTCTGTCTGTAGAGCCTTTTAGAGTCATGGATGGCAATGAGTGCTGAGATGTGAGATGGCCTGTGTTGCCTGTCACTATGCAGGTGCATAGTGTATACGTCTTAGCAACAGAAATGACTCCCAGGGGATGCTGGGGTATGTACAGCTTGTCCTAGGAAATCTGACGGCACAGAATCCTCAGAGGGAAATATGCCCTTTAATCTCATGTCTCCCACGGGCTAAGCAACATCCTTCAAATCCAAATTTTGATGAGCATGGGACTTGTTCTTTTATTCCCTGCAAAATATCATAATGGGGTATCATTTCCACATTAGTTGGGTTGAGATTTCACTGGACACAGTGAGAGTAAAAGGGTCCAATAGCCCACATTGCAGGGCCCACTTGGATTCTGTACCCATCTACTCCCCCTAGGACTTCACCTTATGCCTACACTCTAAGGACACTGGAGCAGGCAAGGGTGTAGACAAGACCCTATTCTTACGCTGTATTTTATTGATTATGGAGTTAAATGATGTTCCTTTTAGACAAGTTGTAAAGTTCAGGAAAGTATAAAGAGAAAAATTCATGATTCTACCATTCAGAGATAACTACTATGCATTTTAAGTCAACTTTATTGAAGTGTGATTTACTTACCATAAAAATCAACCCTTTGTGGTGTAGTTTTACAATCCTTTACTAGCACTTTTGGCATACAGTTGTGTGATGACCACTACCACCACAACTGACATATAGAACATTTTCATGAACCCCCAAAAAAGAGGCAATCACTTTTAAAAGTTTGCTATATTTCTTTCTCTTCAAAAAATACTTTCTGAAAAATTAAATTTAAATTTAATTTTGAGGTAATTCCCCACAGGTAACTTTTTATCTTGTTCCTAATGTCCCGCTTTAGTATGCCAGGATATTCTTTAAACAACTTTTTTTAATGTTTTTTGTTTGTTTGTTTCTTATATTTTTATATTTTCTATTTTCTTCTTTTTACAAACCGTTGTATCGAGGGCAGACTTTCAATAGATCACAGTGAAAGTGAGGGAGCTGCTCTGCCACATACGAAACCCAACCCAGAAACGGGTTGTCCAAATGGTTTAGCACCAGGTTCTCAACATGCGTTGCATGATGGGTAAGTGGGCAGCCGCCTTTCCAGCCACACTCTGTTTCCCAGGACCAGGGGTTCTCCACTCCGGGGTCCCAGCGCGCGTCCAGGTGGCTTGCTGGCGGGGACTACAGGGGACCAGTGATTCAAGGCCAACTGAGGGTCCATGGCCCTGCTGTGTGGCTCTGCCTGGGAGGGATTCTGACTTAGAGGTGTTCAGTCATAATCCCACAGATGGTAGCTTTGCCCCATTGGCTCCCCAGCCAAGCACATACATCAAATTTAATGGTTTCCATGTGCCAGCAGAATTCCCAAGTGCTGAATAGCTTGGGGCCTAGGGATGCTAACTTAGTAGGTTAGAGACCAGTGCAGCCTTCCAATGGCTGGTGCATACTAGTGAAAGATTCAACCAGGAGAAATATTGCAAGATAAATTCAGCATTCCAGTGTACAGTGTGTGGTCAGTGTTCACATTTCACACAAGCAGAGAAGTTACACTAGTGGTTCAGCTTGTTGTGTAGCAAAACTGGAAGGATAGACCGGGCACAGTGGCTCATGCCTTTAGTCCTAGCACTTTGGGAGTCCAAAGCAGGAGGATCAGTTGAGGCCAGAGTTTGAAACTAGCCTGGCCAACGTTGTGAGACCATATCTCTACAAAAAATTTAAACAATAAAAACTAGAAGGATTAAAAGTATATAGTTAGAATTGAAAATTTCATAAATAAAATATGATCATCTTAGAATTCTAGAAACTATCCCTGAAATTTTATAGTAAAGAATTTTAAAACTATAACTATTCTTGACAACAGACTTGGAATGTTACTGTTTCCCAGAAACTCATCTTGGTTATCTCTTCTTTGTTTTTTATTTACTTATCAATAAATTGTAAATGGTGAAAGAGAAAGTTTATTTCTTTGTACATCATAAATTAGTTCCAAATATTTGATTTTACAAATCGTAGTTTGTCTCCTTACTAAAACAAAGCCCTAACTTTTGATTTATATTGAAGTAAAAAATATATATTTAAAAATTGGGCCTTTTAATAATTGTAGAAAATATTAATGGCAACTTTTGGAAGTAAATCACAGTTTAGATTTTCATTTTTGCTTTTTGCAAATGATTTTGGAATTTGATTATCCCGTTCAGAAGCAGTTGGTCCCTTCACATTGTTCATTCTTTGGCTGGCTGCTGCTGGTACTAGGAAAATGGTGGCAATGTTGAAGTTAAATAACTTCACAGTCTTCCTAAGATTATCTTCCCTTTTTCAGTTAGTTTAAAGGCCTGCTAAAATAGAATTCTTTATGATTTCAGGAAGGTCATACAGTTTTGACAAATAGTGTTCTTACTACCACTTAGAAAAGAACTGGTTTTTTTTTTAATGAAAAGATTTGATTCCCCACTGCCATTCAGATTTTTTATTTGTTACACTTCATCGGGTCATCTGCAGATGCCCATCAGGTTTCAATTGATATTACTAAAAATTCTAAAAATGTTTTAGGGCTGACAGCAGCATAAAAGGCCTTTTTGTGGTTCAAATCTTTTCTTCAATGAATATTTTTAAGTCATTGAGAAATCAGCCTCTTCAAATAATATATTCTTTAAAACATGAAGAATCTTTGAATAGATTGAATGTTTGTGCTTTAACAGTTTATTACTTATTTAATATACCACTTAGGAGAATGTTTGAGAAAGTTCTGTCCTTTTGACCTTCAGTGCTCTCACCAGGCAAAACCTGAGCATGCTTTTTATAAAGTAACTATTTTATTGAGATACATTTCACATACCATAAAATCCATACTTTTGAAGTGTACAATTCAGTGTTCTTAAGTATATTCAGAGTTGTGCAACCATCACCACTACTTAATTTTGAAACATCATTCCAAAAAAAAAGACCCTCTAGCCTCCCCCTTTTTTCCTTTTCCCTATCCTCAGAGAACCACACTATTCTGTCTATATCTATGGATTTGCCTATTTTCAACATTTCTAATAAATGATATCATTACAATTTGTGGTCTTTTGTGTCTGGCATTTTTCACTTTGCATGAAATTTTCCAGGTTCCTCCATGTTGTGGCATGTATTGGTACTTCATCTTTTTTATTTCCAAATAATATTCCATCATGTAGATATGCCACGTTTTGTTTATTATTCATCAGTTGTACATTTGGGTTGTTTTCAGTTTTTGGCTATTATGAATAGTGCTGCTGGGTATTGAATTTTAAGAGGGGAAAAATATCAAGAACTTCGCTCTAGACATTCTTAAGTTGGAGGTGGCAGGAGCAAAGGGAGATTTCCGTTGGCCTGTCCACCCATCCTCCCACTATTTCATGTGGGCTTGCCTCCTTTCCTTTCTCCTTTGCTTCCTGTTTTAGTAAATGCTTGTTTATGGGTGAGTTAGTTGGTGTAATGATTTAGTTTTAATTTTTTAGTGTATTTGGTCACTAGTGGCTCTCTTAATAGTCAAATATTCTAAAGCTCCCTAACTTCATTTCTAATTCAGACTAAATGAAGACTAAACTGTTGAATATTTCAGTATAATTACCAGAAACCCTTGGGATCTCTATGGTGAATAGTTATTAAATTGGTGCTCTTAAGAGCAAATTTGGTAACATTGCATTTTCGTGATGCAACTCCTGTTGTAAACACAGTAAAGAGTTCCACATCTGAAAGCTACCAAATGAGTCAAAGCTGACCTGCAGCTCTACAGAAGTTGTTTATCTGGAGCGGTTTGCTCAACACAGTTCTTCCAGAAGGCATTTTTAATTATGATATCTCATTGCCATTCCAGTCACAAGCCAATTTCAACTGGGACATACAAATCCAAGTGACAAGTGTCTCTACACGTGTGAATTAAACTAGTATAACTAAGTCTTGCCTAGGACATGTGACCCCAAGGTATTTCAACCAGTATTGCAGTAAGCTAACATACTTTAAGCTAAAAATGTCACCATGTAGAATTTTAAACAAGATACCTTTCATGAGTAATAGAATCTTTTTTGAACCTAGAATGTTGTACTACACAACGTTTTAATCACAGCAAATAAGTATTCCAAAATAAATTACCTGTCTCTTAGACTGAGCATTTTAAATGTTAAATAGATAAGGTGGTTAGGAAGAACCACAAAAAAGATCAGGTTAATAGGATAAATGTTTCAGATTATTTTAACACTATTTTAATATATGTGGTTAAAATGGAGGCACCTCAGCTGTATTAATTTTTCTAATACTCTCAAAAATTCAGAGGCCCATACAGCTAAAATATGTATATCATGCTATTATTTAATTATCTTTTAAAGAACAATTTTAGTTAAAACAGTATTTCATTTTCTGTAAATTTTCATAGTTCACTTTCTATAATTATATTACTAAGTTATTTAGCAGTATTGAATTATTGGATCAAAATAAGAATTATAATACTTATAATTCTTTACTCTTACTCTTCATCATTAGTTTTTGAAATTATGTGTACATATTGATAAAGTACTTTAATCAGTTATACAGGATATTTCAAGATGCTTGAACAAATTTGCTTTCACTGCTTTATAGGAATTAGTAATTACATTTACCATCTCATAAAAGCAACAATGCTCTTAAATCCTGTATTTTCTTATTACTATTATTATTTTCCCTTTATCTGTGTTTTTAAATCTTCTTTGTTTTGAGAAATGTTAAAAATTGTAAGTGCAGAGAATAGAATGAAAATGTAAGTACTCACATCCCGTAATTAAAAATTATTAAAAATTCATTGTTTATAAAAAATATTAAACATAAAATTCAAGTCCCCTTTGCCACATTTTCTCTTCCCCATAGCTAACCACTAGTGTGTAGTGTTTCAAATTACTTTGTATACTTTTATGTCAATACATATATAGTACTTACATATTATATACATATATATTAACACTTGTGTAACCAATATTTTGTGTTGCTTTTTTTTAACATCAAAGATGGTAGGTGTGGTTTATGTGTCATTGTGCACCTTGATTTTTTCCATTTGAGATCCAGCCACATTGATGTGTGTAAATCTAGTTCATTCTTTTAACTGCTCTTGTATATTTATATCATAGACATTAAACTGTTTAGCCATTCCATTGTTGAAGTTTTACAGTACTGTAAGTGAACATTTTTGAACATATATCCTGGTTCACATGTGTAAGATTATGGAAAATATATAATGAGAAGTAGACTATTTGGATCATAATGAATGTACATTTTTAATTTTTCTAGATCTTGCTGGTTTGAAGCAGCTTTCTGAAGTAGCTCAACAGCTGCACCCCCTTGAGCAGTGTAAAAAAGTTCCAGGTTCATTTTCTCTTGCTTTCTTTCTTTCCTTCTTTCTTTCTGCCAGTGTTTAATATTGAACTGTCTAATTTTTGCCAAACTAACGTTATCTCATTTAACTTTGCATTTTCTCAATTGCTGTTGGTGTTGAATATCTTTTCATGTGTTATGGTCCATTTGAGTGTCCTCCGCTGTTCATGTTTGCTCATTTTTCTGATGAGTAATTTGGCTTGTTGTTTTTGGTTCTATCATTAGTTTTTTAAAGCTAAAATAACTCTGGGATATATTTCTTAAAATAGTGCAGATCCTAGTACATTGTAGAACAAAGTACACCATATTGATCTATTTATAGAATATGGACATTTTAGTACAGTGACACGTATGTAGAAGAAATAACCCTCTCTATATAATATAATAATAAATCTCAAATTATCCAAACCTGCCACTTAGGGTAGGTGAAAGCCCACACAGATTATACTGACGTTACTCTCAGTTTCTATCTCCACGTTTTCTTTAGTGATTCTGCATGTTTTTTTCTGCAAATATTTATGACGTCTTTTCTAAATTCATTCACCAAATATTTAGCTGTTGCTGTTTTCTAGAGCTACAAAGATACAAGCTTAGAAATTTGCCTTCTATCAGCAAGGCACCATTGTGCGTAACTAAACCAGATGATAAAGTGTCTTTCTAGCAGCATAAAATGTATGCCTGTATTTTATTATTTTTAATTTTGTGAAGAATGCTGTTGATGAGGTTGCACTGGCTCTCCTAGCTCTATCCCAGGATGCCTTACCTTGGTATCTTTGATCATCATATCCTTCGGTAAAATCCCTTTTTATAATTATAGTATAGGAAAGAGAACAGCAGCCGTTCAACACCTATAACGTAATTTGCAGTTTGATAGTAAATGTTTTGTGCATGTTATCCTCTTACTCTTCAGTAGGGTTTCATTTTTGGTCTTGGCGGTGGTGGTGTGTTTTGCTTTGATTTGGTTTTATTTATTGTACACCTGAATCTAACATGAGGATGACATTTTCCCCTAAAGACAGTGTTTTTCTCTTGCTTTTCCATTGGAGTCTCAAGTGGCTGGGAAGACTTCAGTACTTCATTTACCTCCTTCTTACCACTGCACCCCTCCAAACACATGCTACCTAGGTAAAAGTTGTGTTTGCTGTACAGAGGCATCTGCAAGAGTCCTCGTCTACAGCTCCACCTCCACTACCACTATTTTGTCTCTCCTATCTGGAAACTCTGAAGTGCTTGATATTTCTATTCCTGGTCATTCACAAACATGTTACAAGAGGTCATATAAATGTTCATTCAACAACTCTAGCAAACAACCTTTAAATATATATTGCCTATTGCCACTAATGTACTTAGCGCAGTTAATTATTTTAGGGGGAAATTTTTTTTTTGTTTGTTTGTTTTTTTGAGACAGAGTCTTGCTCTGTCACCCAGGCTGGAGTGCAGTGGCCTGATCTCAGCTCACTGCAAGCTCCATCTTAGGGGGAAATTTTTTGTAATTCCTTCATCTAATCACTTTAATATTCATGATGAAATAAAAGAAGGTGGGTGGTAAACTCTCATTCTCATTACCATTTGGCAGGTTAAGGACATAGAGCAACAAGAGCAATATGTGTGATGTATCCTTAACCCTTCAGAGAACTACCCTACACAGCTCTAATCCAGTGATGTATGGGAAAGAAAACTGAAAATGTGATTATCTACCTAAAAGTGAGGGCCCTCCATTAGTGCATTTTCAGCAGTTAATCAGCTTGTCATAAAAATGTACATGGCATGTCTGCCTAGGGATGGGAGTGGGGGACAAACATGACAAGTTTGCCAGACTTTATATTGTCTGAATTGTTATTATAGTTATCTTCCCTGAGGCTTCACAATCTATTTAATAACAAATCAATCTAATCTGTTTTTGCATAGATTTTTCTATGCTGCTGTTGTGTTACTCCACAATTAAATAGGAGAAAAGCACTCTAAAACTGAAGCAGGAAAAAGTGTGTAGACTACAGATTTTCACAGCTAAAAAAACTTCCATTAAATACCTACACATTTTAACCACTGTCAGATGTTTGGTTTGCATTAGTAGACTGCATATAATCCAAAGAGGAATGTCTGAGTGTGTGTGTGTGTGCATGTGTGTGTGTGTGTTGTGTATTTCTTCTAGACTTTTTTTTTTGGCGGAGGGGGGGAGAAAAAGAATAGCCAGTTATTTTAGGATCCTATGATGCATAGTCTTTGCTTCAGTCCAAGTCAATTAAAGATTGATCTACTTCCCAGATTGAGTTACTTTATCAATAAGAGAGCTATTTCAGCCACAGACAAAATTCAAGTAAAATTATCAACCATAATATAAGAACTAATATTTACAGAGCACAAAATGCGGAATTATATCTGTTTTCTGAACAACATTAGCAAAATACTTTTCAGTAAAGACATTTATAAGTGACAACTGAAATAGTATTATATCATATTTCTTATGAACATAAAACAAAGGGAGAAATTATATTATTGTATGAAGTAGTTTAAGCAGAATAAGTCTAGAAGTTAACTCGGTTGAACTTAGCAACCACTAACAAAATAGTGACAAACCAGTGACCACCAATGGCTACTAAAATCATCAGCTGGAAAGGTAGTGGGAAATTTTACAGTGAATAGATTGGGCTGACAGGACATGAACGCACTGATCTATCTTATGTTAATATCGCAAAAAGGGAGACAGCCAGAAATCTTAGTCACCTGATATGATGCAATGAGAAGTATGTAGTGTCACCCATGACATGTTCTTGCCCTAAAATTATTTAAGCATCTAGATATTAATACCAGTTTATGGGGAATACAGGAGACAGAGGAACATGTCAGTTGATACTGTGCTGAATGAATGTATATTCATTAGAACCAGGCTAAAATTCTACAGAGCAAATGAAATTATTTCAAATAGGAAAAAGAAGAGAGGGGGAGGTAAAACTATATATCAAAAGATTTTTAGAGACGTAGCAACCAAATGTAACATATGGACCTTGTTTTGGTCCTGATTTAAACCACCCAACTGTTTTTAAATTGAAACAGGGAATATGAATACTGACTAGATACTTGATACCAAGAATTTTACTGTTAATTTTTGGTGTGATAATATTATTGTGGTTATGTTCTTTTTTTAAAGTATCTATATTTCAAGATACATTTAAAGTATTACTGAAGTAATAAGATGTCTTGAGTTTGCTTCAAAACAATCCAGTAATGTAGAGAATATAATGTAGAATAAAGATGTCAATGAAATAAGTTTGACCACATGTTCACTTTCTTGTTGAAGCTGGATAATAAATACAGAGTGTTTGTTATACTGTTTTTTATTGTATATATTTTAAATGTTGCATAACAGTTTTTAAAATGTTAGGTGATTCAGATCTTAATTTTCTGACTAAAATTGCATTTTAAAAATTAACCATAATTTCAATGTTTATAAAATTAGTATGGTTATATTTCTTACAATCTGAGTGATAAACTTTTTGAATATTTAAATAAACACCATTTATTAGCTGTAACTTTTACAATGTAGACATTATAAATTTACATAATATGCTCCACATACCATGTAATACCTTTCCTATCAATGATGTTCACTCATGGCAATGAATGGGACAGGGAGAAAAAAGAGGGAAAGAAAGATAAAGTTAGTCAACCTCTCCTCTGGTATGTTGTAAATTGGCATTTCTTTTTGGATTCATGTTTCTCCAAAGAAGCCTCGACATTAAAGCTAGAAATTTAAGGCAGTCTTGACCAACCACTTACCTTTTCTGTTTGCCTTGAAGGTTACTTGTTCAACTCCTGATCAGTGTTTATGAATCCGCACTGTTTATCAAGAATGCTGTTTTAAGAGACTTTACCCTGTCCCTCCATTGTCATTATCATCATTCCTCCTTATTATTCCTCCTTATTATTCCTCCTTATTATTCCTCCTTATTCCTGTTAGGCTTTTTTCTGCTTCATTCCCCTACAGTAGTAGTTAGGAACATGTGGGTGATAAATAGAGAAGAGTAGGAAACCAGAGTGGTGGGTAAGAGGAAATTAAGGATCCATGAGAGTTTTCAGAGGTATTTAAACCTTTCTAGAACCACTTTTCTAGGATCCAGATGTTTTACTACATAGAAACGTAGTATCTACTATGTAGAATATTGTCTGTTTCCTTATGGGTCCACTCTTCTTCCAGGATAGTTATTAATAATCCTGGGTCTGTGGACTGTCCCACGTGTGAATTCATTCCTCTTTCTGTACTAAAACAGCTATTCATGTTGCTTGTCCATGAATCAAGAGCTGAAAATGCTATCACAGAGAGAAACCTTTCTTTGTCAAAAAGCAAAGCAGAAATTTAACAAGTATATTATGCTTTCTCTTTTCACACTTATGATTAATTTTTTTGGCAATTTAAGGAACTTTACTGTTTATAAAAATTAAAAATCTTTACTCCAGATAATCAGTAGATAGAAAGTGAGTATCATTCTTTAGACACACACCAGATTTGATAGTACCTTTACATGAGTAGCAAAGAACTCTCTGTGTAAGTGATTGGAGGTATAAGTGTTTAATTACAAATTTCGGCTTAAAATTCCTTTTAAGTAAATTTTTACATAGGCTTTTCAAAGCACCTAAAATATGAAATAATGTACAAAATTAAATTGTATGCATTAAATAAAACTATTTGTAATTATGAATTTCAAGGGTTTTGTATCCCAGCTTGTCTCTTACTACAGACTGCCACAGCTTAGTCCCATGTTAATGCTGTGCCCAGTCTCACGTAGAACAAATAGAAAAACAGGGCCCTTTTCTTGCTCCTTACCAGCATCTGCTTTATTTACAAGTATAAGATGTAGATACTTTTATGCAATTCTAGCAGAAAATAGTATGTTTATATGCCCTTTCTTCTTTATTTTAAATTTTTTTTAATTTCCTTTCTATTTCTTCAACTTTGGAAGGTTTTAGAAGAATAGAAATGAGGGAGGCCACAGCATTTTGTAGACCATGGACACAGTTCCCAGTAGCCCATCTGGTTCAAGGCCAACCCTTTGCCCAAATAGGATCCTAGGTTTGTGGCAGGATATTTAGGAAGAGAGTCTATTGTTGCGTTTAGCCATTTTGCTCTTTTCATCTCAGTTGCTTTCATTCTTTCAAATGTCATTTGAAATATTAGAAAACCTTCCTATTCTGATTTCTGCTTTGACTAGTTGGAACACCTGTTGTGGGATGGGCATAAACAGAAGTCATGTTTCCTGTATAATTTATAGGGATACTAGAGGGAACTGTTTGTCTCATTTTTTGTCTAGTACTACATCCTTTTTGATCTTCCCTTTCCCATATGGTCTTCTGAATCTTTTATTCATAGATTCAAAGCACTAACACAAAATGCTTTTGTCAAAGAATATTTAACATCTTCTGAAATTTGTTCATCTCTAGTCCCTATGAAGGTTACTTGAATTGTATTTCCTGTTCCTTTCATGTTTTTGCTCTGCATCAAATAAGCAGTTTTCCCTTCAGGAGGCTGGTCATGATATTATTTATTTAAATCTTACCTTTCCCTGGAATGCATTTTAGACAGCTGTTATAGGGGTCCAAAAATGTATAGTAGAGTAGCACAAAGGAAAAGTAGAACGAAGAACTGAGAAAACAAGTATGAAAACAAAATAGGACCATGAATAAGACCAAACATGTTCACCACAGTATCTGGGCATGTATTTTACTCAAACTTGCTAGCATCCAATGTAAACCAAGACTGGACTTTTATTCCACATTTTGCTGTCCCTGTTGCTCATGATTTTTTAAAGACTAAAATTGTAAAAGCATATTCTGAGCATAGCCAAGTTTTTCAGGTAAAGTGTCACTGAGGGAGATATGAGTCTGACTCTAGGCCCTTGAGCTTTCCTGCCTTCCGTGAGGCATCAGGTCTGCCTTCCTGTAGCCGTCTCGTTTGTTCATTCTGTTGGTCACAGCAGTGATTGGGTTTGGAGTAGAGATGGACTGATGCAGAGCCTCGCTAGTGGAAGGCAGCTCAAGCCTCATGTCCTGTGGCTGGTGGGTCAGGAACAGCTGTAACCTACATGAAGGGTGTCATTTTTAATTCAAGTGTTCTTGCTTTTCTGTAACCTCAATATCGCCCTCGGATCATATAATTATGAAAAGAAGCCCTTTGCCCTGTCTCATTTGTTATGCCTTGCTTAGTTCAAACTATAGGCATGTGCCATTTTCAGGGGCAAGGTCATAACACATAAAAGTAACTAAACTACAATTAGGGACCTGTTGTCACATTTTCACTTTTCCTGGCTGCTGAGATATTGGGAATAGCCTTAGGAAGAGAGGGGACTAACGGCCATTCTGATGAAAAGCCAGGAAGAATTAATTAGTGGCCCCTTCTTGGGAACAAAGAAATCAGTCTCCATCCAACAGAGAATTGCCCAGGATCTGACAGTATGGTAAAGAGAGACTCGGTCAGTGAAAAACCAGGAATTTGGAGGAAGAGGTTTTGTTTTGTTTTTGTTTTCATTGAGATTGATTGTGAATAGACACTAAGTAAATTTGGAAGGGGTTTCAAAAATATAGTTAAATACTAAGGGGGATTGCTTTCAGAGTATTTTTGCTAAGAAATCATCACTGCCTGGATTCGTGATTTTTCAAACTAGGGTCCTGAGAGCCCCTCCGAGGTGGTAGTGAATGTGGTGGTGGAGATATTTGTTTGCCTTCCATCTCCCCCGTCCTTGAGCTGGGCAAAGCAGTTCACCTTCACTGTCTTCACGTGTTGACCTTCCTGTCTTCACCTTACTGAACTAGCTTAGTGCAATGATGAAGAGCTATCCAAACTTGTTTTGGGAAGAATAATCATGATATATTGTTTAATTTTGTGTAACTGCTCTATTTGTTCTGATGTTAAGACGAGTATAAGTCTCTAGTGTAAAGAATTTATTTCCTGGGCAATCCTTATCTAACTAAAAGCAACAGCTAAAGGCCCTGTTTCCCAAACAGGAAAAACAAAACTGGTTGTAACCTGACAGTTACCTATTAGTAGGTGGTATGAGTTTTCAGAACATCAGAAGACAGGTTATAGCAGTAGAGAACCCTTTATTCCATCTTAGTCTTCTAGATCCTACTTCTCACCTTGCTAATTATAAGTATAAAATGAGCTCATGGACATTCTTGTTGAGGGTCGGGGTAAGGAGAAATCAGACCTGCCCACAGGTGAATGCCTGGTCCTAATAAGACCAGGGACTTCCACAGGAACTACATTCAGAAAGCAGCATTCTCAGCATAAATTCATGAGCACTCAAGAAAGCTAAAGCACAGAATGCATTTAACCTAGCTAAGGACTCACAAGAAACTAATGGAATATTTTACAAATGCATTAACAGAAAGACCCGAGCAAAGATTTAAATGTACTAATTAAAACAGAAGCCAAAGCAATGTTAGATAGAAATAAAAATCTTAAAGTATGTTATGTCTCCTGATCATAATTGAAGATTGCATTTAATTATAATTAATGACAATATAGAAATTTAAGTGTTTGACAGAATGTGTTACTTCGTTAAGGTAATTTGTTTAAAATTTATCCTGTGATATTCTTAAGTAGAGACAAACTTGAGAATCATTAGTAGTTATTTTGCCATATTCCCTTGGGGAGGGGGAAAAGAATCCCAGATGCATAATGGGAAATACAGAGTAACAGGGAACTATGGAGCCCAGTTCACGTTAACTAAGAGGATTTTGGAGTAATTCATTAAAAAGCAATTTGTAATGCCTAGAGGATAACAAGGTGTTAAGTAATTACAATGGTAATTCATTGCCAAAAAATAAAAACACAAAATGAATTTCCCTTTTTTTTTTTTTTAAAACTTAGAAATAGACCTTGGAATTGACTAAAAAGTAGACTTAGCTAGAACTCACAATAGATTTAGAATCCGGAAAGCCTATACGTTTGTTAATGGAGTAACTTTGATTAGTGGAGAAATAAAGCCCACCAATGGCACAAGAAAAGATGAAACATAAGTTATAAAATGAGCAAATCACAAATTTAAAGTAAGACAATAACGAATTGGTGGAGAAAGAAAGAAACGCATTTTGGAACTTATGTCCTGAAGCTACTGAGATTTCATCTGTAAATGTGGGAGTTTTTAAACTCTAATTCAAGAATTAATATTTGCAGAAATACAGACTTGTGGAACTTAGAATCAGAGCTCAAAATAGTAAAACTGAGAGGAAACTGAGGAGTGAAACATCAAGGAAAGGCCAAAAATGTACAAATGTATTTTTTAAAATTTTTCATAGTAAAGATTAATACACATCTGATTCATGTATTAATTACCTTTATTTAATAGAACACGTAAGAAAAATTTAGAGAATATTGTGTACCAGGCACAGTGGCTCATGCCTGTAATCCCAGCCTGGGCAATGAAATGAGACCCTGTCTCTAAAAAGAAAAAAAAAGAAAAGAATATTGTAATATTGTAAAAAACTATGATGTGATAGTGAAAGTAGATCATGTAATGCTACTCATTTGAGATGGTTTAAATCGCCATTAAAGAGATCATCTGTCATGACAGAGGGGAGAAATGTCAGATTTCTTACACATGTAGCATATTGTTTTGGTGGTCTCCCAAACTGTCTTATTCCCAACTGCTTATAGTTTGTGAGCTGTGGAAATCGAGGTACAGTCTAGACTATGGCGTATAGTTCATATTGTTCCATACCTGTCTCACTGGAGACTTCATGTTCAAATTCCTACCTGGGTGCTCCCAGTACCAGTTGACCTTCTTTTCATAGATGAGTATAAGGAGAGTTAGGTCTTGGTTTTTGTTTTTAAAAGTTGCTTCACACTTGTTTGTGATAGATATGTGAATGTCTTTAGTCTGGATAGTGCTGGACCCTGTGACATTGACATCAGAGTCCTCTCTTGTAGGATGCTCTTCTCACCATGTATTCCCGGCTTCTAACAATGGCTGGCACTCAATAAATGGTCAACGGATATTTGTTGAATGAATCCATGTGATGTATGTATATATGCAGTAAACATCTTTTCTATGAGATACAAAGAGCCCAAATCGGGAGGAAAGGGTCTCTTCTGCAGAATGATTGAAACAGTTTCTAAAATTATGTAGCATTAGTCTTTAAAACAGCAACCCAAAAAGTTAAGATCAGTTATGATCTATTTAAGCATCCTACTCAACACCAGTTCCTGGTTAGATGCAAGTAGAATTAATATACTATATTTACTCTCAAGAAGGCTGCAGTCTGGTAGCAGAAACAGGTAGGTAAACAAATACTATGGTTACAATGTGAAAAGTGCAAAAATACACATAAATTATTGAGTACATTCACAACAAAAAGGAGGAGGTGACCAGCTCTCCTCAGGTAATTCTTGAAGGATGATGGTTGGTCATCAGAGAGAAGGCTGTAGATGGTACATAGTCCAGACAGTGGTACACACCCATGCTGCATTCATAAATAAAACAATTTCTAGGATAATTTGAGTTATCCCTTCTAATTAATACTGAGTAAAATTTAATTTGTTATTGACTGTGGTTTATTTTTTTCAGCTATTAATGATTTATATTGATATATAAATATACATGTATGTGTAAAATCTCTTGACACAATTATTTTTGTTTATTTATTTTTTTTTTTTGAAACAGGGTCTCTGTTGCCCAGGCTGGAGTGCAGTGGCACAATCACAGCTCACTGCAGCCTTGCTTGCCTTGAGCCTTGCTGTCAGGCTCAAGCAATCTTCCCACCTCAGCCTCCCAAGTAGCTGAGACTACAGGCGCATGTCACCATGCCCAGCTATTTTTTTTAAAATCTTTTTTGTAGAGATAGGGTCTCACTTTGTTGCCCCAGCTGGTCTCAAACATCTGAGGTAAGCGGTCCTCCCATCTTAGCCTCCCAGAGTGGTGGGATTATAGGTGTGAGCTACCGTGCCCAGCCTGATTTTTTTTTAAATAAAGCAGTAAATTTTGCAATTTGACCATATTCTAATTTCAGGCTAAGAACTGGTTCTCTTTCAGAAAGGAGTAACCCTTGGATCTTGTCCTAATTCAATATGTCTTGCTAAGAGACTAGTAACAGTAGCTTGTGTATGCTTGTGATAAAATGAGCCCTACCTAGACCTGAAAGAAGGTGAGGGAAGTGGCATGGCAGAATTACCATGTGGCTCCATCCAGTTCTCTACTGTCCCTTCTCCTAGCGTTTACCTACTGGTATCCACTAAAGCAGGCTTGCTCACATCAGACAGAAGAATTAAGTAAAACATTTTGTTTTAATATTCCTGTTATTATAGAAGGTGATACAAAGTGAAGGTAAACTTTAGAGCATTCTGTTTCATGGATATATAAACAAGTTATATGGTACCTGCATGTGCCATTCTAGAATTTGAGTAATTCTGAAAGAATTTTCAGGCTGTATTCCTGCATGTTCTGTCCTAAAAATAGCAGTGAAAGTGTGAAACAGTATGGTGTGTGAGGCAATTGCAAGCAGTTAGAAGTGCTTCGAATATAGGTTTGTGTGGGAAAGGGCACGCTAGAAGGAGCCAGGTGGTGCAGGGCCTTCTGTGCCATGTGAGATGTTTGCATTTTATCCTCTGTGAATCTGCTGTGCATTAGCAGCAGAAGAATGACATCAGAGGTGAGTGAAAAAAATCACAGTAGTAGCAGCGTAGAAGAGAGCCTGCCAGGATGAGAAGTAAGACCAGTCAGGAGAGAGACTGAAGGACCCAGCCAAAAGAGGATAAAGACCAGAACTATGTCAGTGGTAGTAGAGATTAATTCAAAATGAGTAATGGCCATGTATCAGATACTGCCTTAGGCTCTGGCCATTGTCTGTAAACAAGGCCAACTCCCATACCCTCATGGAGCTTACACACTAGTGGGAAGAACAAACAGTAAAATTACTCCCTGCTCTTCAGTTTGAGTGACTAGGTGGGAATCACTAAGCAGGAGTCAGTTTAGAGGGAAATAATTTCAATATGTTGAATCTGATCTGTGTTATATATCCAGTATGCAGTTGGAAATAGTCTACAGTTATGAGTCTTGGGCCCTTTTCAGAGGGCTAGTTTGTCTTTGTTAGTTTTAGGATAACATCAGTCAGGATTTTTGGTTGCAAACAATAGAATCTTCTCTGGCTTATGTAAGCAGAAAAGGAACTTTTTAAAAGCTATTGGGTGTCAACTCATGGAGTCTCTAGGAAGGCCAGGGAGCCAGAATCTGAATCTGGGTTTCCAGGAGCAGTGCCTACTGCCACCACTGTATCCACCACAATTGCTCAGGACCACTCTATCTCCACATGTGGCTTCTTGTGGACTCTCACTTACTGGCCTGCCTCTGGCTGCAGGGGATTATGAGCAGGTAATTTTCTGAGTCCTAATATGGAAAACAGCAAAATAAGGAGAGTTTTCAAAGTTGATATTGCACAGCCATCAATGTCCAACAAAGATATTTTGCCTCCATTTGCATCTGAATGAAAAAAATTAATTTCAGGAGTGTGTAGAATTTTATAGTGATCTACAACATATTTTCATGTAATATAATGAAGGCACATTGTCTTCCTGTAAACAAAACTGATTTTTTGCATTAAAATGAATTGTTAATTTGGTAATAAATTTGCTTTTGATTGATGTTCTCCATCTGACCGGACAGCCCCAAGGTTATTAGTGGATTTCATTCTAAATGATTGTTATTAAGTTATTTACATATTATGTTATGAATATATCTTCCCATTGAAACAAAGTTATCATGGGTGACTCAGTTCCTGTATATATTTTAAAATGTGTTTCACATTCTAGTGGAAGCTCCTAGAACGCAAGCTGCTTGGCATCTTCAGAAGAGAAGTGAAAGGGAATCGGGATGGAGTCATTTGTGGGCACAATGCCTGCAGACACATTGTAGGCATTCAGTAAAAGTTGGGGAAGTGTTTCTAGGAATAGATGGTTGGAGGGAGAGAAGGAGGAAATAAGCCTATGTTTCTAACATGAAGCTGCCTGTGATTGTTCTAATAAACATGGGTTTATTAGAACAATTGCATTTGGTGGTTTAAAACAGCCTGTCAAAATTCCATGTGTTTTGTTGTCCAATCCCTGAGTCCCAAAGTAGTGAACAATTTGAGAATCATTTGAAGTGAGTAATTCAAAAAGAAAATAGGCTGTTATGAATAACATGTAATGACCAGTTATTTCTCAGAATTATAGAAGTTAGTGTGAAATTAGTTGGGCTGAATACATGATCTTCAAAATATACCATGGAACTTTTTATTTTTAATTTTCTTTATTAGCTTGTTTTTCTAATGATTTATATATTCTACCTTAAATAGAGAAGGGAATATTCATGTTAACCGAGGCTTCCCATTGCCTTTACCTAGGAATACCTATTATATTTTGGTAACCAAAGGTTCTTTCAGCAGCAGAAATGCTGTTTGCCTGATTGCTACACAACGAGGCTTCCTATCTAGACTCAGGGAGAATAAGTTGACCTGCTTATACTAGGTAATACCTGGTAATTTATATAATCCTGACCTTTCAAAACAAGAAAGAACTTGATTTTTTCACAATTTAATTAAGCATCTGCTGTGTGCCTGGCAAATGCTAGGCACTTGGTATAAAGAGATGAGCAAAACAGCCACAGCCCTTGCTCCGTTTGAGCAGTTATCTGGAATTATATTCTGTGACTTACAATTTTGAGGATAAAAAGTCTTATATTTCATTAAAGTTTATATAAGTTTCAAACTCAGAAGATAAAACTTCCTTAATATTCCCAAGAAATTTGAGGTATACTAAACATTTCTGGATGGCAGTTTCATTTACCATGTGTTTTAATATTGACATAAAATGGTGCTTTTGAGGAAACACAGTTGGGTAATGTCAACCTCAGTGCTTAGAAAACTAGTTTAGATAATACAGTCAAATAACAAAAACAGATTGAGAAGAAATTGAAATTCAGTGTGCAAAACCACTTTTGGAGTCCCAAGACAGTGATGGCCTACCCTTGAGAGCAAGACAAATGTCTCATTACTGATATTTGACCAAGTTTTCACTTTTTCCTATCAGTCTATTTTGAAATCAGCTAAGGGTATTTCAGATAAAGGAATATCACAGAGCCCTGGAGGAGATTAGCATTAACTGGTTGACTCCACTTGCTGGGAACATGTCCCCCTGCTTACAGCTCATTCAAAGTCCTGGAATGTGAACTGTTGCTCCTGTGATGGAAAAAAAGGCAAATCACACACAGAATTGAAGTTCAGGGAGTTTCTATGGAATCTAGGGTTTTCAACCAGCAAGTTTCATAACCACATAATGACTTGGGGAAAGTATCAAGGGGGTAATAAGAACTTAAAATCTTAGAAATACAGCACTAAAAGGACTGTTCTTCCCCTGCTCCACGTTCTTTGTTTTGCAAAGTGTTTCCTTAAGCCCGGAGTCACACTCCTTTTTCTATAAATTTAATAAGCACTCAAAAAATACCATGAATATATGTCCTTTTTCTGTTTTGTTAAAAGGAGAAAAAGTACAAATGATTAAAAAGAAAAAAAACATATAATGGCTGTACTCATGGATATAACTGCTAGCACATTGGTTTTTATTTTTCTAGACTTCTAGTCATATTGTCTATGTGTCTGTATGTGTTTAATGCAAAAATGGGATCACAAGCTGTTCTGCCAGGTAGCACAGTGATACGGTGCACGAATTTGGAATCTGACTGTCCTGGGTGTGGTTCCAGCTCTTTGAATTACCAGCATATGTTTCTTTATCTGTAAGATAACAATGAGGATGTACCTGTTCACAAGATTGTGATAAATAATATGAAGGAGATCATATGTGAAATGCTTAATCTAGCATTTAATAAATGCTTAATAATCCATTATTTTGTTCCTGCATTCTGCCGCACTGATTTTATATATATATATATATATATAAAAAACACCATGATTTCCTGTATTGATTGGGGCAATAATATATATATTATATATTGGGGCAATAATATATATATATATTTTATATATATATATATAACACCGTGATTTCCTGTATTGATTGGGGCAAGGGGTGGCAAGCAGGCAGGCAGTGATATGTTTTTATGCACAAATTTTTTAAATGCACACTCTAATAACCAAGGAAAATACATAGCTGTCACTTTATCCTGGCTTATAGGACCTTATATTTTTGATATAAAGTTCTGTGTTTTAAATTTTATAAGGCAACATTCAGTTCAAAAGTGGCCTCGGTAAATTTTGTCTCTGTTATATGTTTTGTCTCTGTTCTAATTGCCACTTTTGAAAATAAGTAAAATAAACTGTTTAACAGCCTTTTTGGTTCCTTTTCATATATATGATACATATGTAGTTTTCATATTATCACAAAAAAACTGTAGTACATCATGTAAGTACTGTGAATATCATACAGTTGTGCTGTTTTGTCTTCAAGTAGAATTTTATGTCATTTTATAATTTGCCTTAATTTCCAAGTAGAAACAATTTTTGTTCCAATTTTAAATACTATCTATAAATTAGCTTAGATAAGTTTAAATTTTATTTAAGGTTTTTATGCTTTTCTATAACTTAATGTGGAAATTAAATGTTAATATGCAAAACAGGTCCCAAGCTAAATTTTGTGACAAAATAAATAAATGTTTCATTTTTTCCTTCTTTTTCTTTAGCTCAACTGAGAAGTCATTTCCTTGGAGAGCAACAGGTATGTTTTTTATTATGTAAGAGTTATGTTTGATAAACACAAATTACATAGCCTACTCTCTTAATTTACTATTTCTTGGGGAAATAAGCCAAGCAAAGCCTTTAATAGTGACAATATTGAGCTATGTTGCTTTGGAATAGTAGTTCTTAATATGCTTAAGTTTTTAGTATAATTGAGTAAATTCGTATATGTCAACTGTAATGAAAAAGCATTGAACAGCAGTATTTTTAATATCAACCCCATATCTGAAAGTTTCCTTTTCCATCATAAGAAAACACAGGGCTGACCTCAAAAAAAGTTATTATATAAACGAGAAAGCTGCTAATTATACAAATTGGGTCTTTCACTGTGTTTATCATACTCAGAGAAAAGATGCTTGAAGTTTTCATTTTTTTAATGTATCCGCATGTTTCTAACAGTGTGGTAGCTTTTCATGTAGTCTTTTCTTTTTAACCTAAATTCACCACATAGGAAGGATGAATTACATTAAGGAGACTGTCTGCCACTTACACAAATTGTTGATGTCTTCATACCCAGCCTTCACTCAGTAAATGTTTATTGAGCATTCACATCATGTACCGGATGCTGTGCACATTGCTGGGCAGTGATGGGCATAACACACACTTGTCCCTGTCCCCTTCCCCCATGGAGCTTACATTGTAAATAGTAATGTGAACGATGTTGTAATGCTGGAATAGGCATTGATACGTAAATACTTTGGCCCTTTTCAAACAAGACTTGAATTGAGGAAGACTTAGATAACCAAATGCCCAGTATCTGAGTTTATCTAAACCTGGTGCCAGGATTCTGGTGTTCCTTATAGTGCATACAAGACACTTGGCTGTCATACAAAGAAGTTATTTCCCCCCCAAAAAAGGTGTTAACTCAAACTGTTAATGAAGCAGAAACATGTGAAAAGCTACCTAACAGTAAGACTTCTAAACAACAGTTTAATACAAGGCAAGACACACCTTGAAATAATATGTGGTTGACTGCCACGTAAGTATTATGTGGGAAATATTGATGTAAGTGGACAAGCCACATCTGAGATGGCAGAGGAGATGGTCCTGCAGCCTTGGGCTTGATGGACCACTCTGGAGAGGGCATTGTCACTGGGCAAGAGAAGAGACAATGCAAGTGTCAGGGGAAGGGAACATTTAAAACTGGTTTGGGAGGTGGTAAGATGTGCAAAGGCAGAGGGCTGAACTGGCTGAAATTACAGAGATCTGTAAGTTCCAGGGACTTGATACTGTCTCCATGGGGAGACACTAAAAGTCCTTGAAGCAAAATGTCATTATTTAAACATTTCTCAGAAGAAACAGCAGAGCTGTGAACTGGTGGGAGGAAAAATTAGTGACAAGATAGACCAATTGAAAGCTTATTGCAGAATTTGGTTTGTGAGATCATCTAGGCGATTCATAGGGATTTAGAGGCTGGTGTGATGGTGAGGTGGGTACGCAATAACTGAGGTTTTGTGTTTGGGAGGATGGTACAGTTAAAACAATTAGGAGTGTCAAAATGGAGAGCCAGTTTTAGTGGGGGTGCTCTGGACCACAGTGTGAGATGTGTTGGATTTGAGATGATGAAAGGGCAGCAAGTGCCACCACTCAATAAGCATTTAGAAATGTGATTACTAGAGAAAGCCCTTATTCAAATGTGAAGAAAACACTTCTGTTAAACCAATAGGTCCATGCATATTAATACTTTATTATGTGGTTCAGACATGTGGGCCAGAGTGCTGTGGATAAAGGACAACTGAGTTAGAGAAAGCATGCCTGAAACCTAGGAGAGCAGCCTATGCCAGGAGAAAGCTGCTGCTTTTTATTCTTGGGAGGTAATGAGAGAGTGATCTGAAATCTGACCAGGGCCGACAGAGGGAGTCAGTTGAGATACGGTGTTATTTCCCCCACTTTGTCACAGCATTTAAGGTGGTTACTGAGGGCCAGAGCCGTGTCTGCTCTGTTCAATGAAGCATTCCAAGGGCCTTGTGGATAGTAGACCCTAGATAATTCACCACCTGAGCGAATGACTACTGTATACATGAATGAATAGTAAATGCTTCTTTACACTGTCCTAGGAATATTTAGTGTGCATATATTAGCTTCACAACCAAATTCTAAGCCCTTGAAAAGTGTCTCTTTTTTCTCTCCTACTTCATCCCTAGAAAATGCCCAACCTTTAGAAGGTATTAAAAATATACCTAATGCCCCGTCTCTACTAAAAATACAAAAAATTAGCCGGGTGCGGTGGTGGGCGCCTGTAGTCCCAGCTACTCGGGAGGCTGAGGCAGGAGAATGGCGTGAACCCGGGAGGTGGAGCTTGCAGTGAGCCAAGATTGCACCACTGCACTCCAGCCTGAGCAACAGAGCAAGACTCCGTCTCAAAAAATATATATATGTATATATACCTAATGAGTAAATGAGATGAATATTTTCATTTAGTAACAAAATCTGTATTTTGAAAAAATACATACACAAGGAAGTTATGTTTTTAAAAATGACAAGAACTATTTTTGATTCATAACTTGACTCGCAATGCCTTAAAACCTTTATAGCCTAGCAGGACGTTAGTACAGTATTGCAGGTTTGTCTTTTTTATGGCAAATTTGGCACACATGCATGTGAACTTAATTCTTTTTGTTTCTCTTAACAGCTTTTTCTTTATGTATAATATACAAATTTCTTTATTATAATAGCTTTATTGAGAAATAATTCATACTATACAGTTTACCCACTTATAGAATACTCTTAAGTGTTTTTTAATATATTCTGAGTTGTGCATCTATCACCACAATCAATTTTAGAACATTTTCATCACCCCTAAAAGAAACCAATGTGCCAGTTAGCAGACACCCATTTTACCCCCAAACTTACCAGTCTTAGGCAACCACTACTCTATTATACTTTCTTTCTTTATGGATTTGCCTATTCTAGACATTTCAGTTGAATAGAATCATACATGTGGTCCTTGTGGCTGGTTCCTTTCACTTGGCATGATTTTTTCAAGGTTCATCCTTATCGTAGCATGTGACAGTAGTTTATTCCTTTTTCTGGCTGAATAATATTTCATTTATTGATTCATCAATTGGTGGACATTTAGGTCTTCCTACTTTTGGCTGTTATGAATAATGCTTTTATGACCATTTACATAAAATTTTTGAATATATGTTTTCAATTCTCTTAAGTATAAACCTATTAGTGGAATTGCTAGGTCACATGGTAACTCTGTGTTTAACCTGTTAAGCAACTACCAGATTATTTCCCAGAGTGGCTGTACCATTTAACATTTCCACCAGTTAAAAATAACAGTTCTGCAGGAGAATGGCGTGAACCCGGGAGGCGGAGCTTGCAGTGAGCAGAGATAGCGCCACTGCACTCCAGCCTGGGCAACAGAGCGAGACTCCGTCTCAAAAATAAAATAACAGTTCTGACTTCTCCACATCCTCTCAAACACTTGTTATTATCTTTTTGATTATAGCTGTCCTAGTGGGTGTGAAGTAATATCTCATTGTGGTTTTGAATTAAATTTCCCTGACAGCAAATACTCATTTTTTGGGGGGAGAGGAGGTTAATTTTTAGTTTTAGTTATTCAAGCAGTGGTGAATAATATAGAGCTTGTTGTATTTTAACTTTACCAACTGCTTTCATCTCGACTTTCTTTTTCACTTTGTAAACATAATTTTTCTCCTGGTTCTAAGTGTAATATATACTCATCAAAAGATATTTGGAAAATATTTAAAAAGTACAAAAAGTGGATAAAATTACTTATAATCAAACTCATCACTAAGCCTTTCTGTACATTTGTGTGTTACATACAGTTTTTTTTACCTTTTCAGTGAAAATTCTTCAAATTCATCTTTAAGTCTACGTAATTATTTCTGAAATATTTATTGAGACAAACACTTGTCTAGCACGTAATTGTCAATGTTTAAAGCAAACATCCTTGCCCTCTTAAGAACTTCAGGTTTAATGAAGGTGAACTATAGTGGAGATGTATAACTATATTCACTTACAGTTGGGGGATAGGGGAATTCTATAAGGGAAAATCGTATATACCATATTTACCCATATCTCTAGTATCGGACATTCAGGTTTTTTCTTATTTTTTACTATTTTAAATAACACTGTGGTAACCATCCCTGTATATAAAATTATATCATCACCTTTGATTTGCCTTAGGCTAGAATTTCAGGAAGAAATTTATTTAAAGTACGTGAATATTTTAATGCTTTTGCTATGTGTAATCAAGTTGCTTTCCTGAAAGATTGTATTAATTTTCCCTCCCTCCAGGTGTATGGGATTGATCTTCTCATATTGCCACATTAGTGTCATCATTTGTATTTCTAATTATCTGGAGAATATAGAAGTACAATATAGATTGCCCTTTTCTATTGGGGAATTAGTGTTTGATGGATAAGAGTTCTTTGTAACCCAGAGATAACAGGTGTATTTATTAGCCAGGGTTCAGTTGGGAAAACAGAACCCATGCCAGGTAGTTCAACATATGGAATTTGATACAGAAAATGTACAGTTATGAAAGTGTGGGTTGGAAGATTTGAGTGATTAAACAGGATGATGAAGCACCCAAGAGATAATGATGCCAGGAAGCTGCTATCATCCCTAGGACTACAAAGGCAAAGGGGTAGGTAGGTGGTTTTGTCAGAGTCCTAGAGCTGGAGCGGTTGTAGGGGCTTCAGATTGGGAGATTTCCAGCATTAGTTGGAACCAGGAAGGAGATGCCACCCCTGCCAGAAATGTTGTTTAAAATAGAGCCAGGGAAATACCCTGATTTCCCCATGCAATTTTTCTCCTAACCCTCACCAGTCTGTACACTGGCTGAACTGAGCTGGAGAGGGCATTTGTAGATTTTTAATTACCAAAAGCCCAGCAGACCCTGCATATAATCATGTGTTGATTTACAGCCTAGAGAGAATGAGTTTAGATTATGAAGACACATTATAGTGGATGAAATACCTAGGGCCTTGGCATCCTTTCTACTCCTTCCCCATTGCTTAAGTCATTTGACTACAATCTTCAGGGTTTTTATCATGGCCAAGTAACAAATATGAGTACAAAAAAATAGAAAAAACCAATAAGACCTACTATTTGATAGCACAACAGGGTGACTATAATCAATAATTTAATTGTACATTTCAAAATAACTATAAGTATAATTAGATTGTTTATAATGCAAAGGATACATGCTTAAGGGGATAGATACACTATTCTCCATGATGTGATTATTATGCATTGCATGCCTGTATCAAAACACTTAATATACCTTGTAAACATATATACCCTCACTGTACCCACAAAAATTTAAAATTAAAAAATTAAGAGAAAACCATATATACTATTATGTGCTTAGTATTTTCCTTTACATTAAAGTTTTCAAATCTTTTTTTTACTTTTCTAGTAGGCTGAGTAATCAGCTGTTAAATATAAAAATATATATAATACACAAGCGAATGTATTAAATGATTTAAATTGAATACATAATAATTAAGTGTTGTCCAAATAGCTCCTCAAGTACTCAAGTACTTTAGTGTTAGGCAGATACTAATTCAGTGGCTCATCTCCCTTCACCACAGGTGTGTCCATAATTCACGCTTAATAACTGCATAGTTCCTTATTTTTCTCAGAGCGCACTCTTTACTAAAACTCATATTCAAGCCTACTAGTTACATTTACTTATGTTTTTTTTCCTTTGATGGGAAGGAGGAAGGGTATTAACTTCTAAACATGGCAATCACAACTGGTATTTACTTTCTAATATTTTAACTGTATAATGTTGTGGGTTTTCTTAAGTTTACCCACGTTTCAGCCATATTTATGACATTTAAATTGTAACCATGGCAATAAGCTATAGTTAGAAGAGTAGAAAATTGAAAATTTATGAATAAAAGAGTAAAATCTTATTTTCTTCTTATTTCCTTTTTTTTTTTTTTTTTTTTTTTTTTTTTTTTTTTGAGAAGGAGTCTTGCTCTGTTGCCAAAGCCGAAGTTCAGTGGCACCACTGCAACCTCCACCTCCTGGGTTCAAGAGATTCTTCTGTCTCTGCCTCCCGAGTAGCTGGAATTACAAGCGTGCACCACCACATTCGGCTAATTTTTGTTTTTTTTTTTTTTGTTTTTGTTTTTGTTTTGTTTTGTTTTTGAGACGGAGTCTCGCTCTGTCGCCTAGGCTGGAGTGCAGTGGCCGGATCTCGGCTCACTGCAAGCTCCGCCTCCCAGGTTTACGCCATTCTCCTGCCTCAGCCTCCCGAGCAGCTGGGACTACAGGCGCCCGCCACCTCTCCCGGCTAATTTTTTGTATTTTTTAGTAGAGACGGGGTTTCACCATGTTAGCCAGAATGGTCTCGATCTCCTGACCTTGTGATCCGCCTGTCTCGGCCTCCCAAAGTGCTGGGATTACAGGTTTGAGCCACCGCACCCGGCCATATATATATATTTTTTAATTGGAGATGGGGTTTTGCCATATTGGCCAGGCTGGTCTTGAACTCCTAACCTCAGGTGATCCGCCAACTCTGCCTCCCAAAGTGCTGGGATTACAGGCATGAGCCACTGCGCCGGCCCATATTTCCTTTTCTGGTAACTATAGATGCTCTTTATAACTTTGAGTATATATTAATAATTGGGATAAAACAGCAGTGTCGCTGCTGCTTTTTCTGTAAATTTTGACACTTTTTTTTTTCTTTGCTGCTTTGACCACAAAGATACTGAACATAGTATGAAAATCATCTGTTTTAGAATTAGGCAGCCCTACTCAGCATAAATGAGGAGTGGCTTAAATGTGAAAAATATTTAAAAGACCTTCAGTCCACTTAGTCTTTGGCTGGGTCTTGACAAAAGCAAATCTTTATTTGTTTTCTGGTTTCCTATACAACATTTCACAATAGTGAAATAGAAAGTCCTCATTTGTCCTCATTTATTTTTATACTTTGCATGTTTACTTGCAGACACTTTCTCTACCTTTTCTCTTAAGTTTTACAAATTGACTTGAAAAGCTTAGCTCTTTAAAAGCCTTTCAGCAATAGGTGTATTGTTAGAGATGCAAAGGTTTGATCACTGCTTAGGAGCGATCCCTGCCTACTCAGATGTTTTCAGGATGTTACATTCTGTTGAAATGTGGTAAACTGGAACCAGCTGCTGAATTGGATTTTGAATAGCTAACCTACTGCAGCACCATTTTCTAAGGAAGAGCTTAGGATGCCCTAGGCAGAAAAGATTTTCATTTCACTTTCATTTCATTTGATTGAGGAGACTCTAGCTTGCTTGTTTGTGTGTTTATTACTGGGGGAGGGGGCGGAAGTTAAGGGGGGTAGGACGTTTGAAAACAAAAAGCCCAAGTTTCTGAAGTATGGGAGCGGAGAGAGATACTACCCAAAGAATGAGGAAGAGCTGCCCATTCTGCCAAACATTTTTATATTCTCAGGTCTTTAAACTTATTCCCTAGAAGTAATAAAGTTGTTTTGGAGCATTTATGCTTTATGATTATCTTGACTTTTGCCCTTTCTCTTCATTATTCTGTACCTCTAGCTTACCAGTGTTACACATTTGCATTCTAAAAATATAAATGCACATCTTTTGTGTTTTTTTATGAGGAGCAGTTTATGTTTCAGCTTTGTCTTTTCTTGCATGTCTTATAACCTTGTATATTCTGCTAAAACATTCCGAGAGAATGTTATGTTAGTGTTCCCTTCTGTTTCCATAATATTAGTGTGTCAGTTTTCCCATTGTTCACTTCTTCACATCTCTAAATATACAATCTATGTGTGCCGTCAAAATTTGAGGTAATTTGTCAGAACATATATAATACAATAAAAAATAAACATAAAAATCACAGAAAATATATACTAGAATAATAGGTAAAGGGTGACGAAAGTGAGAATGCATATATAATCATTCTTCATGAGGGAGAATACTATACAGAATATTTTTTTTTAAATCCTTTGAATGTACCTCTTTTTTAAGAAAAACACCAACTCAGTAATAAAAATAGCTACACGCAGTATATGCTACCCATCAGAAAGAATCCATAGATTGAAGCCATGGATTGAAATTTTTGGTCAAAGCAGTCATTGGTTGTTACTTAGGTCTCCCAGTCTCATTCCGTGAAATGAATTTTGCTACAAGTCACAATATCATAGTTTTTCTGTTTGCGAGGAAAAAAAATTACTAGAGTTCAGGTGGTTGCCAACTTGAGTAGATCTGTATAAAATGCAGGGGAGGAGAATCAGCCTCAGAATTCAGCCTCCCTCTGCCCCAGCTCTTCCTAGCACATTAGACCAGGAGCAGCCCATCTTACAGAGCTGGAATGTGCCGCTCTGTCCCCACCAGTCAGTCAGCCAAGCTCATTCTTTTTAACACTGCTGTGTTCCTAGAAAAAGAAAGTGTTCAAGAAATCGGTGGATGTTATGTAGGTGATAAAGAATTGGTACTCATGGATAAGAAATTAGAGGCCAAAAAAGATTGGAATCTCTACCAAAACAAGTGAGAAAAATTTTCTGGTTGACTCAGAAGGCACTAAGGGGTTAATAGATTCGGAAGAACAGGAGAGAAAATAGTAACAATTCTAGGCAGCTAGGAGTGTTGATGTTAGACAGTATATATGGAAGGGAAGAAAAAAGACCATAGTAAAATAGGAACTTTAAAACTGATTCCATAACTTCACAGTGCTACATCATTTATTGTGTAACATGTATTGAAGTGGTATGATTTTAACATACTATTCATTTAAATCATTACTGTGTGGAATACTGGCATTAGTTAATGTTTACTACCAAATTTAAGACTGTAGGAGCTAGGCTGTGCATTTTGTTTGTGTATTTAAATTTTGTTTCTAAAATGTATGGATACAAGTTTCTTCCACTGGGATGAGCTTTAAAAAAAAGAAAGAAAAAACCATCAGTACTGAAAATAAATGACAAAAGAGAAAGTAGACCTAAGTCAATTTATCTTTTCTTTTTCCTCCATCTGGTACAAGTAATTTACAACACAAAAATTCATCAGCACATCATGAGATAAGAAGTTGACTTAAATGGAAACACTTTATGCCTCAGTAGAAATGTATTGAATTTATAAAGGAGATACAGTAGGAAGTGAGTATTGTATTGTACATGTTCATAAACAGAATATTAGATCAGCAGTCATGTATAAAGGACTATTGAGGATTTTGGATGCCATCATTTATTGTAGCCATAAACTTTACAAATGACAAAACTTTATCATATATTTCTTCCTGTTTCTCTTCTAAATACAAGGATGATAAGAATTTCGTTTAAAATCAGCTATAGAGTATGAGTTTCTCTCCCTTATTTTTTGCACGTCCATTTTAGCCACACAGTCATGACTACCTTCTTTCCAACTGCAGTGCGATAGCTTCCTGATTGCCACTATAAAAGCTCTTCTTAACTTACTGTTTTAAGATGAAAATAAGATATGCTTCTTTAAAAAAAAAAAAAAAAATGTCTAGAAGAATCTGAGTAAAAGGTAAAAATTTCCCTCATTCCAACATGTTCCCATACCATGACCACCACACCTACACAACTAACTACACACAGACACAACGTATAGGAAAAAGTCTGGAATAATGAAACAGCCCAGACTGTTAACTGTGTTTGTATGTATGTCGAAGTATCCACACACATTGGAGTTGTTTTGGTTTAACACAAATAAAGATACACTCTACGTTGTTCTGTGACCTTTAAGTTTTTCCCCTAACATTACAAAATAATGGATGTGTTTCTATGTCAGTATATAAAGCCCTATTTCTTTTTAATGGCTAAATAGTATCCATCGTTTGAAAATTTATATAACCAGTTTCTTATCAGTGAACATTTTGTTTTTTCCAGTTTTCTACTTTGACAGACGATGGCAAAGATTCTTTCTGCACACATATGAGTGTCTCTGATAGGATTTCTGTAACTGAAACTTCCTGGACAAGGGTGTTTACATTTTAATTTTGGCAAATATTGTCAATTTGCCCACCAGAAAGCTTAAGAATTTATGCTCCTACTGACAGCACCTGGTAGTCCTATCTGCACTTACTATGTTACCAGAGTACAGGAATGTAAATCTTCATGAATACTTAAAATTTTAATAAGTTACTAGGCTTTAACAGAACATTTGTTTGAAATTTCTCTATATCATAAAACTTAGGAACAGATTGAACGAAGTAAGATAATTTTTAAATATCATTATTAACTATTCATTAAATCATAACACTCCATGGAAACTTGAGCATACCCCTGACCATCATGTTAATTAACTCATTCTCATGGAGATTGGAGATCAGCATGACCTTAGAATTTAGTAAAATTCTAAGTTTCCTGTCCATTTGGCTTTCTTCTGTCTTCATAGCTGGCTCAAAATGATCAGATACATTTTTCTATCACGAAAAATGCAACAACCACTACCAAATCAAGCAAAAACAAACGTTTAAAAAATCACCGTTAGATATAATTGTGGGTGCCAACAACTCACTCCAGAGGTTCCTACACACTGCTGCACTGTAGAGTCACCTGTGGAGCTACTAAAATCTTGACGCCCAAGCATCACCCCAACACAATTCAGTTCAAAAGTCTGAGCTGGGAACCAGGCATCAGTGGAGTTTAACGAGTCCCCAGGTGACTCCAGTGTGCACAGTTTGAGAACCACTGCTTTATTCTAAAACTTAGTCATTAAAAAGAAGAATTAAACATTTATCCTACCTGTCCTGTTCATATTTCAGGATAACTAAATAATTCTAGCTATTATGTAAAATATTCCAAAAGAATTCCTGCTGATAAATGTAGAAAGAATAACAAAATTAGAAAAATCACCAGTTTGCAAGCCCTAATGAAATAAGTCAAGCAAAAATTGTCAATGGATGCTGAAACCTCTTAAGTCCCAACCCTAGCTGTGCATTAGAATCACCCTGGGAGTTTTTAAAAATTCCGGTGTTCAGAATACGGCTTAGACTGATTGAATTGGAATATCTGAGTGTGGGACTTGGACAGCAGTAGTGTTAAAATTCCACCCAATTTTCAACGCAGGTGATTGCATTTTGCAACCAAGGTTGAGAACCATTGCATTAGGAGACAGGTTGGTGGTAAACTTGACAGAAGGATTAAGCTGCCACTACCTGCATTGCCTGATAGATCTTAGCAACCCTGAAAGTTGTGATATGAAAGGTGTCATGTACATGGCACCATTCATAAAGTATGCTACCCACAAAGGCTTGACCTGAAAGCTTTTAGCTATAACCTTCTGCTTAAAGAAATAGTGTATTTAGAGGAATAAGTAAATGACATGAGAAAACCATCAGACAAATTCAGGATGTGGAACAACTTAAAAGTGTATTGCTGCAGTTTCCTCAGTGCATCAAAAACACGAAAATGAAGGAATGGGTGCCCCTTTCTAAATTGAGGGACTTAAATAACAATTGTACTCAAATGCAATCAGTAAACCTTATTTCAGCCTGACTAGTACAAGCCAACTGAAGAAACACATTCCAAGACATCTGAAAACTTTGAATTTGAACTCACTATATGGCATTATGGAATAATTATGGTTTTATGAAGTCCTTATTTTTTAGAGATACAAACGGAAATATTTAGCGTTGAAATGATCCAATGTGAGAGATTTGTTTTGAAATTATATAACAAAGGAAAAAGATAATGGAAAAAAAGTGTGCATAATGCTGATAACTGTTAAACCTGGAATACATTATACTTTTTCTTTCTACCTTTATATATGTTTAAAACTTAAAAAAATTAAATGCAAATGCTTTAAACAAAAGTTTTGAAATACGAGGTTAAAAATGGTGTGCTGGAGTGACATGGTAAAGCCAGCAAAATTTTGACCGTATTCTGAAGGTCAGCCCTGACATAAATGGTATGAAGAAACCAACTATGAAATGGATGCATGAGTTTCCCAGCCAGTGCATATTATTTAATTTGTAGTTTCCACATATTTGGGATTTTGTGAAATGAATTTTTATTGAACAAATTACCTATATTATACAGAAGATCAGCCTTTCAAGTTTAGAACCATAGATGTCTCAATATGTTTTCATGGGCCACCACCAAATAAGAATATTAGATTTTGCCTTAGCAAACTTACACATAATATATGAACAGATCCCCAAAAGCACATTATATGAAAATCAAGTATCCAGTTTTAGCCTTTAATATTTCATGTTTGATATAAACATGCCAAATATTTAAACTGCCTCGTGCTTTTAGTGATATGTGAAGAAATGTACTACTAACTATCTAAAATAAAATAGAAATTGTCAAGTCTGAAAACCCTTCTTTTTCTATTACTACCTCCTCAAAACACAGAGCCTTCGTTCCTCAATTTATAACTATTGCTTTGGGACATATCTGAAAGTCACCCTCTATAATTTCACGTTTCATTCTTATGACAAAGTTAGTCTGCATGTGGCTTTATCTTAGTATATTTTACCAAAGAAAAAAAAAGATAACTAGTGGAAAAATATAGAAGATCTTATTTCAAAAGAATCGTTTCTTTCTTTTTGATAGTGAATATCATCCTTTATAGGTTTGTGTTTTTAAGAAGGCTTTTTTGGTTTTTAACAAAAGGAATCTTACTTTGTATCTCCCACTGACAGATATTCCCATTTCTATATTTGGTAACTTTTTTTTTCCCAAAGAGAATAAAAAGTGTCTTTGAAAAATATTGTAGGGTGATTTTTGAGCACTTAATTGTATTTTCCATAAGCTGACTTTTTACATTACAACAGATCCCTTACTTATCCCTTCTTCAGCTTTCCCTGATAGAAAGCGAGAGCCCCTCAGCCATTTATGAAGCCCGTTAAACTCAGTATTGGGCAAGTTATGTCTTGTTCATTTCACTTTGTATTTATAATTCTTAATTCCTTGTTGTTTTTCTTGTTTTCTTTTTATAGGTATAAAGTATAAATTTTTATAGTAGGTGTGACATCTGTATTTTAATTAGTAGCCAGACTGAAAATACTTAACATTCATTTTTATATGACTGTTAGTAGAAATTTCTCTTCAGTTTATTTTTTGTAAAATTTATTTTTAATGGTTTTATATTCTTGGACAGAATTTATATATGACCAGGAGATCTCTTTTAGTTTAGGCATTGTGGAAATCACTATGATACCAGTTTATGCATTCACAAAATTTACTTATACTATAGATTTGAATCCAGGCAGTCAAGCTTTACAGTGAATTTCAAGGCAGACTAGTTGATGCTTAAAGCAGAGTTTAAAGTGAAGTAGAAGATACTTCATTAATGGTTTCCATTTTCCAAGGCCTTTTATGCAACACTTTTTAGACGGGTAAAATTTTTAGAGCCATTGCCTTATTAATATTGAAAAGATAATATAAATATGCACAAGACCCAAGAATCTAGAAATACTCAAGAACCAGACCAGAAATAGTTTCAAGAAACATGGTCTTTCTGCATTTCCTTATGTCTTTACTGCCACTAAAATCCAACTTTTAAATGATATCTTATGTATATAGTAGCTTATATTTGAATCAACAAACTCCAAGTATGTGTAATATTCTTAAAATATCTGTCAACTTGTATTTTCTCCTGTGGAGGAAGGAATACTATTGGTGCTTCATGTTTCCATCACCCTGAAACAACGTTTCTCACTCTGAAACAGGGTTTCCCAGTGGCCTTGTTCCCTCTGATGATAAGCTTACCTGCTATAGAAATAAATCTTGTATGTCACAGAAGGTATAAAGAGGAAAAATCTTTTTCGTGCCATCACCCATGTTCTCTTCCAGAATTTGGCTTTACTTTTTTGCCATGGGAGGCACTGGACGATTTCTGCACCTCTGTGGAAAGTAGACTCCCTTGTAAGCCTGTGATCCTACAGGAAAGGAGAGCCCCATGACCAGACAGGAAGTTGAGTCCATGTAACACAGCATTTTCTACTCTTTTTTTCCACAAAATGTTGCCCCTCTGGGTATGACAGCCTAACCTCAGCTCACAGGCCAGAGAGTTGGAAGAAACCGTCAAGGAGAGTATTATCTGCCTTAACATCGGGTGCTATTGCCGTCCCAAGAGTCCTGCCAGAACTCACACTACACATTCTTTATGTAAGGGCAAACCCCTAAATACCACAGCAACTCAGAACAGACCCAAGCAAGGAGGTTCCAGTGTGCTGGACTATGAAAGACTAGTCACAGGGTTGTCTATACTAAAAATCTCCTTACTGATCTCTCAGTTCCTGTTTCCATGGTGATTTTACACACACTACAGACCTTCCTCCTTTCATACAGCAAGACATAGATTAACAAAGCAGAACCATTTTAATAATTTCAGGTTCATTAGAGAGGCCTTAGACTCTTTTACTAAGCATATCTTCATGCACACTCTATATTTGGGGATGTACATTATGAAAAAGATAAAATATCTCACTTTGTATTCCATCTTTTACCATGAGCTTAATGAGGTGGATGATATACCAGATTTTCATAGCCCTACAGTGTTGTTGTCCCTTACCCGCTAGTATTTTTTATAGATGCACCATAACATTTTTTCTAATTATATATTTTTAAATATTAGAGCACTCAAATGAAATGTAATAGACAAGAAGGCCCATGATTCCAATAATTTTGCAGTCTTTGGCACAAATGGAGATTTCATTCTACCTTGAAGCTTGTTTAGTTTCTCTGTCTTTAGATATACATTTTCTTCGAAGATGCTAATTTGATGTTTGAAAGTTCCCCATAGTATATTTCTGGTGTCCCAGAAAACATGTTTGTGATTTTTTTTTTTTTAAGCAACACATGTTCTTCAGTACACTGATTAAAGAAGTAACATTCACATGCTGTTTGCCATTTTTACTTATAAAAATGTCTCTTGATTTCTTATTCTGATTGTGCTAAATTGTAATATGCCAACTATTTAATTATAGGTTACAACATTCATCATGAAATGATTAACTGCATACTATATGCCTCTGTGTTTCTCTAGTGAATTTGACTAACATCTTTCATTCCACATAGCAGAGGTTTTTAAAATTCATTCATCTTAAAGTAAGATTGTTTAAATAATACATAATTGGTAAATGTGAACCCTACCATACTACAGTGAGGAATACTTTATCCAGTAAAATTAGAAGATGTGTTTTCTGTTTACCTGAGATATGATGTCTGTGCATACATAGGTTTGTGCATGTATATAGATAATTTGTGGATTACAAGTTTTCAAAGAAACAAAATAGTAACACTATTTTGAAAACCATTTAAATTTCTTTTCATAAATCAGAATAGATTTCAGGATACTTTGATCTCTGCAGCTATTCTTCATTATTGTTGGGCTCTGCTAAGGAAACAGAAAAATAACTGAATGGCCGAGCACAGTGGCTCATGCCTGTAATCCCAGCACTTTGAGAGGCCAAGATGGGCAGATCACTTAGGGTCAGGAGTTTGAGACCAGCATGGCCAACATAGTGAAACCCCGTCTTTACTAAAAATACAGAAATTAGCTGGGCATGGTAGAACACACCCGTAATCCCAGCTACTCAAGAGGCTGAGGCATGAGAATCACTTGAGCCCAGAGATTGCAGTGAGCCAAGATCATGCCACTGCATTCCAGCCTGTGTGACAGAGACTCCGTCTCAGAAAAAAAAAAAAAAAAAGAAAGAAAAAGAAAAAATAACTGAAGACCTTATTTATAGTATAGAAGTTGATTGCTTTATAGTTTATATTAAATAAATCTTTTATTAACTCTTACTTTTATATTTACTTAAAGATAGGTCACAAAACCTAAGTCCTGTCCTTTAAACCCAGTTCCTTAGATTTTCAAATTGGATTCTGGGCACCTGAGAATTTTGTATTTTAGTGTTCTAGTTAGCATCTCAGTGTCCTTTTCTATATTCTGTTTTCTAGGGTGTGGCATTAAAAAATATATGAAACAGAGTCAGGTCATAATATTTAAAAGGAATATGGCTCTTATATTACTTTTGGAATAATTTTGTATTGTTTAAGATACTAATTTTGTGAAGTTTTATTAGGGCAACCAGTATGGAATCACATATCTCATGATTCGTGCTTTCTCTGAGGTTATTTATTTTAAATAGCTTCTCATAAGGAAGAGTTTAAATGAGCAAGATTGTTACATGGTTTCTGAGAATATGTTTCATTGAGTGGAAAGACACAATTGCTGAGCTACAGTTTTTAGGGTATATGTTCCTCTTTTTCGTTTTTTTTTTTTTTTTTTTTTTTTTTTTTTTTTTTTTTTTTTTTTTTTTTAGCTCTGAATAGCTTTCTTTAAAAAGTGGGTGGGTGGGCAGCTTACATAAAATTCTAATGGTTTTGGTTTCCATGGTGAAAAATGTTGAGACCCTGACACTACATGCCACCTAGTGTTTCTAAACCAAAAGCTTTAAAATATTAGTGTCCCAGATTTTACCTTACATTTAACTAACGCTGAGAACTATCTGAACATCTTTTTCTTTTCCAAGACAGTACATTTTTCCATGTATGTGAAGCCTTGAGGCTACCACAGTGGTACTTTTTATCTGTAGTTTGTTGCTAGTTCATATTTGCTTTCCCAGGGTTCCATTCCTGATAGAACAAAGGTTGACTGCTGCATAGCTCTGATTTCAGGCCAGCACCTGTGCAGCTATTCCCAGCTATTCTAATTCCTTAGCATTTTACTTGATCCTTAGCAAAACTCCTTTGAGAATTACTGTATAAGAATGTTTAGAACTCTGGAAACTCATGATAGAAGCTGTACAAATGAAGCAGAGCACTTTATGGTATTGTCAGCCTGACAGTGACTCAGCTCATGTTTCAACGTGTACCAGGGAAACCATATACAATCTTTAATCTTTGCTGAAATTCCAAACTTAAGCAATCAGAACTGTCACAGAATTCTACCACATAGAAGCATTCTGTCAAATAATATAGCAGGAGGCAGGTCATTAAAAACCTATACTAAGAATGCCTGCTAATCTTTCCAGAGGCTAGGAAACAAAATCTTGAATTGAATCTGACATCAAGTTAAAGGTTTAGAATGCACTGGGATTTCCCACTTCTCCCTTAAACCTTGTATTCACCTTCTAAAGCAGCTTAATCAACAGTCCCTAAAAATTTTACTTTGCTTTATATAGCCAAACTTCATTGAACACAGTAAGGTAAAGCCACAGTGCAATGCCAGGCATGAGTCAGCACTCAGTAAAAGGAAGCTGCTGCTGTTACTAGGAGTTTGCTTGTTCAACAAATATTTACTGAGCACCTACTGAGTACTCTGCACCATCCTAGACACTGAGGATATAACAAACCAGATAAAAGTCTGTCTGCCCTTGTGCAGCTTATATTCTAGTGGGGAGAGATGGTGATAAGTACGATACAGAAAGGGAAAACTGGCCTCTTGTGGTAAATGGATGCTACTTAGATGTTACTTCCTTTAGGAAAATTTTCCTAAGCTCCATTCCCCCAGACACACACACACACACACACACACACCCCATATCTTCTCTCATAACTGCATAGGGCCTGGTGTATACTAGTACCCAGAGGGAGAAAGGGAGGGAGGAAAGGAGGTAGACATTTAAATCTTTAGGATTGTATGTTAAACTCCGAATGTGATAAGAATTAAATTAAATTAATTAAAATCTTTGAAGTGAGAGTGAAGCAGCATTTCTGAAAAAAAGTTTGTTAATATAAGGGTTAAATGCGAGGAAGAAATGGCTTGTATTGAAGTCCATTGGAAAATAGGAAAATATATTTTGAAGATATTAGAGAAAGAAGGACATACGGGAATTAAACTGGGAAGACGCAGCATGATCTATACCACCTAAGTTTACAACATAAAAAACCGAAGTTTGAATGGGGTTTGTTTTTTTCAAGTTCAAGATGGCAAATGGTACTGTTAAATTAAAGGAGATAATGGAAGAGATGGGTTTGGCTGGAAGAAACAATGATTAGGTTAGACTTGCCCGTATTCCTTTAAAAAAGACTAAAGGAATAAAATAAGCAGATGAACAAGAAAGTTTTCATTGCTTGGCAATTCTAAAACTTTGTATAGAGTTCCTTTGACTGTAGGTGACATGAAATATAACATAAAATGTGCTCTACCTTCAGAGGCTTCATCACCAAGCTCAATAATATGAACATTGTGTAATTTTTCATTTTTAATTGTTAATAAGATGGAGGACCCTTCTTAAAATACTTGGTCTCCATTCTCAGTCTTTTAATCCCTTGGAGGAAGGTGTCTGAGAGGTCAGTTTTCCAAGGGGAACAGGATCAGTTTTCAGATTTTGACTTAATATTGAGACTTATAATTATAACAAACAACATTTATGAAATTCAGCAAAATATATTAATGAAGTATAAGTTTATGGAACACATTCATATAGTTAAGAGTCAAATGTGCTGTGTAATCTGAAAATACAGCCTTGTATTAGCATATAGATTCTAAGATGCTATTGACAAATATTTGAACCTTTTTAGCAAGTTTTTATGTAGTATTACTATGTTTAGCTGTTTAAACTTTTCTTCTTACAGATGTGCCAAATACTGGTGTAAGCAAACCTAAAGTTTCTGACGCTGTCCATCCCAACAACTATCTCATCAGGACAGAGCCAGAACAAGGAACCCTCTATTCACCAGAACAGACATCTCTTCATGAAAGTGAGGGTCTGTTGTGTTATCTTTTAAGTATTGGATTTGCTTTTAAGATTTTATTCTTGAAAGTGAGTGTCAGAAGTGTGTATAATAAAGATATTTCTTGGTTTCATTCTCACAGGATCATTGGGTAACTCAAGAAGTTCAACACAAATGAATTCTTATTCTGACAGCGGATACCAGGAAGCAGGGAGTTTCCACAACAGCCAGAACGTGAGCAAGGCAGACAACAGACAGCAGCATTCATTCATAGGATCAACTAACAACCATGTGGTGAGGAATTCAAGAGCTGAAGGACAAACACTGGTTCAGGTAAGCTGAACACATCAAGATCTCTGCAAAGAAATACCCTGCGGCCGGGCGCAGTGGCTCACGCCTGTAATCCCTGCATTTTGGGAGGCCGAGGCGGGTGGATCACCTGAGGTCAGGAGTTCAAGACCAGTCTGACCAACATGGTGAAACCCCATCTCTACTAAAAATACAAAAATGAGCCGGGCGTGGTGGCGGGCGCCTGTAATCTCAGCTACTCGGGAGGCTGAGGCAGGAGAATCACTTGAGCCCGGGAGGCGGAGGTTGCAGTGAGCCGAGATCGCACCACTGCACTCCAGCCTGGGCGACAGAGCGAGACTCCGTCTCAAAACCAAAAAGAAAAAAAAAAAAAAAAAGAAATACCCTCCTAGTTGAAGATCTGTTATAAGTATTTCTTATTAGAAATCAATATGTATAATTTTTGTAGAATGGATAAAATAGTAAAATCATTTTATTGTATTTGAGATACAATGTTAAATGTATTTGTTTCTATGAGTTAGCTCCCACTGATGAATTCTGATTAGTTCCTGGACACAGTAGAGTAATTCTTCTGGAAACAACAAGTTTGGCATGAGGAGAAGAGTCTAAGGGGAATATAAGAGGGTTGGATGGAATGTTTTGGTCTGAGTGGTTATGAGTTCCTAAAAATACTGGGGCTAAAATATGCTCTAAAAAGCTCCAGAGGGCAGGGTGCTATTCCCACACCTGCATAAAATGGGATTTGCCCATTCTAACCAAAGACTATTACCATCATCACTGGAATTATTCTCTAAAAGTACATTTCTTTTCTTTTACTAGAATAGAGATATTCCTGCTTAAAGAAAGGTATTGTATAGAAACATATCCATTCTGTTAAGTGAGGGTTCTCTAACTTGATAGCAAAAAATATATATTGCATGTGTATTTCTAAAAACTCTTTAGCTCCTTTCTCTTTACCACTGTATTCACATCAGTCCACCAACATGTCCCAGGATTCAGAGAGGCAATAGGAGTCCTGCATGGTCGTAACCAGTGAGGATAACTATCTGTGCCAGGACCCCAAAATCCCCAGTGCTTGCTTCGGAGCTGAAAAGTAGCAAGATAATCAGATAAGTTAGGAGGACACTTTGCTGCTTCTACTGCAATACAGGAAGCTCTACAGGTACACAGCAGTGGGTCACAGTTCCCAGTGCCCACAGAGATACATAATACAACTTTGTCACTTTTGCTGAGCAATTCAGGAGAAATTTCAAAGTCATTTAAAACATGTTTGTATTAAACACAAATATAGCACATGAATTTTTCAAGCTAAAATGGGAAATCTTGTGCATGTGGCAAGCGACTGCCAGCTGCACCCCCGGTCCTCAGATTATACATTTACTCCTTTGCTGTTGGGGATGCTTTGGTGGAAAAATTTGAGAAGCTCTGGACTAAATGCTAATGGGAGTTCATCTGCTTAGGTGAATTTCTATATCAGCGGGTCTGAAATCACACTTTTCAAAAGTAGTGTATCTATATAAATTTTATTGCCCTTAGTGTAGTGGTCATGTAAACACTCCTTCCTTTAAGAGTAAGTTGATTTTCTCACTAGAGCTAAAGAATTGTTTGCAAGGGGGCATCTGAGACTTAATTTGCATGTAGTCTAGGCAACACATTTCCTAGTTGTCTGGACCAACTATCACTTCATTTTGGTAGTTGCAAGTCATGTGGGATTCTCTTTGCATTTTGTTAGCACTATTACCACCCAATCATGCTTTTTTTTTTTTTTTCTTAATTGATAGAGACAAGGTCTCACTCTGTCACCCAGGCTGGAGTGCAATATGGCACAATCATAGCTCACTATTCTCAATTGCCTGGGCTCAAGTGATCTTTCTGGAGTAGCTAAGACTGCAGGAACATGCCACCATGCCCAGCTGATTTGTTTGTTTTTTGTAGAGGCCGGGCCTCACTATGTTGCCCTGGCTGGTGTTGAACTCCTGGCCTCAAGCAATCCTCCCTCCTGAGTCTCCCAATGTGTTGGGATTACAGGGGTCAGCCACCACACCTAACCCCAATCATGCTTGTTAACTTTCTAGCTATCTACTGATTTTTAAACCCCATCTTCTTTGCCTTGTTGTTTGTTTACCATCCTCTTTCCTCCCCATGTCTTCTCCACTGCTTATTGCCTTCCCAAAATTGTTGAACTTGAGCACACGGTGAGGTCTTACTGCAAGTGTTTCAGCCAGCCCAGTTGCATTCGACGCCTGGAGGCAGAGCAGACATCCTCGTATGACCTCTAAGGGTATACAAGCCCTCATCTGATCCCCACTTCTTTCCTTACCTCCCGAACTAAAAGTGGTTGTGGGTTGTCATCCTAAAAGTGACGACAACTAGACTCTAGCAACCACTACAGAGGTAACAGAGCAGCCTGGTCCTGAGCTTCTAACCTGGAGCCCTAATGTCTGTCTTTATTTCTCAGTTGGCTCTCCTTTTTCCCATACCTGTTCCCCTTGGGCCCCTTCTCCAGCCCAACCATTCCTTTTTATTGTTGCACAGCATCAAAAACAGTGTCCAGCACCTGCTGTAATTGCAGGAATCAACAGATTCATAGTAGGATCAGCCATGGCAGAAATGTTCATTTTCCAACCTAGTCTTTTCCAGCTTGCTAAGCCAAGAACCCAACAGAGGCTTTGACCATTCCTCCTGCTGGAATAGATTTGGAGGTGCCTTTTTTTTTTTTCACATCTCTTTAAATCCACCAACTAAAGCTAAGAACTCATAGATTGGAAGAGGTAAAAAGAAATGGCTAAAGTGAGGAGAAGCTATGCTTGATCTAAAGGAATCAACAAATTTGCCTAGACCACCTTTGTAGCCAAGCTGTTCCCGGAAGTAAATTCACAGTGGAGAGCGCCAGACCCACACTTGATCCAAATGTTCATTTATTCCACAATGAAAGAACATGTTCCTTTTGTTAATGGGACCAACCCATAAAGAAAAACAATGATAAATATTCCACTAGCTACATTTAGACTGATATATTCAAATTATATTCAAATTTTTGTTTTACATAAATGTATTGCCTTGGCCAAACTTTGCCTCACAGGGAATGAAGTAAGTACATTGTTCCGGTGCCCCTTCACGCTCATGAATTACTTGTAACACTTAGAATAAAACATTTTATGTGCTGTGAACAACGCATGGGCAATAGTTAAAAATGTAAAGATAAAAAGGAGTATTAAATGTCTTCAGATCTCTTTTTACGGGTTAATTTTAGCATTTGGTTTAAACGACCAAAAAAAAAAAAAATGTAAAACAACTGAAGCACCATGAGGAAAAATTAATGTCTGGCTCAAAGTGTAAAAAGGAAAAGAAACGTAGACGCCTAAAATAAATAGTGGATTCACATTCTGTAGTGAGCTATGTGTATTTCTTTTGTAATGGCAATGAACACAAAACCCTGGATAAACCCATTCTCTTTTTTCCCCCCTTTCATCAGCCATCAGTAGCCAATCGGGCCATGAGAAGAGTTAGTTCAGTTCCATCTAGAGCACAGTCTCCTTCTTATGTTATCAGCACAGGCGTGTCTCCTTCAAGGGGGTCACTGAGAACTTCTCTGGGTAGTGGATTTGGCTCTCCGTCAGTGACCGACCCCCGACCTCTGAACCCCAGTGCATATTCCTCCACCACATTACCTGCTGTGCGGGCAGCCTCTCCGTACTCACAGAGACCCGCCTCCCCAACAGCTATACGGCGGATTGGGTCAGTCACCTCCCGGCAGACCTCCAATCCCAACGGACCAACCCCTCAATACCAAACCACCGCCAGAGTGGGGTCCCCACTGACCCTGACGGATGCACAGACTCGAGTAGCTTCCCCATCCCAAGGCCAGGTGGGGTCGTCGTCCCCCAAACGCTCAGGGATGACCGCCGTACCACAGCATCTGGGACCTTCACTGCAAAGGACTGTTCATGACATGGAGCAATTCGGACAGCAGCAGTATGACATTTATGAGAGGATGGTTCCACCCAGGCCAGACAGCCTGACAGGTGCGTACAAGGTGACAGTGCTACATAAAACCCAGTGAGGAAATCTTCTGTGTAACTAAAGCTGAAACAAAGAATGAAAAGGTGGAAAGGGCTCATTCATGTTTTTAATCTCAGAATTTAAACTATGAACTTAAGGTTAACTTGTCTTTCAGGCTCTGTAATTCTTAATACATGAAATTATATACATTTATATCAATAGAATCATTTTGCAATGGATACAACTCTTTTGTAATATTTCCCCCTCAAAATGTTAGGGTTTAAAATGTACATTTTTTTGCATTTCAGAAGTATTCATTGGAATTCTAAGCAGTTGACTAACTTTTTTTTAATGAAATATTTTTTACCAGCCAGGCCTACCCCTAAACATACCCTAAAGTTATGTTAAAAGGTGGTATCAGAATATTTGTTTAAATATTTAAATTTTTTCTTTAGAAATACTTCGGTAGTATAGACTAGAATATGAATTTTATCGCCTACTTAACTTTGGCATTTTAATGGAAAGTGCACAAAGCACTTATAAATTACCTTTACATGCCACTCCTATTAAAGCAGTAAGACAACAGATCCCTAATACAGCTGTTCCAACTTCAGGGTTTTTCATGGAGGGTTTCCCACACAATGTAAAGATTTGGTTATTTTAAATAAAATGCAATTTAACTGTAGTGTTTTAAATTATATTTTAAAAGTAACATATACCGGCCGGGCGCGGTGGCTCACGCCTGTAATCTCAGCACTTTGGGAGGCCGAGACGGGCGGATCACGAGGTCAGGAGATCGAGACCATCCTGGCTAACACGGTGAAACCCCGTCTCTACTAAAAAATACAAAAAACTAGCCGGGCGAGGTGGCGGGCGTCTGTGGTCCCAGCTACTCGGGAGGCTGAGGCAGGAGAATGGCGTGAACCCGGGAGGCGGAGCTTGCAGTGAGCTGAGATCCGGCCACTGCACTCCAGCCTGGGCGACACAGCGAGACTCTGTCTCAAAAAAAAAAAAAAAAAAAAAAAAGTAACATATACCGAATGGTAAAAATTAAAACTATACCGGAAAATACTGAAATGAGTGAAAGCCTTTTACCCTCACCCAGTCCCATCACAGTTGATGTGACTTTCAGAATGTTTCTTTGCATTTACAGATACACACAATCCATGCAAATCTGCACACACATTGTGTTTTCTACTGATGGAATTCTGTCATATAGATCTCCTATACTTTGTTCTTTTCACTTACTGTGTCTTAAGAGCTCTACCTCATTCTTAATAGATGCATGGGACTCATTTTTCATAGATAATATCAATTTGTCATTTTCCTACTAATGGACATTTAGGTTGTTTGTTATGTTTAGCTATTAGAGATGATGTAGTATAGTATACATTGTTCTACCTGCATATTTCACATAAGTACTAGGGTAACTGGGATCCAGTAGAATTGCTGCATCAAAATATGTGTGTATTTTTACTTTGAGAGATATTACTTAGAATTGCCTTCTAAGAAGGTTACACACGGATTTATGTTTCTGCCAGTAGTTTGAGTGCCTGTTTCTCTATACCTTGTCTACACTGCACTAGTGCTGCATATTCCAAGTTTTTCATCTTTGCCAGTCTGATAGGTAAAAAGCTGTACCTCATTTTTTTAAAGGGCTTTTATTGAGTTATGACTGAGGTTGAAGATTTCATATGTTCATCAACAGCTTTATTTTGTTTTGTTAAACTATAAGTTCAAGTCTTTTGTCTATTTGTATAATTTGTGAAAGCTTTTTTTTTGCTAAAGTTAGCACCTCATAATATGCTTCTCAAGTATTTTTTCCATTTTGTCACTTGTCTTTTTCTTTCATTTTAGTTTTAATTTACAAAACTTGTTTAACATTTTTACATAGTAAAATTAGTATCTTTTTATGGCTTCTAGGAAAGTTTAAGCCTTTTGAGATTTTTCTGATTGAATAATTTTGCCTGGAGAATTTATATTGAACTTGATTTTTGAGCTCAAAGAAATTCTTAGTGGAGAAACCACCTCTTATTCATTCATCCATCCAAGAAGTATGTTTGGCTTAGATATTTTTTGCAATGCCTCTGAAAAGTATGCAGCAAAATGATGTAGGAATCATTTATGAAATTCTACCTCCCAAGGAAATCTTAGAAAATAAATAGTTCTGAGGACTTCCATATTCTCCCTGGGTATATAGAACAGCTATGCAGAAATCCCTGCTTGTAAGAGAGTAAAGAGAAGACTGGAGGAAGGAAGCCAGCATATAAATTATTGTCTCCTTGTTTAACCCTAAGAGGGCTCATTTCCTCTGGTTTAAACAGTCCATTTCTCTGACAGTGCAGGTAAAATTAGACTTTATGTTTTGGGGGGGAAATATATATAATGTCTATTTTTTAGGCCTAGACTCTCAGTGATTTTTTTCTAGAAATACTGCAGTATTCTCAAGAAGCAAAGTGTTCTTAATTTCAAAGGATTAATAGCCTGCTAATTGATAAGCCTAAAGCAATATTTTGTACTAAATTCAGGGACTTGGATATTTGGTGATCATAATTTAAATGATGATACAAACTTACTTTCTACTACAGACATATATATATATACTCTAATATGCTCATTTCAGAATAATCATAGCATGTCAAGAAAACTTTAGAGGAGATAAAGAATCGATCTTTGAAAGATAAATTTATGTTTATTTCTAATGCCATAAATATAAAGATTTTGAATCACATGGAATCACTATAATACTAGCTAAACTAGTATGTTTGTGGAATTGCAAATAGAAGGTATTGGTTGGATAAATAATGCAGTGGCGTATCAGTGTTTTCCATTATTTGGAAGGGGAAGTAGTGTAATTAAAAATTAATCTGTGGAAATACCTATGAAATTTTATTTATTTATTTATTTATTTTTGGAGGCAGAGTCTCACTCTGTCACCAGGCTGGAGTACAGTGGCTCACTCTCGGCTCACTGCAACTTCCATTTCCCGGGTCAAGTGATTCTCCTACCTCATCCTCCCGAGTAGCTGGGGCTAAAGGCACACGCCACCACACCCAGCTAATTTTTGTATTTTTAGTGGAGACGGGGTTTCACCATGTTGGCCAGGATGGTCCCAATCTCTTGACCTCGTGATCTGCCCGCCTCGGCCTCCCAAAATGCTGGGATTATAGACGTGAGCCACCACACCCAGCCCTGAAAAAATTATTTCTAATACCAATTATAGAACATAATTATTTGAATTCCAGTTTCAGTAATAGTAAGTTACAGTGAGCTCTCTATACATACTCATTTTACTTAATCTACAGAGGCTATTTACTGTAATTTTTTAAAATGCTAATCTATAGGACTGTGTACATGTGTTTTTAAACACATGAGCGGGTAAACAAAAATAGTAGTAGACATTATTGTGTTATTCAGAAGGATTCTTAATATCAAGAAAGTGCTACATCCCACTAAAGTTCTAAGTCTTTTATTTCCCATTATAGTCTATCACATAATAGTAATTCCAATTTACTAATGATCCTATAGTGAGTGAACATCTGCCAGTTACTTTTTATATTTCTAAATGCAAAGAGCTCATTTTGTTACCTTCTCATGAAATCATAGTCAGTGTTTACAAAACCTTTCAGATTGCATGGATTCCAGTGAAGAATCCAGCCAGATACTTAGAGAATGAGAATATAACATTGTAATGGTGATGCAGAATGCTTTGTCTTATTTCACATCCCAGTGCAGTGGTGGGAGCACGAGGACTCAACCAATGTCAGAAGCATCCAGTGCCCAGCTTGGCTCTGTCCAAGTGTCAGTGATCCTCAGTGTCTTGCACTGAGTTGTGAGTGTCTGTGGCTCTGTTGGGTGTTACAACAGCACCTCATAATGATAAAATTATTGAGGACTAGGTACATTCACCTTTCTGCTTTATGTCACTGTTAGCAAAAACTGTGCACTTTTGTCTAAGGTATTCATGGGCTCCATAAAGAAATAGAGCTTAGACTGTGCTAAAAATAATAATAAGAAGAAGAAGAAATTGGCCAGTGACTAAAAAGCTGAAATCCTCAAAAGGAAATTTTGCAATAGCAATCATAGTGTCATCTTTGAAGTTGGTTTCCATGGCCCCCTTCTTGGTGGGCTTACCTTCCTCTTTAACCTGGTGTTTGTGGAAGGCTCTGTGGAGTTCAGACTTTTCCTCACCACATGCCATTGCTCCATGAGGGATACCTGTGTCCAGTATTGGATGTATAATGACAGAGCACTGACATGTGCTTTCCTCCCAGCTCGGCAGGGAAGTAGCTCTCCAGTGGGGAGGAATCACATTTCCTTTGGGACTCTGTTTCCTCGGTTTTGAAATGAGGTTTGGGTGGATAATTTCCCGGTTATAAGATTGTATAAACCTGTGGTCTTCATTATAGCAAGAGGGGAACCAGTAGCTAAAACCCACATTGATTCATTTAGTTTCTTTCCGTGTCACATTGCTGTCCAGGGTAGGTAATAATCATTCAGTTTAGAAGCTGTATGCATGCATTAACTTTCTTGCCTCTCCTCACTAAGCAACATATAATTAGCACTCATATTCAGGCCCATTTGCTTTTAGTTGTGATTTGATTAACTGAACTAACAGGATGGGAACAATCTTTTTTTTTTTTCTTTTTTTTTTTTGAGACGGAGCCTCACGTCTCACTCTGTCACCCAGGCTGTAGTGCAGTGGCACGATCTTGGCTCATTGCAACCTCCCCCTCCCAGGTTCAAGCAATTTTCTGCCTTGGCCCCCCGCAGGTTCAAGCAATTCTCTGCCCAGCCTCAGCTGGGATTACAGGCACCTGCCACCATGCCTGGCTAATTTTTGTATTTTTAGTAGAGTCGGGGTTTCACCACCTTGGCCAGGCTTGTCTTGAACTCCTGACCTCGAGATCTACTCGCCTCTGCCTCCCAAAGTGCTGGAATTATAGGCATGAGCCACCGTGCCCAGCCAGTCTTACCTTTTTATAATTACTTATTTTGTTAATGATTTGCCATTTTTTAAAAAGCAAATATTTGCTGACTGGCTTCAGATATGTTTGTGCTTTCTCTTATGTTTGGGATATACCCTTAATTGATATTTTTACAAGTGACAGACTCTACTTACTAATAATGCAAGTCACTTCTGAGCATCATAATATAGAAAATATTCATTCAGTCTTTTTAAGAAAATGAAATGTTTGCGTTTGAAGTATACCTTTTTATCATGAGTCCCATGTGTAAACATTAGTTATTAGCAGTTTGAATCAAAATATTTAAAATGATTTAATGTTCATGTACTACTAACTTTGTGTTTTTTCTTTATACTAGAAAGAAGGTAAACAAGAATCTGGTATGTGAGTTCTTATAAAAACAACAGTTTTTTGGGTTTGATTTTTTTTTTTAAAGAAAGGAAAAACATAATGATAAATAGTATTTTATAATAATATTAGTTCACTGATAATATTACAAAACTTAGAGCACAAAATTTCCAGTGTTTTTCTGTAAAAATTATATGTGAGTTAACAGACAGTTCAAAACAGCTTTTAAACATCAGCCTTTACCAAGTACATCATGTAGGCATTCTGTTAGATGTTGGGATTCAAAGAGGTGTGAGATGGTGGGTCTTGCACCCAGAGAGAAGCTGATTGTCCACTAAATGAGACTGGCAGGTCTGCAGGGTAGGAAGAGAGCAGCATGAACCACTGCTCGTATAAAGCTTTTAAAGTGAAAATGATATAATAATAGGTCATTCTCTGTTTGATCACCATCATAAAATAGCTTATTGGAGGATGAATCTCAGTGTATCATATCATTTAATTTTTTGTTATTTTTCTTAGAAAATCTACTTTCATCTTGCTGCCAAGAGAAAGTGTTTTGTTTGTTTGTTTGTTTGTTTGCTTTTTAGACAGAGTCTTGCTCTGTCACCCAGGCTGGAGTGCAGTGATGGATCTCGGCTCACTGCAAGCTCCGCCTCCCAGGTTCACGCCATTCTCCTGCCTCAGCAGCCTCCCGAGTAGCTGGGGCTACAGGTGCCCGCCACCATGCCCGGCTAATTTTTTTTTTTTTTTTTTTTTTTTTTTTTTTTTGGTATTTTTAATAGAGATGGGTTTTCACCATGTTAGCCAAGATGGTCTTGATCTCCTGACCTTGTGATCCACCCTCCTCAGCCTCCCAAAGTGCTGGGATTACAGGCATGAGCCACCACGCCCGGCTGAGAAAGTTGTATTTAAAATACATATATGGAGTCCTTTTCACATGTGTCATTTCTCTTTGGTAAAACTTACTAGTTTTAGTGTTTAGATTTAACACTTGGTCCTATTGGTTAGGATTTTCTTAGTATATATCTACGTATGTATGTATGTATTTATTTATTTTGAGATAGGGCCTCACCTGGTCACCCAGGCTGGAGTGCGGTGGTGTGATCATGGCTCACTGCAACTTCGACGTTCTGGGTTCAAGCAGTCTTCCAGCCTCAGCCTCCTGAGTAGCCGGGATCACAGACATACACCACCATACCCAACTAGGTTTTTTAAAAATTATTTTTTGTAGAGATGGGGTCTCACTCTGTTGCCCAGACTTGTCTCAAATTCCTGGGCTCAAGCCATTCTCCCACCTCTGCCTCCCAAAGTGCTGGGATTACAGGAGTTAGGATTTTAATTAGGGTTTATGTTTTTAACCTCACTGTGATTGTCTCAGTTCTTAATGATGTAATTTTTGTGCCTCTAGGCTTACGGAGTTCCTATGCTAGTCAGCACAGTCAGCTTGGGCAAGACCTTCGTTCTGCCGTGTCTCCCGATTTGCACATTACTCCTATATATGAGGGGAGGACCTATTACAGCCCAGTGTATCGCAGCCCAAACCATGGAACTGTGGAGCTCCAGGGATCGCAGACGGCGTTGTATCGCACAGGTTCAGGTGGGCATCAGCTCTGTTTACTGGTTTCCTGATTTCACAGGCCCCACAGTAGCAGCCTTTCATTGAGATTGGGTTCCCTGTTAGAAGGAAATCATGATGTCCATTTGGTTGTCAGATAATCAGCTGTGACAGCAGATCAATAAGCAATAAAACAGGTTCATTGAGTACCTATTTGTAGGTGATATATTTTTACCTTAGTACAATATAATCAATGAACATAGTGATTATACTGTTAGTTCAGGAATAAGTTTGTAAAACTGTAAATCTGACTCCAGGTTGGACGCATATTCAGTATCAAAAGGAAAGCCTTGTTGGAATATTTCTTTGTAATTCTTTTGGCGAGTAAGTTTTTGGAGAAAATCCATAACTGAGTTACTTGGCCATCTTTGATTTAGCAAGCGTGAAGCCCAAGTGTATTTGGCATTACTCCTTTTTAAATGTTGGATGTTCTCTGAATAGTTAAATGTAGAATGTGAAATAGATACCCTTGTGATGGACTCAAACTGGGGCAGGATTCAATAGTGACATTTATAAAAGCAGGGAGCTGGAGCATCACACCCTTGTACCACCAGTCCTCATGTTTATGCCACACCATCAAGGCTGGTAGAGCAGAAGCTGTAGCCTATGGTGGTGTGAGCTGCCAGGTCATGCTCCACGGCTGGCTCATGGCGTCTCAAGACTACTCTTTTTTTTTTTTTTTTAAAGAGGTATCAGATTCATTAACATGCTTACAAATGAACCCTAGGTAGCAATAATAACCCCTCAAAGGTACAACTCTAGGAGAAATACCTATCAGAACACCAGAATGAGGAAGACTATATATGAATTGGTTCTTTGCAGGAAACTGACAGTTTGATCCACTGAGGGATTTATCTTCTAATAAAATGTACCATTTCTAATAGATGTTAATAAAGAAATATTTTGCTTTTCCTTATGTCTGTAAATTGAGGAATTCCTTTAATAGGACTAAGAAATAGATATTGTTTAAAATCTTTTTAATTGCAAGAAGATATGTATACAGTTACTGGAGGGATACCCACTGCAAGAATTAGGAAAGTCATTTTAAATTCAGTATACAGTATCTTTATAATAACATCATACAATAATTTAGGGGAGTAGCTGTAGAATAATTTGATATCAGTCTTCTTTCCCTCTTGTGAAGTAGATTTTCCAGTGTTATTACAATCCACAGGTCTAGACATAAAAGGTATAGTAGTCTCTCTATATCCAGGGGGAATACATTCCAAGACCATCAGTGGATGCCTGAAATGGCAGATGGTACTGAACCCTGTATGTACTATATATTTTCCTATATATTCATTCATATGATAAAGTTTAATTGATAAATCAGGCACAGTAAGAGATTAGCAAGAATAACAAATAATGAAATAGAACAATTAAGTAAAATAAGGGTTGTTTAAACACAAGCCCTGCAGTTCTGAGACAGTGGATATAATAGTCAAGACAGCTGCTAAGTGACTAATAGACTAGTAGCATCTATAGCATGGGTACACTGGACAAAGGGATTATTCACGTCCCAGTGGGATCACAGCCGAATGGCACAGATTTCATCATGTTATTCAGAATGGCGTGCAATTTTAAACTTATGAATTACTTGTTTCTGGAATTTTCCATTTGATATTTTTGGACAACAATTGACCACGGGTAACTGAAACCATGGAAAGCAAAACCAAAAGGTAAGGATGGACTGCTGTAGAATAAAACAAGTAACCTGTGTACACAAAGTGTTAAAATGTTGATAGTTTTAATTACTTATAAATTTGAAGAAATCTTGTTTTTACCACTAGAATGAAATTAATAAATTTTGCTATTTTGTCTATCTCTAAGATTCTTGTGTTTCTCTCAGTTTTGTTACTGAACCTCAGTGGACATATTATATAAGCAGATTTGTAATTTCACTTTTGTTCTTTCTTGCTAATAAAATTAACAAAATATTTATGTACATTAAAAACTTAGTACCCTTTTTAGCACTAATAAGGTAGAATTTTAAAATATAAAAGTAAGCGATTTATATAATTGCCAAAAAGTATAATCCTTAAAATTAAAAATGTTTTACTTTTTATTAAAGTGTGATCTCATGGAGAACATACTAATCTTTTTCAAAATGTTGACTTTCTAGTAGGTATTGGAAATCTACAAAGGACATCCAGCCAACGAAGTACCCTTACATACCAAAGAAATAATTATGCTCTGAACACAACAGCTACCTACGCGGAGCCCTACAGGCCTATACAATACCGAGTGCAAGAGTGCAATTATAACAGGCTTCAGCACGTAGTGTCGGCTGATGATGGCACCACAAGATCCCCATCAATAGACAGCATTCAGAAGGACCCCAGGCGAGTACCAGTTAGGAGTCTCTAGAAGGCTATAGTATTGCAGGAGTTAGCCAGTTCCTCACTTTTGCCTTTTTTTAAGTTGCTAAGTCTATTATACTATCATTAATTCCATATCTGTTAATACTTCCAGTTGTATTCCAGCTATATAGGTCACTGAGGTTAATTTCATTTTAAAGATAGATTCCTTCTTTCCATCCTTTCATAATAAGTTAGAGAATGCACAGATCCGTGGGAATATCTGCAGCATTCATCACTGAAACATTTCATCAAGACAACTACCTGGAATAGCCTCTTAGAATTAAACAAGGCTTTAAAGGATCAGTTTTCCCTTTGCCGTTGTCCTGACCGACTTCTTGGATAACAGCTTCAAAAAATGGATTTGATTATTACAAACTAGAGAAAGACCAGTGTTATATATGTTTTGAATCATAGTGGTCAACAATATATAACACTTTTATTAACCAGGTTCTTTGAAAAAACTTTCTGACATTTAGGAGAAGGTAGTCTTTATAAGAAATTCTATCTAATAAGCAAAAAGTATTTGGCAAATCGTAGACGTTTCCTCCTCCTGATTTTGTTTGGCCCTGTAGACAGCATTTTTTATTAAGATAATATGAGTCATTTAATACTTGATTGATTTTGAAAAACTGACCTTGTCCTTAAAGCCATTTAAAATATTCAGGAAATAAAGATATTTTAAAACTAAAGGAATTTTCATTTCTGAAAGAGTGAAATTGTTGCTAAATTTTAAGCAACTTTAGTGTTATTTTAAGGCGTGTATGCAAGATTTCATTCACTGTTCGCCCACAAATAGTTGCTTCACTGGAAAATTGTTATAATTATCAATTCATTTTTAGCAACCTACCAACTTGTTTTAATGAATGTGAATTAAAATGATGAGTGAGGTTTTGGTCATTAAAACACAATGACTAAAGATACTTTAAAGTTGAGTGGGAAATCCACTGCTTCACTAAAACCACTACCGTTTTTCACTTTTATTCCTGAAATTCTTTAAGCTTTATAAATGCATTTGGTTCTGCTATTCCTGGTTTGCCACCTTTTTGTCATTTTTAAGGAGTTTCAAAAATAACTTGTCTAATAACACCTACAGCTTGTCAGAGGTACTCTTACTGATTTTGTTTTTCCAAATCCTCAAAATGACAAAGGCCTCAGGCACCCAAATAGATGCAGAAATTCCCAAAAGGGTTTTGAATTGTAGGTAATTTAGACCATCCCTTGACTGGACCTGAAGAGAAAATAATAGCTACCTAGAAAGGCAGTGAAGTGTGATGAGAGCGTTGAGTTTAATATGTGTCCCTGAAGACTTCAGTTTTGACCTCTAATATGAGTTGATTCGCTATAAACAAGGACTTCATGTATGATAATATACCTCAGCTATTCATAGTGTGATAATTTCATAGTCTAATGCATAAAACTGTTATGGCTAGCTTTGATTATGTGAAACTTTACTGATAATGCATTTTGTAAGGTGAATAAGTGATTATGTTGGTAGGTGCATTTATTCTAGCTGAAACTGGAATTCAGATGATTTTGAAGTTTGAGTATTTAAACCAAAATTAAAAGTTTATGACAACTGTTAATTTTTAGTTTTGAAAATAGCAATTGGAAGTAATATTTTTATTCACTTGTAAGCCTTTATTGTTAATGCCACATTACAGTTAGCCTGAAAAATTCTCTGCAAGTCTGAGGAAGTTATTGATCTTTACTGTATAAAAGGAAATCTGTGAGTTTTTTTATAGTCATCTACTTGGGAACCAAATTTATTAATAACACCAGTGATGCTTCTGAAAGGAGTAACATGAAAGACTTCCTGTGTATTCACATTTCCATCTCAGCTCATTTCCCTTTGGCCTAAAGAACTTCCTTTAACCTTTCTTGTCTTGCATTTCTGCTTGTAACAAATTCTCCCAGCTTCAGTTTATCTGAAAATATTTCACTTGTTTTTTTTTAAAGGATTTTTTTAACTAGATATACAATTCAAGATTTACAGGTGTGGATTTTTTTCTTTCAGTACTTTAAAAGATGTCATTCATTGTCTTCAGACCTGCGTTGTTTCTGTTGATAAGGCAGACATCATGTGTATTCTTCTCATTATGTAATGTATCTTTTCTTTGGCTGCTTTTCAGATTTTTCTCTAGCTTTCAACTGTTTTATTCTGATGAACCTAAGTCTAATTTTCTTTGCATTTAACCTGCTTGGGGTTCACTGAGATTCTTGGAATATAGGTTGATGTTTTTGTCAAAATTGGGAAATTTTCAACAATTAATTCTTTAAGCTTCTTTTCTGCCCCAAACTCTCTTCTCTTCTTCTAGGACTCCAATTAAACACATAGGATCACTTTATTATTTCACACATTACTGAATCTGTCTTCGTTTTTTAAGTCTTTTTTCCCTGTATTCTTGTAATCAGAATTTTTTATTGATGCCTTCAAATTTAGTTTTCTTTGTCCTATAGACTACAATCTATTGTGAAGCCCTTGCAAATTTGTTTTTATTTCTAATCCTTGAATTTGGTTCCTTTTATATAGTCCATGTTCCTGTGAGATTCTCCATCTCTTCACTCCATATATACATCTATTTCTTTAAGTCTTTGAACACATTTAACATAACCATTTAAAATTTTTCTTCTGATAATTTCAACATCTGGGGTGTCTCTGGGTCTGTTTCTATTGGTTTCCTTTTTTACGTATTTATAAGTCATATGTTTCTGTTTCTTCTCGTGTTTACTCATTTTAAATTATATACTGACTGTTGTAGATGATACATTATAGGGAATCTGGATTAGGCTGTCTCCTGTTAGGATGCTGAGTTTTATTGTGGCAGAGAACTAAATTACTGGTAGATCCTTTCAATCCCATCAAAATTGGTTTTGTTCATTGTTAGGTCTAGTTCATATTTCTTTTAAACCTTAGAACATGGTCCTTATTCCAAAAACTTGGCCTTTGTGGAGTCTTGACTAAATTCCCAAGGTGTTCAGTGATGTCTGCTCTCTGACTGGTGGTGGGGAGGGGGGGGTCCACATCAACTGGTACCTCTTCAGCATTGAGTCATGTAGCAGCCACTCTCCACCAGACCTGTGCATGTGCCCTACAGCTCAGGGTACAACTGAGGACTTGCAGATAGTCCACACACAAACCCAGAGAATCACCTCTGCTTAGCTCCCTTGTCTTCAGTACTCTGCCTTGCACATTATAACCACTTTAGCACCTGCAAATTCCACTTGCTCCCTGCCTCAGCTCACTAAATCCCTCACATACTACTTGTCCTCAGCTTCCTGTGTCATGGTCCAGAAAGTGCCCCCCGGCAGAAAGCCAGGTAAACATGGGACTCATTGATGTTTCCCTCCTCTCAAGGATTATATTCTTGTGTTGCCTGTTGTCAAGGGTCTAAAAACAGTTTTCTCCTACATTTAGCTAAATTCACTTTTATCATTGTTTATGGTGGGAGGGCAAAATCCAGTACGAGTTACTCTATCATGGCTGGAAACAGAAGTCTGGGCTTAGGTTTTACTGAAGCAAATCCTGGCAGGCATTGATGCCATCCAGCCAGCCTACAAATTGATAGCAGTTTTTCCAGGGTAAATTTCTACTGAATTTACATCAAGGTTGGAGATGAAGCCAAGCAAGCCTAATTGCCCAGCTCTGGCAGGAACCCACCCTCGGGGCTGTCTGGCCCTCATGGCACCCAGGGATGTCAGGAAATCTTGACCCTCAGTGTCCCATTTAAAGAGGGCAAAAACGTGTATTTGTAATGATTGTGAATCATCAAAGAAAGAGTAAATCACACTTCTTGCACTCTGTTAAGTACAACAGAGATTTACATAATAGGCTTTAGACAGATTTTCATGAGAAATGATTGATATAGTTTCAATATATAAAAGGAAAATTATTTGTTACCAGGAATTCATCTATTTGGAATAGCTCATTTTTTAGGGACGATGAATATTAATAAAACATCTGTATCCGAAGTAAAAATATATAAAATATTTTATTCAACATCACATTTAATCATCACAACCAACCAGTGAAGATTGAAATATTAGTTTCATTGATCTTGTTTTACAGTTGAGGAAACTGAAGCTCCAAATAATTAATTGCTTTTCAAAATCACACAGAAATTGAAGGACCCAAGACTGAAACCCAGGCAATCAAACTCCATATTCTGTGCTTTTTCTGCTGTTATCTTGCCTTCCTTGGCCTTGGCTATATTCTTAATGTCTGTTAATGACGTCATCATCCAGCCTGTTCCCCAAGCCAGAAACTCCATCTCACACCTGACTTCAGTTTTTAGATCATCTGGCTGCTGTATAAAGAATGGATTGGGGGTGCAGGTGGGGTGGGGGGATAATATTAGAAGCAGAGAGAACATGTAGGAAACTGTTAGACTCTTCTGGGCAAAATGGAGGAAATGAATGGATTTGGTATATGTTAAATGTTTTGTAGATAGTCAACAGAACTTGCCGATGGATTCCATGAGGGAAGATGAGGAAAAGAGAGAAATCAAAGAGAAGTCTATTTCATTTCAAGCAGCTATGTAGATTCCTGTGTGGATAGTGGGTACTCTGCATGACACCCATCTTTTTATATTCTAGGACATTCTTTCCTTGGCCACCAGAGTTATTGTCTGTATAAATGTGACCATGTCATATCCTCTCACTCTCCTGCTTTACAACCTTCATTCCTTATGTGTAGGCACACATATAGACCACCTGGGTTTCACTAACCTCCACCACTAATTACTAATCCTGAGTTCCTTATCTGTGTCTAATGTTATTTTAATAGTGCTTACCTCATGAGGCAACAGTAAAGGTAAATGAGATAATGAAAGTAAAGTTCTTGGCACAAAACCTGATAAAGGTAAACTCAATAAAGGATAACTCCTCCTGTTATTGGTATGAAGACAGAACTTTTTAGTTTGGCATTAGAAGATCCTGTAAATAGAATCATATCTTAATCCAGTATTTGTATCTCCAGCACTGTAGCACAGTAAGGATTCACAGAGTGTGGTGTGTGTGTGGATGCGTGTGTGCACACAGGTGTGGGATGACAAGCCCCTTTGCAGTGGTCTGACAAGTTAATGCATGGAGCCTTCCCAGACCAAGAGAGACTCTAAGGCTTCAAAAATCAGGCAAGAGAAGTATCACTCGGTCATTAATTTTAAAGATAATTTAAAAAGTTTACTCAGTATGAATTCTTTTTTTAATAAACAACTAACTTTATCCTGTAATCAGAGTCTGTATATTTGTTGTTCTGTGAGCCATTTTCTAACAATCTGCTCTTCACATAATAAAAGAGCAAACTTACATTTAACAAGAATTCCAAACACTGTGCCAATATCTTATTGGCATAATGTCATCTGGACATTAGAAAATCCTGAAAATGGATGTTAGCTGAAAAAAAGCAAAGTACAAAAGTACATATACATAGCATGATTATATATCATTCTCAAAAAAAATGGTATAGCATAGTGTTGGAGGGCACACACTCTGAAGGCAGAGTACCACTCCACTGTTTACAGCCACGTGGCCAGTCACATGGCCTTTCTGCCTCAACGTCCGCATCTTTAAGGTTGCGGTAAGAATAAATTAATAAATATATATTAAAATGCCTGGAATAGTGCCTGACACAGGATAGGGGTTTATGAAATATTAACTGCTATTTAATAATAACCCAGTTTTATGGAAAAAATCCCAAACCCACACGTGTGCACTTTTGCACACATATATGGAAAAACAGGAAATGTCAGCAGTAATCCTGAATATAGGATGACTGGTCAAATACTTTTTCTTTTTTATAGTTTTCTGTGTTTCTGTGTTATACTCAAGAGCAACCATAAACATTGTTTCTTTAAAATCCTCAGGCCCACAATGTTTGTGATTTCTAGGCTGACGCCAGCTCTGTCTGTTCCCACCAGCCCTTCCTCTCCCTTCAGGCATGACATCTCACTTCACTGAAGTGCACGTGTTTACCTGTGCCTTGCACCTGCAGATTTCTTACATTGGTAGAAGGACATAAAATTAGAACCAGGAGGAGGAGCACTAGAGTGGAAAAGTTACTTATATTAAGAATTTTCTTTGTTCTCCTGAATCTATCTCTTTCTGTGCATCTGTGCGTCATGATTTCTTTAAGATCGTAAGCATCTGGGCCTCTGCATATGTTCATCAGGGAGAAATATTATTTAGGTATGTATTTTTTTATGATTTTTGTAACTTCCCATTTTTATCTCAGCAGAGCTTTTTTCCCTTATAACAAGTGTTTTTGTTCAGTGTATTTTTACAACATGGGCCTTCCTTTCTGAAGCCATGTTTTTCTCATGTAGGGAGTTTGCCTGGCGTGATCCTGAGTTGCCTGAGGTCATTCACATGCTTCAGCACCAGTTCCCATCTGTTCAAGCAAATGCAGCGGCCTACCTGCAGCACCTGTGCTTTGGCGACAACAAAGTGAAGATGGAGGTACAGGACACGGTGCCTGGGATGACTGGGGAAAACAGTGCCTTTGCATTTAACAGCCACATGCTTCTGTATTTACGAAATTACCTGATGTAATTCGAGTCTTTTTAAAGGGATATTTTGATACCAGATACTCTTTCACTTAACTATGCATTTCAGTATCTCTCAGGAAAAACTAGGATAAATATATTTCTTGGAGTGCTTTCAGCGTTTTCAAATCATATGTCTACTTCATTAGCTTATTTATAAAACCATGAAGCAAAAATCAGTTTAACTTGCATTTAAACAATATTTTTTAGGCCGGGCACAGTGACTCATGCCTGTAATCCCAGCACTTTGGGAGACAGAGGCTGGCAGATCACCTGAGGTCAGGAATTCAAGACCAGCCTGGCCAACATGGCAAAACCCCATCTCTACTAAAAATACAAAAATTAGCTGGACATGGTGGCGCATGACCTGTAATCCCAGCTGCTCAGAAAGCTGAGGCGGGAGAATCACTTGAACCTGGGAGACAGAGGTTGCGGTGAGCTGAGATTGAGCCACTGCACTCCAGCCTGGGAGTGAGACTCCATATCAAAAAAAAAAAAAAAAAATACTAGGTAAAAATTATAGTATTCATTGAACTAGTGAGTTCATGTGTTTTATGGAATTCTAGTCAGGTTGGTGCCAACTATAAATAAGTTATAGAGGATTATAACCATCACTAATGCTAAACATACGTGAATATTTTATTTCAGGGTTTTTTAGGTATTTATAGAAACATAGCAAGTTATTGGTTATTGGCTATAATTCTATATAACATACAGATTCTTTAATGTTTCAAACCTTCTTCTGACCCACAGTGTTATATAAAACTGAAGTGGTTTTCATCATTTTAATATGCAAAACAGCATACAGCTCCAGACCTAAAAGTGAATGTAGTAAATAAAGCTCAGAAATACTCAAGTAATGTACTAATGAATTGACAAATGGAAGAAAATTTAAGGAGAGTAGCCTCGAGAACTCATTCTAGAAACTAAATAACTTAAGTCAAAACTTATTTCCTATATTGTCTCAAGCCCTGCATATAGCTTTGCTATGTTTGTATATTTGCACATTGCCCTGCTGGAGTGAAAGCACAATTCTTGATGTGTGTTCTGAGGGTTGGAGGAGGACTGTGCCGCCTGCCAATGGATATCAAACCACCTAGATCTCCTATCTCTTTTTTAAGCCATGAACCCAGGAAAAGTATCATCTAAGAGAGTGTCCTTAGAATTTTTTTTTTTTTTTTTTTTGAGACAGAGTCTTGCTCTGTTGCCCAGACTGGAGTGCAGTGGCACAATCTTGGCTCACTGCAACCTCCACCTCCCAGATTCAAGTGATTGTTGTGCCTCAGCCTTCCAAGTAGCTGGGATTACAGCTGTGTGCCTCGACACCCAGCCAAGTTTTTTGTATTTTTAGTAGAGACAGGATTTCATCATGTTGGCCAGGCTGGTCTTGAACTCCTGACCTCAAGTGATCCACCTGCCTTGGCCTCCCAATGTGCTGGGATTCCAGGCATGAGCCACCGCGCCTGGCCTCTCCTTAGAATTTATAAAAGTTGTCTTATTTGGAATAAAAAGTAACCTTTGAAATGGTCTAGAGATATCCACATCCTGTGATCTCTCCATAACAGACTTCTGTTTGATCACTGATTAATTGCATGTTACTTAGGCCTGATACCTAGTATTTTTCATTCTAGGTTTGTAGGTTAGGGGGAATCAAGCATCTGGTTGACCTTTTGGACCACAGAGTTTTAGAAGTTCAGAAGAATGCTTGTGGTGCCCTTCGAAACCTTGTTTTTGGCAAGTCTACAGATGAAAATAAAATAGCAATGAAGAATGTTGGTGGGATACCTGCCTTGTTGCGTCTGTTGAGAAAATCTATTGATGCAGAAGTAAGGGAGCTTGTTACAGGTAGGTATAGAATGTGATCTTGTCCTAGAGGAAATGTTGAAAACAGACTGGACTGTGCCCTTGTATAGTGGCACTGTGGAGGAGTTGGAGGTTCCAGGTAGTAGATAATAAGATATATTATTTATTATATATATTATATATATAAAAACATATAATATAATATATATTAAATATAATAAATAATATATATTATATATTGTTTAGTCTGATGAGTCAGAAACCTTTTACAATGTGGTCATCTCTGTTAGTATCAGTTACTGTACTTAATGATTTGTAAATATCAGCTAACAGATGTCTTTTTCATGGAGGACTAAATACTACATTTTTTATTATGTATTTCATAGTAAATCTAGTTGTTTTAAATAGGCAGACTCTCCTTTATTATGAGAATAAAATATACTTAATGGATTGGCTGTCTTTCACGTTAGCTTAGCTGGTGTCTGAGTGCCTGTTTGTATTCCCACGTACTTTACTAGGCCCCAGGGATAGAAAGAGGAATAAAACCCAGTGCCTGCGCTTAAGTCACCCTCAGACTGGTGAGGAACACAGGTGGTTTTGTGAGTATCAGGGAAATGTGGCAAGTCTCACTCAACAGAGGTTGCATTGGGCACAGAGGATGGGTAGCGAAGTTCCCTGGGTGACATGAAACTAAAGTTGGCCTAAAGGATGAAGAAGCACTGGCTGGATAGGTAGAGGTCTTTCCAGTTACAAGCTCAGAAACAGCATGGGATATAGTTCTGGAGCTACCAACAAGAGGGGGCTGCTGTGTTAAAACTTAGTGAAGAGCCAAGTGTGGTAGCTCACACCTGTAATCCCAACACTTTGGGAGACCAAGGCAAGAAGATCACTTGAGGCCAAGAGTCCAAGACCAACCTGGGCAACACAGGGAGACCCCGTCTCTACAAAAAATAAAAATAAGTAGCTGGATGTGGTGGCACGTGCCTGTGGTCCCTGGTACTTGGGAGTCTGAAGTAGGAGGATCACTTAAGCCCAGGAGGTTGAGGCTGCAGTGAGCCATGATCACACCACTGCACTCCAGCCTAGATGACAAGTGAGGCCCTGATTCAAAAAAACAAAAATTAAGGAAAACAAGGCCAGAGAGAGATACAGTCTTCATTTAGGGAACTTTTTTTTTTTTTTTTTTTGAGACGGAGTCTTGCTCTGTCACCCAGGCTGGAATGCAATGGCGTGATCTCAGCTCACTGCAACCTCTGCCTCCCAGGTTCAAGTAATTCTCTTGCCTCAGCCTCCTGAGTAACTAGGATTATACACATGCACCACCACACCCAGCTAATTTTTGTATTTTTAATAGAGATGGAGTCTCACCATGTTGGCCAGACTGGTCTCCAACTCCTGACCTCAGGTGATCCGCCCACCTCAGCCTCCCAAAGTGCTGAGATTACAGGCGTGAGCCACTGCACCCGGCCCATTTAGGAAATTTTTATAAGGAACTTAGTTGTGTCCCACATGCAGTGAGGACACTGGGGTATGGCATGGCCAGTTTAGGCCTTTAAATGCCTTCCAGCAGGCAGCAGGATAGAGGATTGATATGAAGTGGGAGAGTCTGGGAGGCCTGTGAACAGACCAACAGTCCAATAACAGCTTGAACTATTTCATTGATGAAAAGAAAGAGTAGGGTGGTGCAGTCAGAAATATTTCATGGTCTGGGCATGATGGTCAGATGTGGGGAGTGAGAGAGAGGGAGGAGTAAGTAACGCCTGGATGTTGCAGTGTTAGTGGCTGGATTCAAGGATACTTGAGATTGAGCTGGAAGAATGGTTCTGCAGGAGGATACATTGATGACAGCATTGTTTGTAATAGATAATTCAGGGAAAATACTAAGAATTCATTGGCAAAAGGATGGTTACATTAGTGGCAGTACTCTCACACAACAAAACCACATACAGCAGTTAAAATAAGCACATTGGAAACCATCATTCTTAGCAAACTATCACAAGAACAGAAAACCAAACACCGCATGTTCTCACTCGTAGGTGGGAACTGAACAATGAGATCACTTGGACTCGGGAAGGGGAACATCACACACCGGGGCCTATCATGGGGAGGGGGGAGGGGGGAGGGATTGCATTGGGAGTTATACCTGATGTAAATGACGAGTTGATGGGTGCAGCACACCAACATGGCACAAGTATACATATGTAGCAAACCTGCACGTTGTGCACATGTACCCTACAACTTGAAGTTTAATAATAATAAATAAATTAAAAAAAAAAAAAATAAGCACATTAGACTGTACATAACAACATAGATACATACAGCTTTAGAAATACTTGCATAATGATAACTACAGAGCAATACAATTTGAATAAAGTTTTTAAATATGTAGATTGATGTAGATATATGCACATGCAATAAAGTTAAAATGTTTAATTGGAATAATAAAAATAGATTCAGGATAGGGGTTACCTCTGTGAAGAGGAAGGAGGAAAATGGGACTGCGGGTTGTATTCCAGCTGTTTCTTTAGAGAACTCTGAAATACATAAGACAAAATGTTAATATTTGATAAAGCTGGCATACCTGGGTGTTTGTTTTATATTTTCTTTGCCTTTTTTCATGCTTGAGATATTTAATTTAAAATTTTAAAACAACGTTTCTTCAAAATTAATTTCATTCCCCCCAGGTTTCCAGTATGAAATCAGAGTTGTAGTTTCTGTAACACTTGGGAATGAATAAACCATCCTGCATCCAATATTTAAGGGGAATCAACTTTCTCATAAGATATTAATGTTCAAAATACAACATTAATATTCCCTTGTACTCAAAATACCAAAAGTAGAATATACTTTACAAATAATCATAAGTCTGGAATGGACTATCTGCCTTAATGTATTTTGAATATTAATTCTTTAGTGCTTCTAAATTAATATTCCCACTTTCTGAAATGCTTTTGAGGCATCTCACCAAAAAACAAATTATTTTTGCTAGCATGTACATGTAGCTATAAAATGAAAATTAGAGCAAGCTAAACAGAATTTTAAAAAAATTGAAATGTAGCTATGTTCATCCTAGAAGTCAACACAGTCACCGTGATTACGCCCACAAATTTACCCTGAGCCGCCTGTTAGGGAGGCATAGAGGAGACAGAATCATCTGTAGTACATGAGGGCTTTCCTGCTTTGTCTGATGTCTCTCTTTCCATCACTTTGAACTTCCTGTGTCTTGTCCAGTTGTCTTCCCATAGTAACACCATGCAGCCAGGAGGGCTGCAGACAGTTGTGTGCGCTGCTCCCTGAGACAGCAGTGGCAATCCAGGGACAAATGACATGGAAAACACAGCTTCTCCTCAAATTTAACTAGCCAGATTCATCATGACTTGATCCTTACATCCTTAATGTGAAGCTTTTTCCTGCTCTTCTGTCCTCTCATAGGAGGAATGAGTCTTTTCTGAATTTCTGTTTGAGGTTTTTCCTTGGGAGAGACTATTACAGTGCCTTTCCTGAGCTGAGCTCAAGGAATTTGTAAGGTTTAGTGTTAGGAAGAAAAGTACATGATTGTGTGCTCTTTTTTTCTTTACATTTAAAAATAAGTCAAATTTACTTTAAGTAGAGCCCGACTTTACTGCCAAGGACTTTTATGTACTAGGTTACCTGGAGCACACTCTGGAGTTGAGTGCTAATGTAGATGCTTTCCTCCTTATTTTATTGAGAACATGAGATCTTTTAAGACATGGACCTTGGCCTTGAAGAGAGGATATAAGTGTTTTCTAATTCAAAAAGAGCTATTTTCCTAATAGATCATATCACTTCTAATGTAAAACTAAGAAGTACCTCTGATATTTCTCTTGAAAATATCTGCCAGTAGCTTTTAGGCTATAAGAAACAATTTTTTTGCCATACTTATAGAGTAGGAGACATTAAGAATTGCTTTATAACTATATGCTTTTACCACTAATCATTTATTTTGACTTGTGGTCTGATTATCAAATGTTTTCTTCAAAACATTGAAATGAGAGAGGTCAGTGGGCAAACACTTCACGCAGTTGCCATAAGTAAAGTAGGTTGGACCAGAAGACTTCAGAAATGAGTTTCCAGTTCAAAAAGCCAAATGGCAGCTGTGTTTGATTTATACCTAAACATTTTCTAACTAATATGAAACAAGTCACAATATAAATCTAGCATCATTGCTTTTTGTGTGTGGGTACATGTATTTATAGTCTAAGCTTTACAGAGACAGCAAAATTGCTCACATTTCCCAGTCCCACAATTTAGTGGTACTAACCTTAACTGATGTTCAGTAATATTTTAAGGGTGATTGATCCTTGATACATTTTTTTTTTTTTTTTTTTTTTTTTTTTTTTTTTTGGTGAGACGGAGTCTGGCTCTGTCGCCCAGGCTGGAGTGCAGTGGCCGGATCTCAGCTCACTGCAAGCTCCGCCTCCGGGGTTTACACCGTTCTCCTGCCTCAGCCTCCAGAGTAGCTGGGACTATAGGCGCCCGCCACCTCGCCCGGCTAGTTGTTTTTGTATTTTTTACTAGAGACGGGGTTTCACAGTGTTAGCTAGGATGGTCTCGATCTCCTGACCTCGTGATCCGCCCGTCTCGGCCTCCCAAAGTGCTGGGATTACAGGCTTGAGCCACCGCGCCCGGCCCCTTGATACATTTTAAACCATGGAAACATCAAGAGATCCTTGAACTCTTCTTTCTTCTTTCATTAACTCTTCCTCACATCAAATGCTCAAGCCGTCTTTAATTATAGAATCACAGGATTGGGGGAGACCTCAGAACTCATTTTGTTCAGTAATCTATCCAGTGCTTGAATCTCCTGTACAGTTTCCATACAGAGTAGTCGCAGTCACGTGCATGAACCCACAGGACAGGAAGCTCATTACCTTCTGGGGTTAAGGCTGGACAACAAGGTTATCCAGAAAGCAGCAAGAAGACATCTGATATAACTTGAAAAGGCAAAAAATACAAATGCTTAGGAGGTCATTTTTGCATAGGAATGGCCCTACAAAAAGACCACTTCCACCCTAGATCCAGCCACCAGCACTCCTAACCAAGGAAGTAAGCCCCCAATCTGAACTGTCACTAAAGCACGTCTGCTCCGAACTCAGGCTGCAAGGTGCTATGTGACCATGTCACCCAGCTTTCCCCATCAGGTGCCCATCTCCTATAAAGTCCCCTTTGAAAACAGAACATTAGCCTTAGATTTTAGTGTTCTGCTAGTATCATTCACAAATACCATGGCCAGCCTTGCACGGTGCTTGGCCTTTGTGGGTAGGGTCTATGCATTCCTAAGTGAAAATTATAGTCAACTTAGGATCATGAAATGTTAAAATACAGTGAACCATTGTGTTCCAAATATTACATAATTTGAAGAAACTGCTATCCCTTTGAAACTAGAAATTCTTTTATTCTTAATATTAAGTAATTCAACCCAGTTATTAATCCAGTCTTTTTTTTCTAGTTCCCTTTGTTTCAATTTGGCAGTTTTTACTGTACTTAAGTGGAGAAATTTTAGCTGTTTTTTATAAAGATGCCTTGCCTTTGCTTTAAACACAATAACTGCCCAGGGCCTATATTTTTGGCCACATCTTTATTTTTAGAGGGGAAAAAGGACTTTTCTTCAAATGTATTTTCCCAAGACAGTATGGCTGTCATTGTTAATTAAAATGGTTCTCTAATACGTAACATGATTCTTGGGTTTTCTTCATTGTGTTGAAAATTTTCCAAGTTGAAACCTAATGAGCTTTTCGTTAAGTGCTGATATATGTGAGTGCTTTGGGTAATTTTTCTTTTATTCCAAAGGTATTTTTTGCTGCTGTTGTACTTAAACTTGAAAGCTGGATGAAGTATGGTTGTTCCCCAGTTTGGTTATAAAATGAATGTCTACTGGGCCACAAAGTATGGAGGGAAGATGGGAACATCTTGTCACTAAGAAAGATATGTTGAACTCATTTGTTCAAGATAATTAAATAGTGTTTCTAAGCTAGGAAATAGGAGTTTCAAGTTATTGCGCATCCTGAAAACATCATTTTTTAAAACTATAGACATTGAAGATATTGCACAGAATCTGGAGGCCTGCTTTTTAATGTGCATACCAGATGTCCCAAACCGTCACATTTCTATTACCCTCTTAAATATCAGAAAGTAGCCTTTGTTCTTCAGTAGTAATAGACTTTGTTCATATGACTGCTACATGTACATTTCTTCCAGTTTAGCTAGTGATTATTCATCCATATAGCAAAGTAAAATATTTCCACTGTTTATTGTGAAATGTTTGGATGCCAGCAGTGGATTCCAGACACTGCAGAATATGAAATGAAGCGTATTGTTTTCCTGATCATTAGCTCCATATTTCTAATTCGATGATAAATTAATAAGAAAATAATAGTTGTAACTAAGGAAGGGTAGATGGGCCAGGCTAAGGTTTAACAAAGGGCAGAATAGTCTGGCAAGAATTAGTCTTATGTGCTATAAAAAACAGGAGTTTAGTGGACATGCCTTTTGGACAGTTACTTGCCATTACAGGATGAAAACAATTTACGAAGCATGTCCCCTTAGCCTAGTTAATAAATGCCTTCACAACAGGTCATTTATTCTCTGATCCAGAGAGGAGTCCATCTGTTACTTTCTATCCTACTGTAATGGACCACTAGGGCTGTTAGAAGCTGTGTGGGTCATTTTTAGAAATCTAGCAACATCTCCTCCCAATTCCCAGCCCAAATCAGTAAGGATCCATATCACTTGGTCCACTTTATAAAACATAGCTGGGCATGGTGGCACACACCTGTAATCCCTGCACTTTGGGAGGCCGAGGAAGACAAATCACTTGAGGTCAGGAGTTTGAGACCAGCCAGGTCAACATGGCGAAACCCAATCTCTACTAAAAATACAAAAATTAGCCAGGTATGGTGGCACACGCCTGTAATCCAGCTACTAGAGAGTCTGAGGCAGGAGAATTGCTTGAACCTGAAAGGCAGAGGTTCCAGTGAGTCGACATTGTGCCACTGCCCTCCAGCCTGGGCAACAGAGACTCTCTCTCATAAAAATAAATAAAACAGAAACAAATTCCCTTATTTAGTGAACATTTCAAACCCTGAAAATGTGTAATGAGAAATGACAAATTTATTTTAAAAGTTTAACTGCTAAGAAGACAAAAAACGTCTATTATAAATAGACCAATCCTCAATTGGTAGAGAACTTTGAACTGGAAAGAACCCTAAAGAAATCTATCTTCCCATTATTACAGATTAGAAATTGAAGTTCAGGAAGGCTGAGCAGGCAAGTCTCCAGGCTGAGTTCCTGATGTCCAGGCTGGAGGTGTTTCTTCCCTGACCCTTCCCCTGCCTACCCTGGCCACTGAAAAGGGCTGAACAGGAGCTAAATCTGGAGGGGACAAATGTTATTTCCCTTGTTCTTTAAGATTACCTACCCAAAAGGGAGAAGAAAAAAGCCCCACAGTAAACTTTACTCTCTGCATTTTATCCGGGACCGTAGAGAAATATCCCTGAATTTCCTCACTAGCACTATAATATCAAACTAGGGATCAAGTAAAGCTTCACTTTGCTTAGGAAACCTATGAAATGTGATTTTTAGGTCTTGTAATTCAAGATTTATAGTTTTGAGTATGAAAAGATTCAACTCTGTAAGTGGAATATGACCCTATATTTTGAGTGTAGGCTTCTGAGTGCCAGGCACAAGGAGGCAGTCAAGTAGGGAGTCTCAGAAGGTTACCAATAAGACTTGGGTATTCAGACATCAGTCAGAGTGGAACTTCTCAGCACAAGAGAGACCCTGTTATGACATGCTCCCTCAGTTGACTAGACGGCTTATAAATGCAAGGAAGGTGGAAATTTGGAGATCCCAGACCAGGTCCTGTAAATGCTTTGCGATTTCTGAGTGTGATGCTCTGTAGCTTACAGCTGGAGGCATCTTTGTCTCTAAGCTTCTGCCAGCACCAGACAACTGGGTGTTGAATAGTGCAGTTACAAATGAGCAAGTGTGTTCCTGGAACATGTAGGTCAGCTGTGGAATATATGACTTCAGTGACAGTTTCTTGGGCAGATCTCTATGAGAGTGTAACTGTGACAGTGTAAATGACTTAATTCTGTGTCACACTGAAATAACCTGCAGAACAAGGGTGGCCAGGGCCACTGCTCCCACTGCCGTTTCTGCCCCAGAGGGATTCTCTAATTTCCTTTCGTGTGGCCTGTTCCCTTTTATTAGCTCTGCTCCAACAGAAGGAACCTCTCTTTGTGTCCCATATGGGCAATTCTCAGTCAGCATTTCTGAATTGTAAGCTTATTTATTTTCTGTAGAAATGCCTTTCCAGGGAACATAGAACTGTATAACTACATTATGTCATTAATCCTCAAAGCATACCCATGAAGTGGTAAAATGAGAATAAAGAAGAATACGTTAAAATGCAAATGTGATTCTGTAAATGGATCTCTAAAAATTGATAGATCTTTTCAAAGGTGCTGTGATCCACCTTTATGCCTGCAAAATCACAGAAACTCAGGCTAACCCTTATATTCTCTAAAGGCACTAAAGATCTATCTTGTCCCAGCTAGGGGCAAATTTCAACAGCAGGAACAATCACCTTCAAATGGAATATGCAGGCTGGGGCCCCTGTGTGCAGCCTCTGTGGCCAGCCCAGGTGCTTACTTCCACACAGCTCCCTCCTAGGAAGCATCTTGCCCTCAGACCGTCTGAGCATCCACTTCCCACTGCCCTGAAAGCTGAGATGGTGATGTTCCGAGCACAGCTGGACCTGAGTGAGCTCCCCCATGCCCCATGAGGATTATGCATCTGCTGTGCAGGAAATCCCAGGGAACACAGAGGTGAGTAAGGCAGGCCTGTCCACCACCTGCAGTGCTCTGTGCCAGCCAGCAGGGAGTGCAGCAGTCAGTCTCTCATGCTTCGGGGCAGGAAGGAGAAAGCCTCAAGCCACACCTGTAGACCAGGAGCCTCACTGCATGGAGGGATCACTGCACAGGTTTCAGGAACTCTGCTCAGATAGTGGCATCTTAGAAACGCTGGGAATGGCTATGTACCACCACGACTTGTTTTGCTCAGAATTTATCCAGAGAAAGGTATTTTTCTATAACTGAGGACAGTAGTTTTATCCCTGTCTCAATAATTGTTTTCCCATTTTTTCAATTTCACTTAGGTTTCATAATTTGTTGACAGCCTTCAGCCCTGTTAGAAAGCTTGGGCAATTGATTAGCCCAGCAGACATTTTTATGGCACTGATTCTCCCCACCACCCCCTTGACTTCTTCATTTCTGTTAACAGCACCATATTTTCACACATATTCAAACTGCTGGCTTACCTGTGATGTCACCCTCAGTTTGCATCTGGCTCTAAATTCTCACTACAGGCACTTCCCTTCCCTTTTGGCCTCCTCACTCCTTCAGGTCCTCATCACCTCCCTCCTCCATCCTGTCCTGTGAAATAGGCTCTGCACCTCCTGGCCCATCGGCCTCACCCCTATCCCTGGGATAACACTTGTGCCTGCAGTTCAGATTTTCCCACCTGCCTGTCCAAATCAGTAGCTCCTGTGACCTGCCAGCCAGCTCCGTCGCCCCTTCTGCTCCTTTCCCAGGCTATAGTTGGCCTAAAGAGCTCTGCACCCCAAACCTGCTTCTTTCTGGCCTCTGTCCTTGACACTCCAACTCAAATGTGGTCTTCCATCCTCCTATCAAACAGAAGTTCACACACTTTGAAAAATATCCAGGGAGAAGTGGCATGGTCTCAAATGAGCGTGAGCTTTGGAGCTAGGTTGACTTGTTTCCTTCCAGCTCTGTGGCTCCAGGCACATCACCACTGTCAAACCTCAGTGTCCCCAGCGATAACACATTACCTGCAGCTTGGTGTTTTTGTGATGATGTGTGTTTAGCGCCTGGCACACAGGATATTGAAGCCATACTTGTTGCTCTTCTTGCCCTTCGTCACAACTGCCTGGTGGTGTAACTGTTTGTGTTAAGGCCCCCCTGAGAACAGACGGCTCCCCTGTGTGTCTCCCTCGGAGTCTGGCATGAAGCAAGCAAGCATCTCTGCCAGCGCTGTTCAATAGGAGAATAATATGAGCTGCATAGTTTCTACATTTTCTAACAGCCATGGGAAATCTATTTTAATAATATATTTTATTTGGCCTAATAGTTTCAAAGTATTTCAACTTATAAGAAATACAAAAATTATTAATGAGATGTTTTGCGTTCACTTCTTCCTACCCAGTCTTCATAATCTATTTTTTACTTAACAGTGAGTCTCAATTTGGACTAGCCATATTTCAAGTAGCCACATGTGACTGATGGCCACCATATGGGGCAGCACAGGTCTATACTGCATTTGGGTAGAGGTAACGTAAATCTCAAAGGTGCAAGGTGTGTAACCTTAAGGCTGGCGGGAAGCCATATTGTAGCAGGAGGTAGGCCCCATAGCATCTTGGCATTACTCTCTTCCCAAGAAAAAGCCACAGAAGTTTATAAAAACCCATTGGGCTAAGGGGAGAACTTCAATGGCAGCTGCATAGAGAGGAAATGAAGATGTGTGTTTGCTAGATCCTGAGTGTTTCGGCCAGATACTATATAGGGAATGATAATGGAGGCATGTGCTAGGAGAAGCAGGCAAGGGCCCTGATAAAATCTGCAACCCTGATATTATTATGTTTGTGCTATTAATCTAATATTTCTACCCCCATTTTTCAAGAATGTTTGCAGGGTGGTTATTTATGACACCAGTCTGTTCCAGTGAGCCCATAGATGCAGAATTGCCAGGAGCTGGGGCGGGCGGTGGGGAGGAATACATACGGGTCAGTGTTCCCCCAGAGAGCTTCATCGGGAATGCACAGTCCCATTAGCCACTGGTCATGATACTTGCTTTGTACTGGGAACGGAGTGGGGGTTGAGTGTGCACAAGACCTTAGCATCTGTTATCTCCTTGACGGTTCCTCACACCCTGAGCCTGGGTAGTTTTACCTGCCTCCCTCATGAACGTGTTGTGAAAGAGCACAACTGAAACCAGAGCACTCAGAGCAAGGTTCACTCAAGGAAAATGCAGGGGCCTGTCCAGTGATGATGTTTGAAGCACATTGGCACCTTTTTAGCTGTTGCTTTCTTTCTTTTGACTATGTCTACAAACACTTGGGCTTTTTAAAATATAATTAGGAAACATGGCATAAATTGACTGCTGTCTAAAAATGAATGGTTTAAGTTTGTCTTTCACATCAAAAAGAAAAACAGTTGAGTAGGCTGCCGTGCGTATCCGCCACCAGAGAAATCGCATTTTCCAAATGTTGTTTGGTGGTTTTTTAATATCCTTTAAGAAGTGCATTTTTCAAATAGTTGCTATTATTTTAATTAATCAGTAAAATCAGCTTCTAATTTGACTATAAAATTATCAGTTGGCCATTAGAATAGCTATAAAGCTAGTTTTAAATGTGAGCTCTTTCAAAATTGTGCAGCGTAGGATTTATGTGAAATGGTATTTTAATTACTTTATTCATTCTTTGTGGGGAAAATGAACTTTCATCTCTCATGGCAGTATTTCATTGTGATTATTGGTTACTCATAATTATATGTACTTGTTCCTGTGACAGAGAATAAGCAGCATTTTCTACAATAATATCCATGAAACTCCCTAATATTTTCTAAATTAGTTTGTATATTTATATTCTTAGTCCTCACAACAAATAGCTAATTGCTTTAAATTAAATAAAACCTCAAGCTTCCTCAACCAAATTCTAGTTTATTTTTAACTTTCCCATTGGGAACCAGGAGATAATGGAATATGGCGATAAATGTTTTGAAGCAAATTTTGCATTAGGATGTTGGAGTTAGAGGTTTGTCATGTTGATGGAGAAGGCTAATCCTACAGCTCTTCATTTTCTCATCAGTCTTACTACATCTGGGACTTGGTATATTCTCTATTCATTATTTACTGCCCTAGCAAGATTCTTCCTGACCCATTAAATGAAGCCCTAGACAAACTGGAGAGAACATTGTTTTAGTGAGGTCGAGCACACACAGGTGTTATTAGCCGGTCTTAAGAGCGGTGCTTTTTACTTTGAGCAAAAAAGCCAAATTAATCATTTCATATTTAAGGCTTTTAAGTTTAATTAAATCTTTTTCATCCATTATTTGTTGACTAGAACTGGTTGTTTTGGCTTTATATAACCTTAGTTTTGGAATAGAAAGTGAGGAAGAAAAAGCAGTGCCTTGAGACTTGCTTTGCTTCTCAGAATGGCGAGTTAAATCCATACCGAAGGTTGCAGCTTTGTGTTATATTGTGAAGTGCAGGATTAGAGGGATAATATAACACACAATGCAGGGTGATAAAGCTGCCTTTTTGTGGGTCCCTTGAACACCACATACTTAGCAAAAATAGAACCTTTCCTTTTTTCTGGTCAAGAATAACTGTGAACTTTTTTTTTTTTTGGAAGTTGCAGAAATGAAAGCCTGAATTTCTATGGTAGGCTACTGTTATGATCCATAAGTCATTTTAGTTGACTGAAAGATAGCAGAGTCAGCTTGTCTACTGAAGGGGAACATATTTTTTAACAACTTTATATTTTATAATTTGCCAGCACTGTTCCTTTCTATTTTGCACTTTGAGGGATGGGGATTCTGGCATGTTGGTGTGACTTTTCTGATTCTGGGAGATAGAATGGCAACTGGATTCTCCTATCCCCATAACTAAGATGGTGGTTTCAGCACCCATCTATTTTGGTCTCAATGTGAAAGGCAGGCAAAACTATGCTGACAAACTTTGTTAGAGATCCTCTCCCCCTAGTTTCAAATTTTAAAGACACTCCTGAATACTCAGTTTTACAAAACGGCACAAAGGCTAGGTAATAATAATAATACTTATAAGCTAAGTCCGATAGGCAGGAAATAAAAGAGAAATCTAAAAACAAATACAAGATATAAAAATGGATCCGTCACAAATATTTTTGACCACCTACTATGTGTCCTGCATTTGTGTCACACAACATATATATAAAAGGATGGATAATGATAGGGTATTTCTTCCTCGTTATATAATACTTGCTTAATGAAATTAAAATTAAATTTCAGTATATAAATGTTCATCTTTTTTTTTAAATCGACATGTAGAATTTCAAGCCTATAAAAATATTTAAAAAGGAAAGTTAATTAATTTGGGACAACTTGGCTCTTTAAGGTATTATATGTGAAGCACACAATGCCTGGCACAGAGTAAAGCCACGGTAAATGGTGATGCTACCATTGTTTACATTGATGTAGGAATGTTTACGCTATGTCCAACCCCAAGTATATATACTGGCTAATACTAAGCTGTAGAATGACATACAACTCCATCAGTCATTCTGAATGCCTGGGAAGAAAAAGAGCAGGACAAAATTCTACCACCAGCATGAAAATCAGGGAAATTCTCAAATCAGAGAAATATCCTCTTGCCAAAAGTAGGTGTTAGAAGTAGCTGGGAGTTGAGACAGAAACAACACAAAAACGGGTTTTTCTGAAAGCAATCAGATAATTTCTAGGCATCACCTCCAGGATCCAATATGCTGAAGAGCCACTCTTCTTAGTCATGTTTTCACCTGAAGTTTGTGACACAGCTTGTTTAATTTTCTATATATATATCCAGTATTATAGTATGAGAGACTTTCCATAAACAGCTGACTTTACTGGAATGCATTTATTCTGTGAAGTTGAAAATATCTTACTGAAAAATGCAGCTCTCCACCATGCATTGAGGAATTCGAAAGCTGTGACAGACAATTTGTGCCAATGGCATTAGGAATCACATGTTACGAAACTGTCCGCAGGGGAGGTTAGGGAATCACCCTTTTCCCACTGATGGCTTCTGGGCCACATGCTGCCGCTGTAGCTGGCTCATGCTCCTGGAGGCCCCATCAGAGCCCAGGGTGGCTATGGTTGGCCTCCCTAGCAGGAAATGTTAAAGCCCATGTTAGTGACAGAGTCTGTTGTCCTGCCCTGCTATGCCTTGACCCAACTCTGTCTTCTGTTTTCACTCCCTTGCCCTGTTATTTGGTTAGGACAGACTGCCAAAAAAAGTGTTTCTCATTCTTAGCTCCCAGGTCCCTTCTGTGGTCGTCAGGCTTATCAAATGTCTTTTAGATTTGAAACAGAAACACAATGAAGCCCAAAATTGACCTTAGATAATATGAAGCTGCTCTGAGTCAATTGGGGTGGGGATCCGGAGCCTTAGGACCAATTCTTCCCCAACTCCTCACGTGGCTGCCGCTACAGGAGGCCAGCAAAACCCCCAGGATCCAGGGAGCACAGTTAAAACCATTGCCCAAAAGCACTTTATATAGAAGCATAGCCAATTTTCTAAGAATCCATGGAGAAATAGCTCCAAATGTAGAATTTAAGTTCTTTTCATAAGTACCCATCATATGTGCTGCATTCTTACCAAGACCCTAGTTTTTGTGTACCCCAACATAATTATATAAGCAAAGGTCTGTCATGAACAGAAGAAAAGAAGAGCAGAACAAGCTTTCAGAGGTAAAGCATGGTCTTTACTTGCCTGATTTAGAACTGTCTTAAGTCTCCCTCCCATTCTGTGTCCTGAAGGCTGCAGTTATGGTGGAATAGGAGCAGAAAAGGGGTAAAAGTCCTTGGGGAACAAGGGAAACCAAATCAGCAATATCTAGAAGTCAAAGCCAAGTGAAAGAGGAGAGTAATGGGCACAGGTCCAGAGCAGAACACAAGAGGAGGCCACAGCACAAGCATCAGGTTCCAGTCCGACCATTCCCTCCACAGCACATGGACAGGCCTGGGAAGGGGCAGTCCTCACGCAGTTTAGAGTCAGAGAATTGTTTCACTCTCTTCACTTCTAGCCCTTGGCTTCTACCTCCCCTTCCTCCACAAAGGAAGGAGTTCCTGTCTTCCTCCCCATACCACCCTCCTTTACAGGGGCACCCAGAGAAGGCTGAGCAGGCGGTGTCCAGGCTGGCTTCTTGCTGGAGCAATAGTGCTCGGTCTTGTCTCTGGGCCACGCTCTTAATCAGTCATGTTCACAGGCCTGACACGCTCTCGTGGACACAGGCAGATTTTGCCACCCCTCCCTCTCTGTAAGGCCACAAATGTTTTTGTGTGTTGGTAGTTGTGAAAGCACTGTACAGACTTGAGCAACTTGCCAGGGATATGTCAGGAGTGTAGGGCTCTGGGGAACTTGAATGCAGAGAAAACCAGCTGCACCATCTCTTCTCCACCTACTTTCCTCTTACTCAGGAAGATGCACTGATGTGAAAATGACATTAGGGTAGGTATCATCTCAAATTCGCTCCAATGTCTATGAGAGCAATTATTGGAAAACCTGTGCTATGATAATAATTTAAGCTACCTCATACTTGATGCAAAGATTAAGGCCCTCTAATATCATTAAATAGAACTCTAATAAGCTCCATTTAGGATCTGTTATCCTGAAATCTTGATATGAATTACAATACAGGCATTTCTTAATTTATTGTTAGTTTCACCTATCTCCAAAAAGGAATGACAGTAACGTGTATTTCTAATAAAATTTTAAAACTCATGATAATAAAACTCTTAAAATTGAGATAGAAGTGTTTAAACCTTATCTAAGTAAGGTTGATGAAGCAAATATAACAAACGTCCGTGCCAGGAAAGTTACGGCAAGTGCTTTATTGAAGCTTGAGCTTCCTGATAGCAAAAGTAAGAAAAGGAAGCAGATGAAGAAAAACATACCAGTCTTTCAAGAAAAAAATATTTTTCCAAGTACTAAATTATAAAAATTGTTTGTCACACAGCCATTAAATGTAAAATACAATGCAATGAATAGCAGTTTTATAAAAATCACAGATGCATTATATTCAAGACCCTTGCCTTGGATTGTGCCCCTCTCCCTTTACAGAGTAACTAATTTGCTTTGCAAAATCCACAGTCACCTTGCCTGATAGATACAGAGGCTCTAAAATCCAAGAGGGTGAATATTAAGAATTTGTAATATGCTGTCGGAGGCTCATATATTCACTCAAAACTCTTTAGAGGTCTCTCCCCAACCTGGTTGCAAATACAGGCCATAGATTAGGTTTGGAACAGACTGACTTCATATTAATTACAGCTAATGTGTTTATTTTATTTCTAAAGCCACAGGATCTTTAACTATTTGATCTTTTAAATCTCCTTTTTTAGGAGTTCTTTGGAATTTATCCTCATGTGATGCTGTAAAAATGACAATCATTCGAGATGCTCTCTCAACCTTAACAAACACTGTGATCGTTCCACATTCTGGATGGAATAACTCTTCTTTTGATGATGATCATAAAATTAAATTTCAGACTTCACTAGTTCTGCGTAACACAACAGGTTGCCTAAGGTAAATTCTTTGTTTCTTCTTTCCAATTAGTTCTGTGATTAAACAATATGTGTCATAGGTAAATTGATTTTAGGAGGACTTACTTTATTAACATCTATCTAAGTTTCCAGTTTTTATTTCACAATTTAGGCCACTGAACTTTGTTATTCTGGGAGAAAAACATCATGAGCACAGACTTGTGGCCTTAAAGAAGTTATCTTGTAAATGACTCTTCTGTGACTTACTCAGAAAGGCCCTTTCAGTCTAAGATTACTGCCAAAATTCCAGTGTTTTCCACTTTAACAGCATTTTTCTGGTAATCGCATTCTGATTGCTAATGTGTTTGCAGCCTGGTGTTTGTTTAAATTCAAAATGTGATGGTTAAAACCATTTTGCTTTTAAAGAGGTGTGTGATTTAAACAATCAGTTTCAAGTTTTATAAATAAGCGAACATGAGCCCAAATACTCTTTTTTAGTCATTGTCTTTTACAGTTTTTTTTTTGTTTTTTTGTTTTTTTTTTGAGACGGAGTCTCGCTCTGTCGCCCAGGCTGGAGTGCAGTGGCCGGATCTCAGCTCACTGCAAGCTCCGCCTCCCAGGTTCACGCCATTCTCCTGCCTCAGCCTCCCGAGTAGCTGGGACCACAGGCGCCTGCCACCTCGCCCGGCTAGTTTTTTGTATTTTTACTAGAGACGGGGTTTCACCATGTTAGCCAGGATGGTCTCGATCTCCTGACCTCGTGATCCGCCCGTCTCGGCCTCCCAAAGTGCTGGGATTACAGGCTTGAGCCACCGCGCCCGGCCGTCTTTTACAGTTAAAGTCTATATATAAAGCCTCTTGCAAGCGTGCACAGTAGAGTTCATTATTTGCCGTTAACACTCATCAGCTCCATTTTGACCCTGTTTCCCAGCCTTACAGTATCCTGGGAACTGGAAGCAAGCCTTAGGGCAGAGTGGAACAGGGACAGAAAGAGTGAGCTCTGGTCTCAGACCACCTGGCTTCCAGGACCCCTTTGAGCCTCCGTTTCCTCATCTGTAGAATAGGGATGATAATACCACCTCAGACCTGTGAGGGATCAGCAGGTGCTTGTAGAAGGTGCTTAGCTCAGTGTCATCATGTGAGCACTGAGTGAGTGTTGTTTAACATCTAAGCATCACCAAGACAGACAGCCTGAAAGAGAGCAAAGCTTGAGTGGCTGGTCTGCAGCCTTCCAGCATTGTGACAGGTAGCTATCAGCCCCGGTCAGGGAGCAGTGCTGGTGGGGAGGTAACAAGAGTTAGGATCTCAGAATGCAGGCCAGCTCCTCCTAATTCAGATGCCTGCATCCTAGGGTGGGTCTCGTGGCCTAGCAATCATCCAAAGAGCTAGGATTACTCCTCAGCCAGCCAGCTAGGCTTCAGGGAGAGCCTGGGGCAGGACCCACCCTAACTCCCCCAGTGGGTGAGGGATAGAAACATTTGGTGAATGCCCTCTGTGTAAAACCAATGACCAATAAAACAGACTAGGTCCCTGCTCTGATGGAACCACATTCTTCCAGGAAGACAGACAAACAAGGAAACAAGAAAATAACAGTAGGTGCTATAAAAATAAATAGGGTGCTATAAAAATAAATAGTGAGGGTTATTGAATGGTTACTTTGGTGGTCAGGGGGTCTCGAGTTTAAATTTAAGCCTACATCTGAAATACCACAAGGAGTGACTCACTAGAGGGTGGTGTTGGGGAAGACAAGAGTCATAGGCCAGTCAAGGGAATGGTTAAGGTAAAGGTTCTGGGCCAGAAATGAGCTTGCAGCCATAGCCTACTGAGCAAAGGGCAGAGTGGTACCAGATGATACAGGATTTTGTAAGTCAGATGGGGTTTGCATTTTATTCCAAGTGCCATGGGAAACTATCAGAGTGTCCTAAGCAGTGGAGTCATGGGGTTCATTTCTGGGTGCAGTGTGGAAGAGTGAGTATGGACAGAAGTAGAGACAGGAACATCAGGCTGTTGCAGAGATCCAGGCAAACAGTGAGAGTGGCTTAGACCCAGGTGCTGGGGTGAGGTAGGCAGATTTGGGTTATTTTGTGGAGGAAGAGCTGACAATGCTTACTAATAGATTTGAGTATTAGGAGTGAGGAAAGGGGGGGAAATAAGGGTATACCTAGATCTTTGGCTGGATCAGCTGCAAGCACAGAAGGGCTATTGTTGGGGGTAAGGGAGAAGAATGCTTGGAAGGGTGAGCAGGTGAGCAGCTCAGAGTTTTGACAATGTCCAGTTTGAGAAGTCTAATTAGCTATCTACGTGCCAGTGTCAAGAAAGCAATTGGAGGAAAGAATCCGCAATTCTAGAGAGCAGTCAAGGCTAAGGGCAGATGTGTGCCAACCTATGGCCATGGGTCCATAGGTTGTATTAAAGCCAAGGAGCAGAAGAAGGCACCTCGGAGAGTGCTAAGATGAAGACAACACAGGACCTGGGGCGCTCCCATGGGCAGATGAGTCTGAGAAGCGTGAGATGAGAGAGAAGCCGGGTGGGGTCCCAGAAGCCAGTGGAGAAAAGGAAAGTGGTACGGAGAGGCAGGGCAGATGAGAGCTGCCGTTCCACTGCCCCCTCATCTAGTAGCAGTTTTACAAATTCTCAATCTGCATAATTTTACAGGTAGCCTAGAACCATTGTTAATGGGACATAAAATAGATCCTTATTTGGTATCAATTTATGAAGGCAAATTGATATAAAAAAATTTAGACACAAAACCGTTTTCTGGGTGTTTTATAATTGAAAAGACAAGAAAAGTTTTAGCATAAGCAAATATCTGTATTTAACTTGAAATGTTTATAATACAAGAAATTATATGTTTCCTCTGTTCATCCAAGAAACATTTAATGACCACCTACTTACTGTACACAAAATATTATAATAGGCCCGGGGGACTGCAAGAAGCTTCTGGCCTAACAAGGGAGGTGAAGCATGTCTAGAAGTAGCCACCACCATGACTGAGAGCAGGCGGCCTTCCAGGAAGCAGGCACTTTTCTGATTGTTTTCTGTGTAGCAACTCACTTCTTCACAACAACCCTGTGAGGTAGTTACTGTTATTTTCCTCCTTTTACATATGAAGAAGCTCAGGAGAATAGGCCCCTAAACAATTACATGAGGGAGTTAGAAAGTGACACATCATGAGGGAGATACAGTCCAAATGTGCAGGTTCCCTTCCATGTGTGGATAATGAGGAGCCGGCCACCATTGTGAGCTTCAGGGATGTTACTGTGCAAGCCCTCAGTGCCTCCTCAGACCTTTAAGTGGCTGCCACCTGTTGTCTGCTCTCTCAGATCCTTAAGGTAAGTCCACGTGGCTGATGAGTGCATGATTCATCTCAGCAGCTCCTCCTGTCTCCACCCCTTTAGGAACCTCAGCTCCGCGGGGGAAGAAGCTCGGAAGCAAATGCGGTCCTGCGAGGGGCTGGTAGACTCGCTGTTGTATGTGATCCACACGTGTGTGAACACATCTGATTACGACAGCAAGGTCAGTGCCAGCCTGGCTGCAGGAGGGCGTGGTGGCAGGTTACCATGGTGCTTGGTGCCACTTTTTGCATGTCATTGGTTCTTTCTGACCTGTAGAGCCTGTCCTCCTCAGGAGGCCACTCTCCAGATCAAAGGGCAAGTCTCCAAAATTACAGGAGCAAGGACGTGGCAACTTAAGAAAATATCCTGAGAACCGTGAGAACAGAGTGGCTTGGTGTGGTAAAGGCTTTCTCTCTGGTTCTCCTAGGCTCATTCTCAGGGTGGTGCCCATGCTTTTATTTCCTCCAATTCTGCATCCCCACTAGAATCAGAGCCATCAGTACTTGAGTATCTACTGAATAAAAGTTCCTGGTTGAGGCACTGTAATCCCCCCAAACTCTGTGCCCTCTTGGCTGCAGTGTAGTCCACAGTCCCTACCCCCAGCACTAAGTGTTGCTGCACCTCTCTACACCCACTCCTGCTGCTGCCCTGTGGTTGGTCTGTCCCCAGCATGAGCCCCTTACCCTCTCCCTCCTGTGTCCGAGTGCAGGGCGTTCTGCTCATCATTTGTCAGCTGTGACGACCATCCAGGATCTTCCTGGGGACCGAGGAAAGTGGGAAGTACAGGAAAGAGGGACTGAAAGTGTCAGGACTTCCAAAGCGGGCCAGATACTTGGTGTCAGGATGGACTGGACTAGGAGAGGCCTTTGGAAGGTGTTGGATTGTAAGGGTGAGCCTGAGAGGAAAAAGGATGATAAGTGCCTGGGAAAAGAGAGAGGAGTACAAAGGAACACTTTTTGTTTGAGCCTCATTGAACCAGGAGATCTGCAGATGAAATTGAGAGGAGTAAGCAAGTTGGAAGGGAAGCTTGCTAGATAGGCAAATGCTGAACTTGGTTTTAGACACTCAGTTAAATGACAGTTGGCCTCCCAATCAGAGGTGTGGTAACAGTCTTTTAGGGAACAAAAGACCATGTACAGAAGGCAAATGTCAACAGGGAAAGACACCTCTGAACATGGCTCAAAAGGAGGGTGGAGTTGGGAGATTGAGAAGGAGGCAGACATGGAACTTGGGGATATGGTTGTCCCCAGGGAGGGAGTTGGGGCATCTGTTGTCATGCCAAGGATCTGCAGTAGTGAGAAGTGAGGCTCAGGCGTCCTGGGTGCAGCCTGCACGGCAGCAGCCCTGAGGAGAAACACGGGGCCGGAGCCTCATGCATTGCAGTCGGCGTGAAGTCAGATCCTCAGCAGGACTGAGAAGGGCTCTGCATCCCGTCATCTGGGTATTCCACAAACACTCTAGTATCATAATTCCCTCTTCAGATTGTTTCAAGTTCCCAAAAATAAATAGTAGTTCTTTCGTATTTCCCATTTATTTCCTGTCTGCAGTGTTCAGTACAGAAGTGTTTTGCTCTAATGTGCTGAGTTGTTTTTAATTATACGCCATGCTGGGTTTCAGACAGTGGAGAACTGCGTGTGCACCCTGAGGAACCTGTCCTATCGGCTGGAGCTGGAGGTGCCCCAGGCCCGGTTACTGGGACTGAACGAATTGGATGACTTACTAGGAAAAGAGTCTCCCAGCAAAGACTCTGAGCCAAGCTGCTGGGGGAAGAAGAAGAAAAAGAAAAAGAGGACTCCGCAAGAAGATCAAGTTAGCATTTTATCTGATATGAGACTCTCAAGTTTCATTTTTCTGGGAGTGAGGAATCACATATTTGGCAAGAAAATAAATTTTCTGCATAGCTATAGCTGAGTCCCACAAAGGTGAATGTTTTCAAGTATTGAAGATCATGTTCATTCTGCCTCCATTTAACGTGTGCTATTTGTCTTTCAGTGGGATGGAGTTGGTCCTATCCCAGGATTGTCGAAGTCCCCCAAAGGGGTTGAGATGCTGTGGCACCCATCGGTGGTAAAACCATATCTGACTCTTCTAGCAGAAAGTTCCAACCCAGCCACCTTGGAAGGCTCTGCCGGGTCTCTCCAGAACCTCTCTGCTGGCAACTGGAAGGTAGGATGACTTCCGCGTATCTACACTTCTTTCCATCTTTGCAAATTAACTTGAAATGTTATATGTATATGTTCTGCCTCAGTCACATCAGCCCTAATGATGAAATGGTCACAGTTACTTGGTTTGTCTGTGAAGGGGGTAAACGGAAAAAAGAGACAAGCAGTTGCTCTGGGGATCCAGAGATAAATACAAGTGCCTCACTGTGAGAAACAGAAGGCTAGTGAGAAAAATAGATGGTGCCAGCACAGTGTAGAAGCCACAGGATGTGTGTGTTGTGGGGTCCTGAAAGAAGACATCTAACCCAGCCACACAGTGTAAGGGAAGGTCAGGAAAAGAGCGGAGTGAGGACATGGAGGATATTTCCTGAAGGGGATGCTGCCCAGCAGAATCTCTAAGGATGAATGAAAGTAAGCCAGTAGAGGCTGAGGCTGCAGTGTAGAAGGAGCCATCCAGATAACAGGGACAATAGGAGGAAAGTATCGCGGTGCAGAGAAGACAGTGTGGGCCAGGACTACTGGCTGCCCTCTGGGGCCCAGTGTGGAGCCAGGCATCATGGATAGGCCTGAAGGCCAAATTTCAGGAGCTGAGTCCTAACTTGCACACAGGAGGGGCTACTGAAAGAGTCTGGGCAAATGAGTGACAGAGACGGGCTAATGTCATCACTGCTCACCCACTTACATGGCAGTGAAAAAGGTGGATTCAGGGAAGGGAGAGTTAGAAGCAGGGATTGCATTTGGGAGCCAGTGCAGCAGTACAAACAGGTGAGAGATCTTGAGTGGCAGAACAGAACACAGGTTGGGCAGTGCTGTGGGGAAGGATAGAGGACCTCACTCTGTTCCTCTCAGGTAGTTACAGACATGCCTGTGTCTAAGGTTTCTGCATCTCTTTGCATATGTATGACTATGAAAACTGAAGACAGTTTCCTCTTGTTACCACTGTAAGCAAGTTCTCAGAACTTTCTAAATGTCCCCCAGCAACTTCCCAGACAGTCCTTGTCTGAGACATTTTCAACCTCTAGAAATTTCCTGACAGGTGTATTTTGTAGAGTTATTACAATGCTTGCTTTTGGCTACTTATCCCACCTTAACCCCCCAAAATGAGAATCTTTTGGTGATGGGTGTTTTCAAGATAGTGAAAAGAATTGATAAACCTAGGTATGGTTTGTTTCATGCAAGTGGCCACTATGTTGAATGTAGACTGATAACTATGGTCTAGTGCTAAGCCAGTATGGTGATTTTGTTGTGGCTCCTAGTTAAAGTGCCAGTGACTCCATGTGTAAGTGCTGGCTCTGAATCCAGGCAACTCTGCTTACCATCTGGCAGCCTAGAGGCTCTGCCCACAGTTTCCACCTCCCTAAAATAAAGCGAATATTAATACCTGCCTTATAAGGTGGTTGTGAGGATTTAGTGAGATACTCCCAGCACATAGGTATTTATAAACATTTATGTTGTAGAACAGCCTTCACCTTCAGCTTCTGTGACCAGAGGATCATTTGATGATACTAAAAAAGACAATAATTGAAATCGATGTGATTTGAGTTGTTTCGAAGTTCATGTCTGGGATCATTTAGTGAGAGTTAGATGGCAAGCTCATTTAAAATATAAACATTATATCTAAGCGATTTCAATAGTGAGTTAAAACATTGGACCTTCACTAAGAAGATGAGAGAATCGTGGCCACAAGTGTTATCAAGTAAGAAGCTATTTCAGGAGCAGCAATGGCTGTAGTTCTCCAGAAGGGAGACAGGCTGGGCTGGGCTGGGCTGGGCTGGGCTGGGCTGGTAGGTCTCCAAGTGAGACAGAAGGAGATGGTTCTGTTGTTGCAGGTTTCAGAGAGAGAAGTTCATAAAACTGTCTGAGTGCTTTGCCCAGTAACAAGTCATGTACTTCATTTCCCCCCTGTAGACTTCATTTGATTTGAAAAATAGGAGTATGCATTTCATATGCAGAATATAAATAGGATCTTTGAGATGCATCTTTCCCTCTTATTTGTATTATTAAAATAATCTATTCTGTTGGTATTCAAGAAACTGGATGGTCAATCACATATTTTAATGTTCAAAATAATACAAAGGCCTGGTAGATCTCTGTCCTCATGTCTTGGTCACAGTAGGAAAGTAGATGTTTTGTGAGCAGCATCTTTCAATTACCCTAAAATTTGAAAGATGATTTGCATTGGTTGAAAAAGTCAATTAAAGCTCAAAGCTGAAAACAAGATTAAAGAACCGTTTTCTAATGTTACTCTTTTTGGTTGTTTCACTGATGAGTTAGCGCTCATTTCCATTTTATAAGATACACAAACTGACTCACTATCCAGAGTTTCTTCATAGTCACAGAAAAATTTCTTGACTATGGATTTTTAAAAAACAGCATCAGCAGCTAACTAATCTTGAGTGAGAATGCATTTTGCACACAAATATACTTACTTTTTCACCAGGCTGTATGAATTATGATGCTGGATGTTTCTGGAGAATTCTCTTTCTTCTGAGGCAAGGGATTTTTCCAACCAATCTCTTTGACAGGTTACTGAACTCTAAATATTGTTGCAGGGAAGGGAGGAAAAAAATGACTTGATGGAGACAGGTTCTCCTTTCATGTGTGCTGATGGGTTACTGTCTCTGCCATCCTATTTATAGCCTCTGGGCTTGGCAGGGGACCAACTGCAAAGAAAACACACGATCCTTCCTTAATCATGTTTATGTATCTGAGATAGAAAGTAATCACTGCCTTCTCTTTTCTGCACAAAAATATCTGGCAGATGGTGGTTTCAGATTTTCAGGCTTTGAGATTTCTTTTTAAATCAGTCATTCCAGCCTATCTTTCTCCCCAACTTTGGTTTTCTCTTCACTGACACCACAGATTTGATCTTCAATTGGAAAGAAACCATTTAATCTATTAGTTCATCTTTTGGAAACATCTTTTTTAGGTGACAGTAACATATGAAAGTGGAACTCTGTTTTATATTACTTCTTGCCTTATTTTTCTCACTAGTTTGCAGCATACATCCGGGCGGCCGTCCGAAAAGAAAAGGGGCTCCCCATCCTTGTGGAGCTTCTGAGAATGGATAATGATAGAGTTGTTTCTTCCGTGGCAACCGCCTTGAGGAATATGGCACTCGATGTTCGCAACAAGGAGCTCATAGGTATGTTCTGGTGACAAGATGAGCTGTAAATGTGAGAGCAGCTACAAAACTCGTGAAACCCTTCTTTTGATTAATAAATATATGGCTTCTAAAATCATTAACAGCTGAGCCCTAGTCTCCAGTTTCTTGGCATATTTGAGTACTCCTGCTTTGTGACCATTCTTTTTCAGCAGGAGGCAAGCTCATTAATTAATCATTGATTAGGGAAGGTAAATTTTCAGAAAGGCCAGCAATTTTAGTTGTACGTTACAACAGTAGTAGAGTTAGTGTCTCTCATTTCTAAGAGAGTTCCCTATATTCTGAGCCACAAAAAGTCTTAATTCTCCCTTTCCAATTTTTGGACTGATATCTGCTAATTCACCAACACTACCATACTCTAAATAAAAAATCACATGAATGTTTTGTAGCTTTCCCCTCTCACATCGGTATAAATGTTGATTCTAGAGAAGAACCACTGTCCCAGCATCATTTCCACCCAGGGCAGGGGCAGGACTAGAGTGAGCTAAGCAAGGCCTCAAGGCCACAACATTTTAGGAGGCCTTTACTCTCAGGTTTGTAAAGGTAGGGTTGGCACATGCACAAACCAAACAGTGAGGACTTCTGTAAGCTCCGCATCCCAGGCAGCTTGCTTGCCTCTGGGACATTGCCACATCTTAGGCAGGATGCAGGCTAAAGAAGAGATCAGGGACCCCCCCATAAACCTGAGCTTCATTCCTAGGATCTGCTGCTCACCGGCCATGCAACCTGAGGTGTCCTGTATAACCCCCTTCAGGCTCCATTATTGTCTCTAGATTGGAAAGGAAAGGAAACTCCTCATCTCTGAAGGGGAGCTGTTGATGCCTGCTGTCCTAACTGTGGGTTTACTGTAAAGAGGAAATTAGAGAACTCCATGCCAAGTCCTACAGCTGGTGACAGGTCAGGGGAGAAGGAGGGGAAATGGGACAAGATCTTATGTGGATTCATCTGAATCTATAGTAAACTTAAAATACACCTGCCATGAGAGAAGGAGAGAGAAACAAGGGCGATGACGTTTACCATAAAGAGTTGCTGTAAGGATTAAACATAATGACTTACAATGGAAGCCCTTCACACAGTGCCTGACAGAATTGCTATTTTGAATTGTTGCCCAGATTAACCTGCTCTTAACACACCATTCCTTTAAGCCAAATCATCCCCCTATGGAAAGGAAAGGAAGTTCCTCCACACCCTGTTCATGGTCCAGCTCGCGCCCGATTCTTGTAGATGTGCCATATCTCTCAGTTCCCACACTTCCTTGAGAGAAATCCTTCAAGTCCCTAAAGAGAGATATTCTTTAAAGTTATTTTTCTTATGTCTATATTGTTTGGATTTCTTATAAGAAGCATGTATAATTTGAGCATTTTTAATGCTAAAATATACATGCTTGACACGGGTATCCTGTGACCTGTCATATTTCACAACGCAAAGACACAGGTTGACAGGAGGCCTTGAGCTGGTATTGTGAAGTGCTAAAACCTTTGGCAAGAGGAATGTGTGTTCCAAGTCTTAGCTTCCTGTCAGTGCATTTCTGTGTTTTCTGTGAATAACCCTTTTTAACTTCCACTGGCCTGTCTCTCCAGTGATGAGCGTTTTTTTTTACCTGGCTGAAGCACTCTTGAACTGTTCCATGAATCCATGTTTTTGTTTGTTTGTTTGTTTCTCTATTCCTGTCTTCCTGTGAGATCTGCACCCCTCCTGGATTCAGTATTTAGCTCTAATTTACCCAGCACTTCAGTTCCTAAGAACCTTCCCCTTCTCTGACCTCTTCCCTCTTTTTTCACATTCATCATCAGCACTAGCAACGGACTTTCTTTTCAGAGCCATTTTTCACAAAGAAGCAAAGTTTTGTCACTTCATAAAAGTTACTACATACTTAACTGAGTGGGACCCACCCTGCTGTCTGGAGCTGCAAGTTCTGAGGGGACCGCCAGGCTCACTCACTCATAGGCAGAGCGAGCTGCCTCAGCCTAACCCCCAGGAGTGCAATTTAAAGTTATGCCTTGGCAAAATGACAAATTACATGTCATGGGCCTTTTGGTCGTTCATGAGTATTCAAAATCACCAGGGCTAACTTATCATCTGCTCTGTAAACCACATTTATCTTGTGGCCTTACAGTGTCAGCACTGTTTTTCCACTCTTCCTAACAGTGTTTGCTGTGAGCAAGCCAGAGCCTTCCCTCGGACGTGCTGTACATTGCACAGCATGTAGTTGAGACCTGTCTTCTGCTTACCATTGTATATAAACAGCCTTTATAAAAACCCCATTTCACATCCACTCAATTATTAGCATGGGGGAAACTAAGAAAATGTTTACTTGCACTTTAGTTCATTTCTTTTTGTTTGTAGTGCGCTTACAGTTTGTCAGTTGGTAATCTCTTTTTGGAGAGGAATAAGAAAAATTCAGTATCTATAAAGAAATATCTCAATAACTGTGAGACTCCCCTCACCTTGTCTTAGCAAGAATTTCATTATCATCGCATTACTCCTGGGAGATAACGTACCTATAATTTTCATAGCAGAACTTTTACTTGTGTCATCTTTTAAAGAAACTAACATGTTGCCACCGTTGTCATATCAGCTGCTGTACACAGAAATGTGTAACTGTACCCAGTTCACACATTAAGATCCAGAAAGATCTAATGGCAAGTATTGTTTGACAGCCTGACTTGGTCCAGATTCAAAGGTAAGTTTTAAAAAGCTTTAAGAGGAAATTGAGGTATTTGTGATGCATAGGAATTCCGTTAAGGATAAAATTTACTCTTATAATTCCTTCATTACTCAATGTTACTGAAAATACTTGAACGAAAACAACTCGATTTGTCTACCCAGTTTTACGCATTGATTTACATTTGCTTTCAGCAGTTGACAGTAATGTTTTATAAATGAATCATTTCTGCAAGTGACGTTGCAATAAATGTTAGCTTTCCCCTTATAATGACATTTGTCCTTTTCCTCTTTGCTGTGAGTTTTGATATTTTCCCCTGTTATTGTCTCTTTGGGGGTTTTATTTTTAAGAGATTGCATACCACCAGAATCTGAACAACAATAACCAAAACCTAGTATCTGGAAGTAGAATTTACTCTTTTGCCTTTGGCAGGCAAATATGCCATGCGAGACCTGGTCAACCGGCTCCCCGGCGGCAACGGCCCCAGTGTCTTGTCTGATGAGACCATGGCAGCCATCTGCTGTGCTCTGCACGAGGTCACCAGCAAAAACATGGAGAACGCGAAAGCCCTGGCCGACTCAGGAGGCATAGAGAAGCTGGTGAACATAACCAAAGGCAGGGGCGACAGGCAAGTCTGCGGCAAGGAGGTGCAAGTAGGGCTCTTATTCCTGAGATTGTGCTGTGATGAGGCCTTTGTTTGAGGATACATTTCCTATTGGAAAGGATTTATTTTTGCATTTCTTACATGCTGATAAGCTAAGCAGTCTCCAGCACTTACAACCTGCTGTGGTGGGAGAAGTGTTTTCTGTTATGGGGCCTTTTTTTGGTTTTCACTGTATTGTAACACCCTCACTCCTACATTGGTATTTGTCTCTGTCTTAGTCTGTTTGTTCTGCTACAACAAAATGTTGTGAACTGAGTGGCTTATAAACAACAGAAATTTATTTCTCACAGTTCTAGAGGCTGGGAAATCCAAGATCGGGGCACCAGCAGATTCGGTGTCTGGTGAGGGCCCCCGTTCTGGTTCATAGATGGTGCCTTTCAGCTGTCCTTGCAAGGTAGAAGGAGGGAGAGGTCTCAGGCCTGTTTCTGTAAGAGTGCCAATGCCATTCATGAGGGTTCTTCCCTTATGATCTAATCACCTCTCAAAGGCTCCACCTCCTAATACCATCACCTTGGGGGTTGGAATTTCAACATATGAACTTTGGAAGGGACACAGACTTTCAGACCATAGCAGTCCCTAAAGCCACAACTGGTCGTGCCAACTCCTGGAAGAATTGGAAATGCCAGGATGAGGAAAATCTAGGGGGCACCATTTCCCTCGTGCCCTTGTCTCTGCTCCAGGCCTGAGTGCCTGTTCTGCAAGAACGTCTTCTTGAATCCCCAGTCCTGGAACTGAGTTTTCTGCCACATACCCAGAAAGTATTAAAATTACTGCTCTGCAGCAGGGCTGCTGTGTGGCCTCAGGATGTGCCCCAGGCTTGGATGGCACATTTCCCTTTGCTTCTGCATGACACCTCACTGATGAAGCAGGAGGGAAGGACTAGAGAATCAGTGGTAAAAATTGAAGGCTGTTTGTCATGGAGCTGTAGCAGTGACTGTAAGTTTGCCTTAGTATCAGATCAGAGAAATGTTAGTAGGATGCCTGGTGCCATCTCAGAACAGCAGGACAGCGACCTCCCTGAGCCATAGTAGCTTGGCAGCCCTCTCCACCAACCTCCCTGCTTTGCTCTCTCCATAGTGCTGATTTCCCCTTGCTATGGAAGTTATGTCTTCCTCTTGTATCTGACTCTTCCATAGCAGGGATTTTTATTTTGGTTCACTGCTATATCCTTAGAGTCTAGAATAAACCTGGGCTGCTCATAACAGGTGTTTGGTGAATATTTATTAATTGGCCAAATGACAGTGCTGGAACTCACGTTACATCTCATCTAATCTTTAGTTTAAAATACAAGAATAATCTCAAACGATATTCTCATCTGCCAGAAACCACACCTATCAGCAGTAACGATATTTCCTTTCAGTCCTTTTTTTAAATGTATATTTTTCTATTTCATTAGTAATAAATGGTTATAGAGGGTGGAGAGGGCTGGGAAGGGGAGTGAGAGAAACCATAATCATTTATGCTCTTAAAATGTCGCTGGACAGCCTGCACTTGTGAGCAGCATAAGAAGAGGCTGAGATGCTGAGCCAGTGCCAGAACCTTTGCATATTAAGAAAATTGCTACCCAGTCTAATCTGTTTTTCAAAACCAGAGATTCGGAAAGTCTTGGACCAAATCAAATTGTCTCCTAGCTCCACACACTTAACTTTTCTCCTGATTCTTTCACAAGTACTTAGTGCCTGCCTGCTGTGTGCCAGACGCTGTTCTCTATGCTGGGCTTGCAGCAGCAGGCAGGTCGCACGACAACCCCACCCGAGGTAGCTTACGTTCCATGGGCAAGGTAGACGAGGTGCCAAACGAGCAGAAACGCGTGGAGCGTGGTGGGTGGTGCTGAGGGGCAGGGCACGTAATAATGTCAGGGCAGGTGATGGGCCATGCTGGGGAGAGGGATGCTAATCAAGGAAGGCCTTGCAGAGACAGCGCCTTCTGAGCACAGAGCTGGAGGAGGTGGGGAAGGAACAGTGCAGCTCCCTGGGGAAAGAGCATTTCAGTTAGAGGGGGACATCAAATGAGAGAGCCCTGAGAAGCTAGAGGACCTCGTGTGCTTGAGGAACAGAAGGAAGCCAGTGGGGCTGGAGCAGAGACAGTGAGGGTTATAGGAGGCCCACCCCAGCATGGTGATCTGATGGCCTTAGCCAAAGCAGGGCACCGCATCCCCTCTGCACTTACCCATGAAGCTACTGATTTAGAGCAGCGGCTCCCAAGGTGAAATACAGCGACTCAGGATGAGGACTGCAACTTGACTTTTGGATGTAGCAATATGGAGGTCCTGTGTTTAAGAGAAGACGGGATGGTAGAAATTAGAGAGGCAAGTATATAACTGTTTCAAGGAGTTTTGCTGGAAAGGAGAGCAAAGAAACTTCCTTGCTTTTCTCATGGGTCAGGTTTCTGCTCATGGAATTTGTGTCTGAAAATATGTAGCCTGTTTTTGTCAAGGCATATCCCAGGCACAGTCCTGCCTGGTCAAGTGTTTCAGCTGCCATCCTCCCAGGCAGCTGTGGAATCTGCCTTTTGAGCCTTCATCCCGCTGCCTAGCACTTAAAGACAGACGGGTGAACAAAGCAGCAACAGCAGGGCCCAGCTGAGAACAGGTGGCTATGCGGGGCAAATGCCCTGCTCCCCCAAATCTGTCTTCCAGAGGCTGTCTTGGGTCCCTGAAATTTCATCTCTGTTTATTTCTTTGGGGTGTTTAGCTATTTCTTGTTCCATAGTCCAATTTGGAAATAAAAAGGTTGGAAAGGCTTTGAATGGGTTGGCTTTACCTGGCTCTGCTCACCTAAACCCTCAGAATCATTAGCAACCCACGTTCTGTTGTTAGGGGCTGGGGAAGTAGCTCACCGCCTGCTCCCCTCCTTCGTCCTCCTCCACTTCATGAGAGTTTAATTGGGAAGATAAGGAGTAGAAGAGAAAACCAGATTTTAGATCTGGTGTATACAGTTGAAGTCAAACTGTCAATGGAGTCTTAAGACAGAAGTGTTCAGTTGTCCTTAGGGCTAACTCCCCAAGCACTGGTCCATGAGTACCACCCCAATGTAGAGATCTGAGGGCCTTAGCCAAGGCAGGAAGTCCCCTTTTCACTTACTGATGAGGCCACTGACTTACAGCAGCGGCTCCCAAGGTGAATCCAGTGACTCATGGTCGGCAGTGCTTAAACAGAGCACCGGCATTTGCAAAATGCCCTCAGAGAGGGGAAATCATATCTGTGACCATGTTTTCCAAATTCAACATTAAAACAACCATTTTTTACTTAGAGGTATGAATGATGAGGCAATGGAGGTATTTAGATGAAGGCTTAATAAAGAAGGAGGGATAAAACATATTCACTTGGGAGGGTCCCCAGACACTCAGAATGTAGAGTCATGGTTGCATGAATCCCAAAGCCCCAGTGAGATCAGTGGCCCTCAGTGAAGATGTGGAGGGAAGTTGGGATTGACACCTACAGAGATCCTCAACTCAGGTTCATCCAAGCCACAGCTGCTCCACAGAGCTCACTGCCTGATGGCCTCACTTCAGTTCTTTCCACCTCTGGCCAGTCCCGAACCTGATCAACTCCTAGGCACACCTGATCCCTCTGTGGTGTGTCCTGCAGTAGCCTCCGTCCCTGTAACCCTGAGAATGATGGCCTCTTGGCCACTGATTTTCATCCTGCACCCCTCCGAGTGGGGCTGAGGCTGTGCCACCCACATTCGTTAACATCCTTGCTCTCTCCCTAGATCATCTCTGAAAGTGGTGAAGGCAGCAGCCCAGGTCTTGAATACATTATGGCAATATCGGGACCTCCGGAGCATTTATAAAAAGGTAACCTACAAGAATAGCTCTGGCATAATTAGCATTCATCAAAGCACATACTCATAATCATTTATTGTAATGAAATGTCATTATTCATTTTGAGAGGTTTCTTTTTCTCTTAACTCTGCAGGATGGGTGGAATCAGAACCATTTTATTACACCTGTGTCGACATTGGAGCGAGACCGATTCAAATCACATCCTTCCTTGTCTACCACCAACCAACAGATGTCACCCATCATTCAGTCAGGTCAGTGGAAAACGCCACTGCTTCGCGAGAGCCTTTGTGTGACAGAACATTGTTTCCCAGCCAGAGAAGATGAAACATAAGCTGGTTAAGCCTGTCATCTCCAACGCTACCCATGCAGCAGAGAACCTTCTGTAGGAATCACACACCATTATAAACCACAAGCCCACTTTCTTCCTTCCTTTTTAAAAGTTTATACCAGTTTACATCAGCAAGAGCATCCCAGGCCCTGCCCTCAAGTCTGCCTCACTAAGTGTGAGAAGGGGCCCTGAAATCTGCAGCTGACAGACTGGACAGGGGAGCAGGGTACCCGAGAGTGGAGGGCCACACTTCGAGACACGCTGGGTTATGCCTGAAAGTGGCTGCCCTGTATGTTAGCTGGCCGTAAGGTTGGAATCTCCTCCAAAGTGAATTTTTTTAAGTTTTCTTAGTGAAACCTTTTAGAAGCAGGGTCCTTTAACAGAGGACCTTTAAGGTCTTCAGATCCGCAACCTGGGAGAGCTGCCTGCTCTTCTTCCTCTGCAGACCCCCAGCACCTGCTGTTAATGGAAGCAGGCCTTACGGGTGGGTCTGTGGGAATTCCTTTTGATTTTTAAGTTGGGAATCCTGTCAACCATACTGCGTACTTCTTTGTAAGTTTAACTTCGTGGAAAGAATGTTTTGAGATTCAGACTAAATTTTTTTACATGTAAGGGCAGATTATTACTGCCAAGCCAATCAGTCCTGTAAATCTAATTCTTTCCAAAATGAGAAAGGAAAAATAATAAGTATCTTATTTTTATTTCGCTTTAAATCACCCATTCTGACTTTTAAATATTACCTATTGTATTCAGCAGTGTTACTGCTGGCAGTGTTATTTCTCATGTGGACAAATGTGGCCAAAAAGACTAATATACATGGCCGGTGGTTCTTGCCACATAATTGGATGTCCCCACTTGAACTAGAATTTTTTTTAATTATCTGTGCTTGTTGTATATGGTATTTATCTTAGTTTTTAAATTATAGGTTGCTTTCTTGAAAGAAACCTACATGTCTGGTTTTTAACATCCTTGCTAAGCTCCCAGGTATAGCCTGAAACTGCTCTCTTCTAGAAAAATGTTCAGAACCTTTTAGGGTCTTGGGGATAGAGGTGCCAGGGAAATAAAGAGGTGTGGCTGCATAACGAAACGCACATAGACAAGCGAAGGATAATTTTAGATCAGTGCGAACTTGTCCAGTCTGCGGCCAGGGGTTGTATGCGTCCTGGGATGGCTTTGAATGCGGCCCAACACAAATTTGTAAATTTTCTTAAAACATTATGAGATTTTTTTGTGACTTTTTTTTTTTTTTACTTCCTCAGTTATTGTTAATGTTAGTGTATTTTATGTGCGGCCCAAGATGATGATTATTCTTCAGTGTGGCCCAAGGAAGCCAAAAGATTGCACACCCCTGGTCTCATTAGCACATAGTAACTGAATAGTGACCTTGTTTTCAGGACCCCTTAAATATACATGCTGGACAGTGTTGACTAGCCCCATTCAAATTCCTAGGTGCCTCTTGGGATTCTAGTCAGTGGTAGGGAATACTCCACTCCTCCTCTCCAGTTATTCTAAGGGCTGATCATGCATCCCTTCACACTAGTGTGGGATCTGCTTCTGGGCGTGTCTGATGCCTGGCTGATGTCATTGGAGGCAGGCGGGTATGCTTTCTGTCCTACTACCTTCTGGAAAGTAAGCAAGGTGAGCAGCACATAGACATTGTCCATACATGCTTACATGTTTAACACTGAACAATCTTGTGTCAGTGAGGTGACTTTTTAGGAAAAGTATTTCATTGTCAGTCTTCCTCTGAAAGTGTCAATTTGTACAAAACCACTGGTGTCAAGGTTTGGGGTGCTGTTGCTTTTGAGTGTATCAAGTGAATAAGTAGCCACTGTTATTTGAAATTAAGGGAAGCAAGATGATTTTTTTTTAATAAGAAAAAGGAAAAAAACGTATGTGAAATGTTTCTCTCTTCCTTCTGTGCCAGAGTGTCCAAAAAGAGTCCTAAGGATAGATACGGTATTATTAGATGTTGACTGAAGCTGGGCTAAAAAAATCCTCTGGGCCTTTCTGAGGTCAGGACTTAGCACCATGTGTGTTTCCTGATGAGCCAGGCTTACTGGGTTTAAATTGTTTCCTTGATAACCATAAAAAGAATTATAAATTTTATAGACTGGGTGCTCTTATTCAAACACGTTTAGAGATGTGAATATTTTTTAAATAATTAGAAATCAAAACATGCCATAAAACTTCTGTTGACTGAAGAGCTATACATAAAGGATAATAGGTGGGTATTTTGCAAGCAACTGAACTGAGATCATAAAATAACAGGTATAACTCTTGCATGGCTAGTAAGTTATGATCACTCACTCAGTTTCAAAGGCCTAGTTAAGACATTGAGACACACTGGTGGGGAAACCTGCATGATCTCTACACTGTGCCTCTTTAGCCGGGCGGCTTGCCTTCCAGCTTGAGAGTGAGCCCCGATGCTGACTTTGCTGAGTTGTGCAGTGGCAGGCCTGCATGCAGGTCGCACTTGCGGTACTTGGGTCTAGCTGCTCTTCAACTCCCAGCACCTCTGAGATATTTTCAGCACCAGCTGTGTGTCATTTCTAGTTACTGACCTTTGTGTTTCTGGGAGGATTTTCCACAGATACTGATGCTGATTTCTCTTTCTTCCCCTCTTTCTCTCCTCCTTTGCCTCTCCCTTCAGTCGGCAGCACCTCTTCCTCACCAGCACTGTTAGGAATCAGAGACCCTCGCTCTGAATACGATAGGACCCAGCCACCTATGCAGTATTACAATAGCCAAGGGGATGCCACACATAAAGGCCTGTACCCTGGTAAGACGCCAGTTGGGTGTGTGATACAGTCTCTTGAAAAGCCACATTTGCAGGCACTCGGCCAGTGGCCTGGGAAGTAGCCTGTGCTTGTATTGAGACGGTCCCCCAGCAGCAAACCATGTTCCAGTCATTCCCTTTCCTACTTTGGGGATTGTTGCCTTTTCTGCTTGTTTAAAGTAAAACAAGCATGTACTTGTTTGTATGTATGTATGTATGTATGTATGTACCTGTACGGTGGCCACAAATAAAAAGAGGGCTGTATCCAAATAAATCATTTCTGGCTGCTCACTGGCACAGTCCCTTTGCTCCGTCCCCTCCTGCCTTGAGCAGTATCTGTGTTTTCCACATGCATCAGAACCCTCAGCCCGGTGTCGCTTTGCAGGGGCTACGTCTTCTAGACAGGCTCATCTCTTAACTTCAAACCAGAGAATGGAGATCAATTTCATTTACATTTTCATGGAGAAGAGTTTGAATAAATAGCAAAAGGTATAATGTGATTCTTCTCAAAGTGATTATTTTTTAAGAATAACAAAAATAATGTTACATAATGTTAATATTTTTATATCCTATTCAGAAAGCTGTGCATACAATTTATTTAAAGGATACCAGCCCAAAGGGTTACTAAGATTTCATACTCTTCCCATTCTCAACCATCCAGCAGATTATAACTACTTTAGATGTTCCAAATAAGTCAGTGTAAGCTACCCCACAAAAAGTACTCTTTTCTCAGACCTGTCTATTAAAAATAAATAAAAGCTAGTGACAGCTTTACTCCTGCTGGGGGAGCAGTCTCCGTTGTACTGTTGTCTTTGAAATTGTGATTTCACAGGACTATTTACTAATCGACTGTTGTTACTATGGCAATTAATAGCTCAGAAAATTGCAGATGCTACATTTCAGCACCAAGCTCTGTGCAAAAGGAAATGCACATACCAGCTGAAGTGCATGGTTGCTTCCGACTTGCAGCAGCCTGCCTTATCTTACAGATCGCCTCTTTAGCATGCATGCCCTTCTGTATCTTCTTCGCTTGCTTCAATAAACTAATTTGCCTCAAGTACGTTTCATTTTCCTCATTAAAAAAATAAAAATCTTTGCTAGCCTTAACAATAATGGAGGGGTAACATCATCAGGAGTCTACTATGGACTTTTGAAGACAATTATCTCATTATTACCAAGTTCCTTTTGTATTAAAACATACTTAAATATAGCAGGCACAAGACTGTGCCTCCATTGTTGCCCAACGGCTGCTCCTTCCTTGACCTGAGATTTTGAATCCCAGTTGTTTGGAAGGCATGGGGCTTGTTCGAATATTGTGCTTCGCTTCTCCTCTCTGACCCACTGCTGTAGCTCGGAGCCCTGGAAAAGGGGTGTTCCTCAGCTCAGGATCCTGTGCTGCTGTCCAAAGCCAGCCGGAGAAACCCTCCCACGTATGAGCAGAGCTTGAGCAGGAACCTTTGCGCATGGGCTCTGCACTGGCATTGCTTTTTGGGGAAACACACGCGGCCTGTTTTTGCCATAGTTTTGCTATTAGCCGCCCCCAGCCCTGAGTTAAGCAGCAGCCAGGCCAGATCCAGACCCTGAGCTGCTACCTCTCCCAGCCTGCATTGGCACTGGGGAAGGCAGGCCCTGTCGGGGACAGCACTAGCCCTAGTGCAGGGGAGACCGCTCAGCCTAATGGACCAGAGTAATAAGCACTAGTTTTAATTTCATAAAATATTTTCTTACAGGCTCCAGCAAACCTTCACCAATTTACATCAGTTCCTATTCCTCACCAGCAAGAGAACAAAATAGACGGCTACAGGTGAATTTGCAATATCATTTTTACAGAAGGCCGATTAGCAGTTAACACAGTAAGGGGTCCACGTCGGTTGACTTCCCAGAGCTGGGCCAACACGGCAGGGTCCTAGATGCTTTCCCTGGGGATCTTCACTCCTTGGAAACTCACCCGTGGTTTAAGCAAAGCACTTCCACGGTAGCCTCACGTTCTTAAGTATCCACATCGGTACTGCTGAGACCACCATGCCACTGATGGGGACAGCCAAGAAGTCTTTAGTTCATGTCCTTTGCCCAGCGGTGTCCTTTTCCCACTCTTTTTCTGTTAAGCTCTAAAATCTCTTCCAGCCTCTGGGTGAGGGAAGGTTGGTAAGCACACTTTATGCCCTCATCACCTTGTTCTCTTTTGTGTATACCTCATTCTCCATCTCACCCCTCTCTGTCCAGGCTCCACAATTTAAAAACACTGAGTCCATGGCCAGGTCTGTTTGTGTCGGTGGTCAAAGTGGACTCAGCCCCTGCCGGAATGGACCTCACTGTGGGAGAGTGGGACTGACGGTTATAACACATCCAGGCTTTGCTTTCATGAAGGGCCTGCAGTCAGTCTCAGGTCCTTCCCGGTGCCATGGTGAACCTGGACCATCTGGTCGCTCCTCTTCCCTTTCAATAACAGAGCAGCTGGAGTTTCCTAAAACAAGACTGTATCCTGTCCTTCAGATAAGGATGTGTTCTAAGACCTCTCCTTCTCATCATCATTTCTCTGTAGATGGAAGAAAAAGAATTTTCCAAGTTATTCATAATTTATGCTATAGTTTTTTAGTCAGGAAAAATAGACCAAAATCATAACTCTGGCTTGAAAAGAGAATTTAGCTCTGAAATCCTTATAATGTTAGAATGCATTGAGTTCCAGGACATAACATTGATTCCTGTGTGATAAATTTGTTACATCTTACTAAGTAGGGGGATTTGGGCATGATCAAGAAGATAGACATAATAACCATCACAATTTGAAGAAATTAACGTGAGGTCAGTGCTAAGACCAAACAAAAGGAAATGGAGAGCAGTGTGCCCTTTGTGGGTGCCCACGTGTGCCTGGCCTTGCCCACTTACAGATGGACTTAGCCCTGGCTTGGGGAAGCCTTTTCCTCTAGAACCATATTTGCTCACATGTCTCTCCTAATTTTACTATTCTTCTACCTTGAGATTGCTTATTCCTTTAATATTACGACTTACAGCAGAGTTTCCAAAGTGTGACTATTGTTCACCTAGCCACATACATCTTTTAAAGTAGAGAGATGGACTCCATCTTCATATCCGAAGTAAATGTTTTAAAAGATGGTTTGGTAATTATGTAATTATGCAAGGCCCAGAAACCCAATCTTCGACTAAATTAGTGATGTGCTAATAATTCCCCTGTGTCAAAGCAAATGTCAAGACCATCCTCTCATTCGGCATGCCCCTCCACAGCTGAGCACACAGCAGGGCCTCCAGTAAGGAGGGGAGGCCGCTAGGGCCACGTACCTAGAGATCTCAGGCTCTCCTGAGGCACCTACTTCTCTAGAGGTCTTAGGACAGGAAACTCAGCAGCCTGCCTGAGAGTGCAGCTTAAAATCCTTAGAGTCCAATAGTAAACAAACACATAGTGTGTGCCAGAAACAGCTTTTAACCTTAAGCTGCAAATGTTGAATATTGCTTTAAAAATATGAAGCAAGAAGCCCACATTAATTTTCCTGACACATGTCTTTTTAAAAAATTGCTTTTATTTATTTGCCTTTTCATTTTGTCAACAGCATCAACAGCTGTATTATAGTCAAGATGACTCCAACAGAAAGAACTTTGATGCATACAGATTGTATTTGCAGTCTCCTCATAGCTATGAAGACCCTTATTTTGATGACCGAGTTCACTTTCCAGCTTCTACTGATTACTCAACACAGTACGGACTGAAATCGACCACAAATTATGTAGACTTTTATTCCACTAAACGACCTTCTTATAGAGCAGAACAGTACCCAGGGTCCCCAGACTCATGGGTGTAGCATCAAGATGCCCGACAGAGGAACTCTTTCTTTCTAACCTTGTTTGGATTGAGGTGAAAAGTCCATCTTGCTGATTTGATGATTGAAATGTGAAAGTGAAGTGGAAGGAATGAGTGAAGTGCGTTTTTTTTTTCTTTTTTGAGGAATTATCAGGGAAGTGAGGAAATTTTGGGAGAGGACTTTCTAAGCTCTATTTAGTTGTTAGATCTAATTACTTATAGATTCTGTAGTCTGGTGAAGGTGTGGGTGACGTGATGAGAGGTTTGAGAAATGGGTGAAATGAAATGGGGGATGTGTAGGTCAAATCAAATTAAAGATTTTTTTAATGTGAATAAAGTTATGTTCTGATAGTTTGTACAGAAAAAATAAAATGGATGCCCATGTTTTATTGCTATTACTAAATGTCAAGATTGTATGCTATTATGTCTTGTAAATTTCTTTGTTGGTGTAAATATGGAAATGCCACATTGGTTAAGTGCCATCATTTGTAATGCAGTGTGTCACTTGAGAAGAGATTTGAAGAAACCGACAACTTCAAAAACAAATGGGAAGCCCAAGGAACTGTGAGCAATTAAAAACAAACTGCGACGCCCTTTGTCCCCACCACGCGTAGTGTACTTTGGAAGCACAACGTCCAGGCTGGTACCGCAGCGCCATGCCCATTCCTCGCCTCGTTCATAGGACACTTCACTGCCATTTTCTATGCACATAAAAGAAAAATAAATGTGGAAATTTCATCCTTGGAAATGTGTTCTCTATTCTTTTTAAATTTTCTGTATGTATATGGAAAAGCAGATTTAATAAACACAAATCTAACTGCATGTTGGAAACAGCCTAAACATATCCAACTATTTTGGACTTTTCCTAGTTTTATATATACTTTGTAAGATGGACCACACCAAAGAATTAAGCTATGAACTTTCCTCCTCTGACTAGGTGTTTTTATTTCTTGGAATCCATTTTAAATCTAGTACACTTTACAGTTTTATCATGTTTTTCTCAGACCCATATGTACATATCATCACTCTTCACCTAAGACAAGTTATATCTGGCAGTGTGACCATAACTAAATTGATACTTTTTTAGGCATCGTTTTTAAGAACTCGGTAACTTCATAATAATAGTGGTTGGGCATTTATTTCGTTGGCACCAATATAATAAAACAAATTCTAAATTATGATCTTGTTGAATAATTCCATGAGACAGTAATTCCTGGATTAGGAATGGGGCAGGGGAAAGAAGCCCCACAGATAGGGTAAGCAGAAGTCCCCATAGCACCACACAGCATTACTTGGGAGCTTTTCTCCATCTGTGGAGACAATGAGGGGCACCAGGCCCAAAATCTGAGGCCTTCTCGGGTCTTGCAGTTTCCACCCTTCAGCCCTAGCTCTTGGATCTTTGTGTAAATATGGAAATGCCACGTTGGTTAAGTGCCACCGTGGAAAACTAGGAACTAATTTACCTATAGCTGTACTAGGAAAACTAGGAACTAACCCCCATGGCGTCAAACCCAGAAGTGTTGTCTTAGTATACCCTGCAAGTGTGATACAAATCACAGATTAAAACATTTGTACTTACATTTGTGAGTATATGGAAAGAAACCCAAGAGAAAACTATGTTTTGTTGCCGAATGGACAGCAGCCCAAGATTAGCATCCAAAGTGAAATGGAAATACCAGTGCGAGCATGAAGGTTCCTAAGGTCTACAAGCTGGGAGTCTTTCTGGGACGCCTTCTGAAGAACACCAAGCCAGCTTGCGGAGTTGACTGCCCAGCTACTGAGCCCTGGCTGCCTCACACCTGGCGGAGCTCAGGAGACAGCCCTTGTTAGACGACAGAGGTCGCCAGATGTTCCTGAGGAACTGGCATCAGGACTTGTGGGATGTAACCACTTCAATTTCCAGTCACTGACTTCCCTGAACCTGGTATCTTCAGATCTGGGTTGAGGCCGAAGGCTGTCAGTTGGGGAATCAGGAAAACAAGGGAATCGGAGCCAGCCCAAGCTGATTGACAATAACTTTCTTTTAGTGACCGCCTTAGTTTGGAGTAATGCTGTAACAGGCAGCATTTCAAAAACGGATCCAAATTTGGATTGAAAATACCTGGGTCTCCAATCAGACCTAACAGAGCCAGAAAGAGGCCTGTGCACGGGGACTGGGCTGAAGATCTAATGCTGTTTAAGACTCCTCCCTTGAGACCAGAGAAAAGAAATCGCAGATACAGCCTGAATGATACAAAAGGGCATCATTGAGGGAAAAACCAAGCCTACTATTCCTTCAAGGTGTGGGAATAAACAAGCTTTGCTAAAACAAAGTTGACTTTTTATTGCTGTCTTTACGTCACTAAGTAGCGTATAGAATTCAGCCCACTTCCACCCTGTCCCAGAGGGTCAGGGCTGAACTGAGCCAATGTCGGTGAGCTAAACAAGGGTTTCCTTACCCTGGTTGCACATTAAGAGTCACCCGGACCCCACCCTGACCAATCAAAACCACAGAGGTGGAGTCCAGGCATCAATATTCTTGAAAAGCTCCCTGGGTGATTGCAGCATGCAGCCAGCTGAGAGCCACTTGGTACTCCCCATTCTCCCTCCATCCCTTGCTGTTGCACGACCTGAAAATTTAGCAGCTGGGGTTTAGGGTGCGGAATTTGCCTAGAAGCAAGGGTTAGATTTGGAGTGTTATCACTGAGATCTTAAACTTGGAAAGTCGATGTGAGGTTTTTCTTTTTGCCAGAGTATGTCTTTTGCCTGTGTACACTTGTTAAAGGTTATGTCCTTTGAAGTCCATGAGTATCAGAAGTGATGACCACACAGTCCTGTAACTGTTCCAATCATTAATCCCTGGCCAGTGTTTGGTTGTCCACCCAATGCTGCTTCTTGCACTGAAATCCCAACAGTTCACTTTATTGACTGCTCACTATGTGCTGAGAGCACCATATACGTTATCATCCAGCCCTCACGGCACATGTGACATCTGTACTGATAGCCCATTTCACATATCCTGAAGCAAACTTGGAAGAGTAACTTGCTGAAGATCATACAGCCATTAAGGGGCCATTAGCGTTACACTCTATCTTAACCACAATGCCAGTGGTTTTCATATTTAATAATTTGAGTTTCAACTGAACGTCTACGAAGTGTTTTTCATCATTGCTTTAAATTTGCCAAAGGACTCTATTGCTACTCTAAAGGAGAAAACCATCACTTGCCATAAATTGTGGGCAAGTGATGGTTTTCTCATATACTTTTTAGTAACCATAAAAATGAACACTATTAAACATAAAAAATGTCCATTTTTTTTAAATTAGCTGGGCATGGTGGCATGCACTTGTAATCCCAGCTACTCAGGAAGCTGAGGCAGGAAAATCACTTGAGCACAAGAAGTCAAGGCTGCAGTGAGCTATGATTGCACCACTGCACTTCAGCCTGAGTGACAGAGGGAGACCCTATCTCAAAAAAAAAAAAAAAAAGAAAAGCCTGCGTACCACCAAAATTTATCTTGTCTACCACCACTGGTGTTACATGAACCTCATTTTGGGAAACTTGAGTTCTGATTATTCTGATGTGTGTGATGATTTAGGTTTGGCTGACAACTCCCCCTAAAAGAATGTTGTGAGCTATGCCTATAAGCCCACTAAAACAAAATCTGTCACTAGGCAACCCTCTCATTTGGGGGCCTCAGCAGTACATTTGATAGAACACTTATCCAAACTTATTGGATGGTGGTTTTATTTCCACAATCAAACTGGCTTGCAAGGAAAAGACATTTGAAAACTTGGCCATTGCTATTCACTTATTAGATTTTTAAAATACCATTGTTTTTAACAGCATTATTCATAATTGCCAAAAACTAGAAACAACCCAAATCTCCAACAGAAGAATGGATAAAAGTTACATCCAAGAATAGATAAAATTATGGTATATTCATATAATAGAATACTAGTCTGCAAAAAAAAGAATGAGCCACAGTACAGAGACATGGATGAATCTCAAAAATATGCTGCTCAAATGCAGGAGAAAGTTGCAGAAAAGAGTGCGTAAAGCATGACTGATTAAAGAAGAGGAAAAATTCATCTATGGAGATAGAAATCAGAATCATGGTTGCCTGTGGGGCTAGGTATTGACTGGAGATCTGGGTGATGGGAATGTTCTATATCTAGGTGGGGGTGGCAGTTACCCAGGGGTATGCGTTGATCAAAACTCATCAAAATAGGCTGGGCATGGTGGCTGACACCTGTAATCTCAGCACTTTGGGAGGCTGAGGCGGGTGGATCACCTGACGTCAGGAGTTTGAGACCATCCTGGCCAACATGGCGAAACCCCGTCTCCACTAAAAATACAAAAATTAGCCGGGTGTGGTGGCGGACACCTGTAATCCCAGCTACTCGGGAGGCAGAGGCAGGAGAATTGCTTGAACCTGGGAGGCAGAGGTTGCAGTGAGCCTAGATCACATCATTGCTCTCCAGCCTGGGCAAAAAGAGCAAAACTCTCTGGACGGGGACACCCTCAGCCCTCATAACAGATTCCAGGGAGAGGGCACCCTCTTGTCCTCATCTCTGCCCTTTGTGTCTCTCTTGCACACACATCTGCCCCTCAGCACGTCGGTGTGGGGAAGGAATTGCTCCTTAAGCCCCAGGTGGCTGACCGTTCCCACCCAGCCCAGGACATTTTAGGAAAAAAAAATGAAATGTGGGGGGCTTCTCATCTCCCCAAGATTCTCTTCCATTCAGCCAGATGTTTCCTGTATAAATGTTTGGATCTGCCTGTTTATTTTGGTGGGTGGTCTTTCCTCCCTCCCCTACCACCCATGCCCCCCTTCTCAGTCTGCCCCTGGCCTCCAGCCCCTAGGGGACTAGCTGGGTTGGGGTTCCTCAGGCCTTTCCTCTCCTCCCTCTTTTCTTTCTGTTGATTGTCGCTCGAGCTGGCTATATTGCTTTTTAATATTGCACCGAAGGTTTTTTAAATAAAATTTTAAAGGAAAAGGGGAAAAAAAACATCAAAATGTACACATAAGATCTTCATTTCATTGTATGTAAAATCTGCCTCAAAAATCAGTAAGGAAATACACGACATTGTCTGAGACTTAGTTTTATGAACTAGAATCAAAATTTTGATTATTAGGCTCGCATGAGTTAAGAAATCCATATACCTCTAACATAAAGCATAATTTCTTTCTTTTTTTTTTTTTTTTTTTTTTTTTTTTTGGAGACGGGGTCTCGCTCTGTCGCCTGGGCTGGAGTGCAGTGGTGTAATCTCAGCTTACTGCAGCCTCCAACCTCCCAGGTTCAAGTGATTCTCCTGCCTCAGCATCCCAAGTAGCTGGAATTACTGGCACCTGCCACCACGCCCGGCTAATTTTTGTATTTTTAGTAGTGACGGGGTTTTGCCATGTTGGCCAGGCTGGTCTCAAACTCCCGACCTCTGGTGATCCGCCTACCTCGGCCTTCCAAAGTGCTGGGATTACAGGTGTGAGCCACCACGCCTGGCCTAAAAACATAGTTTCTTACACAAAAGGTTTTAGCACAAAATGCCTTTGTAGTTCTATACATAAGTCCATTTAAAAACTGACAGCCTACCAAGTTAAGTTTAAACAGAATTCTGGAAAATATACACTTGGAAAGCACTACAGGGGGTGTCCTTTTGGATGAGCTATGATTGTACAGATTCAGGTGTGTGCTGACAAGAAGGTAAGTTAAGAAGCAACACTCAGGCACATGTTTCAACATGTTGCTGAGAGAAGTGTGTCACCCCTTTTACCTAACGATCCAAAGAGATGTGTAAATAACCACCTCACTCATCTCAGTACTTCCCAAGCCACAGGGAAGGAGTGTGGGAGCGAAGCTCCTTCATCAAAGCACCAGAAAGATGTCAGCAGAAAAACAAACAGGTCAGTGAAATCAGAGGCAGAGCAGCTAATGGGGTTTTTTTAATGTTACAAATGCAGGGCAGACTTTGAATTCAAAGGAGAACTTTGCGGCAGGTCAAAGGCATCTTTGCTGTGGAGGAACCAAACAGTCTTTAATTAGTGTGCAACTGGGAAGGGAGTTAGCGGGTAGCAAAGATGCAAATGATGGTTGGAATTCTATGGGGCAGCTTCCACCGCTGATACACAGCTGCCCTTTGCTGGCCTGTGCCAAGAACTGGACTGGGCCTCAGAGACCATGTGCAGCATGGGCTGCCACCCACACAGAGGAACGCTTCTCAGCTGGGACTCGTCAGTTCCGCCACCCTTTAATCAGTCTCGTCTTTGGTCTCCAGCCTTATTCATCCTCGTGATAGCAGTTTGCTCTGCCCTGGTGTGATGGCTTGACTTAACTCTCTGTCTTTATGAATACCCCTATTCAGGACAACCCTTAAAGGCTGCAGACACAAAAAGGAAATTATTAGTAGGCAGATTATGACTTGGATTGTGCCTGTTTTAGTGCCTTTCCCTGTTTTCATGTCAGCAGCTTTGCTGGAAGCAGCTGGCATGTCCCCGAAGTGGCTGTTTGTGCCTGTCACTATTGCCTAATTCTAACGAAATCGCTAAAAATCATTTTGTGCTGTCATAATCGTTTGCATGAGCCATAACTAGCTCTTTCATTATTAAAGCCCCATCCAATGGTTGGGGGAATTTTGATAAAGACTTAATGATATGATGAGCTATTTCACCCTCCATTCACATCCCAGTGATTCCAGGGCTGACCAATGCATTGTCTTGGAAAATAAAACACAACTTATGCTGGGTCAAAGGTGTAATTCTGAAATCAGTGGGTACACATCCAATTCTTCCTTCAGAAATCCCTTATAACTCTTAATTCACTCCCCAGAAGCCCCCTGAAATGTGCCTTTATTTGCTGGCAATGAAATGTAATGTGTTTGGCTTCCAAGGCCTTGAGGAGCTGCCATCCACTGAGAATAATCTAATAAAATGACTTCAGGGAGGACGAAACCCCTCTAGGGTCTTTATTTCGGATCTCCAGAGTCAGTGGTTGTGCCAGCGCAACCCAGGGCAACTCTCTCATTTCCAAGGGTAAGAATGAGCATAGTGAGGTGTGCCCAGTTTCCTGGGGACCAGAGGAAAGCATTCAATCCTGATAGGTTCCAGGTTAGAAAAGACGATCATAGGAGGGGTCCTGGCCATCGTAGAAATGGTTGTGTTGTGCTATGAGGAATGCATTTTGAGCCTTCACAAAAACAAAAACCAGGAGGTTCTATCGCTGAATGATTTAAGTATATGTATATGTGTCCACCAAAATCACTGCAATTATGGCTGGCCACAGTGACCAGTAGTCTCCTTGTCTCTCACTGTGGTCAAAGGATAATGGTGTGTTTATTCAGCTTGCAAATGATGAAGTTCTTGTTTTTCATTTTCCTCTCATCTCTGCGTAACCTTTTAATCACTTCTTTGAAAATTAACACTGCTTTGGAAAAGGCTATCAGAGGAGAGGTGGAGTGGTGTTGAAATCAGGTCTGTCACTATATAACATCTTAATTGGAGAAAAGCTGATGCTAAACCACCTGAAGCTACAAATATTGTCCTCTGAGGCCACATCACTGAGTGTGGTGATGATATATCATCGCTGAGAAATTGCATTTGGCTGGCAGTAAAAAAAAAAAAAAAAAAAAAAAAAAAAAATCCAAAATTGAGGCTTCAACAAGACAAGTTGTAAGAGATTTTATTTGTAATTTTTTTCCTCTACCACATAAAGAGATGACCACAGAAAGTCTGATGTCTGTCTTTCTAGTATGGGGTTCCACAAATGCCCTCATGGACCCAAGCTTTATCCTACTCTTTGGGTAGGACCCGCATCCTCATGGCTTCCTGGCTAGCTGCTGGAGCTCCAACCATCACATCCTCATTCCTCAACAAAGAGAAAGGAGTTGGGAAAGTGGAGCTTGTCAATTGAGTCAAAAACCCCTAAAAAAGCTTTCCTTAAATCCCTGCCCATACATCTCATTGGCCATTCCTATCTATAAGAGACACTTGGAAAAGGAATCTTTACCAGGTCCTATTGCCACCTCTACTCATGTAGGTTCTGTTAGTAAGGAAAAGGAGGGGGTGGATAGGAGGAAGGGACTCTCAGTCTCTGCCCAAGATGACAGATGACCTCTGCACTTTTATTTCTTCTGTTCCTATGAATGTATGCTCCAAGCTGGAGACCTGTGTTGTATTGTTCCCATGCTTGGGCAGAAGCCATAGTACCCAGGGCTCCTAGACATGAAAGATAAGTAAGGCTGGATGAAACTTTTCAAGCTCAAGTTGTCCTAGAGGTAGGAGTCCTCAGCAGGTCAAGCTCCATGTCAGAGTGTAAAAGTTAACCGTGGAAAGCCAGTAACCATCAGCAATCTATGGTCAGAAGCCCCACCCTCCTGGTGGCTTCCAATCTCCAAGGGGCAGAGCCATGGGGAGTCCACAGAAGTGCAAGAGTCAAAGGGAGGGGCGCCAGGTGCCTCTCCCCACTGCACCAAGAGCAGCCCGCTGTGCGCTGCTTTCTATATTCCACATCCACCTGAGATCATTTTAGCAAAGGCTATATAGCTAAAAACAAAAATAATGATAAACCATGTATAGCCAACACCTGACCTTAGTAAGCAGCTCCCTAGAGACCTGTGGCTCTGTGTGCTCCTGACTGGCAAGCCAGGTAGGCTGAGGCAGCAGCTGCCTCCCCCAGCCACCCAGATGAGAGTCGCTGCAACTCACTGTATGTCTGTGGCAATCTTCCTGCAATGTTCTAGGCACTGTGGGGTTATCTGGGGCTGACACGTCTGCCATTGCCCCCAAGAATTTGTAGCATGCCTGAGGCCATTGGAGCAGATAGCAGCTACCAAGTCGGGGTTGAGCTGTCAAGGAAAGCCCAATAGAACAAGAGGGACTCAAGCTAAACTTTGGGTTAACTTTAAACAAAGGCATCAGGAAATACTTGAGAACGGTGGGGTGCGGACTACAGAGAAAACCAGGGAACCTGAGGACAGGAAGAAAGTCAAGAGGGAGAGACAAAAAAAAAAAAAGTTTCTCTCAGCGGTTTGGGGTAAAGATGAAAGAAACTCCAGCCTTTCAATCACTCCTAAAAGTAATGATAATAACCTTTTGGTGAGTAATTGCTAGGATGTAAGATATCAAGGACTGTACTGTATGCTTTAACCACATTATCCCATTTAATCTTCATAACAACCCTAAAACAACGTACAAGAGAAAACTGTCCTCAGAACTACAAAGTGGCCCAAGGCCACATCAACTGGGGATTGCCAGGTGGATCTTTTGGATGCCGGAGACCCCATTAGCTGTTCCTGCCTCCCTAAGGAAGCAGAACAGCCATCCCTCCAGCCTTCTTGTTTATGCTAATGTCAACCCCTGTGACGTCAAACCCTCTCCCAGCCAGGAATCCCCCTCCAACTTCCTACCAGCTTTGCAGACAAGTTAGACTCAAATAATACAAACCCATTTTAGTGTTGCCTTAGCAAAGATTACTAGGAAAATAGCATGTTGGCACAAATCAAAGTTGATGCCTTTGAAAAGGAAACTATCAAATGGCCTGTTTACAAAATATGCTCCGAGTCCAGACGTGTGACTAAAGACTTCATGGAATCAAAAGAACCCAGAAGACAGGCCCTCCCCTGTATGGGCCAATCCCCCTGCCCCCACTCCCACTCGCTGAGCCTCAAGGAGCAACTCCACTGGGCAGGAGCCGGGGCAGGAGGCCAGGCCGTTCAGCTGGGAAAGGGCTGTTACCTCAAAGGGAGGGAAGGGCCCTCCCGCCAAAGACCATCTCCAACAAGGACTCACTCACAGCCCTGTAAGTCTATGAAAAGGGAAGCACAGACATTCTGGAAGATGTGGAATGAAACCTTTTATCTTTATCTTCACTCATTCTTCACTCCTCACTCATCTTCAAGGGCAAAGGGGGGATCATCTGATGAGACTAGGAGAAACAAAGCAAGCTCAGGGAGCCAAGCTGCCAGGCAAACGGCTGGAGCATAGAGCCTCCCTCGCAGGGCAGACTAATCTGGCTGGTGTTGCACTACACGCAGGCTTCAAGTTTTGGTTGGATGAGTTCAGTTAACCCAGGTGTCTATAGAAGACCGACTTTTATTCTGGTTCAAGCTATAGTTCCCAAATCCACCTCAAGAGTGAGAAAACCAATAGTGTTTTAATCCACACGACCCCTGGGTATATTCCTCCACGGTTCTGGTCTCAGCCCTAAGAGGAGTATGTCTGGGCTTTCAGAAACCCCAGCACATCCAAATTTGTGGACCAAACTGAATCTCAGAATGTGAAACAGGACTCCTTCCTGGGAGTAGATAAGAAGGGGCTGTCACCAGTGCCTCAGGGCTAACACACACTGAGGGTGGAAGTCCCACCAGGTTAGCCTGGGCCAGCACCCATCACCCCAAGGGACAAAACTTCAAGCAAGCTCTTTGGAGAACATGGCTGAACCCGGGGTTGAAGTTAGATTTCCCACTTCCTCCCTCCCTTCCCCAGATGGAACTTCAGACAGCCAAATCCACAGTGAGGTGTGAACTGACCTCCCCACCCAGTCATATGCTTACACATGGGAACAAAACCCAAGAGGGTGGCCAGTGCCCAGTGCCCAGGGGTAAAACATGACCTAAGAAATAACACCACCACCCTCAGCTGTCCATGCTTCCACCTCAAGCACCGAGCAAGATCCTCTGGCGAATGACCTCACTGGGAGGTTGAGAGGAAATCACTGTTGTCAACTCCATTTTGCAGGTGAGGAAGCCCAGTAAAGGGAGGTTAGGAAGCCCGCCCCAAGTGACAGTGCAGTGTCAGGCTGTCACCTGTCAGATCAGCAATGGCCCTCTGCTGGGGAGCACAGGGAAAGAGGGACAGGAGCTCCTCTTGGCAGCCTTGTCACTTGGGAGAGTGAGCATGGGTGCCCTATTTTGTTTTGTTTTGTTTTGTTCTGTTCTTATACTTTAAGTTCTGGGATTCGTGTGCAGAACATGCAGGTTTGTTACATAGGTATACACGTGCCATAGTTGTTTGCTGCACCCATCAACCCATCATCTACATTAGGTATTTGTCCTAACACTATCCCTCCCCTAGCCCCCCACCCCCGACAGGCCCTGGTGTGTGATATGTTCTCATTGTTCAACTCCCACTTACGAGTGAGAACATGCGATGTTTGGTTTTCTATTCTTGTACTAGTTTGCTGAGTATGATGGTTTATGGACTAGCTCTCATTCCATTTCAACTCCCTGCGCTATGACTGGGTGGATAAGGCAGGTGAGACCTGCCCTGGGCTTCCCGTCTCTTATAGCATCATTGTCCCATCTCTGCGCTGCTCTTCCCCTCCCATCCCCAGTATCCCCCATTCTCACCAGATCTAGAAAGCTTCGATTTCTGCTCTCCACCCAGGCCTGCCCTGGGCTTCAGAATCACCTGTCTCTCCCGTCTGCTGCATTGTTCACCACCAGGTTGGGCTGAATGCTTCCTGGCCCACTCCACCCCCCACCAGACCCAGCACTGCACCCCCAGAGTACAGGGCACAGCCAGCCCTCCCTGTTCCCACACTGGAGCAAGCAGCTGTGCTTGTAGTCATTGAGCAGCTCTCAGGTCTCAGAAGCACTTCATCCTTTTGCTGAGTAAAGCACTTTCCTGAAGCGCGTTCCTTGGAACATTAGCTCTACAAGTCGTCCCTTAAAAAGTTTATGATCAAATAAGTCTGGAAAATACAGCATAGTGTGTTTCTCTTGGAGATTCACAATAGCTTTAATGTTCATATTGAAGGCTTGGAGAAGATTTACAGTAAATATTGAATTCAGAAATCCAGTATCTCTGAAATATGAGAGTAGATAAAAGTTATTTTTCCCTACTCATAGCTGAAGGTGCTTTTTTTCTTACATAATCTATACATTTATAATTAAAATATATCTTCTTGACTGTAAGGTCCCCTTAAATTCAAAATAGCCTAATTGAAATCCAGACCCATTTGCTCATTCTGTAAATGTCGAGAGTGAGCATGTAATGTGGCCCAGAGCCCCTGATGTCACACGATGTGGGGTGCTCTGTAGACTCAGTAATGTCAGTAGTTCTCAAATCTTTTGGTCTCAGAATTCCTTTACATTCTTAGAAAATACTGAAAAATCCAGCAAACTTTAGTTTATGGGGGTTATCTCTCTTGGTATTTATGATGCTAGCAATTAAAATTTGGAAATTTTAAAACTACCTAATAATACATTTTTTAAAATGAGTTTATTATATGCTAATATAAATTATATATTTTATGAAAAATAACTATTTTTCAAACAATCAGGAAGCATAATAGCAGCATTTTACATATTTGCAGATCTCTTTCCTGTCTGGCATAAGAGAAGACAGCTGGATTCTCAGACCTGCTTCTGCACTCAAACTGTTGCGACACCACACATCATGTAGCCTCCAGAACACGCCAGTCTGCACTCGTGAAAGCGTAAGAGTGAAAAGGGAAATTGACATGTTAGCAGCATGATGATAATAGCTTTGATCTTGAGGCCCACCCCACAAAAGAGTCTCTAAGACCTCTGGGTCCCCATATGACACTTCAAGAGCCACTGCTTGGGATAAGTGACCCAGTGCCTCCTTGCTCTGCGTCCCCGTGAGAGGGGTGAAGGGATGGATGGGTCTCCGTGGCTCCTGAGATGAACAGGTTCACAACCCGGAGCGGGGCCGCGTCTCAGAGAGCCTGGGGTGGGGCTACCTAGAAGTCAGCCTGTTCTGTCATCCACTATGGTCCAGCCAGGCTGACGCTTCCTTCTCTCCCCTCCTCACCGCTTCTCACCATGGTCCCTGGGCCCAGAGGAATAGCATTCACTTTGCATGATCTCGACTCACAGATTTTTAAAGAGTTTTGATGTATAGAATTTCATTAAAGCTATAGGGCCCCAAGGTAGTCATTGTCCAAACACAGATATTGCCTTCATTTGTAAGCTGCCTAATTCCTGCAAAAATGGATTTAAGCTTTATCTATAATCCATGCTCTGTTCTACAGGGTGTCAGTGGGTCTATGATATGAGCAAGCCAAGATCTATCTTTTGTTCTTCTTCACACATAGAACAAGATGAAACAGTGTTTCATCTTTGCCCTGGAGAGGTTTTTAGATTAGACAGAAAAGGGACAGACAGAAAGGAAGACACCAGTCTCAGCAGATCTGAGTGTAAAGGCCACATGCTGTTGATACCCCCACACCCCGAGGCAGGGGCCCCCTCCCTTGGGCCAACTTCCTAAGATGGAGTGAGAGATGGGTCCAGAAGAATAAGGCCTGGGTTGGTCCTTGTTCTGTAGAGACTGCAGGTGAACAGTCAGGGACAACTAACAAATTTTCTGCTTTGGGCCAAAATGAGAGAAAAGGAAGCCCTGGGGATCCCTCTTGTACCATGGCAGTAGCAACACCCTTGTTCCCACAGGCAAGAACCTGCATTTATGAAGCTCAGATTAGGTCTGATTTTGGAGTTAAATGGCTAGGATATAGATCCCGTTAGCCACTAACTACTAGGGTGACCTTGAACAAAGTACATGGCCCATCTGAGTCTCAGTTTCATCATCTGTAAAATGGGTTATTGTTGGATTGGCTGAGATCATGCATGTAAAGCACTTACCATGGTGCCTACAATAAGCACTCAATAAATGCTGACCAGTATTCCATACTCCTGCTCACCTTCTAACATGATTAGATAAGTAAAAGTGCAGGCCCAGCCTTAATGTTTGCAGAGCTCAGTGTAATACAACCAAAATTCTGGACACTGTATAGATAATATAGATATTTTAAAGATATGTCTGCTAACAAACTGTTACATAAACTGTATCTCATATACTTATCTTAATTATTTTTTGTAAAAACAAGATTTTAAAGTATGCATAAAGGTATGATTTTTTATATGACCAGAAGTTTGCAAAATGTAAAATATGATTGAATGTTATTATTATTGCATATATCTCACTCAGGGAAAGCACTATTTGGATGAGTAATAAATACAAACACAATTTATTATTATAAATATTTCATAAAACACTTCCTTTATTTTGGCAAAATCACTGATGATGATTTATGGTCAAGGTTTTTACATAATTTTTGTTCTAATATTTAAATTAGAAAATAAAATGTAATTATATTTAAATTATAGTATATTCAAAAAGTAGAAATAGATTTTTATCAAGGCATAAAGTATATGTAAAAGTCAAAAACGTAAAATTCCCTTTTTTTCTTTTTTGAGACGGAGTCTCACCCTGTCACGCAGGCTGGAGTGCAATGGTATAATCTCAGTTCACTGCAACCTCTGCCTCCCAGGTTCAAACAGTTCTCCTACCTCAGCCTCCCAAGTAGCTAGGATTACAGGTGCCCACCACCATGCCCAGCTAATTTTTGTATTTTTTAGTAGAGATGGCGTTTCACCATATTGGCCAGGCTGGTCTCAAAATCCCGACCTCATGATTCACCCGCCTCAGCCTCCCAAAGTGCTGGAATTACAGGCGTGAGCCACCACCCCCAGCCAAAAATTACTTTTTGTATGTTTCCAAAACATCATTTTGCTTTTAATATATTCAAGATGATAAAAGGCAAATTATAAATTTTAATGTATTAATATAAAAATTTAAATCAATTAGTTTAAATAAAGCTGCCATTAATTTAACTTTTAAAATTTGAATTAAATATTTTACCTATTTTGACCAATATGAAACTTTTAATAATGCCAGCATGTATATCTACCTAGTACCAAATCATTTTCATGTTTTGTGTATGTTACTTCTAGACTGTCATGTATTCACATTTAAAGTAACATGAATTAATACTGCAAACGTTCCTCAATCACCATGTGCAACTGTTGTGTATACAGTGCTCCTTATTTACTACTGTGGGAACCACACATTAGAACTTGAAGAGACGACAACAAAAATCAACCCAATTTAAAAATGGGCAAAGAAGTTGATTAGACATTTCTCCAAAGATGATATATAAATAGCTAACAAGCATTTGCAAATATGCTCAACATTACTAATCATCAGAGAAATGCAAATCAGAACCACAAAGAGATATCACCTCACACCCATTAGGATTGCCAATGTAAAAAGTAAAATAAAAGCAGAAGTGTTTGGAAGGAGGTAGAGAAATTGGAACCGTTGTGGACTGTTAGTGGGACTATAAAATGGTGCAACCATTATGAAAAACAGCTTCCTCAAAAATTAAAAATAGAACAACCATATGATCCAGCAATCTCACTTCTGGGTATACATCCAAAAGGATTTAAAGCAGGATCTCAAAGAGATATCTGCACACCCATGATCATAGCAGCAGTAGTCACAATACCAAGAGGAAGAAGTGACCCACATGTCTATCAGTGGACGAATGCATGAACAAAACGTGGTATATACATACAATGGAATATTGTTCATCTTTAAAAAGGAATGAGGTCAGACACAGTTGCTCATGCCTGTAATCCCAGCAATTTGGGAGGCCGAGGCAGGAGGATTGCTTGAGCTCAGGAGTTTGAGACGAACCTAGGCAACATGGTGAAACCCTATCTCCACAAAAAATACAAAAATTAGCCAGGCCTGGTGGCACATTCCTGTAGTTCCAGCTATTTGGGAGGCTGAAGCAAGAGGATCGCTTGAGCCCAGGTGGCAGAGGTTACCGTGAGCCGGGATCACACCACTGCACTCCAGCCTGGATGACAGATTGAGACCTCATCTTGAAAAAAAAAAAATCCTGTCACGTGCTACAGCATGGATGAACCTTGAGGACATCATGCTAAGTAAAATAAGCCAGTCACAAAAAGACAAATGCTGTATGATTCTACTTATATAAGGTTCTAAAGTAGTTGAATGTATTTTAAAAAAAGAAAGTAGAATGGTGATTACCAGGGACTGAGGGCAAGGAGAAAGGAAAGTTGTTATTTAATGGGTACTGAGTTTCCATTAAAGTTCTGGAGATCTGTTTCACAACAATGTGAATATATTTAACGTATTGAACTGAACACTTAAAAATGGTAAATATAGTAAATTTTACATGTGTTTTTTACCACAATTTTTAAAAACAGTATATATCTATTTTTTTCCTCTAAGTAGTTATGGTCAGTCAGTAGTCAGCCCTTTGAGATTTGGGAAAAACACTATATATATGGCCAAAAAGATACACATTGAGAAATATAAAAATAAAATGATCTCAGTAAAATAGAAGTAAGGGTGAACTTCCTCAACTTGCTGAAGAACAGCTACGAAAAGCCTACAGCTAACATCAATGGTGAGAACATCTAAGATTTCCCACTAAGGTCAGGAATAAGGCAAGGATGTCTCCTCTCACCACTGATTTCCAACATTGTACTGGAAGTCCTAGTTAAAGCAATAAGACAAGAAAAGGAAATCAAAAGTATATGGATTGGGAAAAAATAAAGAAAACTTTTTTTTCACAGATGCCATGAACATTTATGTAGAAAATCCAAAATAACTCACACAAAGAGCCCTCCCAGAACTAATAAGTGATTATAGCCATGTTGAAGAGTACAAAATTAAATAAACAAAAATCATTTTCTTTCCTTTATACCTGCAATGATCAAGTGGATTTCAGAATTTAAGATACATTGCCATTTATATTAGCACCCCCCGCAAAAAAAAATTCTTAGGTATGAGTCTAGCAAAGTATGTGCAAGATCTATATGAGGAAAAGCACAAAACTCTGATGAAAGAAATAGAAGAAATAAGCAGAGAGATAGTCCATGAGATTGTCAAGATGTCAATTCTTCCCAACTTGATCTATAGATTTAATGGAGCCACAGGCTATTTTGTAGATATTAACAAACTGAATCTAAAATTTATACAGAAAGGCAAAAGACTCAGAATAGCCAACTCAATATTGAAGGAGAACAAATTTTGAAGACTGACACTTCCCAACTTCAAGACTTCCTATCAAAGCTACAGTAATTAAGACAATGTGATATTGATAAAAGGATAGACAAATCAGTGGAACAGAGTAGAGAACCCACATATAGACCCACATAAATATATTTTACTAATCTTTGACAAAGGGGCAAGAGCAATATAATAGGGCAAAGATCATCTTTGAAATAAAATGGTGCTGGAATGACAGAATATCCACGGGAAAAAAGATGAACTAAACACAAACCTTACACTCATTATGATAATTGATCTAAAAATGGATCATAGAACTAAATGTAATATGCAAAACTATAAAATTCTTAGAAGGATCGCTTGAGCCTAGGAGGCTGAGGCTGCTGTGAGCCATTATTGCAACATTGCACTCCAGCCTGGACAACACAGCAAGACACTCTAAAAAAAAAAAAAAAAACAGAAAAACTAGAAAACAGAGGAGAAAATAATTTGGAGTATGGAAATAACTTTTTAGGTACAGCACCAAAGACATAATCTATGAAAGAACTAGTTAAGAAACTATACCTCATTAAAATTAAAAACCTGCTCTGCAAAAGACAAGGTCAAGAGAATGAGAAGACAAGCCATAAACTGGGAGAAAATATTTGCAAAAGAGACATCGGATAAAGGACTGTTATCCAAAAATATACAAAAAAATTCTTAAAACTCAGCAATAAGAAAACAACCCAGTTAAAAATGGGCAAAAACCATCAATGATAGACTGGGTAAAGAAAATGTGGTACATATACACCATGGAATACTACGCAGCCATAAAAAGGAATGAGATCATGTCTTTTGCAGGGACCTGGATGAAGCCTGAAGCCATTATCCTTAGCAAACTAACACAGGAACAGAAAACCAGATACCACATATTCTCACTCATAAGTGGAGTTGAACAATGAGAACACATGGACACAGGGAGGGGAACAATACACACCAGAACTAGAGGGGGGTAGGGAAGAAGAAGAGGGAGACCATTAGGACAAATAGCTAATGCATACTTGGCTTAAAAACTTAGATGACAGGTTGATAGGTGCAGAAAACTGCCAAGGTGCAGCAAACTGCCATGGCACACATATGCCTATGTAACAAACCTACACTTTCTGCACACATATCCCGGAACTTAAAGTAAAAAAATTAATTAATTTAATTTTTTTTAAATGGGCAAAAACCTTGAACAAACATCTCACCAAATAAGATATGCAGATGCTAAGTAAGTATATGAAAAGATGTTACCATCATACGTCATTAGGGGAATGAAATTAAAACAACAGTGATATGCAACTAGCGCCTATTAGAATGGCCAAAATCCAAAACCTTGACACAACATGCTGATTAGGATGTGGAGCTGTTGTTCCACAATGAACTCTCATTCATTGCTGGTGGGGATACAAAATGATACAGTCACTTTAGAAGATAGTTTTGAGGCTGGGCGCGGTGGCTCAAGCCTGTAATCCCAGTACTTTGGGAGGCCGAGACGGGCGGATCACGAGGTCAGGAGATCGAGACCATCCTGGCTAACACGGTGAAACCCCGTCTCTACTAAAAAAATACAAAAAACTAGCCAGGCGTAGTGGCAGGCGCCTGTAGTCCCAGCTACTCAGGAGGCTGAGGCAGGAGAATGGCGTAAACCTGGGAGGCGGAGCTTGCAGTGAGCTGAGAACTGGCCACTGCACTCCACCCTGGGCGACAGAGCAAGACTCCGTCTCAAAAAAAAAAAAAAAAAGAATATAGTTTTGAAGTTTCTTATAAAACTAAGCATAGTCTTATCATACAATCTAGTTGCACCTCTTGGTATTTACTCAAAGGAACTAAAAACTGCTGTCCACACAAAAACCTGCACATGGATGTTTCTAGCACCTTTACCCATAATTGTCAAAAACTAGAAAAAAACAAGATGTTCATCAAAAGGTGTGTGGGTAAATTGTGGTATACCCAGAAAATGGAAAACAATTTAGGCCACTGCAACACAGAGAAAGTAAAAAGATAAAAAATATAAATTAATAATTCAAGAGACTAGACAATAACCTGAAATAAAGTTGAGCATAGGATAGATCTATATTTCAGGCCATCTCTCCTCCTGTAAAATGTGGAAAACCAGATTTATGGACTAAGTTCTGCCTCCAAGAGGATCTCCCTTCACCACTACCTTTCAGAACCATAACTGTATTAGACTATAATGATTATTCCAGAATAAAATGCAGACCTATCCAAAGAAGAAGAGGAGGAGAGGAAGAGGAGGAGAGGAGAAAGAATGAAAAAGAAGAAGGAGGAGGAGGAGGAGGAGGAGAAAGAGGAATAAAGGAGAACAACTTGAAAAGAAGCAGGCAGTGAATTCCTGTCCATTGGGATCTGACACTGTGTGATGCAGGAATCCATCATATTCATGCTATGGGAAGGGAAGCATGACCGTGATGGATTCCTTTTATTTCTTTCTCCGTCCTTGGCATTTTCACTACTGAAATTCTTCCGGCACTGTGAAGCACTCTGTCTCTGACCTAGACCTCAGTTCTACCCGCACCTTCAAGGCCTTCAGTCTCAATAGCAATGAGATCTGAGCTTCTGTGGCACGAGATAGGCAGAAGTTCCTCTTTGAGGCATGAGCAGTGTGTCTGCACAGCAGTTGTTGAGAGTTATGAGTCCTGAGTGATTGAAGCTCTCACGTGTTCTTTAATAAATGCTGTGTGCACATGTGTGTGTGTGTTTTGTGTGTGTGTGTGTGTGTGTGTGTGTGATGTGTGAGGCCTGGAGCAGGAACCCCTTTCTTCGACCAGATCTGAGGTCAGGACTGTAAAGGGCCTTGGTGAGTTTTCCCGCCAAGTGTGAGAGGGTGCTTTGTTATTGTAGAGATGGACCAAATAGAGCAGTCCTTTCTTTTCCGTGATTTTGAGTTCTATGATTTCAGTTACTCACAGTCAACAGCTGTCCAAAAATATGATGATATTTTTGGAAAGAGGTAATAAGGGAGACTATATTCACATAACTTTTATTATAGCATATTGTTATAATTGTTCTATTTTAGTAGTAGTTACTGTTGTTGATTTCTTACCTCTCCTAACTTAATGAGTTAAACTTTATCATAGGTGTGTAGTATAGCAGGTCCTCAAATAATGTCATTTCATTCAACGTTGTTTCATTGTAAAGCTGATGAGAAAAAAATTGATTCAGTGCCAGGGCCACTGTCTGTGTGGAGTCGCACATTCTCTCCATGTCTGTGTGGGGTTTCTCTGGGTACTCTGGTTTTCTCCCACACCCCAAAGATGTGCACCTTGGGTTCATTGACGTGTCTACATTGTCCCCATGTGAGTGAGTGTGAGGGTGTGTGTGAGGGTGCCCTGTGATGGGATGTCATCCTGGCCAGGGCTGGTTCCCACTTTATGTCCTGAGCTTCAGAAATAGGCTTCAGCCACCCGCAGGTAAGTGGGTAGGTAAAAGAATGAGTGAATGAATACAAACTATTGTGAAATTTTTAAAAAGTAAACAATAATCATACAAATGCATGACAATAAACTATGCAATACAAAATTACTCAGCAAACCGGCAGTATTTATGACTGTTTCTGAACCGTGTGGTGGTATGGGGTATTCCTTACAATTTTCTCTTTGTAAATATTTATTCCTTGATTTAACCCACCAGGCTGCAACTGCTGTCACTCACTGACTCATCAAAAATTAGGTAAATCATGATCTTATTTTTATTACTTTATTAAATGTATGTATAGCTCATATTTATTCCAGTGTTTAATGTTAGAAGTATTTTGGTCTTTATTGAGAAGTTTGGTGATGTTTTTGTAACCAGAAATCTACCCTAGAAATTTAACCCTTGTTTACATCAATTAGCTCTATGGTAAAATTGGTTTTACTATATTGGTTTCATTATATTTTGCTAACATCCCAGTTTCCAAGAACCCACTGATGACATTAAGTGAAGACTTATTGGACAGTAAAAAACATAGCACACACAGGGTTAGGTACCATCCAAGGTTTCAGGCACCCTTGGAGCTTGTTGGAATGTATTCTTCACAGATTTGAGGGGAGGCTATTGTCCTGCCAGGAATGAGGTGGGAGGTGGGGCATTGAGGGTATTGTGCTGTCACACTCTGCTGACTCGTTTTGAAGTATGGCTTCCCCACCCAAAGAACCAAGGCAGAAAAAAAAGAAAAACAAACAAACAAACAAACAAAGAAAATCAACTCAAACAGCCATGGTCTGGTTATTTTAGTGGATCTCCCAGATCCACAAAATGTTTTTTTTTTTCCCTCCCCTAGTTTTGTTTCCCTCCCCTAATGGTCTGTCTTTGGGTGTCTCTCCTTTCCCAGGCTCTCAATGAAATGTCAAAGCCATGTTGAGGAACTCCAGTGAAGGTTGGGATTATCTGTGGTTCCCATTAGCTACACATCAGTAGCTCCTGTCACTACAAACAAGAAAGAGTCAGCTGCACCTGAACGATTTATGAGTTGACTCTTCAGGAAAGAAAACGAATGATGTCAAGATTAAATGGGAAAAAAAAAATCAATGGATGTGTAAATCCTGTTTTAACCAGGCTGTCTTCCTCTGAAGCACTAAGGCCTCAGAGGAACTGGCTGGACCTACACTCACCGTTCCTGTCTCCTGTCTGCCTGTCCTCTGGAGCCATTCTCCAAGGAGCCAAATTAGACCAGAGTATAGGACTCCTTGTCCAAGCCACAGAAACTATGACCCTGGGGAACTGATTCTAATGTTCCAATGGGACCTCCTAGGAGGGCCCCTGCTGAGACCAGGGTAAAGACCTATGTTGAGTAGTTGGGTGTTGGATTCTGCAACCACCTGTTTCTCTCTCTCTCTCTCTCTCTCTCTGTCTGTCTCCTTTCAAGATCATGAGTTACAGAATGTGTCCAGGCTAGAGAGATAAATCAAGCAGAGAAGAGACAACCAACAGCATTGTCAAATCAATTTTATTACCTGTCTTCTGTCAGCCTGCAGGGAAACCCAGAAGGCTATATTAGTCTGTTCTTACACTACTAGAAAGTACTGCCCAAGACTGGATAATTTATAAAGAAAAGAAGTTTAATTGACTCACAGTTCCACATGGCTAGGAAGGCCTCAGGAAACTTACAATCATGGTGGAAGGGGAAGCAGATACATCTTACATGACAGCAGGTGAGAGAACGTGTGTGAAGGAGGAACCATCAAACACTTAGAAAACCATCAGATCTCACAAGAACTCACTCACTAGCACAAGAACAGCATGGGGAAAACTGCCCCGATGATCCAATAACCTCCCACTAGTTTCCTCCCTCAACACATGGGGATTATGAGGATTACAATTCGAGATGAGATTTGGGTGGGGACCCCAAGCCAAACCGTATCAAAGGCAAAACCCCAAGTGTTTATTTGCTTCCAATTCTTCAGAGCAGTCATCTTCATGGGTCACAGGCTTGTCTGTCTAACGCAGTGATTCTCAAAGGAGGGCATTTGGCAATGCTAGAGAAGTTTTTGGTGTGACAACTGGGATGAAGTGCTACTGGCCAGTAGAAGCCAGGGACATTGCTTGACATCTCATAGGACAGCCTACCCTTTTGCAATAATAATAATAATAATAATAATAATAATATCTGGCCCAAAACATCAATACTGCGACGGTTACAAATCTTGCTCTAACATTTCTGTGGATCCAAAATCCATCCATGGATTTAGCCTATGTATCAGTTTCCTGGACTGCCATAATAAACTGGGCAACAGAAATTTGTTCTCTCACAGCTCTAGAGGGTTACAAGTCAAAAATCAAAGTGTCACCAAGGCCATGCTCCCTTCAAAGGCTCTGAGGGGGATCCTTTCTTTCCTCACAGCTTCTGAGGGCCTCAGGCGTTCCTTGACTCATGGCAGCAAAGTTGCAATCTCTGCCTCCTTCTTCACATGGCCTTCCTCCCTGTGAGCCTCTCTGTCTTCTCCTCTTCTTATAAGAACCCTAGTCAGGCCTGGACCAGCCCCTTCCCCCTCCCCGCCGGCTCCATGAGGCCGACTATGAGCAGCCGAACAGACAGGTGGGTGCACACAAGAACTGACAGGTGGACACATGGAGGGCAGCGGGCATGCATGACTCGGGCTGGCACTCAAGTCCCTCCCTGGAGGGCTAGGGCAGGGCTCAGGTACTGGGAAGAATGGAGAGAGGACCTACTAACTAACTTTCCTGAGAGTGGTCAGAGAGTTCTTCAACAGAATTTTGATTTGGCCACTACCTTGAAATCCAAGCCCTAAAAATGCCAACTTGTTTGGACTTAGAAGATAACCTGAATACATGATAAAAATTTAGAAAGAGATTCTGGTTTTCTTATTGTCCCCTTGGCGTACGCTTCTGGAATAATATTCACCAGGGTTTTGGATGACCTTCCAAACTTGGAAGACATCTGTATATCCTTATGTTCATCAACAGTGGAAGACTCAGAGATGGATTTTGACTCTGAACTGGAAGATGATGACATAAAAAGTGATAGTATTTTGGAGGGTTCCACAATGTTTGTGGCCTTCAAAGGAAATATAGAGGATAATTGTGCCCAATTTGTTACACATGGGTAACTTGTTTTAATTATTTTTTCCTTCTTGTTACTGTTTTTGAAATGTTTGCCCTACCTGGTTATCTTGAGTTTTACAAAGTAAGTTTGCTAAATTGGGGTCAAAAGGCTGATTTTAAGGGCAAAGGTGGAATTTTCAGATTTTTAAAAATAGAAATGTTGTGTTTCTTTTATATACATAAGAACTGAGCATGATAAAGTATTGCTTATCATGGAAAAAAAAAGATCCCTAGTCATTGGATTTAGGAAAACCCTAAAACCAGGATGATTTCATCTCAAGATCCTTCACCAATTACATGTGCAAAAACCGTATTACCAAGTAAGGTCACATTCTGAAGTTCCAGGTTGATATAAATTTTAGGAGGACACTATTCAACCCACCAAATCCTAGAAAAAAAATTACCTTTTAGCCGGAAGTAACAGCAGGGCCGTCAATGTTAAAAAACAAAACAAAACAAAACAAAAAAATCCACTGCCTACCCTTAACTCCTAAATACCCAGGTTGCAGCTACAGAGAAGTGAAAATAAAGAAGTTGAATCTGGCATTTCCCAGTCTTCTGACACCAATTTTAGAGGCCAAAAAGGCAGGTTCATTCCCTTCCTGCACAAAACCTTTTTTCTTTCTTTCCGTAATATCGTACAGAAAAATGAAGCCCAGAGGAACACCAGGGCCTGTGCAGAGTCCGTGGTATTGGTGGCAGTTTTAAAGCATAGCCACAGCTTCTTTGGCACTCCTATTGAAAGACAGAGCCCATGTCCCCATGTCCCACCCTGTCTGGGTGAGCCTGTGTCTACCTCAACCAACAGAGTAGGGTGAAAATGATGCCGCAACTTTCAAGACTGGGTCATAGATGGCTGTAAGAGTCCCATATTGTTCACTGGAACACTGGGTAAGTAGTCTGATCATCCTGAGGCAACTACGGTGGAGAGACCACACGTATAGAGAGAAAGAGAAAAAGAAATGACTCATGAGTCCCCTGCCCCCAACTCAAATAATGCCAACCCTAGTGGTAGACATCTGAGTAAAAAAACTTCCAGAAGATTCCACCTCCCAGCCTTCACTCTTCCAGTTGATGCCCCAAACATCACAGAGCAGAGACAAGCCATTCCTACTGTCACCTGTCCAAACCTCTGAGCCGATGGCATTATTAAATGATTGCTGTTTTACGACATGAAGTTTGAGGGGGTTTGTTATACAACAATAGACTATCGAAAGTCTCCAACTCCATTTTCACCCAGGGAGGGCCTTTGTTAGATATTGATATGGTTTGACTTTGTGTCCCCACGCAAGTCTCATCTTGAATTGTAATCCCCATAATCCCCACATGTCAAGGGAGAGAGCAGGTGGAGGTAACTGAATCATAGGGTCGGTTTCCCCCATGCTGCTCTCATGATAGTGAGTTCTCATGAGATCTGATGGTTTTATAAGGGGCTCTTCCCCCTTCGCTCAGCACTTCTCTTTCCTGCCGCCTTGTGAACAAGGTGCCTTGTTTCCCCTTCACCTTCCACCACGATTGTAAGTTCCCAGAGGCCTCCCCAGCCATGCTGAACTATGAGTCAATTAAGCCTCTTTCCTTTATAAATTACCCAGTCTTGGGCAGTCCTTTATAGCAGTGTGAAAACAGACAAATACAGGTATCAAGTTCCTCATAGTTTTTGTGGTCTCCCCTCCTTCCCTGTCTCTGGGCCTCTATATTAGCAAACAGCTCCACAGAAGGAAAAAGAATGAGGTCATTGCAGCACTCATTTACCCCCTCCAGGTCCTGAGCACTGTGCTGAATGCTTGACATACATTCTCCCATGTATCTTCACAACTGCCCCAAAAAAGTGGATATTATTCTTTCTGATTTAGAAACAAGGAAACCTTGGCTCAAAAAGTTAAGCAGTGCAGGTAGTGGAGCCTGGAGTGAAAGCAGTTCCACTGGACTCTGGGCACCTTGCTCCAAGCCTCTATTCTGTCTTGCCTTTGAGCACAGCTTGTCTAGATAATCACCTAAATAATCTTCATACAAAGACCATACAAATTTTCTAGAAGTTTGTGTTATTGAGAAAACTAAATTAATGTAACCACCCAACAGGTTCACCTTGCCAATTTATCACAACAGGGGAATTGCAACAGAGAAAAGGTAATTCACACAGAGCCAGCAGGGTGGGAGACTGGAGTTTTATTATTTCTCAAATCAGTCTCCCCAAGCATTCATGGATCAGAGTTTTTATGGATAATTTGGTGGGTGGGGCACCAATAAGTCAGGAGCGCTGATTGGTCAAGTCAGAGATGAAATCATAGGGAGTTGAATTGTCCTCTTGCACCTGGGCCAAGGCCTCAAGAGTCAGTTCCTAGGTTAAGGCCACAAGAGCAGATGAGCCAGTTCATCTCTCTGGGTGGTGCCAGCTGACCCAGGGGTCTGCAAAATATCTCAAGCACCAATGTTGGATTTTACAATAGTGATGTTAACCCCAAGAGCAATTTGGGAAGGGTCAGAATCTTGTAGCCGCCAGCTGCATGACTCCTAAATCATAATTCATAATCTTTTGGCTAATTTGTTAGTCCTACAAAGGCAGTCTAGTACCCAGGCAAGAAGGGGGTTTGTTTTAGGAAGGGGTTATTATCATCTTTGTTTTAGGCTATAAACTAAGCTTATCCCAAAGTTAGTTCAGCCTATGCCTAGGAATGAACAAGGACAGCTTGGAGGTTGGAAGCAAGATGGAGTTGGTTAGGTCAGAACTCTTACACTTGTCTCAGTTATAATTTTGCAATGGCAGTTTCATTAGGACACTATTGAAAGGGGTACAGCATCACAGGAAGGATTAATTGTATCAAAGCATCCCTGGCCATGTTTTGCCAAGATGGCACAACCAATGTTCATTTGGTTCCCTTATGTGGATGTTACCCTTAAAGCTTATGACAAATATCCTTCTTGACAGTGAGAGATCTTTCAAAGGACAGGGTCCTGATTTCCAAGTCTATCCTTTGTGGGAAAGCAGATTGACAATGGACAAACCATAGGGTTTCTGGGCAGAAAATAAATGCTGTGCTTGCTGGTTGCTACAATGCTCCTCTGCCCCTCCAAGGGTCCTATGCTTCCTGGGGCTTTTTCATCATATACCCTGACATCGGTTTGTCCAGAAAAAAATTAAAGTAGCTTGCTTATCATGCCAACTGTAAAACAGAAAACTGAAGAAACAACTTTATATTTCTTTTAAACAACCCTTTAGACTTGTGGTTTCTGGTTCAGCAGGTAAGGAGCTTGGAAGTTGCCACTCCATCCTAACAAGTAAAAACCCAAAAAAAACTGAAACCCAACAGCTCTTCTTAGGTCTTAGAGCAAACTGCTGCTCCCAAAACTGCAGAAACAGACAGGAGGATACAGAGAACCACAACTTACTGGAGCAGAAACCAATGAGCAGAGACCTCCATGGGAACCAGAGCTGGGCGAGGAAACCCTAAACTGTAATTGTTCAATTTCTGGAAGCTCAACGTGGATAAGTCTGAGGATTAAAAACTCTGGGGGACCTCAACATTTTTGTGGGTTCTACCTCTAGGAGCCCAACTAGGTTCTGATAGCAAAGATTAGAGAAATATCCCCTTGTACCTTTTGCGCACACACACACACAAAAACTGTTTTTAGATATATCAAAGTATTCTATTCTTAACAGGGCCTGACCTCAGGAGAAGCTATTTTACTAGACCCTAAACTGCTGGAGTTTTATCAGAGCCAAACCTTCCTGGGGAAAGAGAAATACCCACGTCCAGGCCCCTCTAGACTTCCTGTCCCACCTAAGGCTGTGCCCCTGGCAGAGACTCTTGTGGAGGTCATAGACCAGGGGTACGGACTCACTAGAACACTGAGGCTAATCATGGGACTATAAAACATTCCTTTCCCCAGTATCCTGCCACTACATTTCTAAATTTCCTCATGTTCTTTTACCCAATGCATCATGTCTGGCTTACCAAATAAATCACAGCAAGCTTAGGCCATAATGCTCCCTAGCCCACTGCTCAGCTGCTGTGTGGCACGGTTCCTAACAGGCGTCAGCTCAGGGTTTGGGGACCCCTGATTTAGAGGGATATATTCCTTCTCCATTATGAAATAAACTTTCAGTGCTGAATTATACAGATGACTTAACTTCACACTGCAGTAGGCATAGCACAGTACGCCGTACACATGCAGCAGGGGTTTCTGGATAAATCTCAACCAATGCCAGCATATGGAGTCCCAGTCTGGCTCTGTGATTTCCAGACCAACTGCTGGAGGATATCTGTGTGTGAGGCTTTCACTCACAAGGTGCTGTCTGCTCCTCACAGCATCCCTTTATGGTATAGTTATCTCCATTTGGCCAATGTTAATAAGGGGACTATGTTAATACGGGGACTCATAAGGTACCAATAGTCACCTGCTAGTAAGTTGGGAAACTGAGGCTCACACCCAGGTCTTCAGCTGTAAATACAGCCCTCTTCTACTACACTGTGCCCCTTCTCCTGAGACAACCACTACACCTTGGTTCACTCTGCAAGTTGTCTTTCAGACAAGCACCTGTGCTGGGTGAATGCCAATCCTGCCAAGCAGGTGAAAGGGAATTTTAATTTCATCTGCTCTTCTACCCACGCAGAATTTTTTAAATTAAACTTTAAATTTTGCAACAATCATAGTTGTAAGAAACAACTACAATTCTGTAACATGTAGTTGTAAGAAATAATAGATCTCAGGTATCCTTTGCCTAGTTCCTCCACAGGTAAAACTTGTATAACTATAATACAGTATCACAACCAGGATATTGACATTGATAGTCAAGGTACAGAACATTTTTATGAACACTAGGTTCCCTCAAAACTCCTGACATTCACTAACCTGTTCTCCATTTCTATAATTTTATTACTTCAAGAATGTTATATAAATGGGATCATACAGTCCATAACCTTTGGGGATTGTCTTTTTATATTCATCTCTGGGGACTCATCCAGGTTGTTACTGTACTAATAGTCCATTCCTTTTGATTGCTGAGTAGTATCCTGTGGTATAGATGTACCAGTGTGCTTAGCTATTCACCTATTGAAGGACATCTAGGTTGTTTCCAGATTGGGACTATTACAAAAAACTGCTATAAACATTCATGTGTAGGGTTGTTGTTGTTGTTTTTGTTGTTGTTGTTGTTTTGTTTTGTTTCATACAGGATCTCTGTCACCCAGGCTAGAATGCAGTGGTGCAATTTCGGCCCACTGCAGCCTTGACATCCTGGGCTCAGGCTATCCTCCCCCCAGCCTCCCAAGTAGCTGGGGCTACAGAGACATGCTATCATACCTGACTGATTTTTATATTTTTTATAGAGACGGGGTTTCACCAGGCTAGTCTCAAACTCCTAAGCTCAAGGGATCTTCCTTCCTCGGCCTCCCAAAGTGCTGGGATTACAGGCATGCACCACCACACCCAGCCCACATATAGGTTTTTGTGTGAACATAGGTCTTCATTCCTCTGTAATAAATGACCAAGAGTGCAATTGCTAGGTTATATGGTAGTTGCGTGTTTCTTTCTTTTTCTACAGAAACTTTCAAACTGCCTTCCACAATGATTATGCCATTTTACATTCCCACCAGCAATCTAGAAGTGATCAGTTCCTCCACATCCTCTCTAACCTATAATGTTGTCACTATTTTTTATGTTAGCCATTCTTATAAGTGTGTAAGTGTGTATCTCACTGTGGTTTCATATCAGGGTAATACTAGCTTCATACAATGAATTAATAAATATTTCCTTTTCTTCTACTTTCTGGAAGAGATAGTGAAGAACTGGTGTTAATTATCCTTTAAACATTTGATAGAATTCTCCAGTGAAACCATATGGCCTGGAGATTTTTTTTCTGAGAGTTTTTAAATTAGAAATTAAATTTCCTAATTTTTTTTCTCTTCTTTTCTTTTTCTTTTTTTGAAACACTCTCATTCTATCCCCCAAGCTGGAGTGCAGTGGCACGATCTCAGCTCACTGCAACCTCCACCTCCCTGGTTCAAACGATTCTCATGCCTCAGCCTCCCAAGTAGCTGGGATTACAGGTGCGTGCCACCACACCCCACTAATTTTTGTATTTTTAGTAGAAACGGGGTTTTGCCATGTTGGCCTGGCTGGTCTTGAACACTTGACCTCAGGTGATTTACCTGCCTCGGCCTCCCAAAGTGCCAGAATTACAAGCATGAGTCACTGTGCCTGGCCTAAATTTCCTAATTATTATAGGGTCTATTCAAATTATATATTTCATGTTGGGTGAGTTGTGGTAATGTGTGCTTTTTTGAGGGAGTGGTTCATTCAGCCTAAGCTATCAAACTATATATATAGACTTGTTCATAACAGTCCCTTATTATTATCCTTGTGATAACTGCAGGGTCTGTAGTGATAGCCCCTCTTTCATTCCTGATATTGATAGTTTGTGTTTTCTAATTTTGTCAGTTTTACTTTTAAAATTGACTATTTTATTGATCTTTAAAAAAAAAGCTCTTTGTTTCATCAATTTTCTCTATTGTGTTTCTATTTTCAATTTCATAGATTTCAGATATTACCTTTATTATTTCCTTCATTCTGCTTGCTTTGGGTTTGAGTTTTTCTAAATTCTTGAGGTGGAAGCTTCTGTTATTGATTTCAGACTTTCCTTCTTTTCTAATGTAAGCATTTCGTGCTATACATTCCCTTCTTGGCACTGTTTTAGCAGTGCCCCACGAATGCCGATGTTGTATTTTCATTTTATTTACTTCAAGGTAGTTTTTATTTTCCTTGAGCCCTCCTCTTTGACCCATGGATTATTTTGAAGTGTGTTGTTTAGTTTCCAAGTGTTTGGAGATTTTACATTTATCTTTCTGTTATTGCTTTCTAGTTTGATTTCACTGGGTCAGAGAACACACTCTGTATGTTTTTAGTTTTTTTAAATTTCTTAAGGTCTGTTTTATGGTACAGGATATGGTCTATCTTGGTATAATGTTCTGTGGGCCCCTGAAAACAATGTGTATTTTATTGTTACTGAATGTAGTTTTCTTTTTTCTTTCTTTTTCTTTTTCTTTTTTTTCTTTTTTTTTTTTTTTTGAGACAGAGTCTTGCTTTGTTGCCCAGGCTGAAGTACAATGGCACAATCTCGGCTTACTGCAACCTCCATCTCCTGGGTTCAAGCGATTCTCCTGCCTCAGCCTCCCAAGTAGCTGGGATTACAGATGCCCGCCACCATACCTGACTAATTTTTTTTTTTTAAGTGGATACAGGGCTTCACCATGTTGGTCAGGCTGGTCTCGAACCCCTGACCTCAAGTGATCTGCCTTGACCTCCCAAAGTGCTGGTATTACAGGTATGAGTCACTGTGCCTGGCCCTGAATGGAGTTTTCTATAAATGTTGGTAAGATTCTGTTGATTAATGTCTGCTGAGTTCTTCTATCCTTGCTGATTTTCTGTCTAGCTTTTCATCAATTATTTATTTATGTATTCGAGACAGGGATATGCTCCGTCACCCAGGCTGGAGTGCAGTGGTGTGATCTCAGCTTACTGCAACCTCTTCCACCCAGGATCAATTGATCTCCCAACTCAACCTCCTGAGTAGCTAGGACTAGAGGCGTGCACCACTACACCTGGCTAATTTGGGTTTTGTTGTTGTTTCTTTTTTTTTGGTAGAGATAGGGTTTTGCCACGTTGTGCAGGTTGGTCTCAAAGTTCTGGGCTCAAGCAATCCACATGCCTTGGCCTCACAAAGTGCCGGGATTACAGACATGAGCCACTGTGCCTGGCCTACATCAATTTTTGAGAGACGCATGTTGTGCTGTCCAAATACAGTTGTGGATTTTCTGATTTTTCCTGCCTATTCTGTGAGTTTTTGCTATCCATATTTGCAGCTCCATTGTTTGGTGCCTATGCAGTTAGAATTACCATTTTTTTAATTTACAATTGACCCTTTTATCATGATGTAACATCCCTCTCTGTCTCTGGTAATTTTCTTTGCTTTGATATTTACTTTAATATTAATATAACCAATCTTGCTTTCCTTTTATTAATGTTTGCATAATATATCATTTTCTAGCTTTTTACTTTTTTAACCACTTTAACCATTTTTATTGTACAGTTCAGTGGTGTTAAGTACATTCACATCATTGAAAAACCATCACCATCATCCATCTCTAGAACTTCTTTAATGTTCCCAAACTAAAACTCTATACTCATTAAACAATAATTCCCGATTTCCCCCTCTCCTCAGCCCCTGGAAATCAACATACTACTTTCTATTTCTGTGAGTTTGACTATTGTAGGTATCTCATAGAAGTGAAATTATACAGTATTTGTCCTTTTGTGACTGGCTTATTTCACTTAGCAGAGAGTGTATTCAAGGTTCATCTATGTTGTAGCATGTGTCAAGTTTTTTCCTTTTTAAAGCTGAATAGTATTCAATTTTATGTATATATCACGTTTTTGTAATCCATTCACCCATTAGTAGACACATAAGTTTCTTCTACCTCTTGGCTATTGTTAATAAATCTGATGTAAACATTGGTATACAAATACCTTTTCAAGTCCTCACTTCCATTTCTTCTAGATACATACCCAAAAGTAAAATTGCTGGACCATATAATAATTTTATGTTTGATTTTTTGAGGAGTCACCATATTGTTTTCTATAGTGACTTCAGCATTTTACATTACTACCAGCAGCGCACAAGTGTTCTAAATTCCCCACATTCTTGCCAACACTTGTTATTTTCTGTTTTGTGTGTGTGTGTATTTATGTGTATCTTTAATAATAACCATCCTAATGGGTGTGGAGTGCTTCCATCTTTTGCTTTTAACCCGCCTTTATCATTATATTTGCAGCAAGTTTCTCATAGACAGTATACAGTAGAGTTATGTTTTTTGATCCACTCAGGCAATGTCTGCCTTTAGTTGGTGTTTTTAGACCATTTACAGTGAAAGTGATTATTAATATGTTAGGGCTTATCTCTGCCATTTTATTTCTTTTGTTTTCAGTTACTTTTTCCTTTTCTCACCTTCTAGTGGGTTGCTTAAATATTCTGCAGAATTACATTAGGATTTTTCTATAATTTTTTAGTTTATCTCTTTGCAGAGTTGTTGTTTTTTTTGTTTTTTTTTTTTACAGAGTCTTACTCTGTTGCCCAGGCTGGAGTGCAGTGACACGATCTCACCTCACTGCAACCTCCAACTCCCAGGTTCAAACTATTCTTATGCCTCAGCCTCCTGAATAGCTGGGATTACAAGCATGTGCCACCATGCCCGGCTATTTTTTTTTCCCAGTAGACAGAGTTTTGCCATGTTGACCAGGTTGATCTCAAACTCCTGGTCTCAAGTGATTTGCCCTTCTCGGCCTCCCAAAGTGCTGGCATTACAGGAATGAACCACTGCACCCAGCCATCTTTCCATAGATTTTTAGTGATTGCTCTAGGTATTACTTTTTATGTACATAATTTGTCACAGTCTACTGGTGTTGACATTTTACCAGTTTGAATAAATATAAAAACCTCTCCGTCCTTTTTTTTTTATTATTATACTTTAAGTTCTAGGGTACATGTGGATAATGTGCAGGTTTGTTACATATGTATACTTGTGCCATGTTGGCGTGCTGCACCCATCGACTCGTCATTTACATCAGGTATAACTCCCAGTGCAATCCCTCCCCACTCCCTGCTCCCCATAATATGCCCTGGTGTATGATGTTCCCCTTCCCGAGTCCAAGTGATCTCATTGTTCAGTTCCCACCTATGAGAACGTGTGGTATTTGGTTTTCTGTTCTTGTGATAGTTTGCTGAGAATGATGGTTTCCAGCTGCATCCATGTACCTACAAAGGACACAAACTCATCCTTTTTTATGGCTGCATAGTATTCCATGTATATGTGCCACATTTTCTTAATCCAGTCTGTCACTGATGGACATTTGGGTTGATTCCAAGTCTTTGCTATTGTGAATAGTGCCACAATAAACATACGTGTGCATGTGTCTTTATAGCAGCATGATTTATAATCCTTTGGGTATATACCCAGTAATGGGATGGTTGGGTCATATGGTACTTCTAGTTCTAGATCCTTTAGGAATTGCCATACTGTTCTCCATAATGGTTGAACTAGTTTACAATCCCACCAACAGTGTAAAAGTGTTCCTATTTCTCCACATCCTCTCCAGCACCTGTTGTTTCCTGACTTTTTAATGATTGCCATTCTAACTGGTGTGACATGGTATCTCATTGTGGTTTTGATTTGCATTTCTCTGATGGCCAGTGATGATGATCACATTTTTTCATGTGTCTGTTGGCTGTATGAATGTCCTCTTTTGAGAAATGTCTATTCATATCCTTTGCCCACTTTTGGATGGGGTTGTTTGTTTTTTTCTTGTAAATTTGTTTGAGTTATTTGTAGGTTCTGGATATTAGCCCTTTGTCTGATGAGTAGATTGCAAAAATTTTCTCCCATTCTGTAGGTTGCCTGTTCACTCTGATGGTAGTTTCTTTTGCTGTGCAGAAGCTGTTTAGTTTAATTAGATCCCATTTGTCAATTTTGGCTTTTTGTTGCCATTGCTTTTGGTGTTTTAGACATGAAGTCCTTGCCCATGCCTATGTCCTGAATGGTATTACCTAGGTTTTCTTCTAGGGTTTTTATGGTATTAGGTCTAACATTTAAGTCTCTAATCCATCTTGGATTAATTTTTGTATAAGGAGTAAGGAAAGGATTCAGTTTCAGCTTTCTACTTATGGCTAGCCAATTATCCCATCACCATTTATTAAATAGGGAATCCTTTCCCCATTTCTTGTTTTTCTCAGGTTTATCAAAGATCAGATGGCTGTAGATGTGTGGTATTATTTCTGAGGACTCTGTTCTGTTCCATTGGTCTATATCTCTGTTTTGGTACCAGTACCATGCTGTTTTGGTTACTGTAGCCTTGTAGTATAGTTTGAAGTCAGGTAGCGTGATGCCTCCGGCTTTGTTCTTTTGACTTCAGATTGTCTTGGAGATGCGGGCTCTTTTTTGGTTCCATATGAACTTTAAAGCAGTTTTTTCCAATTCTGTGAAGAAACTCATTGGTAGCTTGATGGGGATGGCATTGAATCTATAAATTACCTTGGGCAGTATGGCCATTTTCACGATATTGATTCTTCCTATCCATGAGCATGGTATATTCTTCCATTTGTTTGTGTCCTCTTTCATTTCACTGAGCAGTGGTTTGTAGTTTTCCTTGAAGAGGTCCTTTACATCCCTAGTAAGTTGGATTCCTAAGTATTTCATTCTCTTTGAAGCAATTGTGAATGGAAGTTCATTCATGATTTGGCTCTCTGTTTGTCTGTTACTGGTGTATAAGAATGCTTGTGATTTTTGCACATTAATTTTGTATCCTGAGACTTTGCTGAAGTTTCTTATCAGCTTAAGGAGATTTTGGGCTGAGACAATAGGGTTTTCTAAATATACAATCATGTCGTCTGCAAACAGGGACAATTTGACTTCTTCTTTTCCTAACTGAATACCCTTGATTTCTTTCTCTTGCCTGATTGCCTTAGCCAGAACTTCCAACACTATGATGAACAGGAGTGGTGAGAGAGGGCATCCCTGTCTTGTACCAGTTTTCAAAGGGAATTTTTCCAGTTTTTGCCCATTCAGTATGATATTGGCTGTGGGTTTGTCATAAATAGCTCTTATTATTTTGAGATACGTTCCATCAATACTGAATTTATTGAGCGTTTTTAGTATGAAGGGCTGTTGAATTTTGTCAAAGGCCTTTTCTGCATCTATTGAGATAATCATGTGGTTTTTGTCTTTGGTTCTGTTTATATGCTGGATTATGTTTATTGATTTGCGAATGTTGAACCAGCCTTGCATCCCAGGGATGAAGCCCACTTGATCATGGTGGATAAGCTTTTTGATGTGCTGCTGGATCCAGTTTGCCAGTATTTTATTGAGGATTTTTGCATCGATGTTCATCAGGGATATTGGTCTAAAATTCTCTTTTTTTGTTGTGTCTCTGCCAGGCTTTGGTATCAGGATGATATTGGCCTCATAAAATGAGTTAGGGAGGATTCCTTCTTTTTCTATTGATTGGAATAGTTTCAGAAGGAATGGTACCAGCTCCTCCTTGTACCTCTGGTAGAATTCAGCTGTGAATCCATCTGGTCCTGGACTTCTTTTCTTTGGTAGGCTATTAATTATTGCCTCAATTTCAGAGCCTACTATTGGTCTATTCAGGAATTCCGCTTCTTCCTGGTTTAGTCTTGGGAGAGTGTAAGTGTCCAGGAAATTATCCATTTCTTCTAGATTTTCTAGTTTATTTGTGTAGAGGTGTTTATAGTATTCTCTGATGGTAGTTTGTATTTCTGTGGGGTTGGTGGTGATATCCCCTTTATCATTTTTTATTGCATCTATTTGATTCTTCTCTCTTTTCTTCTTTATTAGTCTTGCTAGCGATCTATCAATTTTGTTGATCTTTTCAAAAAACCAACTCCTGGATTCATTGATTTTTTGGAGGGTTTTTTGTGTCTCTATCTCCTTCAATTCTGCTCTGATCTTAGTTATTTCTTGCCTTCTGCTAGCTTTTGAATGCGTTTGTTCTTGCTTCTCTAGTTCTTTCAATTGTGATGTTAGAGTGTCAATTTTAGATCTTTCCAGCTTTCTCTTGTGGGCATTTAGTGCTATAAATTTCCCTCTACACACTGCTTTAAATGTGTCCCAGAGATTCTGGTATGTTGGATCTTTGTTCTCATTGGTTTCAAAGAACATCTTTATTTCTGCCTTCATTTCGTTATGTACCCAGTAGTCATTCAGGAGCAGGTTATTCAGTTTCCATGTAGTTGAGTGGTTTTGATTGAGTTTCTTAGTCCTGAGTTCTAGTTTGATTGCACTGTGGTCTGAGAGACAGTTTGTTATAATTTCTGTTCTTGTACATTTGCTGAGGAGTGCTTTACTTCCAATTATGTGGTCAATTTTGGAATAAGTGTGATGTGGTGCTGAGGAGAACATATATTCTGTTGGTTTGGGGTGGAGAGTTCTGTAGATGTCTATTAGGTCTGCTTGCTGCAGAGATGAGTTCAATTCCTGGATATCCTTGTTAATTTTCTGTCTCATTGATCTGTCTAATGTTGACAGTGGGGTGTTGAAGTCTCCCATTATTATTGTATGGGAGTCTAAATCTCTTTGTAAGTCTTTAAGGACTTGCTTTATGAATCTGGATGCTCCTGTATTGGGTACATATATATTTAGGATAGTTAGCTCTTCCTGTTGAATTGATCCCTTTACCATTATGTAATGGCCTTCTTTGTCTCTTTTGATCTTTGATGGTTTAAAGTCTGTTTTATCAGAGACTAGTATTGCAACCCCTGCTTTTTTTTGTCCTCCATTTGCTTGGTAGATCTTCCTCCATCCCTTTATTTTGAGTCTATGTATATCTCTGCATGTGAGATGGGTCTCCTGAATACAGCAAACTGATGGGTCTTGACTCTTTATCCAGTTTTCCAGTCTGTGTCTTTTAATTGGAGCATTTAGTCCATTTACATTTAAGGTTAAGATTGTTATGTGTGAACTTGATCCTGCCATTATGATATTAACTGGTTATTTTGCTCATTAGTTGATGCAGTTTCTTCCTAGCCTCGATGGTCTTTACATTTTGGCATGTTTTTGCAATGACTGGTATCGGTTGTTCCTTTCCATGTTTAGTGCTTCCTTCAGTGTCTCTTGTAAGGCAGGCCTGGTGGTGACAAAATCTCTAAGCATTTGCTTATCTGTAAAGGATTTTATTTCTCCTTCACTTATGAAACTTAGTTTGGCTGGATATGAAATTCTGGGTTTAAAATTCTTTTCTTTAAGAATGTTGAATACTGGCCCCCACTCTTTTCTGGCTTGTAGAGTTTCTGCCGAGAGATCTGCTGTTAGTCTGATGGGCTTCCCTTTGTGGGTAACCCGACCTTTCTCTCTGGCTGCCCTTAAGATTTTTTCCTTCATTTCAACTTTGGTGAATCTGGCAAGTATGTGTCTTGGAGTTGCTCTTCTTGAGGAGTATCTTTGTGATGTTCTCTGTATTTCCTGAATTTGAATATTGGCCTGCCCTACTAGGTTGGGGAAGTTCTCCTGGATGATATCCTGAAGAGAATTTTCCAACTTGGTTCCATTTTCCCCCTCACTTTCAGGCACCCCAATCAGACGTAGATTTGGTCTTTTTACATAATCCCATACTTCTTGCAGGCTTTGTTCATTTCTTTTTCTTCTTTTTTCTTTAGGTTTCTCTTCTTGCTTCATTTCATTCATTTGATCCTCAATCGCTGATACTCTTTCTTCCAGTTGATCGAGTCAGTTACTGAAGCTTGTGCATTTGTCACGTATTTCTCGTGTTATGGTTTTCATCTCTGTCCATTCGTTTATGGCCTTCTCTGCATTAATTATTCTAGTTATCAATTCTTCCACTCTTTTTTCAAGATTTTTAGTTTCTTTGCGCTGGGTATGTAATTCCTCCTTTAGCTCTGAGAAGTTTGATGGACTGGAGCCTTCTTCTCTCATCTCGTCAAAGTCATTCTCCATCCAGCTTTGATCCGTTGCTGGTGATGAGCTGCGTTCCTTTGCAGGGGGTGATGCGCTCTGATTTTTTGAATTTCCAGCTTTTCTGCCCCACTTTTTCCCCATCTTTGTGGTTTTATCTGCCTCTGGTCTTTGATGATGGTGATGTACTGATGGGGTTTTGGTGTGGGTGTCCTTCCTGTTTGTTAGTTTTCCTTCTAACAGTCAGGACCCTCAGCTGTAGGTCTGTTGGAGATTGCTTGAGGTCCACTCCAGACCCTGTTTGCCTGGGTATCAGCAGCAGAGGCTGCAGAAGATAGAATATTGCTGAACAGTGAGTGTACCTGTCTGATTCTTGCTTTGGAAGCTTCCTCTCAGGGCTGTACTCCACCGTGTGGGGTGTGGGGTGTCGGTCTGCCCCTAGTGGGGGATGTCTCCCAGTTAGGCTACTCAGGGGTCAGGGACCCACTTGAGCAGGCAGTCTGTCCGTTCTCAGATCTCAACCTCTGTGTTGGGAGATCCACTGCTCTCTTCAAAGCTGTCAGACAGAGTCGTTTGCGTCTGCAGAGGTTTCAGCTGCTTTTTGTTGTTGTTGTTGTTGTTGTTGAGCTGTGCCCTGTCCCCAGAGGTGGAGTCTACAGAGACAGGCAGGACTCCTTGAGCTGCTGTGAGCTCCACCCAGTTCGAGCTTCCTAGCTGCTTTGTTTATCTACTTAAGCCTCAGCAATCGCGGGCGCCCCTCCCCCAGCCTTGCTGCTGCCTTGCTGCAAGATCACAGACTGCTGTGCTAGCAATGAGGGAGGCTCCGTGGGTGTGGGACCCTCCCAGCCAGGTGTGGGATATAGTCTCCTGGTGTGCCCGTTTGCTAAGATCCTTGGTAGAGCGCAGTATTGGGGTGGGAGTTACCCGATTTTCCAGGTGTTGTGGGTCTCAGTTCCCCTGGCTAGGAAAAGGGATTCCCTTCCCCCTTGTGCTTCCCAGGTGAGGCGATGCCTCGCCCTGCTTCCGCTCTCGCTGGTCCGGCTGCAGCAGCTGACCAGCACTGATTGTCAGGCACTCCCTAGTGAGAGAAACCCAGTACCTCAGTTGAAAATGCACAAATCACCTGTCTTCTGTGTCGCTCACGCTGGGAGTTGCAGACTGGAGCTGTTCCTATTCGGCCATCTTGCTCCACCTCCTCTCCTTCCTTTATATTACATTACACTCCTGTTTTTATTACTGCCTTAAATATTTCCTCTAGATACATTCAGAACCACATTATAAAGTGTTTCAATGTTTGCTTCAACCATCAATTGTAGTTTAGAAAACTCTTGTAAAGCTTATTGTAATAGCCCATATTTTTGCTTAACATGTTCTTTCTTCCTTCCTAATATTCCGAAGTTCCTTCTTTTTTCTTTTCTTTATGTGTGGAGAGCTTCCTTTAGGTCTACTTGCAACAAATTCTGTTAATCTTCCTTCATCTCAAAATGTCTTGATTTTCTCTTTGTTCCTGAAGGATATTTTAGCTAGCTATAGAATTCTAACCATTCTTTCCTTTCAGCACTTAAAAATTATTATGCTACTTCCTTCTGTTTTCTATGGTTTCTGATGAAAAACTCCACTTTCATTTAAATTGTTTTTTTTTAATTGTACATAAGGTTTCATTTTTGTCTGGCCACTTTCAAGATTTTTTGTCTTTAGTTTTCAGAAACTAAATTATCATGTCTTGGTGTGGATTTCTTTGAGTCTATTCTCTTTGGTAATTCCTTAGCTTCAGAAGTCTGTAATTGTATATCTCTTGCTAAGCCTGGGAATTTGCCAGTGATTGTTTCTTCAAATATTTTAAAATTCTTTTCTCCATCTCTTCTTCTGAGATTCCAATGATGCAAATGTTAGATCTTTTGTTATGGTCCCATCAACACCTAAAGCTCTATTTGTTTGTTTGGAGTTTTTCTCACTGGTTTGTTTTCTCTCTGTTGCTCAGAATGGATAATTTCTATTTTTCTATCTTCCAGTTCTCCAATCCTTTCCTCTGTCCCCTCCATTCTCTTGTTGAGCCCATCAATTAGTTTTTAAGATTTTGCTGATTGTATTTTTTAGCTCTTAAATTTTATTTGGTTCTTTATATTATCAATTTCATTGTTGAGAGTTTCTTTTTCACTGAGGCTTTCTATTTTTCTATTTGTTTCTATCATGTTCATAATTGCTTGTTGAAGCTTTTTTATCACAGTTGCATTAAAAACCTTCATCAAATGATTCTATTATCTGTCATTTCAGTGTTGCCATCTATCAATTCCTTTTAAGTATGATGACAATTGAAGAGAAACCTGGACATTTTCATATTATTTTCTGGTTTAGCTGGCTTTCTTTGACAATGCAGGGGAAGAGGGAGTTTGCTGCCTCGTTATTGACAGATGGAAGTAGAATACCAGTTTCTCCACTCAGGCTCCATTGCCACGGGGGAGGGGAGTGTGCCTTGCTGTTGCTGGTGGGTGAGAGTTCTGGCTTCTAATGTGGTCTCCACTAACTCCATTGTGGAGGTGGCCTCATTATAGCTGGGCAATGGTAGAAGACCTGACTCTCTACCTGGTCTCCTCTAACACCGCCCCATCCAAGGATAGAGGTGCATGTCATACTCTCAGGTGGGGAGGGAAGTCCAAGCTCCCTTTGTGGTTTCCACAGACATGGCGGGGACAGCAGTGCATCATGACTGTCCAGCAGGGACAAAAGTTGGCTCCCTGCTTGGCCTTCTCTAATCCCACTCTTTGGGGGTGTTAAGTAGGGCTCCGCATCAAGACATAATGAGGGCAGACATCTGGGCTCCCCACTTGGCTTTCGCTAGTGAGGGTGGAAGTGGGCCAAAGTTTTCCCATGGTGTCTGGCTGCAGTAGAGCTGTCATTGTCTGGAAGGTTTCTGTCTTGCTAGGCTGCCCCTTTCCTGGTACTTTGGCTGGAGAGAGCTGGCTTTTGTGGGCACTTTTTTGCCCATGCTTGTTGCTGTTTCCAGGTTTCTGGCTTCTTCAGCTGCAAGTCTGGGATGTATGAGGCAAAAAGAAAACCCAGAGAACTCATCGCTGTGTCATCCCTCAGGTCCCAAGGTCCTAACCACTCTGCCTTCTTCCCTCTACCTTTCAGAGTCCTTATGTTTGTTTTACATATAACATTAATGGCTTTAAGGTATAGGAAGAATAGGGGAAAGTATGTTATTCCATCTTCCCAAAAATACAAGTCCAAGAGAATGGTTTTTATCAGTGGAGTTTTTTCTAATGAGGCTGATTTCAAGAACAGCATGATGTTGTTTAGTCAAAATCAATAAAGACCATAGATATTTTGTATAGCCAAAGGCATAAGAGCGAACATCAGCACTTGCCACCCTATTCTGAGACAAATGAATAGCTGTGCCATGAGCAAAATACTTCTCTGTGATCAAAAACATCCGGGAAAGGTTGCATTTTATGCCCCCTCACTTTGGAATTCTCGATGAAATTAGCATATTAAATACTCTGAGAAGATCTGAATATAGCTAATTTTTTTAATCCAGTGTTTCCCAAATTCAACTAAGCAGGAAACATGCTTTACCAGCATACTGACAATAGGCTATACTCCGTCCACTTTGGAAATAGTGTCCACTTAGCCACATAATCTGGGGAGTTATCTCAGGACCCACCCTTCACAAAGGAGGGGACTGGCATCTTACTGTGTGTGCTGTGCCCCCAAGTCCACAAAAGGATCAAAGATTATTCTGTCTTGACAGAACATGCAGAGGAGAGTGGTGGGGAGAACATAGTAATCCTTTGCATTTTTCCAATTCCAATAACCTCTGTGCCTTTATCTTTTCTTTAAGTCTATACCAACCTCTACTAGGTAAGAGGGAAAAGTATTACTATCTCCATGTTGCAGGTGACAGAGGCCCAAAGACATAAAAGTATATTCCTAGAGGAGCCAGATCTAGAACCGCACCCTTTGGGCTACAGGGCCCTCCATCATTACTGAGCCCCTGTGATTCCAGCCTGGAGTCCGACCCTGCCAGAAACAGATACAGTCTCACCTCCTGCGCCTGTCCTCCAGGATCCTGGACCCTGAATCCTAGCTCGGCCTCCCTAGTAAAGATAATAATAATAATAAATAACCCCAAGGGCTTCTAGAACATGGCTCCCTGCTCACTGTCCCATACAGGGCTCTTCCAGGATGGCCTTCTTGCTTTCCAGAAACGTTTGTTCCATGGAAAACAAGTGCTGTTTTCCAGAACAAAGCCTCCAGGGAGGTGAGGGGAAGCCAGAATCCTAAATACAGGATGAGGCTCAGAATTGCTCCCCAGCCCTCACTTCCTCTGCAGCCATCACAGCCCACTGTGTGACTTGAGAGAGGAAGTGGCTGGGACTTCAGAAAGTGGATTTACTGGGAAGAAATGATTCCAGTAAACATAACCTCCAAGCGGCATGCCCCCGCCTTCCCCTCAGAACTACACAATAGTGACTTGTCTGCCATGTCGCCTTCAGGGAATGGGGAAAAGGAAATGACCACTCTTATTTTGAGAAAGGTTCAGGATGAGGGCAAGGTCATTGAATAAAATGAGCCATGGGATGATGCTGTAAAAATGAAACATTCATCCCAGAAAAGAGCTCCTGTCTGAAGGATTACTTTTCTCTGCCCCCATGGTTATAGCACAGCCTCCCTTTTCTCTGCAAATGGCCACAGAAGAAGGCAATTCTTTGGAAAGGGAAGAACTGAGAGAACAAGGGATTTTATGGTTGACATCACTGGTCTGACTGGCCTTGCCAGAAAATGGAATTTATTTTGGCCCTGCAATTAGTTCTTCCTTCCCACTTAACAATTCTTCTTGCTGCTAAAGACATTAAGGGATGCATTAAATTCTTAAAATATTTCCCCTACTTGCCAAGCCTGGCTGCTGCAATGGTAATAGGAGTCTTTTGCTTTAAGTCATTGAAGGCCACTGTTAGAGTCTAGCTACAACCTGTAGGAGGGAAAATAGCACCCATTGTTCACTCTTTAGCTTGGATTAGTTTTTCCATCCTGACCAGATAGGCTTAAAGAATCCCACATAAGACTGATTCCTGGACATAAGACTGATTTGACTGGGAGAGAGGTCAGGAGAACATGGAGCATGTCCAAAACAGTTGGCCCAAGAGGGGACCCCGAAAGTTACTGTGGTCAGTCTGGGGCCGGCATGAGAGCCCCAGGCACTTGGGCAAGTCCAGGAGACACAGTGAGAGGGAAGGAGGGGTGTGAAAGGCAGGTGAAGGAGCGCCAGCCTCAGACCACAGTTCCACCCCAACCACGCGCTATCACCACCACTGTCCTTTGGGCAGCGCTGAGAGGAAGGAACAAGGAGAGTCCAGAGAGCCAGGTTCTGTCATTACCACCTAGCTATGGGGCCTGGGGAAATGGCTTCACCTTCAAGCCCACTTCCTCCTTGGGCTAGATCTACTCCAAGGCCACTTTCAGCTCTAACATGCCATGTTTTAAAAAATATATTTTAAGTTATTTTTTTCTTCCCTCCACCACCCCAGATTTGCATATTTATCACATGTTCACCTCAACCAAAGACAGAAGTGCATGAAGTAAAAAGTAAAACACCCTCCCAGCCCCCCAGCCTCACCTCCTCCAGGTTGTTGACGCCAGGGCTTCATTTCCAGACAACTGGAGCGGAGTGGGTGTTTAAGACCCCGGGCTCCAGACACAAACGGCCCAGTTCAAACCCATGCTGAGCTCCTTCCCACTGTGAGGTCTTAGACACAGCGCTCCCTGCCTACCTGCTTCCTCATCTGTAAAACTACAACTATAATAATGTCTGTGTTTCTGTGAATGAACACACAGAACCACAACAATGCCTGGACACCATGTTCCCTACACGCCAGCTGTTTTGATTGCATCTGACTTTCACTTACAGTAAGGGAGCGATAACTGTAACAGATGTGAGTACTACCTTTAAGGAGCTCACGTTGAAAGTCGCCCCTGCAAATATCAAGACCCGCTTTTTGTCTGTTCCATGCCCCTCCATGTGGGAGGAGGGGAGGAGATGTTGGTTAGAGTGGAGTGTAGCTAAGGAGTTGCCCAGGACTGACCCATCATACAGGTGGCTGCATCACAGTGTGGAATCGCTTCAGCCAGATGAGCCATCAGAAGGAAGCTAGATAACCCATTTAGAAACAAACATCTTAAAAGGGCATTGCAGATAAAGCAATGAAGAAAAAAACTGAGTTTCCTATTAATTATGATGTGTTTTTTAAAAAATACAATCCATGCGGAAATTCCCAATCAGGCATTGTCTGGTGTTGAATACTCTGCAGTAGAGAAATGCTGCTTGTTGTGGGGGACACACAATTCCTCCTGTCCTTATGCACCCTGGTCCCTGAGGGTTATGTCCTGTCTTCTTCAGCCTGCACCCTAAAAATAGCTGGTGCCGTTTCCAGGTTCCCCAGCACAGTCTCCATCCAAATGTATCCTATCAGCTTCTCCAGCTCAAGATCACAACAGCTCACCCCTGGATTGATTTGGGAGCCCATGACCTCAGGCTTCCAGTCTCCCCCACTGGCCAGGTCCCAGTGAAGCTTTTCCCCTACCCTCTGAGTGCCAGCTTCCCCTTCCTCTGACTCCTTGATGCTTTATACCTGTTATAGAGGGGCATCAGGGGCGCAGAAACCAGGGGCTGGTTGGAATCAGGTCCCGACTTAACCTCCACGGTTCTCAGTATTCTTACCTATAAAATGTGCCAATAATAGCGTCTGCTTCATAGCCTTACAGCAAAGACTAAGTGGGATGATAATGTAGATAAAATGCCTAGCATCATGTCCACCACATAGATGATGTTCAAGAAAAATTGTTCCCATTGTCACTTCCCATTAGAATGGCATGTTTGTTGAGCTGTCTGCCTCCACAGACCGTGAGCTCCTCAAGGGCCAGAACTATGCTATCCACCTCTGTATCTCTGATTCTCTGTGGCTTCAAACTCTAGAACAGCAGTAGTATACAGTAGGTACCCAGGGGATCAGTTATTAACTGCCACAATAATGCTGCACTGCAAACCAAACTTAAAACAACAATTCATTTAGCCCATGATTCAGCAATCAGGCTATTTAAGCCAAGCTCTGCCTGGGGGGTTCTTCTGGTCTCAACTGGGCCCAGCCACAGACCATGTAGACACTGCTTCTGCGTATGGAGGTGGTGGAAAGAGACGGACCACGTGTCTCTCATCAACCAGCAGCAAGGCCTGGCAGAGCTCTTACAGGGAGAAGAGCAAAAGGCCGCGGGGGTTTTTGAAACTGGCACATTGTTACTTTCACTACATTCTATTGGCCAAAGCAAGTCACAAGGCCAGCTCAGATTTAAGGGATGGAAAAATAGACTCTGTCTCTTAATGGGAAGAGTGGTGACACCACATTTAAAGGGCATGGATTCAGAGAAGGGTGGGAATTGTCACCCCTTTCTGAATTTCTGTGATCTACCACACCCAGTTTTTCATATGAAAGAAGTTAGAGAGAGAAAAATAAACGAAAAGAGCAATGAGAAGAAAAACCCAATTTATGTCCTCACAATCATGGGCAAGGGCACTTAAATTCTAGGTTGCTCAATACAAGCAAGATGAAAATTGACCTCTCAAACCATTATGTAGTTGAGAGTTCTCTAAGGTACAGTAAAGAGAATATGTGCCAATCAGGGCATAAATCAAGACTCTCCTCTCCTGGTGTCTTGGGAAGGCAGATGGGCCTGGATTTATCGAGGACACTCAGCCTCCTGACAGCAGTATAATTACAGACGCCAGCATCATTAATCAGCAATCCGCCAGTGACCGAGGAGTCTATAAACCTCCAACTCTCTCTGTTCCAAAATTGATTTGACTTAAAAACAATTATTTAAATTCTACATGCCTGAGCATTTGGCTTAGGAGAAGGTAGGAAAAATATCAAAAAGAAAAGTTTGTGTTTTTTATTCATCTCCACCTTCAGAACTTTGAAAGTTTTTATTAGCCCATCAATAATTGGATGAACCTTCTGTTTCACACACACACCACCCGCCTTTTATCAGAGAGACTCTCACCAAAGATCCGCCAACTGTGATGTCTGAAAACTCAATTCAGTGATGAGCTAAGGGACCCGCTAACCTAAAAAGTGCTGAAAGGCACAGACATGGAGTTAGGTGACTTCCATGGAGCTAGCTCCCCAGATACGCTAGTCAGTCTCTGACTATGTGTAACCATCCTTTCCAAAGATTCTCCATCCTTCTGGATCCCCCTTTTCTTCAATACCAAATCAAATGGTATTGGTAGTGAGAAAAGTCCCCATCCTGGTGCAGGAAGTCTAGTATCCCTGAATGATGTATCCATGTATTTGCCGTGGTAAGAGCTCACATTCTTCTGGTCGGTCCTTGCCTAGAGTCTGCTTCCTTACTGGACCACAATTCCTGCAATGCCCACTTCTCCCCTTTCTTGAGATGTTCTGCTATGGCACAAAATCTCTTTTCTGCAAAAGTCTTTGTACACAAGCTACACATAACAGATTTTACTGAAGGCTTGGTGGCCAAAAGAGGGTCATTACAGCATAGACTATGAGGTAAATTCATGACCAGGCAGACACCACTTCTAGTTTTAGGCTACCTCTGCTTCCCAGGGAGGCTTCTTCTCCAGTCCCGTCTTCCATATGTTCCAGCCTTAGGCCATGTCACTGGGCCCCATGACCCCTCAGAGCTCCCTCTAGATGACTGTGTCATCTCCTGCTGGTCTGATCTTCTAACTTCTCAATTCATCTACATCCTGGACACCAAAAACCTTCAATAGTTCTTCATTTCCAAGAGCAATTTAGCCTTCCTTTGTTTTGTCTTTACTCATCCAGCTCAGGCCCAGAACCTGATCTCTCAGCAGTAGCAGGGCTCCTGTCATTTTTCCCAAATAATAGGGCCATTCAACCTCTAGGAACAATTCATCTTCCTCCGAGACCAATGAAAAAAATCGCACTCAACTTTTGAAGTAACAGATGTTTTCTATCATCGTTCCACACTGTCTACCATGCGATTTGAAAGCTTAGAGAGACCTGCCTCACCCCCACGCCTGACACCCCTACCAAGAAGGTCATCTCTTCAGGTTAAAGGATTACATCCAGAAGATGCACATAACCACACATTTCGTTTGGGAAGAATAACCCAGCAGATCTCAAACTACAAGTTCTCAGACTTTAGCGCATATACCAATCTTCTGGTGCACATGTTAAAAATACAGCTTCCCTGGCCCTAACCTGACATAGCAGACAGTAGAACTGTCTATGTAGTAGGAATCTACATTTTGTAAAGTCTTTCACCGCCACCCTCCCCCAGGTGATTCTGATGCAGGGGATCAGCTGCTCACACCTGGAGCAACTCTGTGCTTCTGCTTGATCTATGGCATGGAATGCAGGAAGGCCGAGGGTCCAACCAACATCTCAAGGTTTCCTAGGGCTGCTGTAACAAATTGCCACAAATTTAGTGGCTTAAAGCAACAGAAATGTGCAGCACTGTTCATAATGACCCAAAAGTGGAAGCAACCCGAATGCTCATCCACAAATGAGCGGATAAACAAAATGGATATTACACACAGTGAAATATTATTCAGCCTTAAAAAGGAAGAAAACTCTGACACATGCTATGACATGGATGACCCTTGAAGACATGATGCTAAATGAAATAAGCCAGACACAGAAGAAAAAATACTATATGATTCCATGTATATGAGATACCTAGAGGAGTCAAATCTGTAGAGATGGAAAGTAGAATAGTGGTTACCAGGGTCTAGTGAGGAGGGGAGGATGGATGATTTATTTTCATGAATACAGAGTGTAAGTTTGGGATAATGAAAAAGGTCTGGAGATGGATAGTGTTGATGGGTGCACAACAATGTAAATGCACCAATGCCACCAAACTGTACATTTTAAAAGGGTGAGAATGGTAAATTTTATGTGAGATAAACAGCCCCAGCCCCAGAAATGTACTGTCTCATCATACTGGAGGTTGGAAGTTGAAAATCAGTGTCACTGGGCTGCAGTCAAGGCATTGGCAGCCCCACACTCTCTCCAGAGGCTCTAGCAGACAATCCTTCTTCGCCTCTTCCAGCGTCGGGTGCATCCTTGGCTTCTGGCCACAAAGCTCCGGTCTCTGTCTCCATCTTCACATCACCTTCTCCTCTTCTCTCTGGTTGGGGAATCTCCCTGACTCCCTCCTGTAAGAGCACTTAGGATGGCATAATCTTCCCACCTCTAGATGTTCAATTCCATCACATCTGCAAAGTTCTTTTCCGCCATGCAAAGTAACATTCATGGGTTCCAAGGATTAGGATGGGATATGTTTGGGGGACCATTATTTGGCCTACCGTACTCTCTGTCAGAGTTCCCAGGAAATGGGGGCCACAGTGGAGAGAGGAGAATAAGAGGCAGTAAAGAACTGGGATTTGGGCCTTAGGGGCAGCAGGTCCAGGGGAAGGATGGACATCCCAGGCAGGGGAGGGCCCCACTCTGTAGGTCCTGGGTGTCAGGGGTGCTCTCCCAACCTAGCAGGAGCCCAGCTCAAGATGGAGCCACTTGTCCGGGAAGGGAGTGGCTGGGGGTGCAGTAGTTGCATCAAGGTCACTTCCCAGCCTCCCAGACATGATGGGTACCCAAGCACACACAGTGTCATATGCTCTGAGGCAGAAAGGGAAGCAGGAAGTGACTCCGACCCCCCTCATGCCTGGCTTGGGCCTCGATGAGAGCACTCCAGGTCTGAAGAAGGACAAAGAGTCAAGTTTAGCTCCTACAGTGTGCCAAGCAGAGCCAGGCACTCTTCATACTTCATCTTAGCTAATCCCCACCCCAGCCCCAGAAGGGGGTCATATTAGCCCCTCTTCACATGTAAGGTACCTGCGGCTCACAGAGAAATGGGCAACCTGAAGCAATGGGCTCACAGTTACACTGTATGTCCATCTTCTGAGTCCCGCAAGTCCTGTCGTGGGGAAGAGCTCCCATGCGAGTTGGACAGAGCTGGGATGAATCATATCCTGGCCCTGCACTTACTGGCCATGTGACCCTGCACACCACCTTGCTACACTGGCTGCGTCTATCTCGTGGGTTAATTGTTGTAAGATAAGCACAGTGCTTAGCACAGCATTTGGCATGAAAACACTCAGATAACTCATATGAATGTCCCCAGCCCTGCCCAGGTGTGGAGAGCAGGGCCTGCCCCAGCACAGCTCCTTCCTCCCTTGCACGGTGGGGAGTACCCAAGCATGGATGCTTGCTGCTTTGCCACTATCATCTGCAGTTGGTTGGGCTGGCCTGGTTAGAAAGAGGTTTCTAGACAGAGGAGCTCCTGGGTTTGTAACAGCTGGACTCTCCTAGCCCGTGCCCTTGGGCCACCCAGCAAGTCCACTATGAACCCTCAGCAAAGCAGAGCGCAGGGAAGCCTCAGGATAATTCCCCGTTTGTCCTCCACCCCCATGGCCAACTTGAGTCTCGATGGGCTTCAAGGACTTTGTTGTTCCGCTGCTCAGAGCTTCTCGCAGGCCCAGCCTCACAGCCAGTGCCAGCTGCAGTCGTGGGGCTGGCAGCCAGACTGGGGAAAGCAAGGGGGGCCCTGTCCTTGCCCCCAGCCTTCTAGGGGGTTCTGCCTGGACAAGAAACCCTTTCAGAGTCATGAATCCAGTTGTGGGACAGGCCTGTGATTGTACATGTTGTTTTAAAGAGCTTTAACAAACACAACTGGCCTCACAATGGCCTGACTAACATTGACTCTGGAGGTCACCAAGCCCAGGGCACCCACAGGGAAACCATTGTGGCCCTGCCTGAGTGGCCCTAGGCACTCCAGGCCTGGCAGGATCTCCCATAACCCACATTCTAGGTGTACCTCACAGTCATCCAGAAAGGAGGGAATCTACCCTTGTATGAGTGCCACTGTATGCCAACCTCTGCCCTCCCGTCATAGGTGAGGGGCTGATGTCCTATAAAAATGCACTATCCCTCTGCCCATGGCCTCACTCAGTGAACTTGTCCCAAATGAACCTTCTCCCCTCAGTACCAAACCTACCGCTCTGACCTGCTCTCTCTAGTTCCGGCCCTGAATCCCATCACTGGCTTCTGCTTCTCTCCGGAGCCCCTCAGAGAAGGCAGTGTGATGAGATCCAAGCTCCCCAAGGAGCTCTGGCAGCTCCCTGGTGGCTCATAGCCAAGCACCTTTCTGTTTGTCACAGCCTTGCCCAAATGTAAACACCCAGTGCAGGCTGGCCCCACGGCTCACATCCAGCTCACGACAGTGTGCCCTCTCATCATCGAAATTTGACAAGTCTCAATGTTCATCTTCTAAAATGGAAAGTGCTGCAGGCATAGAGACGCGCCCCATGTGGACGGGGCCTGCCTATCCATGACCTCAGTAGCAAAACAAAACAAAAAGGCATCCCTGACAAGTGGGCAAATTTCCTTGGATTTTATAAAAACTTTACTTAGCATCTGCAGAGTGTGGAGCTGCAAAAAGCATTCAAGGTGGTGAGGTCCAGCCCCTAGTTTTATTTATTTTATTTATTGTTTTAATTTTTATTAAAATTTTTATTAAAACAAAGTGATAGCTTTTGGGGTACACGTGGGTTTTTGCCACACGGATGAATTACATAGTGGTGAATTCTGAGATTTTAGTGCACCCATCGCCCAAGTGGTGTATTTATACATTGTACCTATGGTGTCATTTTTTATCCCTGGTCCCACTTTCATTCTTCCCCTTCTGAGTCTCTAAAGTCCACTTTATGACTCATGCCTTTGTATACTCAGAGCTTAGCTCCCACTTATCAGTGAGAACATATGGTTTTTGGTTTTCCACTCTGGTGTTCCTTCACTTAGAATAATGGACTCCAGGCTGGGCGCGGTGGCTCACGCCTGTAATCCCAGCACTTTGGGAGGCTGAGGTGGGCGGATCACGAGGTCAGAAGATCGAGACCATCCTGGCTAACACGGTGAAACCCCATCTCTACTAAAAACACAAAAATTTAGCCAGGCGTGTGGTGGGCGCCTGTAGTCCCAGCTGCTCAGGAGGCTGAGGCAGGAGAATGGTGTGAACCCGGGAGGTGGAGCTTGCAGTGAGCCGAGATCACGCCACTGCACTCCAGCCTCGGCAACAGAGCGAGACTCCGTCTCAAAAAAAAAAAAAAAAAAAAAAAAAAAAACAGAATAAATGGCCTCCAGCTCCTTCCAAGTTGCTGCAAAAGACATTACTTCATTTCTTTTAACGGCTGAGTAGTATTCCATGGTGTATATATACCACTCATTGGTCAATGCAGCCCCTAGTTTTGTAAGTTAGGAAACTGAAGCAAGAATGGCCTCCAAGGCATGTAGCTGGGACTGGAGTTTTAAATCATGTGACAGACCCCCACCCCTACACATTATCATTCCTTGACAACCTTGATGACAAGGTTAGAAACTGAAGTCTTATCATTGGTAGGACTTTCCTTAAATGAAGATCCCAACCTCTATCCTGGACAAGTGGGATCTTACAGAACGGACTCAGGGTCCCGGGTTGGGCAAGGCTGCACGGTGGCTCAAGCCTGTAATCCCAGCACTTTGGGAGGCCGAGACGGGCGGATCACGAGGTCAGGAGATCGAAACCATCCTTGCTAACCCGGTGAAACCCCGTCTCTACTAAAAAATACAAAAAAACTAGCCGGGCGAGGTGGCGGGCGCCTGTAGTCCCAGCTGCTCAGGAGGCTGAGGCAGGAGAATGGCGTGAACCTGGGAGGCGGAGCTTGCAGTGAGCTGAGATCGCACCACTGCACTCCAGCCTGGGCGACAGAGCGAGACTCCATCTCAAAAAAAAAAAAAAAAAAAAAAAAAAAAAAAAAAAGAAAGAGAATCTAGAGGCAAAACTGAAGTTACAAACAGGCACAGACTGATCAAGATGTCTCAAAGGTGCCTTCAAAAAGGTAAGATATGAAGAGGCAATCCAGGTATAAGACCTTGGGATGGCATCAGATTTGGCTTCGAGGCTGGGAGGGGGTTCTGAGAAGTGGGGTTCTGAGAGTGGCCTTCTGCTCCTGAAGGGCTGTGGTGGTCACAGTGATTGGGAGGGGTTCTGAGAGTGGCCTTCTACTCCTGAAGGGCTGTGGTGGTCACAGTGATTAAGCAGTGCAATGGTTTTTTTCTTCCCTGTTCTTACAAAACTGGTTACCTGTCTAAATTCTTAGCTCCACTGAGCTCAGAATCCACCTTTTTTTTCCCCTATTAATGTGGAGTAGAAACTTGTTATCTAGCTCAATATTAATCCATTTCAAAATCAGCATCAGCAGGTCTATTTTTGTAAGTGCTTAATACAATGAAAAACAACTGCCCCTCTCAACTCCCAGCCTGGGGTTCTTCCTACCAAACCAAGCAGGTTATTGCCTACACAGAGGCTCAGTTCATTGAAAAATATTTAGTTTTTACCCTTCTGTTTTTTCCCTTCCGGCATGGCCTGTGAATGAAACTAGGAGCTGGGGATTTCGTGAGTGTTTCGAGTCCGTCTAGCTTCACAATGAACTGCAGGTCCTGCAACAGAGAGGGCTGGGCAGCCGGCGCTTCTCAAGCTGACTCATGCTTGGCTCCATTACTCTGGGATTCAGTTTCTCCAGTTATAAAAATTATGATAGAAGATGGAAAGCAAATTTATTGAATGAAGGATAGTTTTCAAGAGCCTCCACTGTACTTGCACAAGCAACTTTCAAGACCTGCAAGTCGTATATCTATAGTTTTGTACTATTTTTCTTAAAGTCACCAAATTATAAATATATAAGCTTCTGTAAAACCTGATCCATCCCCAGAATGGCATCATCCAGCTAGTCAGGGGCACTAAGGATTCACATTTTGAGAGAAAGGCTAGACACCATGCCTCCTTTCCTCTGCTTTTGCCAATTCCTTTTTTTTTTTCTTTCTTTTTTCTTTTGCCAATACTAAAGAGTTGGAAATGTTGCTATCAACAGAAGCTAACACCAGATATTTATTAACATGATTCTATTGGAAGGGCCACAGAGCATTGGGTTACAATGATATCTATTGTTGATGAAAAGATGAGGAGCTTCCACTGTGAAAAATAAAACTAAGCTCATATAAAATTCAACTTGGCTAATTTGACTTGAAGGTTGCAAAGCAGGAGGAAGCCAGAAAGAGGGGAAAAAAAGAACTAGGAAAGGCTATGCAGCAGAGAAAGTTTAAGAGACTGGTCTATAGAGCAGGAAGAAGTCATCCCCTTATCACTGGGCCCCTTTGCTCTATAGAGAAGACACTGCCCAGTACCTGTTGATGTTGTGTGTTGCAACTAAGAGAATACAGAAAAGACCCCTGTCTGTGCTGCAAGACTGCATGTTGTGGTATGAGGGGCTTCAATCATTCATCATTCATTCAACAAATGTTTTCATTAGTGTTGGTAGATGCTGGAGACATTATGTCAAGCAAAACAGATGTGGTCCTGGTGTTCCAGTTTGGAGAAGACACAGCCAAGCAAAGAAGCCATTGCAATTCAATGTGATGTGTGCTGCAATAGGGCAATACAGGATATTAGGGGAGCACAAAGAGTGGCATCTGATCCAGCTTTGGGGAGTCAGGAAAGACTTCTCCAGGGAAGCGAGGATCCATCTGAGACCTGCAAAATGAGCAGGCATTCACTAGAAGAAACGAGAAGCATGTTTTAGGCAGAACGAAGAGGGAAGCAGTGTTTCTGAAGCATCATGGACCAGGTGTGTGGTGGAGTCATGGGGGAAGAATAGAGGGGGCATTATTTAAGCAGACGCTGGCTCTTATGGGCTTTGAAAGCCTTAGCAAGGAGTGTAAACTTTATCTCAAAGGTAATAACTATATGATATCACCAGACGTTGTGGGGGAGTGGTCTAGAGGGAAGCAAGGCTGGGGATAAAGAGGCTAGTTAGGAGGCTGTGGCAATGGAGGCAAAATGTAATGGGGCCCTGGATGGAAGTTGCAACCATGGATGGAGAGATGAATAAAGATTCAAAAAATATTTAAGAGGCACAATAGACATGCTTTGATAGTTGGTTAGAAATGCAGTGTAATGTGTCCAAGGAATCTAGGGTGACCTCAGACACATTTGACTTGAGCAGTTGGGCAGCCAGATGGTAGAGCCATTTGGAAAGACAGTGACTTCAGAAGGAACAGGTTTAGTGCTTCTGAACTGAATTGACCATTAGGTTGAAAGGAGGCTTCAGAATTCACAGCAGAAGGTCAAGTTGAAAGGCCCAAGGAAAACTGACTTATTAAAGTTATAGAGGTCAGGACAGAGGAGGAAAAGATAGGAGGTTGAGAAGTTCAATTGAAAAGGTGTCCAGATGAGAAAAGGAGGCTACAAAACCATATGTACAATAAAATACACATGCACATGATAGAAACAAGGAATAGACGCTGGAGACATCCACATGAACACGTTAGCAGGAATTATTGCCTCATAGTAAGATCACTGGTGATTTGTAGTTCCTTCTCTTTGCTTGGCTGTATTTGCAAAACTAAGGATTGCACAATAAATGTGTGTTCTTTTTGTAATAAAAACAAAAGGTGCTTTTGGAAAGTGGTTATGTAGGTGAGGGAAGAATACTGGAAGGGCTTTTTTTTTTTTTTTTTCAGGCAGAGTCTTGCTTTGTTGCCTAGGCTGGAATGCAGTGGCACCATATCAGCTCACTGCAACCTCCACCTCCTGGGTTCTAGTGACTCTCCTGCCTCAGCCTCCCGAGTAGCTGGGATTACAGGCAGCCACCACCATACAGGGCTAATTTTTGTATTTTTGGTAGAGATGGGGTTGCCATGTTGGTCAGGCTGGTCACTGGTCTTGAACTCCTGACCTCAGGTGATCTGCCCACCTCAGCCTCCCAAAGTGCTGGGTTTACAGGCATGAGCCACCCTGTCCGGCCTAATAATGAAGGGCTTTTCACTTAAAGTGAAAAACGTTATTGGAAAGGTTTATAAAAGTAAAGCTTGTGGACAACTAAAGGAAGTAACCCGATTGACTGTCCCACAAACTTGGTTGCGTATTGAAATCACCTGCACAATTTCAAAGACACTGTTCCTGGATCCCACGTACACAGGTTCTGATTTAATTGACAGGAAGTGTGGTCTGAGCCCTGGAGAGTTTTGTAATGCTCCCCAGGTGATTCCAATGTTGGCAAAGATGGAAAACCACTAACGTAGTTAATGAGAAGGAAGAGGGAGAACTTTTTAGCCTAGCACTCTGAGTTATTTAAAGGAGTGAGAATCTTGGGGGAGAAGGCTCTCAGTGAGGTCATAAAGCGGGGTCAAAGGCCGGCAGTGAGATGGCACCCCAGGCTCAGGCGTGAGGTCAGTCCCACAATGTGCTCTTAAATGACAACCTAGCAAAGCGAGCTGAGCTCAACCCTAAAAGGACGCTCCAAGAAACTCTGCAAAAAATGGGGACATTTTATACATGGGAAGGAAATCTGAGGTCCTGCCAGCTTTGCTGTAGTCAAGAGCACGTGGCAGCTGGTTCCATATTCAAAGGCAAGCGACTCTCACATCCTAAGGTATTACCCAGCAAAAAGCAGTGTCAGGAGGCAGCCCACTGAAGACCTTCAAGTCCACGAAGACAATGTACGGATTATTCACTAAAACTGAGGAATGATTTTCAAATAATCTGTCACCAGAGGGCCAATCCAAGCTTTGGGCTCCAGTGTGTATGGCGGAGCTGCCACTGCAGAGACGCTGGCTTAGGGGGCTGGGGGATGCCTCCTTTGAATTCTGGGCCCACCACTGACAATCCTTCTCTTCTTGTGTGAGTTATTTCATTTCTCTGACCTCGCTCTCTTTATTTGTGAAAAACAAGCTAGTACTACCTGTTCCACAGGTTTCTCAGGATTAAATGAGCTCAGGTTGAGCTCATTGTGAAAGCAGCTATTTGGTTTTTTAAAATGTCATTGCCATTGTTTGAAATAGCAAGAGAGGATATATCGCTGTTAAAGTCCGTCTGGACAGCAGTCTTGCTGCGTCATTTCCCCCTCTCGCCTGACATTTTTCCCTTCTCATTTAGTTTTCTAAATTCTAAAGTAAGGTGGCTAGAGCAGACAAACTGTTCTTTTCTTAGTAGATTAATGGCATTGAGTATGTAGCCCTTAAAAACATAAAGTTTAAAAGCAAAAGTAATGGCCAGGCACGGTGGCTCACGCCTGCAATCCCAGCACTTTGGGAGGCTGAGGCTGGCGGATCACTTGAGGTCAGGAGTTCGAGACCAGCCTGGCCAACATGGTAAAATCCCATCTCTCTTAAAAATACAAAAGTTAGCTGGGCATGGTGGCATGTGCCTGTAATTCCAGCTACTCGGGAGGCTGAGGCAGGAGAAGTGCTTGAACCCGGCAGGCGGAGGTTGCAGTAGGCCGAGATCACTCCACTGCACTCCTACCTGGGTGACAAAGAGAGACTCCGTCTCAAGGAAAAGGAAAAAAAAAAAAAAGCAAAAGTAACAGACTCAAAATTTTATCTTTTAAGTAAAATAACTTGATGTTAGTAATCATCAGAGCGAAGACAATGGTTACTGAAATTTCAACTCTAAAAGGCAGAAGGCATTTATAGCAAAGTATGGGCAACTTCTGTATATATTTCATTAAATCTGAGATGCCTTTTATTGTAAGATGTTCATTTTCTATGTGGGTAAGAAAAAAAATAGTTGCAAATTAAACTATGACACAATGCTTTCTTTCCTGATACAATGTTTCCCGTATTGAAAGAGCTCTTTCAGATTTATTTAAACATCTCCTGTTACCATGTAGCACTCCACATAGCTAAAAAGGAAAACACATGTGAAGTGAATTGCTTAAAGTGGTCCACAAAACTTCACATTCTCACTCTTCTCAATCACTTTGCAGTCATTAATGCCCACGTTTTCCCCACACAATTAACATCCTCGGGGCTTTCACGTGAATTGGTGATGCACTCTCATACTCTCCTGTATTTTCTTCTCAGCCGCTGACATCTCTTTTCACAAGCTTAGTGTGTGATAGATGATCCTTTTGTGCATATCTTGGTAACAAACCTAACTCAGCTTTATCTACTTGTGGATATCTTCCTTTCATAAGTCATATAAAGCTATGCTTCTCAAACTTTCCTGTTCATCCAAATCACCTGGGGATCTTGTTAAACCGTAGATATACAACAGGTCTGGGCTAGAGCCTGAGATCCGGCAGTTCTCACAAGCTCCCTGCTGAGGCCAACGCTGCCGGCCCCAGTGCTACAGTTTGAGCAGCAAAGCTATAAAGCAATTGATACTATTGGTTGCTTCTTTGTAAGAAAATATGGAAGTGTGATTATTCCTCCAACAAATGGTTGTTTCACTAATATCAAATGTATGCCTTGCTGCTCTGTTTTCATGCTCTTCTGTATATGCAGTAATTTTTCATTTCAATGCCAAATTGTCACATAATCTTTTCAAAAACACTTAAATGGCAGTGAAACTCAACATGGGTAGCGCCAGCATTGCACATAATTCACTGAAGTGTGATGGTGGAGAGTGGAGCTAGGATTAAGCTAGTTGTAGCATACCACTGATTGCAAGCTGTACTCTGATATCAGAGATGCTAAAAAGTGGAGAAGGTGCAGTTTGGGATCAAAGAAATACGGAGAATCTGTTGCAAACCTCTGTACTTCTAGCTTTCACATTTTGCCTTTTTTTTTCTTTTTAAGAACATGCTGAAATCAGCATTTGGAATTATGAGAGATAACACTAATAACACCAGTGTGTTTTGCTGTGTCTCTGTTTTTAACCTTTTGGCTTCACCTTTGTATATGGAACACAAGGATGAAAGTTCCTTGGTGTGTGAGTGTTGGTGATATGTGCGTTTACAACTGACTTCACAGCAGTCAGTCACCTGAGCACTGACTTGTTGAAAATACCCGACTCTGAGCTCCACCTAACCTGCTGAAGCAGCATCTCTGGGGGCTGATCCCAGGAAACTCTTTTACCAAGTCCCCCAGGGGAGTCTTAGGCCACTCAAACTTGAGAACCACTGGTTTAGTGCCTTCGTGCCTTCCTGCAAGATTTAGTCCATCAGTCTTCCAGTAGGGGACAACTACTGGGCATGTCCCAAACACTGTGCAGGTGCCAGAAGGAACACCAAGAGGCCTGGCACAGCACCTGTCCCCACCTCATGGAGCCTATGCTCCAGGTAGGTTGCCACAGAGAATACTGTGCTAGGGGCATTCAGAAGGGGCATGGAAGAGAGGAAGAAGATCCTCATATGGGTGTGATTGGAAAGGGCTTTGTGGAGAAGACGAGAAATGTGCTGGGTCTTAAAAGATAGATGAAATTTGGAAGGGACAGGGGAGGAAAGGAGCATTTCCAGCAGGTGGTACAGTATAAGCCCAGGCAAGGAGGCAGGCAAGCACTAGTCACACACCATAGACAGTCGATCAGGCATCTAAAGAGATGGTTCGAGCACACAGGCAGAAAGTGTATGCTTGAAAGTTGGACAAGAGTAAGGCAATGCCCCAGGAGGATTTACCCTCTAATATCTGGTCCTTCCATGTGGAGTTTTTAATTTGTTTCTTTTCTTCTTTCCCTTCTCCTCTCTGTCAAGCCTTTGGCTTCTCATCAGTACCCCAGGCCATCCCTCTCCCTCCCCACCACTCAATGTGCTTCTGAACACCTCCTCTGTCCGAACCCCTCTGCTGGCAGGTGGCGCATGAGGAGAAATGCAAGCTCATTGCAATATTAATCTGAGCAAAACACAACTAGAGAGGAAATTTTGCTGCTCTGTTGCAAATAGCATATGGTACCTGCCCAAAAGCCAAAAGAAATGATTTTTAAATCATCTGCTGTTTGGGATTATCCACGCTCCCTTTCCTCAGTGTGGATAATTGAAGGTTGGCTGTATCTGGATTTCAAAGCAGTTTGGACTTTATTGAAATCCAAGGATCCCAATTTGCTCCCCACCCCCCAGTGGGCATCCATGCCAGTAATTAAACTCACCTGACAAGGGAGGGCCAAGGGGGTACCTCTGATGTGAGTGGTTACCAGAAAAAGACAACTGGCATTTCTGTGGTACACATGTGTTCCACGTGTGGAACGAGAATGACAGCAACTGCTCTCCTTCAAGAGAGAGCCCTTTGTGCTGTGGCTCTGGGGTGCTTACCCCTAGACATTTCAGATTTGCTCTCTAAACAAAGCCTTGCAGTGAATTTAACACACTTTAAGGTGAGACCTCACCTGCAGGCCTCACAGTGATGCAAGCAAAGATATCACAAACGGTGATTTGTTTTTTAGGTGGGCAGAAATGGGTCAACACATAAACACAGACACACACACATTCTGGATGCTGAAATTCTGAGGAGAGGAAGCTCTGGGGAAAGCATGGTTAGAAAAATCCATCTGTCCCCCGCAGGTGTGTACAAGTTGTGTGTGAGAAGGAAGGTGGGCAGCCTCTTGGAGGACATGTGGGCCGAGGAGCGGGGGCGTCTTTCTTCAAACAGAGCCCTTCCTAGACGCAGGAGACAGGGAGGAAAGAAAGTGTGAGTCAGCCCTTCACCTGGACTTGTTCTCCACGTGGCTATAGAGGCTCCACACAGTGCTGGGGTGAGGAGTGAGAGGCCGGGGGAAGCCCAGGAACCAGGTTGTCACTGGCTGGGCAGGGGCACTGGGCAGCTGGCTGAGCCTGGAGTAGCAGACGACAGAGGAAACCTCCGCCCAGGACTGGCCCCTCCCAGCCGGTCCCCTGTGGAGGACACATTCGCTAAAACCTCCTGAGCGTTCTCAGCCACTTGCCCGTGCATGTTCTTTCTTGATGGCAAGGGAAATTTCCCATGGCCAGCGGCCACAGAAAGTGTTCCATTGAAGTCCGCAGCCTACGTGGACCCCCAGGAGCAACCCCCAAACCCCTGCTGAAGGTCAGTGCAAGAGTATCAGTAGTGGGCATTCATGTGGGCAGCCCCTTCACGTCTTCACCAAAGCCAGCACTGGGCAGTCATTAGTCAGGACCCCAGCGTCCCTCACTGGCCATCCCCCGAACATCAACCACCAGCAGCCTCTCCCTGGCTCCGCTTCCCCACACGCCACGGGCTGCAGGGCCATCGCTGCCTCTGTTTGTTTGCTGTCACGCCTCAGCTGGCCCGAGAGAAAGAATGTTTCTGTTTAGTCCAGAGAGGTACAGCACGTGTGTCCTGCGGTCAGGGCTCCCTCTCTCTACTTCTCTGCCTGAAGCCAGACATACCGCTCTTGCCTTCACCATCTCAGAAGAGCTTCTGTCAAGATCCTCTGCTCTTGCATGGAGCTTATTAGTGAGTATTTACACCTCCCTGGCTGTCCCCTCAGCAGTGCACAGACACTGAGAGATGGCAGCCCTGCACAGCCAGCTGGCCCTCTACTGAAATGAGGATGAGCAAGGAAAGAAAGCCATCCAAGATGTCATTTCGTGTCCTCCTCAGAGAGGACAGCCAGCCATTTTCATGATTAGACGCGCTAACCACCCCCACTGGCCTCTGTGACAGCTTCTTCTGACCATAGTGGTTACTGATGAAAGAGAATCTGGATTATTTTTCTTAGTAGAAAATTAAAACCACATACACACAGATGGAGGGAGAGTGTGTTCCACTGTAATGCTCTTAATAAGAACTCCAGATTGCTCAAGGCATGTCCCTCTCATGATACCAGACACCCCCATCACCCAGAAGATGGCCCAGAGGACTTGTGCTATAGCTCAGCAAGTGTGCATGTCACGGGGATCCAACCACTCTGGCCCTTTCTTCACCCAGCATATTGATTCCTCCGGAGTGTCAGGCACTGTGCTGGGCCCAAGGACAAAAGCTGTCCCCGGGCCCCTCTACCACAGGAGACTGGCCAGGACATACTGAGCGTCTGCAGGAGAGTTTAGGCAGTCCCCTCCCAGGCTGCTCCATGCTGGCCCTTTCTGCTCCTGCAAAGCTGCCCATCCATTTTGCTTTATAGACTGCAGAACTGCATCCCTGCCTCAAAGGCAGACGCTTGCCCCTGTGGCTGAGGAGCAATGAACTGTCCACTGGCAGCTCTCCCAGCTGGAATAAAAAGACTGTACTTCAAATAAAGTTTCCTCTAAAAAAATAAAAATGATAAAAATAAGGCACTACCCCGGTGTTTCCCATATGTGAGCCTGCCTTTTACGGCCTAGATGCTTGACTCTCATTAGCATTGCTGAAGAAAAGCTGTTGACTGTACATGGGGGCAGCTCCAGCACTTCTGTATCGAGGGATTTGGGGACGGTGTAGTGGTCAGCAGGAATGGGGTATCTGCTTATTGAGCACACTGGTTTTTGGGGAGATGCTGATGGAGAATGCAGAAGGGTAAGACCCTCTCCCAGCACCCCCACCAGTTCTTGGCAGCATCCCAAATTAAGCCTTTGTTCCATGAACGGAGCCAGCACTAGGAATCAGGAGTGCTGCATGCCAGTTCCAGCTCTGATTAGCTGAGGGACTTTGTGCAATTCCAAAATTTTCCTAAGCTTTAGGATTCTGCTCTGTAAAGAGGTGGAGTTGGACCACATCATCTCTAAAATCCCTCGAAATGATTCTAGGCCTTGGAGGAAGAAAAAGAAATTGGAGACACAGTTTCCATCCAAGGAAACGCTAATGATGGTGAAACTGTAGCACCACACGGAAACGCTGATGAAACTACAAATGGTGAAAGTCATGGAAAACTCTGCCCCCATTACTTCTGGCAACAGCCCCCAATTTCCATTTGGGAAGGTTACAAGCTTCCAGTTCCAGGGATGGAAGTCATGACCTACAACGTGTCCTGAGTCCAGCCACTTCTCACCAGCTCTGTCACCACCCCCATTCCAGCCACTATTGTCTGGCCCCTGTTTCCCCACCCCTTCCACACAGCAGCAAGGGGGCTTTTCCGAGCATAACTCATGTCATGCCTCTTCCCTTCTGAAAAGCCTGCAGACTCCACCATGGTCAGAATGAAGCTCTGTCTCCTCCCCATGCCAGCAGGGCCTGGCCTCCCATGGTGTCTGCCACTTCCCCATCTCTCCTCCCCTTGCTCTCTGTCAGTCTACTCTCCTCTGTCCATACTGGCCACTGTGGCTCTTCCTTCATCAGCCTGGCTTGTTCTGCTTCAGAGCCTCTGCACTGGCCCCCTCTGCCTAGAATATTCTGTTCCTGGATCTTCTTGCAGCTTCTATTCTCATTGCATTCAGGTCTCTACTCAAATGTCACCTCCTAAGAGAGCCATCTTATTTAAACAGCACTCCACCCCATACCCCACATCACTCTCTACCCTCTTAATCTGCTGTGGGTGGTTTATTTTTTAGTATCTGTTATCATTTCCTAATTTTGTATCATTCTGTTTGATGTACTTGTTTGTTTTCTGTCTCCTACTGGTAAGTAAGCCCCAACAGGGTAGGGGTCTAACCTGTCTTGTCAATATTATGCCTCCGGAATACACAATAGTAGCTGGTACATAATAGATGCTCAATAAACACTTGGTGAGTGAGTAAGTGAGTGAGGTCAATCTGAGCATTCAGTGTCCCAGCCATATTGGTTGGTTCTGGTTTGGGGGTCACATGACTTAACTTGGTCCAGGCAGAGTGAATCTCAGGACTTTACCAGAACACTGAGTCATGGGCACCTGCTTTGGTCTGCTGGGCTAAGTGTTGTTGTGGTGTGAGGCTGAGGCTGCCAGAGCTTCCAGATGGAGCCAGGAACAGGGCCAACCCAGGGGAAGAAGGACCAAGGGGCAAAACCTGCTGGCATTCTTAGAACCTGAATAAAGTCATACCCAAAGCCAGAACTTTCTGACTTTTCTAACTAATGTGAGCCAGTTGATTTCATAAGCACTGTCTAGTTAATCTTCACATGACACCAACAAGAGTTCTGCTTACCCACATTTCCCAGATGACAGAATCAGGCTGAGGAAGAAAAGTTGAGTGACTTAGCCGAGGTCACACAGTCAGTAAGGGTCAGGTGAGGGTTCGATTTAAGGTCTTCTAGCCCCAATGCTATGTTCAGTATTCTCCTCCCCAAGGCCTCTAATGGCCCATTTCTGGGGAAGACAGCAGGCTTGCTGACATGACAGAGCTGAGCCAGGGTGGAGTCAGATCGGCCTCGCAGCAGAGCAACCTGTTTGTGTCATTTTTGTTTATATAGGGCTTTTCTTCAAAGCACTCCACCTGTTTTTGCAAATAACTATTACAAGCCTTTTCGGCAGCAAGTCAAGAAGAGACAAGGCAAACAATAGCAACAGATGTTTCCCAGCCTTAGAAACTGGTGAGTGGCCAGCCTTGTCAGCTGACGCAGCTGACGGAGCCCAGACTGACAGCACAGGCCTCTGTGATCCGTCTTTGAGGAGTGACATGGCACCTCACACATGTTCAGTCCTCACTGTCCATTGGCCCCACCAGCAGGGTATGAGACAATGAAGCTCCTTATGTTTTAAAGAGTGGCCAGTGTCTGGCTTTTGTCCCTCCCAGGCTCCTCTCCCATGAGCGCCACTGAGGATGGCTTTGTTGGTCTGGACCGTGAAGTTCAGCTGCCTCCACTGGCCCTGCTCCAAGGATGAGCTTTGTTTCTCTGAGCTGGGCTCACACCATGTGAGTCCTGGGTCCAACTCCTCGGCCTGAGGTTTCCCAGCAGCCACCTTCGGACTGACTGCCCAGGTGACTGTTCTCAGGAACAAGCCTGCGGGGAAACATCTCAGCCACATGTTCTCACTTGTGCCCGAGGTGGCCAAACAGCATCTAAAGGACTCAGAGGAAGACCAAGGGGTGGCCCAGGCTCCCCTGCCAAGCCCCCAGGCTCTTAGTGAGGGGTGGGAGCCATGGGAGCTGTCTCCGTTCATCCATAGAGCCTGCTCAACAGCCCTTTCCTTTCCTGGGCCTGGTTAAGAACCTGCAGTGCCTCTCACTTTGCCTCCCAGCCAGGCCATTGGGTTCCTTCCCAGTGCCTGCCTGCTCTGCAATTGGACCAGGGCACAGCTCAACCTGAATCTCCTACCTGGGTGGCGGCACCCATGTCAGCATACGGCCCTGCAGAATGAGGCTGAGAAACCACCCAGCGTGCAGTCTGAATTCAACTAGTAAAGATCAGATGACAGTTTTCACGTGGACTCGAGTATTTGCTTCTTTGGGCAGTTCTCAGAAAACCAGAGTCTAGACGGAGATACCAGTTTCTGTTTGCCTTTGCCTAGAACCCACTAGGCTCTTACTAAATGACCATCTGACTCCATACACCTAAGGGTCAGGTAATTCCCATAAGTCCACAGTCTTCAAGCATGGAGGTGCATCAGATTCAGGGGGGGAAGACTGGGTTCCACCTGCAGAGATTCGGGTGCGATGAGTCTGAGATGAGCTCACTGCGTATTTCTGCACCCCCTTGCTCCAAGGCCTTTAATTTCATAGACAAAAAGAAAAGTCCTGCAGATATAAGGAAATGAGAGGTGATCTCAGTTGATGGGGGAGACAGTGGCCCATCAGCTACTGGGTTTCAGCTGAAGATCAGTACACATCCCATGTTACAGAGAAGAACAGAGCCAGTGAGCAGCACTTCTCCCTGGGCTTCTCCATTCTCTCCTTCATGGGAGTGGACGGGAATCCCCTCATAATCTCTCCCTATGACAGCCGAGTTGTCACCACTGGGGAGCAAGGCAACCCCTGATGTCATCAGGTACAACACATAGCCAGATGAGCCCAGCGCTGGCCAGGCTGTGGTTATGCACTGCACACACCCTTCTCTTTGCGTCTGGCTCACTCCTAGCCAGACTGCAGAGGCATGTGACAAGGGGCAGCCATTCAAAACCAGAGGGACTCTACCCTGTTAAAGGGGTGCCACTCTCAGTCCTGATGGAGACAGCAAAAGGGTGGATGTCTTTGGGAACAGCCTCCCATAGCAAGAAGCAAGCTGTGCATTTGTTCCAGGATCACATTTTGCCCTTGGGTGAACTGGCTCGGAGCAAGCAGTATCATCTCTGCTCTGGAAGGTTGTTTGCATACGCTTTCTCCGCAGCTGTACTGGGCTACGCATGGCCATATTAGCATCAGCAGTAAGAGCTGGCACTTTCCAGGTCCTCAGGAAACTTATTAATCCCCATTATGACTTTATCAAGTGGGCACTAAAATTACGTCCCGCCCTTTAGAGATGACTGAGGCGCAGGGAGGTTCATGACTTGTCTGAGAGCCCATGGCAAGGGCGTATCGGCTCTGGACAGTGAACCCAGGCAGTCTTGCCTCTGGAGTTCTCCACGGCTTGGACCTGAGAACAGGGCACCAAGTGAGTCTCAAGTCTGCCAGGCCAGTGCTCAGGGTCCCATCCATTGGAAGGAGTGGTGATGTGGCCACCATTTGCCTCATGGGATGGAGGGGCTGGTGTCATCCGGGCACTTGAGGTCAGGGTTTTTATGACTAATGCCATAGATATGTGACTGGGTGATTTGGTTTTTTCCTTTTTATTAAACTGATTGTAAGATTAGTGACTGGGCATTCCATAAACGCACATCAGAGTGTTCCAGAGAGGTGCGGCTGGTAGGGCAGAGAGAGAAGGCAAACACCAGCCACCTGAAGGGCTAGGGGAAGTCCAGCTTCTGTTTTCCAAAGACACAGCTTCCAAGAACAGCAAAGAGAAGCCAGACCAAGCTCCAAGGAGCATGCCCTGACAGCCTGCTGCGCATCCCGTCCAGGGTGGCTGGGCTGTCGTGGTCCTAGAGGGTCTGTGGGTCCCTACCCTCTCTCCCTCAGCCAGGTGTCTGGATACCTGAGCAGCAGTCCCCCTCCAGGGTCCCTTCCCCGCCAGGCATCAGAGCCACAGGGGAGACCCACATGGAGCCTGCCTGATGCAATTGTAGCTGTCTCCATACCTCACCAGCATGCTCTCACTGTGAGGAGAGCCACCTGCCCTCTCTTCCTGTTTGTGTCTGTCCAGGAGAGTGCTCCCTTGCAGACACCTTTAGGGGAGGGAATCAATGGCATGGGACTCGTTGCTAGCAGTCACCGCCCCTGCTGGAGCCAGTGGGCATATGGGAGATGTTGGATGGTTCTGTTCAAACAAAAGAGAACAAGCAGGGTGGAGGCAGAGGGCAGCTAGCAGGACAAAGGAGGCTGGCGGGTGAGAGGGTGTTCAGAGTGGGGACAGAGGCTAGCTTTCTCTTGAGGGTGGTGGTGGGGAGTGCAACTGCTCCCTCAGTGGCTGTGGAAAAGTTGGTTAACAAGCAGCTGGGCCAGGTGCAGTGGTTCATGTCTATAATCCCAGAACTTTGGGAGGATGAGGCAGGAGGATTTCTTGAGGCCAGGAGTTCAAGACCCTGTCGCTACAAAAAAAAAAAAAAAAAAAAAAAAAGCCAGACGTGATGGCTAAAGCCTGTAGTCCCTTGGGGGTTACTTGGGGGACTGAGGCAGGAGGATCGCTTAAGCCCAGGAGGTTAAGGCTGCAGCGAGCAGTGATCATGCCACTGCACTCCAGCCTGGGCGTCAGAGCAAGACCTTGTCTCAAAAAAAAAAAAAAAAAAAAAAAAAAGATGTAAAAGGCAGCCTGACCCCTGACCCCGGGCTGATGCAGGCTGGATGCAGGAAATAGGAACTGCTCTGGAAACCAGGACTGGAAGGGCCTGAGATGGAAATGGATGGACTCGGCTGGCTGAGCAAGGAATCTGGAATTTAAGGAAAGGCTCCCAGGAAGAGCTGCAGCCTCGGTTGGACAAAGCTGCAGTCCATGTCACCCTTTGGCTTTAGCTAATCTGCATGGGGACTGGCCCTGACAGAGACAAACACGCCTGAGGCACTTCCTGAGGAGGGGGTGAGGGAAAAATGGAAGGCAGCATCTCTGAGCCTCTGTCCCAGATGGAAGCTGTGATGGGGAGGTCCCAGTCTCAATCCAACACATACAGTGAGTGTCTACTGTAAGCAGCTGAGCATCTCTGTCTTCACACGTCCCCCACAAACATATACTATACAGGCACATCTGCAAACAAACTCGTAACACATACGTACCTCCCACAAACACAACACAAAAGGACATCAAAACACACACACACGGTATCTTGTATGACCTCTCCCTTGGAGCCAGGTTCTGGAACTGTACCACAGCCTTATCATGAGGAGTGTTAGATCTTCAGTGACTAAATCCCCTTGGATAAAGTCCAATGAGGTCTTCTTGTTCCAAATTCTCCAGCAAATGCTGTTGCAGTGAGGTTCCTGCTGATGGACAGAATCACAAAGCCAGATGCTAGCTGAAGTGGTCATCTAGCACCTAAGGGAACAGGCAGGACACCCCCCAAGTCTCCCTCGGGGATTATGGTTGCCTCATGTTAATTCATTCTTGGAGGAATACATGGCCCAGTCTCAATCCCAGAAGAGTCAATAAAATCTTCTTAGTGTGGAAATGGTGCAGAGTTACTATGGTTTAGAACCAGGCTCACAATATGTTGCCCTCATAGTTTATCTCTTATCATTACTTAAAGCATGACTTTTTGCCAGAATGCATCATTTTTTATCTAACACGAGTCCTCTTGTACATTGTCTCCCTCATGCACATAAGAATTGCTTTATAGTGGGAGACAGGGAGCCTTCTAGGACTGAGTTTGCAGGGTGGAAGCTCTCCTGGGGGCAGGGCAGGCACTTAAGTGAATGAAAAACACAGCATTGATCCGAAAATCTCTGGAAGGCACCAAGCCCAAAGGTGTCTATAGACAGCAGACCACGTCTCCTACTCAGCTAACCTTTCATCCTGTGGTTGGGAGGAGCCCGATACTTGGGTTGGCTAAAGCTTGAAGGCTCACCTGCTTCAGGTCTTTAGGTACAATTCATCCTGTTCAGGGCTGTCCAGTGGCCCTGTTGCTAGTTAGGAAATGGGTTGGTAACCCTTGGTCTTTTCTTTGGGGAAAAAATCAAACCCATATGTTTCTTCAATAATCAGAAAAGGACAGCAAACACAGAGGACAGTGGGGACAAGAGAGGAAAGCTCTGTGCAGCTTTAAATGTCTAACAACTCAGCCACGAAGCCTAAGCATTGAGAGCAGCAGGTTTTGCAGGTTGTTAGTTCTCAAAGTGAACAGCTCCTGTTACAGTAGGTAGCTAGTCAGGCATGAGCCTAGCAGGAGAGGGCTCCCTGACACACATACCAGGAGTGTCAGGCAACCATCAGGTGATGGTCAGGCGGTTGTTAACTCTCTCAAATAGTAATTGGTCACAGCCAGTGCCAGGGAAAGGCAGGCTCCCAATAAATAGAAAACACTTGAAACTGGTGATGAACAGCTTCCTGATAAGATCTCAGGAGTTGGGCAAGGGCTCCAGCATGCGCATTAAGAGGCAAAATGGCAGAGTTTAACTGGTGTATGACCTTCCTCTAGGAATGCTAGCCTAGGAAGGGAGGATGCCTCAGGTGAGCATGCGTACAACTCCAGTCAACACACTACACATGTTCCCTTCCCAAGCCCTGGCAGGCCACTGAGCATGCAGACGACAGCCCACCCCGAGGAAAGAATCGGGAGAAGGAACACACAAGACCCCAGAAGTATGCCAACATATAAACCCGGAGTCAAAAGATCAAACAGGGCAGGTGGCCACTCAAGCCACTTGCCTGGCCCTCTTCCAAGTGTGCCTTCCTTTCATTCCTGCTCTAAAGCTTTTTTGTTTTATTATTTTATTTTATTTTTTTGAGATGGTGTCTCGCTCTGCCGCCCAGGCTGGAGTGCAGTGGCACAATCTCAGCTCACTGCAACCTCTGCCTCCTGGATTCAAGCGATTCTCCTGCCTCAGCCTCCAGAGTAGCGAGGGTTACAGGCGCCTGCCACCATACCAGGCTAACTAAAGCTTTTTAAGAAACTTTCACTCCTGCTCTAAAACTCCCCTTGATCTCTTGTTCTGCCTTACGCTCCTCAGTCAAATTCTTTCTTCTGAGGAGGCAAGAACTGAGGTTGCTGCAGCCCTCTGCAGATACAGATATGTTCCACTGCTAGCATTTCCACCAGGGCCGAGACAAAAGTTCCTGAAGGCAGTGTTGTTTCAGCGAGTGCTCCCATTTCGTGCAGCAGCAGGAGTGCAGCTGACGCTAATCCACAGACTCCTAAGGGCTTTCCTGTGTGGGCAACTTCTGCCTCCCCCAGGGCATCTCCTCCAGAGTAATTGCTAAGGGGAGCAAGGAAAGAGGATGCTTTTCAGCTGTGACCTTTCTGCTAGGCAATCTCTCAGTTGATCAGTGACTGATATCTTTAAAATGATATTTGCAAGGAGGATGACCTTCATTAAATAAGGTCAAGAGCACCATTAGGGGAGGGAGCTGAGAGACACCAGAAGAGTGACAAAGAGACAAAGACAGAATCACAGCCCTCCCCGGGGTTGTTGACTGAATTCTGAAAGATTGAAAAGTCCCTAAGGCAGCAACCACAGCTTCCCAACATTGAAGGGAGTCGAGTCACCTGCTGGCTTACCAGCAAGCTCCCTGGATATGCAATAAATAAAAGCAAAGGGTAAAGGTGAGACCTGGCTGCCCGGGAGCTCAGTTGGCTGAATCCTTAAAAGAGCTCAGGTATTTAATTTAAATCACCTGGTGAAAGGCATTTTTTTTTTTCCCCCAGCAGTTCTGTCTAGAAGTTTCCCACCCACTCTTCCAAAAAAAAAAAAAAGAAAAGCCCAAAAGAGTTCCCTAAGGGCCCTGGGAAAAAGCAAGAAATAAATAGGACCATCAACTGTAGCTGCCAGTGAATTGTTAAAGTCTGTATATGGTTTGCAATTACCTACAAAAATCAGACTATCAGAGCATTCTCAGGTACTATTCGAGGTAAAAGTATTCTTGGGGCCTCAAAGGTATGATTTCTTCAGCTTTGTCTTGGTTTCTGCTGTAAGTCCTTTGAAATACCAGCATGGTTCATGTAGAGAACAAACAGTGTGATGAACAAAAGAGCATGTGTCTGGGGTCAAGGACATCTGTATTTCCAACCTGCTCTGCCTTTTCTTAGCTAGGTGATTCCAGGCAAGTTATCAAATTCTCTTAGCCTGAGTTTCATCATCTGCCGAAGGAGATGACCATTTGGTGTTTTGTGGGCTGCAATCCTAGAAAGCCTGAGGCTAAAAGCTGAAACAACCAAGGGGTTGAGTGGCTGGCATCACTGAGCCCAGAGCACCAGCCATAGCTCCGTCCAGGCCCTCCCACACCCTTTCTCTGCGAGTGTTTGGCTCTTCTCTCTGCTGTGTGTTGAGCAGCACAGAAACGGATGCAGCAGGTCTAGGCCTTATATCCATACACTAGGAAGTCAGTGGAAAGAGACATCTCTAGTAACCCTCTTTTAAGATAAAGCAAACTTCTTTCCCAGAAGCACTTAGCTAACTTTCTCTTGTTTCCTATTGGCCCAAAGAAGTCACACCTCATTTCTCAACTAATTGCTATGGCAAGGAGATCGGCCTTGAGCTGTGTTCCTCAGCCTATTGATCACAAAGGACTCCTCTTGGATCAGTGAAGCCCTCCCTTGGAGCTGGGACAGCCAAGGGCTGGGGAGAGCAGGAGATGTATTTGGGGAGAGGAAATGGATCTGCTGCTTAGATAGGCAGCAATTCCAATTCACAGAAGGTGGTGGGAATTAAATGAGATGTGTGAAAGCACTTAGCCCGGCCCCTGACACATAGTCAGTACAATAAGAGGGAGTGAGAGAGAGTAAATACAGTAAGAGAGAGGAAGGCAGAAGATGGGGAAGAACACCATAGATGAAGTGAAACCAGAAATGAATCACTCACATATCTGGGGGGCTACAGCTTAGAGAGTGTGCTTCTAGTTACCCTAAAATCTATTCCAATAGCTAACCTACCATCACCACACTAGTGCTCAACCCCACTCCCCGCCCCAAACGTAAACATTTCATGTATTAGGGTCAAGACCATCCTCAGGATGCTTCTAAACTCTGGAGTAGAAGTTGGAAGACCACTGACTGGCTGGAAGACACAATTCTTCTGAGCCTTCATTTCCCCCCATTCATTTGCTCTTAATTTCCACCTTTGTAAGTGGCCTTATATCGTTCCCATAGATGCCCAAAATGTCGCAATACTGTCCAGCAGAACTTTCTGCAAGGATGGGAATGGTTTTTGTGCTGTCCAGTATGGTAGCCACTGGCCACATGTGGCTACCAAGCGCTTGAAACATAGCTAGTTCAACCTAGGAGTTGAATTTTTTATTTTAGCTACTTTTAATTGAAATAGCCACATATAGCCAGTGGCTACCAGAACGGGTCGTGTAGCTCTAGAACGTACCTTCCTGAAGCCTGAGACAGAAGTTTCTGCTTCCTCTGTACCTCACCACTGCCTTGAGGCAAGTGTGGGGCCCTCGGAGGGCCTCCCGTAAATGCATGTCACCAACTAGCTAAGTGCTCCCGGTTTGCACAGAATCATGAATAGACCTGCTCAGCAAAGCTGAAGGGACTGAGCCCTTGTGGTTTAATGGAGAAAAACAGAACTAACCTGGGCACTGAGAGTGAGCACCACCTGCTCCACTCTGCAGCAAAGGATTGCCGCACTCTCCAGGCCGTGTCAGTCTGTCCTCACGGGTCTTTGCGTGTGTGTGTGTGTGTGTTGTGTGTTGCATGAGAATGGCCCTGGGAGGGTGAGAGGAGCTGCCTGCTCCTCCAGCCCTGCCTCCCCAGTGGCTGGCCTCCGTCCTGTCTCCTGCTCACTTGAGGCACTTGCTGAGATGATACCGGCTTGAAAAGAGGAGGGGGAAAAACACACTCCGGGAGCTGAGGGTCTGAATGCATTCTCTCCTGATGGCTGGGAGATCACCCCTTCCACCACGGCGTTCAGCCAGCGCCCCCGCCGACACCCTCCCGGGAGTAACAAGAGGCCTTTTCTTCTCAGAGCATTGAACGTTTCCATGGGCACACTTCACCTCTCTCCTCCCGAGAAAGGCCACAGCTGATGGCTCCACGGCATCCTCAGGGAGCTGTGATGCCTTCCCCCCACTGCCATCAAGATGATCAAAGCTCTGCCATCTTTAAATCGAATCCAGGAGGTTCACATTTAGGGCTTGCCTTCAGCTGGGGCAGGGAGTAGCGTCCTCATAAAAATCCCCTGCTTCTGAACTGAGCCATGAAGCTTGATTCACTGATAAAATCTCATCCTCTTCTCAGGTATTTATCACGGTCTGTGCACCACCTAGAGGCCACTGTCTTAAACTCTTTCCAGTAAGCAACCTGTCTCCTTCCCTCACCAACAGAAAGACCCCAGAAAGGCTGTGTTTCCTGAGTAGGCTCCACTGTGCTTCCACTTTCTCAAAGTTGGCTTTCTGTGATCCCAGGCAGCTCTCACGGAGTCCCCAGACTGAAGCAGACCCACTCAACCAGAACAGCTTTCTAACACTTTCTAGCCTCTGTCAAAGGAAAAGAACTTTTTGGTTTGTCTTCAGAAGTAAGAAAGGTACCTAGGAAAGATGAGCTGAGCCTTCCAGCTGACGTCCAAACCTACACGAGCTCTCAGTGCTAGGAGATTCTTGCAGCCGTCTGACCCGCACTCCTGGCTGGGTCTTCCTGTATGGGGCCTATTCTCCCAGAACTGGAGCTCCTGTCCCCTTCACCCTCCCTCCCATGACCATGTCGCTGCCACACAACACAGACTAGGAGCTGTCCCCAGGAGATGACACCATCTTAGGGGAATTGATACCGAATATGTTATTGTTGTCATTGTTTGCTCTCGTTTATTGTGGCAAAATATATATAACATTTACCCTTTAGCTTTTTTTAAGTGTATAATTCAATGCAGTGCAACTGTCACACTCATCCATTTCCAGTACATTTTCATCATTCCAAACAAAAACTCCATGCCCATTAAACTACAACTCCTCCTCCTTCCTTCCCCTCAGCTTCCGGTAACCTCTACCCTACTTTCTGTCTCTGTGACTTTGCCTATTCTGGGTACCCCCTATAAGTGGAATCGTACAATATTTGTATGGCTGTGCCTGTGGAAACTGCTGCAGTCTACAGGAAAGGCAGAGCCAAGTTCAAACTTCTCAAGACAAACAAGGTAGGGTCCGTTGTTTGGGAGCGTGGGCAAATCAAGCCTCAGCTGGTGTTTACTGTCTCCATTTTAAAGTGATCTGAAGAAAGCTCTACTGCAGAGCTACAGGTAACTAGAGGATCTGACCCTGGAGGTTTGAGGTCAGGCAGGAGGCAGCTCTGAGTGTCTGGACATGTTGGCGTGGAAGTTTCTGGGTTTGCGTGTCTGGATATAACCCCAGGATTCAAGGGGGGTGATGTCTACACTTCTTTCTTCCTGCACTTGACAGTGAACCAATGGTGTACTTTATAGTCATTTTCTTATTACGCTAACAGAATGGACCCTCTTGTAATATAAATGACTATTACAATTTGTGTAGGTTCCAATTATTTTTGTATTATGAAACTACAATTCTGTAAATGCTGCATCCCAGGGAGAAAGGGATTGGAGCACCAGAGTGAGTCATTGTAATAGTGACAATTAACATTTATACAGCATTTAGTGGTTGATAAAGCAGCTTTCATAACCATGATCTCATTTCTTATAATAAGCAGAGAACATAAAAAAGTAGGAAGAGTTTATAAGAGACAACCAGAAAAGATGCATCATGTATTGGTTTCAAGAAAATAATGATCATCTCAGATCTGCAAAAGGGATTTAAACCTTGGATATTTCCTTGACCGAAGAGAGGGACTCAGTAGGAGTTCCCTGCCCCCACCCACCCCCACCAGGAACAAGAAAACTACATATGAGAGAAAAGCATATTTGACTAGGAATTATAGGAAATTTGAGATGTTCAGGACACACCCTCCTAAAACTGACCTCTAAGTCAAGCTTTCTCAGTCAGTAAGTGGGAAACATTGGGTTGATTAATAGGATTTCTTTGCAGGACTTCTCAGATCCTTTAATATGCTAATGTGCATTTTGACTTCCCAGAGTGAGACTACAGTATACAGTGTTTCCCACACATAGTTGATAATGGAATCGTGTTTGAGACTAATGTTCTTTAGGACACAGTTTGGGAAGTGCAGACTGAAATGGGTGGGTCCTTGAACCCAGGAGAAACCAGGACCACCAAAACGTGGAAACAAAGAGCTTTCCAGAGAGGTAAAGGAGGCTAATGATCTAAGCAGAATGATCTGAAGCTCAGAAAAAAATGGCAACAGCAGGGGCTTACTCCTGGAGTGGGTACAGGGCAAGTCTGAGAGCAGAACATCCAGCCGCAGAGTTTCCACGGTGGCCCGGCCTGCTTGTGTGGTCAGGGCAGCATCTTTCCTTCCATCTTCACCAGGTTGGCAGCAGTGGGGCCACGTCCCCCCAAGTTCATAGAGTGTCTCTCAAACTGGTCGCACCCCATCACACGGGAATGCAAGGAACCTCAAATCATTTAGTCCTATGGAAACCACACTTTAAAGGAGCCACCAATCCAGATTTGGGAACCCCTCCATCATACTTTTTGGATGACATGTTTGTTTGAATGGGATTTAATTTTTATCACATGTTATAAAAGTTATTGAAACTTTGCTTCCCGAGCCCTTTAAATCAGAATCCTAGTAATAGCGTCACTTTGAACTGCTTTCTGGGTGCCAAACAGGGTGCTAAGCCCTCTGCATCTACATCGTTATCAGACTCTCACAAGCCTTTGTGGGAGTTTTGATTACTTTCTTTATTTCACACATGAGGAAACTATGTCTTAGAAATGTTAGGTGTCTTGTCATTGATCACACAGTTAGTAGGTGATAGAGCCCAGATGCTAACTCAAGTAATCTGGCATTAGAGATTCCATGCGTAACCATGAGGCTTTACTGCCTCATCATATATGGAAAAGAAGACAGGCTGCCCCACCTACATGGCAATCCTTCCAAGAGAATCTCAGTTCATTCCAGGAAGCCAAGTCTGTATTTCTCAGCCTTCCTTTCAGCTAGGTGTGCTCAATGAAGCAGAAGTTGTCAGGTGTAGCTTCTGGGATTGCTACCCTGCTTCAAGACATACCTTGTCAAACTTTTTTCTGCATCCTTTTGCCTAACACCTGGATGTGATGGCTGGTGTGTCAGCAGCCAACCTGAACCTAAAGCAGGTGATGTACCTCACCTGCTAAGGATGACAAAGCAGGAAGGTAGAAGTCTGGGTTCCTAACAATCATGGAACCCACATGCCAGCTATGGACTGCATACCTCCAGAGAGAAATTAGCTTTATTATATTTAAACCACCTTTATTTGGGTTTTCTATTCTATGCAGATGAAGCTAATACTAACAGATACACCAGGCCGTATTTCCAATTGTGCTTCCTGGTCTTTATTTGCAACTGCCTGCCTCATCAATGAAGAGTTTCCTCCATTAAGCTCTGTTTCCCTTCCACACCCCATTCCCCAGGGATGCATGTTCCCTGGCTGTGTGACTCAAGTCTGAAGTCTCGGTTTTCCACATCCGCCCAGCCTCTCCCTTTCTAGATCTTACAATTAATACTGCAACCAGAGAGCTAGGCCTTGTATTCTTTTCAGCATCATACAAAATAGTAATCAGAATGTTTTATACCAACAGCTGTTGAGGGAGAAGCATGGTTTGTGTAAAAAGCACTTGACCTAGTAGAAAAATAAGGGGGTGACTCTATCCTTTGCAAGCTGCACTAACGTAAAGAATCAGTAGGCGATGTCTTCCTTGCCGTGGGTCTGAGACCCCCTGACTCAGCAGTAATGACTTTTCCATTTTATAGAGAGCAGATGGGATTTCAATGGACTGTGACTATTGTCTATTTTCTCTAAGCAACATACACCAAGATCTACGCACCTCTTACAGGTGATAGTATGCATAGCAGCAAAAAGAAAGGCAATATTTACAACTTCCTACTTAAACACTTTCCTTTAGAAATCAGACTTCTTTCCTCCCCCCCACCCCCAAAAAATCAATCAATAAATAAACAAATAAATAAAGGAGACATGGATCCTTCTGTTTTCTAGATGACATAAGAGAGTCATGATTGATTAGCACCACAATGCCCCCTTTTTTGCCCTAAAGAAAACAATAAAATGGAGCACTTCTGGATATAATAAATATTCCTTCCACTCTTGGGGAAGGAAAAGGGGGTAGAGTTTGGAGAGAGCAATGGAGGACTCCTTGGGTGGCTGGCAAATTTCTGTCTTCCAACACATATTCGTTATAAGAATTTTGGCCTTATTTAGAATCCATTTGTTTTATGCCATATTCTGTATTTGTGTTTTATTTAACATAAATGATTAAAAGGAGGGGAGATCACATCTTCCCATTGGAAATGTCTCTTAGTCATGTTCATTTGTAGATAGCAAAGGGATTTTTTTCTACCATCCATCCCCATCAGCAAGGAAGCAATGCTAGCTCCAGAAAATGGAAGAATTCCATTTCTGCAGGTGGAGATATGACAAAAAGACAATACCAATTGCTCACATTTCCCTGAGTACCTATTCCAACTAGTTACAATCGAAGAAGCAGTGTGTGTGTGTGTGCGCGTGTGTGTGTGTGCGCGCGTGCATGTGTGTGTTATTTTCTAATCTTTAAGCAATCTATTGAGGCAGGTACTTTCATCATCCTCATTTACAGATGGGGAGACTGAGGCACAGAACGGTAGAGTAACTTGCAGTTAGTGAGTTCTGAGGTCAGAATTGAAATGCAGGCAGTCTGAGTTTTGCTTCTAATCCATTTGACTGGGAGGGTGGGAGGGGAACCTGCCAGGGTGGCCAACTGGCTTGATGTGCCCAGGACTTTGGGGTTTCCTGGGACATGGGACTTTCAGTGTGAAAACTGGGCAAGTCCCAGGTAAACTGTAACAGTTGATCACCCTAGATGGGCTCCTCCCTGCATGTCTCAGATGCAGGGACAATCTCCCTTAAAACAATACTCAGGTGACAGCTGGGTCATTACGATGCATCTGTGAGCCACAAATCCCCATCAGTGTGTACACCAAGAAAAAAAGAGGTCTGGTGGCTCCGAGCCTGACTAGTCCAGAGGCCTCCCTGGGATTGAGTCAACTTCCTAATACAGAAAGCTGAATTCATTCTGACACTTAGAAAAAAAAATCAATGGTAGCATAGGAATGATTTGAATGAGAACAAAATTTACATTTCTTTATATTGGGCCACAAATCCTCCTTGGACTTCCCATCAGTCTAGACCATGTTTTATTCTGTCAGTCACTCTGAGACAGTACCGAGGTCTTAGAGATAAGGATTTGTGCACACTGCTGTAATCCCTTGCTGTGGAACAGGGCTCAGGGCATCCACAAATGTCACACGTGCCTCTGCAGCTGACTCGGGGCTGTTAATAGTGTTCAGCTCATTGTTAGAGGGGATATGATTCAGCAGAGGCCACAGAACTTGCCACCAGCATCCCTTTCCTCTGGTGTATAATGAATGGGAGAGGCATACATGTAATTGCAGAGTCACAGAGGTGGAAGGGACACAGGGGGAGGTGTGTAGCCAGCGCTCTGTGGGGAGGTGTTTGATTCTGCAGTCGGTAGCGGGGGATGGGGAAGCAAGGACATAAAAAATGACAACTGTCTGACTAAATTTCATTCACATTCCTCACTATATCTCCTTCTATGTTCATTCAACAAATATTCATTAAGCACCTGCTCAGTGTTTATTCTAGGTGATCTGTGGTGCTCCTTGGCTTATATTATGGATGCACCACTTCAATCTCTGCCTCCAGCTTCACACAGCATTCTCCCTGTCTCTCTATCTTTACATGGCCATCTTCTTATAAGAGCACTGGTCATGGCCAGGCACAGTGGCTCATGCCTATGATCCCAGCACTTTGGGAGGCCAAGGCAGGAGGATTGCTTGAGCCCAGGATTTCGACACCAGCCTGGGCAATATAGTGAGACCCCATCTCTACAAAATACTTTAAAAAAAATCAGCCAGGCATGATGGTGTATGCCTGTAGTCCCAGCTACTTGGGAGACTGATGTGGGAAGATCATCTGAGCCCAGGAAGTTGAGGCTGCAGTGAGCTGTGATTGTGCCACTGTGCTCTAGCCTGGGCAAGAGTGACAGCCTGTCAAAAAAAAAAAAAAAGACTGGTTGCATTGGATTAGGGCCCCCCTATTCCAGTGTGACTTCATCTTAACAAATTCCATCTGCTAAATCCAAAATTCCTATTTCCAAATAAGACTACATTCTGAGGAACTGAGGATTAGGGTTTCAACATACCTCTTTGAGGGGGACACAATTCAACCCTGAATTGTGACCCTGGGTGACAGTGACCCTGGGCGAGCGCTTTAGTTCCCTCATCCACAGAATGGGGATGACAATAGTACCAACCTCTGAGGATCAATGAGTTAATAAATACATAAAACTCTCAAAGCAGTGCATTGAATGTAGTAAGTGCCATTTAGGAATTTGCCATTATTTTATTTTTATATGCCGGTTATGAACCACTACGTTGGTTTCACACCCCACATTTTAAAGAACATTGCTCACACAATATGATTCCAACATGGTTTCCAAGGCCTTCATGACTGGCCTTGGCTGACCACTTAGCCTCCTCTATCCCAGTCTCCCCTCCCACAAGTAACTCATTTTCAGTTACCTGAATATGTCATAATCACTTTTGTTCCCAGGGTTTCATTCAGTCTCTCATTCTAATTCTATACCCAATCATCTGGAAAATGCCTATTTTATCCTTCAGGTCTCAGGCAAATAGCACCCCCTTCAGAAAGTCTTTCTTCACCACCAGTTATGAGCCCTTTAGTTCTATCTGCATAGTTCTTAGATGCTAGAATATAAATACCAGTTTGCTTGTCTGGAACCTTCCGTACTGTAAGCTTTCCAGGATGCCATCTGACTTATTAACTACTATATGCCCAACACCAAACACAGTGTCTGGAAAACAGTCTTGGTTGCCTACCCAACAGCCATTTGTTCCCTTTTTCTTTACCTAATTGATTTCTTTTCTAGTACCAACAACTCCAGAAGACCAAGAGAGATCTAAGGTTGATTCATGATTGGTCTGTTCCAATCATGGAAACATATTCACCCTCCCAGAGGCTGCCTTAGGGATGGGCGATGTGACCCACTCTGGTCAGGGAGACATGAGGGGAGATATGCTGGAATGACATCTGAGAAACAGTTTCAGGAACACTTTGAAGAGTTTCAGGAGAGGAAAGAACCCATCCCTGTTTCCAGATGAATGGCAGGCAGCTGCTCTAACCATGATGAAAGGCACAGGGACAGATGGCAGAGCCAAAGTATGGGACGAACCCAAGTCTTGATGATTTTGCTAAGACTTCACATCAACCAGCCCTGGAACCGCCCTGCTGCTTGACTTCTTGTGATGTGATAATACCTTTTCACTATATTACCTATATCATAATATTGTGATTGTATCTCACTATAGAGATAATACTGTTTTCCTTGTTGTTTATTTAAGTAACATGTTCTGTCACTTGAAGTTGAACATAACCTGACAGACACTCAGGAAATATTGTTGACTGCATAGGTGTTTAGATGTTAAACATGGAAAAGAGAGATGAGAACTCAAAGGCCAGCCATATCCCAGGAGCCAGGCACCGGAGGCCTGTTTCATGTGCCTCGTAGAATTCAACCTTCCCAGCAAGCTTGTGACCATACAAAGTTTATCCATTTTAGAGATGAGGAAACTGAAGCTCAGGAAAGTTTATCAACCTATCCAAGATCACGGAATTATTAAGTGCTGCAGCTGAGCACTATTTAGTTACTATTTTACAAAGACTTAGTTCAGCATTTTAATTCAGACTTCTCATTCATAACACAGGATTTTAAAATTTCTTTTTTTTTTTTTCCATTTCCACTTCCCATGGGATTTTACCTACCAGTTTAAGTTAAGCATTCTAAATTTGATGTTATCCTGGTCACTCCCAGTGTTTGACCATACTCATGCTTATTTTCCCACGTTACTTCATCGCTGCCATCGCGCTCTCTCTTTCCCTCCAGAGTATCTGAGCCCAAGGGACACTCCTGTGTGATTTGGTCTCCCTAACCACTCCCCTACTCCCTTCAAGTTAATGTTGGAGCTTCTCCAGGGCTGACTTGGGAGAGGAGCCGGCAGGAGGAGCCGGTAGGCCGGGCCAGCGCACCCTCTTGGCAGGAAGCCTGGGTGTGGGAAATAAATCCCAGGTTTGTCTGCTTCCAAAACATGCTTTTCACTACACCATGAGGCCTGAATAGACGCATGTGGCCTACAAGTATATTCTCTTTAGCCATCTGAGAAAGAACAAAACTCATTTGAGCAGCTTTCTGCAGCCCTTTTCTCCTCCCCTTGGTGGGAATGAGTGACGGGAACAGAGAATACGGTCCTTCCTCTACCCGCCAGAATGTCTGCTTCTTGCAGCCAGCATTTCACAGATGAATGCCGAAGAAAATGTCTTAGCTGCATCCAGGGAATTTCAAGTGCTTTCCTCCTGTTTCTGAGGGAAAACAAACAAACAAACAAACAAAAACTGTCTTTTTCTGCAGCAAAGCCCCGGGAATTGGCTGTGTAAAGGGCTTGTGAGCTGGGAATCATGTGCCCTCTAGTGGTCATCCCTAGGAAGTTCCAACCAGATGGTCTTTTCCACAGAAAACAGCAGGAGGAACTGATACAGAGTGTGGGAGACAAGAAGAGAATGCCTCCGAACACCTACATAATAAGCTGTAATGGTGGAAAGCCATTTGCTTTTGGATTTTATTGAAAATGCCAAATCCAGGTCGTGAATATTGAAATGGACGTCTGAGCAGTGCACAAATCCTCTCTGGTCTTACTGAAGCTTCCCAGGATTAGCTTCCCAGCACAGAGTCCCTAAGGTTTGATTGGTTTTGCAAAGCAAGGATGCTGAGCTGGAGAAAATCCACCAGCCAGAATTCCTGTTGGGAAGGGAAAGTTATTTCTGATGGGAAAATATTTGGTAAGAAGCTGAGGCCTGTGTGGACAGAATGGTCTAGGGTTTGTTTTTGTTTGTGTGTTTTGTTTTGTTTTTTGTTTTTGAAACGGAGTTTCGCTCTATTGCCCAGGCTGGAGTGCAGTGGTGCAATCTGGGTTCACTGCCACCTCCACTTCCCAGGTTCAAGCCATTCCCCTGCCTCAGCCTCCTGAGTAGCTGGGATTACGGGCACGCACCACCACACCCGGCTAATTTTTGTATTGTTAGTAGAGAGGGAGTTTCACCATGTTGGCCAGGCTAGTCTCAAACTCCTGACCTCAGGTGATCCACCCGCCTTGGCCTCCCAAAGTGCTAGGATTACAGGCGTGAGCCCCTGCACCCGTCCTAGGGTTTGTTTTTTAAATTGCTGCCTGAGAAAGGGAAGATGAAAATGAAAGAAAAAGTAAGAAAGCCAGATGAGGGAAGGATGCCCACTTTCCATGTGTGAACTCTCCCAGTTCTGGCCCCACCACAACCCCTATCAAGTCTTCACATTCGTGTCTACTGCCCAGCAGTGCATAAGGGATCCTTTTGAGCACCACGAAGAGGAGCTGAGCTCTGTGTCAGGGCTGATGCAAGGGTGAAAATAGCACATGAGCGCAGGAGTGGGGTGGCCTAGAGCAGTACAAAGAGGGAAGCCCCAGGAGGTCACAGCTAGCATGCAAGGAATGAGACAGTGACTGGGTGGGACCATGGTGAACCAGATCTCTTTTGGGGAGGGGAACCCTAGCTACCAAGGTTACACAGCCATAAACATGGCTAAAATAGATGTTCAGGCTTGGCTTTTCAGGGACAACAAGCAAACTTAACAGCAACTCCAGTCTGAATGCCAACATTCGTGTAATAATAACAACAATGAGATAGCTTGATAAAGGTCCATACCAACTCAGAAATGAAGAATATGACTTTGGGGATCGGAAACAGAACCTGTGATCTTCAAACAGTGAAATAAGCTGCAGAAACTCCTTTGGGTTTAGTTATCTAAATTTTCCAAGAGGTGGGAAGGGAGGACAAAGAGAGAAGACAGACCCAGATGAGCAATCTGAGGTTCAGAGACTTGTCTGTTGGAACTCGACAAATGAGTAGCAGAGATAAGATTCAAACTCAGGTCTTTCACTGCAGATCCCATATTTGTCTCAGGTGTTATGCTGCCTCACCCATACAAAAAGCCTATTTTTATTGTGTTGTGGTTTGTTTTTTTTTTTTTAATGATGAAATATAGTAGTCTCCCCTTATCTGCAGCTTTGCTTTCCATGGTTTCAGTTACCCACAGTCAACTAGGGTCTGAAAATATTAAGTGGAACATTCCAGAAATAATTCATATGTTTTAAATTGTGTGCCATTCTGAGTAGCGTGATGAAATCTTGCTCAATCCTGCTCTGTCCTACCCAGGACATGAATCATCTCTTTGTCCACCATATCCATGCTGTTCACACTTCTAAGTTAGTCACTTAGTAGATTGGCTTCTTCTTAGTAGATTGGCTGTCCCACTATTGCACTGCATGTGTTCAAGGAAGCCTTATTTTACTCAATAATGGTCCCAAAGCACAAGGGTAGTGATGTTGGCATATTGTTGTAATTTTTCTTTTCTCTTTTTTTTTGAGACAGAGTTTCACTCTTATTGCCCATGCTGGAGTGCAGTGGTGCCATCTCGGCTCACTGCAACCTCTGCCTCCCAGGCTCAAAAGATTCTCCTGCCTCAGCCTCTCGAGTAGCTGGGACTACAGGAGCATGCCACCAGGCCTGGCTGATTTTTGTATTTTTAGTAGAGAGGTGATCCACCCACCTTGGCCTCCCAAAGTGCTGGGATTACAGGTGTGAGCCACCGCGCCTGGCCTGTTCTATTTTATTGTTAGTTATTATTGTTCATCTCTTACTGTGCCTAGTTTATACATTAAACTTTATCATAGGTACATATATATAGCAAAAGACATTATATATATATATGGTTCAGGCATCCACTGGGGGTCTTGAAATGTATCATCCACAGATAAAGGGAAACTATTGTAACTTCAGTTGAGAAAAGCTCATAGTCAAATGCTTCTCTCTGACTTAATGTACTGCCCATCTATTGGTACTAGAAAAGTCAGTGTTATAACAGCCCTAAAACTGCCAACACATCTGAAAAATATTTAGCTTTCTGTCTAAGGATGGGACCCAACTGACCAAATGAAACCCAAATAAAGAAATTCTAACTGCTCTGCCCCGTATCTTTCATGCGTGCCTGCGAGCAAATTTTATATTCCTTCCCACTGAGACTTCTTTCTTCCAAAATATTCCAGGTATGTGGCTTCAAAGCATGTGGCATCTGCCATGTGGACACATCGAGAGTAGGATGAGATTGTATTTATCTGTGCCTTGCTGGGGCTTAGCACCTTTGTGGTGTCTTTTGATAAACGGGAAGTGACAAATGTTCTCACGGGGGCAGCAGGAAGGATTCATATGCTCCTAGCGACAGACAACAAATGAAAAGGAAGGGCTTAGTCATGCAGGGGCACACTCTCACCTCATCACTCGATGACAGTGCAGCACCCCAGACTCACAGCTTGCCCATAAGTCCTGTATTTGTTGCATGAGAATTCCATTCGGATGCCACCGAATGCCATTTCCATGATCCGGACTGTTTTTTTTGCAGGCACAATAAAGACAATTTGGAGTCATTTGCCTTGTTTCTTCGATAAAAGAAAGACTTGGATTTACACAGCCTCTTTTCTCCAGAGAGCTCAGCATGCTTGCCCATCCGGTATCTCATTTATCTTCGTTTCATCGCTGTAAGGTCAATAAAGTGTGTTATGCTAGTGTCAGGGCCAGGGAAGGTGAGAGAGTATGTAAGCTTATTCCTGCTTGCCACGAGGGGGCGCCCCTGTGCCCTCCTAGTAACACATTCCTGGACACCCGTTGCCCACCTGTGAGGTGGCCAGTCCACATTCTGCAGGTACCGGAGGCTCTCTGCCCACAAGTAATGCCAGTCTGCAACTGCCAAGTCTAACACAAAGAGACACGTGAACAGAGAATCACAATATAGCATGATAAGAAGTAGGCTGCAGGGATGGGTTAGGTTTGGGTGTGGAGAGAGTCAGAGTTGGGCACAAAAGGAAGTTACTGCAGGGTTTAAAAAGTAAAGCTTCAGTACAAATTGTAGTAAATTAAATAATTGGAAAAACAGTGTTAAATCCTTTTTAATTAGTTGAATTAATTAAATCAGACTTTCTGCTCACCAAAATGTATCCTGTATGTTTTCTAAGCTTGATTGACAAGTTTGGCTGAAAGGACCAAACTACTTTTTACTTAATAATTACAAAATAAGTAGAAAAAATTCACCCCCTCCAAAAAAGTAAAGCTTCAGATAACAAGGCTGTGGAGGAGTTGTAACCCTCATATATTGCCAGTGTGAGTGAAAAATGACTCAGACGCTATGGAAAGCAGTGTGACGGTTCCTCAAAAAGTTAAATACAGAATGACCCAGCACGCATACCCAAAAGAATTGAAAACAGGTGCTCAGACAAATCCTTGTACACAAATATTCATAGCGGCATTATTCACAAGAGTCAAAAGGTAGAAACAGCCCAAATGTCTGTCAATGAATGAAGAGGTAAAGAAATTGTGTCTACACACATACAATGGAGTATTATACAGCCGTAAAAAGAACTGAAGTACTCTCACACCTCTAATCCCAGCACTTTGGGAGGCTGAGGTGGGCGGATCACGAGGTCAGGAGATCGAGACCATCCTGGCTAACACAGTGAAACCCCGTCTCTACTAAAAATACAAAAAAGTAGCCAGGTATGGTGGTGGGCGCCTATAGTCCCAGTTACTTGGGAGGCTGAGGCAGGAGAATGGTGTGAACCCAGGAGGCAGAGCTTGTAGTGAGCCGAGATTATGCCACCGCACTCCAGGCTGGGCAACAGAGCGAGACTCCGTCTCAAAAACAACAACAACAAAAAACTGAAGTACTGATACACACTACAACTTGCATGAACCTGTGGACTATTATGCTAAGTGAGAGAAGCTAGACTCAAAAGGTCACATATCGTGTCACCCCATGTATATGAATTATGCAGATTATGCAAATCCATAGAGACAGAATGTGGATTGATGGTTGCCAGGGACTGGGGAGAGTGTTGAATGGTGGGGGGTAACTCCTTAATGACTGTGGGGCTCTATTTTGGGATGATGGGAGTGTTTTGGAACTAAACAGAGATGGTGGTTGCATAACACTGTGAATGTATTAAATGCCATGGCATTGTTCAGTCTAGAGTGGTTAATTTTGTTATGTGAATTTCACCTCAGTAACTTTTTTTTAAAGTAGAGCTTCACTCAAGAGGTATGTGGGAGCAGGAGGACAGCAGAATCTTGACAGATGGCCTAGGGGAGGGCATTTGAGTCAGAGACAGCATCGTGAGTAAGAGGAACACAGCCTGAATTGGGCAACTCAAGCTGCTGCAAGTAATCCCATGGGCTGGACGCGGGGGCACATGACGGACTTGGGGTTGGAGAGGGCTCTACCGAGGGGTAGAGAATTAGATGGCACATAGTTCACAGATATATCTTCATTAAGTCTGTATGTCCTGTGAAAGTCAGTTTCAATTGCTTGGATAACCAGCCGAGTGGGGAGAGGAGTTGCCAGCCAGGAGGCTACCCTAGAACCCCACAGAGCAGACCAGGCACCACCTGAGGCCAGGGCCAAGATTTTTCTCTGACACTCTCCATTCTAGGACCATCACTCCTTGAAAAACGAAGAATCAAAGCCCTGGCCTTCTCCACAGGGCAGGGTGCAGTCATCTGTGTTGGGGAACCTTCTCAGCCCTTTAAGGTACACTCCGTGCACAGGTTCTCAGCCTTTATTATTATCACACATTCTCAAAATGAAAGAAAGGCTATTATAAAATGAAACTTTCAAACCAACTTGAAAAATAACTGAACGACTGACTGGGCATGGTGGCTCACACCTGAAATCCCAGCACTTTGGGAGGCCAACGTGGGCAGATTACCTGAGGTTGGGTGTTCAAGACCAGCCTGGCCAAAATGGCGAAACCCCATCTCTACTAAAAATACAAAAATTAGCTGGGCGTGGTGGTGGGCATCCCGAGTAGTGGGCATCCCAGCTACTCAGGAGACTGAGACAGGAGAATTGCTTGAACCTGAAAGGCGGAGGTTGCAGTGAGCCGAGATCACACCACTGCATTCCAGCCTGGGTAACAGAGTGAGACTCCATCTCAGAAAACAAAACAAAAAACTACTAGTCACCAAATTAAAGACACTTTTTGTCTTAATATTCAAAGAAGACCTACTCAGAGAACAGTACCCAGAGAATCTTAAGAGAGTCAACCACACTCCTTCCGGATCCTCAGAGTGTGGGACCCTCAGCTCCAGCTGGTTCTTGCTGCCTCAAAGCTCTAGACCTGCCTCTAGCTCACTTTAGCACTGCTGGCCAGGCAGGTGGTGCTGATGTTGCAGTATACAGATTCAACTTTAAGCTTGGTTATGGACTACATTGTATTTCCCTGGTGTGACTGTATTTGGAGGTAGAGCCTTTAAGGTGATAATTAAGGTTAAATGAGGTCACAAGGATGAGGCCACAATCCAATAGGACAGGTGCCCTTATAAGAAAGGGAAGAGACGTCAGAGAGCTCTCTTTTTTTCCTTGAATATACAGAAGAAAGGACATGTGAGGACATAGTGGCCAACTGCAAGTCAGGAAGAGAGGCCAGAAAACAACCTTGATCTTAGACTTCCAGCCTCTAGAAATGTGAGAAAATAAGTTTCTGTTGTTTAAGCCACCCAGTCTGTGGTATTTTGTTTTGGCAGCCCAAGTAGATTAGTACAAGCTTGTAAGAAATGCAGAATTTTAGGTGCCACCCAACCTAATGAGAACCTGCACTTTAACAGGTGGATTTATGTGCACATAGTTTGAGAAGCATTGTCCTAGAATACTGCTGTGGTTAAATGTGTCCCCCAAATTTCATGCATTAGAAACTTTATTATATTTTATTTATTTTGAAATTTTATTATTTTATTTATTTCACTCTGTCACCCAGGCCGGAGTGCAGTGGTGCAACCATGGCTCACTGCAACCTTGACCTCTTGTGCTCAGGTGATCCTCCCACCTCAGCCTTCCAAGTAGTGGGGTCTATAGGTGTATGCCATCATGCCTGACTAATTTTTTGTATTTTGGATGGAGATGGGGTTTCACCATGTTTCCAGGCTGATCTCAAACTCCTGGGCTCAAGTGAACCACCCACCCTGGCCTCCCAAATACTGGCATTGCAGGCCTAAGCCACCTTACCCAGCCTGTGTTGGAAGCATAAATTACAAATTCGTATGTTGATTGGAGTTGGAGCCTTTGAAAGGTAATGAAAATTAGATAAGGTCATCAGGGTGGGGCCCCCATGATGGACCTGGTGGCTTTTAGAGAAACTGGCCTGAGTGAACACACTTGCTCTATCTTACAATGTGATACCCTCTGCCTTGTTATGATGCAGCAAGAAGGTCCTCATAAGATGCCAGCACCATGATCTTAGACTTCCTAGCCTCTAGAACCATGAGCTAAATAAATTACCCCATCTGTGGCATTCAGTTATAGCTACAAAAAATGAACTAAGACAAATACCTACTGTCTTTAACCTCTATTCTGCTTTCAGTGTGATAAAATGGGCCACTCACAAACCTCAGCTATACACTTATAAGAGCTAACAGGCAAACTGAATGATTTTTTTTTTAATGACAAGTAAAGTGAACTACTAACACAAACATGCAACTGGAGTGGACATCTGATGCTTTGTCTGCCCAGCACTCCTCCTCCTGCTGGAGAACTGCCCCCATCCTATGTCATTCCTACAGGGATAGTCATTCACAATGCTGGATCAGTGTTGCACACCTACCTATCCACAGGGGTGGATGTGTGACCCAGAAGTTGACAAATCTGATACCCACCTATTTTAGTTTTATGTGCCAGGCATCAAGCTGAATGTGAGGGATACCGACATGAAGAAGATGCCCTCCCTTCCTTCTGGTTACTAACAGTCTGGAAACGGGCTACCGCAGAGTCCAGGATGTTAACAAACCATGCAATACAGGGTGATAAGTACCTGCTGAAGCACTGAGCAAAGTGTTGTGAAAATACAGAGGGCAGGAAAAGGCTGAAGAAAGGAGTTAGTATTTGAGCAGAATCTTAAAAAAATTTCCGTATGAGGAATCAGCATATGCAAAAACAAGGATTTGTGAAACAGGGCTTGTGGCCTGGCAGGTGCACTGGAACCCCACCAGAGGGTGAGATTAAGGGGAATGGTGGGGAGCAAGGCTGTAGGACGGAGTGAATGACATGAAAAGATCAAGTCCAGCCAAGGAGTTGGATTGAAATCTAGGCAGCAAGGCGCTAATGTAGCTTTCTGAGCAGAGAAGAGTTACAAGCAGGTTTGTAATTTAATACAATCCCTCTGGAGGTTAAATGGGATCATTAAATGATGAATCTTGGATGGTAGGAGTGTCTTTGGTATGTAGTAGTGTTGATAAACATTTATTGGGAAATGATTTCAGTCAACAGAGGCAGTAGCAGAGGGGATAGAAAAAAAGGAGCAATTTTGAAAGGCATTTCTGAGCTAGAATCAATAGGACTTATCCAACAATTAGGAAGGAAAGGAAAGAACTAAGAATGTTTTAGCAGTTTCTCTCTTAGGTGATAAAATGGGTGGAAATAAGAACTAGGTGAAGATAATAGTCGTACTTTTGAACATATGAGATTTGAGGGGACTGGGAATCCAGAAAACGAAGTAGGTCTGACAGGTCAGGAATTTAAGAATGGCTGGAGCAAAAGATAGGAAGGTCTAGAAGTCACCATCACAGAGATGCAGTTTACAAGAGACGGTGTTAGTCAAGAGAATTAACCTCCAAAATACTAGAAATTGTTCAAATTATGACTTTCCAAAGGAATATGTCAGACTCAAGTTCCTTTGTAATTGTTACATACAAGATCAAAACTCCCCTACCTACCTCCACATTCCCTACACCCCTAAAATAGAATTGGCAAAATGCCTCCACACCACAGTGTAGGGTTAAAAAAAAAAAAAAAAAAAAAAAAAAAAAAAAAAAAAAAAAACACAAGACTCCAGCTATTTGACCCCCTTAGCATGTCTGGGCCACCAACAAATCATAGGCTGTTGGAGATTCTGCCTGGCAACCAATGCTGGACCGTTCATACGGAGAAATGGCATCAGCATCCACTAAACCAGACAGCGTTTGAAGTACTTCTGCCAAACCCAGGGTAACTACTGAGCCAGGAGGCCTTCCGGTCTTTTCATTTCCCTGCCAAACTGGCCACGTGCTGACTCTCCCTTGCCAGGAGTTCATGCCTGCACCTCCATGGGTACCTGATAAGATGCCACAGTCCTTGTTGTGGGCACATGCTTGGGGGCTGGGGTGTGAGGTGAGAGGAGGCAGCAGTGGCCGGGGAGCTGGCAGCCTGGGGTCAGTTGTACCAACGATTCTCAGCTAAACTTGGCTTAGTGGAGCCACAGAACCTCGTCTAAATATGTACCTATTAGAAAGCCAATGACTTTTCTTGTTATACTTTTTCTTTAAAAATGAAACAAAACTGAATTAACATAGAAAGATCTAACTGATATGATACTTGATAAAGGTACATGGTATACCTGTATGCATAATATGATCTATTTGGGATTTTTTTCTAAGTGTATGTGAAGATGTGTATGTGTACGCCTGTGCATATGTAAAACTTCTCTGAAAGGATACACACCCGGCACTGGGGAGCTGGTATGAGGAGGGGGAATGGGGAGCTTCTACATTTCACCTTTCTCTATCGTTTGCATTTGCTTTTTTTTTTTTTTTTTAACAAGAAACTTGTTAATTTTCAAGTAAATATTTTTCATCAATCAGGGAAGGGCAGCCCAATAATAAATTTCTAAGGTCTGTGTGTGGACATGCATTGCTTAACAGCGTGGTTTGCAAGTAGATGCCTCCTAACCAAGTCAGCACAAGTTCTTGAAGACTGACTGAGCAAGAGGGCGGCCTCCTGAAGGCAGAGTCCCTCCCTCCCCCTTCCCTCCCTTCCAGCCATCCCAGGTCAGGTAAGAACCTGTCTGGAGAATGTGTGTAGGAGAAAGGAGGCTCCACAATGGTGAATAGGAGAGTCACTGGCTGCAAAGACGCTTGTGAAACAAGACCAGGCCTTGGATTACTACCTTCACGTTCATGGGGATGCGACACTCTTTGCCCAGACTAACCCAGTTTATCACACCCACGCTAAGCTAGCGTGGAATTGGTAACTGGGTCAGTGATCAGCTCTAAAACTGGCTTGTCCCAGGGTTGAAGGCAGGTGGATCCCTGTGTTGAGCTGGCTTCTTTCCCTGGGTGAGAGGTGGGTTCCTGACTGGTTGAGGTGCCCTCTCTGCCAAGCTGGGAAATGCCATCAGGAGCATAAATCCTGAGAGCCTCCTCAGGAAAAAAAAAAAAAAAAAAAGCCAGGAAGATTCAGGAATAACTGGCTCAGAAAACATCTCCTAAAGGCAGAGGTAAAGGATTCCCATTTAGAAAATTTAAGCAAGAAATTAAGTAAAACAAACAAACATAAAAATCAGTTTGAAAAACAACATACTCCACGTTGGATTTTTGATGCTCTTTAAATAACAGCAAATTGAAAATGCGGACATCAGTGACAGGCAGCCACATCCTGTGACTTCTCCGACAGCTGTGCCACAAGAGCCCTGCCTGCCCTGGGCAGCGGAGACCTGTAGGGAGGAAGTGGGGGAAGCTTCCTCTCTCTGCCCACCTCCCATCACCACCACCTGCCACCACCCCCATCGAAAGGCAAGTCTACCGTTCCCACCGCTGCCACTCTACATTGTCCTTGTCCTCCCACTTTTTTAAAGAAGATTTTATTTTTGTATACATATTTGCTTAAAATCCGTGAGTTTCTGGCCAGGTCGTGGTAACAGAAGGCTTTTATGAGTAGTTTATGTTGCTTAGACCCAACGTATGCTGCAAACAGTCTGGAGTGAAGTGGACAATAACATCTTTCTAAAGAGAGGTTAGAAATTTCTAATCCAGCAAGTTTTTAAAATATGTTTTCATTTTCCAGGAGCAAAGCTGAGTTATATTTGGCTACCAGGACACGATTCACAGGTATTACCAAGGAAACAGAGTATAGACCACCAAAAACAAGTTCAGCCCTTCCATTCATGTTACAGTACAGCTATCACAATTCAAATCTCCCACACTCAAAGGCAAGCTTACAAAATCTTTGTAAGGTACATGTGCTGTCAAAAACGCCACGTAAGGCCGTGCATGGTGGCTCATACCTGTAATCCCAGCACTTTGGAAGGCTGAGGCAGGAAGATTCCTTGAGCTCAGGAGTTTGAGACCAGCCTGGGCAACATAGTGAGAGCTCGTCTCTACTAAAAATAAACAAATTTAAAAATTAACTGGGCATAATGGTGCATGCCTGTAGTCCCAGCTACTCGGGAGGCTGAGACAGGAGGATTGCTTGAGCCTTGGAGGTTGAGGCTGCAGGGAGCTATGATCATGCCACCACACTCCAGCCTGGGTGACAGAATAAAACCCTGTGTCAAAAAAATTAAAACAGGTAAGCATGTAAGCTAAATTAACCTGTGTCACACTTAAGATACATCAATAAAGACTGTAACTGAGAATGTGAATAAATCAGAACCCTTGTGCATTGCTGGCGGGAATGTATAATGATGCAGTCACACAGGGAAAATTGTGTGGAATCCCTCAAAAATTTAAACATAGAATTGCCATATAATCCAGCAACTCTACTTGCACATATATACCCAAAAGAAGTAAAAGCAGGACTCAAAGGGATATTTGCACACTCACAATACAGCAGCATTGTTCACAATAGCCAAAACGTGAAAACAACCCAAGTGTCCATCAACGGAAGAAAGAATTAAAAAAAAAAAATGTGATCTATTCATGCAATGGAATATTAGCCTTGAAAAGAAAGGAAATTCTGACACATGCCACAACATGGGTGAATCTGAAGACGTTGTGCTAAGTGAAATAAGCCAGTCACAAAGAGAGAAATATTTTATGACTCCACTTATGTGAGGTACCTGGCCACGTGCTGTCTAGAGTGGTCAAATCCATAGAAACATAGTAGAAGGGTCTAAACCTCCTAGCCCTGAGCAGCAGGCTCTAAACCCTGTAGGACTGAGACCCTGACAGGACCCGTGAAAGGAATCCAGAGACCCAAGACCTGCTGAAAAAGGACATGCTTATAGGAGTGGTCTGAATCCCTGTAGGCACTGGCTGAGTTGGTCTCAGTTAGTTCTTTTGTTTGGACATTTGCAGTTGGACCTTTTCCGTGATAGACCCCAACAGTGACTCACCTCCTTTTCCAAATCTTGCCACATGCTGAAATATGTTGACTACCCTGGCCTAGAGCCTCAGATATCCTTGCTAGGGATTCTGCTTGCCTGGCCACACACCCAACCCTGCCATCCATAATTACCACTCTTCCTCTGAAACTCCTGCTAACTCTTTCCTGGAATATTGATGTCCCACTTGTCTCTGTAATTTAGAGAGTAAAATCTTTGAACAAAGACTATTCAAAACTACTTCAGCCAACAGGCATTTATTAAGTACCTAACAGATGCAAAACATGTATGAAGTTTGAGTTTGAGCAATCACTAGCCATCAATTGCATTAACAACTAACCAAACAGACATTGATGTGTGTAATTTACCCTACTTGCAGGTGGAGTAGGTGGCCAGTGGAAACTTCCAAAGGCTTGCCCAAATTATCGTCCTATCAGATTGTTTAATGTGGAACTGGCAGGGAAACCTGGGAAGCCAGACACACCCAATTGCTACCATTAAGGAGGCTTTTATTGACTGAGCATTGTTGGAGCCATTAGCAGTATTGTGATAGTAGCTGAGGGAAGGTCTCAGAGGGACACTGCAATGGAACATTTTTACAGGAGCAGAGACAATGGAAAGTCTGAAGTAAGGCACTGGCCAAGGAAAGCTGGCCTAAGGAGTGAACAATACTGAAAATGACCTTGGGCAATCAAAGTCTTCATGAGGGCCAGCCTACATGGCTCACGCCTGTAATCCCAGCATATTGGGAGGCTGAGGTGGGTGAATCACCTGAGGTCAGAAGTTCAAGACCAGCCTGGCCAACATGGTGAAGCCCCATCTCTACTAAAAATGCAAAAATTATCCAGGTGTGGCTGGTCAACATGGTGAAGCCCCATCTCTACTAAAAATGCAAAAATTAGCCAGGTGTGGTGGTGCGCACCTGTACCCCCAGCTACTGGGGAGGCTGAGGCAGGAGAATTACTTGAACCCAGGAGGCGGGGGTTGCAGTGAGCTGAGATCATGCCACTGAACTCCAACCTGGGCAACAGAGTGAGAGTCCTGTGTCTCAAAACAAAAACAAAACAAAGTCTTCATGAGGACACCTAGCACCAGGAGAGCGACTGTCTAAAGGGCCAAAGAGAGTGGAAGGAGAGGTAGCAGAGAAGGCATTGTCATCCTCCTGCACGGGTTGGCCATGGGCCAGCCCTGCAGATGGCTCATGGAAGCCTTTAGAGGAAGAGACACAACCTCTTGATGCTTCCCAACCTCGTCAGAGCCTGGGAGGAAATGGATAAAGTATCAAGGTTGAAACAGTGGCATATACTTTCGAATATTATGTTAGTTTCCAAAAAAACCAGACTAAAGAGGCCTCTTCTCTGGCAGCTCTCCACCCAACGCTTCTCTGAAGCCTCTACTCTATAAAGAAGACACGGCTATCCACACTTGAGATTCCGCAGCCTCCTGGAGTCTTCTGAGGAGAATAAGATCCTACTTGAGTTTTCTAATCCACTCAATTCACTGGCCAAATTATTTTTTTCAGAACATTGGGTCTGTGACCAGCCTTCCTTTGGGGGTCTGCCATACTGTTAATGTGCCAGAAAACAGCTGAGATTAAAGTGTAATGGAGCTAAGGGAAATAATCTGTAATGAGCATTAATAAGCACCAAGTGTGAAACCATTAGTAAAATTGTTACTGGGATAAATCGCCTTTGTAAATGGCATGGGATACTTTATGGTCCACAGAGTATAGCCCTCTGTTCTTAATACTCTGTCAAACTCAGGAAAGCATTCAATATTTCAACTAATTCTTCTGGACAGTTTTCCCCTCTACCTACTAGAAACCAAAACTGTATCTATAATGGGAATTTTAAGGGCAAGATTTTACGGCAATTTCATATTTATAAAATGTAAACCTTGTACAATATTTTGCAACTGGCAAATTTTCTATGAGTTTTCCATTTTCGTACATGTGACTATATGAATCAGGTGAACTGGGGGCTCATTAATATTGGAATTTTCCTTAAAATGTACAAACAATGATTTTCCTTTCTTTGGCTATTTTACTATGGGAATGTGTACTGTGTCAACTGGGTCAATCTAGAACTACATTTCCCAGAACCCCCGTATGGTTCTGAGAGAGTTGGCCAAAAGAAGAATTTGTGCAAGATTCGTAAGGCAGGAATAAAGCAATAACCATTATTCTCTGAAGGTGATAGATAGATGGAGAGGAGGTGGCAGCTTGTAGCTTCTCCTTGCTCTCTCCTGCTCTGTGTTCAGCTTTTGCTGACTGCCAACACTGCTGACCAACCGCATCCAACAGCCCACCGCCAGATGCCTGGCTAGAGACCCTCAGAAGCAATTGCTATGCAGAGATCACATCTTTCAACTAGCTTTCCCTCACGGTCCAACTCTGACAACTGACTATATCTGGCTTCCCAGATTCCCCGACAAGTTCCAAATTGCCCGTCTTGGGGGCAGATTAGCAACTTTTCTCTGATCTTCCAATTCCTCCTTTCAGGCCTTACTTCCCCAGCTTCTCCCACAATTGTGTAATGAATCCTTTCCTCTATAATATGCCTAGTAATTCCACTTCCCTGATTACACCCAAGCTGATTCCTTTGCCTCATCATGCTGGGAGCAGTCAATCAGCCGAAGAGATTTCACACCAGAATCGAGAGTTGGCTCCACAGTTCCTGTTTCTGAAGAAAGGCATACAAAGCTAAACTTCACCTATATCCACATCTATCAAATTATAGCTATGCATTCATTCTTTTGCTGTGATCAAAAATGAGGGTCTGGCCTTGTAAAAGGGCTAAAAAGTTATTAGTTTTATATATACATATTTTAATTTCAAAGGTGACATAGAGTTGGCCAAAAGAAGAATTTGTGCAAGATTTGGAAGTTAAGATACAGTGTTGAGTAGGATGTGTCAAATTTCTGCAAATGTTGATACCCCACTTTTACTTACTACTTCAAAATAGTGCACAAAGGAAAAAGAAATTGAAAGCCATGGTTATTATGCCCTGTTCAAATGATAAAACTCCTATATTTAGTGTTGAGCTGTGTACAGCAACAACATAGTCAAAAATCATAAATATTTTTTCACCTTCTGAAAGTATATTACACAAGAGACCACCCAAGCACTAAAACTTCCTTAATTATTCACATATTTCACCCTCTTACAAACCCTCAAGGGTCTCATCTCAGTCTCTGCCAAAGACAGCTTCCCCTGATTATCTCGAGAATTACTCCATGAGCTGCAACCAATTCTTGTTTGCTCCTTGCTTTCTCTGCACTTTCTTAGGTGCCTCAAATATCTCATCTATGGTGACTTGAGAGTATTATGCTATGTGGGATTAAGTGTGGCAAGAAGACTCATACACAGCATCACATATATTAAATATTACCAGAATGTCACACACACACAAGGGAAATGATTTAAGAAAGCTAGAGAAGCATCTACCCATGGTAAAGATATGTACGCTATTCAGTGGACAAGATAAGGAGTGAGAATAAAAATGTTATGGGACAGAAGGCAGCCGGAAATCTAGGAGAACTAGCTTCTATCTAGTCCCAACCCTGGACTAAATTGCCATGTGGCTGTAGGCAAATGACATCTATTGGGGCAGAAAATGCTAGTTACCCCTAATAATCCCTGCTAAATTTCAAAATAAGTACATTCTAAATTTTCTCTTCTTCAGTGCCCACAGTTTATCTGTGCACATGACAGCCAGGAATAAAGACTCAATTTCCCAGCCTCCCTTGCAGCTAGATGTAAGGTATGACTAAGCTCTGGCCAGTGGGATGTAACAGGAAACAGATAACATGGAAATTTCCAGAAATTTCCTTAAGAGACAACTGAGATGTATGCCCTTGGCTCCTTCTCTTTCTCTTTCCTTCACCCTACTTCTCGAGATGTGGAAATGTTAGATAGACTTCTATCTTGGATAGTGATGACAAGAGCCACACTCTAGTGACTATGCGGTCAAAAGCTGGAAGTAGCCTGGGTTGCCAGTGATTGTGGAGCCTTACACCACATTTCATGTGATAGAGAAATAAATTCTACATTGTTTAAGCCACTGTTTTTCAGATCTGTGTTACAGTTAGTCTAATCCTAACAAATACATGTATATTTTCAACTGTTTATAGATGCTGTTAAAATTAATAAGATAAATATTCCATTGAAATGTTATTACATTTGCAATATTTTTGACTATATGTATTTTTTTAATCAGTAGAAATAAATGCTCTTACAATTTTCCTGGATTTTTTTTTTTTAATATTTTTTAGACAGTGTCACGCTCTGTCACCTAGGCTGGAGTGCAATGGTGCAATCTTGGCTTACTGCAACCTCCACCTCCCAGGTTTAAGCAATTCTCATGCCTCAGCCTCCCAAGTCAAGTAGTTGGGACTATAGGTGTTCACCACCACACCCAGCTGATTTTTATATTTTTAGTAGGATGGGATTTTGCCACATTGGTCAGGCTGGTCTTGAACTCCTGACCTCAAGTGATCCACTCACCTCAGCCTCTCAAAGTCCTGGGATTACAGGCATGAGCCACCATGCTTGGCCTGGATATTTCTGATATTCAACAATCTTCATGATTAAAAAATGTTTGCACTCTCTGCTCCGGAGGAGAGACAGAAATTGGAAGTGAATAGAGGAAGAAGTAGGAGTAGGAGAAAAGTCACAAGTGTGCCCTCTTCCACCATGTACAGCCACCTGCTTAATCTACTAGGCATAATTGGAGAAATAATAGGCAATATTTGGAGAAAGAAAAATAAAGGCAGATGGGTGAACAAAGCCCATGGCTTCACCAAAGCTCAGTAGGGTTATCTTCACCAGCATTGCTTAAACTTGTCCCCAGGCATTCCAAGTGTTTTGCCTAGCTGAGCCTCTTAACCATCTTTCTCTACAACTCGTGGTGCGAGCTATTTAAGCCTCAGTGATACAGGGATGTCTGCATCACCTGTCCCTCTTCTCACCATGCTGTCACTCCATGTCTGTACTTGAGCTAAAATCTTGACAGAGCTCCCTTCTCAAATTCCCTCTGGAATTCTAACCCTTTTTATCTTTCTCCATATTGTTCCTCATCTCATCAATGTCAACTCTCCCAGAGTTATGGTCTCCTTAGTTCACTGATGTTTCTTTCCTCTCTCCCTCTCCTGACTTCTTGCAAAGTTGCAAAATAAGCACATTTAAAATTTTTTAAACATTTTTTATATATGTATTTATTTTTAATCAACAATAATTGTACATATTCATGGGGTACATCGTGATGTTTCAATATGTGTAATGTACAGTGATCTCATCAGGGTACTTAGCATATCCACCATTGCAAACATTTATCCAACGTTGTTTTAATGATGGCAACATTCAATATCCTCCTTCCAGCTACTTGCTTCTATGTATTATCATTAACTATAGTAATTCTACAGTGGTATGAAATACTGGAAATTATTATTCCTCTTATCTAGCCATAATTTTGTATCCTGTAAAAAAATAAGCACATTTTTATAAAGGAAGATGCCCACTGGGTCAGCCACCCCTTCACCCCAGTGCATTAACTACATCCTGGTCCCACGCCAACTTGAAGGCAGAACGCTGACTCTCACAAGAAACTCATTACTCCTAGCACTTGGATTTCATTTTTCTGGTCTTTACTGAAGCTCTGTGGATAACAAAGAAAGGTCAAATCAGGCAGCACATTAGATACTTCTCTTCTCTTAAAGGCCCCCGCTAGTCTTGCTCCCAACAGAATTGATGTAGGAAAGCTTTTTTCTCCAAGACTTCTCCATATGGTTCCCAGTCCCTCTGGCTTCTCCCTCCCTTATTCTCCTTCTGTACTTCCTACTCCCTGATCTGTACAGAGCCTTTAAGCTCTGCTCCAGCTTCAAGCCCATTTTTGCAAAGCCCATGCCTGCATATCCAAACTCTTTAAGATGCTTAACCAAGGGCCTATCAATTGACAGAAACCCTCTTTGGAAGGCAGTTTACCCATTCTCTTTTGTGGCCTGACTGTCCTTTGGGGCCTCACTCTTTTCTGCAGCTTCTCATATGTATTTCTTTCAAACGGAAGACCCTGCTCAAAGGAAAAGCTAAAAGAATAAAACATCTCTGTATGCTTCTGCCCTATGGATTTCCATGAAACCACTAACCTTATCTCAGGTATATCCTCAATTACCAATTCATTTCATGGTTTGTTAATTTCATGGACTCCTCAAAAATAATGCAGTTCTTTCCTTTTTGCTTCATTTTTTTCTTAAACTTACTGTCCCTGGTGAGCATTATCTAGAATACTTTTGCATATTCACTTAAAGGCAGGTAGGTATTATCCTTCTAGAAAAGTCTACTCTTTACTATTTCCATATTTGCTGGTAAAGAAATTAAACGGACATTTAGCAGAATAGACATTACTGACTTTATCTTGGTGTATTAGTCATAGTTCTCCAGAGAAATGGAACCAATAGGAGATATATATATATATATATCCATATATATATATATATGGATAAGGGATTTATTATAGAAATTGGCTTATGCAGTTATGGAAGCACAGAAGTCCCAAGATCTGCCACCTGGAGCTGAGGAACAGAAAAGCCAGTGATACAATTCAGTCCAAATATAAAGGCCTGAGAACTGGCAAGCAGGGAGGGAGAAAGAACTTATATAAGGCCCCAAAGACCCACGAACCAGAATCTCCAACCCCAAAGGCCCACGAACCAGAATCTCCAATGACTGAGGCCGGAGAAGAGAAGCATCCCAGCTCCAGAAGAGAGCAACTTCATTCTTCCTCCACCTCTTCATTTTAGTCAGGCCCTCAACAGATGGGTGAGGCCAACACACGTTGATAAGGGACCGATCTTTTCTCAGTCCACCAATTCAAATGCTCATCTCTCCCAGGGCACCCTCACAAACACACCCAGAAATAATGTTTTACCAGCTATCTGGACATCCCTTAACCCAGCCAAGTTGACACATAAAATTAACCACTGCAGTTGGAGAATTGAAATAGAGTTGAGTCTGGCCCTTTGCTCTGGGCCCTAAACTATACATATAATTTTCAGCAGATCCCATTAACCTCTACAGCATAAAGAAAAAGCCGTAATTCCTCAGTAGGGCATGCAGGTAGGAAGCTCAGGACAGTCCTGGCATAATTATAAAGAGAATCCTTTTTCATTCACAGAAGTGTTCCATTTTGGACAATCATCTCTGTGGTTCCCCTCAGCAAGGCCCCGGGCCTGGTGCCTGGCACAGTGACTGGCCCATGGTAAAGTGGCTCCTTCAGGGCTTAGGAGTGTGGGCTCTGTAGTCTAGCTGCCTAGCTGCAAGTTCTGGCTTCCCTAGCGGAATATCCAAATCAGTTAGGGTCTTAGCTGCAAGTGACAGACACTGACTCTGGTTAATTTAGGCAGAAAAGGGATTTATTAAGAGGATTGAGAGAGGCTCATCCAAAATTGCCAAGAGAGCTGGAGAACCATGCTCGGAGGCTGGCATTTGGGACAACACTCAAAAACCACAGGGCAGAAGTGATATGGCGGTGGGGACTGCTGCTGTACCCTTGAGAACTACAGTGTCTCACCCATCCCTTTCCCCTGCCCCCACCATACTGCTCCCACCTCTATCTCCCTACCTGCAACAAATGCCTCCCCATTCCCTCACCCTCCCACCCCTATCCCAGTGGCCAACGCTGCAAGTCCTAAACGTGGTCTCTGCCTGGGGGACCTCTACTGCCCTGAGGCCCTGACTCTGCTGCAGCCAGCACCCGCCCTGAGAGGCTTTTCACAGCCCCTGCTTCTTTTTGTTACAGGACAGCTACAAAGTGGACCTCCCCGGATTTCCCTTCCCAAGGTCATTTTCACAGGTCTCTTGGATATTCACTCTCATTTTGCTTCTAAGAAGCCCTATCTACCATTCACATTGGAGCTCCTCGGTCTCTGATTTAACCCCCTGGGAATATTTTATTATAATATTTGTATGAACATATGAGTTAATGAGCAAAACTCAGGCTTTTCTGCACAGCAGTAAACCATCACTATAGATAAAGAAGAAAAAGGAATGTAAAAACCCTCTATTTTATCTAAAAATATTAGGGGACATGCTCAGACTTTACTTAGAAAAGCAGTATATGCTGACAAAAATTATTAATCTACCCCTAAATCTATCCCCACAGTAGATTCAGATATACTATAGCTTTCTTTATGGCTTATACTGAGCAATTAGGTCATTATCTCAGAGTCCTGTACCTGCGAGCTCTCCAGAGAGGTTGTAGGCAGGGAAACATGGTCCCCATTCAGATGTACCCGACTCGTTTGGCAAAGATGCCCAGGCAAATAAATCCATGGGAAGGCTGAGCACAGCGTCAGCACTAAATGGAGAGACAGATGCTGTTCAGGCTGGTCTCTCCAAAGCTGGCACTCCCATCCCCAGTGAACAACCGAGATCCTGTCCATGTTTGCCAAACTCCAGAATTAGAAAGCTGAGCCTGGGCTACTGTGGTCCAACGAGTTGAATGGACAATGAGTAGATTTAAAAGTGATTCAGATGTTTCAGTGCTCAATCATGCTGCTGCGAGAGGAGGTTTGCACTGCGGTGGATGGTATTTTCTGTTTTAATTACAAACTGCTAGCGAAATATGTCTGGAATTTTGCAAATAATAAGCAAGTCCAGATCTCCATTTTCATTCCACAGTTTGCTGTGAGAAAATAGCGATCATTGTTTCTTCCAGCTTTTCATAGGCTGAGTCTGTGAGGCACACGTGAAGGCCGAATGGAGGGGAGGCAGGAAGCCAGGCTGCCTCACCTGCATGGATCCTAGTTCATCCAACACACAACATAGGCTTGTTATGCTGCCTTCTTCTGAACCTTGACAGTTTTTACAGAAAAACAAATTTTGGACTGATGATAAAAATTCTAACTGTTATGCTGTTTCTGCTAAAAGAAGGCTAAACTCATTCTTAAAGCAAGACAAACTATAGAGCTTATACAGGATCACAAGCCTAAATTGGAAAAAAAAATCTGTGTTCAGCACAGCAGATATCCATGAATAAACCAGATGTTCACTTTATGAGACTTCAGCCAGCTTGTAGAGCACCTTGGTGCATATTAGAAAGCAAAAAAGACAATAAAAACAAAAACAAAAAATTCATTTTGGGTGGTTGAAGCCTCATGGGATGTGTCATATATTGTGGTAGAAGGCTCAGGGGGCGTGGCTTGGAGGGGGGCCTAGTTGGAGTTTAGCCTTCACTGCCCCTGAGCCAGCTGCCTGGGCTCACACCATGGCCTGAGTCTCAGATCAGTTTCTTGATGGGCTGTTTTCTGGTCCTTCACTGAAAGCAGAGTGAAAGCAATGAGACTGTTCTGGGTTGGATTGTGTTACCCCAAAAGATATGAAGTCCTAACCTCTAGTACCTATGAACATGACTTTATTTGGAAATAGGGTTTGTTGATTGATGATTATTCCTGTCTTTCTTTCCTTTTTTTTTTTTCTGAGACGAGGTCTTGCTCTGTTGCCCAGGTGTAGTACAGTGGTGTGATATCGGCTCACTGCTACCTCCACCTCCCAGGTTCAAACGATTCTCATGCCTTGGCCTCCTGAGTACCTGGGAACTGCAGGTGCGCATCACCACGCCCAGCTAATTTTTGTATTTTTAGTAGAGATGGGTTTTTGCCATGTTGACCAGGCTGGTCTCGAACTACTGGCCTCAAGCCATCCACCCACCTTAGCCTCCCAAAGTGCTGAGATTACAGGCATGAGCCACCATGCCCGGCCAAATTTCTGTAATTTAAACCACCCAGTTTGTGGTACTTTATTATAGCAGCCCAAGAAAATGAATATAGGGACCAATAGCAAGACTGCAGCAGAAGGCAAAGCCACAGAGCATGACCTGGGCTGAAGGCCAGAGTTCAGCAGAGGTCACCACTCGTCCAAAGCTGTCTCCCAAGGCTGTGGAAAGCACTCAGCTGAGGCAAAAACTATATAAAAATAAAAATAAATAAATAAACAAACCTAGGGCAGAATTGCAGAACTGCAACCCTGTTGGGGAGAGATGGAGGCCTGTCCTGAAGGAAGGGTGGAGGGTAAATGAAAGCCTGATGGAGTCATGGGGCAGTAGGCTATAGGACTGCCAAGAGAGCTGCCAACAGACATCTCCTTAATAGCACAGGAGTAAGACAAAGCCATAGAGCCTTGGGCCTACAGAATAAAGGGGACACTGTCTAAAGATAAGACCTTGGGGTGAAGAAAGGCGTGTTCAGAGCTTGAGCCATTAGGAGATGGAGAAAGGAGTTCCTGGCTCAGGGCAGAGCCACTGGATTCGAAAGGAAAATGGGAACAAACAGTTCTTCAAATATAAAAATGTGCTTATAGTATGTCAATTTTATCTCCATCATAAAAAATAAATAAGATAAAAAAAATCAAAATGTACATTAGTGGCCATTAATGATGGGTCTAGTTTCCTTACAGAAATTAATAGAACACTTGAGGCTGTTGGAGGATTTCCAACTTTGGTCAGAAAGGGATGCCCATGTTCACATGGTTACATCACACCAAGAATTGGCTCCTTTAGGCAACGTTTCTGATTGTTTTCTATTTCCTACAAATAAACATCAAGCCATAAATCCTCATGTTTGATCCAAGGAAACTACCAAGGCAGTTGCCAGTGCAGAAAAGATAAAGTCAGATGGCCTCGCAGTGAATCTACTGAGTTTCATGTTACATTTGCAAAACAACCAGAACTGAACTGAGCCTGCGAGTGAAATGGAAATCAGTAGTTGAGAACAGAAATAGAATAGTGTGTGAACTCTACCCAGTCTTTATGACATCTGAGTAGAGGCAGAGGCCCTGGGTTTTCATTTCTGTTTGTCGCTCTTGTCTTGCACATGAAATGAACTGGTTAAGGTATAATCATAGTGTCCCAAATGGGATACATTTTCCTAGACGGTTTCAAATCATCCCATAACCACATTCAGTTTAAATATGCTTTTTTGGTAACCATGAAAGGAATGTTATATTCCTTTGTCACACAAAATATGAGCATTATCCATGTCTCCAAATGAGCAAAAGACTGCCCAGATGTTTGTTATTCTGAATCCTCCAAATCAAGAAAAACTGGGATTCTTTTTCTTCTGAAGAAAATTGTCGGCTGGGTGCAGTAGCTCAAGCCTATAATCCCAGCACTTTGGGAAGCTGAGGTGGGAGGATCACTTGAGGCCAGGAGTTGGAAGCCAGCCTGGGCAACATATTGAGACCCCATCTCCACAAAGAAAAACAAGAATAAGCCAGCCATAGTAACATGCACCTGCAGTCCCAGCTACTCAGGACGCTGAGGTGGGAGGATCTCTTGAGCCCAGGAGTTCGAGGTTACAGTGAATCATGATTGTGCCACTACACTCTAGCCTGGGCAACAGAGAAAGACTCTGTATATAAAAAGAAAAAAGAAAATTGTCTCTGACTGTTAGAAAAAAGAGCCATAAATATATCACATATCAACAACAACAAAAATATAGAAAATCTTTGGAAATACAAAGAAAAACGGGAATGCTATTTTCCAACTTTGTTTGCCATGGCAGCTGAGATGAACGAATATGTATATGACATTTATTTTATACGATCAAAGCAAAATGCTTCCATATTACTCCATGCAGATAATCTCTCAAGAGTGTTACCTGGAACTTAATTTCCTGGAGATCTTTAAGGAAGGAGGTCAAAGGTCATTCATTAAACACCATTAGACATTGTTTTTACCAGATTACAAAGAGCTTTACAAAAAGTGCATCAACTATATAAGGTTACTGAATCGTCCAGTTGAAGGACATTTTAATCAGTAACTAGACTCAACTATCAATCACTCTGATCTTGGTAATAAAAATGATTAAAAATAATTGGGCATTTAAAATCTGACACATTCCATTATGTAAAGACACGGAGAAGAAGATACAAATATACAAATATACAAACCACACCCAACCCAACCAGTTAGATGATTGAATTAGAACAATTATATCTAATAAGAATTATAGTTACAAACTGTCAATATCTGTTGAAGACTTATGTCCTGGGTAAAGGACTCTGAAAAACTGGTACATTTCTTTTCTTTTGTTTTTCTCTTTTTTTTTTTTTTGAGATGGAGTCTCCCTCTGTCGCCCAGGCTTGAATGCAGTGGCGCCATCTCTGCTCACTGCAAGCTCCGCCTCCAGGGTTCATGCCATTCTCCTGCCTCAGCCTCCTGAGTAGCTGGGACTACAGGCGCCCGCCACCATGCCCGGCTAATTTTTTGTTTTTTGGTTTTTTTTTTTTAAGTAGAGACAGGGTTTCACTGTTTTAGCCAGGATGGTCTCAATCTCCTGACCTCGTGATCTGCCTGCCTCAGCCTCCCAAAGTGCTGGGATTCCAGGCGTGAGCCATCGTGCCCGGCCAGTACATTTCTTACAACTCTCTGAGGTGGATGTTGACATCTGCATTTTACAGTAAAGAAAATGGAGACTTAGGGAAGGACTTGCCAGACATCTCTCACTATCAAGAACTGTGAGGTGTCCGAGACTTTACCCTACTTGCAAACTAATGAGTTAGGCTGCCAGTTTCATGTGTGCTCACAAAAGACATATGATTCCTGGCTCAGAGACAAAGGACTTCATTTTCATGACATAGCAGACAGCTGTGTAAGCATCAGGTACTCATCGGTTTCCCATCTAAAGTGATCCTTTTGCCCAGGACTGTTTCAACTTAACAATGAAAGTCCCGTGCAAACTGGGACGGTTAGTCACTCAAGTTCCCCTTACCTTCCAAGTCCCGCGAAGTTGTGGGGATCAGTGCAGGTGGATGACACACACGCAGTGGACCTGAGAGCTAAGGAACTCCAAGCTTAGGAAACTTCCAGTCTTGCAAGAGGGCTGCTAGTAAACTCACCCAACTTTTTTCCCCAAAGATGCCATTAATTTTATGATCTAGAATGGCAAACACATCTGCTCACTGACCTGGAAGGAGACACTGTATCTTCGAAGACTATTCACTATACAAATATCCTTGAATAGATCCTCTGATACAAAAGCTGACACAAGACGTGCAGAAATGTGAGAAACCGACGGAGAATCATCTCACAACAATTACAGCTAGCTAAGAAGAGGTGAAGACAGTATTCAAATCCAGCTCCCTCAGACATCAAAACCTATGTGCAATCCTGTCTCTTAAATTACTATGCTCAGGTTTACAGAGTTAAGCTCCAACAAGAATGGGCTTTTCTTGTAATTGAAGCTTTGAACTTTTAGTTATATTTTTAGAACAGATGGTACAGAAGTCCCTTCCTTATCCATGGTTTCACTTTCTATGGTTTCAGTTACTCTCAGTCAACTGCAGTCTGAAAATATTAAATGGAAAATTCCAGAAATAAACAATTCATAAATGTTAAATTGTGCCCCATTCTGAGTAGCGTGATGAAATCTCTCGCCATCCCACTTCATCCCACTTGGGACATGCAACCTCCCTTTGTCCAGCATCTCCACGCTGTATTCAAGTGCCCAGTTGTCTATCAGTCACTTAGTAGCCCTCTTGGTTGTCATGTTATCACAGTGCTTGTATTCAAGGAACCCTTATTTTACTTAGTAATGGCCCAAAACACAAAAGCGGTGATGCTGGTGCAATATTATAATTGTTCTATTTTATTATTAGTTATTGTTGTTCATCTCTTACTGTACCTAATTTATCAATTAAACTTTATCGTAGGTATGTATTTTTTAAAACATAGTAGATATAGGTAGGGTTCAGTACTGTCCAAGGTTTCAGACATCTACTCGGGACCTTGGAGCATATTCCCCCAGGATAACGGGGACTATTGAATTGTGTCCATCTTGTATGCATTTATGGAAAAGAAATGTGGAGGCACTGTGTTGCAGAATAATACTGTCATCCAAAATACAGTTAAAGGAGTCAGATGGGCTAATTGACCTCTACTTGGCTCTTCTTGCCCTGAGGGTCCATCATTCTACTTCCATATTGTTACTATTATTACTACTCACTATTTTCCTTCCTCTTGTTGTGATCAATGCCTTACCCAAAATGCTATTCTTCTGCCTCATTTTTTAATTCTGGCAGGATTTCAGCAATGAGCAGTGTACTTTCAAAGCACTGTACCTTTCAACAAAGGTGCAGTGTATATTTAATACTAGAGTAATTTTAAAAACATGTTTCATTATAAAAAGAAAAACAACTAAGATTATTGCATAGGGACTCACTTTTTATAAATTTTCATTTTTTTGCACAATGTTGACCGCAGCATCAAATTGGTGTGACATTTTTTAGGCAGAGTTTAAAGTCTATTTTTTCCTGTAATATTGAGATCAAATTTCCTTTTCCTTTTTTGCTTAACCCAAGGTGAGAACAGGAGCGGATATTACAGTATGTTTTTAAAAGATTATTTTGATTTCCTTTCTGGGTAGAGCTGGTTATTATCTCTATTGCTCTCTAAAGATCAGAAGATGAAAAGAAGAAACAAGCAAATAGAGAACAAAAGGCATGTGATAAGAGAGTTTCTCTATTGCCTAAGTGATAGTTTGCCATAGTACATTGTAGCCAAAAGGTTGCACAAAAGTTATAAGCAAAGTATGAAAAAGTTAATAGAAACAGCCTATCCTTTGAAGAGATAGTTGGTGATTAAGATGCCATGGGGTGGAAAACAGTTTGGCAGTTTCTTTAAAAAGTAAGCATGTAACTACCGGACAGCCCAGCAATCACATTCCCGGGTACTTATCCCAGGGAAATGAAGACTTATGTTCACACCAAAACCTATATACAAATGTTTATAGTACACACTATAAAGTATATAGTATAGCTTTATTTGTAATAGCTAAAAGCTAGAAATAGTTCCTAAACAAACTATAGAATATCTATACCAGAGTAATAAAAAGAAATGAACTATTAATACATGCAACCACCTGTATGAATTTCCAGAAAAACATGCTGAGTGAAAAAAGTCAATCCCAAAAAGTTACAGACTGTATGCTTCCATTTATAGAACATTCTTGAAATGACAAAAATTACAGAAATGGAGAACAGATTAGTTATTGCTGGGGATTAGGAAAGAGGTTGGCAGGAGGGAAGTGTGTGAAGCCAAAAGGGTAAGAGATTGTAGTGGTGAAGGAATGTTCTGTATCTTGACTGTATTAGTGTCAGTATCCTATAGTGATAGCGTATTATAGTTTTGCAAGATGTTACCATTGGGTGAAACTGGATAAAACGTGCATGGAGTCTGTCTGAGTTATTTCTTACAACTGCATGTGAATCTACAGTTACCTCAAAATAGAAATTTTAATCATAAAAAGATGGCCTTGGAACATGATCACACCAGACAGAAACCACATGGGTTACCTGGAATGTCCAGTTATGGTCTCTATTCTGGGGTCTCCAGGATGCTCAGAGACTTAGAAATCAGGATCCAGAGCTATTTTCCATTCATTCAGAAGGTTTGTGGAGGTTATACCTTCTCCTGGCAGGAGCCCTCAGGAGCCAGACCTTCCATCGCAATGCATGAAGCTGAAGTAACACCAAAGGAAAACTAGACAGCATTTGTCCCACCTCAGGGTGTTCAAATTCAATTTTGGCAAAACTGCCCAAAAAGAGTCAGCTATGTTGGCAGTCAGAGGGTCGGATTGCAAGTCCTGCCTCCCAGACTATCTCAGACACGAAGTTGTTTACTGAAATTCTATCAGCAGTAAAGAAATACCCATCCAAACAAAGCTTTGGTCTATACATTTGATTTAAGAAAAGTGGAAATATAAATTGCTCATGAAATGCAGTTTGGCTGACAAAATCTTTCAAAACATGGAGTCCATGGGATAGAAAACGATGAAAAGAGTGTTTACAATGGAGTTGTTTTTCTCTCCTAATGAATCAGGATCTGGCATGCTAGGAAGAAAACCAGAATGCATGTGGATTGTGCAAGAAAATGTAATAAAAGTTGATTTTCAGTAGGCTTATTTTCAGAAGAAATACTCTTTGTAGACCTAAGAGCTCTGTTTTTTACTGCCCAACACAAAGCATGGAGATCCCTCTGGCTTGGGAGGCACAGGCACACAAGTCTTACTGACATTTCCACTTTGAAACTCAATGGGCTTCAGCAAAGGATATTGCTACTCTTCTAAAGCATTTCCTGCTGGCTTGAAAACACAGAACGCTGGCATTTTAAAAGGCCCAGTTATCTATGTGAGTTTGCTCTTGAAATCAGCTCCTCTCCCTCTCCCAGCCCTGTGTTCCCCCACCCAATTTCTATTTTATACAAGGAATTTTTTTAACTTTTAAGTTCAGGGATGCATGTGCAGGATGTGCAGGTTTGTTATGTTACATGGGTAAACGTGTGTCATGAGAGTTTGTTGCATAGATTATTATTTCATCACTCAGGTATTAAGCCTAGTATTCATTAGTTATTTTTCCTGATTCTCTCCCTCCTCCCATCCTCCACCCTCCAATAGGCCCCAGTGTGTGCTGTTCCCCTCTATGTGTCCATGTGTTCTGATCATTTAGCTCCCACTTATAAATGAGAACATGTGGTGTTTGGTTTTCTGTTATACCAGGTATTCTTTGCATCTGCTTTTTTTACCTCCTCCTTTCTCTTTTCTGCCCAATTTTTGGCATTTCTAGTTTTTGCCTGCTACCATAGCTATTTTCTGACCCTTTCCATGGTTCACAGGCTTAAGATTCCTTTTTTGGCATGTCTATTTTCATGGAATACACACTGGTAGCAGAGGAGAACCCCTGAAATGACTATTGATCACACTGTTTGTCATATTGCCTTCGAGGTGCACCCATAAGATTCTCTGGTGATCTGAATCGGTGGCGCTCCCTTACTTAAGTGGAATTCTGAAAGTCAGAGCTGCCAACTCTCCTGCTGACTGCTCTTCATGCCACACAATTACGAGTGAAACACCTCCCACAGCTGTCCATCCTGGTATTCTCAGCATCATCAATAACATGCATCTATTTCCTGCCAACCACATGCCGGGTGATCTGAATAACAAACAGAGCCTACTCTCAAAGAGATCCTAATCCTGCCCCGAAGGTAGAAGGGCATGCAAAGAGTGAAATGCTGATGTTGCAAGTTATCCTTTGCTAAAATCCACAAAGGGGCTGAAGAGACAGTCCAGAGCCAGAGTTTCTTTCCTGATTGTTCTGCATCTTAAAACCCCTGACTTACTATTTCCACTCACACCCAGCCTTGGGATTTCAAACAGCACACTAACTCAACATTCAGAAGCAAAGGGATTGAAATTAAGGGATTGTTTTGTAAAAATTCTACATTAAGTTGTGGTCATATAGGAAAGGAAGAATTGTATTATAAGTAGCTACCTTAGAAAGTTTTTTTTATTCAGAAATTAAATTATTGGGTAAGATAATCCATTAAATCTATTACTATAAAAATTTAAATATGTGTGCATAAATGTGTATAAATGTGTGTGCATAACCATTTTGAAAATCTCGAACCAGTGCTATTAAAGAGAAGATTACTTTCAGAAAGTGGGTGTTTTCTCACAACTTCTCTTCAAGTAACAGTTGAAATTAAATTCTACGTGATCTGTCAGTGTCTTTGGATTCTCATTTATTTTTCAATTTCTAAAGCACATCAGCTGTTTGTCCAGAATCACATGCATCCACAGCAAAATACCCAAGAGAGAACAGGGCACGCGCACCTCTTTTCCAAGCCCGTGTGCTCCCAAACCACGCAAGCACAAATCTTTCACATGACTGCAGTTGCTTTTATACCCACAGGGAAGGGCGACGGGAAGGAGGGCCGTCTGCGGAAACCTTTCAAACAAGCCACTTCACTTGTCGAAACATCCGTTTATCACTTTAGATATCACTTAGGATCATCATAAGATGGGTTTAGGAAAGTCATTTTTGTGGTTAAAATAAGGTTAACTAATCGGATTGGCAGAATTTTAAGGCAGTTGCAGATACTGCAGAATGGCTTTGAGAAAGTAACTTTCCATTGAGAAACCACTCAGGCTACTTGTCTTTGAAGAAATGCAGTTTTTAAAGTGACACAAAACAAAGAAATTTGATTCCCTTTTAAAAAGTACTTACTGAAGATCTACAGGTTCGTTTAAATTCAGGATACTATGAGATTTAATTTATCAATCCCATAAAGTATTATGAATGAGAAGAGTGGAATGATTGCAGGAGCAACTCACGGATGGATGGGGTCATGGAAGGCATGGGAGTTGACCAAGAGTAGAGGATTATAGCATACGGAGGAAAATGAAAGCTGAGAGGCAAGGAAAGAAGAGTGGGCGCCCGTCATTTAGATGCCGAAAGTTCAGTGTGACTGCAGCCGAGACCCCAGCCACCAAGGCTTCCTGGAAAGACGTCTTCCAATCCCCCTAAATTATCACTCACGTTTTTGAAGTAGCTATTTTAAAAGTGAAACACAATAAGCAAGATGAAAATATTCTGAGTCAAATGAAAAAGAAAAGATGGTAGAAAATGCCTGAAATCTAAATACATTCTGACACAGTAAGCCAGCAAATAAATCACACAATTTTTTTTTTTTTTTTTGGATGGATTCTCGCCCTATCGCACAGGCTGGAGTGCAGTGGCACCGTCTCTTCTCACTGCAACCTCCACTTCCCGGGTTCAAACGATTCTGCTGTCTCAGCCTCCCGAGTAGCTGAGGTTACAGGCACCTGCCACCACGGCCAGCTAATTTTTGCATTTTTGGTAGAGATGGGGTTTCACCGTATTGGCAAGGTTGGTCTCGAACTCCTGACCTCAAGTGATCTGCCCGTCTTGGCCTCCCAAAGTGCTGGGATTACAGGCATGAGCCACCGTGCCCAGCCAAATCACACAAATATCTGATGCTGAACTGAGGACTAAAGGGAACTTGAACCAGAAGGGCACAGTTTTTTCTGTGAGTCTTTCACTGTGTTAAATATAAAAGCAAGCTACCCACATTGTGTATTCTCTCCTCTCGAAAATGAAGTTGTGGGTTTCTCCTTTGGCACTTCATTTTCTATAGAGAGGCAAATTTTGTTTTCTGTATCTAACAGCATTCTTTAAGAACAGAATGTCAGCTAAAATGACAGATCAACTTCAACATTGATTACACAAAGACAACCAGACCTTACATGCCTGTAGATGTGCCTCAACAGGAAGTACACAGTAACACCTTTGGGTATACTTGCCCAAAATCAATCAAGCAAGAGTCTGATCACGCCTCTAGATCTAATCACCAGTTTGCAGGAAATACAAAGAACAGGACATGTTCATGCAATACAACAAATCCAGCCAAATCCAGAACGTAGCAAATTCTACAGGACTAAAGACCCAACGTCTTCAACAAATAATTGCAAAAATAAATAAATTAAGGAAGGGGCCAGTTTGGATTCTGGTGTGAACAAACTATCTGTAAAAATAAATAAATAAATAAATAAATAAATAAATAAACATATGAGACAATCAGACAAATTTGAATACTTTCTAAGTAGTTAGTGATATTAAAGAACGTCTGTTAATTTTGCTAAGGATACGTAATAGTAATACTTCAATATAACAGCAATCATTACCATGAAATTATATAACACCCAGGATTTCTACATCTGAATAGTCAAAGGGGCAAGGGAAAATTTGTGGCAGAAGTGGGGTGGGTCAGGGAGAAGGTTATGGGTAATAAGATGGCCATGTGTTGATAATTGCTGAAGCTGAGTAATGAGTGCATGGGGGTTTGTTATGTCATTCTCTCTACTTCTGTACGTGTTTAAAAGTGTCAATAATAAAAAGTTTTGGCCGGGCGCGGTGGCTCACGCCTGTAATCCCAGCACTTTGGGAAGCCGAGGCCGGCGGATCACAAGGTCAGGAGACTGAGACCATCCTGGCTAACACGGTGAAACCCCGTCTCTACTAAAAATACGAAAAATTAGCCGGGCGAGGTGGCGAGCACCTGTAGTCCCAGCTACTCGGGAGGCTGAGGCAGGAGAATGGCGTGACCCTGGGAGGCGGAGCTTGCAGTGAGCGGAGATCGCGCCACTGCAGGGCGGCAGAGTGAAACTCCATCTCAAAAAAAAAAAAAAAAAAAAAAAAAAGTTTTAAGACCAAGGCAGGAGCATTGCCTGAGCCAAGGAGTTTGAGACCAGCCTGGGCAACATAGTGATACCCAGACTCTGTAAAAAAAAAAAAAAAAAATTAAATTAGCCCAACCATGGTGGCTCACACCTATAGTCCCAGCACTTTGGGAGGCTGAGGCTGGAGGTTCGCTTCAGCCCAGGAGTTTGAAGCCAGCCTGAGGTCCCATCTCTTAAAAAAAATTTTTTTTTTAATTAGCTGGGTGTAGTGGTGTGCACCTGTAGTCCCAGCCACTCAGGAGGCTGAGCGGGGATGTCCGCATGGGCCCAGGGGGTTGAGGTTGCAGTGAGTCGTGATCATGTCATTGTACTCCAGCCTGACAGAGCAAGACCCTGTCTCAAAAAAAAAAAAAAAAAAAAAAAAGTTTTTGTTTAATGAATATGTAAAAGCATTAAAAAATAACCAAATTTCCTCTAGAATCTTTTAACATATACATCAAAAAGTTATATCTCTTTTGATTTACACAAGAAAATTATAAAAGGGTTGCTTGTTACACTGATTACAGTATACAAAGAGCTTCTAAAAAGTAATAACAAAAATGACCAAAATACCATCAAACCCCTACAAGAATCAACATGGTGGATAATAATTCACAGCAAAGAAAATTCAAATAAGTCTGAAGCATTAAAAGATATTCACTGTCTCAAAAAAATAAGAATTTTAAAAAATAAACTAGCCAGGCATGGTGGTGTGTGCTGATAGTCCCAGTTACTCAGGAGGCTGCAGTGAGAGGATCAACTGAGCCCTGGAGGTTGAGGCTGCAGTGAGCCATGACCATGCATCATGATCTGCACTCTAGCCTGGGTGGCAGAGTGAGACCCTGTCTCAAACAAACAAACAAACAAACAAATAAAAGATACTCCACTGGCCAAGCACTGGTTCATGTCTCTAATCCCTGCACTTTGGGAAGCCGAGACTGGAGGACTGCCCAAGGCCAGAAGTTCAAGACCAACCTGGGCAACATAGCAAGGCCTCATCTCTACCAAAAAAAAAAAAAAAAAATTAAAAAATTACTTGGGTGTGGTGACATTCATCTGTAGTACTAGCTACAGGGGAGGCTGAGGCAGTATTCCTTGAACCCAGGAGTTCAAGATTGCTGTGAGCTATGATCACACCACTGCTCTAGCCTAAGTGACAGAGTGAGACCCACCTCTAAAAAGATGTTCAAACTCACTTATACTCAGAGAAATGTAGACAAAAACAAAATTGAATACTATTTTTCACCTATCAACTTGACAAAGAGCAAGTTGGTAAGACTTGGCAAATTGGTAAGACTTGGGGGACAAAGACACTCATTTATTTCTGGCAGGAATTGCCCTCCAACGTCAATAGAGAGCAATTTGACAGTATCAGTATTACAAATGCACATGCCTTTTGACACAGCAATCTATTTCTAGGAATTTATCTTGTAGATAAAATGGCATACACAGGCAAAGTTGTATTTGTCCAAGATTATTCACTGCAACATTATTTAGGGGAGTAAATGGTTAGAAACAACTTAAATCTTCATCAGAAAGGTACTGATGAAATAAATTCTGATCCATCCATAACGTGGAAGGGTACAGTCACTAAGTAATTTCAGAGCTTTTATGTCTAATGAAGGAAGTATCTTCAAGATATTCTGTAAGTGAAAAAAGTTAGGTACACAATAATATATGTGTATATTACCATGTGTGTTATAAAAATTTAAAAACATATGTATGAATTTCTCCTAAATGTATGAAACATCTTAGGACAACTTATAACTTTCATTGTCCCCAAAGAGTGGACCTGGAGTCGTTGGAGAGGGAAAAAAATCAATTTTCACTATATTCCTTTTTGTATCTTTTGAGTTTTGAATCATATGAATGTATTACTGAAACAGGATATTTCCCTGACCCCTTCAAGGGACTCATGACAGGGGTGCCTGATTTACTCAGCCTGCCACTCTCAACTCCTCACAGGAGGGAACACATGAGTGAACAAGATGGGAACTGGAGTGCATGAGCACTGAAACTAGCCTACCACTTCAGCACTGGTAGGAGCAAACTCTGTGTAGGCCCCACGGCAGCATCCAAGTGGGGTGCCTGCGACCCCTGAAGCCCCAGAGGGCATGTTACATTGCTCTTTCAGCACTGCCATCCACAGACTGCTTATGTGTCAACAGTTCAGTGAGCTCTTTACCTTTTCACGTGAGGCAGCTGCCCTTCACCATAGCAGGAAAAGAGCCAGTATGACAGCCTTTTGTGTCCACACTCATGGTTCCCAAGTTGTTGTCCAGCATCCAGGAACAATGAGGTCACATGAACAAATTGAAGGATGGTAAATGTTGGGGATTTTATTACGGAAGAAAGTGGTTCTCAGTGGGAAGGGGAGCTGAAAAGGGGATGGGATGGGGTAGGTAATCTTCCCCTGAAGTCCTGCTGTCTCTGGTAAGATTCTTCTCTGAAGTTACGCCGTCAAGCTGTCCCTCTGAAGTCGACGACATCGAGCCGTAGTCTCTGAGGTCCAGCTGCTTCTCCTGTCTGCTGGCTGAGTCTGGGGTCTTTATAGGCACAGGATGGGGTTGGGCAGGGCCCTGGGTGGTTTAGGAAAGGGTAATATTCCAGCGGGAAGCCAGGGATATATGTTCTCACTTCGGGCCACCATTTCAGGCTTTTCAGCTTGAGGGTGAGGTTTTCCCTAGGGACATGCCTTTTCTGCCGGAAACTTCTCTGCCTCCTGTCTCCATCATTACACATTCAATAAATAAAGATGTAAAAATCTTTGGAGAAATTAAATTCATTTGTGGGAGACTTAACACAGGGCTTTGCCAATGAAGAGATAAACAATAGTTTTTGATGACTGAATTGGAGGGTTTTCCCAACAGTAGGATGGGACTTACAGAGGAAAGAAGGGTCATCATATCATGACTACAAGGGCCCAGATTCATGAAAAGGGAACTCCAGGGTCCGAAATTCACCACTGAAACCTGAGTGACACCAAGAGATGGTGCCCACAGGCAAGAATGTCTTGGTCTTTTAAGCCCAAGGACCAAGGGAATGTTTTCTTCATAATCACTCCCATGATCCCACCACACACACCCCACCTAGAACACATATAATGGAAAAACAACAAAGAAAATACTGAATGAAATCTAAAGAGAAAGCAAAGCACTTAAACAAATGGATATAAACTAAAGGAAAAAACTAGAGTGCAAACGTCTATAAAGACTGCATTTTATATAAATTTCCAGCTCTAGTTTTTCCTTTAACAGGAAAGGCAGGGAGGGTCCTTGGCAGAGAGAAGAGGGAAGCAGTCAGTGCAGTAAACACTTGTCCAAAAGAGTCAAATCCTGGCCCAGAAAAGGCTGGCCGTCTTTCCAGGTATGTCTTTCTCATGGCCTAGTCTGGCTATGGTTGGAAGTCATTTCAGAATCTTTGGTACCCATGGAAGGGGTACACAACCCTGTAACAGATAACTTATCAGCATCCGCTGCTCAGAGAGTGTGCTGTCCTTTGGCTGCTTTACTAGTGGTGCATTATGTCAATTCCTGGCATGACTTTTCAGATGCCTAATGCGGGTTTCAAGCTGCTGGACGATAATAAAGATTGGGCCAACAATGGATCAGTAGCAGCTTCTGATCATTCCACTGCCATCCTGTTATGTTTTACAACTAATTTACCTCTCTTTGTTTCCTTTTATGGCCTTTTCCCACCTGTAAAATGGGGTAAGTAAATTTTGGCTTTATAGAAGGTGTGGAAGGTAGGGAATTGCAGAAATTTGTGTTTTAACTAATCTCAAGTTTATTTCAAAAGCAAAGTGAACTATTATTATCTTCTAATTAATATTATTTGCCTCTTGGCTCCAACACTCACCACTAAAACTTCAAGACCCCAAGGCAGGAAAAAAATGTATTCTTCATTGTTTACCTTGTTATCAAGATTGGCTAACTTCAAAACTATGTTTCTATATTCCTGCACACAGAATTGTGATTGTTTTGTTGCTAGGGGAATCCCCTCTGTGTAAAAGTGTCTATCTGTGTGATAACTCAGAGTTTCCTCTGATCCTTAGGCATCTCCAAATTATTAATGGATTCTTTGTTTCAGGTCCAGCAAACGGAGAGAGAAGACAGTGAGCACTTTCTGCTAAAGAATACTAGGAATTAAAAATGTCCTTGGAGGAAAGGAAAATCCCAGTGTTTTGGAGAGGGGGAAGAGAAAGACACACTATAACTTAAAAACAGACAAAAAAGCTGGTAAGCACAGTTTTCTCCATTATGTAGTTCCCATAATACGCCCCCCTGCCCTGCCCGCGACACACCCCACCTAGAACACATATAATGGAGAGACAACAGAGAAAATACGGAATGAAATCTAAAGAGAAAGCAAAGCACCTAACCACACGGATATAGACTACAGGGAGAAACTGGAGTGAAAATGTCTAGACAGGCACTGGAATCTCAGAGGCATCTTACAAAACAGGGGGCAAGATATTTTGGAGAGGGCATTCTCTAAACCGCCTGCTATGGTTTGAATGTCTCCTCCAAAACTCGTATTGAAACTGAATCGCCAATATGCCAGTTTGGAGAGGTGAAGACTTTAAGAGGTGACCATAGGGCTCTGCTCTCATGAACAGATTGATCCATTCATGGATTGATAGGTTAAGGGGCCAGGTGGAGCCTGTAATCTTAACACTTTGGGAGTATGAGGAGGGATGATCACTTGAACTCAGGCGTTCAAGACCAGCCTGGCCAACATAGAGAGACCTCATCTCTACTAAAAATGTTTTAAAGATTATCTGGGCATGGCGGCACATACCTGTAGTCCCCGCTACTTGAAAGACTAAGGCAGGTGGATGGCTTGAGCCCAGGAGTTCAAGACCAAACTGACCAACATGGTGAAGCTCCATCTCTACAAAAATGATAAAAATTAGCTGAGTGTGGTGGTGCACACCTGTGATCCCAGCTGCTCGGGAGGCTGAGGCAGGAAGATCACTTGAGCCCACGAGTTTGAGGCTGCGGTCAGCCATAATAGAGCCACTGCACTCCAGCCTGGGGAATAGAGTGAGATCCTATCTCAAGAAAAGGTTAATGGTTATCCTGGGAGGGGAGCTGGTGGCTTTATAAGAAGTGGAAGAGAGGCTGAGCATGGTGGCTCACACCTGTAATCCCAGCACTTTGGGAGGCCAAAGTGGGCAGATCACCTGAGGTCAGGAGTTTGAGACCAGCCTGGCCAACACGGTAAAACCCCATCTCTACTAAAAATACAAAAGTTAGCCAGGCATGGTGGCGCATGCCTGTAGTCCCAGCTACTTGGGAGTCTGAGCCAGGAGAAACTGCTTGAACCTAGGAGGCGGAGGTTGCAGTGCCACTGCACTTCGGCCTGGGTGATAGAGTGAGCCTCTAAAAAGAAGTGGAGGAGAAACCCCGAGTGAGCAGGTTAGCATGCTCAGCACCCTTGTGATGTGATGCTCTGTGCCACCTGAGTCTTGGGACTCAGCAGAGAGTGGGACTCCACCAGCAGTAAGGCTCTCAGCAGATGCATGCCCTCCATCTTGGACTTCTTAGCCTCCATAACTGAATAATGGTTTTTGTTTGTCTGTTCTTGTTTTGATACAGGGTCTCGCTCTATCCCTCATGCAGTGGTGAGATCTTGGCTCACTACAACCTCTGCCTAGTGATCCTCCTGCCTCAGCCTCCTGGGTACCTGGGGCTACAGGCATGCGCCACCACACCTGGTTAAATTTTCACATGTTTTGTAGAGATAGGGTTTTGCCATGTTGTACAGGCTAGTCTCAAACTCCTAGACTCAAGCAATCCTCCAGTCTTGACCTCCCAAAGTACTGGGATTACAGGCATGAACCACTGTGCCCAGCCCCTTATTTTCATAAATTACCAAGTTTCAGGTATTCCTTTATAAGCAACAGAAAACAAATTAAGATACCACCCCACCACCTGAGAGTCACCACCCTCCCAGTTAGCTTTCTTGCCCCTGATTTCCAACACAGATTTCTCATACTTTCAGAACTTAGCATTAGATACAGCATGTAACTAATGTTAAGAGAAAAGAGAAAATATAAAAATTAGATGCACCCTGCAAATATACAGGTGCATGAGGAAGGTAATGTCTCCTACATACAAATTAAAAGAAGAAAGTGCAATACTATGATGAAAGTGTTGTATGATTTTAAAATATGATTAATGTCTTTAACGTTATAGCATCCTTTCATTTTATGACAGAAAGCTCTCTGGCAGCCTCAACATCGTGAGAATCCATTTTACTAGGCTTTTCACATTACAAAGCACGATTTCAAATACTTTGGTCCTAGCATGAACTGCTCTCCTGTTGCAGTTAACTAGACTAATGCCATTTTTAAAGTGAGCTTTATAAGCCCATTTAAAGAGTAATAACATGTTGCCTTCCTTCCACGAGACTTTTACCCTGATGGAAGCTCCAGTATGTCCCCAGAGTAAATCACTCGGGCTCCACTTACCTCACAGTGTACAAAACAGGCCTGGGCTTTTGATGATGAACATAAAGACAAGGCAAGGGAAGACCCCACCCAGCTTTGGGGCTGCCCTGTGTGCCTAAGCATGCACAGAAGGAGACAGAGTTGGGACCCTGGGTCTCCTCCAGTGGAAGCAGAAAGAGTGGCAGGGCAGGAAGGATGTGCTGGGCAGGGCCCCCAGGAGGCCACACTGGCCTCATTTTCGCTTTTGCCCCTTACCTTTTACCATCACCCCCTGAATACCACCACTCCCATTACCTCAGATCAGTATTTTCCAACTTGGATTTCAAGAGCACAAATTTCTCTCTTTCTTTCTTTCTTTCTTTCTTTCTTTCTTTCTTTCTTTCTTTCTTTCTTTCTTTCTTTCTTTCTTTCCTTCTTTCTTTCTTTCTTTCTTTTTCTTTCTTTCTTTCTTTCCTTCTTTCTTTCCTTCTTTCCTTCTATCCTTCTTTCCTTCTTTCTCTCTCTCTCTCTCTTTCTTTCCTTCCCTCCCTCCCTCCCTCCTTCCTTCCTCTTTCATTTATTTGTTTGTTTATTTATTTATTTATTTAGAGATAGGCCTTGCTATGTTGCCATTGAATTCCTGGGCTCAAGCAATCCTCCCACCTCAGCTTCTCCAAGTAGCTGGGACTCAGGTGCACAACACCCCACCAAGCCAAGAACACAAATTCTAGGGGTTGTTCATTGGTTTTTGTTTTGAGACAGGGTCTCAGTCTATCGCCCAGGCTGGAATGCAGAGGCATGATCTTGGCTCACTGCAGGCTTGACCTCCTGGGCTCAAGTGATCTTCCCACCCCAGCCTCCCAAGTAGCTGGGACCAGAAGTGTGTGCCACCACTCCTGGCTAATTTTTGTATTATATTTTTTGTAGAGATGGGATTTCTCCATGTTGCCCAGGAGTCTGGTCTCTTAACTTCTGGGCTCAAGCAATAGGCTGGCCTCAGCTGCCCACAGTGCTGTCCAACACCAGAGTCACACGCCACACGTAGCTATTCCTATTTCTATTAATTAAAACTATTTAACTGTAAATACAATTAAAAATTCAGTTTTTCAGTTGCACCAGCCACATTTCAAGTGCTCAAACGAATGTGTGTCTCGTGGCTACCACACTGGTCAGAGCAGATACAAATATTTCCATCGTCTCAGAAATTTCTGAGGAATAATGCCACAATAAACCTTGTCAATCACAGAAGGAATTCTCTTAGCCTTCTTGTGTTGTCCATATCCCCATGAGAATGTGAGATCACTGAAAGCAAGAATGAGGTTTTCTCATCTCTGAACCCCAGCTCCTAGCCCAGGGCCCTGCAGGAAAGGCCACTCACAAAATATCTGCTAGATGATATGAATGTTTCTTCTTTGCTCCCAAAGAGGTACCTACCTTTGTCACAACACTTTAGCATACTTTTCCCTCAAAAAAAAAAACTTTTATTAGTTTTTATTTATTTAACAAGTAATACAGAATACTGAAAGAAGATTTAAAAATCCAGAAGTGATACTCCCACCTACAGAATGCCACTCTTAACATTTTGGAGTATTTACATTCATTTATTTACAAACAGATTTTTTGTCATTTGTTGAGGCATATTTTGCATACAGTAAAATTCACCATTTTAAGGTGATGTGTGTATGATGTATGATGAACGTAACAACCAGTACAATCAAGATACAAAATATTTCCATCACCCTCGAAAAGTCCCCTTCTCACCTTTGTAATTAAACCACTCTCCCCAACCGCTCTCTAGCAACTGCTCCAATTTCTGCTCCTAGGGTTTCAACTGTTTAAGAGTGTCGTGTACATGAAATTAAACAGGAAGTAGCTTTTTTTAGTCTGGCTTCTTTCATTTAGCATGATGCTTTTGAGATTCGTCCATGTTTCCCTTTTTATTGCTGAGTTATATTCTATGATATGGATATACCACAATCTGTTTATCCATTCTACAGTTGAACTTTGGAGTTGTTTCTAACTTTTGGCAATCCTGATAGAGCTGTTATAAACATTTGCACATCGGGTTTTGTGTGTATATATGTTTTCATTACTCTTGGGAAAATTCCTAGTAATTGGATTGTTAGTCATATATAGTATATGTATGTTGAATTTTATAAGAGACTGTCAAACTGACTTCCAAAACACCTTTGCTCTTTTGCGTTTCCCCCAGCAATGCATGAGAGTTTCAGTTGCTCTGCGTCTTCACCAGCATTTCGTATTTTCCTTTTTTTTTTTTTCTTGAGCCATCCTAATACATATGTAGAGGTATTTTATTGTGACTTTGAGGTGCATTTCACTAATGACTAATGATGTCGAGCATCTTTTTATGTGATGATGTGTTGTCAATATCCTTATTTTGTAAAGTTTTGTTTGAATCTTTTGCCCATTTTTAATTGGGTTGCCTGCTTTCTTATTATTGAGTTGTAAGAATTCTTTATATATTCTAAATATCAGCACTTCATCAGAAATGTATTTTACAGATATTTTCTCCCAGTTTGTAGCTTGTTTTTATTCTCTTAACAGGGTTTTTTTGAAGAGAAGACAACAGATCTTTAAGTTGTCTTTTAACTGTACTGAAGAACAAAGAAATTTTTATAAGTATCTGCCACATGCTCAACTTGTATTGGCATTGGAATTACAATAATGTCTAAGCTTAAAGTTGTATTTTTCCTTTTTAACAAAATTGGCATTGATTAGTTTTCTGTCTACTTTTTCACTATCATATCATTAATATTTCTACATCATTAACTATTATTTGAAAACATGATTGTAAGGTATACTCTCACAGCAAGGTCTTGATTCATCTTAACTATCCCTCTGTATTTGGAAATGTTTATGTTGATTCCCATCAATATTTTAAAAAGAAAAGAAGTATATGATTACCATCCTTGCACGGATATCTCTGTATACATTTCCAATTACTTTCTTAGTATAAATGCTTATAACTGCAAAAACTGGGACAGAGGCACAAGACTTTGCTATATACCTGTCTCTTTAGAAAAACTGCAGATGTCCTGAAGCAAAGAACTTGGCTTGCCCTCCTTGCCATGCTGAAATATGACAAAAGCCTGTTACATTGCAGGTGCACTATACACACTTAAGGGATCAACAGTTGGAGAGAAAAAGAATTCCACTGAACTCCATCCTCTCCCTTTCCTCCTGTGAAAAAAAAAAAAAAAAAAAGAATATCCTGTCTCCTGTAGACATCTATCTTGCCTTCCCAGATGAAGGGAAGAAGAAAGTCTTCTTCTAAGAGAAAACTTGCTAAGGAGATGCAGGTTTCCCAGAGAGCCGGATGACAAGCCCTGTTGCTGCTCAGCAATGCCCTTAAGGGGCCCTGCCCCCTGCCTGTATAAAACTGGGTGCGGTGGTGGGACAGCCACAGCTGGCATTCGGCCTCCAGAGCACCAGCACTGGCACTGGCACTGGCACACGCTATGGCAAATGAAGTGCAAGACCTGCTCTCCCCCCGGAAAGGGGGACATCCTCCCGCAGGTAGGCTGCCACCTGCCCTCAGTCCTGCAGGCTGTTGCTGCACCCCTCTTCCACCAATGCCTTCCACGGAGCACCCCAACAGACCAAAGCTTCTCTGCCTACCTAGTATTACTTTAGCTCCATACAGCCCGACTTCCTCCTATGCCTTTGATCCTTCTTGGCTTGTGTGTAAAGCCACCTGGGGATTTGTCAGACCCCCCAGTGGGTTAAAACCTAATTACCTATGGGACTGTATGGATTTGGTGCTTGTGGAAAGGCATAGGTAGAGAGGCTGTACCTTTCCTCCCTTGAGGCAGCGTTCCTTTCCTGGGGCGCTGGCTGTAGGTTAGCAGTGACACATCCACACCAGGAAGATGATTTGCTACCATGGAAACCTTTCTCTTTAGAGGTTCCAGCTGTAAGACTCAGTCTCCCCAAGATGCCTGTACATCATCTGACTTCCTGCCCAGGCAAAGCAGCTTCTGCACAGAGGACAACAATCACGTTTCTTTCTCCCTCCTCAGGCTTTGGGGATGTAGCTTACCTGTCAACAAGCTGAGAAGTACTTTTACATAAAGACACAGGTCTTGAGGAGGCTGACTGGAAAAGGTAGCTGTCAAGGTGTTTGCAAAGCATCCAGAGTTGTCTCTTTTTTTTTTTTTTAATTTATGCTATCTATATTGACTCTCTGGAATATGGAAATTAGTTGTATTGTACTTAACCATATGTTCATATAGATTGGCTGAGGTGTACAGGCCTATTTTTAGTCAGTTTTATATTCTTCCAACTGCCTTCTTTCTTTTTTATTGAAGAAAGACCTCAAAACCTTGACTGCTTTGTTCTTGCCTTTCTCCATTTACAAAACATATTTACTATCTAATTCTCTGGCACCTCTAGGCCATGGTTATTTTAATAATCTTTGCTGCAGAGGGTGATGGCAGTATCGTCTTCACAGAGAGTCAAAATGTAACATTGTTTTGGTGGCTTTCTGGCAGGTAGCCTAGCCAAAAAGAGTCCAGATTTTTACTACTCATTCTGAGTTTCCAGTTCTAGACATCTTGCTCTGATCTCCTCTAGCAGATTACTGATATTTTATATTTGTAATCAAACGTAGCAGTATTTAACATTACCTATATTTAAAGTTAATGATGTTAGCTATTAGTCTGGAAGTATATATGCAAGTCATTGAAGAGAGGCTCCTTGCATAGACAAAGACAAAAGAAAAAAGAACTCCATTCTCATTATGTCATTTCCACTCCAATCCTTCATAAAATGTCTAAGCTGAAACCTGTTTTGCTAAGCAACATTTACACACAAAGAACACAGACATAAACTTAACCAAATGAAAGTTTGAATGAAACCACCGGGAACTTTCTGTCCCCACCACTAATGATTGCTAATTACTCTGTGTACATAGCACACCATGACTCCATCAAGCATGCCACAATGCCTCTGGCATGACAATTAATTATTATGAACTGTGACACTACAGATAAGAGGTTTTGGATAATTAGAATGGAGATGAAGGCAGACTTTTGCCTCCCCACTGAGCACAAGGAACAAAGAAGTGTCATCCTTCAGCCTGTCTTGCCACTAATTTTAAGTCTGAATCTGTTTGTGGTGGTGCAAAATTTTATTTATGGAACAAAAACAAGAGCCAAAATTCTATTAATTTTTCACTTGATTTTTATAAGCAAAATACAGATCCCTAAAAGTGGGAAGACGAGGTGACTTGGTGGGGAGGGTGGGACATACATAGCCTTTGGAGTCAGACAGACCTGGGTTCGGACCTTGATTTCATTTCCCATCTTTGAGCCTGAGTTTCCTCATCTCTGAAACAGGATGCAATAAATAACATCTATTTAGTAAGTTTGTTGTAATGATTAAAAGAGATCACCTCTGTAAAGTACCTGGCACCTGAATGTTAGCCCCCTTAAAATGCAGGCTGGTAGAACACATTACTATCAAAAGAAATTATCCTCCCCAATTTCAAGACATCCTGATGCTGGAGCGGCATTAGACACTACTGCAGTATTTGGAACAGAAGAAAACTGCAATGGAAAAAATGTGTGCCTATCCCATCACAGTTAAAAATGAAATCACTCAGCCGGCACAGTAGCTCACACCTGGAATCCCAGCACTTTGGGAGGCCGAGGCGGGTGGATCACCTGAGGTCAGGAGTTCAAAACCAGCTTGGCCAATATGGTGAAACCCCGTCTCTACTAAAAATACAAAAATTAGCCAGGTATGGTGACATGTGCCTGTAATCCCAGCTACTTGGGAGGCTGAGGCAGGAGAATCACTTGAACCCGGGAGGCAGAGGTTGCGGTGAGCCAAGATCACGCCACTGCACTCCAGCCTGGGCAACAAGAGCAAGACTCTGTCAAAAAAAAAAAAAAAAAAAAGACTCAGAAGTCAGCTAGCTGCATCTCTTTCCTACCTATATATGGAGCATTCAGTGGTTTTGTTTTAATGTATATTAATATAATGTATTGCACCTCTGTTAGCCCTGGCTATATATTTATGCTATGAAACGAGACTACATAAAACACAAGGTGGCCTGGGCTCCAGTAAGCAGAGCATGGAATTTTCTGCTGTCTTGATTTGTCTCACTCTCACTTTTGGAAGAACCCCATTATATGAACAGCAGCACCAAAAATGTGTGAGTAGAAGGTGATCCCAGGAAGCCAGATATATGATGAATAGAAAGAGCAGTGGTTCATGACTTTTTCTACATTTCCTGCACTTTTTAATTGGGGCTAAGCCAAATGAATCAGAGCCATGAGAGGGGTTACCGCTGAATCCCTAAAGAGAATATGTTTTATAACTCATTAAAGAGGGAAGGAAGTTGGAGGGGGAGTATGTCCAATTGTAAAACTAATGCAGAAAATGGGGGACAACCATAAACTGCGTATGGACCACGGTCATTTGAAAACCCTCAGACACTCCAAAGGCTTGAGTCTCTTAATTCCATTTGTTCAAGTCAACTTGTGGGCATTGGAACAGGACAGAACCATGAAGTTAGAAGAGAGAGGCTGTGAGATTCAGCTCCTCCTGCCCAGGGGACAGGGATTTGAGGACTGCAAGAACAGCTGCCTTTCGCTCAATGCTGACTGCACCTGGCACAGCAGAGACTTCTAGACGTGGCAACAGCCCTGCAGATGGGTGATGTTTCACAGAGGAGCAAACGGAGACTCAGTGAGATTGAGGGACTTGCCGAAAGCCACACAGCTAGTGAGCCCTCTTGCTCTAAAGCCTTTTCTGTTTGCTCCACAACATTCTCTTGATGAGGGTTTTGGGGGTCTTGATTGGCAGCCTAAAATTTCCTGATAAATTAACCATGAATACAAAGTAAGCATTTTTTTTTTTTTCGTTCTTGATACGGAGTCTCGCTCTCTTGCCCAGGCTGGAGTGCAGTGGCACGATCTCGGCTCACTGCAAGCTCCGCCTCCAGGTTCACACCATTCTCCTGCCTCAGCCTCCCTAGTAGCTGGGACTACAGGCGCCCGCCACTTCGCCCGGCTAATTTTTTGTATTTTTAGTAGAGACAGGGTTTCACCGTGTTAGCCAGGATGGTCTCAATCTCCTGACCTCATGATCCACCCACCTCAGCCTCCCAAAGTGCTGGGATTATAGTCGTGAGCCACTGCACCCAGCCCAAGGTAAGCATTTTGCAAATATCTAAACTTTTCATTAAACCTTCAAATAGATGTTCTCATTCACAAGGCAGAGTTTGCACAAACCTTTGTGCCTTTCAGCTTTTTCACATACATTGTCCATGTATTTGTGAAGGAAAAACCCTAATTTTTTGCAGGCTTATGTTTATCTTCACTACTCTCTATCAAAAAGTGTGAAAAAGATTGGAAAATCTTAACTGGAAAATTATTATTTAGAATTCTAAACTAAATGATGTATTTTCAAAAATTTATAAACCACAAAAGGAGTCACAAGAGTGTAATTCTCATGCAGAGATGGGAAAGAAAAGCTTCATTTTCCCCACATAAATTTAGGTTTTCTAGTGAAATTATCTAAAAGAGCATCTCCCTTTTTTACATTGTCTATCTGTAGTTCATCTTCATTATTGAAAGGACTGAAAGTCTTAATTTACATATTTGTACTCAAAATTCTGTTAAAATGTTAAATCAGTTCATATTTTACTTTGCCCAATTCCAAATGATCTTTCTGCAAAGGTTCAAAAGGCAGGATAGTCCCAAATATGGAGTTACATAAAGAATTTCAAACTTAAATGGATTGATTTGGATACAGTGAAACTTTGAAAAGTTCTCTTGAGTCAGAGGTTTCCAGTATAAGCAAAATGAGCAAGAACCTGATTGTGTTACATTGTAAACAATGGCTTGTCTAGACCCCAGGAGATCATTGTGATCACTGTTCCAGCAGAGATTTTAAGATGACCCTCTCACAAACTGACTCCACCTGGTCCAGTCACCCCAGTGTAATGAGAGCCCAAATCTATATCAGTGCATCCATCTGTAGTCTAGGATATTATCTTCTGTTTCTTTCTAGTATACATAGATGACTGAGTAAGATTAGCTACCAGAACAAGTTTGGTACAAGAACTGTGTTCTGGAAATCCAATGTGTTGTTCCCTTATGCTTCCTAAATTGCTGAATTAGAGCCCACAGCCCTATGACAGAGAGGATTTAAAGACTGCTGGATGGAAGTAGGAATCTTATGGGGAGGACATTTTCTTCTTCCCCCTAAAATGTCTACCTTATTGTTCCTAAGGATGAAGAGCTCCCATGTTTATGGTTTAGCTGGGTGTGGTGGCGCACACCTGTAGTCCCAGCTACTCGGGAGGCTGAAGCAGGAGAATCGCTTGAACTCAGGAGGCGGAGCTTGCAGTGAGCCGAGATCGCTCCACAGCACTCTAGCCTGGTGACAGAGAGAGACTCTGCCGAAAAAAAAATTTATTTTGGCATTTATTTCTTTGTTCAATGCCTTATGTTTTTTCCAAAGGGAAAGAAGTGATGGATTTTTTTTTTAGAGGTAGATGAAAAGAGTTGAAATTATAATAAGGACTTTATAATAAACATAATCTAGTTCAACTTCCACTGAATTTCCCAAAGTTCTCCTAAGGTGTTCATGACAAGAGAACTTCTTTCCTTCGCTTTAATATATTGAGGTACAAAAAACTCATTATTGTATTAGGCAATCTATTTCACGTTGAATAACACAAGCTGTAACAAGTAGCCAGATTCTACCTTTCTGGAACTCTTAGTCTTTGATCTTCGTTCTCACCTCTGGAACCACATAAAATAAATATAAGTAATAATTAGTAATTAGTAAGTGCCTACCATGCACCAGGTTCTTATGTCACCTCTATTTTCTGACAGCAATAGTCAGTATTATTCCCTATTGAAGGACGTGGAGACTGAGTCTGAGAGCAGTTTTAAGTGTCTTGCTCACAGTCACAGAGCTTAGGAGGAGCAGAGTTGTCCAACCCTACATAACATTTCCTCATCAGTAAATTGCTCCTCTGCCCTCATGACAGCCCTTCAGATCTTTGAAGATGATTCCCTAAGCTATCTTGAGTCTTTACTTCTTCAGGAATTATCTTACCAGATTCCCTAGTTCCTCATGTAGCATACCTGCCTTCACTCTGGTCACTCTCCTCTGAAGATTCCCAGATTGTCAATGTCCTTCTAAATGAGTGGTACAGAACTCAATATTCCAAAGGTCTTCTTTTTAAAAATAAAAAATAAAATAAAATAAAAGAGGAATCTCACTCTGTCACCCAGGCCCGAGTGCAGTGGTGCGAGTGGTGTGATCTCAGCTCACTGCAACCTCCGCCTCCCAGGTTCAAGCAATTCTCCTGTCTCAGCCTCCCAAATAGTGGCTGGGACTACAGGCAACCGCCATCACACCCGGCCAATTTCTGTATTTTTAGTAGAGACAGGGTTTCGCCCTTCTGGTCAGACTGGTCTCGAACTCCTCACCTCAGGTGATCCACCTGCCTTGGCCTCCCAAAGTGCTGGGATTACAGGTGTGAGCCATCGTGCCCAGCCAGGTCTTCTCATCTTTAACTAAAACAGTTTTGCTTCTATAGTTGATAATTAGTCCAGGCAGAAGAAAATGTGTAGGAATAATAGCATCAGGGAAAGCAAAAGGAACACTAACAAGAAAATAATTACAGCACACCATATATAAAAGGCACTTGTCATAGGGAGAATGAAAAATACTGTTAGGAGGTGTATCAAAGGCCCTAGAGCTCTTATTTGATTCTTCTTATCACCAAACAACAGAGCTCTGAGCAGACACCATCTCCCATACAGAGGCACACACTCCTCAAACATTCTTTGGGAAAAAGCCCATCCCTTGATTTATTTCACCTGTGTTCCACGGCTATTCAGAAATGTTTCCATATAATTTCATTTTTGTTGCTGATTACTTTGTATGCCATATGTGTATATAAATAATTTATATATATATATAAAGAATGTATATATATATATAAATTAAAGCAGATAATGTATAAAGATAGCATTTTCTGAGGCTTATATATAAAAATCAATATTGTTTAAAACTTGGTAATTCAAATGACCAAATGGAGTTTATTCCATGAATGCAGGAATGGTTAAATAGTAAAACATCAGATCTCCTTAGTGATACAAAACCCATAAGAGATTGACAAGGTCACATAAAAACACCAAATTTCTGACTGGCAAAAACATTATCAATAAAGCCAAAAAGCAGTAACTGGTACAATATAATATTTTATATTTGCAATGTATTTCACGGAATAAGAGCTCCTATAAATCAATAAGAAAAAGATAGGAAAAAGATTAACAATCCAATTGTAAAGGACAAAAGATTTGAACAGCTTACAGAAAAGGAAATGCAAATGTCTTCTAAAACACAGAACCAAGCTCAACCTTTAATAAAAAATGAGAAATGAGAATTAAAACAGTGAGATACCTTTATCTATTTTGTAACTTATTGGCTGACAAAACCAAACACTTTGTAGCTCTCATTGTTAACAGGGGTTTGGAGGAACAATCATTGTCATCGTGGCTGGTGAGATTCTAACCCGGTGCAACCTCCGCTAAGGGCAATTTGGCAAGATTTAACTAAATTCCAGACACGCATACTCTTAAGAACTAACAAGATCACTTTTAGGAATTTCCCCCGCAGGTATACTTGTATTTGTGCAAAATTATATATCTAAAACTGTTAGGAGAGCAAGAGACCAAAAGAGCCAGAGTGACACCATTTTAAAATCACCTCCATCTTAGAATGAGCGAGGCACATTCCTTGCCAGTCACAACCCCATGGCGCTAAGATGTTTACAGCTGAGGAAACAGCTTGGTAATGCCTGCAAGAACAAACTCTTACAACCACAGAAAGTCCAGATGTGCCAATACCCATAACAATAATGCTTTCAAGATAATAACAGTTACGCTTTGATGTACTTACACACCAACCAAATGTCAAGGATGGTTTTCTTTACATCAGTAGAATAATAAATCTTGTCATGTTGTCTGCTCACCTGCATGTCGTCACAGTTTAGTCTTTACATAGACCAGGCCCCTATATAAGAAAACCTGAAAAACATTGTTTGTGCACTCGCTTTCTGAGGACACCCTACTCTGTAATGTTTCTAATAAACTTACTTCACTGAGCTCTGTGATTCGCCTTGAATTTCTTCCTGTGCAAGATCCAAGAACCCTTTTTTGGAGTCTGGATCAAGACACTTCTTTCTGGTAACAAAAGGATATTCATTGCAGCATTGTTTGTGATAGCAGTAGATTAGAAACACATGAAATGTCCAACATTAGGGAACTGGTTAAGTAAACACAGGGTGTTCATATAATAAAATGCTAAAGCAGATGTTAAAAAAGAAAATCACATAAATGATATATAGAGATATAGATGTAAATGTAAATATAGATATGGAACTTTCTCTAAAATACGTGATTAAGTGAAGAAAATAAACAAGATGTAGAGCAATGTGTACCTTATGCTACCATTTTTATAAAAAATAAAACCTAAGTGTATGTGTAGAATAACTGTGGATGAAGACACAAGAAGCTTGTAACATTAGCAGTATCTTGGTAGATAATCTAGGAAGTTGGAAAATAATGGTAGGAGGGAGACTGCAGACCTTTTTATGGCTTTTGAATTTCGTGCCTTATGCAGATAACATAACCAAGATGATAAATTAAGTAATAATTGTAAAGAACAATGATGAAGTCAGTTCACAAGGGCACAGAGAAATACAATAGATTTTCTTTATTTTTCACTTTATTGGACCACAGTTTTAGAAAATCGCCAATCTGGCATTTTCATAAAAAGAATTAACAGGCTCAAACAAATCAATGTCCATTTAGCTTTTTCTCATTTGAGCTTGTCAGATTTTAGATGTGCAAATTTCCTGGGAACAGAAAAAAAGCATTTGCTTTGACTTGCTATCTGAAATAGGTTGTTCCTTTTCAAAAGTTGATTTCATCTGACATTGTTAAACACTTGAATTGCTGTTAGGTCATCTGTGGCCTAATTAACATTAATTGATCACTTGAATGGCAGGATTATTAATGCAGTTTAATTACTCATTAGAACATCTGAGCTTGGCCCACACTGGAGGTTTGGGGTCTGGATGGAAGGTGGGTATCTGGTAGACTCGGAACCACCTCTGTTGAGTTAAATGCCTTTTATCGCTGTGTGCCCTGACTTTTGGCTCATTTCTCAGAATCTGGATTTTGAAAGCTTCGATTAGAAAAAGAAAAATGCAAGCCACGCACAACTTTAATCTGGTGGGAAAACAGAGGGTCACATTGTAATTGTCGGTTGCTATTGTGGGGAATGTAATTGGTTTGATAATAAGAAAAAATGTTTTTCAGTGAAATGCCTGAGGGAGTATGTTGTTATTCTCTTCCCTAAATCTAAGGTGTAACCTTCTGCTTTTTCAGCCTTGGTTCCACTTCTCTGAGCATAAACAAGTAGCTCTCAGCCCTTCCTCCACCTACACCTGGTTTGTCAATAAAATATATATATTTTTTTCTTTTATTGTGTTGTTTTATACAAAAGTTTAGATATTTAAAAAATAAGTTCAAAAATTATTTTCAAATCTAAAGTCATACCTTTAATAACAAAGCAAGCCTTCTCTCACTATTCTAACTTCCTTGCTGATTTTTATCTGTTTGTAGTAAAAGCTGGAGGAATGAGAATTTCCAAAAAACAAGAAATTGGTGCCTTGGAGAGACATACCAAAAAAACAGGATTCGAGAAAACAAGGTAGGGACTCTTAATTTTTCTCCATCACCTTGAGTTTTGAATGACTCTGCCTCCAGGAGTTATTTTAGGACAAACCAAGGCTTCCTGTGCCTTTGGAGGCCGCCAGAGAAGGGGGTGGGGTTGGAGGGTGTGATCTGTGGTGACTTAGGGTGAGGGGTGGGGAAGTTAGGTGGCTACCCTCTGGAGGGCTCCCATCACCACCCCCACCCATTCTCCTCCTCTCTGTGTCCAGCCCAGCGGCTTTGCACTTAATAGGCACGGTCCTAAATGTATCCAAACCTGACACCAATCCTTTTATCCTATTTTCAGATCAGCCTTTAAAATATTGTTCCTAGGTTGGCCCTGTTTTCATAATACACTTTCTGCTGAAGTAAATGTCCTGAATTAAAAATAAATGTCTTTTTTGTTTTAAATCCATCACTGAATTATTTAGAAAGTAATGGCCACTATATTTGGCACAGCTGGAAGGCACATAGGTACCGAGCAGCCTCCCCCCTGCTCCTTCCACCATAACCTTGACGCCTGCGCTGTTCTCAGAACTCAGCCGAGAGCTGTGGGCTGGATCAGGAACGCAAATGGCCCAACCACTCTAGGCATTGGGTAAGGAAAGCCAGAGCATTTCAAAAACCAAGAAACACGCAGAACTGGTTCTTTCTGAGGAGTGTTTCAAAGACTATTAATTTTGAAATGGTTTCCACAGATCAGTTGATGAGTAATTCAAAAGGAGCTGAGTAGAGGATGCTCCAGGCACCTCCATGAGAGTTAAACCATCTCAGAAAGAGAATGGAAATAGACTATGGCACGTCTTTGACTCTTTTCTATAAAATTATTTTTAAGTCACTTTTAAAGATTTCTTCCTAATTTCTGGGAAGATATTTTTTGAGGATTTGCCTCCCTCCACTTTAGAATGAAATGTTGATTTGCCGCATTAGCAGCCAGTCATTTGTTACTGCTGTATCAGAAACTAACCATCACATGACAAGAGGGAAGCTGTATGTCGTCAAGGGTGGAGGTCACACGTTATTTATCTTCTGACCCAGCATCTAGGACAGTTCCTAGAATAGTGAGTGCATTCTGTAAATGATATCAGACTGCGATTGAATTGCAAGCTGATTAATTTTGAGAACTATTCATTCTGTATCCAAAACCTGACTCAAGCATGTGCCCTGCTGATTGTGACATTGGTTAACCTGCCTGAGCCAGGGGCCCAGGAACTAAAGCGTCTTGTCTTGGAAACGACTTACTAGTGGGCAGCCAAAGGACAGGTCATGCATTTCTCTGCATCTCAGAAAAATGGGGCTTACTATTAATTCTAACATCCACTGAACAATGCAGGTAGGGGAGTTGGCTAGAGAGTAATAAGGTGGTGATTGGAATCTTCTTTAAAAACTCAATTGTTTTCTAATAGTCGTTAAATGACAGAAATTGGACTTTTACAGAACTTAAACAGCAAAAGATGGCTCTTGCCCTAAGTACCAGGGACAGAAACAGGTTATGTGGAGCTTGAAACCTACAGACTTTCAAGGCCATTAAAAAAAAAAATAACCAAAAATGACCGATATGGAATGCGTAGGGCCCCTCCCAGGGCCTTGGGAGGAGCCATTGTGGTAGGAGACCCTGGAATTAAGTATCATCTCGACATGTATCCCCCTCTGCTATTTACATCTCCTAGCGGGGCATGTGCACAGGATAGAAAAGCCTTGTTTTCATGGACAAACCCTCCTTTTTATGTCATCTTAGAGAATAGCTTTTTAAAAATATGATCTAGACCAGAATTTTCCAAACATCATCAATCCATATCCACTTCCTAATAGCTTCTACAAACCAACACAAACCATCCAGAAAAAAAAATATGCCAAGTGCAGAGTTTCTTCAAGACATTGATATTGTACTGTAGATTCAGCCCTGATTGAAACTCTCCTACAAAATAACTTGGCCTGAGAGAAAGAAGCCAGATGCAAAAGAGTACAAGCTGTAGACGGTTTATTTTATGAAGCACAAAAACAGTCAAAACCAGTCTTTGAGGCTATAAATCAGGGTAGCAGTTATCCTTAGGGACAGCTGGTTTGACTAGTAGTTTCCATTTTATTCAATCTATATGCTTATAGTATGTACATGTTTCTGTGTGTATATCATATTTCAATAAAAAGTTGAAAAAATAATAGCCAGGCATGGTGTCTCATGCTTGTAATCCCCGCACTTTGGGAAGCTGAAGTGGGTGGATTACCTGAGGTCAGGAGTTTGAGACCAGCCTGGCTAACATGGTGAAACCCCGTTTCTACTAAAAATACAAAAAATTAGCCAGGCATGATGGCACATGCCTGTAATCCCAGCTACTTGGGAGGCTGAGGCAGGAGAATCGCTTGAACCCAGGAGGCGGAGGTTGCAGTGAGCTGAGATTGCACCATTGCACTCCAGCCTGGGCAACAAGAGCGAAACTCCGTCTCAAAAACAAAAACAAAAACAAAAACAAAACAAAAAACCAATAATAATAACTTGGCCTGCAAAACTTGTTGTGTGTAGCACATAGGTACACAGAGGCAAAATCTGTGTCTTCTAGATGTTCCCAAGCAGAGTGAAAGCAAAAAAGGCCGGAGAGACAGTCCTCTGTATAAATCATGTGGCCTTTTCAGTGGGAAAATTTTTTAAGTCCTGTTCAAAGTTTCTTTTCATCTTCACAGCGCCATTGCAAATGTTGCCAAAATACAGACACTGGATGCCCTGAATGACGCGCTGGAGAAGGTGAGCCGTGGGCAATTCACATCACGCTCCAAGTTAGTCTGCCCAGCAGATCCGGCTGCATGGGTGAATGCGCGGATGGCCACTGAAGTTTTTTCCAACCCAGGGGTTTTATGTCCTTGTGAAAGAATTTGTTCTCGGTCAGAGGAACACAAAGTGATTTGAGTGGGAGAAGCTGCGTCTCTCAAATTCCTGAAGTGTCCATTTAATAAATCCTTTCCAAAATAAGATAAGAAAGCAGAAATTGTGATGCTGAATTTGCAGAATGGTACTTTGCTATCCCAAATATTTCTTGGAAACATTGGCATGTTTTTATAAAAGGCAGCCTGTGGAGTGGGGCTTCAGCAGTTTTTGACCTTCTTCCCTGCCCCTGTGTTCCTATAAGGAGATATTTGATTTGAGGAGAGGGTGGGTGGCAGAGGGCTGCATGGTCTAGGGTTGGAGGAAGGCTGGGTACCAGCTGGGTTTATCCAGTAAAGTCTGCTTATAAAGGTAGTTGACCAGGACTATTTTTATTTCTATATTCTGAATTCCTTCTTTTCTTTTTTTCCTTTTTTTTTTTTTTTTGATACGAACTTTGCTCTTTTTGCCCAGACTGGAGTACAATTGCGTGATCTCGGCTCTTACTGCAACCTCCACCTCCTGAGTTCAAGTAATTCTCCTGCCTCAGCCTCCCGAGTAGCTGGAATTACAGGCATGCACCACCACCTTCAGTTAATTTTGTATTTTTAATAGAGACAGGGTTTCACCATGTTGGCCAGGCTGGTCTCAAACTCCTGACCTCAGGTGATCCACCTACCTCAACCTCCCAAGTGCTGGGATTACAGGTGTGAGTCACTGCGCCCGGCCATATATCCTGAATTCCTGTTAGGTAGTTCTAGAAACTCAGATAACTCTTACCAAGTAGACAGTGGTTTGATTTTCTGGATTCAAAAGTTTGTTTTCAAATTTTGTAGGTGAGCTGAGCGAGGGCCCTTATTCTATGTCTAGTAGGCAGGTACGTCACAGTCAAGGTAATATAGAGCCACTCTTTCTGCTACTGCCCTGTTTATGGAAGGGGTGGGATAAAGCATCCTCTGTAGAAGGAAGACTTGCTGTTGCAGCCAAAATCAGATGCCTGAGGACCACCAGCTCAGCCTTTGAAAAAGATGAGTGCAGTTGGCCCCCAGGCCCCCCATTTGGCACTGGCTTCATCACCGTCTGTATGGCCTTGAGCAAGTTACTTATCCTGTGGTTCAGTTCCATGTGTGTACAATGGAGGTAAGGAAGAGTGCGCGGCTTATAGGGTTGTTATGTGGAGACAATGAGCTCACAGACAGGAAGGTCTTGGAAGAGTCTCAGCACAGAGTAACCTCTTTGCACTGTGTTAGGGTTAGTAGCATTGGTTTTTATGACAGTGAAATAAGACAGCATATCTAAAGTCCATGTTGTACAAAGGTTAGATCTTGATGATGAGCCGTAGCTACCGAGCCTCCTCACATGGGAGCCTTGGTTCTGCACTCAGGTCAATTTAGGGTGAAGTCAGAAGTGACTCTCTGCCTTCCTGGCTTCAGAGGCAGGGCTGTTGCATGATACCCTGCCAGGGTAACACAAGCTGTCTGCTCCCACGTCTTACATTCTCTTGCTCCTGCCCACTAAACACCTCTTCCTTGGGGCAAGAGAATGCTCACAGTTGTAAGTGGAACTAGATAGAATAGACTTGTTCCCCTAAAATATTTGTTAACTCAAAATAAAGTATTGAAAAGGAATGGTCAATAAAGGTTGGTCATGCTGTGTATTAGGTACAATGCCAGAGTTTACATTGTGTTCTTATAGACAGATGATATGCTTATGTCTTTGACATATCACTTCTTTATTTCAAAGGTAAAAAGAATAATCTCTTCCCTAAGTAACAATACTTAACGATAATAATCAGTTGTATTTGGAAACCATAAGAGAACATTGAGATGATGTGCTGTTAGAAATATTTTTAACAGGCCAGGCACAGTGGCTCACACCTGTAATCCCAGCACTTTGGGAGCCTGAGGCAGGTGGATCACAAGGTCAGGAGTTCAAGACCAGCCTGGCCAATATGGTAAAACCCCGTCTCTACTAAAAATACAAAAATTAGCTGGGCATGGTGGTCCGTGCCTATAGTCCCAGCTACTCGGGAGGCTGAGGCAGGAGAATTGCTTGAACCTGGGAGATGGAAGTTGCAGTGAGCCGAGATCACGCCACTGCACTCCAGCCTGGGCAACAGAGTGAGACTCCATCTCAAAAAAAAAAAAAGAAAAGAAAAGAAAAGAAAAAGAAATATTTTTAACAGAAACTCTATCTATTTTTAAAAATATACCTCTGTGCTCAGCTCAGTGTTTAGTGGAGTAGGACTGTGGCTAAGATTGTACAGGTTACTGGTTAGGAGAGCAGGTCCTGGCATCAGCCGTAGGCTGCCCAGTTCCTGTGCTGGCTGTGTCTCTCACTAGCGTGTGCCCTGGGGCAGGTTTCTTCACTTTTTTGTGCTCTTCTTTCCTTATCTGTAAATGGGAATGTGAGTACTAGTATCTACTTCACAGGGACATGTTGAGAGTAAAACATAATACATGCACAGTGCTAGGACACTTAGCCCTCAGCAAGTGATATCTTCTGTTCCCAGGCCTGCATCCCATCATCACTTGGGAACTCAGGTAAAGTGTAAGGCACCAGCAACAAAAATAAGCTGCAAGAGTACCGTAAGGGACTACCTCAAAAACAAACATTGATAGGATCCATGTGTTTCCCTATAGCTAAGAAAAATCCCATGGAATCCATCACTCAACCTGAAACCTAGTAAGATTTCACAATAAAGGTCAACCTGGGGTTGAGATCTGCTGACCACTAGATCTACTGAGATCAGCAGTTGTGTGGGGCTGAGTAGGAGGGGTTGATTACAAATGACCAGAGGGAATTTGGGGGAATGATGGGACGGTTATTTATCTTGATTGTGGTTGTAGTCACAAACTGTATGTCCTTGTCAGGACTCATAAAGCAGCACACTAAAAAGGGTAAATTTTACTTTAGGTAAATAGTTTGATTTTAAAAACTGAATAGCCATGCTGCTATAAACTATACAGGGTGATTCAAAAAATATAAGAAACGATATATAAAAGATACAGAGATACAGGTATCTTTTAATACATTTGTCCTGCATTACAATGATTCTCCTCACAGTATGTATTGCCACAGAGACCTAACAATATACAGTTGGTCAGAACAAATGCAGTGGCAGAATTGAGAGTCACATCCTATGCATTTATTAACGTGTTCATGCCCTCAGTTACAATCGTGTCTAGTCCCAAGAACCCATGTTATTTCTCATACTTATTTTAAGAAATTAAGTCTCTAAAGCAACCCCTCTCTATAGGAACTCATCAACCATTCAACCATGGCAGGAAAATTCTCTGTATGCTATTCATCTCTGAATTCCTACTTTGAAATCAACATGGGGTTTAAGATTTTGGAGATTGAAAAATGATCTCCAAAGGGCTGGAATTGTGTAAATCAAAATGGGAAGCAGCCTAGAATCTACCCCAGTATTTCCCCACCTCTCCCCTCCACACAGACTGCTTTATCCCACCCTACCTCATTTCTCCTTTCCTCCCCGCTCTCCAGCCAGCCTTCCCCACCTCTTGAAGCCCTCAATATTAAGAGAATTCATGTTGCCCAGTGGCAGAACACATGACATGGTATTCCTGCAGAAAACAGGTTATGTAACCCAAAAGCTCTCTGGGCTAGAAATCTGGGAGACCTGGTCTTAGATCAAGTTCCACCCACTACTTAGAAGTTATTTGACCTTTTAGATGTCACATAACTCCTCTGGGATTTGTGCTCATTCATTTACTTTTAAAAAATTATTTTAAGGCAGGGAGTGAACAAGAATGATTCTGCCAAATATATTAATCCTCTGGACAGCCATGGCAATTAAATTTGGCAATAGTTGTGAAACTTCTCAGACCATAAAAGTATCCAGTTAAAACATCCATAACGGGGTTGCGTTATGGTGTGGAGGGGGAATGCTGAAGCCTGGTTAAAGGTGGGGCTACTTTTTTCAAGCTGCCAGACTCTGGGTCACCACTGCCAAAGCCAGTGAGATGTATGTGAAATGGGATCCTGGGGGAGAGAAAACTATCAAAGGTTCTGCAGATTTTAAAAGGCTTCTCTTGTTCTGTAGATTACTATCACTGTAGGAGTATCCTTGAATTTCATTGACGAGAGCTGAATGTTTTGTTTTAAGCAGTTTGCTTAACAGGGTGTGGAAATTTAAGTGCCAACATTCGAGTTGGAAGTTAACACCCTGGAAAGATGAATGAAAGCACTGCCAGTCTGCTAACACCACCCAACTTCAGGCTCTAAAACAAAACCTGCAGCTGATTTGCTTGCATCTAGAATTTCAGGGCTCTAGTCATAAAGACCTCCATTACACTTCTTTTGCTTTTTCTCCTAAATGAAAAATATAGGTTCTGAGGTCACAGCTACCCAAGATGAAGGTAAATTCTCAATGTAGAAGTTTCTACTGATCCACTTTCTAAGTTCAATGTGTTGCCCCTGTAATGGAGCCACAGCAAGGCAGGATCCTTGTACATGCATGGCTTTAAATTCTTTCTCTCGTGGAGTTACCCTGCATTCTCTTACCCTAATGAATGACACAAGAAACACCTTTCATTCTACAAATACTATCATTTTACAAAGACTAATGATGAAAATTCCACAGCTTCCCCAAAGTTAAAATGTCAGACTAAAACACAGCTGGTTGTAGCTTATACTCCGGAAAGCTGTTTCTACTTATTTGTAGTTTAGACTTGAAAATAACCTTTTCCTATCTCCATTGATATAAAATCTACAACAAAGAATTAGTACATTGAGGAGCTGACCATTTTATTGACAGTTTCATCCATTCTGACAGAAGATTCTTTATAGACTCTCCACCCATAGCCCCAAGTCCTATATCAGGATGCCCCTGACTGAGACAGGTAGGGAGATGAGAAGGAGAACTTTCCTTTTATCGTATTTTCAAGTTGCTATGGAAACCTTGGTCCTGGAACCCCAAAACCTGTACACTTGTAGCTTAACAATTATGAGCAATTTGTCTATTATCTTGCCAGAATTATTCCTACTTTTTTCTCAATCCTATTGATTTTCTTTTCTTCTCTTGAACTTTCCCAGATCAGTTCAAATGGCCAATGGGCCACAGGAGCTGACTTTGTTTCCCAAATATTCTAATCTGTGAAATTCGTCTTCTGGGAAGTAGTTGAGCAGTGCTTTTAGAACTCTGGTTGAATGCCTCAGTTAAAATGTAACCCTTAACACTTCTGTATTGCTGGTGGGAATGTAAAATGGTCCAGTTGCTGTGGAAAACAATATGGTAGTTCCTCAAAAGATAAATATAGAATTGCCATATCAGGCTGGACGCAGTGGCTCACAACTCGAATCCTAGCACTTTGGGAGGCTGAGGCAGGAGAATTGCTTGAGCCCAGCTCGAGACCAGCCTGGGCAACATAGAAAGACCTTGTCTCTACTAAAAATATAAAAAATTAGCCCAGCATGGTGGCACATGCCTGAGGTCCCAGTTACTCGGGAGGCTGAGGCAAGAGGACCACTTGAGCCAGGAGTTCAATGTTACAGGGAGCAGAGATCACACCCCTGCACTCCGGTCTGGGTGACAGAGCAAAACCTCAAAAAAAAAAAAAAAAAAAAAAAAAAAAAAAAAAAAAAAGAGAGAGAGAGAGAATTGCCATATGATCCAGCAATTCCACTTCTTCCAATATAATCTTCCCATATATTGGAAGAATTGAAAGTAGGGACTCAGAACAGATATTCCTACACCACTGTTCATAGCCACATCATTCACAATAGCCAAAAGGTGAAGAGATCCTAACCAAGTATTCATCAATGGATGAATGGATAGACAGAACGTGGTGTATATATATATACAGAATGGAATTTTATTTAACCTTAGAAAAGAAGGAAATCCCGACACATACTGTAACATGGATGGACCTTGAAGACATTATGCTAAGTGAAATAAGCCAGACACAAAAGGACAGATATTGAATGATTCTACTTATGGGAGGTACCCAGAGTAGTCAGATTCATAGATATGGAAAGTAGAATGGTGGTTGCCAGGGGCTTGGAGGAGGAGGGAATGGAGAGTGATTGTTTAATTGGTTCCAAGCTTCAGTTTAGGATGATGAAAAGGTTCTGGAGGTGGATGGTGTTGATAGCTGTGCAATAATGTGAATGTATTTAGTGCCACTGGACTAACTGTACGCACACTTTAAAATGGTTAAAATGGCAAGTTTTGTATATCTTAGCACAATTTTCTTTACATGCCCAAACAATGTAGCCCCTAAATTGTGGAGATCACCCTAGAGGTGATCAAATAACAAATTAGTGCCGAATTAAGCAGCAAATATCTTCGATCACTTATTGTAACACTACTCTCCTTTCCTTTTTCTTTTCCTACCTCCACCCATCATCTCTTTCACACTTAAGAACAACAATCAGCGTGTGGCTTTCTTTGTTCCAGTCCCAACTTGTCTTCTTACCCTACCTCACCTTGGCTAATTGCCCACATTTCTATTATATCAGAGTTTTTTTGTTTGTTTCCCTTCTCACCCCCTTTTACCTTCACTAACTTGTCAAATTTTTATTCCTACCTGCAATCTCTCAAATGTGATGTAAAACTAACCTGAAATAATTCGTCTATTTTAGTTGAGACTAAAGACACCGAGTCTGAAAGTAAACTACTGAAGTCAATGCCCTCTTAAATTTCCTTCTGGATCTAATGCTGAAAGAAAACCAAAGCAAAACAAAACATTCTGCCCTTAACACATTGTAAAATGCACATCATATGGTCTGATGATAACTGATCTGACCAAAAAAAAAAGTCATCCGGTCTTTTTTAGACTCTAATGCAACATTTATGATCAATATCTCAATTATGTTTTGTTTCCAACTGCTAGAATGTTGGCGGAGATAATCCTTGGGCTTAATTTTTGTATAACTTGTACCTGCTCATTATAAAAGAAAAAAAAATAGTACTGATAAATAAAGCAAAGAAAAAGACCAGGCATTGCCTGTAATTCTATCCCCCAGAGGTAACCATTGCTAACACTTCAGTGTATATTCTGCCAGTGTGTTTAATTTTTTAAAACCAAGAAGAAAGGACTTTTTGGAGTCACATTTCAAATGAAAGGGACTGCTGTGTGCCTAGGGCCTGGGCAGAGACATTTGAGAAGAGATGTAAGGCACATATGTTTTCTCTGGCTTAGAAGAGCGCAAACAAACCATAAACAGTGTGATGGCTGGGGTCATGAACAGTTTATCTACCCTTTTATTTAGAGTGTCAAGGCAAGGGCATCTAAGTTCAATAGTGATAAGTTAAATTCCTACTGAATTGAGGCATCCCTTCCTTGCTGGCCAAGGGAGGTTTCTTTAGGTACTTTTATAAATTGATGGGCTTGGAAACCAAGAACGAGTATGGACCCAAAAGGTCACTGGGTCCAAATTCTCCTCCTAGGAAAACCATGTCTGAAGTGGTCAGCACCATTGGGCACGCTTTCTATCTTAAGTTATCATTAATGTAAATTCCACAAGGTCTCTGGGTTCCATATAAAATGTCTCTTATTGTCAAAAAGTCTCAGCCTGTGTTAATAAGTCTATTTAAGCTTATTTACTCACAGATGTCTTCTGTGGAGAAGACTAATCAGAACTTTTGTTCCCTGAGGCTAGTAAGCCATCCCTCAGCCTTCTCTTCACTGGGCTATTTAGATTGAACCATATGGAATGGCCAATATCACACCATTTTTGACCTTAAAAATAGCAAATGTACATACTTAGACCTAATAAATAACCCTAACTCTTCTTAACTTATTTCAGAGGTTCTTTATTTCTTTTGACAATTGAGGAGTTTTTCATCCCCCCTCTGGACCTTCTCCAATGTCTCTGTAGCCTTCTAGAATTCAGTGATTCATAGATGCATACTAGTGCCAGAACAATTGCTAACACTACAGAGAACTGTTGCAGACATACTTAACCATTCCCACTTTTTAAAATGTCAATTGGAATTTTTTAAAGTTAAAGACAGTAAATGAGAGAAGATCCAAGTTAAAACATACTCCCATGGGTTTAGGGCTAGAAATAGTATGGGGGAAAAAAAGAGATATTATCAAATAAATAAACAAAATTATGAGATTCCCTTGATCAATGATATCACTTTCTACTAGTTTAATATTTCATGACCAAGAAGATCCAATATGCCTATTTTTTCTTCCCTTCTCACCTTTAGCTCAACCATAAATTTCCAGCAACAGTGCACATGGCGCATCAAAAACCCACACCTGCTCTGGAAAAGGTTGTTCCACTGAAAAGGATCTACATTATTCAGCAACCTCGAAAATGTTAAGCCTGGATTTAAAACACAGCCGTCTGGCCAGCTGCCTCAAACATCTGACAGCTTAGCAAAAAGGGCCAAAGCTTTCCATAGGCATGCTGCACTTGCTTGGTAAATTAAACAGCTTTTGTATCTTCCCCTTTGACTTTAGGTAATAAAGCATCCAAACCTGTAAATCTAACACATCCCTGTGCCTCTTTTTGGTCCAGGTCAGAATCCCATTGATGTTTGCATGTGTAATTCTGTAGACTAAGTGAAGCATCCAGAATACCTGACTGTTCCATCCACCTCCCTGCATAAGCACTCTTCTTGATGCTGACCCTGAATTGTTCCACCCTCATTGAGTTCTCCTTGAAGGCAGAGGTTGGAGAGGAGTAGACTGGGCTTGGAAAAGGCCAATATCTAATGCAAACATAAGAAGTGACTCTTCTCAGTTTGTTTGTCTAAGGATGTTCAAGTTTTCACTTGAGGTGAAATGTCTTTTCCAGTTTCCCACATAAGTACATAGTTTGTTTTCAAGGCTTAATGTGGGAAAATGAAAAATTAAATTGATTACGAACATATTATTTTCTGCCAAGCAATCAAGGACAGAAGGTGGAGTTATAGCTTCAGTGGGAGAGTTGCTCAGGGCCTCCCAGAAAGCTCCAGAATAGGACATCGTGGTTGGGCTACAGAAGTTATTTTCACTGGAGGTGGGGTGGGAAAGAGAGTATTGCCATAACTAAGCTTGCACTAGCTCTTCTCCCCTCTACCACACACACACACACACACACACACACACACTTTTCATGAATTCACACATAAACAGTCAAGGGCATCCTCAGGTGACAGCTGGGGACCTCCATATCCTTTCCTCACAGAGGCTGGCTGTCACTCACTGCTTCACCATTCTGCACCTCCAGTTGAGAATGCTATTGGAGCACTAGCCCTTCTCTTTACCCAGGGAAGGGTGCCAGCACTTCAGTCCTTGATTGAACAGGTTGACAACTCTTGGAGTATGACCTGGTGCTGAACCTGTCTCTGATTCTTGGAAACAAGAGGCACTGGCTAATGCCCACTTGGATGTGGGGATGCATCCACCTCCTCCCCTCCATTTTTTGGCTCTTTTTCGGGAATAAGAGAATTGCTAGAGACAATAGCAGGCCTTCAGGCAATGCCAGCATGAACCAGTAAGACAGTTATTACCACCTCATTTTGGCTTAGCTCAGTTTCCAGTCCTCTGGGACTGTTGTTAGATATATCCAGGAAGATAACTGTTGTGAGGAAAATGGATGAAGTTCAAGGTCAGCCACTGTTTTGCAAGGGGACAGTAACACAGACCAGATGGTGGGTACAGTTTGGAACATTAGACTAACATTCAGGAGACGGAGATGCTACTACTGACCCTTACTGGTTCTGCAACCTTAAGCAAGCCACTCAACCTTTCCAATCCTTGCCAAATGGGCACAATAACACCTGACTCCCCAACTGAACCCTTTCAGTGTTGCATACTGCAAAGAAGATAAAATGACTACTGAGATTGGTAAAAGCTAATTAAAGAGTACTGGTGAGAGCTAAATGGTGCTGGGATGCCTATCCTAGAAGCTGCCAGAACTAGAGTAATAGTAGAACTCTATTAAGCTGAGACTAGAACAGGAAATTCAGAGAAAAGCTGAAGATTTGGGACTGGATGGAGGCAGGAAGGAAACATGGGGAGGGAGTAATAAGAGAAATGAGAAACACAGATGGTGGCACTGCTAGATTTGCCTTTCTTTAGGGTGATATGAGGGCCAGCCACCCAAAGGAAGTGAGACGGGAGGAAGGGTACCATTTTCTCTGTCTAGAGACGAGGGATGTACTGTGGGGGAAGGGAGGCTGCTCGAAGGGAGCCTATGCAGTGAGGACCCACGCATGAATTTAGGTCTACAATTATAGTCATTTAAATCACCAAGTCACAGGAAGTCAGAAGTTTGGTACGAGCTTCACATCTGAAAGGAAATTGGAATTCCCTTAGCTAATGTAGCAGCAGAAGAAGGTCCAGGAGAGAATTCTGTGGTGATATGGAGGCACGTGCAAGAGCTGCCCACCGTCCTTCCTGAGGAAGACAGCCCAGCGTGGATGTGCTGTGGCTCCGCTCAGGAGCCCTCACCCATGGGTCATGGGCCCAGCAAAGGCCATGACGAGGAGGAGGGGCTGCCGTGGGCTGGGAATCCACTGGCAGATAACTTTCTTCAGCTCATTTGAGTTCCGTTCACCAGATTCTATGCTAGGCACAGGGACATGAAGATGAATAAGACACAGCCCCTGTCCACCAGGATCTCTCAGACCAAAGGGAAATGGACACCCAACAAATCAATAACAAGGGAGAGTATAGATGCAGCTTGGTGGGGGCCGGGGTCATGCTGTGGATGAGGCTCAAGAACTCACCCGAAGGTCACGTGCAGGCCAAAAAAAACCATGGTGGCTGTGGAGACCAATAACTCATGTGTGGATCTTTAATAAACAGACATTCCCTAAGCTTATTACAAAATCTTCAAACATACACAAAAGTTGAGTGAATATTATATTGAACCCTCACGTACCCATCACAGGGCTTCAACAACGTGGACCATCTTGGTTTGGCCACAGCATCTGGCCGCCTACTTCTTTGCTCTTTTCCCTCTCTCCTTCTGGGTTACTTTGGAGTGAGGCCTAAACCTCATATCATTTCATCTAGAGATACTTCAGTACGTTATCTCCAAAAGACAAGCCCTCATGTGCTTGCGCTCTCTCTCTCTCTCTCTCTCTCTCTCACACACACACACACACACACACACACACATCTCTTTTTCCTTCTGTAAACTGAATTTTCACCAAGATTGAGGAGAATCTTTCCCCACAGAAGGGAGATCGGCATTGCTAGCTATGCTAGTCACAAGAGCCGAAACAAACAGAAGACCCCCCACTGAGCCAGGAACGCTGAGAGAGCAGGTACAGTTCGGAGAGTAGATGATGAAGCTGGCCTTCAGGTCAAAGGAGGGAACCAGGAAACACAAAGTTGCTGAGGGCAAACAACAGGAAGAAAATGACAGGCAAAACTAGGTCTTGCCAAGGAAAAAGATGTAGAGAACACTTAGAAATAGCTATTTCTGAGATCACTCAAAAAAACATACAGTAAGAGAGGAACAAAGGATGATAAATTATTGGCAGGAAAAACTAAAATCAATTTATCCAACAAACACTTGCCAGGTTTCTCCTGTGTGATAGGCTTCGTTTAGATAGATGCCAAGTCAAGCAATATATGCCTGGCATTTGACATGTCGTGTTTTATCTGTTTTATTTCATGCATTCATTCATTCATTCATTCATTCATTCATTCATTCATTTTGAGACAGGGTCTTACTCGGTCGTCCAGGCTGGTGTGCAGTGGCGCAATCATGGCTCACTGTAGCCTCAATCTCCCTGCTTCAGATGATTCTCCCAAGCTGCTGGGACCACAGGTGTACGCCACCACACCCATGCCTGGCTAATTTTTTATTTCCTGCAGAGACAGCGTTTCCCCGTATTGTGCAGGCTGGTCTCAAACTCCTAGGCTCAAGCGATCCTCCCACCTCAGCCTCCAAAAGTGCTGGATTACAGGCATGAGCCACTGTACCTGACCTGAGCTATGTTTTGTTTTAAAGAATGTCTAGATGTCATCTGGTGTCACCGCCCCCTTCAGAATAAGATTGGCTCAAATTCCCATATTGTCCCCAGTGGATATTTAAAGCCCTCTCCAAGATGTGTGTAAATTCCCAGGAGGGTTACACTGGTATGGTTACCTCTGATTTTCAGTGAATTCGTTCATTACTTGCTGTCCCTGTGCCCTCACCACCCTGATCCGGACCCAGCTCTTTTCCATGATTTCCCTAAAAGTCTTCTTCAGTGGGTGGCAACATTTACTGAAGACTTGGTAGAGCATTTACATCATGGTAACCAGACGACATCCTGTAGAACGTCTGCTACCCTCATTCTGTTTGTGGGTCCTTCCACCCACTTCCCACTGCCACCCCCACTGCACCCCACCCCAGGACTTCATTCACTGCTCATGTCACCTGGGGCAGCCTCCATCTTGTTGGAAGTGTTCCCCTCTCCTATTCTCCTTTCCCTCACTTTTCTTCCCTTACCCTGTTCAGTTTCAAATCAGCAATTCAGCTACTTCTCTGGTTGTTGGACTCCTGGAAAACCATGTCACCTTACCCCAAGATAGTCTCCTCACACTCAAACAGCTCTGACACCAACGGTCAGGATGTCAACATTTTTGTCCAAATATGATAGAACAGATGAACAATGAATTCATTAGAACAAAGGAAGTGATAGACAACTGGAGGCAAGAGAAATGAGAAGCCAAAGGAAAAGGAAGAGAAGTTTCAAATAAAATCTTGAAGGCCTGAAAGAAATACACGCACAAAATTAGGGCAAGCGGAGCTTCCACTAAAAAATATATAAGACAGAATTTTAAACATGGTTTTCCATACAGTATTTCATGGAATTGTCACAAGAATTCTGAAAGATGATAGCTATTATTATCCTATTATACTGATGGGGAAAATGAGCCTCTGGGAAATTAAGAGATTCCTTAATGTCTTATAGTTTGTTAAGTAGAGAAATTTATCTGGGGCTCTCTTAATCCCAAATCTAGAGCTATCTCTGCTACCCCATAAGAAAATAGGTTGGAGCTGAAGCTTAGAAGTATCCAAACAGAGAGGATCGAGATGTAATTTTGACTTAGGAAATAGAGATGAATTTGAAGAGAGAATTCTGTGTATGAAAGAACTGATGTGGGATTCATCGAATACCTCAATAGGGCAAGAGCCACACAAACACAGCTTCTCAAATTTTTTTTGAAAGGTGCTATGGTTTGAATGTCTGTTTCCTCCAAAGCTCATGTGGAAATGTAACCTCCAATGTGGCAGCGTTGAGAGGTGGGGCCTTTGAGAGGCGATTGGGTCAAGAGGGCTCTGCCCTTCTGTATGGATTAATGCATTCAGGGATTAATGGATTAATCCGTTATCATGGGAATAGGCCTGGTGGCTTTATAAGGAGAAGAAGGGAGGCCTGGCTTAGCATGCTCAGCCCCCTCCCCATGTGTGATGCTCTGCACCACCTCGGGACTCTTCAGAGAACCTCCACCAAAAAGAAAGGGCTCCCAGATGTGGCTTCTCAACCTTGGATTTCTCAGCCTCCATAACTGTAAGAAATACATTTCCTCTCTTTATAAATTACCCAGTTTCCGGTATTCTGTTGTAAGTAACAGAAAACAGACTAAGACAGATATAATGTGAAAGCTTGAAAGATCATGGAAGTGAACTGGGTTTGGAGAAAAGATCAAATGTACAGGATGAGCCTTCGAAAGACAAATAAAAGATAAAAGGGAACTTTGCACAGGACACCTCTCCTGTGTACAGCAAAAGACATGAGGCTGGGGAACATGTCAAGTGAGGCTTGGGAAAGGAGCTAGGGTAGGGGAAAGATGACCTTGCACTGAAGTATTCATTACAGACTGTAAGGTGTAGTAACAGACATCTGAATGTTTCCTACAATGGCTTTGCAAATGAGTCTAAATCATTGCAGAAGCATGTTTTAAATGACCTGATGCCTACTTTATGAGCAAGTGTATTACAGGACCTCTGGTCCGAGTTCACACTGGGATTTTTAACCCATCAACAGTGCCATACTCTATCTCAGAGATCTATGAGAAAAGAAGGGAGGAGGACTTGTAGAAATGTTCCTCATGAACAAAATTTCATGGTAGTGTGAAAACAGAAAAATGAAAGAACCGAGTCATTGTAAGCTTGCTAAAGTTATGAAAATAGCCAGAATCATATCTATATTAGAACAGCCATTGATCATAAATAAAATAATTTAGGTCAACACTGTGAATGCAGAAGAATTTTTTTTTCTTTTTTAAAAGGTCTATCAGTTATTCAAGTTAAAGAACCATTCAAGTGGAGAGAAGAATATTCATTTAGCTGCCCATGCTAGCCATTTGAATATGGCAGGATTGAAAGGATCGTAAGCAAAAACGCTAGAGGTCATAAAATGTAAAGTGCAGGATTTTGTCATCTCTGTGTACACGATGAAGAGATTGAAATTAATTTCTAAAAACGCAGGAAATTGGGTAGAAGTGAAGAAGAACAGAAGTCCTGCTCCCCTTTAAAGATTTCAGAAAAATGAAACATTTTCTTTAACAAATAAAGAGAGTTTTCCAAAGGAGTATAGCCAGAGGCTTTTAAGGATAAAATAGATATTGCTGCAGAAGTGTTTAAGAGACAGCACAGTTAAATAAAATGGAGGTGAAGACACTGGAGCAGAAATAGCGAAATTGAAGACCAGATGAAACAGAATGGGGAGGATGAGAGCAGAAAAGGTCAGGCAAGAACAAAAACACTCTCGCCAGAAACCTGAGGTCTGGGAGACGAGTGAGGACTGTCACAAGATTAAAATGGACAGAATAAGAAGGCACCAGAAGAGAACCTTGAGATAATGGAAAGGTTTAACCAAACGTATCAAGTGCAAAGAAAGATTGAGTGGCCAGCTTGGCTGTGGGCTGACGAAGAAACAAGCAATCTGACAGCGGACATCATGGGTCAAGTGGCTCTAAGTGAGCGGGTTTTGAAGGAAGGAAGCACCACGGGTCTGGCAGGCGCCTTGCGTAGTTCTATCAGGCGTTTAAGAACTGAGCAAAGCACTGTTTTCCATGACAGACACTTGAGAGGAAGGTGGAGTGTCCTGTATAGTAAAACAAGGAGCTGGTGATATTTCCAAAAAAAACAGAAGGTGGATGCTGGGAACTAGAGGTCAGTATCTTTACAAACTTGTAGTAGGAGACTTTGTAGCAGAATGCTAGACAAAGGTTTTTTTTAAAAGTTTTCCGGACTGGTGTGAAATGACAAACATGTCAGGGGCTTAGCAGGGATAATCAACAGTGGGGGTGGGGGCGGGGGTGGGAGAGGGGGATGGTCCCTGACCACACAAGCATTTGTAAAAAAAAAAAAGAAAAGAAAAAAGAAAAAAGCCTTTTTGCTGTGTCTCCAAGGAATAGCCATTTGACCTCCCTTTTCCAATTCCTGAAACACACCAAAGGGGCTGGAGTAGCACAAATCAGTCTATTTTTATCAGGCAAGAAAGAATGCCCAATACTGCCATATCTTTTTGTTCTTTTCGAAAGCAATCTGAAATATAGGTTTTGTGTGAAATCTTCTGAATTTGATACGTTGGTTCAACTTTCTTATGTTTATTTATTTATTTATTTATCATTTATTCTTTTTTTTTTTTTTTTTTTTTTTTTTTGAGACGGAGTCTCGCCCTGTTGCCCAGGCTAGAGTGCAGTGGTGCGATCTCACTGCAAGCTCCGCCTCCCGGGTTCAAGCCATTCTCCTGCCTCAGCCTCCTGAGTAGCTGGGACTACAGGTGCCCGCCACCTCGCCCGGCTAATTTTTTGTATTTTTAGTAGAGACAGCATTTCACCGTGTTTTCCTGAACTCGCAATCCGCCCGCCTCAACCTCCCAAAGTGCTGGGATTACAGGCGTGAGCCACCGCACCTGGTCTTTTACGTTTATTTTTACCATACACTGTGCAAACAAACAGTTGAGTTTGCATGTTCAATTTGGCCAATGGGCCACCGTTTCGTATATGCCGGGATTTTCACGCCGAGCCTTCACAACCGTCCTACGTTCCTGATGACCTGAGGGATGTAAGGGCAGGGCTTGCCTCTCTTGCAGGGGGGATGCAAGGAAATAGTTAATAACCTTAGAATTTGGCAAGAAGTAGGATGTGAAGATGAAAAGGAAATGGCCTACTTTAAGCAGAGCCCGGTTTTAGTTTCCGCAGGTGGTAGCATTCCGGCAGTTACTGAAGGTTTACATCAGCACTGACAAAATAATACACAAGGTCATAAAAATAAAAATAAAAAACAGAGAAATCTGGCAATACGGATGGTATGGATGGATGAAGAGGCTAGGCCCATGAAGATTTCTGCTTCAAGGTTTGGAGGGTGTAGAATAATAGCTATCATTTGCTGAGAATTTACTGTGTGCCAGAGGCTGTCCATTATATTTAATCTCTAATATTTACAACAACCCCTTTTACAAATGCTGAAGAATTATTCAGAGGAGTTAAGGCGTACAAACCCAGGTCCCTGGGCGTTTATGCTTTCTTCTTTAACTGGAAATCTTTCCATTACTTTTTTTTGCCAAAATATTCATTGCAACACTATTCATGTGTTTAAAAAGCCAACAAATAGTCAAATAATTCCACTCCTAGATATATAACCAGGAAATAAAACACATATCCACACAAAAATTTGTACACAAATGTCACAGCAGATTTATTCATAATAGCCAAAAATTAAAAACAACTCAGATGTCCATCAACTGACAAACAGGTAAAAAAGATGTAGTATCTCTATACCCTGGCATATTACTTGACAATAAAAAGGAATGAAGTGCTGATTCATGCTACAACATGGATCAATCTTGAAAACATTACGCTAAGTGAAAGAAGCCAGTCACAAAAGACCACATATTGTTCTATTTACATAAAATGTCCAGAATAGGCAAAACTATACAGGTAGTGAGTAGAAGTGGTTGCCTAAGACTGAGGGACAGGGAGAGTTGGAAGTTGCATTTTTAACCCTAAATATTAATAGTATAGGGTTTCTTTGAAGGATGCTGAAGATGTTCTCAGATTGATTATACTGATGGTGGCACAACTCTGAAAATACTAAAAACCATTGAATTATACACTTAAATAAGTGAAATTGTATGATACATCAATTATCTCAATAGAATTGTTACAAAAAAAAAGATATAAAGAGAATATTGGTTTTGAAATATCTGTTCCACGTCATGAAACACAAATTATTACATAATAAAGGTTGGCACCAATTTTATATTCTGACTTCTTCACCAACCCAAACTGTAGTCCAATCCCCAGGCTTGTGGCCCTCAATATTGGGGCTTGGCTACACCTCGGGCCTTAGACTATCCAGGGCATAAGCATTTTGTGTGTGTGTGAAACAGGGTCTCACTCTGTCATCCAGGCTGGAGTGCAGTGGTGCAATCACAGCTCACTGCAGCCTCCACCTCCTGGGCTCAAGTGATCCTCCCACCTCAGCCTCCAAAATAGCTGGGGACTACAGGTGTGAGCCATCACACCCAACTAATTTTTTAATTTTTTGTAGAGACAAGGTCTCCCCATGTTGTCCAGGCTGGCCTTGAATTACTGGGCTCAAGTGATCCTCCTGTCTCAGCCTCCCAAATTGCTGGCATTACAGGCATGAACCACTGTGCCTGGCCCTTACATAAGAATTTCACATACAGTATCTCATTTACTTCCATGACAGCCCCACAAGAAGGGTATTATTATCATTCCCATGGGAAGGATGAGGAAATGCTTAGTGAGACTGCATCATTTACTAAGCAATGAGGTTGGTATGTGGCAGAGTCAGGGTGCAAAACCAGACAGCTGAATGTCACAGCCTGGACTTTCCACGCAAAACCCCACATGCTCATACGCTGTTGGTGGGATTGTAAATTGGTACATATTAACTTTCTGGAGGGTAATTTGACAGGGTGTGTCAAAAGTTATTTGAAAACCCATACTTTTTAACCCAGCTACTCTACTTCTAAAAATTTTCTATAAAAATTACTGGACAAGTAAATAAAGATATATATGCAAATATAAGGATGTTCATCAAGGTATTGTGTGTATATATATATATAGCAATAGCCAATTTAAAAAACTTTTTAAAGAAAAATTTGTATTTCTGTCCACAAAGGATTGGCTAAATTATAGCCCAGCACATCCCTCTGGCAGTGTAGCTGAGCTCAGGAAAGGTATGTTCTGTGGATTAGCATCTGGGGAGAGCAGGAGGGGTCAGGAGAATAGGAAGGAAGAACCCTTCAAACCAGGTCACGAGGCCCAGCCTGGGCTGATGTATGTGTCACACTCTTGGAAAGGTCACCTCCTCACCACCATCCCAGTCTTCACCAGGATTGTAGAGCAGTGTCTATTAATGACAGAACCATTCTTCAATGTCATTTACCCAAAACATATCATCTAGCATTAATCTATTCATAGAATGTTTCTGAAATATTTTTAAGCTAGTTTTAGGGGCCGGGTAAGGTGACTCATGCCTGTAATCCTAGCACTTTGGGAGGCCAAGGAGGGTGGATTGCCTGAGTTCAGGAGTTTGAGACCAACCTGAGCAACACGGTGAAACCCCGTCTCTACTAAAATACAAAAAAGAAATTAGCTGGGTATGGCGGCATGTGCCTGTAGTCCCAGCTACTTGGGAGTCTGAGGCGGGAGAATTGCTTGAACCCTTGAGGTGGAGGTTGCAATGAGCCAAGAACGCACCACTGCACTCCAGCCTGAGCAACAGAGCAAGACTCCATCTCCAAAAATAAAAATAAAAATAAACTGGTTTGGGGGCTGCAAAATACTATCTCATAGTAGTTAAAGCAGCCACGTAAGACTCTGGGTCTTCGCCAGAGCCACAGGGACTCTGTGGAAAGGAAAGCCCCCTTTCCTTCCTTAGACCTTCCATGCTTACCTCCACCTCCATATTTCTCCTCTTTCTCCAACAGGAACAAGCTCAGCTGGGAGTGAGCAATGAAAGGCAGGTCCAGCCCTTTCACCATGGCTGCAGTTGGAAGCAAACAAGTGAATTTGACACAAGGTGATATATATACATATATATATATAGAGAGAGTTTTGTTTTGTTTTGTTTTTTTGTTTTGAGACACAGTCTCGCTCTGTCACCTGGGCTGGAGTGCAGTGGCACAATCTCAGCTCACTGCAACCTCCAACTCCCGGGTTCAAGCGATTCTTCTGCCTCAGCCTCCCAAGTAGCTGGGACTACAGGCACGCACCACCATGCCTGGCTAATTTTTGTATTTTTAGTAGAGACAGGGTTTCACCATGTTGGCCAGGCTGATCTCAAACTCCTGACCTCAAACGATTTACCCACCTTGGCCTCCCAAAGTGCTGGGATTACAGGTGTGAGCCACTGCGCCCAGCCTATATATTTTTAATTACTTTTAAACAAGGTGTAGTTGAGGAATCTTCTTCCAACTTCATGACTGAACTATAATGGGAGCCTGTGCAACATTTTCATTAGGACTTAAGGGAAGCTACAGACTTTTAGAAATTAATGGCTTGATTTTACCAAAAGGAAGATGAAAAAACTCTCTAGAGACTGATGAATGGATGCCATTAAGAGTGTTTGATGAGCTCCACAGTGACACACCCAATTCACTTCCTCACCTATAACAGTAGATTGCCCAATGGCCATTTTGTACAATATAAAAGTTCAGATTGATCTTGTTTAGGAAACATTTGTTTCCACAAAAAAACTCTTGTTCGTATTGCATCACCATAAATTCATGAAGTGGGTAACTATGCAATGGTTACATTTTTAGAAAATACATACTGAAACATTTAGGTGTAGAGGATCCAGAACCTCAGATGGTTCAGATACAGTATGAGAGAGAGAGAGAGAGAGAGAGAGAGAGAGAGAGGAAGCGCATGTGGGATAAAATGTTGATGACAGGGAATCTGGTTAAGGGCATATAAATCTTTTTTTTTTTTTTGGAGACAGGGTCTCACTCTCATTGCGCAGGCTGGCAGCTCACTGCAGCCTTGACCTGCCAGGCTCAAGCAGTCCTCCCACCTCAGCCTCCAGAGTAGCTGGGAACACCATGTGCATCACCACATCAAGCTAATTTTTATATTTTTCATAGAAATGGGATCTTGCTGTGTTGGCCAGGCTGGTCTTGAGCTCCTGGGCTCAAGTGAGCCATCTGTCTAGGCTCCCAAAGTGCTGGGATTACAGTTGTAAGCCATTGCACCCAGAGGGCATAGAGATCTTTATGCTATTTTTATTTTTATAATATTTTTAAAATTTTGAAATCATGTTTACTATTTGGGTGACAGAATGGACTATTTGGGCTTTCAACAGAAGCCCAAACCTCAGCATTACGCAATATATCCACGTAATAAACCTGCGCATATACCCCAAATCTAAAATTTATTTATTTATTTGTTTAATTTATTTGTTTATTTTGAGATGGAGTCTCGCTCTATTGCCCAGGCTGGAGTGCAGTGGCATGAACACAGCTCACTGTAACCTTGAACTCCTGGGCTCAAGTGATCCTCCCACCTCAGCCTCCCAAAGTGCTGGGATTACAGGCATGAGCCACCATGTTCAACTGAAATTTTTTTTTTTTAAGGAAAAAAATAAAATAAAACTTGCCATCATTTCTAAATCAAGTGCTAAACATTAAAAAAGACTCTCTAAGCCAAAAGCTAAGAATATATTGATGCTTCTCAAATGGTAACAAGGCACCCTGAGGATATTAATGTAATGCCTACATCTGACATTTTTTTTATAGTTATTTTAAATAGAAAATACACTTAGATGAATGAAAACTCTGAACACTATGGAAAGGTAGGAACTGAGAACTGTCATTCCTTCCCATCCCCATCAACTCCATTGCTCTCACACTCTACAGGTAACCATATTTATTCATTTCTGGTTTCTCTTTCCAGTGACTACTTATGCAAATACAAACAAATATGAATATATATTATTCCCCTCCCTCCTTTATACGCAAAATGAGGCATGCTGTACCCACCCTTCTGTGCTTTGGTTTGGTCACCTAGCAGTATATCCCTTTAGGATGTCATCCCTGCCTGTAGAAAGGTGAACATAATTGCTGCTTCTATTTATTCACACAGAGAGTGTGCCCAAGCCTGATACCTGGCTCTGGATTAAATGAACTGTGCTTTGCATTTGCACTTCACAGCTGGCTAGAAAACCAACTCCTACAGTTGTCAAAGGTCAAGTTCAGAATGTCTAGACACTTTCTTAAATATTCCGACTCGTTTTGAACTTCAAGGAAAAATGATACTTCAAATATTTTTCTTGAAAGAACACGGAGAAGATGGGCTGGCCACAGAGTTTACTTACATTTTCATGATTCCTTTTTTAAATGCCTCACTCGGGGAATTTTCAGACAATCTTTGTTTTGTATTCCTGCCCTTTGTTATACATGGCTGCAACCCAGAACTGTCAGAGGAGATTAAGTTTATAAGAGAAGAGTTTCTAAATTTTTGAAATATTATGACTAAGTGAAATCATTTTTTTTTTCTATCTGCAATGCAGTTTAGCTCAGCTCAACAGACATTTACTGGGCCTTGTGCAAACCACTGAGCTTTAATAGATGAATGAGACATTGCTCCTGGCCTCAGATGAACACAAATAATTTCTCTTTAATGTGGAAACTGCTATGGTACACAAGCAGGCACAGGCTGCTACAGGAGGACAAAAGAAGAGTGCTGAGCCCTGCCTCATTAGAGAAAATGAGCTAAGTCATGAAGACCAGTAAAAGCTGAACAGAAAAAGAAGGGCAGGAGCAGCAGAAGCAAAGGTCGTGAAATTTCATGAACACGCAAAGGTAACTACTATAGGTGGGAAAGTAACAAACCATTTGAGCATCATTAGAGTCCACAGCAGAAGACATGGCTGCAAAAGGGAGAGCCTTGTATGGCCTGCCAGGGAGTTTGGACTTGAATCTAAGCAGTGGTTAAAAAAAGGACCTTGGTCAGGTTTCCTTTCAGAAGGCTCATCTTGGCTTTGATATGGAGGATGAATGTGGGAAGGGATAAATCTACAGGCAGAGAGACATAGAGGCCAAAAGGAGGAAGCGTATTTGAGAAAGGTTTGGGCAGCAGACACTGCAGGGCTTGATGATTGCTGGTCTGTGTGTGGGAGGAGTCCAGGAGAATCCTTGGTCCTGACTCATGTGACTCAGGGAATGATGGGACCATTTATTTATTTATTTATTTATTTATTTGAGATGGAGTCTTGCTTTGTCACCCAGGCTGGAGTGCAATGGTGCAATCTCGGCTCACTGCAACCTCTGCCTCCCAGGTTCAAGCGATTCTCCTGCCTCAGCCACCCGAGTAGCTGGGATTACAGGCGCGCGTCACCACGCCCAGCTAATTTTTGTATTTTCAGTAGGGGCGGGGTTTCACCATTTGACCAGGCTGGTCTTGAATTCCTGACCTCAGGTGATCCACCCACCTCAGCCTCCCAATGTGCTGGGATTACAGGCATGAGCCACCACACCCGGCTGATGGGGCCATTAAAGGAATCAGGGAAACACAGCAGGAGGGAAAGGATGATGGGTTCTGTTTGAGTCCTGTTGACTGTGAGCGTAGCAGGCAGATGCAGCTATGAATCCGATGATCAGAGGAGAGTTCTGGTATGAAAAATACATATTCAAGCATTATATTAGTTTCCTGAGACTGCTGTAACAAATTACCACAAATTTAGTAGCTTAAAACAACATAAATTTATTCTCTTACGATTCTGGAGGTGAGAAGTCTAAAATTAGTCTCACTGAGCTAAAGTCAAGGTGTCAGCAGGGTTGGTTCCTTCTGGAGGCTCTACGGGAGAATCCTTTTCCTTGCCTTTGCTCCGAGAGACTGCCTGCATTCCTCAGTTTCTGGTCCTTAATCCGTCTTCAAAGTCAAGAGTGCAGCGTCTTGCTTCTGTTGTCACATAGCTTTCTTCTGTAGTCATGCCTCCCTCTGCCTCCCTTCTATCAGGACACGTGTGATTACATTGCACAGATAATCCAGGATAATATTCCCATCTGAAGATCACAACTGCACATTTTGCTCGATAAGGTATTATTCACAGGTTCCAGAGATTAAGACCTGGGCATCTTTGGAAGCCATTATTCAACCTACTATGTGTTGATAGCATAAAGTTACTGAGAGTAGATACAACGGATAAGGTGAACATGTATGGAGAGAAAAGCATGAGATCAAGACCAGAATACTGGAAATACCAAAGTTAGAAGAGTGAGCACTGGACTAGGCATGGTGGCTCATGCCCATAACCCCAGCACTTTGGGAGGCCGAGGTGGTGAATCTCTTGAGCCCAGGAGTTTGAGAGCAGCCTGGGCAACACAGTGATACCCTGTGTCTACAAAGAAAATAAACAAAATTAGATGGGCATGGTGGCATGTGCCTGTAGTCCCAGCTACTTGGAAGGCTGAAGTGGGAGGATCACTTAAACCCAAGTGGTTGAAGTTGCAGTGAGCCAAGATCATGCCACTACCCTACAGTCAGGGAAACAGAATAAGACCCTGTCTCAAAAACTAATAATAATTGACTGGGCGTGGCAGCTTACGCCTGTAGTCCCAGCACTTTGGGACACCAAGGTGGGTGGATCACTTGGGTTCAGGAGTTCAAGACCAGCCTGGCCAACATGGTAAACCCCGTCTCTACTAAAAATACAAAAAATTAGCCAGGCCTGGTGGCACATGCTTGTAATCCCAGCTACTCGGGAGGTTGAGGCAGGAGAATTGCTTGGACCTGGGAGGCAGAGGTTGCAGTGAGTTGAGATGGCGCCATTGCACTCCAGCCTAGGTGACGAGAGCGAAACTCCATCTCAAATAATAATACTAATTTTTTTTAAGGAGTGACCATTGGAAGAAGGAACCCAAAGAAGATGGAGAAGGAAGGCTGACCAAGGGGAGCACCAGGAAAGAACTGGTGTCATGGAGGCGAAGAATGGAGAGTTACAGGGAGTGGCGGCAGGTGACATTGAGTAAACCACCTAGAGGTCCCCAGGGCTGCAGGTGACATTGAGTAAACCACCTAGAGGTCCCTGGGCATCTTTTCCATGGTTGTTTCAGTGAAGTGCAAGGGGTAGAAATCAGATGGCAGTGCTGGGTGCGGTGACTCACGCCTGTCATCCCAGCACTTTGGGAGGTTAAGCCGGGCAGATCACAAGATCAGGCAATTAAGACCATCCTGACTAACACGGTGAAACCCCATCTCTAATAAAAATACAAAAAAATTAGCTGGGCATGGTGGCAGGCACCTGTAGTCCCAGCTACTTGGGAGGCCGAGGCAGGAGAATGGCATGAGCCCAGGAGGTGGAGCTTGCAGTGAGCCTAGATCACGCCACTGCACTCCATCCTGGGCAACAGAGCAAGACTTCGTCTCAAAAAAAAAAAAAAAAAGAATAAAAGACATCAGATGGCAGCAAATAGCAGTCATGGGCAATGAGGACAGATGGACCACCTTTTCAACAAGCTGGCTAAGAAGAAAAGAAAAGAGGCATGATGGCAACTACAAAGAAATGCAGACTCAACAAAGGAAGCAATTTTGTGTTGTTCTGCTTTGTTTCTAAGAAGACGTGAGTTTGGAGCATGCTTGTAGGCTGAAAACAAAGAGCGCATGGATTGGGAGAGGCTAAAGATTTATGCGGAAAAGAGTCACTGAAAGAACAAATTTCCGAAAGAGGCTGATGGGTAGGAATTCAAAAGCTCAGATCACTGAAATTTAAAATATGCCTATCCTTTGATGCAGTTTCTCAGAATTTATCTTCCAAGAAAAAAATTTTTTAAAGAACTTATAAAAATGTTCACATAAGGAGGAAAAATTGTACAATATTGTTCAAAGGCAAAGAGATAGATGTATGTACAGGAGTATTCAATGCAGTATCACTAGTAATAGGGAAAATTTGAAACAATTCACATATCTATCAGAAAAGATTAGTTAAGCTATGGATTACAGAATTGCTTTAAAGTCTTGCAGTGGAAAGGTCTCCCTCATAGTATATGATTTCCAGACGTAATAAAAGGAAGCTGTTACAGAATTGATAACAAAAGTATACAGACTCTATAGACTCCACAAATAAGTCTGGGAAAAAACAGTTCTAGTCCACCTAATATATAAAAAAACTCCTTCAAATTTTTTTTTATTATTATTTTTTTATTTTTGGAGACAGAGTCTCCTTCCATCCCCCAGGCTGGAGTGCAATGGCGTGATCTCAGCTTACTGCAACTTCTGCCTCCCAGGTTCAAGTGATTCTCCTACCTCAGCCTCTTAAGTAGCTGGGATTGCAGGCACCTGCCACCACACCCGGCTAAGTTTTTGATTTTTAGTAGAGACAGGGTTTCCCCATGTTGGCCAGGATGGTCTCGAACTCCTGACCTCAGGTGATCCACCAGCCTTGGCCTCCCAAAGTGCTGGAATTACAGGTATGAGCCACCACACCAGCCCAAATTCATTTTTTAAAATAACAGCCTAATAGAAAATATGGGCAAAAGCTAGAAACTGGCATTTCATAGATAACAAACTAGAACAACTAATATATATATATATTTTAATAATCAACCTCATTAAGAATGAAAGCTATGTAAATCAGATCCTTCACTTTGTCAATAAGATTGAGAAAAATTAGAAAGGTTAATATGTGTTGTTGGTAAGAAAAACACTCCAATAAAGATTGATGGAGCTTAAACATATACATTTGCAGAGAGCAATTTGGAAGTGCTTATCAAATTCTTTTTATTTGTATAAAAATAAAAATATTTATGGGGTGCAAGTATAATTTTGTTACATACAGAGATTGTGTAGTGGTGAAGTCAGGGCTTTTAGGGTATCCACCACCCAAATCCACAGTTTTAAATGTACGTTTTCACTCAGCAGTTCTACTGCTAAGAATCTATCTATACATTAACAAGAAATTATGAACCAGTATGTATTTTACCTGTTCATACTTTTTACATGCTGGAACAGTGAAAAATTGGACATGACCTGATTGTTCATTAAGGGAAGAACAGTTAAATACATTATATAGAAAGTATGTAACGGAATACTGGGCAGCAATTAAAAAGAAACAGTTAGATCTAGATGTAGTAAGTTACAAAGAAAAGGATTTACCTGAGGTCAGGAGTTCGAGACCAGTTTGACCAACATGGAGAAACCCCATCTCTACTAAAAATACAAAATTAGCTGGGTGTGGTGGTGCATGCCTGTAATCCCAGCTACTCAGGAGGCTGAGGCAGGAGAATCACTTGAACCCGGGGGGAGGAGGTTGCAGTGAGCCGAGATTGCACCATTGCACTCCAGTCTGGGCAACAAGAGCAAAACTCTGACTCAAAAAAGAAAAAAGAAAAAGAAATGGATTTATAATATTTAAGTAAACAAGAAAAGAAATAGCTACATTCCAGGATTCCAGGTATAGCATGATTCCATTTCCAAGAACAAAAACCATTTCTATATACTAGACAAAATAAGGATTTAGTAACACACACATCAACATGGAGGACTCTCCAATGGATTATGCTAGGGGGAAAAAGCCATGGCTCCATGGTGGCTCAGGCCTGTAATCCCAGCACTGTGAGAGGCTGAGTGGATCACTTGAAGTCAGGAGTTCGAGACCAGCCTGGCCAACATGGTGAAACCCCATCTCTACTAAAAATACAAAAATTAGCTGAGTATGGTGGCACACGCCTGTAATCCCAGCTACTCAGGAGGCTGAGGCAGGAGAATCGCTTGAACCTGGGAGATGGAGGTTGCAGTGAGCCAAGATCGTGCCCCTGCACTCCAGCCTGGGCAACAGAGTGAGACTCGGCTGAAAAGGCTAGACGTTGTATGATTCCATTCATATGGTCCTCTAAAAAAAGCAAAACTATAGGAACAGAAAACAGATCAATGGTTGCCAGGGCTGGAAGTCAGGGAGCGGGTGACTGTAAAGGGACACAAAAAAAGTTTCTCATTGTTATGGAAATGTTCCATAACTCAATTATAGCTTTGGTTGCACAATTATATGTATTTTTACAAATTCATAGAACCGTACACTACAAATGGTGAGTTTTACTGTATGTAAATTACACATCAATTAACCAGACTTTAAAAAAAGTTTGTAGAGATTCCCAGTAAGCTGTTAATAATAGTTAGCCCTTGGAGAATAGGAGTGGGAGTATAAGAACAAAAAACGTCTTTCATATTTTACACTTCTGCATAATCTGTATTACTTTTAGTAAGTACATACTACTTTTTGGCAATTTTTAAAAGGTTTTAATAAGTATGACATACTCAATGCATGCAACACTGAATAGCCCTAGAAGACAGTAGATTTGCATGTGCTAATACATAAAGGCATTCACAATTACTGTTAAGTAGAAAAAGACAACTTGTACAAAAATATACAATCACTGTTTTGGAAAAATACAATAAAATTATATGTACACATATGTTTAGTTGTGTGTGTGTGTGTGTGTGTGTGTGTGTGTATAGAATTGGAGGATGGCTACCAAATATTTAACAGTAATTTTACAGTATTTACTTTTGGGCAGTGATATCATTGTGGGCTTGTGGAGGGGTGACTTATTTTTAATTTTGGTTTTAGGGTTCTGAGGCTATATCATTTTCACAATTATAAAAAACACTATGTTTTTAAAATAGCATAACTGAAGAAATTTCTTTGACCAAAAGCAGGACTATCCCATCCTCTGAGAGTGAGGCAAGATTTGTACAGCTATAGAAAAGTTTGTAGGTTGGACAGCAGATAGAAGTTTCCGTACTTTTGGCCTCAATTTTCTCAACAAAATTAGTCATCTGGTGAGAGTGTAGGGAATGGGTGTTGGGGAAGTAGGGACTTTCAGGAAGGTGCAAAGGTCTGAAAGCATTTGTAAGAGGAAAGACAGAGAAAAGTTTTTGAGGCTAAGTGAGAAACTCTGCCTAAGACCAAGGTTAGAAATGCCCTCAGAGGGGCCGGCACGGTGGCTCACGTCAGTAACCCCAGTGCTTTGGGAGGCCAAGGTGGGTGAATCACAAGGTCAAGAGTTCAAGACCAGCCTGGCCAACTTGGTGAAACACTGTCTCTACTAAAAATACAAAAAATTAGCCAGGCATGGTGGTGGGTACCTGTAATCCCAGTTACTTGGGACGCTGAGGCAGGAGAATTGCTTGAACAAGAGGTGGAGGTTGCAGTGAGCCAAGACCGTGCCACAGCACTCCAACCTGGGCAACAGCGCAAGACTTCATCTAAGAAAGAGAGAGAGAGAGAGAGAGAGAGAGAGAGAGAGAGAGAGAGAGAGAAAGAGAGAGAGAGAGAGAAAGAGAGAAAGAGAGAGAAAGAAAGAAAGAAAGAAAGAAAGAAAGAAAGAAAGAAAGAAAGAAAGAAAGAAAGAAAGAAAGAAAGAAAGAAAGAAAGAAAGAAAGAAAGAAAGAAAGAAAGAAAGAAAGAAAGAAAGAAAGAAAGAAAGAAAGAAAGAAATGCCCTCAGAGGCCAATGTGTGAGGCGGCCAGGAGGGGTTTCCAGCAAACTGAAGAGGGCAGGATTAATCAAGGTGGGCCCTAGAGCCTCCACCACAGCTCAGTGTTGCCATGATTCAAGAGAAGGCAGAAATACAGCTTTGTAGATGAAATTATCCAATTGGAAACATTGACAATTAGTTAAATGTTGTTTCAAACACTGTACAGATCAAACCAAACTTGGGAGCCCATAGCTGCAAGTAGGAGTGGGAAGTAACGTGTAGTGTACATGCTTTTTTAATAGAACCCTAGGTCTTTTTTATTCCCCTACTTTTTTACAGCCTAACACCTTTTAACCCACTGATGCTTGTTTGGGGCAGAGGGTGAGATACAGTTCAGAACAACAAAAAAATCATTGAGGTCAGGCACAGTGGCTCACGCCTGAAATCCTAGCACTTTCGGAGGCTGAGGTGAGAGGATCATTTTAGCCCAGGAGTTCAAGACCAGCCTGGGCAACATAGTGAGACCCCATCTCTGTTATTTTATTTTATTTATTTATTTTGAGATGGAGTCTCACTGTGTTGCCCAGGCTGGAGTGTAATGGTACGATCTCGGCTCACTGTAACATCCACCTCCTGTTCAATCGATTCTCCTACCTCAACCTCCCAAGTAGCTGGAATTACAGGTGCACACCACCATACCCAGCTAATTTTTGTATTTTTTTGTAGAGACAGGGTTTCACCATGTTGGTCAGGCTGGTCTTGAACTCCTGACCTTAAGTAATCCACCCACCTCGGCCTCCCAAAGTGCTGGGATTGCAGGTGTGAGCCACTGCACACAGCCTATTATTTTAAAAAAGAATTTTATATAACATAAAAAAGAAGAAAAAAGTCATTGATCAATTATGATGCTCAAAATACACCTTTCTTAAAAGAACATAGCAGAAACATTAGGTTTGAATTCAAGCTTTCAATAGCAAAAGTCAGGTTTGCCTTTTTGTTTGTTTGTTTGTTGTGTTGTGTTGTGAGACGGAGTTTCACTCTTGCTGCCTAGGCTGGAGTGCAATGGCACGATCTCCGCTCACCGCAACCTCCGCCTCCCGGGTTCAAGTGATCTTTCTGCCTCAGCCTGCCGGGTAGCTGGAATTACAGGCATGTGCCACCATGCTCAGCTAATTTTGTATTTTTAGTAGAGACGGGGTTTCTCCATGTTGGTCAGATGGGTCTCCAACTCCAGACCTCAGGTGATCCACCAGCCTCAGCCTCCCAAAGTGCTGGGATTATAGGCGTGAGCCTGGCCAAGAGTCAGGTTTTTAAGAGAAAAAAGAGTTTCCTGCATTCTAAAACTTTCTTCTTAAATATCTAGAACAGGAACCTGGCTCTTTCAAAGCCCATAGGAGAACAAGTTCTGCAAAATATAGATGCAATTTTCCATCAAGGGAAGAATTTGACCAGTTGGATGGAAGGGGCACTCAGAGAGGAGGAAGGGGTATTACACAGGAGAGTGAGGCTGGGCTCAGTGGCTCACGCCTCTAATCTCAGCACTTCAGGAGGTGGAGGAAGGAGGACCATCACCTGAGGCCAGGCATCCAAGACCAGCCTGAAGAACACAGTGAGAACCTATCTCTACAAAAAAGAATTTTTAAAGATAGGAGAGTGACTCCTAAATCCCTTAGCTAGGTCTGACGGCATGCAGGGAGGGGAGGGGCTTATGATCTCCTTCCCTCTTGAATCCCTGGAAGGAAGCGGTCTCCTCCAGGCTCCTGGCCAGCCATGGGCAGCTGCACTCAAGTAGCAATCTCAGCAGGACGGGTCTAGACAGAGAGCGGGCCTGAGCTAGCCTCTCCTTTCATAAGCCTCTCTGTCACCAGAGACCCAGAGGGTACTGAATTTCAAGCCTTGGAGGAGGTGGAGAAGAGGAGCTGAGAGGGCTGGCCTGTAAGCCAAGGGTCACCATGTTGAGGGATGAGAGGATCTTGTGGCTGAGGGCTTCAGGGTGGACTGTCTGGGTGGTGGCGGACCTCAGGGAAGTGTGTGTGGCCGGTGTGAGCTGAGGTGGGCTGCAATCCCACCACATTTGGAACAAGCAATAGTAACAAGCATTTCAGGTGATCCTGAGGCGTGCTAAGGTGGGGCACGACTTGCCTGGCTGGGCAGCGAGAAACAAGTGTTCAGCAGAGATGTGGATATTTGTAAAAGAATGCTTCCAGGTACCCAGTGAACAGACTAAACCCACACTTGGGGTACCAACGAGGGGGCACTCAAAACTGAAAAAAAAAAAATGTAAGAACACTATTTTCTCCCCACTCCTCCTCCCTCCCCTCCCTCTGAAGAACACTAGTCACCATGAGAACCAAATCAGAAACTGGACTTACTTATACTTTTGGAATTACCTTTAGGGACAAGGGATCCATAATTTTTTGAGCACCTAGGGCATGTAGCCCTGATTTCTTTTGACTTTTTAGAGACAGGGTCTCACTCTGTTGCCCAGGCTGGAATGCAGTGGCATGATCATAGTTTACTGCAACTTCCAACTTCTGGGCTCAAACAGTCCTCCCACCTCAGCCTTCTTGTGTAGCTAGGACTACAGGTGCATGCCAACACGACTAGCTTGCTTATTTATTTATGTATTTATTTATTTATTTATTTATGTATTTATTTATTTATTTGCAGAGATGGGGTGTCCCTATGTTGTCCGAGCTGGTCTTGAGCTCCTGGCTCCTGGCCTCAAGAGATCCTCCTGCCTCAGCCTCCCAAAGTATCTGGATTACAGGTGTGAGCCACCGCACGCAGCCTCCCTGATTTTCAAGTGAGTAACTACGTAGTCTCATCTGGATGAGGTACTCTTATCAGGGATGGGAAATAAAAGGAGGGGTCAACCTGTTACAGTAGGTAGCTAGTTGGGTATGAGCAGGGCAGGAGAGGGCTCCCCCAACACACCAGGAGTGTTGGGTGACCATCAGGTGATGGTCAGGCTGTTGTTAACTCTCTCGCTAAAGCAATAATTGGTCACACCCGGCACCAGGGAAAAGCAGTCTCCTAATAGATAGAAAACACCTGAAACTAGTGATCAGCCGCTTCCCAATAAGATCTCAGGAGCTGGGCGAGTGGTGAGAAGTAACACAAGACACCGGGATTTTGCCAACATATAAAACCCCAAGTCAAAACGTCAAGCTGTGCACTTGTCTTTCAAGTTGCCGGCATGGCCCTCTTCCAAGTGTACTTTCTTTCCTTTCATTCCTTCTGTAAAGCATTTTAATGAACTTTCACTCCTGCTCTGAAACTTGCTTTGGTCTCTCTCTCTACCTTATGCCCCTCAGTCCCATTCTTTCTTCTGAAGAGGCAAGAATTGAGGTTGCTGCAGCCCCGTACGGATATGAATATGTTCTGCCAGTAACAAAGTATTGGAGGTCTCCGTGGGCTCCAAGAGCCCTCATGGCCACTGGGAGGATGTAAGAGAGGATGTGGCCAGAACCTCTCTGAGGACAGGCTCTGGGCTGTGGCCATGGAGGTAGGTGGCTATGTGGAGCAAGAGAAGAAGACGAGGTTGTTGAAAAGGTCATCAAGAATAAAGCAAGTCATAGGATGGAAAATAGAACCATGAGTCAGGTGCCAAAGTCTCCAGTGAAAGCCAGAGAACTTTCCAGTGCCGAACGGATGCTGGATGTGTTCAGTTTACTGAGCCTAACCTTGGACCTTCTACTATTGGACCTTCATCCAGTGTAACCCATAGGCACGTTACATGAAGCAGTAAGTTTATACCAGGGACTAACATAACACATCCTAACATGGCAAAACTCTGTAAAGTGCGCTAAGCATGAAACATTAGTTATTTTCCTCACATTGGTCAGATTTTAACAAAATTGGGATTCACGTGTGCGATATTAACTCGGTGCTCTACTGTTTCCTGTTAAACACATGTAAAAATTTCTCCTTTCCCATTTTTCAGTTAACAAAAGGCAACATGTTACTTTAGAAAAAAGAAAACTTTTATTATACTTTAAGTTCTGGGATACATGTGCAGAACGTGCAGTTTTGTTATATAGATATACACGTGCCATGCAGGTTTGCTGCACCCCGTCACCTACATTAGGTATTTATCCTAATGCTATCCCTCCCCTAGCCCCCCACCCCCACAACAGGCCCCAGTGTGTGATGTTCCCCTCCCTGTGTCCATGTGTTCTCATTGTTCAACTCCCACTTATGAGTGGGAACATGTGGTGTTTGGTTTTCTGTTCCTGTGTTAGTTTGCTGGGAATGATGGTTTCCAGCTTCATCCATGTCCCTGCAAAGGACATGAACTCATCCTTTTTTATGGCTGCATAGTATTCCATGGTATATATGTGCCACATTTTCTTTATCCAGTCTATCATTGATGGACATTTGGGTTGCTTCCAAGTCTTTGCTATTGTGAATAGTGCTGCAATAAACATACGTGTGCATGTGTCTTTATAATAGAATGATTTATAATCCTTTGGCTATATACCCAGTAATGGGATTGCTGGGTCAAATGGTATTTCTAGTTCTAGGTCCTTGAGGAATCGCCACACTGTCTTCCACAGTGGTTGATCTAATTTATACTCCCACCAACAGTGTAAAAGTGTTCCTATTTCTCCACATCCTCTCCAGCACCTGTTGTTTCCTGACTCTTTAATGATTGCCATTCTAACTGGCATGAGATGGTATCTCATTGTGGTTTTGATTTGCATTTCTCTAATGACCACTGATGATGAGCTTTTTCTTCAGTTTGTTAGCTGCATAAATGTCTTCTTGTGAGAAGTGTCTGTTCATATCCTTCACCCACTTTTTGATGGGGTTGTTTTTTTCTTTTTCTTGAGATTTGTTTAAGTTCTTTGTAATTCTGGATATTAGCCCTTTGTCAGATGGCTAGATTGTAAAAATATTCTCCCATTCTGTAGGTTGCCTATTCACTCTGATGATAGTTTCTTTTGCTATGCAGAAACTCTTTATTGTAATTAGATCCCATTTGCCAATTTTGGCTTTTGTTGTCATTACTTTTGGTATTTTAGACATGAAGTTGAAGGGGCCATTCACGGTGGCTCATACCTGTAATCCCAGCACTTTGGGAGGCCAAGGTGGGTGGATCACCTGAAGTCAGAAGTTCAAGACCAGCCTGGCTGATGTGGTGAAATCCCTTCCCTACTAAAAATATTTAAAAATTAGTCAGGTATGGTGGCATGTGCCCGTAGTCCCAGCTACTTGGGAAGCTGAGGCAGGAGAATCACTTGAACCCAGGAGGTAGAGGTTGCAATGAGCTGAGATCATGCCACTGCACTCCAGCCTGGGTGACAGAGTGAGACTGTCTCAAAAAAAAAAAAAAAAAAAAAAGTTGAAGGTAGGCACAAGCTTCCAGGGGAGCCAGTTCTGTGCATTTTTATTTGACATTGCAGTAGAAGCTTGCAGGGAAAGCTTTTTGCTCAACAGCAGTGTCTTTTTTATTTTAAGTCTCCAGAGAAAATGACTACCCAGGAACGAATTTTTTTAAATTTGTTTTCATTTTCCCTGTGCCAAACTAAGTATTCCTGAGAGAAAACAAACCTTCCCAAGGAATCCAGACTTGGCTCGGGATATCTCATACTGAGTGAATTAACATTTTCTTACCAAGGGGAGTAGAAAACAGACTATAAGAGAATTCATGTTGACTCCTGGTTAATCTTTAGCTTTACAGTGAGTTAAACTGTCTTTTCTCCTTAATGGTTTAAGTATCCCATACTAAGTTTTCCTGTCAAATAAACTGAAAGTCTGGTTTTATTCTGTTTGGAAGTTTGCAGCTAAATATTTATCTATGGTCTGAAGACAGAGGGAAAAGTCAAGTCGGTTGTGATGGAAAGTGTTTCCGCACACCCGTCATCAGAAAGTGTTGAAAATGGTGATATAGTTAACTGCTCTATTAAACGCTCAAGTCTGCCAATAAAGGAGGATTTATTTGTTTTTCCAACAATGTCCACTTAATTTTCTCTAATTTTTATTTTGCTTTGCTAATCAAGGCTTCTGCATGATCGCAGACTGCATTGAACCTGATCTAGGAATCTGTGGGGTGAGGAAAGCCCTTGAAAGCAAGCAGTGGCTGTCCTTGATAGAATGGAGTGAGTCCTCAATTACCTATGTAGACAGAAAGGGAAAGGTTAGTGAAGAAAACCGCAGATAATACAGAATTCTTTTGATTTCTTTCGGTTTCTCGTCCACACACACATGCGTTTCTATCACACAGCAATGTGCCGTGGCTGCAGGTTGTTGACTGGGTCCGGAGGAGTATTTTTCCAGGACTGCTTTCCTTTCTCCTTGGAATCTTCAGAGTGGGGAGAGAGGGTTGTGTTGGGGTTTAGGGGTTCTTCGAGTGAACTTGGGAGAACTAAGGTCTCTTGAGTAGAAAGGTTTATATTACACTTTAAACCAGGTACATTATTTTCCTATTGTTGCTGTAACCAATTGCTACAAATGTAATGGCTTTTAAAAACACACACATATTGGATATCTTACAGTTCTGGAGATTAGATGCCCAAAATTGGTCTTGCAAGCTAAAATCAAGGTGTTGGCAGGTCTGTGTTCCTTTCTGGAGGCTCTAGAGGAGGATCTATCTTCCTCCCTTTTCCAGCTTCTAGTGCCACATGCACGCCCATTTTCTTTTCTTTTCTCTCTTTTTCTTTTTTTTTTGAGACAGAGTCTTGCTCTGTCTCCCAGGCTGGAGTGCAGTAGCATAGTCTCGGCTCACTACAACCTCCACCTCCCAGGTTCAAGCAATTCTCCCGCCTCAGCCTCCTGAGTAGCTGGGATTACAGGCACACATCACATGCCCAGCTAATTTTTGTATTTTTAGTAGAGATGGGGTTTCACCATGTTGGCCAGGCTGATCTCAAGCTCCTGATCTCAGGTGATCTGCCTGCCTCAGCCTCCCAAAGTGCAGGGATGACAGGCGTGAGCCACCGCCCTGGCCTCATGCCCCCATTTCCAACAAGCATCACTCCAACTCCTGCTTCTGTTGTCATGTGTCCTTTTTCTGACTTTGATCCCCTTGTCCCTCTTCAAAAGACACCCGTGCATAAAGCAGGCCTACTGGATGATCTGTATAATCTTGCCATCTCAACATCTTAATTTAATCATGTTAGCAAAGCTTCTTTTGCCATGGAAGGTAACATAGTCACAGATTTCAGGGCTAAGAATGTAGACATTGTTCAGGCGACCACACCAAGACCAGCCATGTTTTCTCAAACCTGGGGCTGATCCTGATCTTCAGTCACCAGAGCAAGTTTAACCTGGGCTAGGGTTTTAGGGGTTCAGGCTACCGCAGCAAGCCATAGCACCTTCTGCTAGGTCCTTCACCCACTTCACAGCCTGCTTCTGGCTCTAATGCATCCAAGCAGCTGGGATGTAATTGAGCAGCTGTGGGGAAGAGCTCTCAAGTCACTGCGAAATACTTGTAACCTCAGTGTAATCGATGTGGTGAATAAGCATGAAGGGCAACATAATCAAAATCTATTTGTCTCCCACTGTCTTTGTGTGTGTGTGTGTGTGTGTATTTTTTTTGTATTTTTAAATTATTTTTTTTCTCAGATATTTACTGTGAGAACCTGGTTGAGCTCCAGCAGGTAAAATTCATGAAAGTAACTGGGTCCCCCTGGAGTTTTCTTCTCAGACTTGTCCACACTGAGCCTCCAGCAGGTCATCAATTACAGTTCTGGTTTCCCTGCCTGGCATAGGTTCCACTGTCTTTTTAGAACTTGTTCAGGAAGGGGTGACCCTGCACCTGCCTCAATGAGTGTAGGCCTCAATTGGGAGCACTGTTAGTATTTCAAGCAGGACAGTACTTGCGTTACTAGGATATCAAGTGTCTCAGGCCCTTGCCCTCTAAATGCCAATAGTATCCTCCCTGCCAATCATTGTGACAATCAAAACACACTCCAACATATTTCTGAATGATCTCTAGGGAGGTGGTACTGCCAACAAACCCAGGAAGCCCCATGACTTCCTTCATTCTCAGGTCCTCAGGGAGTCATTGTTTCGTAGTCCCAGCAGGTCTCTATTCAGCCATTAGAATACCTGATCCAGTGTGAAAACCAAAACTCCCAGGGGTTTAGGGCTGCTGTTGGGGAATCTGCGGGAGGGAAGGGAACTGTCAAAGTCTCCCTTAGCCCACTCCCTCATCCCTGCTTACTCACCTGAGTGGGTAAGAGCTGGGGAAAGGGAATCAGAGAAGTTTCTGAGTTTCTTATTGATGGCTTGATCACAACTCACTTTTTCTTTTGTGGGAGCTTTTGTGGGTTTTTAGAGAGTCCCATCACTGAGAATGCATTCCACCCTCAAGGACACACCCGCTTGACCCCTGGTTCCGTGGTACCCCACCCCATCCCACACACAAGCCTCACCTCCCTCTCGGGTAGGGAGGTCAGAAGTCAGGACACTCCTTCTTTATTCTGCATATGGCGGCCCAGAGGCTCACTTTGGAATATCACATCTATCGCAGCTTGGTACCTAGTGGAAACTTCCATTTTAACATTCTATTGTAGTCAAGAATTAAGACAATAATTTCAAAACAAATCGTTTATAGCTGATTCTTCATGACTGGGGACCTCTGGCTCTCTGAGTTTCCACAGCACTGTCAAGTACATACAACTGACTTTTATAAGCTAATACCTTTCAAAACGGAATGTTGAAGACAATACTTGAAATGTCCTTTTGTCTGGAAGTATGTGTAAGACATTTTTTCCTCCCATTATGACTCTGTTCTCATTGTGATGAATTCTGAAAGCTTTCTTAACCTTGCTGCTTTATTTTCTAGTCCCCTCAAAATGGAGGTTTGGGGGACCTACAGATAATTTGTCATTCATGTTGTTTTCTGACTTTAAAAAAGGCATTTTAAAATGTCTGGAACATAGAAGAGTGAGTGACTCAAATCTGATGAAAATATAATGAGCTGTTTTGCTACTACATGTAGCATTTCACAGCTCACAACACATCCACACATAGATTTTCTTTTTTGATCTTTATGAGGCAAAGAGGAGGCAAGTCCTATTTTATAGATGAAGTGTTCACAGTGGACAAATAAGTGGGTATTATTATCATCCCCAAGAAACTAAGGCTCAGAAAAGTGATTTACCCAAAGTCACACAGCCAGTAAGTGTGCCCTCAAGGTACATGCTGTTCTTGCTGTGCCATACATCTAGCCTTCTTTCTTGAACTAGAACTTGATCAGTTGCTCATGAAACGCTTTAATATTCACCCTATACCAGAAAAGAAAGGTTTGGGTCTGTCTGTTTTATTGAATGTTAATGCCAGCAGAAAGCCAGATGGCCAAAAGGAGTAGACTTTTATGGTTCTCAATTTTGGCATTTAAGGGTGAGTGAAAAGGAACATGAATTTGAGGAAATAGCAGTGCAAGGCGTCCCACGAGGCATCACATGTCTTTGTAAAATGAGTACTTTGGGACCAATCAAGCCAAGATAAACACTGAATCATTTCAAGTGAGACAAACACAATCTCCGTGTCTCTATTTTGCTCATTAGGAGCCCAGAGCACAAAGCTCACAGGACTGGTGGTGTCAGGTTAAATTCTGGGGCATTCCTATAAACATTTCCAGAGACCTCCCCTGCCCTTTGTCAACTGCACATTAAACAGCTTTCTCAGCTTGAGGGGCCCCTGCCTTTGCAGACCTCCTGCTGGGCGAGATCTTCTACCCAGGATTTCTCTCTTTACCTTTAATTTTAGGAAAGCCCTTAGCTCTGTTTGTTGCAGTTATGTTCTGCCTGAGTACTCAGGCTTCCCCTAGTCCTTTGTACCTGAAGTTTTATAGCTCTTGTTCACTCTTCTACCCTGTCTAGCATTTCATAATGCTGTCTTCTTTGTTGCCTTTATGTACATTCAAGTACTACTACTATCCAGGCTTTATAAATCACTGAGTTGTGGAAATGAACCATGTAACGCACATTCAGATGATGATGTTTTACTGGTCACAGGAAATTCTTAAGGGCTAAGTATTTAGCAGTAGCACCCAAAGTGGCAGAGACAGGTTAATACTATTCAGAGGACCCTATCTGAGAGGTTGAGGTGGTTGTTATAATGGGGAAGAAGTAAGAAAAAGACAAGATAAGCTTCAAATCTGCACAACTCCCCAGAAGGAAGCCTCTCTTCTCTGAGCTCTGTAACCACTTCAAAGCAATTTTACAGCATGAATTATTCTGGTCAGTATGATCATAATAACTTCATGCCCTTCAGAGCAATTGATGATGGAGTTTTTACCTTGGGATCATGGTAAAAACTCATCCCCAGTAGCTGTTTACCATCAAAATGGGTAACACACTGACTTCAGGTTTACAGAAGCAGGTCTGCACTATGCAGGGAGGGAGATCACCCCAACCTGAATAGGGGCTCTTTCAGATTGTCAGGGAAAGAAGCTTAAATGTCCTACTTTCAACAATGGGTTCTGATGATTAAAAAGAAAACCTCAGGCTGAAACAGCTGACTGATTCAAATGTTGATGCTCCCATCCCTGAGCTAGGTGCAAATTATATAATTAAAATGAAGCCTTTGGGCTTCATTTTGTTATCTGTAATATCCAACTTTTAATTTTATGTGAGATTAAATGAAATAATGCTGGTAAAGCACTTAATGTTTTAAATGGCTGGTACTTAAAACAATGTTAGTTCTTTCATCAAAAAACACCATTAAGAGCCAGGCATGGTGGCTCACGCCTGTAATCCCAGCACTTTGGGAGGCCGAGGCAGATCACCTGACGTCAGGAGTTCAAGACCATCTTGGCTAACATGGTGAAACCTCGTTTCTACTAAAAATACAAAAAATTAGCCAGGCGTGGTGGCATGCGCCTGTAATCCCAGTTACTCTGAGGCAGGAGAATTGCTTGAACCCGGGAGGCAGAGGTTGCAGTGAGCTGAGCAGCACCATTGCACTACAACTTGGGCAATAAGAGCAAAACTCCGTTTAAAAAAAAAAAAAAAAAAAAGCACCATTAAGAATAGGCACACCACAGATTGGGGGGAAAAAAAAACCCAGCATATTCATCTATAATCTTAGCATAGCAAGATCTCGCCTCATCTCTACTGGAAAAAAAAAAAACTAGCCAGGCACAGTGGCTTGTGACTATAGTCCCAGCTACTGGGGAGGCCGAAGCAGGAGGATCACTTGAGCAAAGGAGGTTGAGACTGCAGTGAGCTATAATTACACATTGTACTCTAGCCTGAATGAACAGAGCAAGACCCTGTCTCAAAAAAAAAAAAAAAAAAGTTGGAGGGAATCTGTATCCTCATAAATAAAGAATTGTCACAAGTCAACAATAAAAACATGAACCACCTCATTTTAAAAATGGGCAGAAAACTTGGACAGACTCTTCAGAAAAGAAGATATACAAATGGTTAAAGGCATGTGAAAAGGTGCTCAACATCATTATTCATCCAGGAAATGCATATAAAGCAACAGTGAGACACCATTTCACACTCAATAGGATAACTAAAATCAAGAAAGACTGATAACACTAAACATTGGCAATGAGGCAGAGCAACTGGAACTCTCAGACCTGGCTGGCAGGAACATAAAGAGGTGCAATTGCTTTGAAAAGCAGCCTGGTATTTCCATCAGTTTAAACACACATCAAGCCTACAAACCAGAAATTACACTCCTTATATTTATCCAAGAAAATTAAAATCTATAATCTAAAGAACACTTGCCCATGAATGTTTGTAGCAGCCTTATTTTTAGTAGCCCCAAAGTAGAAACAACCCAAATGCCCTTCAACAGAGAAAAGATGAACAAATAGCAGCATGTTCCTACAATGGAATACTGCTTAGCCATAATAAGAAAACAACTATCGATACTTACAACATGATAACTCTCCAAACTATTATGTTGAGTGAAAGAAACTAGACACAAAAAGGACATTGCATATGAAGCACAAGAAAGGCCACGTAAACCTATGGTGCTTTTGGTGCAAGAAGGATTGATTGGAAAGAGGCACAAGAGAACTTTCTGGGATCAGGAAAATATTCTATCCTGTTTTTGTTGGTGGTTACATGGGTGTATATAATTTCCAAAATTCGTAGAACTGAGCATTTAAGATCTGTGCATATTGTGGCGTTAAATTATATATTGACGGCCGGGCATGGTGGCTCATGCCTGTGATCCCAGCACTTTGGGAGGCCAAGGTGGGTGGATCACCTGAGGTCCAGAGGTCAAGACCAGCCTGACCAACATGGAGAAACCCCATCTCTACTAAAAGTACAAAATTAGCCGGGCGTGGTGGCACATGCCTGTAATCCCAGCTACTCGGAAGGCTGAGGCAGGAGAATCACTTAAACCCAGGAGGCAGAGGTTGCAGTGAGCTGAGATCGCGCCATTGCACTCCAGCCTGGGCAACAAGAGAAACTCCGTCTGGAAAAAAATATATATATATATATATATACACATAAAAAATATATATATACACACATACAATATAAAATAACTTATGTTACTTATTATTTTATCATGATTACAACAAATCATCAGCAACGCCATAGGCCTTATGGAGAACGGGAACAGGACCTGCAGCTGTTCAGGATACACCAGTAGCTCTGTGACTCCAATATTTTGTGGTCCCATCAAAACTGAGCATCTGCCATTCCCTTATATAGTGACTCTGCTCTCATGACTCAGATTCTCTCTCGACTCTCCAATTATTTCTCCTGCTGCCTCTCTCATTACTTCTCTTGGTTCCCATTGTAATTTTTCCTATGCTTCTCTCTCACCCCCAATCTTTCGTATGCTAAGATTGGGTGAGTTAATTAGCATTCCCTGACTATTGGTCTGATCTCTCATATCCTGCCATCTCAAAAGCCTCCACTGTCCTTGCTTGTAACATCTAGAGGTGCCTTTGTTAGAACTCCATTTCTGGTCCAGTCTGTACAACCAGGGTGGCAGGGTCTCATGACACACCTCATAGCAATTTGGATGAAGGCAGGAACTCCAGGGGCTGTGTGGGTGGTTGAGCACTTGAAGATTCCTGAGTCATTGTGATGACCATGTTTAATCACAGGGAAGCAGTCCCCCTCGGCTCCCCAGTGTCTGAGTCTCCAACCCTGGTTTTGGGGCACACATCACTGCAGCAGGAAGGATCCAAACACGTGTTTTACACCCATTACTGCTTTAATACCTGGTCCTGATAAGGTCACAATGTTACCAGGGCTGTCTTGTCAAATACATGCTTAACGTCAACTCTTGTCAAAGAAACCCGGAAAAACCTGTTGATCAAGAAAAGCTAAGGGGGAACATCACCTTGACAAAGTGTCTCATCACGGGAAAGTAGAGAGAGATGTTTTCAGGTTTTCAGGACCAGGGCTGAGGATTTTCAGGCAGGTCTTGCAAAGTGGGGAACTGGTTAGAATGAGGTAGAGTTTGTGACATAATAGCTTTGCGTGGTGGCTCCATGAGGTGAGGGGCCTGAGGGATGTCTTAATGGGCAAGCTGCTAGTTGGTTCATACTTCTGCCTTCCAGGGCTATTAGTTTCCTGGAGCAAGCAACTCACATATTTTTGCCTGATCCCAGCACTGTTTAATACAGGGAGAGGCAACTATGTTTTCAGCTTTTATTGATCTCCTTGTGAAATGTTAAAGCTATTTCTCACATATTCTACTTGAATCTTCCACCTTCAAATCCATCAGTTAAAACAAGGTTTCGGTGTGTGTCACAGTCATGGGAGACCTTAGGTAGAGAGCAGGTTGTGATAGGGTGGCTATGGTTTTTAAATTCCTACGAGACAGTTAGGGGGCTTATGTATTACCCATAGTTTTTCTTCAATTACTTTATGATCCAGAGCACTCTTCAATTTTCCTCATCCGTAAAATAAGGAAAATTAATGTATCAGTTTCATGGAATTGTAGTGAGGATTAAATGACTTACCTAAGTGTAGAGAACCTGGAAATTCTTTCTATTATTAATATTTCCCAATTTCTCCAGCCTGGACACTGCAGCAGTCTGTCTGCCATGAAGCTGTCTCAGTAAATCCTGCTGTGCACTTGCCCAGATCTTTTCCTGCCCCCTCAGCTTTTGCCCTCAGTAACCACGTGCACCAGTATGGCCATAGTGGTTATTTAAAATATTGAGAAACTTCTCTTCAGGTGTGCAAGCCCCTCAAGTGTCCTCTACCACTGTCACCACCACTGCTCCTGGAACATTCCATTTTCTCTGTCAGGCAACCAAAGGTTAAACATCTCTTCTGCGTTTACACAAGGGGCCTCCAAGCCCCTGCTCAGCACCGTTCTCTCTCTGCTCCCTGTCTCTGTTCATGTTTCCTGCCCCCTACATGCTTTTTGCACCTCCTTCTCTCAATATTCACCTGTCCAGATAATAATGTGCAGCTTTGTTGTTGTTGTTGTTGTTGTTGTTGCTGTTCAGACAGAGTCTCGCTCTGTCACCCAGGCTGCAGTGCAGTGGCACGATCATAGCTCACTGCAGCCTCCACTTCCTGGGCTCAATTGACCCTCCCACCTCAGCCTTCTGAGTAGCTGGGACTACAGGCACACGCCACCATGCTTGGCTAATTTTTGTATTTTTTGTAGAGATGGGGTTTCACCATGTTGCCCAGACTGGTCTCCAACTCCTACACTTAAGCGATCCACCCACCTCAGGCTCCCAAAGTGCTGGGATTGCAGGCTTGAGCCACTGTGTGTGGCCAATGTGCAGCTTTTTAAAAACATGTTGCTACAAGCCATGGGGCTATATACAGGTGTGTACAGTTACAAGTGAAGACTCTCAGTAGGTTCCTCACTTGAGTTTAATTCCATTTAAGAATCATTTACTGAACCCGGCATTGTGCTAAGCTGGGGGTTACCAAATAAGGAACTCTCCTCAAACCCTCAGCTAGAAAATGTCCTCAGCTGGTTCAGGATAAGGCTAAGGCTACATTAACCCAAAGGCTGAGGGTCCAATACGTCACCTCAGCCTCTGGAGTTGAGCTGACTCTCTGGCCACAGACCCTCTGCCTGTTCCTACAGAAGTTGGTGACAACCTTAGGGTTGCTGTAATGTAGTTTTCCTGGTACCAGCCACTACCAGACTAAAGCCCTTTTCTCTCCCACTAGCAATCTCCTCTGCTTTACACCCAGATGCTCAGTTTCTCCTGCTGGGCTCAGAATTAGAGGCAGTTTGTTTCCATTGGAAGGAATAAAGTGACATTCCTTGTTCACCTCCTGACTGCTGGAGGAATGTGCCACACATGGAACCACATACGTCATATCCTGCATTCAGACCAAGCCCAAGGAGGGATGGGGTGAGGGGCATTCGCCACAGGCCTCCCTCTTTCTGCGCCTCCCCCACTGTTTCAAATGTCAGTGGCAGAAGTTCTGTCGGCTCAGGAGTGGGAGGAGGCACAGTGTGCGTGTGGAGGAACAGATGGCTGCAGGGGGTTGGGGCTGAGCCACTCTCCACCCCCCTGCCCGGCTTGTCCTGGCAAGTTTGTTCACTGGTGGAGCACAGCCCGAGTGTTCACAGCCCCCGCCCAGTCTCCCCACCTCTGCTCTCTCACTGCCGTTCATCCTCCTCGGAAGCCAGAGTCCTTCTCTCCTTCCACAGGGAATCCTGTCAGGCTCTGCTTCACAGCCTTTGTTGACTTGCTTGGCTACAGGATAAAATGCCAACTCGGTACCTTGGCCCAGGTCACATCCCATGTGCTACTAAAACACAGAGTGCTCCTGCCATTCCTAAAGGGATCACACTCTCTAGACCCTACCCCAGGCCACAGGCTATTATTTCCACCCGGAATTCCTAGAACCTTCCCTCACACCCTTCCCACTTACTAAACTCCTATTCACCCTTCAAAACCCACTCCAATATTGCTTCCTCTGGAAAGCTTTCCCCAAGGCCTCTGTGGAAAAAGAGCTGTTCCTTCCTTAGGGTCCCCTCAGTACTAGGTTCATACATCTAAATCAGCATATTACAGGTCTTACTGTAATTTACCTGTTCATATGTCTCTCTCCTCAACTAGTTCCCAAGATCCTCAGATACATAATCCCTGCCTTAAGTTGATGCTCAATGTATTTACTGAATAAATGAATGAAAAGTTAAATACACACTACTGATAGATTCTTCTTAAGCCTTAACACACTTCTCAGGGTTATCAATGTTCTTGAGCCTCTGCCTTTCCCTCCCATTCACCCTTCCTAGGGCTTAGGGGTTATGGGAAAAGGGAAATTGTAATGACTGTGAAGTGGAGCACCCCTGACTCTAGAATCACGTCCCTGCGCTTTTTGATGTTCTCTCCTCTCTTGGAGAACCCTCTTCCCCGCCAGATACTCAGGTAGAGAGCAAAGCAAAATACCAACTAGTGTGTGCCTGTGGCTGAGTCATTTTACATCTCTAGACTGCAGTGTCTCATCTGAGAAACTGGAGATTAGAACCAGGTGACATCAAAGGCTCTTATAGTTCTGACAAGCTGTAAGTCATGAAGAAAGTCATTGGAATTTTAGGCGTCCCTGAAACTAGAGAATAGAAATGTGCACAGGGCCTCTTCAGTGTTCGCATAATATAATACTGTTTATCTATGAATAAGGCCGACCCTGGCAGTGGCTTCTTTCTTTCCTGACACATCACTCCTACCACTTCTGATTCAAAACCACCTCCTGAGTTGTCAGCTGGGCACCTTGGGAGACTGTTTTGGGCTTATTAATGTTGATGGAACAGCATTTTCAACTGCTACAACCAGTATAATCCAAACTCTCCATATTAAAAAAAAAATTATTTTTTTCCCGCCACCACTTACCCCTGGACTATTTGCAGAGCCTCCCAGAGGTAGAGAGGCCTGGGCATTTGTGTTTTGTTGGGGACTCTTTGAACAACTGTGCAGGTAGTATACTATACAACTCTAGGAGGCTCCCTTCCTGCTGAAGTCACTATAGACTTGCGCATGCAAGGATACGTTTTTTGCAGATGGCAGCCAAGTATCTGAGGAGAAGTTGTTTTTTCTCACCTGCACAAAGGTAGTTAGGAGGTTAGCTCCAGTGCTAACTCTTTTCAAAAGGAACCTACGCCAGGCCAGTCGCGGTGGCTCAAACCTGTAATCCCAGCACTTTGGGAAGCCAAGGCGGGTGGATCACTTGAGGTCAAGAGTTGGAGACAAATACAAAATCTAAAATATTAGCCAAGCGTGGAGGCATGTGCTACTCGGGAGGCTGAGGCAGGAGAATTGCTTGAACTCGGGAGGTGGAGGTTGTAGTGAGCTGAGATTATGCCACTGTACTCCAGCCTGGGCGACAGAGCAAGACTCCATCTCAAAAAAAAAGAAAAAAAAAGAAAAGAAGAAAAGAAAAGAAGAAAGAAAACTATGCCAAAATAGCATTATGCAAATTGTGGTAGACATCAATGTTTCCATGTTACAAATCAATATTTTTTAAATTGCGGTAAAAAGGTATACATATCTCACATAAAATTTACTCTTTTTTTTTGAGACTGAATTTTACTCTTGTTGCCCAGGCTGGAGTACAATGTCACGATCTTGGCTCACTGCAACCTCTGCCTCCCAGGATCAAGCGATTCTCCTGCCTCTGCCTCCTGAGTAGCAGGGATTACAGGCATGCACGGCCATGCCCGGCTAATTTTATCTTTTTTGCAGAGACAGGGTTTCACCATGTTGGTCAGGCTGATTTCGAACTCCTGACCTCAGGCAATATGCTGTCTCGGCCTCCCAAAGTGCTGGGATTACAGGCGTGAGCCACTGCACCCAGCCTTCTTTTAGCCATTTTTAAGTATATAGTCTAGAAATGTTAAATACATTTACATTGTTGTGCAACCTATCTTTAGAACCCTTTCCATCTTTCCAAACTGAAACTCTATACCCATTAAGTCATAACACTCCATTTTCCCTTCTACCCAGTCCCTGACAACCACCATTCTACTTTCCGTCTCTATGAATATGACTCCTGTAGGTAGCTCAGATAGGTGAAATCGTACAGTATTTGTCTTTTTCTGACTGGCTTATTTCACTTAGCAATGACCTCAAGGTTCACCTATGTTGCATTATGTGTCAGAATTTCCTTCCCTTTTAAGAATTTCCATTGTGTGCATAGACCATATTTTGTTTATCCATTCATCTGCCGATGAACACTTGAGTTGCTTCTACCTTTTGGTTACTGTGAATAATGTTGGTATGAATGTGGGCGTACAAAGAAACATTTTTAACATCAAAAATATTTCATGATGAATTATTTCTTTGGCCCTTTCAGAGTATCTCTGGGATGGCTCCTATAACTTTATTTGCTTTTGAGGGTATGAGGCCAGAGCAACGTGGGCCTGCTGCTCCCAACCCAGACTGCCATAGGCTCTTTTTATATGATTCTTCTAACAGGCCTTCCTAGCATAATTGGCAACCAGATAGATTTTAAGAGCCCTCCTCTGTGCAACAAAATTATTTTTAGAAATTATCATGAAATGGGCCGGGTGCAGTGGCTCATGCCTGTAATCCCAGCACTTTGGGAGGCTGAGGTGGGTCGATCACCTGAAGTCAGGAGTTCAAGACCAGCCTAGCCAACATGGCAAAACCCCATCTCTATGAAAAATATAAAAATTAGGCATGTTGGAAGGTGCCTGTAATCCCAGCTATGTGGTAAACTGAGGCATGAGACTCACTTCAACCCAGAAAGCAGAGGTTACAGTGAGCTGAGATTACACCATTGCATTCCAGCTTGGGCAACAAGAGCAAAACTCTGTCTCAAAAAAAAAAAAAAGAAAGAAAAGAAATAATCATGAAATGAAGTGCATAATAATGATAGTCTAAAAAGAAATGCAGGCAGTGATCATTTTATTGAACTTTGTCAATATTGAGAACTAAAACTCTCTACTGTCATACAGCTTACTGTCTGCATTAACATCACTTTACTCATCCAGAATATTCTTGATCAGGAAGATAAAGTTGAATTTCCTGAAATAGCAATTTCTCTAAATAGGCTATCAATTTGCTCCCCACGGGATGTCTTAGTCTGTTCCAGCTGCTATAACAAAATACCATAGACTGGGTGGCTTAAACAACAGATTTTCTTCTTCTCACAGCTCTGGATGATGATAAGTTCAAGATCAAGGTGCTAGCAGATTTGGTTCTCTGCTGCCTTTTCATTGTGTCTTCACATGGCCTTTCTGCAGTGCGTGTACATGGAGAGAAAGCTCTGGTGTGTAGTACTCGTCTTATAAGGACACTATCCATGATGGGGGCTCCACCCACATCACCTCATCTAAACCTAGTTACATCCAAGGGCCCCAACTCCAGATACACTTGACCCTTGAACAACATAGGTTTGAACTGGTACAGGTCCACATATACACAGATTTCCCTCCACCTCTACCTGAAACAGCAAGACCAACCACCCCCTTTTTCCTTCTCCTGAGCTTACTTAATGTGAAGACTGCAAAAATAAGACCTTTATGATGATCCATTTCCATTTATTTATTTATTTAGAAGCAGAGTCTCGCTTTGTCGCCCAGGCTGGAGTGCAGCGGCACCTTCTCGGCTCACTGCAACCTCTGCCTCCCAGGTTCAAGCCATTCTCCTGCCTCAGCCTCCTGAGTAGCTGAGATTACAGGTGCATGCCACCACACCTGGATAATTTTTATATTTTTAGTAGAGACGGGGTTTCACCACATTGGTCAGGCTGGCCTCCAATTCCTGACCTCGTGATCTGCCTGCCTCAGCCTCCCAAAGTGCTGGGATTACAGGTGTGAGCCACTGCACCTGGCCCCACTTCCATTTAATGAATGGTAAATATTTTTCTCTTCATTATGATTTTCTTCTTTTTTTTAATGTTTTATAGGGACAAAATCTCACTGTGTTGCCCAGGCTGGTCTTGAACTCTTGAGCTCAAGTGATCCTCCCATCTCGGCCTCCCAAAGTGTTGGGATTACAGGCATGACCCACTACACCTGGCCCCTTATGATTTTCTTAATAGCATTTTATTTTCTCTAGGTTACTTTATTATAAGAATACAGGATATGATACACATAACACAAAAAGTATGTGTTAATTGACTATGTTATCAGTAAAACTTCTGGTTAACAGTAGGCTATTAGTAGTTAAGTTTTCGGGGAATCAAAAGTTATACACAGATATTTTTTTTTTACTTTGTGGGGGATCAGTGCCCCTAACTCTTGCATTGTTCAAGGGTCAACTGTACCATGACATTGAGGACTAGGATTCTAACATATGAATTTGGGGGACATAAACATTCAGCCCATACACAGGTAAATAGCATCTTCTCAAAGCAATAGCAAGCTCAGTTGAAATTATCAAATGATTGTTTACTGTTTGAAGAGTCATTTCAAAAGCGTATCTTCTCTGTATTCACCAATACTAAACTATTATGAACTTTGTCCCATCTCAGCCAAGCCTGACATTGAAAGACCCACCTTAAACCAGACCCCAGAAACCTCATAAATATCCCCACCTCTGGCTTCCCTGCTATTAAGATTTCTTCAAGTTAGTGACCTCCACAGCAGCCAACAATATAATCAAGTCAATTTTTAAAACTTTTAATAAAAAATAAAGTATACAGGACAAAAAAGGAAACGTGTAATAGACTAATACCTTTAAAACATATTAGTGTAAAAAAAAAAGAAGAAGAAGAAGAAGAAGGCAAGCCAGGAATGGTGACTTGCAGAGGTAATCCCATCACTTTAGGAGGCCGAGATGGAAGAATCACTTGAGCCCAGGAGTTGGACACCAACCTGGGCAACATAGTGAGACCCCCATCTCTTAAAAACAAAAAATAGCTGGGTATGGTGGTATGCATCTGTAGTCCCAGCTACTCAGGAGGCTAAGATGAAAGGATCACTTGAGCCCAAGAGGTCAAGGCTTCAATGAGCAGTGATTACATCATTGCCTCCAGCCTGGGCAAGAAAGCAAGACTCTGTCTCAAAAATGAAAAAAAAAAGAAGGCAAACGTATGTACATTTGGTCTGTTGCACTAATGAAGAGGATTATGGTTTCTATTTTCAAGCCTTCTATAAATCTGTCAAGAACTGTGAAAATCAAACTTCTTCCTCATGTTAAACAAATAATATTTTAATTAGTTTAATGTTGAAAAGCTGCTTTCAAATGTGTCAATACAAACACAAATAGTTAAGAAAAAACTTAAGCATCAGGATGAGATTGATTCATAAAAATTCCATGTCAAAGTCAACCTGAGATTGTAATGCAGTCCATGTAGTTTCTTGAGGATGAATTATAGCAGTTTTCAAACATCTCTGCAGTGAAAAAAAAAAAATCCCCTCAAGTATTCTCACCAGGAAATTCATGATAAATTTATTCTGCGTTTAGTTAAAACTTCTCAAGTTATTCTTTTGCAAAAATCAGAGAAAGTGGCTGAGTGATAGTAAGTGTTCATCATATTTGATCCTTTTAGAATGAATGTCCAGTTCTTGCTGAAAAGAATTCAGGCATTCAAAATTGTCTTTTTGATTGCTTCTGGCCATGTAAGACCTGCATCTTTTGTTGTTTCTCCTGACATTTTTCTTTGAAATGTCCATTTCCTTATATTTTGTTTTTGCAGAGTTAATGGTCTTCTTGAAGTCTATGTTTCCATCTGCAGTAAACAATTTCACTGTACACTGTTCTAGGTTGATTCTGGCTGTTTGTTAATACGTTTGTGAGGTCACATAGAATGACAGAATTAAAGTTACCCAAGCTGTTTCTTTGTCTTTACAATCACTGTATTATCACTGATCATTTCAAATCTACAGTTTAGACTCAGAAATATGTGGTACAACTGTGTCCAATATGAGGTCTAACAATCACAATTTAACATGAACTTACTCCTGAAACAAATGCTTGTAGCTGCAAATGTCATAGGCCAACTGTGTAACTGGAAATTCTCCAAATTGACTTCCATAACATAGAACAGAATGTTTGTGAGAGGATATATAATGAAAACATGCTAATTGGAAGCATACAGAATTAAAACTGGAAAGAAAGCAAAGTCCTTGTTTAGAACTTAAATGAGAAATGTTCAGGGAGAATGAGTTGATCACTGTTGTTTAGAATCACAGTCTGATGGTGATAATAAAGAGCAGGCCACCTTTTAGTTAGTTTTACTATTGTTTTTCAGTTTTCTTCAGGTAATGCCCGCCTTAGTGCCTGCACAGGGAGGATGCTCCCATGGGCCTGCCCCCAAGCCCCCACCTCCTGAGGTCACCCAGGAGGGAGACTCAGGTAAGCCTGTAGCCACCCCTGCAGCAGGACTTCTTCCTTGTCAAGACTATCCCGGCTGGGCACCATGGCTTGTGCCTGTAATCCCAGCACTTTGGGAGGCCGAGGTGGGCAGATCACTTGAGGTCAGGAGTTTGAGACCAGCCTGGCCTGGCCAACATGGTGAAACTGAAATACAAAAATTAGCCAGGAGTGATGGTAACTTTTAAGCACCAGCCTGTAAACCTCCTCAGGAGGTTGAGGCACAAAACTTGCTTGAACCCAGGAAGCAGAGGTTGCAGTGAGCCGAGATCACACCACTGTACTGCAGCCTGGGCCACACAGTGAGACTCCATCTCAAAAAAAAGAAAAAAAAAGACAATCCCAATTATCTTCACATCTCCGCCTCTCAGGCCAGGGGACTCTATGCCCAATTCAGGAGAATATACTGATTAATCTAAAATTTTGAGTTAGTTTATCCTTGCCTGTAATGGTTTAGGAGTGGGTATTTGTTGAAAATCTAGCCAAAGAACGTTGATGGAAGTCTAATATGAGGGCTTCCAAATCCATCAATGCACTCCAGGCATTGTCTATAGCTAAACAAATAAGGTGTGTGTTATATACATACATACATATATATACACACATATATATGTATAAAACACATATATTGTATAACGCATGTATATAACACATATGTATTTATAAATACACGTATGTGTATATATACACACACAAAGATATATATCACCTTGTTTCCTATGTATGTGTATACTATTGAGATTAATAAAAATAAAAATACATGTTCACATAAATGAGGTGCTAAATTCATAGAAGCTTTTAGTCTTTATGTATTTTTCTCAGTCAAAAGATGCAAAAAGTACGAATACTATTACATGCAGGTACATGTCTTACCTTTATGCTTAAAAGAGTCCTCATTAGTGGATAACATTCCATTTCTCTGTCATTAAATAGCCTATCATCGAATTTTTCTATCAACCACTAGAGGGTAGTATAGACCAGAAAAAAAGCCCAAGCATCCAGTTGGCTGCAGCACATTCCTGAGACTAAGTGCTGTAGTGATAAACATCCATTTGGTTAGAATGACCAGTGTAGGCAAAGCACTTCAGGCCCCACTTTACAAAAACTCAAAATAAAAATACTGTTACCAAATTCCATGAGAAATATGTATATTTAACTGGTTAGACAACTTAGACATTAAGTGCTCAGGGTCTAGGGTTGGAGTGACTAGGTTTGAATCTCACCTCCACTCTTAACAGCCATGTGACCATGGCAAACTATTTAACCTCTGTTTCTGTATCTGTAAAATAATGGTAATAACAGTATCTGTGATCATTCATTTAAAACAGTGACTGTCTAGCACATAGTGAGCATGCTCCAAATTTGGGCAGATTGATTTTTCTTGGCCTCAGTTTTTTCATCTGTGAAGTGGAGCTAACAATATTAGTCCCATGGTTGAAGAGTAAATGTACATAAGCAATTAGCACAGTGCTTGACCCTTGGTAAAATGTAATATATGCTTTTGTTAGTACTATTTTAATATTCTTTTTATAATTACTAATGATATTATTGTTAGACTTGTAATAAAAACTTGGCACTGGTATTGTGTCATTCATTGTTTACCTTAAGGCACATTTGAGAAATAGCAGCCCTTTGGGGTGGCTCATGCCTGTAATCTCAGCACTTTGGGAGGCCAAGGCAGTTGGATTACTTGAGGTCAGGGGTTCGAGACGAGCCTGGCTAACTTAGCGAAACCCTATCTCTACTAAAAATACAAAAATTAGCCAGGTGTGTTGGTGCATGTCTATAATCCCAGCTACTTGGTAGGCTGAAGCAGGAGAATTGCTTAAACCTGGGAGGCAGAGGTTGTAATGAGTTGAGATCACACCACTGTACTCCAGACTGGGCGACAGAGTAAGACTGTGTCTTTAAAAAAAAAAAAAAAGAGAGAGAGAGAGAGAGAAATAGCAACATGGAATTGCATTTTCTGGTTCTTCCCAGAGCTGGCAAGGCTTCTGGCCACATACTGCTCACCACAGTTCTAAAGCTTTGTCTCTACCTGAAAACCAAACTGGATATGCAGTTAAGTGGAGAATTTCATCTTCCTTGACAGACAATGCAAACAATTTGTGCCCCTTTAAAACTTCCTTTCTTGTTGGAAGTAAATCTTTCATTTGGATCATTCAAAAACTTTGAGTTCCTGCTGTGATTGTGTACAAGGTGTCATCCCTTGTTTATTTCTGGATAGACTTCCACAGATTAAAGCTAACATCTGTATTCTCCCTAAGCTGGTCTCTGCTGCCAGGGCCTTACTTCTTGTTGAGCAAGGATGGTTTGGCATTGACGGGTCAATTTACATCCTCCTATTTCCATGAAGAAGCTTATCCTAGCCTGGGCAATATAGTGAGGCCTCGTCTATACTCAAAATAAAATAAAATAAATTTAACTGGACATGGTGTCTCATGCCTGTAGTCCCAGCTATTTGGGAGGCTGAGGCAGAAGGATTGCTTGAGCCCATGAGGTTGAGGCTGCAGTGAGCCATGATAGAACCACTGCAGCCTGGGTAACAGAATGAGACTCTGTCTCTAAAACAACCACCAAAAAAAAAGTACCTTTAAAAAATCATACCTACTTCAAAATGATGTAAAAACATCATCAGTCATTTTATGTGTTTTGCTATACCTGCCAAGAAGAGTTTGATGGTGTCGAATGATTGCTTAGCATTTAGTCTCTTTTAGTAATAAAAAAATTAATATTGGCAACAAAACAAATTGATTTCATGAGCTTATTGACAGCACTGGGGAATTTAGAGTTTGCCATAGTGAGCCAAGAGGGCCGAGCTGCTTTTGCTTGACCTACAAATCCTACAGTTGCCAGCCAATCTGGTCAATTCTTGGCTATGGATTGATTTCCCCATCAGTTTTCCTCAATCTCGTCTCAGACCTCAGAATTTCCTATTCCACTGGACACCATTGCTGCTCAAATACATCCCATTATAGACAGCCCCAGTGTGTCATATCACCAAAAGACAGAGTAAATGGCTGGTTGGACTGCTGTAAGCTCTGGATCACTTCCAGAATACAAGTTCCGCCATGCCAACCAATGAATCTGTTTTCCCAGTCATCTGTTTTCACCAAGTCAAGAGTTCAGAAGACTTGTTCAATAAGTCAGAACTTCTGTAGCTGAATGACTGGTGTTCCACTGTGATCATCATGTTTGCCCTTTAAATGTAAAAACTGAAGCACTTTGTGAAACCTGAAAACAGTTTAAGACATTAAAAAGACCTCCCCCCACCACCTAAAAGAAAAAGGAATTTTCATGCACTGTAGAAACCATTCAGAGGCAAAACATCACGTCCTAGTGAATATAATAGGGTCTTGCAGCCCCCTCTTATTTGAACACAACTCTCATTGACTTAACAGTGACATTTCCAAACTGGCTGCAAGAATGATTTGTCCCCCAAACAAAGCAGGCTGCATTTGTTCTGCTAGAATGGCTGCTCTTCTTTGTCTCTGGATAATTTGATACAGCATGCATTCATTCATTCAAGGGTGACTCTTATTTGAAAAATTTCTCAATGAGACCATTTAAAAAATGGTTTTTAATCCAGAGCTTTCATGACTAACTCTAAGGCTTCTTTCAGCTTTCAGCCTTGTCCCTGTTAGTTTCATAGAACTGACAAAAATTGATCTTTTGAAATAAAATTTTTTACAGTAAATATCAACCTAAAAGTGATCATTTTTTTCTGAAAACTTTGTTTGGACTAAGAATGTGCAGCTTATCTGCAATTTTTAACTGGAAATTCTCTAATCCCTTCAAGATTTTTTTTTTTTTTTTTCTAGTTAAAATGGCAGGTTAAGGGAAGGGAAGTGACTTAAATGAAGTCTGTTGCCTTCCACATACCTGGGGCCATTTCAAGAGGAGTAACAAATCTTGAAGTGTTTAAAAACAGTGCAGTGGAAACCAGAGCTCCAGGTAATATTTTCTCTTCTAGGAAAAGCTCTCCATCACAGGCCGTACTCCTTGCTACCCACCTTCTCCAGTCCCATGCACTTCCTGGCCCCTTAGGTCAGAATTCCTATAAATTTCAGGGCCTGCCATTTTCCCAGGGCAGAGGTGAGGACTGGGGGAAGAGGTGACTCCAAAATCACAACTTCATTAACTAAAACAAAGCAGACATGCAAGGTTGACATTTGGGGCATATGAATCTTCTTCATGATGGTTTCCATGTCTCTTTAAATAAACAATGTGGAAAGAAAAATATGACAGTCTCTATTTGCAGCAGTTCTGAAAATAACTTGTGCAGGAGAGGTGAACCAGTGGCATGTGCCTGAGCAGAGTCCCCTGGCTTCACTTTTGCAGTCACCTCTTCCTATTAAAAACAAACAAACAAACAAAAAAAAAAACCAGCAACTCACAGGATACTGCAATATGTGTGTGTACATTATAAAAGCCAAAATGAAAAGGTCTCTTTAATGCTAAAGGTAAGATGCAAGTTACATTTAGAACTGACCAGAAGGCAGTCTGATTAGTGGTTGCTTTTTTTACCTCCAACTTCTGTTTTTAGTATATAAATAGGGTTTAAAAGAATGATCAGTACTTAAAGTCAGTATAGCCCTTTAAGACATAAATAACTGAGAAATAATGAGATTGTTAAATATCAAAGAGGTTACTACTACACCCTAAATTTCCCCTTGAGTGAGAAGTGAATGATCAAATTCAGAAACACTTCATTAGATAGAACTAAATGCTACCCTTCTCTTTGCTAATCTCCTCCTGAGATTTTGCTCTTCACTTGAGCAAATTAACTGAGGGTGAACAATGATCAAAAGAAAAACTTATGAAGAGCAAACTCCATAAATTGCTGGTGAGACTGAAACACAGATCAGAAAAATCTCTCTTTAGTTAGCTAAAGATGAGAAATAAAAGGCACAGATATATGCATGAGATATCCGCTGTAAAACAAATAGAAGGCAAACAGAAACAGGAAGGTTTGGAGAGGGGTTAAGAACATCACAAAAAGCAGAGGGCTTTGCAGGGCTCCGCAGCTTCTTACAGCCCTCTTTGTGTTCCTTTCTTGGCAGGTAGATCCTGAATTATGAAGAGCTCCTGATTTGGAGGCTTCCATACCCACCCCTCCCCATATACACACTCCACACCACACACACACCAGTTTTGTAATATATATAAATAGAATCTGCACGAGGCCCTTGAGTGGAGTTGAAATAAACAGAGGAAGTTTACATAGGAGTTCAGAAAGGCCATGGTTCCATGGTTTAAGAAACAGTCATCTGAACTGGGCTTGTGGCCCATGCCTGTAGTCCTAGATAGTCGAGAGGCTGAGGTGGGAGGATCTCTTGAGCCCAGGAGGTTGAGGCTAGTGAGCCGGGATCGCACCACTGCACTCAAGCCTGGGCAACAGAGCAAGACCCTGTCTCAAAAAAATAAAAAGAAAACATTGCACACTTCGCCAAAGAAAATATATGAACAACAAATAAGCAAATGAAAAGATTCTCTACATCATTAGTCGCTGGGAAACTGCAAATTAAAATTAGAATGGCTCAAATTTAAAAACCTGATAGTACCAAGTGCTCAAGAGGATGCAGGGCAACTGGAATTGGTCCATTGCTGGTGGGAATGCAAATGGTACAGCCACTTTGGGCAACAGAAACAGTTTCTTATAAAGTTTAACATCCATTTACCATATCACCCAGCAATCCCAGGCCTATGTAGTTAGCCAAGAGAAATAAACACATATGTCAACTCCACCCCCAACAAACAAGTAAGCTTGGATGCTTATAGCAGCTTTAATCATGGTTGCCAAAAACTGATGACTTGGGTAGATAAACAGTTTATTGCTGGAATACTACTTAGCAATAAAGAGGAATGAACTACTGATACATGCAACAACATGATAAATTTCAAATGCATTCTGCTAAGTGAAAAAAAACAGACTACATAGTGTGCAATTCCATTTATGTGACATTGTGAATAGGATAATACTATAGGGAGAAAAGTAGATCCATGTGCGTAGAGAAAGGTTTGCCTACACAGGGACTCACACACAATGATGTGCCGTTTGTTAAATATTATAGCGTTGTACTCCTTCAAAGGGTGAATTTTACTGTATATAAATTGTACCTCAACAAACTGACTTTAAAAAAATTATAATATGGGCTGGGTGCGATGGATCACGCCTGTAATCCCGGCACTATGAGAGGCCAAGGACAGCGGATCACCTGAGGTCAGGAGTTCAAGACCAGCCTGGCCAACATGGTGAAACCCCATCTCTACCAAAAATATAAAAATTATCCAGTGTAGTGGCACATGCCTGTAGTCCCAGCTAGCTACTCAGGAGGCTGAGGCAGGAGAATTGCTTGAACCCAGGAGGCGGAGGTTGCAGTGAGTCAAGATCATGTCACTGCACTCCAGCCTGGGTGACAGAGCGAGTCTCCATTCCAAAAGTAAAAATAAAAATTATAATATGCTGAGCTCAGTGGTGTAGTCTCAGCTACTCGGGAAGCTGAGGCAAGAGGATTGCTTGAGCCTCATGTGTTAAGGTTCAGCCTGGGCAAAATAGTGGGACCTTGTCCCTAAAAAAAAAAAAAAAAAAAAATTGTAATAATAAAAAGGAGGGAAACATGGTCAAACTACTGTGTTGGAAAGTCACTCTGGTTGCTGTGTGGCAAAAGGACTGGAGCAGCAAAAGTAGGAATGGTCTTGAAGCTATTTCAGTGGTCTTGGTTGGATGGTCAGACATCTTTCCTGAGAGCCAGTCCCAGGGTAGTAGGGGTAAAAGATGGGGAAAAGCAGGCCACTGGAGGCATATTTTGGACGGATAACTGGAAGATTTGCCAATGGACTGGAGTTGAGTCAGAAAAGACCTAGAGTTGTCAAAAGACCCCAGGGATTTTCTTTTAATTTCCTGTGCCATTTGAGGCGGGTGTAGAGCAAAGAGCCTCAAAGGTTCTATTCCTAACTCCCCCATGAATTACCTGCAGAACCCTCCTAACCTGCAGAATTACATGCATATATTAGCAGCATCTCTAAATGTGTGCTAAGGACTGGAATAGTAATATAAACACAGAGAACATGAGACAGAGAATTATCTTCTTGCTTGTACTAGAAACCGAAGAAGAAAGAACTAATCTAGTCAAGATCTCAAGTGAGAAGAGCTACTCTGAAAGAAGATACTGCCCGTCAGAAGGGCATGTAAAACTCTGTTATTTGTATATTCTGGTTAACATAAAAAGCCCTGACAAACAAAGAAGAGGGAAAAAAATGGCTAAAATGTATCCAATGTATTAATTGAAAATAAATAACTAGAATTTCTTTGTGTTTTTTAAAATCTGTAAAGTCCATTTCCTATGCTCATTCATGCCTTATATACCGTGGCTGATTGTGGACTGAGAAGTGATTTCCTATTGGCCTAGCTTGGATGCTCGTGGCTCCGCCATTAACATGCTTCCCCCACCTAGGATCTAACCATCTAGAACAGGACAGTTGCCTTTGGTCACTTCAGTTCAAGGTCATTTGGTGAAAGTGACAAAACCCAATCTTGGAATGACTTGTGACGTCCGACAGGCAATTCTTCCAGGCTTGTGCTTGTGAAATTCTCTAGTGATGGACCTGAAGCAGGGCTGGGTGCAGTGGCTCACACCTGTCATCCCAGCACTTTGGGAGGCCAAGGTGGGCAGATTGCTTGAGCCCAGGAGTTTGAGACCAGTGTGGGCAACATAGCTAAACCCTGTCTCTACAAAAAAACACAAAAATTAGCCAGGCACAGTGGCACATGCCTGTAGTCCCAACTACTCAGGAGGCTGAGGTGGGAGGATTGCTTGAGCTTGAGCCAGTGGAATCAAGACTGCAGTGAGCCATGATCACGCCACTGCACTCTAGCCTGTAACACAGCAACACTCTGTCTCAATCAATCAATCAATGAATGCAATGATAGATCCCACACCTACTATGTGCAACTCTTTCTTTTATTTTACATATATACAAATATATTCAGATTATAAAAATAACACTCAAAGGCTATAAAACACTTTTAAAAAATACCTCCCCAATTCCATTTCCCAAATATCCAGTTAGCTTTTTGTCATATATTCCTACAGATTGTTTTCTGCATAACTACATGTTTAAGAGTGTTACTTATATCAAGATAATTTAGAGAAATTCAAACTAAGATATATACACTGGGTATTAATAATTCAACCCTGATTAGGAAGAGAAAGTTATCAGAGAAGATATATCTCTAAAGGATATGTCTAAATAATTCATTAACTTTTAAAGTATTAACCTAGGATTGTTTCCTTAATGGCTGTTAAGACAGTGTAATAGGCCTGGCACAGTGGCTCATGCCTGTAATCCCAGCACTTTGGGAAGCCGAGGCGGGCAGATCACTTGAGGTCAGGAGTTCGAGACCAGCCTGGCCAATAGGGTGAAACCTTGTCTCTATTAAAAATTCAAAAATTTAGCCAAGTATGGTGGCATGCACCTGTAATCCCAGCTACTTGGGAGGCTGAGGCAGGAGAATTGCTTGAATTCGGGGGGTAGAGGTTGCAGTGAGCCAAGATTGTGCCACTACACTCCAACCTGGGCGACAAACAGAGAGACTGTCTCCAAAAAAAAAAGACAGTGTAATAGAAAAGTCATATAAAAGAGTAAAACAAAATTACAGAATTATCTGATTCTATAAAAACATTCTTAGCAACAGTATTTCAGAAACAGTTAATACATTTAAAACATTTAGAAATGTTTTGATCTGATAGAAATGCTTTCTAAATAATATAATAAAACATATGCCTTCATGTAATTAGGTATTTTAATTGTTTGAGTATTTGAATTAAGGGAAAATCTCGATTAATAACTAGTAGGTGGGCTGGGTGCAGTGTCTCACACTTGTAATACCAGCACTTTGGGAGGTCAAGGCAGGAGGATCACTTGAACCCAAAAGTTTGAGACCAGCCTGGGCAACAAGGCATTACCTCATCACTAAAAAACATTTTTAAATTAGTCCAGTATGGCAGCACGCATGCACCCGTAGTCCTAGCTACTTGGGAGGCTGAGCTGGGAGGATCACTTGAGCCCAGGATTTTGAGGCTGCAGTAAGCTATGATTGTGCTACTGCACTCTAACCTGGGCAACACTGTCTAAATACATAAATATATAAATAAAACTAGTAGGCAATTCACGCCCAGGCATGGTGGCTCATGCCTGTAATCCCAGCACTTTGGAAGACTGAAGTGGGCAGATCACCTGAGGTCAGGAGTTCGAGACTAGCCTGACTCACATGGAGAAACCTGTTTCTACTAAAAATACAAAATTAGCCAGGTGTGGTGGTGCATGCTTGTAATCCCAGATACTCGAGAGGCTGAGGCAGAAGAATTGATTGAATCCAGGAGGTGGAAGTTGCAGTGAGCTGAGATCGCACCATTGTACTCCAGTCTGGGCAACAAGAATGAAACTCCGTCTCAAAACAAACAAACAAACAAAAACTAGTAGGCAATTAACATCAAGATATCTAGTTTGTTTAGGTCCAACCTTATTCAAGAAAGATTAAGGAAACCCTCAACCTAAAAAACATAAAGAGACCCTGTCTCTACAAATAATTTAAAAATTGGCCAGGTGTGGTGGCATGTGCCTGTGGTCCCAGCTACTCATGAGGCTGAGGCAGGAGGATCACCTGAGCTCCAGAGGTTGAGGCTTCAGTGAACCATGATCACGCCACTATACTCCAGCCTGGGTGACAGAGTGAGATCCTGTCTCAAAAAAAAAAAAAAGAAAAGAAAAGAAAAGAAACCATTACCCTTAAGGTGTTTTATATCACCTTATACACAACTTCTTCTGGTCAAAAATATTTTGGGGAGTCAAAAAATACCCAGACATGGTTTGAAAGATCAATTAATACTACAACACTTACAATAAACAAGTAACGACAGCAATAAAGAAAAAATAGCAATATTTGGCCCCAGAATTAGACTCCCCAAAGGTAGAGACAACTTTTACCTCAGCTGTTTTTCCCTTTACATTTGACTCCTCATTTTTAGTATTAAGTTTATGCTACTATTTATTGTATTTATTGATTGTAGACATTGCAGTGGACTGACTGTGTGTGTCCCTGCAAAGTTTATATGTTGAAAACCTAACCCTCAATGTGATGATAAATAGGTCACAAGAGTAAGCCCTCATGAATAAAATTATGGCCCTTGTAAAAGGGACCCCAGAGAGGTCTTAATCCACTTTCACCATGAGAAGACACAAGAAACTGCCAGTCTGCAACCCAGAAGAGGACCTTCACCAGAACCCAAGCATGCCGGCACGCTCATCTCAGACTTCCAGCCTCCGGAACTGTGAGAAATAAAAGTTAGTTATTATTTATTAACTAACTAAATAAATGTTAGTTATTTAGTTTATTAACACTAAAATAAAAGTTAGTTGTTTAAGTCATCATTTTGTTTTTTTGTTTTTTTGGTGTAGGGGGACAGCCTCACTCTGTCACCCAGGAGTCTGGAGTGCAATGGCGTGATCACGGCTCACTGTATCCTTGACCTCCCAGGTTCAAGCGATCCTCCTGCCTCAGCCTCTTAAGCAGCTGGGACCACAGCTCTGCACCACCATACCCAGCTAATTTTTAAAAATGTTTTGTAGAGACCTTGCCCAAGCCGGTCTCGAAATCGTGGGCTCAAGCAATCCTCCCGCCTTGGCCTCCCAAAGGGCTAGGATTACAAGCTTAAACCACTGTACCCGTCCCACTCTGTCTATGGTATTCTGTTGCTTTTTCATTGTCCTCTAGAACAACCACATGGTATTCTATTACAGCAGCCTGAACAACAGATTCAGACATTATCAACTTACTTCCTACTAAGGAAGATAAGGATTTAGCACCCTCTCACTACCGCTCCTCCTACCCACCCCTCCACACATATTTCTCCCACCTTGTGTGTTTTAATCACAATTTTGTGTTAATTGAATATCCAAGGTTTATAATATAATGATGCTGCAAATATTGCTCATAAAAAAGCAGTATCATTTTTACATTTTCTTTTCTAGACACGTTTTTTTGTTTGTTTTTCCTAGGGTTAAATACTGCTTCCTTATTCATATTGTTTTGGTTTTTTGTATGTGTGAGTAGACTTTCGAAAATATGTATACATTTTCTTATGCTTCCCCAATTCTCTTCCAGACAACATAGTCAAGCACCTAAGTATTCTAGCAGGTTCTGGTTTTTTGTTTCTTCTTTTTGATGGAGACATCTCTCCTAGATTCTTCTAAACTTCTGCTGCTGTTTGTAGTGACTGATCTCTAGAATTGCAACATTTTGTCGTCCTAGGATATCTCTTCACCATCACTATAGAAATTTAACTTGACTCTTTCTTTTGTTTTAATTCCTGTTTCCAAACTCGGAGCTTCCTCTTTCTTAATTTATTCTCCTCTTTTAGTGATACACATGCCCAACGTTTTGTGGGGGGGAAAAAAAAAAAAAAAAAAAAAACAAGATGCAAAGCAAAGTTTTTGAGATTTTACCTGTCTGAAAACAACTTTTTTGTAATGCTCATATTTGGTAGTTTGGCTGGCAAAGAATTGGATTGGAAAGATTTTTTTCTCAGAACTTTTTTTTTTTTTTTGAGACAGAGTCTCACTCTAACTCAGGCTGGAGGGCAGTGGCACAATTTTGGCTCACTGCAACCTCTGCCTCCTGGGTTCAAGCTATTCTCATGCCTCAGCCACCTAAGTAGCTGGGATTACAGGCATGCACCAGCAAGACCAGATAAAATTTGTATTTTTAATAGAGACTGGGTTTTACCATGTTGGCCGGGCTGGTCTTGAACTCCTGGCCTCAAGTGATCCACCCACCTTGGCCTCCCAAAGTGCTGAAATTACAGCTGTGAGCCACCGGGCCTGGCCTTCTTCTCGGAAGTTTGAAGGCATTGCAATATTTCGTCTTAGCTCCCCACGTTGTTGTTGAGAGTCCTGTGCCATTCTATTCCCTGGTAACCTCTGTTTTTCTCTCTGCTTTTGAATTATTTTTATCCCCAGTGGAAATTTTATAGTGATGTGCCCTGGTATAGGTCATTTTTATTTCTCATTCTCACTGGGGCCCTTCACCAGGGACTCACATCCTTCATTCTGGAACATGTTCCTATTTCATATCTGTGATAGTTAATTTTATTTGTCAACTTGGCTGGGCCATGGGGTGCCCAAATATTTAGTTAAACATTATTGTGGCTTTGTCTGTAAGGGTGTTTCTGGACGAGATTAACATTGGAATTGGTGGGCTAGGTAAAGTAGATTGCCCTCCCCAATGTGGGTGGCCCTCATCTAATCCATTTCAAGCTTCACCAGAACAAAAAAGACTGAGAAAGAATTCACTCTTTCAGCCAGGTGTGGTGGCTCACATATGTAATCCTAGCACTTTGGGAGGCCAAAGCAGGTGGATCGCTTGAGCTCAGGAGTTCAAGACCAACCTGAGCAAATGGTGAAACGGTCTCTACCAAAAAATACAAAAATTTGCCAGGATGCCTGTAGTCTGAGCTACTTGGGAGACTGAGGCAGGAAGGTCGCTCAAACCTCAGAGGTCAAGGGTGCAGCGTGCAGAGATCACGCCGCCGCACTCCAGCCTGAGTGACAAAGTGAGATCCTGTCTCAAGAAAAAAAAAAAAAATTCATTCTTTCTCTTTGTCTAGGAGCTGGGACGTAGGTCTTCAGACTGAGACTCAGATTGGAACTTACGCTGTCATCTGTCTGGCTTCTCAGGCCTTTGTACTCGGACTGGAACTACACCATCAGCTCTCCTTGGTCACCAGCTTATTGACTGCCGATCTTGGGGCTTCTCAGCTTCTCTATTCGCATGAACCAATGCCTTATAACGTGTATCTATTCCTATTGGTTCTCTTTCTTTGGAGAACTCAAACTAACACAGTATTTTTGACAATGTCTGCCCCTCTTTTTTGCCTTCTCTCTGAAATCCTTGTTAATTAGAAGTTGACCGTCTTGAACTACCCTAATTTTCCTGTCTTTCCTCTTTCTTTTTTCCAGTTTTCTTGTTCTATTTTTGAGAAATTCTTCAACTTTGCCTTTCAACCCCTCTATTGAATTTTTTACTGAAAATATTTTTAATTTCTAAAACTCTTTCTTGTTCCTTGGTTATTCTATTGTCTTAGCATTCTATTATTTTACAGATGCAATATCATCACTTATCTTTCTGAGGTTTTTTTTTTGAGTTGGAGTCTCGCTCTGTCGCCCAGGCTGGAGTACAGTGGTGCGATCTCGGCTCACTGCAAGCTCTGCCTCCCAGGTTCACGCCATTCTTCTGCCTCAGCCTCCTGAGTAGCTGGGACTACAGGCTCCCGCCACCACGCCCAGCTAATTTTTTGTATTTTTAGTAGAGATGGGGTTTCATCGTGTTAGCCAGGATGGCGTCGATCTCCTGACCTGGTGATCCGCCTGCCTCAGCCTCCCAAAGTACTGGGATTACAGGCATGAGCCACTGCTCCCGGTCTTTCTGAGGGTATTAATAGTTTGTTTGAAGTTTTCTTCTGCTCTTTGCACTGTCTTTGATTCTTCTGAATTTCTTTTTTTCTTTTTGTTTCTGTTTCTATTTTTGCATGTCAGAGGTTTTCCTCAAAAATCTGCCAATTCATATTTTAAAGTGAGGCACTAGATTGGAAGCTCTGAGTACATAAATGGGGCTTATCAACTGGTGGGTTTCATTGCAGGGTGATCAAGTGGGACCTTGATGGTTTGTTGGACGATCTTAAAGGTGAGTAGGTCTACTGGGGAGAACTTTTCCAAAACAGAATTATCCAGCCTCCTGACTGAGGGGTCTGGGCCTTCCTGCCAGCATTCTTGTGGCTGAGAAGGGGAGAAGGCCTAGGGTGTCACCATAGGGTGTACAGCCTTTCACTCAGTCCAACTGTTTCCTGTCCAGCGCCTCAAAGTCTCACTTGATCACCACGTGCCTTCAGTTGTTTCTGCCATCCCTGAATTCAGGGTCTCTAGCATAGTGTTTTCAGGGATCAAACCTTCCATTTCCTGATGGTATTGGGAGAGTGTAATTATTGGACTTTTGGGAGTGGGGTAGAATTTCAAGGAATGGAATTCCTTCTAATAAACGCTCTCAATTAATTTTCCTGTTTTTATCCCCCTCCTTATCCTTCCTTTGAAGGCACATAGTGTCTCAAACTTCTGAGTTTCTCGAGTGTTCTAGGCCATGAGTCAATTTGATTCCCATTGGCAACCACTTTTGCAGAACTATAAGCTTCAGTTTTTGTTATTTTGTGAATCCAGTTATCACTTATCCTCTGCCCTTAACTTTCCTAAATTCTGTTGGTGTCTCTAAGCCACAGTTGTCACCTCTCAGTTCTGCTTGTCCTTTGTTGTCTCTTCACTGTCATTTTGGTGAGGTTTTAGGAGAAAGCATAGATGAACACAAAACGTGTTGTAAAAGATATGTAAGAATCCCTTACAATACATAAGCATAGAGAGCACAATGTGAGAGCATGTTTCACACCCTTTCACTCCATTCCCCCAAGGAGAATCACTGTCAGTGATCTGGAACTCTCCCCAGTTCACTCTTGATGATGATACATACACAAATTATTTGATTCTATGTTTTTTCCTTCTGGCCTTGGTTTTGTTAAGTGATACATTGTCTTGGAGTAATTTCCATATTGACACATATAGGGCCATCTCATTCTTTTTTATTTTATTCTATTTATTTACTTTTTTGATGGAGTCTCACTGTATTGCCCAGGCTGGAGTGCAATGGTATAATCTTGGCTCGCTACAACCTCTGCTTCCTGAGTTCAAGTTATTCTCCTGCCTCAGCCTCCCAAGTAGGTGGGATTACAGGCAAGCACCACCATGCCCAGCTACTTTTTGTATTTTTAGTAGAGACAGGGTTTCACTATGTTGGCCAGGCTGGTCTCGAACTCCTGACCTCAGGTGATCCTCCTGCCTCGGCCTCCCAAAGTGCTGGGATTACAGGCGTGAGCCACTGCGCCCAGCCAATTTTATTTTATTTTATTTTAAGTTCCGGGGTACATGTGCAGGATGTGCAGATTTGTTACACAGGTAAACATGTGCCATGTTGGTTTGCTGTACCTATCAACCCATCACCTAGGTATTAAGCCCAGCTTGCATTTGCTATTAATCCTAATGCTCTCCCTCCTCTTGTCCCACCGACAGGCCCCAGTGTGAGTCATTTCCCTCTCTGTGTGCATGTGTTCTCATTCTTTTTAATACCTCTATAGTATTCAGTAGTATGAATTTATCACGACTGATTTAATTATTTAATCTTTCTTTTTTAAAAATTTTATACACACATGTACACCTATACATACATACACTTTCATATACACACATATATCTTTTTGAAAGGTCAGTAAATTAAGTGACTTGAATTTTAGAAATATCAAACAATTGTATATGTGCAAAGAAGAAAGTAAAAGCAGGACCATGTTATATGCATAGACATCTTCATTGTAGAGTGTGTCTAATAGTGAATGGGGAGAACCATTTCCAAGGCCTCCAAAACCAGAGCTATTAGGATTCACCTCCTGTTGAACATGTCATAAATTAAGCTAAAGCACACTTGGAATGATGTAAACCCATCACCATAGATTTATGTAAGTTAATGGCTCTATGGTTTAATCTGCAATTCATATTTTTACAAAATGTGTTGTGCTCTTCACCAGTCAGAACTACTTTGTGTCAGACTCCTGACAGGAAACAGGTGAAACTTTCAAATGGGGTCCTGAGGAGAAAGTAACAATGGGACCATTTTCAGTGGTGTGGCAAGGTTAAAGGAAACCAGAAAAGAACGGTGAAGCACCTTGGGAGTAGCAGGAGGGAGAGACATTATCACCCCAAGACCTGAGAGTCAACAGAACAAAGCATTTACTGGGCACAGAGAGTAACTCTAACTGTAAAAGACGGCACCTGCATGGTCCTCATTCAGCAAGGAAAGGAGCAGGAGGTGGTGGGTGACCTCACTCTTGATCTCGTGTTTTTATTTGCTAAATCTGGCAACCCTAGGTGGGCAAGGGTAGACAGCCAATCTGAAGGGGTACATCAGTGTCCTTCTTTGCTCATTAATAGCAATGCATGTGGACCTCAGGACAAAGCCATCACCAAGAACCACAGACAACACATTTATCCAATTATGGTAGTAAATTGGTTATATTTGCTCTGAAAATTGTTCAACTATTTAGGAATAGCTGTAGACAACTTGGCTTATAATTCCAATTATATATATATTTAAAAAGAGGCTGTACATTAAAAAAGACAATAAAAAGGTAAACTTTAGAGGGAAAAATATCCCCTACTTGCCTCTGCCCATTAGTGTTTACTTTCTTCATCATTCCCAGTATGGGAATCTGTAAGATGTGCCATAGGAGCTGAATGGAATATCTTTATCCAGGCCTTGGGAGAAAAATTCCATCATGAGTGGAGGCTAAGCTGACCAGAGAATGCAAGAGGAATAACTTAAGCAAAGACTGGAAACTACTATCCTCATGCTTACAATAAAAGTTAACCTAAGACAGAAACAATGTACAAAGAAGAATGTGGATGGGGTTGATAAGAAGTCAGAGTTCTCCACAAATCAATATGATTAAACAATATTCTGGTAATTCCAAAACAGCAATCTGCTTTAAGAATAAAGTTTATTTTAATTTATAAGCAAATAGACAAAAATTGGAGACAACATATCTACAGCTGTTCTTAGATTAAAATAATAAATCTGATTGGTTGGCAAAAGAAGAGCCCAGAGGAAGCACTGGGATTGTATAGGTTTGGAAAGTACTTTTCCCTAAAAAACTTTCTTAATTTACAAATAAATGTCATTTATCCCATTTCCACAGTTCATCTATTTATTACCAAAACATTACATTTTTAGAGGTTTAGCATGCCATACGTTCACTATAAAATGTGTGTTTTTAAAAAGCACTGAAGAGGAAAAATGATTAAATTTCTGCCATTTGGCTCAACAGCTGTAAGAGAGTTTGAACTCGTTTTAAGTGGTGGGCTACTGTTCACTCTTTGATGTCTGGTGAAGTCCAAGCATCTGGTTTCCAAATAGTGGTCTACATAGCTCATCTGACACCTGGAATAGATCATTTTTTAACACACCCCTTTATGTATGATAAAATTATCTTCAGTAATAATCATGAAATTAAATAATAATGTAGCCAAAAGTATAATTTTTCTTTTATAGAATTTTCTACATATAATCATCTCAGTAAAAAAAAAATAAAATAAATATTACAGTACCAAAAAAGTAATGGTTTGATTCTGTTTAATTATATTAAAGTAGCTTTTTTTTTAGGGGGTGGTAAAACACATGAAGAAAGGCTTCCAAAAAATTTAGCTTCACGAGATGTGACTATAAAAGGGTAGCACAAGGATTTTTGCAGTGATAGAACAGTCTGTATCTTAATTGTGGTGATGATTACATGAATTCACACATGTCATAAAATTGTATAGAACTGACTGGGCATGGTGGCTCATGCCTGTAATCCCAGCACTTTAGGAGGTAGAGACAGGAGGATCACTCGAGCCCAGCACTTCGAGACCAGCCTGGGCAACATAGGGAGATGCTGTCTCTCAATAAATAAATAAATATTAGCTGGGTATGCTGGCATATACTTGTGTTCCCAGGTACTCAGGAGGCTGAGGTGGGAGGATCACTTAAGCCCCAGGGGTTGAGGCTTCGGTGAGCCATAATCCTGCCACTGCACTCCAGCCCAGGCAACAGCGTAAGACCCTGTCTCAAAAAAGTAAAATAAAAATTGTATAGAACCACACACACATCCACAAATGAGTGCATATAAAACTGATGAAATCTGAATGAGGTATTTGAATTGTACTCGTGTCAATTTCCTGGTTTTGTTATTGCATTATAGTTATGTCACATGTCATCACTGGGGGTAATGGTGAAGAGTACCAGAATCTCTCTGTACTATTTTCGCAACTTTCTGTGAATCTATAATTATTTCTAAGTAATATGTTTTTGTTAAAATTTATGTGCTGTGTGATTTCATGTATTTGAGATTCTTGAAAACACCAAAATATAGCAACATTTGCCAGGGATGGGAGAAGGTATGACTGCTGAAGCTGAGGGAAACCTATCTAGGCTTGTTAAACTTTAACCCGCTTTACTTGCTTTTAGCTGTTTTTTTTTTTTAAAGAAACTCCCTTCAGCCATCCTATAGATAACATCTCTGACATATAGGTCACAATCATAAAACAACTACCTAAGTTGTTTTTCAGGAACTTAAAGTCAGCTCTCATCCAGTCCAAACTGGGTAAGACCACACTGACCCTTTAATTGGGCCTGAGTGAATGTCCGAATGTCCAGTGGGTGACCTTTTGATGTCAGAGGCCGTGAGCTTCACCCTCTGATCATGCTAACGCTACCATTTTTGGAACATGTGTCCCACAAAGAGCCATGAAGCTTAGCTATGCTTGCACAGAACACAAATTACTTCACTTTTCCTTACCCCCAATCACTTTCCTTGTACCTCAGACCACCCTGCTCCCCTACCCCATAAATATATCTAAACTCCATCTTTGGGGAGATGAATTTGAGACCTGTTCTCTCATCTTCTCACTTAGCTGCCATGTGACTAAATCCCTTCTTTGCTGCAAAGCTCATTGTCTCAGTGATTGGCATATTGTGTGGCAGGCAAAATGGGCTTGGCTCCATAACACGACAAAGGAGCCACACAAGGAGAGTTGTTGGGTGATGGTATAGTTCTGTATCCAGATTGTGATTGTGGTTACAAAAATCTACACATGCATTAAAGTTCATGGAATAAAAATGTCAAATGTACTGTATGTTAAATTTTTAGAAAATTTGTCATTATCTTATATTTAAGACATTAAAAGCTTTGGAATCAGTCAGACTTGTATTTAAATATTGGAATATTAGGCAAGTCAATCTGTTTTCTTATTTATAAAATAGTAATAATGCCATCCATCTAATGATAATGTATGTAAAGGCCTTAGCACATTGCCCAGCGCTAAGAAAGCACTGAGCAAATAGTCTTATTTGTTTCTATTTTTTATTTAGAGGATTCACTCTGTAAATAAATTTAGAATAAGCAAAGAGATTACTAGGTATCTCCAGTGAAAAACTGTGTTGACTAGAACACACTCTTTATCTGATTGTTGCCTTTTGTTGACTTCGAGTTATTTTATGACTATAATTTGTAGGTAATTGATAGCAATCCAAAATAATTCTTATCTATTGTAATGCAAATACAATCTGCCGTGGAATTGTGGTGTGGTGGTTTCATTTTGCTCCTCCCGAAGTCCACAAACTCCCAACTCCAGTGAAAAAAGCCAGTTTTGTTTCCCTTTGTAAATTCATTTTAACGTTCCCTTACTCCATATAAAATTGTGGTTCTTTTGACTTCTCCTTTGAATCAGTTGTAATATGTCTACAGTTTATTCATTAAATAATGAATTGAGTAAAATCTTTGATGGGTGTTTATTTTATAGCTGCATGAAAATCATGATTTTATCTCTTTTTGAAAACTATCCTTTAACAATTTTATTTTTCTTTTTTGAGACAGATTCTTGCTCTGTCACTCGGGCTGGAGTGCAGTGGTGCACTCCAGTGGCACGGTCTCGACTCACTGCAACCTCTGCCTCCCAGGTTCAAGCAGTTCACCACACTGGTCAGGCTGGTCTCGAACTCCTGACCTCAGGTGATCTGCCCACCTCAGCCTCCCAAAGTGGTGGGATTACAGGCATGAGCCACCATGCCCAGCCCCCTTTTACAATTTTATAGTTGAAAAATTCTCGGACACAACGTAAAATTGTGAATAAAGCACACTGTACAGCATCTTAGATACCTAGTCATTTTGGCTGTTTTGAACTATCTGGAATTTTGGTGTTTTATTTAAAAAATAGTAAAATAGTACTACCATTCAAATACAGTTTTGGGTTTGTTTTGTTATTTTTTTGTTGTTGTGTTTTCGAGATGGAGTCTTGCTCTGTCGCCCAGGCTGGAGTGCAGTGGTGCGATCTCAGCTTATTGCAACCTCTGCCTCCCAGATTCAAGCAATTCTCCTGCCTCAGGCTCCCAAGTAGCTGGGATTACAGGTGCCCGCCACCATACCCAGCTAATTTTTGTATTTTTAGTAGAGACGGGATTTCACCATGTTGGCCAGACTCATCTCGAACTCTTGACTTCAGGTGATCCACCCACCTTGGCCTCCCGAAGTGCTGAGATTACAGGCGTGAGCCCCACTGCACCCAGCCAAATATACTTGTTTTTTTTTTTTCACCCTTCATGTAGTGCTTTGTACACAGAAGCTCCTCAGTAGATACTTGCTAAGTGAATAAATTGAATTGCTATTTCATCTGAGATTGCTCAATCAGATGTAAAGGCAGACTTTAATTTTTGTACTCACAGGCTGAGACAAACATCCAACGATGCTCTTCAATATTTATTTGTGATTTTTCTGGAATTTTATCAGTCAGGAAGGGCTAGATAGTAACAAATATCTCCCAAACCTCAGCAGCTTAACACAACAAAAGTAATTTTTCACTGTCCATTGCAGATTGGAAGGGAGCTCTTGTAGTCACCATCACTCCAGGATGCAGGCCACGTAGACTCTATCTCAACATTTACTCCTACAACCACTGCAACACTGGGAGGCAGACCTGAGGAATCACAGGATTTGAAATTTTCACCTACACATGACACGTATCACTTCTCATATTCCACTGGCCAAAGCAAATCACACGGTCTCACTTCTAAAGGAACAATGAAGTACAGACCTACTATGTGCCAGGAAAAATGACCAAAACAGCATTAAGGATTTCCATATCAATACAGTCAGTGATAAAATGAGCACAGAAGGATGAGATGCCCAGCAATGGACTTATTGTACATACATGATTATATGTTTTGTATATTATACATTATAAATATTTACAACTAATATGTATATATAATTTCAATTTTTATTTTGATTCATGGGGTATATATGTGCATGTCTGTTACATGGGTATATTGCGTAGCACTGAGGTTTGGGGTACCAATGGTCCTATCACTGAGGTAGTAACCATAGTACCCAATAGGAAGTCTTCCAGTCCTTACCCCACTCCCTCTGTTTCCCCTCTTGTAGTCCTCCGTGTCTATTGTTCCCATCTTTATGGAAACCCAATGCTTAGCTCCAACTTATAAGTGAGAACACCAGCAATGAACTTCTAATGAAATTGTTACTAAAAACTGTAGGGCTGTTAGAAATTTACTATACACCTTCTTCCCTCATAAATGTTCCCTGTAGAAATGATGCAGGACTTTTTGGTGCCAGTTTGCCAGTGGGAGACCTCCGCAGCTGGTGACACCCTTGCCCAGGGCCTCACTCAGCTCCAGACTCGCTGCTGGAGGTACCCTGCGTACTCGGTCTGGCAGGCTGTGCTTGGCTTGTGCCCTGGCCAGGATCCCATGACCACCGCAACTGCATACTCGGCCTGCAGCGAGAAGGGGTTCATGAGCAAGCGAGCACAGGGCCCGGCCACAGTGCATAGCCAGGCGTGTCAGCTGCTGCAGGGGCTGGGCTGCTGCTATGGGGGGTGGGCTGCTCCAAGCAGCCCACAGGCTCTGCACGGGGTTTGCATCTGAACCAGGTGTGTCACAAGTGACTCCCTCAGTGGATTCCAGTGACCAGACAAGGGGGATGTGGCGGTACTTGAAAACTTGGAGATGACAAAAAACACAGAGCCCCAAGGGGTGTCATTCCCACCATCTGTAGCTTGGGGTGGATGGGGGCACATTAATGGCTCTTTCAGTCCCTCTGCCCTGCTCTGGCCCATGCCCTCTGGGCTGGCCTGGCCCCATCACTGCTTCCCATCACATGGAGCAGCCACTTGGCACTGGCAGAGTGCAGAGGGCTACAGTGTTACAGTGTTACTTGGGACCTGCGTTAGGCAGGTCCCAAGTTCTTGTCATACACCCAAGAAGAATAAGGTTATACTAACAACTGAAGAGTGAGTGGGGTGGAGAGTTTTACCGAGCATAGAACAGTTTTCTGTGGAGTGGGGACCGAAAAGGGGCAGCCCCCTACCCAAAGTCATGTAGTCCCAAAATGTGGCTAAGCCCGGGGCTTTTATGGGCTCAAAATGGGGTAGTGTGTGCTGATTGGTGAGTATGCAAAAAAGCCTAAAAAAAGGTACCACTCAGAGATGGGCATGACAGTGTACAAAACCAATTAGGGAAGGGTAGGTATATGAAAAATAGGTGAAGGGTGGGGATCAATCAGAGGAAAGTACACCAAACAGGAAGAGAGGTTCTCAATCCAGTACATGGATTTATCCAAGATTTGTAGCTTGGTTTTCAGGCTCTAAACTGTCTTTGATTTGAAGGTGAGGTTACACCAGGGACTCATCCCTGTCTGCCTAGGATTTGCCTGCCTCCTACTGCTATCACCACTGCCCCCCAAGTAGAAAACATCCTTCGCATATTTTTCTTTTTAGTTAGTGTTTACAGAAAGAGAAGGAAACTCTTTCCTTGTCATTATTATCATCATAAAACCATTAAGACACCCTAGTAGAGGTGAGGAGAGCCTGTGGGCAATAATCTAAAATAAGGAATAACCTGAATGTCTAAGGGAAAATGAATACTTAGGAACAATCAAAATAAAACTTCCAGCAAGGAAAAATAGGAGGAATGAAAAATAGTTCTAATTGGATAAAGACCAAAGAGTCTTCCAAAAGTAGATGGATAGGTCTAATAGAGTGTTTATCTGATTATCTACCATGGGGGTGGCCACAGACCCCCAGCTGATTTTTGTGTACTCCTTGGTGAAGACAGAATGTTATGCCCTGGCACCGTCGCAAAACAGGAAGAATGAAGGTTTTTAAATCACTGTTTTATTGAAGGGAAACACTAGTCTGCACCAGAGGACTCAAAAAACCCAGGAAGTGAAGCGTAGCCAACTACTGCCTGGGGCTATGGGGGAGTGGGGAGTCTGTATCTGGATCCAGACCAAGTCTGTTTCAAATTTATGTGATTGAGAATTTCACTTTGAAAAGAGTACTTCATAGGACCTTTGGGAGCTGTCAAACTCTGCCCGGGGGCAGAAGATTAACTGCTCTGTGGACCAGCAGGGAGAACCTACTAAATCAGAAGCCCCTTGTTTGTGGGTCTGTGGACTTACAGGTGGCAATATAACAGGCAGTGCCTCTCTGTAGGCGACTGGGGGACTTCAGAGTTTGCAAGTCAGAAGTAGCCATGTGAATGAAAAGGAGCATTTGAATCCATTCTCCAAACTGCTTATTGAAAAACCCACTTGAAGGAACCTGCAAAAGAAGTTTCCTTGAATTATCTATCTTCTGGAAGAATCCCCACGAAATGGTGTCTTCAGGGGAGGAGAACATTCTTTTGTTTCTTATTGAGGGGGTGGTCAAGTTAAGAGCATGACTTCGGAAACAGCTCTGCTGCCCTATAGTGGTTGTGTGTGTTTGTGACCCTAAATTGTCTCAGTGGTAAAATGAGGATTATAATGAGGATTAAATGAGCCAATTACATGGAAAGCAGAACAATGAACATAGTGTGTGCTATTGGCTTTTATTATTCCATATATTCCGGTGTATTACCTATTAAAAATATTTTAAATGTTTTTACAAAATATTGAACTATTTCTATAAAGCAAGTAATTGTCTGATAATCTCTCTCTTTTCTGGAATTTAATTTTTATAAAGTTTGGTTACAGTTAGACTCAACTATTATGCCCCTTCCTCCCTCCTTCATATTTCTTTTGTGATCCTGCTCTGCCAAGTGCAGAGCTCCCTGTAGCTACATGGTAGCCCAGGAACATGAAAGGTTATTTGCATCAGAGGCCTTCCATACGCCATTCTCCACTTGTCACCTGACTGCTCCCCAGAGAGCTTATCAATAGAAATGAAATTACTACTACTCCTCAGACAGTCCCTACATTGAGGGTGTGCCACCCTCAACGTGAAGAGGAGAGGGTGATCTCTTCCTTCGTTTCAACTTGTAATTAGTAAAGGCAAGAAACTACCTTCTCAAATGTAGGCTTAAGTATATGGATGTTAAACTGGAACTTCCACTTTTTTTTGTGTGTGTAATTAATAAGCTTTATTTTTTTAAAGCAGTTTTAGTTTCACAGCGAAAGTTAAGCAGGAAGAACAGAGTTTTCATATAACCCTTGTTCCCACACAAGCACAACCTCCCCAACTATGAACATCCCCCACAACAGTGGTGCATTTGTTACAATTCATGAACCTACATTAGCACATGGCAGCCTCAAACTCCCCAAGCTCAAGTGACCTTCCCACCTCAGCCTCCTGAGTAGCTGGGAAATACAGGCGCAAACCACCATGCCCATCTAAATTTTTTATTTTTTGTACAGAAAGTTTCTTACATTGGTCCCCAAGCTGGTCTTGAATTTCCTGAGCTCAAGTCATCCCCCTGTGTCTGGAATTGGTGGGTTCTTCAAGAATGAAGCTGCGGACCCTCGCGGTGAGCGTTACAGTTCTTAAAGATGGTTTGTCTGGAATTTGTTCCTTCAGATGTTCAGATGGGTCTGGAGCTTCTTCCTTCTGGTAGGTTCGTGGTCTTGCTGGCTTCAGGAGTGAAGCTGCAGACCTTCGTGGTGAGTGTTACAGCTAATAAACGCAGATTTAAGCAGCAGCAAGATTTACTGCAAAGAGCGAAAGAACAAATCTTCCACATCACTGAAGCGGACGCCACCGGGTTGCCACTGCTGGCTGGAGCAACCTGCTTTTATTCCCTTATCTGACTCCACCCACATCCTGCTGATTGGTCCATTTTACAGAGAACTGATTGGTACGTTTTGACATGGTGCTGATTGGTTTGTTTACAAACCTTTAGCTAGATACAGAGTGCTGATTGGTGCATTTACAAACCTTTAGCTGACACAGAGTGCTGATTGGTGCATTTGCAATCCTTTAGCTAGACACAGAGTGCTAGACAGAAAAGTTCTCCAAGTCCCCACTAGATTAGCTAGACACAGAGTACTGATTGGTACCTTTACAAACCTTGAGCTAGACACAGGGTGCTGATTGGTGCTTCTATAAACCTTTGGCTAGACATAAAAGTTCTCCAAGTCCCCACCCAACTCAGGAGCCCAGCTGGCTTCGCCTAGTGGATCCCCTGCCGGGGTTGCAGGTGGAGCTGCCTGCCAATCCCATGCTTCATGCCTGCACTCCTCAGCCCTTGGGCGGTGGATGGGACCATGGAGCAGGGGGCAGCGCCCTTCAGGGAGGCTCCGGCCCTGCCAGAGCCCACTGGCGGTGGGGCTCGGGCATGGCGGGCTGCAGGTCCCGAGCCCTGCCCTGCAGGGAGGTGGCTGAGGCCTTGCGAGAATTTGAGTGTGGCACAAACGGGCCAGCAGTGCTGGGGGACTCGGCGCACCCTCCGCAGCTGTTGGCCCAGGTGCTAGGCCCCTCACTGCCCGGGGCAGGCAGCACCAGGGTAGCCCGTGCCCACCTGGAACTCATGCTGGCTGGCAAGCACCACATGCAGCCCCAGTTCCCACCCATGCCTCTCCCTCCACACCTCCCCGCAAGCAGAGGGAGCCAGCTCCAGCCTCAGCCAGCCCAGAGAGGGGCTCCCACAGTGCAGTGGCGGGCTGAAGAGCTCCTCAAGTGCGGCCAGAGTGGATGCCAAGGTTGAGGAGGTGCCCAGAGCTAGTGAGGGCTGCTAGCACGTTGTCACCTCTCACCCCCACCTCAGCCTCCAAAAGTGTTGGAATTACAGATGTGAGCCATGACACCTGGCCTGGGTTTTTCTGTAGATATAAGTTTTCAATTTATATAGACAAGTATCAAATATTTTAATTGTTTAAAAAACTGCCAAACTGTCTTCAAAAGTGGCTGTACCATTTTGAAATCCCACCAGCAATGAATGAGAATTCTTGTTGTTCCACATCAGCATCAGCATCTGGCATTGTCAGTGTTCTGAATTTTGGCTATTCTGATAGGTGTATAGTGGTATCTCACTGTTGTTTTAATTTGCAATTTTCTAATGACATACATTGAACATCTTTTCACATGCTTACTTACCATCTGTATATGTTCTTTGGTGATGTGTCTGTTCAGATCTTGTCTATTTTGTTTTGTGTTGCTACAACAATACTTAAGACTGGGTAAGTTATAAAGAAAAGAGATTTAACTCACTGGTCTGCAGGCTGGGAAGTTCAAAATTGGGTGGTCACATCTGGTGGCTTCTGGTGAAGCCTCATGCTGCATCAAAACATGGCAGAGAAATGAAAGGGGAACTAGACTCGTGTGACAAAGGGCAAAATACAAAAGGCAACCTCCCTATGACGACCAGCTCTGCAAGGAACTAATCCATTCCTGGGAGAACTAACACAGTCTCTCGAGAAAGACATTAATCTATCTTAATGACATAATTACCTCTAAAATTCACCATCTCCCAATACCATCCCATTGAGGTCTAAGCCTCAACGTGAGTTTTGGTGGGGACAAACTGTACTCTAACCATAACAGATCTTTTGTCCATTTTTAAATCAAGTTATTAATTTTCTTCTGGTTTAGTTTTAAGAATTCTTTGTATATTGGGGATAATAGTCCCTTATCAGATGTGTCCATTGCAAATATTTTCTCCAAATCTGTGGTTTGTCTTTTCTTTTCCCTTGACATTGTCTTTTGCAGAGAAAAAAACAAAACAGAAAAAAAAAAAAAAAAAGTTTTTCATTTTAATGAAGTCCAGCTTAAAAATTATTTCTTTTGCGAATTGTGCCTTTGGTGTTTTACCTAAAATGTCACCACTATATTCAAGGTCATCTAGGTTTCTTCCTAAGTTATCTTCTAGGAGTTTTGTAGTTTTGTACTTTATGTCTACATTCATGATCCATCCGTTTTGAGTTAATTTTTCTGAAGGTTTAAGGTGTGTGTCTAGATTCTTTCTTTTTTTTTTTTTTTTTTTTGGCTTGTGGATGTCCTGTCATTCCAGTACTGTTTGTTGAAAAGATTATCATTGCTCCATTGTGTTGTCTTTGCTCTTTTGTCAAAGATCAGCTGACTATTTTTATGTGGATCTATTTCTGGGCTTTCTATTCTGTTCCATTGATCTCTTTGTCTATTCTTTCATCAGTACTGCACTATCTTAATTACTGTAGCTTTGTAGTAAGTCTTGAAGTTAGGGAATGTCAGTTCTCTTCTTCTTCCTCTTCTTCTTTTTTTTTTTTTTTTGAGATGGAGTTTCACTATTGTTGCACAGCCTATAGTGCAGTGGCGTTAATTCGCCTCACTGCAACTTCCACCTCCCAGGTTCAAGGAATTCTCCTGCCTCAGCCTCCTAAGTAGCTGGAATTACAGGCATGTGCCACCACGCCTGGCTAATTTTTGTACTTTTAGTAGAGACGAGGTTTCACTCTGTTGACCAGGCTGGTTTTGAACTCCTGACCTCAGGTGATCCACCCCCCTCGACCTCCCAAAGTGTTGGGATTACAGGCATGAACCACTGTACCCAGCCTGTTCTTCTCTTTTAATATTACATTTGCTATTCTGGTTTAGTTTTTTGTTTTGTTTTTTTGCCTCTCTATGTAAACTTTAGAATTAATTTGTCAATATCCACAAAATAACTTGCTGTGATTTTTATTGGAATTGTATTGAATCTGTAAAGTTGAGAAGAACTGACATCCTGAAAATATTTAATCCATCTTAATTCTTAATTTCATGACCGTGAATAATCTTACTAAGTTAAGACTAAGATGATCATGGAATATCTCTCCATTTATTTAGTTTTTCTATTTACTTATTCTTTGATATCTTTCAGTATAATTTTATAGTTTTTCTTATATAGATCTTGCACATATTTTATTAGATATATACCTAAGTGTTTCATTTTGGGGGGTGCTAATGTAAATGATAATATATTTTAGTTCCACAGTATAAATTTGATATACAGGAAAGTGGTTAGCTTTTGCATATTAACCTTGTATCCTGTAACCTTGCTATAATTGCTTACTAGTTCCAGGAGATTTTGTTGCTATTGTTGTCAATTCTTTTGGATTTTCTACACAGACAATTATGTCATCTGCAAACAAAGACAGTTTTATTTATTTTTTCTAATCTATATTTCTTTTACTGCCTTTTCTTGTCTCACTGAATTAGCTAGGACTTCCATTAAAAAGCAGTGGATAGAAGGGACATCCTTGTCTTGTTCCTGATCTTAGTGGGAACGCGTCAAGTTTCTCACCATTAAATATATTAGTTTCAGGTTTTTTGTAGATGTTATTTATTAAGTTGAGAAAATTCCTCTCTATTCTTAGTATGCTGAGAGTTTTTATTATACATTAGTGTTGGGTTTTTGCCAAATGCTCCTCCATATCTATTGATATGATCATGTGATACTTTTCTTCTTTAGCCATTGATGTAATGGGCAATATTATTTTCAAACGTTGAACAAACTTTACACACCTGGGATAAATCCCACTTGGTCATAGTATATAATTCCTTTTATACATGGTTGAATTTGACTTGCTAATATTTTGTTGAGGATTTTTGCATGTATGTTTACGAGAAGTATTGGTCTGTAGTTTCTTTTATTGTAACATATTTGTCTGGTTTTGCTGCCTCATAGAATGAGTTAGAAACTATTCCCTCTGCATCTATTTTCTGGACCAGATTGTGAATAACTGGTACAATTTCTTCCTTAAATGTTTGGTAGAATCCACCAGTGAACACATCAAGTCCTGATGCTTTTTGTTTTGAAAGGTTGTTAATTATTGATTCAATTTCTTTAATAGATATAGACCTATTCAGACAGCCTATTTCCTCTTGTGTGCATTTTGGCAGATTGTATCTTTAAGGGAATTGGTCTGTTTTATCTAGATTATCAATTTTGTGGGGATACAGTTGTTCATAATTTTTTTTATTATCCTTTTAATGTCGATGGGATCTGTAGTCATGTCCCCCTTTCATTTTTGATATTAGTAATTTATGTCTTCTCTCTTTCTTCTCTGTTTTTTCTTAGTTAGCTTGGGTAGAAGCTTATCCATTGCTTTTTCTTCTGTTGATTTTCACTATTGACATCTTATTTTTAATTCATTGGTTTTTGCCCTAGTTTTTATTATTTATTTTTTCTGCTTACTTAAGATTTAATTTGCTCTTCTTTTACTAGATTCCTAAGGTGGAAGCTTAGATTATTGATTTTAGATCTTTCTCCCTTTCTAATATATGCATTCAATGCTATAAATTTCTCTGTAAACATTGATTTTACTGCACCCACAAAATTTGATGGTGTCCAAGTCTCTGGGGGCTTACAGAGTGTAAATGTGTATGAACAGGTGAGTCATGGGCCCCTGGATTTCCAGAGAGCCTGCGTTTCCTGCTTTCTGTAGCATGTGGTCCAGAGACCCTACTGAGAAACCTGCTGCGGACACACCCTTCCCAGCAACCAGCTAATCAGCCAAAAAAACCCCCAAAAGACTAGGAAATCCTAACCAGTATTTCCTAATCATCAGATTTCTGAGGGGTAGGGTCTGAGTATCTGTACTTTTTAAGCCCTCTGTGTGATTCTGATGAACTGGTGCCTTAACTACAACCACACTCTTCCATTTGCATTTCCCTGAATGTGATTCACTGTCAAGCTTCAGCATATGACTTTCCTTTGGTCTGCATTTCCCTTCCTCCTCCTGCTCATCCTTAAAGTCCAGCTCAGAGGTGATCTCCTCTATAAAACCTTCACAGAGGCTCTCTTCTACCCCCTACCCCTATCTTCCTACCCCACCCACAAATTAGAATTAGTCATTTAAATATCTACGTCTGCACACTGGGCAATGAGCTACTTGAAAGCAAATGTAGTGGTTACATTCATTATCTATTCCTGAGTAACAAATTACCCCCCCAAAACCTACTGGCTGAAACAAAAATAAACATTTATTAACTCACAGCGGCTGTGGTTCAACAACTTAGAAGCAGCTTAGTTGGGTGTTTTAGTGCATAATCTCTCATGAAGTTGCAGCCAACACGTAGGCCAGGGGTGCAGTCATCTGAAGGTTTGCCTAGGGCTGGAAAATCCACTTTCAAGATGACTCTCTCAAATTTCTAGCAACTTTGCACAAGAGGTTAGCGGAAGTTCTCAGTTCCTTTTTGATACAGTGTGGATGATTGTGGCCTCTAAATCTCGTGTTGAAATGTGATTCCCAATGCTGGAGGTGGAGCCTGGCAGGAGGCTCCTAGGTGTGGATCCTTCATGAATGACTTGGTGCCCTCCCCACAGTAATGAGCTCCTGTGAGATCTGCTTGTTTAAAAAGGAGCCTAGCACCTCCTTCTCTCTTGTTCCCTCTCTCGCCATGTGACACACTGGCTCCTATGCCTTTTGCCATGATTGTAAGTTTCCTGAGGCCCTCTCCAGAAGCAAACGCCAGCATCACACTTCCTGTACAGTCTGCAGAACTATGAGCCAAAATAAACCTCTTTTCTTCATAAATTACCCAGTCTTGGGTACTCCTTTGTAGCAAGGCAGATGAACTAATACATTCTTCACATGGATCTTTTCACGGGGCTGCTTTGGTGTCCTCAGAACATGGTGGCTGACTTCCTTCAGAGCCAGTAATGTAAGAGAGAACACAATGAAAGCATCAATATGTTTTACAACCTAGCCATGAAGGTCACACACCACCACTTCTGCATTTTCTATTGGTCATGCAGACCAGCCATGATTCCACATAGCAGAAGATTATGCAAGAATGTAAATATGGTCATGTACCGCATAACAATATTTCTGTTAGCAACGGGCCACAAATAAGATGGTAGTCCCATCAGATCATAATACCATAGTTTTACTGTACCTTTTCTATGTTTTGATATGTTTCGATACATAAACATTCACCATTGTGTTACAATTGCCTACAATACAGTAACATGCTGTACAGATTTGTAGTCTAGGAGCAATAGGTTACACCATAAAGCCTTGGTGTGTAGTAAGCTATACCATCTAGCTTTGTGTAAGTATATTCTATGATGTTCACACAATGACAAAATCATCTATGGACACATTTCTCAGAATGTATCCCTGTTGTTAAGTGACAAATGACTGTATGAAAAGGTGGAGATCATTTGGGGCCATCTTGGAGGCTGACTATCACAGTGAGTATCTGTTCTTTTTGTCCATCGTTTGCCCCTTTCCCTGTGTGGAAAACATATTTCATGTTGTACAACTGCTAGTAAACCCTCCTCATCTGAAGAGGAAGCAGGTAATCAAAGTGTGGCCACTCTGAGGACTTCATTTCCCTAACCAGATTGGTCAGTCATATGGGCATGTTATCAAGTAGAGCCAATCAATATCTTTCTTGATTTTTGATAAGTGGATTCTTATTGAGAGATGATCTCTCTTCCTGTACTTCTTTGAGCTCCAAAAATGATCTAAGCTGGAGCTTCTTATAGCCATTCATTCGGTTTATATTGGAGGAAGCTATGTTTGGTAAGAGAAAATGAGGCCAGCACACAAACAGAGGCAAAGATGAGCAGAGATGAAAAGAGAAAAAGGAGTCCTAATGAGATCATTTGAGTCCTCTTGATCCAGTCATGCCTAAAATTTACATCTAGACTTTTCAGTTACGTGAGTCAATACATTTCCCTTTCTTTTTTAAGCTATTTTAAGTTGAGTTACTATCACCTGCAACCAAAACAGCCCAACAGATCGGCAGGGTCTATATCTTTTACCTCTTAAATTTCTGGCATTGGGATTAATGCCTAATACTCAATTCAAATTGGATGAATACATTATTTAACTATTATACTTTTACATAAAAACAATCTGGTATGTGCAAACAATGGGGATTTTTAAAAAAAGATTTGACAACTTTCTAAGTAACATTTACAAGAACCCTGAATGTCTTAGAACCTCTAAAAGTTTTGGAATCTGTCAGCCCCCAAAACCATTGTTAGCCTGCTATGCTCAGGGTCAGTTTTCTGTAGCTCTGTGTAATGTGGTTGAATGAGTCATTCACCAGGATCCTGAGTATACACAGAGCTAGCTAAGGAGACAGGGCTGCTGCTGATGAGTACCACGTTGCCTTAGTGACAGGAAAATGGGAAGGGGCCCTGAGTGGACCTCCAAACACTCGCTTATCCAATATGTGGATAAAATTCTGTTGCAGGAATTAAGATGAATTGATGGGTAAAAAAACATCCATAGAATGATGGTTATGGCTGGTGGTTTATGTCCCCTCTAAGAGCCATGGCCAGAGAGGAACTTGCAAAGGAAAGATGCAAGATCAGGTTTACAGCTGCCAGTGAAGGGTCCACCAAATAACCGTGCTAGTAATCAGATTATCCCAACTCTTGCTCTCACTGAGAGGCTGAAAGGAACATAGAAAAACATGAATGTTTTGCTGTGACTTAGATCAGTAACTTCACGTGTAAATGGTTGTTCTGGTATAAGACATTATAGGGAGATATAAAAAGAGAGGAAGTCAAATATGGAAAAGATAGAAGCAAGTTGTCTGCCTTTCTCTTCAAAGCCTTCTAAAATTCCACAGTTTTGTTGCGTCTAGGAAAACCGTTATACACATCATCAACCAAGTGACAGATCTTTATTTTTAATTCATCACAGAAGTCTGCTGCTGAAATGATGCTTGACAGAAAAAAAATCTCTTGTTGGTAAGAGCCTTTTCTGAAGTCAAGGAAAACCTCAGAATTCCTTAGTTTTCCCCTGGGCTTTTATAGCAAGTCCAGTTTTCTTTAACCCTATAAGTTCCTATTGTGGCTTCTAGTCACATACCAACTGTTATTCTTCAGAAAGGAAACTATGTTATCTAAAGCAGGTGCAAGCCTGGATTCCAGAGTCAGACTGCCTGAATTCAAATCATTGCTTCCCCACTTACCTGATCTGTAGAACCTAGGATAAGTCACATTTTGTGCCTCAGCTTCCTCATCAGTAAGATGGGAATAATAATGTGATGAGCTGGGCATGGCGGTGTACACCTGTAGTCCCTTGGTTTCTGAGTACAAGAAGCTGAGACAGAAGGATCATTTGAGCGCTGGAGTTCGAGGCCAGCCTGGGCAACATGGAAAACTCTGTCTCTAAAATAATAATAATACTAAGAGAATAGTATGTCTTTACCAAGGTATGGCTTAGAATAGTTACTGGCACATAGTAGGCCCCATATAATTCTATTATTATTATGTAGACAAAACCACATGTTTTTCTATAAATCTTCCTTGAATTTTGATCATCACATGTAGATATTTTTTTTCCTATTTGGCCCTCTTTTTTAAAATTATTATTAAATACATCTCATGGTAACTACTTGTGGATAGTTAAATGTTGTTAACTTGTTCAAATCAATTTGGTGGCACACAGTTGTTAGTGCCTTGCTGGGGCCTCCGCCCCTTTGAGTCATGGGAGCTTGGATCTTCTGCCCCTGCACAGGGTCACTGGGTGATGATGTCCATAAAAGTGAGTCTTGGGCCTATCAGCAAACAAGCCTGAGTCAGGCAAATCAGCCTCATAAGCTTGGTAAGCTCCAGACTCTCTGGCCATAGTCTTCCATGAAGTATTCACTTGAACCAGATGCCACAATGTCACAGAGCAGAATCCAGTGGATCAAATGACTGGACACTGCCTTCAGTTCAGGCGCAAGACTAAACAAACACCCAAGCCTGGAGCAGCATTCTGGGCTCACCCAAAACTGAGTGTCTGGGACTGCAGGGACACACTACCACACTGTACTAACTTCTTCTACTGTTTGTAGAGATGGGGTTCCACTATGTTGCCCAGGCTGGTCTCAAACACCTGGCCTCAAGTGATCCTCCTGCCTCGGCCTCCCAAAGTGCTGGGATTATAGGCATGAGCCACCATGCCCAGCCTCAAAAGTTATTTCTAACATCTCTTATGCTAAATAATAAATTCGCTAGTGTAGATTCAGAAAGGAATAGTTGAAGGAGCTGTAGTAGCTATAGATTCCAAGTCCAGGGTCCTGATTAGGGCCCTTAAATGCTAACAAACCACCCCCTGGAGTGTTATTCCCCATTAGACTACTTCATATGTTAATTAGCAACTGCTAGGGTGAATATTAGAACTCACTTTGAAAGCACACACATGTATCTTGCTAAGCTGAAGTATTTAAATTATTACAATAATTGTCTAATGTCGGTAAAACCCTCAAACCACAACTTGACTTTTTTTTAAGGAGACAGCCTACCTTTGACTCTGATTTTTAAAGATATTCATAGGTGCCTCATTAAAAGTGAATGATTAAAATAACATCAGCTGATACAATGCTCTGTTTGCAAGGAAGCTTCACAGCTCTTGATTTTATAATTGCTGAAAAATGTGTTTTCACATATGTGGGTAGATTGGAAGTGATTCTACATGTGACTTGGGCACATCAGAGGTAGCACTAACTAGAGCTCTTTAAGACCAGAATTATCAGTGGGAAACCGTCCTCAAATAAATAGATTTTTGAGGAAGCAAGTGAAATTTTATAATTTAAATATCAACGTATCAACACAGGAAATCTTAATTTTTGCTCTCTATAGAAAACAAGTATTTGGTTATGGTACAAAAACTATGCAGCCAACACTATGGCAGAGTTCATAGGCATGTTTATTTAGGACACATCTCACCCATTTGCTTTTGAAATTTAACTGAAAGTAGGTCACAGTAGGCAAAATATTAGAAGAAAATATAGATACTTATTTTTAGTGTCCTTGATGGTACATTAAGTTTGGCTCTTGTTAATTGCAAGGAGGGTAGCAGGAGGGCATGGATTTATTGCAGGATGAGGGAGAGAAGGCAGAAGGAAAGAAAGATTCAGAGGGCAATTGTCAAAGACAGGCTTTGTCTAGTTTGAAGTGAATCTTCACCAAAGTTTTTGTTTTTGTTTTTTGTTGTACTGATAGGGGAAGTGAAGAAACCCTATAATCATTGAGGAGCGGCAACTCATTGGGATGTAAGCATGAAACTATTTGACTGCTCCCAGCTCCTTCTTGTGAAATCCGTGCTTTACTCTGAGCATTAGGCTCCCTTGATGTCTTAATGATGTCTCCGTTCAATTCCATCACTTCCCAGTCCCGTTCCTATATGTTGTGTTGCATACTTTTTTTTTTTTTTTTTTTTTTTTTTTGAGACAGCGCTATCCCCCAGACTGGTATGCAGTGGCACTATCTTGACTCACTGCAACCTCTGCCTCCCTGTTCAAGCAATTCTCATGCCTCAGCCTCCCGAGTGGCTGGGATTACAGGCATGCACCACAACGCCTAGCTAATTTTTTGTATTTTAATAGTGACAGGGTTTCACCATGTTGCCCATGCTGGTCTCAAACCCCTAAGCTCAGGTCTTCCACCCGCCTTGGCCTCCCAAAGTGTTAGGATTACAGGCGTGAGCCACCGCACCTGGCATCCCATTCATTTGGAAAATTCAGTCACAAAAACCAAATGTCAAAAGCAGGGAATTCCAAGCTCTCTGCTCTCCTGCCCCCTTTCCCAGTACCTGCCAGTCCAGCAAGGGCGAGGATGGGAGCTACATCTGCTCTCGCATACCCATCTTCTCCTCCTTTCTCAGAAAGGGCCCCTCTAGGTTGGGAAGACAGAATGAGAGGCAGGGTCGTTTTACTCAACTCCTCTAGATGAGGGGTGGAGGGGGTGGGCACTGGGTGCTCTCACCAGGGTTGCTGCTGCCTCTGTAACTCCAAGAGAACTTCTTCCACCTCTGTCGCTGCCCATGTTGTTGCTCCCTGGGGACACATGTCCTGGCACACAGTCCCCTGACATAGGATTTCTAGCTCAGCCTGTTCTCCTGTTCAGCCCAGTCTGCCCCTCACTCAAGTGATCTTCTTGTCCAACACTCTCTTGGATGTGGTACTGGCAAGATAGCTCAAGCCCACTGCTTTGTCGGCTTCACTTATGGGAGACTATTTTTGCAGCACAAATGGTGGAAATGCAGTCTGGAACCTCGTTAATAGTGAATTAGAGCACTTTGTAGAACACTAGGGGAACAAAAGAAAACAATCTATCATTAATTCAAAAGGAATGCATTACTCCTGAAAGCATTGCAATTACATGCTGAGGCATGGAGAGGATAGAGCAAGCTCCCAAACCATTTCCCAATTCTAAATATTAATTTAATTCCCTGAACATAGATAGAGATCACATTCGATGCTTTAACTGATAGGAACAGATACTACATTTGTTTTTAGCCAATAGGTGGAGAATGAGTCTACTTACGCCACACCTCTCCTATTTCTCAGTTGAGGTGGAGGCTGACACCCCAGATCACTATAGCTCTCCAGTGCTCTGAAACTTTCGCTGATATTGCTCTGACCTGACGTAATGCTCCCAAGGAAACATCTTTCACACTGAAAATAATCAGTCTCAGTATCTTATTCCTGAGGGCTGACCCAAACATCTCTTTTGTGTACTCACACTCATAAAGCTAAGTGGTCAGCTCCATCCTCCCAGCTCCCATATTTTCTGAACCCCTTTAGGAGTCAAGGGACAGTTCTGAGAATCAGGTCAACAAACTCTTTCTTTTAAACTTTTTATTATGGACTATGCGCGGTGGCTCATGCCTGTAATCCCAGCACTTTGGGAGGCCAAAGTGGGTGGATCATTTGAGGTTAGGAGTTCAAGACCAGCCAGGCCAACATGGCAAAACCCCATCTCTACTAAAAATACAAAAATTAGTCAGGCATGTTGGCAGACGCCTGTAATCCCAGCTACTCAGGAGGCTGAGGCAGGAGAATTGCTTGAACCCGGGAGGCGGAGGTTGCAGTGAACTGAGATCGCGCCACTGCACTCAAGCCTAGGCGACAGAGCGAGAGTCTGCCTCAAAAAAAAAAAAAAAAAAAAAAAAAAACCAAAACCATAAAGTTTTATTATGGAAATTTCTGAACATCCACAAAAGTAGGGAGAATAGTATGATAAACTGACATATATCTACCACACGGCCCAACAGGTGTCAACTCATGGCCAGCCTTGCTTCAAATATTCCCTCACCTACTCTCCCTTTCCTCTGAAACATGTATCCAAAATATAGGAATTCTTTTTGTTCTTCTATTTTTTAAATAGAGATGGGGTCTCACTATATTGTCCAGGATGTACTTGAACTCCTGGACTCAAACAATCCTCTTGCCTCGGCCTCCCAAAGTACTGGAATTATAGGCATGAGTGGCCTCTTTTTGTTCTTTTAAAGCTAACTGCAATACCATCCACACACCTAAAAAATTAATAGCAATTTCTTAATTATCATAAAAAATATCTAGTACATACTCAAATTTCTTCAATTGTCCCATAAGTCAATATCCTAACAAGGTTCAAATATTGTATTTGAAACATTACTTATATGAGTCAGAGTACATTATGTTATGCTGTTATGTTTAGCAGACAACTTCAAAATCGGAGTGGCTTACAACAACCCAGATTTATTTCCTGCTCACGTGAGTTTCCATTGTGAGTCAGCCCTGCATCCTCTTCACTCCTGGCTACAGGCTAAAGAAACAGTCTGTGTTTGGGATATGCCCAGTTCCTGGCAGATGGAAATGAGGAATGGCTGAAACACACAATGTCTTTTAAAGTTTCTGCTCAGAAGTAGCAACCAACCATCACATCTGCTCACATTTCACTGGTCAAAGCAAACCACATGGCCAAAGCTGCTGTCAGCAGAGCGACAGGAAGTATAATTTTCCCTATAGGAGACAGCATCTGTTACTGGGAAGAATACAACCTATTCTTATGCCTCTTTTAATTCACAGGTTCCCCTCCTCATCTTGTTTTTTCAATTTATTGGTTGAAGAAAATGAGTAATTTGTGCTTTAGAATTTCCTATATTCCCTGCAGTGTGTTTGTTTAACATGTCTCCATGTCACTTCTAGTTCTTCTAAACTTGTGATTAAATCTAGAGGCATAATCGGACTCAGAAAAAAATTAAGGCCTAAATTGAAGTACTAGATCTTTATGTTGCTGTATGAGGTCATTCAAAAATCCAAATTTGGGGCCAATTTTTGACCTTCCTAGATGGTCATGTGAGTTGTATCAGTTATATCTTGCTGTGTAATAAATTATCCCCAAACTTGGTGGCTCAAACAAAAAATAATCATATATTATCTCATGGTTTCTGTGAATCAGGAATTCAGACAGGGCAGAAGGGCATGGCTTGTTTCTGCTTTATGATTTCTGGGATCTTAACTGGAAAACTTAAGGTCTGGGGGACTGAAATCATCTGGAGACTTGACTGAGACTGAAGGCTCTGTGTTCAAGGGGTTCATTCACTTCATTCACAAGTTGGTGTCGGTAAATTGGTTCTCTTCCATATGGGCCTACTCCTCACGCTGCTTGAGCATCCTCACATGGTGGCTGACTCCCTGCAGAGTGATTGATCCAAAAGACCAACGTTGAAGCAGCAATATCTTTTATGACCTAGTTTTGGGAACTTATCCACTGACACTTCTATTGTTTGCAAAACCAGCCCTTACCTAATATGTAGGAATAGTGTGCCCAAAGGCATGAATACCAAGAAAGGAGGTGCACTGAGGACCATCTTGGTGGCTGACTACTGTATACATTAAGTGGTTTTTGATGTTAAAAAACAAAAAAGAGCTGGGTGCAGTGGCTCACGCCTGTAATCCCAGCACTTTGGGAGGCCGAGGTGGGTGGATCATTAGATCAGGAGACCGAGACTAGCCTGACCGACATGAAATCCCGTCTCTACTAAAAATACAAAAATTATCCAGGCGTGGTGGCACACGCCTGTAATCCCAGCTACTTAGGAGGCTGAGGCAGGAGAATAGCTTGAACCCGGGAGGCAGAGATTGCCATGACCTGAGATGGCGCCACTGCACTCTAGCCTGGGCAACAAGAGTGAGACTCTTTCTCAAAAAACAAAAAGAAGGGACAGTCTACATCATGTTCTGTGCAACAGTGATTTACAGCATTTGAGATGTCATGATCCAATAGAATTTCAAAGGAAAAGCTCAGAAGTTCATAAATGGAACTAGTAGATCTTTATTTTGGCATGTAAAAAGAGCAATCTATTAACTCAACCATCATTATTTTTTATTTTTTATAAAAGTCTTTTTCATACAGAAGGATATTATCTCAAAATAAGGAATAATTTTTTGGATGTGGAACAGGGAGAACCCTTCTAAACTGCTGGTGAGGATGTACATGGAGAACCCACTTGGAAAATATTCTATAGTCAAGTTGAGAATTTATGTACTCTATCACCCAATGTTTCTTTTTTTTTCTTTTGAGATGAGTCTTCTATGTTGCCCAGGCTGCTCTCAAACTCCTGGCTCAAGCAAGCTTCCTGAAGAGCTGGGAATACAGGCATATGTCATTGTGCCCAGCTTTATCACCCAATATTTCTACTCCTAGCCATATATTTACCCTAAAGAAATGTGTATACACTCATACCAGGAGTCATGTACGAGAATGGTCATAGTAGCATGCTAATAATACCCCCAGACTGGAAACAAACCAAATGTCCATCAACAGAGGCACAGACAGGTAAACCGATGTGGAGTCATCCCTCAGTATCCATGGGAGATTGGTTTCAGGCCCTCACAGATACCAAAATCTGCAGATGCTCAAGTCTCTTCTATAAACTGGTGTAGTGTTTGCATATAACCTACACACATCCTCGTGTAAAATTTAAAGTCTCTCTACATTACTTATAATACCTAATACAATGTAAATGCTATGCTATACCATATTGTTTTTAAATTTGTATTGTTATTGTCATATTGGGTTTTTAAATACGTTTTTGATCCATGGTTGGCTGTATTAGTGGATGCAGAACCAGCAGATATGGAGGGCCAACTGTATATTCACACTATATGCTTCCATTTTTATAAAGTCTCCAAACAAGCAATACAGGCATACCTCATTTTACCGCATTTCACTTTATTGGAATTCACAGATACTATGTTTTTTACAAATTGAAGATTCACAGCAACCCTGGCGTCATTTTTCCAAGAGCATGTGCTCACTCATGTCTCTGTGTTACGTTCTGGTAATTCTCACAATATTTCACACTTTTTCATTATTATTATATCTGTTTTGGTGATCTGTGATCAGTGGTCTTTGATGTTACCATGTAATTGTTTTGGTGCACCACTAACCATATCCATAGAGGATGATTAACTTAATCCAGAAAATGTTGTGTGTGTTCTGACTTCTTCAACAACCAGTCTCCCATCTTTCTCCCTCTTCTTGGGCCTCCCCATTCCCTGACACACAAAAATATTGAAATTAGGCCAATTAATAACTCTACAATGACCTCTAAGTATTCATGTGAAAGAAAGAGTCACATGTCTCTCACCTTAAATTAAAAGCTAGAGACGGTTAAGCTTTGTGTGGAAGGCATGTCAAAAGCCAAGATAGAATCCCAGCACTTTGGGAGGCTGAGGCAGGCGGATCACAAGGTCAAGAGATCGAGACCATCCTGGCCAACGTGGTGAAACCCCATCTCTACTAAAAATACAAAAAGTAGCTGGGTGTGGTGGGGCACACCTGTAGTCCCGGCTACTTGGGAGACTGAGGCAGGAGAATCGCTTGAACTTGGGAGGCGGAGGTTGCAGTGAGCCAAGATTGTGCCACTGCACTCCAGCCTGGTGAAAGAGTGAGACTCCATCTCAAGAAAAAAAAAAAAAAAAAAGCCAAGATAGGCCAAAAGCTAGACCTCTTGTGCCAAACAGTTAGCCAAGTTATGTATAGAAAGGAAAAATTCTTGAAGGAAATGAAAAGTGCTACTTCATTGAGCACATGGATGATAAGAAAGCAAAACAAACATTGCTGAGATGGAGCAAGTTTGAGTGATCTGGGCAGATCAAACCAGTCACAATATTCTCTTGAGCCAAAGCCTAATCCAGAGCAACACCCCTAACTCCAATTTTATGAAGGCTGAGAATGGTGAAAAAGCTGCAGAAGAACAATTTGAAGCTAGCAAGAATTGGCTCATGAGGTTTAAAGAAAGCCATCTTCATAATATAAAAATGCAAGGTAAAACAGCAAGTGCTGATATAGAAGCTGCAGCAAGTTATCCAGAAGATCTAGCAAGATCATCGACAAGGGTGCATACACTAAATAACACATTCTCTCAGTGTAGATGAAACAGGCTTATATTGGAAGAAGGTGCCATCTAGATCTTTCATAGCTAGAGAAAAGAAGTCAGTACTTGGGTTCAAAGCTTCAAAGGACATACTGACCCCTTTTGGGGAGCCAATGCAGCTGGTGACTTTATGTCAAAGCAAATGCTAATTTATCATTCTGAAAATCCTAGGGCCCTTAAGAATTATGCTTCACATACTCTGCCTGTGCTCTATAAATGGAACTACAAAGCCTTGATGACAGCACATCTATTTATAGCATGGTTACATTTTTTTTTTTTTTTTGAGACACAGTTTTTCTCTTGTCACCCAGGCTGGAATGCAATGGCACGATCTCAGCTCACTGCAACCTCTGCCTCCCAGGTTCAAGTGATTCTCCTGCCTCAGCCTCCCAAGTAGCTGGAATTACAGGCGTGTACCACCACGCCCAGCTAATTTTGCTATTTTTAGTAGAGATAGGGTTTCACCATATCAGCCAGGCTGGTCTCAAACTCCTGACCTCAGGTGATCCACCCGCCTTGGCCTCCAAAAATGCTGGGATTACAGGTGTGAGTCACTGCACCCGGTGGGGTGTCACAAATGTTTTAAGCCTTCTGTTGAGACCTACTGCTTTAAAGAAAGGATTTCTTTCAAAATATTACTGCTTATTAACGATTCACCTTGTCACCCAAGAGCTCTAAGGGAGATGTACAGGGAGATTAATATTGTTTACATGTGCACTAACACAACATCCATTCTGTATTCTATGGATCAAGGAGTCACTTTACCTTTCATGTTTTATCATTTAGGAAATATATTTTGTGAGGCTATAGCTGCCATAGATAGTGATTCCTCTGATGTATCTGGGGGAAAAAACTGGAAACCTTCTGGAAACAAGTCCCCATTAAGTATAATAATAAAAAATAAATAAATAAAATAAAAAATAAAAACAAAACAAAAAGAACATTTGTGATTCATGGGAGGAGGTCAAAACATCACCATTGACAGGAATTTGGAAGAAGTTGATTCCAACCCTCATGGATCACTTTAAGGGGTTCAAGATTCACCATAACTGCAGATGTGATGCAAATAGCAAGAACTAGAATTAGAAGTAGAGCCTGAAGATGTGACTGAATTGCTGCAATCTCATGATAAAACATGAACAGATTAAGAGTTGCTTCTTAAAGTGGTTTCCTGAGATAGAATCTACTCTTGGTGAAGATGCTATGAACACTGTTGAAATGACAGCAAAGAATCTAGAATATTATATAAACTCAGTGAAGCAGCAGTCTGGTATGAGCAGATTGACCCCAATTTTGGAAGGTCTACTGTGGGTAAAATGCTATCAAACAGCATCACATGCTATAGAGAAATCTGTCATGAAGGAAAGAATCCATCAGTGCAACAAACATCATTGTTGTCTTTTTTTCCTTGAGACAGAGTCTCACTATGTTGCCCAGGCTAGTCTTGAATTCCTGGACTCAAGCAGTCCTCTGGGCTTGGATTCCCACAGTGCTGGGATTACAGATGTGAGACACTGTGCCAAGCCCATTGTTGTCTTATTTTTTTTTAATTTCCACAGCCCAGCCTGGGCAACATAGTGAAACCCCTTCTCTACAAAAAGTACAAAAAATTAGCCAGGCATGGTGCCATGTGCCTGTAGTTCCAGCTACCGGGAGGCTGAGGTGGGAGGATCACTTGAGCCCAGGAAGTCAAGGCCGCAGTGAGCTGAGATCACACCACTGCACTCCAGTGGTGTGCAGTAAGACCCTGTCTCAAAAAAAAAAAGTTTTTTCACAGTCACTTCAATCTTCAGCAACCACCACTTTGATCAGTCAGCAGGCATCAACCCTCCAACAGCAAAAGGATTACAAGTCACTAAAGCCTCATGATGGTTTATGGTTTTCAGCAATAAAGTATTTTTGAATTATGGTATTTTTAAATTATGGTATGGTATTGATTCTTTTAGACATAATGCTATTGCACACTTAAACCACAGTATAGTGTAAACATAACTTTTATGTGCATTGGAAAACCAATGTGTGACTTGCTTTATTGTGATATTTCCTTTATTGTAGTAATCTGGAACCAAATCTGTAATATCTCCAAGGATGACTGCACTAAAGTCTACTGTTTTGAGATGCTATTTTTTTTTTTTTTTTTTTTTTTTTTTAGAGATAGGATCTTGCTATGTTACCCAGGCTGTACTTAAATTCCTGGGACCAAGCAATCCTTCCACCTCAGACTCCCAGTAGCTGGGACTATAGGTATACACCACCACACCTGGCTAATAGCTCATTTTGGTACTGGACACCTAGCAGCATCTTGTTACACTACTGTTGATGGAGCACCTATTATATTCCAGGAACTTTACTACTTGTTTCACGTACATTATGCAGTGTTTTATAATTTTTTTTTTTTTTTGAGACAGAGTCTCACCCTCTCGCCCAGGCTGGAGTGCAATGGCACCATCTCGGCTCACTGCAACCTCCGCCTCCCGCATGCAAGCAATTCTCCTGCCTCAGCCTCCTGAGTAGCTGGGATTACAGGTACACACCACCATGCCCAGTTCATTTTTGTATTTTTAGTAGAGATGGGGTTTCATTAATTGGCCAGGTTGGTCTCGAACTCCTGACCTCAGGTGATCTGCCCGCCTCGGCCTCCAAAAGTGCTGGGATTACAGGTTTGAGCCACCATGCCCGGACAATGTTTTATAGTTTATAATATTTTATTTCATTCTCACAACAGGCTGGGCATGGTAGCTCATGCCTGTAATCCCAACATTTTGGGAGGCCAAGGTGAGAGGATCACTTAAGCCCAGAAGTTCAACACTAGGCTGGGCAACATAGCAAGACCTCATCACTGAAAAAAAAAAAAAAAAAATTAGCCAGCCATGATGGCACACACCCGGGAGCATTGCTTGAACCCAGGAGTTTAAGGCAGCAGTGCATTCCAGCCTGGGCAACAGAATGAGACCCTCTCTCTTAAAAAAAAAAAAAAAAACACACACACACACACACACACACACACACACACACAAATACATAAATAAAATAATAAAAACAAAAAATAGAGTCATGATAATAACAATCCAATGAAATAGATGAGAGACCTTTAGTTATTTCCACTTTTCAAAGAGGCCATTGAGGCTCCTAAAGTTGTGTCCTGCCTAAGATGATTGTTAAGGGCTGGCCACACCTTGCCATGCCTATAGCCACTTGGCAGTTAGGTAGGTAGCCCTGAATGGTCCTCGGAAACGGTTTGCTTTGATGGTATCTCCTGGTCCCTTCCCTATTGCACAGCTGATTTTGCCAGAGGTGGTAACTGACTCAAGGGCAGCCAAGCTACAAGGCCGAGGTATATGAGGTTACCTAGAGCAAAAGCTGTGCCCAAACAGGAATGATGGTGATTAGGTACCTAATTAGATTATCTACAAAACATTTTGTGGGAAATACAGGGAGGATGTTTTCATTAGTAGGAAAAGCTGAAAGCTACCAGAGATGGGAAAATCATTGTCTTTGTCTGTCTTGTCTTGCTATAACATAATACCACATACTGTGTCATTAACAAAGAATAGAAATTTAGACCAGCCATAGCGCCTCATGCCTGTAATCCCAGCACTTTGGGAGGCCGAGGCGGGTGGCTCATTTGAGGCCATGAGTTTGAGACCAGTCTGGCCAACATGGCAAAACCCTATCTCTACAAAAAATACAAAAATTAGCTGGGTGTGATGGCACACATCTGTAATTCCAGCTGGGCTGAGGCATGAGGATTGTTTGAACCCAGGAGACAGAGGTTGCAGTGAGCTGAGACTGCGCCACTGCACTCCAGCCTGGGAGACAGAGTGACAACACCCTGTCTCAAAAAAAAAAAAAAAAAGAAAAGAAAAGAATAGATATGTGTTTCTTATAATTCTGGAGGCTGGGAAGTTCAAGGTTGAGGACTGCATCTAGTGAGGTCCTTCTTGCTGTGTCATCCAGAGAGCATGAGAAAGCCAGAAAGAAAGGAAGCCAAATTTATCTTTTATTGGTAACCTACTCCCAAGATAACTAACCCACTCCTGCAATAACAACATTAATCCATTCATGAGGGCTCTGCCTCTTATTACCTCTTATTGCCTCTAATTACCTCTTAAAGGTTCTACCTCTCAACACCATTGCATTGGGATTTAAGTTTCCAACACATGAACAGATTAAGAATTGCTTCTTAAAGTGGTTTCTTGAGATAGAATGTACTGCTATGACTTGAATGTGTCCCCCACATTCAAGCCATAGCAGTTGTGCACATATACTATAAGGCAACAAGAATCATCCATAAACAGGGAGTATGAGTAAGAGTAAGGTAACTATAAATACAAAACATATGTACTGTGTACAAATAGAAGGCAAGCTTTTAAAATGGCATTGGCAGGAGCACTGAAGCAGAGATTTCAGAAGACAAGTTCTCATAATGGTGGGGGAACAGCACTCCTGCTGCTGAGTGGGCTTAGACCAGCCTCCTCTGAGTTTCAGCCCATAGCCAGACTACAAGGACAGTGATCAAGAAAGACAGAGCCATCAGGTACAGTGGCTCATGCCCATAATCCCAGCACTTTGGGAGGCCAAGTGGGATGATCACTTGAGCTCAGGAGTTCAAGACCACCCTGGGCAACATAGTGAAACCTTATCTTTACAAAAAAATAAAAATTAAAAAAATGAGGTGGGAGGATCACTTGCGCCCAGGAGGTGGAGGCTGCAATGAGCTGTGATCATGCCAGTACACATTGCACTCTCACCTGGGCGACAGAAAAGGACCATCCCTCAAAACAAAAACAGAAACAAAAAATAAGGAAGACTGAACCTAGAGGCAATGACTATTATATTTTATCTGATTATAAGAGTAAAGCCTTTTTTCCCAAAGTACTGATAGAAAAGTAGCAGAGAGACGGCTGGGCGTGGTGGCTCATGCCCATAATCCCAGCACTTTGGGAGGCTGAGGCAGGCGGACCTGAGGTTAGGAGTTCGAGACCAGCCTGGCCACATGGCAAAACCCCGTCTCTACTAAAAATACAAAAAAGTTAACTGGGCGTGATGGCGGGCGCCTGTAATCCCAGCTACTCAGGAAGCTGAGGCAGGAGAATCACTTGAACCTCGGAGGCAGAAGTTGCAGTGAGCCAAGATTGTGCACTGCACTCCAGCCTGGGCCAGAAAAGTGAAACTCCATCTCACCAAAGAAAAGAAAAGAAAAGAAGCAGAGAGAAAATAAGAAAGTTGGACAATCAGTCCAGAAGACTGTCATCTGATCAACAGGATAGAGAGATTTTTTTTAAAAAGAAGGAATAGGAAAAAATGGAGTGGAGGAAATTATCAAAGAAATAATAGAAGAAAAATTTCTACTACCAGTTGATGTAAATCTTCAGAAGATAAGTCCCACTGGGTGCTCAGTGCAACAAATCAAACAAATGAGCAACAACAATGAAGCCATGGCATACCCTCATATAATCCCAGAACACAGGAAAAAAGAATAAATCCTAAAAGCTTCAATAAAGTAAAAACAGGTGACACACAAAGGAGTAGGTAGCAGAATGGTACTGGACTTTCTCATTCATTTTCTAAGAGTTTTGTAAAACAATTTTAAATATTTATAAGACATACATGTATTACATATATATGTAACATATGTATTTATATATATATCATATATATGCATATACATGGAAAAAGGTCTAGAGAATTACATACCAAAATATTAATAGTGGTTACCTTTAAGAAATAGCACTATGGTTTTTTTTGTTTTTTTTTTTTAGACAGAGTCTTGCTCTGTCGCCCAGGCTGGAGTGCAGTGGCACAATCTCAGCTCACTGCAAGCTCCATATGGCGGGTTTTCTGTGTTTTTTTTTAAGAGATGGGGGTCTCACTGTGTTGCCCAGGCTGGTCTCAAACTCCTGGCCTCAAGCGGTCCACCCATCTCGGCCTCTCAAAGTGCTGGGATTTTAGGCGTGAGCCACTGTGCCCAGCCCCATTACGGTGATTTTCAAATATGTCCACAAATACGTTACTACTTCTCTCTCTAAAAGATGGGACTTGATTTCACTTCCCTGAATGTGAACTGGACTGAGTGGGGTATGTGTGTGTGTGTGTGTGTAATTTATTAGATTCAACCATAAAAGTCATTTGGCCTCTTTCTTGCTCTGTCTTTTGGATTGCTCACCCTGGGGCAAGCTAGCTTCCATGTTACGAAGACATCCACACAGTGCTATGTGATGGCCCACGTGGTGAAGAAGTGAGGCCTCCTGCCCATGGCCAGCATCACTCACCAGGCTTACTTTGGCAGTGGGTCTTGAAGCCCCAGCCAAGCCTTCAGATGACTACAGCCCTTGCAAGCATCATGGCTGCAACCTGTGGGAGACGCTGGGCCAAGAGCCACTCAGCTAAGCCACCCTGGATTCCCGATCCACAGAAACTATGTGAGCCCATTAAGTTTCAGGGATAATGTCTTACATGGCAATAGATAACTAAAATAAGTATAAACAGGAGAAAGGCAAGGGAGAACATTTTACTTTTTAGATTTTTTTTTTTTTTTTTGAGAGGGAGTCTTGCTCAGTTGCCCAGGCTGGTGTGCAGTGGTGCAATCTTTGCTCACTGTAACCTCTGCCTCCCAGGTACAAGAGATTCTCCTGCCTCAGCCTCCCCAAGTAGCTGGGCCTACAGGCGCACACCACCATGCCTGGCTAATTTTTGTATTTTTCGTACAGTCACTATGATGGCCAGGCAGGTCTCAAACTCCTGACCTTGTGATCTGCCTCCCTAGGCCTCCCAAAATGCTGGGATTACAGGCGTGAGCCACCGGGCCTGGCCTAGATTTTTATATTCATATTCATTGTTTACATTTTTACAATTAGTGCTTGTAATTTGACTCTTTTTTTTTTTTGAGACGGAGTCTTGCTCTGTCTCCCAGACTGGAGTACAGTGGCACAATCTCGGTTCACTCCAAACTCTGCCTCCCGGGTTCACGCCATTCTCCTGCCTCAGCCTCCCAAGTACCTGGGACTACAGGCGCCCACCACCACGCCGGGCTAACTTTTTGTATTTTTAGTAGAGACAGGGTTTCACTGTGTTAGCCAGGATGGTCTCCATATCCTGACCTCATGATCTGCCTGCCTCAGCCTTCAAAAGTGCTGGGATTACAGGCGTGAGCCACCGCGCCTGCTGTAATTTAACTTTTAAAAAAGGTGGAGGGGGTGGGCAGGCATGGTGGCTCACGTCTGTTATCCCAGCACTTTGGGAGGCCAAAGCAGGAAAGATCACTTGTATCCAGGAGTTCAAGACCAGCCTGGGAACATAGCAAGACCCTGTCTCTACAAATATCAAAAATTAGCTGGATGTGGTATCAGTGCACACCTGTAGTCCCAGCTACCCAGGAGGCTGAGGTTGGAGGATTGCTCAAGCCTGGAGGTTGAGGCTGCAGTGAACCATGATCTTACCACTGTGCACTTCAGCCTGGGTGACAGAGGAGAGGCAGGCAGCCTTTAAGGAAAATTAGTATATTTGCTGGATCTATAAATAATAATACATATTTTGAGAAATATGTAAGAAACTCTTTCAGTGACTAGTAGTGGTGACTGCATATATAAGGGAAACAGGCAAAGAATATGTTAAATGCTCCTGGTGATATAAAATATAAAACATTGCCAGTCATTGTTCGTTACTATGCTGTTCTAATTGAATATTTCCCAGTCATCCCTAATGTGCTGAGGAAGAGACCACAGAGGGGCACTTCTCTCATTGCACAAATGTTTACGTTTGTGTTAACAAAGGACAAAGGACCCCTTTCTGATTTTTTTTTCCTTAAAGAACCAGTAGTTCGACTTGCAGTATTGATTATTATGATGTCACTAGTTAAGATATCAGTGAAAGAAGTTAAGTAAGCATTCAATATCTGCTTCTTTCTTATCACCTCCATAGTCTTCCTTGGTGTTGTACCCATTAGAATTTCAGGATGGTCTTTTGCTCATATCATTTCTTCTCTTCTTCCCAATTATTTTATGTCTGCACTACTTGGGCAAACCCAACAAATCAGTCTAGCCAGGTTGCAGAGTAAGGACTTCCTAGAAAAAGACCATTGGCTTAATGACTTCCCCTGCTCATAGTTACATTTAATTCCTGTTGAGCTAATGGTACCAGGGGACTGATGTCTGCATCCTGTAGCAAATATTCCCATTATTTCTTTCTCTCCACTTAAAAACATTCTTTAGCTTTTACTGAAGTTAATAGCCCCAGAGTTCTTTGTGTGAGTGTTGTATGTGCTGTTATATGGATTTTATCCATGTACCAGATTTGGTTTACAGTGAATATTAGTCTTGCCTGTTATATAAACTAAACATCTGCAATTTTCCATGTGTAATGGTAATGATACCATCAAGGGAGGCAGGAGTGTAAGAGAAGAAGGGGGAAAATCATTAAAAAGAGAGTATCAGGCTAAGACAAAGGAACCTAGACCTAGACTGTCTGAAAAGTTAAACTAATTGTTTTCCTTAAATTACATCATCAACCCAATGTGGGGGGTTCAGGGCCATTCCAGTCATGGTCATTGCAGCTACCACCCAAGTAGTGTAAAAACTGCTGTCAACCTGTTCTTGTTCATTTTTAGCTTCCAGACTTAATTAGTGTTCAGGCAGGAACTTGACACCTATTTGACACACTTCAAATGTGTTAGTAAAACAATTCTCCCCAACATCCTCCCCTAGTCCTCTTTGCTAACAGAAAGCATCCACTATAACTTTCCCCAAAGAGGGTCAAGATCTAACCCTGTTTTGACTACGGAAAGCAGGGCTTTCGGGTACTGACTGTTTTACGGTCTCATTTGGATTATAGTGGGCAAACAAGGTGAGATAAAGTCCAAATAAACGCCTCTGAAATTCCCATGGTTGTGTGGATTTATTTGGCCCTTTGATGTCTTTTTTGTTTCTCTGTTGGAATGTTTCAAATATGCACTTAAGTCACCCATAGAAAAGGCTGCTAATGTAAACAGACATGTGTTTAGAATGGGTTGTCATCTTAACCTTCCCAGAGATGCAAAACCCATAAAAACACAAAGGGTCAATTGGAATTACCTCTTCTGTTTCTTCTTTTAAATATGAGAGGTTACAGAGTTCAGATTGCCCTTTCCTTCTCTTCCCTTTATTTATTCAGGTGATTTAAATTTTGGCTGTTATACGAAGGGGCTGACCCTCAACTCTAAGACATTCCTCTTAAAATTAAGTTTTGACTTCCATTCTTAACTGATTATTTTAAGAATACTATTTGAGTCTTTGATACTCTATCTCACAGTGATTTCCATTAAAAAAAAAATCTATAGGGACACAGAAGTATGTAACCAGAAGTATTTGAACTCATATTGTAAATGCCGTTTTCAAGTTTAGAAAATATTTTATCATAAAATATTATACAAGAAAAATTGAGACCAGGAGCAGTGGCTCATGCCTGTAATCCCAGCACTTTGGGAGGACAAGGCAGGTGGATCACTTGAGGTCAGGAGTTTGAGACCAGCCTGGCCAACATGGTGAAACCCCGTCTCCACTAAAAATAAAGAAATTAGCTGGGCATGGTGTCATGTGCCTACAGTCCCAGCTATTCAGGAGGCTGAGGCAGGAGAATCACTTGAACCCAGCAGGCGGAGGCTACAGTCAGCCAAGGCAGCGCCACTGTACTCCAGGCTGAGAGATAGAGTAAGACTCTGTCAAAAAAAAAGGAAAGAAAGAAAGAAGAGAGAGACAGAGAGAAAGAAAAGGAAAAAGAAGAAAAATTTGAGGAACAAAGGGGAAAATTCATCTATAACCTATAACGCACCCACAAAAACTGCTAAAACAGACCTAATCGGGATGAGATTAGGAAATTGGCCCATCCACGCACATCCAGATTAGTGTGTTGAAGGTAGTATGTACTGGAACCAATGGAACTGTAAATGTTTACAGACTGCTTTTCCATGCAACATTGTATCACAAGGCAAGGCCTGGTGGTTCATGCTTGTAATCCCAGCACTTTGAGAGGCTGAGGCAGGCAGATCGCTTGAGGTCAGGAGTTTGAGATCAGTCTGGCCAATGTGATGAAACTCTGTCTCTACTAAAATTACAAAAAATGTGGTGAAACCCTGTCTCTACTAAAATTACAAAAATTAGCTGGGTGTGGTGGTGGGCGCCTGTAATCCCAGCTACTCGGGAGACTGGCAGGAGAATCACTTGAACCTGGGAGACAGGTTGCAGGCAGCCGAGATCATGCCATTGTACCCCAGCCTGGGTGATAAGAGCAAGACTTCATCTCAAAGCAAAAACAAAAACAAAAATTGTATCACAAGCATGTTTAGGTACAGTCTTTATAAAAGATAAAATTATATTTAGGTTTATAATTTTTTAAGAACGTGCTTAGAGAAATAAAAATCTAGCTATATTATATTAATACCAACTTTGGTTGAATACTTAAGGCGTTACCATTAGCTATGTAGGAGAAATAAATTACAGTGCAAAAACTATTTTAAAAGCTTAAAGGATCATCCTTTTCTTGCTGAAAATTACATGTCTTCTAGAAGCAGGTCAATGGTACACAGCCATGCTCTGTTTGAGGCCTCTAGAGAGAATCGGTGTCTCTGGTGGGCTTGAGTGCATACTTTACTCTGAAATGCGAATCCCTGTCAGCATTATTATAGTCAGAGCAATATTATATATATGTATATAAAATGCTTTTAATGAATTTCTGAAAATCATAAACACTCTTTAGGGATTAAAGGTGAGGATTATACAATAGTGAAGAGAGCCCCTTAAAGCAATTGGTTGTCATCTAGGGTAATAGGAGACATTCTGAAGTTATCACTTGATAGGCATCAAGCTATCAAGTTACCACTTGATAGCTCAACTTGAAGGTTTTTGAGGAATAGAAGTAGCATAATGCTGCCTCTCAATTTTATGGTATTGTCTGTCCAACTCACTCAGCATACCGAGTATCTCCTTGTCCACAGTCTTATTTCAGTCATTTTTGTTTCAGGACTTGTTGTGATCAGTTTTAAGTCCTCAGGCAAGTTAGTTCAGTTGGTCACCTCATTAAACCAATGAGGCCAAGGAAGTATGGCCCCATTGGTTACCATACTTGAGCTTTGTCGAGAGAATTATTTCTTACATAAACCCTTTACTCTGTTTTTCTCTACTTCTCCCAGCCCTCAAGATTGTGAGGTTATAAGCAGCTCAACATGTTACCTAGGAGGCCAGGGTAAAAGCATAGGTTTTGGAATCCAGTGAAACTAAAATCAAATCTACGTATTAGATGGGTCTCTTGGACAAATAACTTGGCCTGTCTAAGCCTCCAATTTCTCATCCGAAAATTAGAGTTAAACAATATCCAAATGTATTGTAAGAACTAGATAACATAAGTGACAAGACACACAGCTAGCACATAATAGGCACTCAGTGATGCTATTTCTTTGATAGGCATTGATGCCATTTGCCAACACTTTCTGGTGCTACCCTTTCTGGCACACAGAAGTGCCAGTAGAAGTGCACTTCATGCCTCACTTTTGGTTACCTGAGGCCATGGGACTTGTTCCAGATAGTGAGCTGTGAGCAAAAAGCAACATATCCTTGAAACTGCCAGAGCAAGGCCCATTTTTCCTTTTGACATGGTGGCTGGCAACGTTCAAGATGATGGTTGCTCTCTCAGCTTGAGTTCCATAGCTATAATGAGGAGTGTGTCCCAGTTAACCCATGAAGGATGAGTGGAATGAATAAGAAACAAGTTTTATTATTTTCAGCCACTGGGATTTTGGTGGAGGTGTTCTTGCAGTGTAATTCAACCTCTCCTCCTGCTCCTGCTGCTTTCCTCTGCTGAAACAACCAACAGTTCAAACTGAGAAAAAAGGAACATCATTTAATTGGTGGCTTGAGGGATGTCTGATTGGTTCTCTGATCTCACCCTGGTCATATGGGGAAGTCACTTGTCCAGACTGAAGCTAGAATGAACTTTTCTCATACTGGGGATGGATCCATGCTACCACATGGAGTGAGACATGGTCTCACTCTGTCACCCAGGCTGGAGTGTGGTGATGCAGTCATAGCTCACTGCAACCTTAGGTCCTGGGGTCAATTGGTCCTCAGCCTCTCATGTAGCTGGGACTACAAGTGTGAACCACTGAGCAGGCCTTTATAAGTTAAAATATGTAAATATTCTATTCCCCCACCTCCCATGAGTTTATTAGATTTATTAATAAAATAATCTCTTTAACGAGCTAGTTGAGTATAACCTAGCAGGAATAAAGCACTATCCTAGAATGTCAAATTCTATTTCAACAAATGTTATTACTACCAGTGTCTCTGAATAATGTTTACCAACTCTAGTTGATAATTGATAATTTTATATAATATTTGCCATAGCTAAATTCTATGACAATGATTGTGAACCTCTCTTGGTGTTCAGCACAGAGATAGCTGACTTATGGTACTTCATAGAAAAATAAAAGGTAACCTTTTTTTTTTTTTTTTTTTTTTTTTGAGACGGAGTTTTGCTCTTGTTGCCTGGGCTGGAGTGCAATGGCACAATCTCGGCTTACCACAACCTCTGCCTCCGGGGTTCAAGTGATTCTCCTGCCTCACTCTCCTGAATAGCTGGGATTACGGGCATGCGCCACCACTCCCGGCTAATTTTGTATTTTAATAGAGACGGGGTTTCTCTATTTTGGTCAGGCTGGTCGCAAACTCCCAACCTCAGTTGATCCACCTGCCTCGGCCTCCCAAAGTGTTGGGATTACAGGCGTGAGCCACTGCGCCCGGCCTAAGGTAACTGTTCTTAACATGTTATTGGCAGGCAGTATGTTGCGTTTAGATCAGGCTTGCATTCAGCTGCATGTAAGAGAAACTACCATGGTGGCTTAGCCAAATGGAGTTCATTCTTCTCATGTAACAAGAAGTCTGGAGATAGGTGGCTCGCTACTGGCACAGCTGCTTCAGGACATCATCAGGGCCCAGGTTCCTTCTAGCTTTCTGCTCTACCATCCTTAGCATGTGGCTCTTGTCTTCTTAGTTGCAAGATGGCTGCCTTTCTTGCAGGTATCCTCATTCCAGACAGAATGAAAAAGGAAGGGCAAAGAGCAACATATACACGCCAGCTGGGTCCGTCCTTTTTTTATCAGAATCTGCTGCTTTCCTAGAAACCTCTCCCTGTAGAATCATATGATCACCGTAGCTGTAAGAGAGTCTGTAGGAGTATTTTAGCTGGGCACACTGCCACCCCAAACAAAATCATATTTCTGTTAACAAAAACAGAAGAATAGAAAGGAGCTTGGGTAGAGAACGAGTCATATCCTCCATTGAACCTTAAGTGCATTATCTCATATCTTTGCAACAAAACCATGAAGCGCTTACTATTATTTCCTGGTTTTCCTCCCATGTTACACATTAGGAAACTGAGGTACAGAGGGCTTAAATAACTGACCTAGGGTCACCCAAATGATGGGTTGCAAAACTGGGATTTGAAGCTAGGCAGTCTTTGGAAGATGATTTTCAAATAATCACAAAAGGCAAAAGTGGAAAGTCGGTCAAGTTTAGAGATTGGTTCTGGGCACGGCCAAGGTCTCTTGGGCAATCTGCCAGCAGGTCCCTGTGGGAGGCAGTTATGATGTCATGTCTTTCCTGCTGTAACCACATACTCTCAGACTCCAGATAGTCCGAAGGCAGCTGTGACAAGCATCTGTATTAGCTTACTAGTGAGGCAGGGTTCATGGGTCCAAAAAACTTGGCACATCAGTGCTTCTGGGCAGCTACATGGATTGGGGGAGGGGTGATGCAAAGGTGTGGCCTTTCTGCCCTCTTAGCTTAGGGTGTGTGTTTCAAACATGCTATAAAGTACTTCAGGTTCAAGGAGAAAACAAAATCATTTGAAGCAATAAATATTGACAAAAGCTTAAATAATTATTAAAATGCTGGACTTTTTTTTTTCTGGACTCATTCTGTTATCTTTATTCATTGTTTTACTTAACTTTAACAGCTCCAGGACTGTAGTAGAAGACATGAAGTGTAGCAACAAGAAGAAAGGCTCTGCTCAGGGCAGGAGAGCAGAGGCACTGGGAGCCAGCCAGTGTTCTCAGGTTGTAAAATAAAATCTCTAGACCAATTGGACACTGGCCTCAGGCCATGGCAGTGATTAATGCCAGAGTTGTAAAAAGTGCCGTGGTGGGAACGGTTAGCCAGGTTGTACTGTGTGTGTGTTTGTGTGCTGGATTTTTCCTTAAAGTCGCTTAATATGAAACACATAATTTTCAGTTGTTTTGGAATCTAAAAATAAAATTTAAGACTCATTTACTTTTCTCTGTTTCTCTCTCTTTTTTTAAGGAGACAGGCTTTTGCCCTGTTGCCCAGGCTGGAGTGCAGTGGCATGATCATAGCTCACTGTAACCTCAAACTCCTAAGCTCAAGCAATCCTTCCGCCTCAGCCTCTCAAGAAGCTAGGATGACAGGTGTGTGCCACCAAGGCTGGCTAATTTAAACATTTTTTTTTTTTTTTTTTGTAGAGACAGGGTCTCATTATGTTGCCCAGGCTGGTCTCAAACACCTAGCCTCAAGCAATCTTCCCCCATCTGCCTCCCAAAGTGCTGGAGTTACAGGCATGAACCTCTGTGTCCAGCCTCCTTCTTTTTTTTTTTGAGACGGAGTTTCGCTCTTGTTGCCCAGACTGGAGTGCAGTGGCACGATCTCAGCTCACCGCAAACTCTGCCTCCCGGGTTCAACCTATTCTCCTGCCTTAGCCTCCTGAGTAGCTGGGATTACAGCCATGTGCCACCATGCCTGGCTAATTTTATATTTTTAGTAGAGCCAGGGTTTCTCCATGTTGGTCAGGCTGGTCTTGAACTTCCAAACGCAGGTGATCCACCCACCTTGGCCTCCCAAAGTGCTGGGATTATAGGCGTGAGCCACTGTGCCCGGCCAACCTCTCTTTTAATTAAGAACTTAGCCAACTTTATGGAAGAAGCCTAAGTAGCATTAAGCTCCAAACCAGTTACATCACTCCAAGTCTCCCCTGATCTTTGTTAATATACATTAGTACATTTTTACACAGATGTAATTAGTGTAGTAGACATATAATTCTGCGTTCTACTTTTTTCAATTAACCGTATTTCATATGAACATCTTCATACTGCCTTGAAACATATGTTTCGGGTTTTCTTCTAAGCTTTAGAGTATTTAGATACCTTGATCAGTCATTGCTTGCTTAATCATCCCCTTGTTGCTGGGTATATGGGCTGTTTTCATGGTTTTGCTGTTATAAATGATGCTACTTCAAACATTTTTGCACAAATTCTTTCTTTTTTGCATGTAGGTTATTTCTCAGGATGATGTTCACCAAAGTGGCCTTATTTAGTCAATGCGTATAAACAGTTACTTATCTCTAATTGTTCTCTGACTTACAGTATCATCGGCAATGTAGAAATACACCTACTTTTCCACATGACTGGATGTGCCAATTATTTACCTATTGTCTCATAGCTCCACACCAACCCCACTCTACTCTGCTTCGCAATGCTGGGGCTAGAAGCCTACAAAGCAGTTTTCCCAGCTTTCTTTTCTGGCTTGTTTCCTTTTAGGTTCTGTCAATAGAAGAGGCCAGCAGAAAATTAGAAAGTGTAAGGGAGGGAGAAGCCATAGTTTTCTTTCTTTCTGCTTCTGGCAGTATTTCTAGAAGTGACTTCATTTCTGGACGTCCTCTCTCTGGTGTTCCCAGAATCCTATTTGGCATTCCCAATGACACAATAAGACATGCAGTCTTGTGCTATGGTAGCGCTACCTCCTCCTTTTTATTCTGCCAGCTTCTTTCTATCTTTATTAATCTCACAGTTACCTACCTTTCCCTTTTGACCTTTCAGTTCTCCCAACAATATAGTTTCCTGTATTAAATACCCTCTCTGAAATACCTAGCTTGGTTGCTAATTTCCTGACTAGATCCTGGTTTAGAAACTGGGTCTTCTAATTCTAATATATATTTTATTAGGTTAATGTGAGTATAATGGTACCCAAAGTCCTATTTTGCATTTTAAAAAATTGGTAGTGGAAATAGATTTTTTTAAAAAAAACTGTAAACATTTCATTAACAAATATAATTTATTTGTAAATTTAAATCTAGTCTTAGGGTCTTTATTCAATTTTTGTTATTTTTCTGTTTTAATAAATATTGTAGTGGTTGAGTGGTGGCCCCTAAAACATAGGTCCATGTCTAAATACCTGGAACTTTTGAATGTTACCTTATTTGGAAAAAGGGTCTCTGTGGAAGTAATAGTTAAGGGTTTTAGGATTAGCTTATCCTGGATTATCTGGATAGGGGCCCAAAATCCAATGACAGGTGTTGGATTGGATAAGAGAAAGGCAGAAACTGGCCATGGTGGCACACGTTTGAAGTCCCAGCTACTCAAGGATCACTTGAGCCCAGGAGTTCAAGACTGCACTGTGTTATAATCATCCCTGGGAATAGCCACTGCACTCCAGCTTGGACAATATAGCAAGACCTCATCTCTTAAAGAGAGAGAGAGAGAGACCAAGAGACAGAGGTAGAGTGAGAGAAAGAGAGAGATTTGAGACATACAGAAGAGGAGAAGACACAGACCATATGAAGATGAGGGCAGAAACTAGAGTTATGCAGTCATAAGCCAAGAAATGCCTGGAGCCACTAGAAGCTGAAAGAGGCAAGGAAGGATTCACCCCCAGAGCCTCTGGAGGGAGGATAGAGCATTGCCAATACCTTGATTTTGGACTTTTGACTTCCAGAACTGGGAGAAAATAAATTTCCACTGTTTTAAGCTACTCGGTTTGTGGCAGTTTGTTGCAGTGGACACACGAAATGAAGACAAATATTAAACAATTTCAGTATTGTTAAAAACTATTTTTTCTTTGTTTCATTTGTAGTGTTCAAAGTCCTATACATTAAATGGGGAAAAGGGCACACAAATATTGCCATTAAATAATTGAGTTTCAGATCCTTCTCTACTTGTAGCCATCTCTTATTTAATATTTGTCCCTACCTTTTTTTAGGTGAAATTTATTACAAGTTGTTCTTGTTCTGTTCTGTTCTGTTTCATTTTGCTGATGGCTCTAATAAACCTTATAATTAGGTCTCTATGTCATTCATGTTCAGAGAAAAAAACCTTATCAGCTTCTTATTGAGACAAGACTCTTAAAATTAATTTATCTTTGCCTATCTCTTCTTTTTCTCTCAATCTTTCTTTTTAAATTTTGAGTCCATCAGTTATCCTGTTTTCTTCCCATTCTTTTACTTGCTTTTATATCAGCAATTCCCAACCTTTTTGTTTTGCTTTGTTTTTTTGAGACAGGGTCTCACTCTGTCACCCAGGCTGGAGTGCAGTGAGTGGCGCAGTCACAGCTCACTGCAGCCTCAACCTCCTGGGCTCAAATGATCCTCCCACCTCAGCCTCCTGAGAAGCTGGGACTATGGCGTCACTATGTCTGGCTAATTTTTGTATTTTTAGGAGAAACAAGGTTTCACCGTGTAGCCCAGGATGGTCTCGAACTCCTGGGCTCAAGTGATCTGCCGCCTTGGCCTCCCAAAGTGTTGGGATTACAGGCGTGAGCCACCGCATCTGGCTCCAACTTTTAAAAAAATTGTGACTACGACCCCTCCACTGCCTGGGAAGTGAGGAGCACCTCTGCTCCGCTGCCTGGGTTCACTTCCCCGGCCCTGTCTGGGAAGTGAGGAGCGTCTCTGCCGGGCTGCTGTGCAACTCTCCCAGTGCGAAGTGACAGCCTTGTGTGTGATCTTTCTGCCCTCCCCAACTTTGCATTTTTGACATTAAAGTTTACTTTTTAATTAAAAGTTTTTCAAAAAATATGGCTTAAAAAAACCCTGTAAGTTGTTTTTTTAACCACCAAAGAGCCTCTTAATTAATTTCCCCCAAATAGTTAACAATTTGAAGAATTTTGTCTGTAATCCATATTTGCCAGTTGTGGTGGATATTTGTTGGTTTGCTTCTACCTAACAAGGTATTCATTTGGGAACTTGCCTTTTCCTGGTGTAGCCCACATGCTTCAAGGAAAAGTAACTACCTCTTCCACCAATGGCAGGGACAGGCCATGATTGACAGACCAATCGGCAGGGTTCCCCCTCCTCACCACCAACCACTGTCATTGATTTCAAAGTGGACATTGGAACTCAAAGGATACAATCAAGGTGAATTTCACGACTCTTGCTTAGAATGTTGGGACAGAAATGTGTGTTTTCTCCTACTGGATTAAATATGGAAGCGCAGAGCCCAGTTGCAGTTCCCAGCCACATTACATTCACAAGGGGAATTGGCATTAGGATGAAGGATGAAGCTAACATTGTACATAGCTAAGCAGAGAATTGAAAGAAAATGAATCCTTGATGATCTTGAGTTGCTAGATCACCCAAATTTTGAAGCTTACTTTATCTGTCCATCTTGCCGCTGAAGTGAGCCAATAACCCCTCTGTTGGTTAAGCCCATTTAAACTGAGTTTTCTTTCTCTGATTGTACCCTTAACTGGTATATCATGCAATATTTAATTATTCGTTTTTATTAAGATATGTAAATTTGATCTTTTGATCAATAATTGTGATACTTGTTGCCATTTATTATCTATAATATGCCGTTACATTGCAAAGTAGTTAAAATCATTATTATTGAAAGTATGTCAGTGGCTGAGGGAGGGAGAATGACACGGGAGACATAGAAGCAGCACATTACCATCAACGACTTTAAATTTAATAAAGAACACTTATTCTTAAAATGTCCTTTAGCCACCCCACTGCAGGGATCTTCTTGTGGAAGGGAAAGTTCCTTCATACACATAGCCTGCTACCTTCTACTGCCTGCAGTTTCCTCCTACCGCCTTTCCTCAGAAGCAAACACCAAGTTCTCTCCTTGTCACACTTTAGAGCAGTTTGGCCCTTGTCACTGATGCCTCATCACTTAACATATACTGAGGATTATACGGTCTCACCTTCTACTTCAATAAATGTTTTCCCAGTAAAGACAGTTACCTTCTGGAGGGGAAGTCTTGGCGCCAGTTATTAAGATAAAGGTTTCACCTTGGGTGGCAAAGAGATTAAATCATTTTGCCAAGGAAGGACTCATAGCTAGGAAAGGAAGAACTGGACTGTGAATGTAAGTGTAGCTGTCTCTAAAGCAAAAAGTCTTCAGTTCCAGGAGCCAGAATTTTTTTTTTTTTTTTTTTTTTTTTTTGAGACGGAGTCTTGCTCTGTCACCCAGGCTGGAGTGCAGTGGCGCGATCTCGGCTCACTGCAAGCTCCACCTCCCGGGTTCACGCCATTCTTCTGCCTTAGCCTCCCGAGTAGCTGGGACTACAGGCGCCCGCCAACATACCCAGCTATTTTTTTGTATTTTTAGTAGAGATGGAGTTTCACCATGTTAGCCAAGATGGTCTCGATCTCCTGACCTCGTGATCCGCCCGCCTTGGCCTCCCAAAGTGCTGGGATTACAGGCGTGAGGCACGGCGCCCGGCCCCAGGAGCCAGAAAATTTAAAACAAACAAACAAAAAATAGGCCGGGTGTGGTAGCTGACACCTGTAATCCCAACACTTTAGGAAGCCAAGGCGAGTGTATCACTTGAGGTCAGGGGTTCGAGACCAGCCTGGCCAACATGGTGAAACTCCATCTCTACCAAAAAATACAAAAGTTAGCCAGGCATGGTGACATGTGCCTATAGTCCCATCTATTTGGGATGCTGAGGTGGGAGAATCGCTTGAACCTGGGTGGTGGAGGTTACAGTGAGTCAAGATTGTACCACTGCCCTCCAACCTGGGCAACAGAGTGAGACCCTGACTCAAAAATAAATAAATAAAATAAGAATAATAATAAAGCACAAAGTCTTAGTATTACGCCATGGCAATTCTCAGCAAGAACGTTAAAGGATGCTGTGCAACTTCTGAGTCTAGGCTAGAAAAGGCCATTCAGCCTTTGCTGTTGCACTTGGGAACTCACTCTGGGAGGTTTCCAGCTGCCATATTAGAGATTTGGCTGTACTGAGACTGCCATGTGGAGAAATCACAAGAAGACAGATAGATGCTTAAGGAGCCCCCAGTTCCTCCAGCTCCTAGCTGTTTAAGTCTTTCTAGTCCAGGCTCCAGATCCTACCCCAGCCATATTCTAACTGCAGCTTCATGAGGGACATTGAGTGAGAACTGCTTAGCAGAGCTCAGTCAAACCCTAGATTTGTAAACAAAATAAATGATTATTATTGTATGAAGTCCCTGAATTTGGGATGGTTCATTACACAGCAAAAGATAACCGGGGAAAAATGCACAATACATATTCATTTGGTCATGCAGCATGTTGCTTGTCCTCATACAGCTCACATTCTAGTGAAAAAGGGTCTCACTCATTGTGATTCTCTTATAAGCCATTCTGCCATTTGGTTATCAGCATTATTTATTATACAGACCATTCTTCTCAAGGGCCTTTGGATGTTACATTTTAATAAACATCTGGAGACAATCTTGCTTTGGATATATTTGTCATACTAAGTGATGATACACATGACTTTTTTTTCAAGTCAAATATTTCTATTATTATTTTGGTTTTCAGCTTCTTGAGTATTTTTTTGCCATTTGATTTTTTAAAGTTAAACTTTTAATTTAAGATTATTATCAATACACATGCAGGTGTAAGAAATAATATGGAAATCTCCTGTACCTTTTATCCAGTTTATCCCAAATGGTAACATCTTGCACAAGTATTATAGGATACTATCACAAGGATGTCGACAGTCATACAGTCAAGAAAAAAACATTTCCATCACTATACAGATCCTTCCTGTTGCCCTTTTACAGCCACACCTCCCTCCTCCTCCCACACACAGTCCCTGACTCCTGGCAACCATAATCTATTTGCCACTTCTATAATATTATAATTTCAAGAAGGTTATTTAGGCCAGGAGTGGTGGCTTATGCTTATAATCCCAACACTTTGGGAGGCTGAGGTGGGCAGATTGCTTGAGGCCGGGAGGTGGAGGTTGCAGTGAGCCATGATGGCTCCAGCCTGGGCAATAAAACTAGACCTTGTTTTAAAAAAAAAGTATTTAAATGGATCATGAGATATGTGGCCTTTTGGAATTTTTTTTTCATTCAGCAAAATTTCCTGGGATTCATACAAGTTTCATATATCAATAGCTCATTCCTTTTCATTGCTGACTAGTATTCCATGGAATGGCTGTATCCCAGTTTGACCATTCATCTGCTGAAGGGCATCTGGATTGTTTCAAGTTTTTAGCTGTCATGAATAAAGCTACTATAAACATTTTGTGTATAGGTTTTCATGTGAACACAAGTCTTCATTTCCCTGGGATAAATGCCCAGGGGTGCAATTGCTGGGTCATATGGTAATTTCATGTTTAGTTTGTTGTTATTGTTGTTGTTTTAAGAAACTCCCAGGCTAGCAAGGTGACTCATGCCTATAATCCCAGCACTTGGGGAGGCTGAGGCAGCAGGATTGCTTGAGGCCAGGATTTCAAGACCAGCCTAGGCAACATAGTGAGCCTCTGTCTCTACTAAAAATTAAAAAACAATAAAAATTAGCTGGGCATGGTAGCTGGATAGTCCAACTACTTGGAAGGCTGATGTGAGACTATCACTTGAGCCCAGGAGCTCACTGAGTCTGAGCCTGGGTGACAGAGCAAGACTCTGTCTCTAAAAAAACAAAAACAAACAAGCAAAAACCCCCTCAAAACTTTTAAACAATTTCTCAGAAAAGCTGTATCATTTTATATTACCACTAGCAATGTATAAGTGATTTAATTTCTCTGCGTGTCACCTGATTTTGAATAAGTTAAATATAGCTTCCCAGGTAAACAGTAGTTCTTTTTGTTTTCAAAACCGACTGTGGGAACTTGTTCTTTGTCCAATAAGATTGAAGCCTCTAACATTCTGGTTGACTTCTGGGGGTAAAACAGGGGCATGGCAAATTAGAAAAAAGATGAATGGATTTATTCCTGAGCCCAAGAAAAAAAAGAAAAAAAGAAAAAAGACAGTCAAAGAAAACAGCATCTAATTTTAACCCCCAGTGACTGCTGTCTTATTTTGGGTTCCTGACATCTTGTTTTAACCTGTTTCTATTGTAACCGTATCAGTAATCTCTTTCCCTTCAGGTGGTCTTTTCAAAGGCACTGAAAACCTTGAAGAGTGAGAGGCAATAGATTAGCTGTGAAAGCAAAAGGAGGTTTAAGAAGAGCTTTGAAATCACTGAAAGGTAACAGGGCTTTAGCTAGAGCTAAAGTAGTAGTCAAATCAATCTTTACTAAGTAGCTGGTTTTTAGAGCAAATGCTCTAGGTAAGGGGTGACTTCTCTAATGAAGCCTGGTAGTTTAATTTCTCCTGATAATTACGTAGTGCCCTATTTTCTCTTAGGCAGACATGACTCCCGCTAAAGCCATTGAGACATTTAGACATGACACACACAAGAAAGACAGAGAAGCAAAAGTTTGTATTTAATGTTTCTGCTCCGAATCAAAAATGTTCAGACTTTAATAGACCTTAGATAGGACTTCTAATTGTTGTATTAAAATCCAAACACTAGTTTTAAAAATAGTTTTCTAAATGCATAAATCTTGTTTTATGCATCTTTTGGCTTGGAAGTTACTGCTGTCTCTTACATGTGGCCCTTTAGTGGACAAACCTCTTCAATTTTATCAAGTTGATTTTGTTCATCATCCACAATATCAACATTCCTCATCTGTTTCTGGATTAAGTTGTCAGATCATCCAGAGAAAAACAGCAAACCGGTTTTTAAACAAAACCAAATTTTCTATTTTGGCTAGGTTCTCCATATTTTTTGTCCCCCCTATCTCCCACATCTCATCTCCTTTAAACCAAATCTTTTGGTAGGTGCTATTTTCTGATTTGCATTTCTTCAAATAAATGTGCAACTACAAAGCAGGTTTGATTAGTGCTTGGTCTTACAAAAGTATTTCAGGGGTTCAAGTTCATAATCCCATTGGTATTTATCAGTGTTATTTCACAGAATTGAAAAGATTGTCACTAACTAATAACATAAATAAGATTGTACTGGCAGTTGCAAAGAATCTCAGCGAGAATTTTTTAAAAGAAAATATTTCCTTTACATTAATATATTATGTAAGTAAGAATTTCTATATGTTGATTTGCCTAGAGTTGTACCTGTATTAGACATATACTACAGTTTTTCCTCTATGGTAACACAGGAGAAAAATGTATCTCTGTAAATGACTCCTGACTGCGACAAGACCTGCCAATTTACCCCCAGATGAGTCTCTGAGAGCTTAATTGGAGTTATTACCTACTACTAAATCATCTTTAAGTCACTCTTCCTTAAGAGTACAAATATAGGCATTCTGGACTGCTCCGATCAAACCTTTAGGTTATTCAAGCCAAAGTGGTCCCAGGTAACAGGGAGAGAAAAACATCTTATTGTCTACTAAATAAAAACTAACTTGGGTAGAGCATTTTCTAATTAATTGTTTTCCTCCTTTTTAAAATTTAATCTTCCCAACACATCTGTGAGGCTGGGATTCTATACCATTCTCCTTTTTTCATAGATTAGGAACCTGAGGCTCAAAAAGACTAAACGAACTGCCAATCATCACAAACAGTAAGTACCAGTCAGAATTGGCATATAGATATTATGACTCCATTTCCAATGCCTTTTCTAGCACAACTTGCTGAAAAGAGGGAAGGTGGAGAACATTAAAATGCATCTGTTATACTTAAAATTAACAATACATTTCTTTTTAAACTGTCTTAACCAGACTCAATGACATTTCTCAGAAGGGTTACTATCTGATTGCCTTACCTTACCTTTCCTGAACAAGGGAATTTTCCTGTTTCCCCAACAGGGTATTTCACCATCAGAAGATTAATGAAAATCTATTTAAAATCTGGATCTAAATTTATAAATGTAGATTTCTAAACCTAAATCTAAATTTACATTTAAAATATTAGTCAGATGGCATGCTGTCTTAAACCAAGTTCTCCCAGGACTTTAGTTACTCTCATATTCTTACAAGGAAATGTGAACCTCTGACTCTATCTCTCTGCTTCTTCTCTCAGTGGATTACATATCGGTTTAAACAATTCACTGCCTCACCCATATTGGATGAGTTTCTACAATGTTGGCAGGCCATGTGCTAGACCTGTGGAGGGGTTTATATGTCCCATAACTCCTTTAATTTAACTGTCTGGCTAACTGTGCACAGCTATGGCTTTCTATATTCCTGGATGAATGTCTGCCATTAGCTTGCAGCTGACCATGGTGTTGGCACCCGTGTATGACCATGGATCGTTACACATGCCGGTACTGTGTAGGGGTATGCAATTTCATTGCTTTTCCCACCTGATTTCTAACTACACCCAATTTATTTTATTATTCTCAATGTCTTTAACAATTATTTTCTTCCCCAGAATGTTAAAAGGGAGAGGAAGAATGAATGGACCAAAGGAGAATGGATTTTGTAAACATTAAAAGATGCCCCAAAGAAGGAGAAAAGTGTTTGTGTGCTGAATTATTTTGAGTCTAGATTTCCTTAAATTTTGCCTTAAAATTGACTTAAATTTTTTTTTAGCCCTGTTACAGTTTTTGTATGTAATTAACTACAGTGTTTTAAACATTTCACTTCTCACTATGTATTCTATACTACACATACCATAATAAACACTGGCTATGATCCTAACTTAGACTTGATTTAAAATAGAAGTACTTACGAATCCAAGCAAGAGAAAAAAGCGTTCTAACACTCACAAGGCACATTCTTTTCTCACGCCTTCCTCAGCCTATTCCCCTGGGCAGTAAACTGTATAGTAAAATAGCCAGTTTATTATTTGCTGTTTTCTTTCACTCTGCTGAGAAAAGCTACATTGCTGGCAAACTGACAGAAAATTTAAAAATGGAATCCAGTATTTTGTATGTCTGTTTAGGGAATGTGTGCAGCATAGACAATTCGTGTGATCTATATTTCTTTTTTTTTTTCCCTAACTGGTATCAACAGAAATGTAATGAATGAGCTTCTTAAACTAGATGGGGTAAGCAGAGATATCCCCAGAAAAGTAAGAGATGATTCTTGCTCTCCTTTTCCTAAAAATTCAAACAAACCATCACCTAACAACTAACTAAAAATGCTTGTTTTTTAAAGGGAAAAGCAGATTTTTAGAAAACCATTATAATTCATTTTTAATATGTGCTCAGCTAATACTTCAGTTATTAAGATGCTTAGAAAATTTTCACATTTTTTTCTTACAAACTGATCTTAGTGGAAGCCCCCTGTCTGCCTCACCCATGAATTTTCTTTTCTTTTTTTTTTTTTTTTTTTTTTTTTTTTTTTTTTTTTTTTACTGTTTTTGGCCTTGTCTTTTATAAAATGTACTGTTTTCACCCACAGCTTAAGAGAGCTTCTTTGATGTTCTTAGTACAACATAGTGTATGTAATGTCAGCTGTTTAAAGCTGGAGATCAGATTGTGCATAATAACATATGTAGTTTGGATTATATAAACACTACAGGAAGAAGGGGAGACAGGGCCTTTCTGTGTGCACATTTCAGATTGCTAGCTGTATGCCTGTTTAGAATGTTAAACACTCCTAACTAGGCGGTGATGAAGTTACTTCTTTAGTGACTGTGACTTCTGAAACTATAAAGACAAAAGTTTTTCAACTAAAAATAATTTAAAGATGATGCCAGTAATGAACATATTTATGTGATTTTCTACTTGCTACTTAAGGAGCTTTGAGGGTAGAGGGAAAAAAATTGCATTGCCTTCAAAGCGCTATTTAACTAAGCAATTTCATACATAATTTGGAAATACAGCTGAGAAAAGCCAAAACCAGAAAAATGTGGTACAAATGATAAATTTCATCCATTATACCTTTCACCCATTATAAAGAAGTCTGGAGCAGGAAATTACCAGTCTATTTTCTTAGGATTGTTTCTCTTGTATCTTAATATTTCAGATTAGTTAGACTGCTTGGAGTTTTTGTCTTTTGCTTGCATTATTCTTTTATCATTAAGGTTGCTGTCTGGCTTTTTTGTCTGTTATTGAAAGATTTCGTTTCAAGATAAATTAAATAAAACATTACCATATTTTTCAGCAATGAAACATTTCAGATGGAGAAAGAAGTCAATAGCTTTTCTGGTTTAAGTTCGTATTTTTATTTTAAATATTCTATCCTGCCTCATTTCGGGAATACTTGGAGGCCGCTGATGTGTTTACTGCTCAAATATCAACACAGCAGTAATCAGGCCTTTGAAACTACGGGTGAAAAATCCAGTCCATTTCAGTCTTTTTAATTTATGAAAAGAGATTGTGTGGCATTTTGCTTCCTGTCCCTTTTCATAAGAACTTTAAATATGGACACCCCTCCTGCTGATGTCTTTATATTGGGAAGCTCTGCGTGAGGTTGAAGTTTTTATGAGGAAACTTGTTTAAAACGCAATCGTATTTAAAGGCGGGTTTGCCACAGCAAGGTTAGGGGTTGCCAATAAATCGGTTTATAGCAACTTCTCTATTCTCTGCTCCAGACACACCAATGGGGTGACCCGTGCACAATTCCCGCTGGCCACACAAGGCAGGGGCAGTTCTAGTTGATCCTTCCCTGGTCAACTAGATCAACGAAGGCTGTCTTAGAGAGCTTCGGGTAATAAGTGGGCAGAGTACCCTAGGCCAATTTGGCTGCCTGGGATTCCTGGGAGGATCTTGGAGAACCCAGGACACCCGAATCCCTAGGCCCTATCCTGGTTTTTGCTCTGCTGGAGAATAACAAAACATTTTGGGAACTCAGGAGTTTAATTTACTGCCACCAACCGACAAAATAATAGCATCTTTGTGTGTTCTCTCCCCTCTGTCCCTCCCACCTCCATCCGACAGAAGCACGACGCTGTCCCTCTGTGAAAGTAGCGCAGACAGCACGGGTCAGCCCGGAGCGGTCGCAGGAGGTCCAGACCCGCGGCCCCGCGGACGCCCGGGAAATCACCGGTCCCAGAACATCCCCCAGTCGCTTTTGGGAAAGAAAAAGACGCAGCCTGCGAGATGCCTTCTTAGACCTTCCAGTTCATTTAGCTCATTCTGGCCCCAGAAAGTGTTTGTGTTTGTGTGTAGTTAAGTGAGGCAGAGAAAATACAAGAAAGCCGCACAAGCCACCCTAAAGCGTCCACGGAAACTCCAGCTTGGTTAATTGCTCCCATATGTCCTCCACGGCTGTGGTAAAAAAAACAGCGAGGAGGGAAGGCCGGAGTCGCTTTGTTGATTTTGAAGAGGCTGTAAAAAAGACTATGGCCCATCTCATTTTGGTCCCGGGGGGGCCCAGGCGCACCCCGGGGGACCCGGTGTCCCAAGGGACGGTAGGGTGCCTCTGGCCTGGACCCGGCGCCGAGAGGCGGGACAAGGCCACCCCGCGCCCAAACCCCACGGAAAGTTCGCGCTCCGCGCTCCAGCCGGTTCCTGGATCCGCCGCAGCCCCGGGCGGGGAGGGGCGCGGGAGGCGCGGCCGGGGCGGGCGCGCGAGAGGAAGGTGCCTTCGGGAACACGCGCAAGGGCGGGGATTCGCGCTGCCAATGAGGCCCCGGTGTGGGCCGAACAAGGCGGGGGACGGGCCGGAGCGGACGCTTAGCTGTGGCAGCTGCTGGAGCGGCGGCCGCCTCGGGAGCTGGAGGAGAGGCAGCAGCGGAGCGCCGAGCTGGCCGCGCCCCGAGGCCCGGCCCTGGGTGTGGGGAACCGCGCCGAGGAGCTGGAAACTTTCCCGGCAGGTAACTCCCGCCGCCCCGGCTCCGCCGTGGGCCTCCGAGCGCCCTGGGCATGGCCAGCTGCCAGTGTGCGGAGAGGTCGAGAGGGACCCGGGGAGGAGAGGGTGATGGGAGAAGGGAAAGGCGTGTGGGAAAGTTTCCGGAGCGCCCCCTTCTCCGCCGGGCACACCCGGGAGCTTTCCGGGAATAGGCACAGACATGTTGGGCGCCCCGGGCCTTGGTCTCGGCGGCTTTGGGGAGTCCGCACCTTCCTTGCGCGGTTCCGCCGCGCCGGACCGAGCCGGCCTGCGGTGGAACCGGGGTGATGGGAACCGGGAATGCTCGGGGCGCGCTTGAGTTTTGGGACCACCCCCGCCCGGCGCGCCTGCTCGCCCCCTTTCCCGCCTTCTCTGTAGCCCTCGGGCTTGGCAAGGGCCTGGGCTACGCCTGGTACCTGGCGCGGGAGAGACCGGGGGAGGCGCGCCTGGCACAGCGGGGTCCTAGGCGCCCCCCGGAGAGTTGGGGTGCGCGGGTCGCGAAGTTGCCGAGAGAACTTAAGCCGGGGGCATCGTATTGCCATAGTCTGGGCTGAAAATCTATTGCTTTGCTTCCAAGAACACTGCGATTAGCATATCCACACTCCTTTACTGGGGGTAGGGGTGAGTGAGGATTAGACTTTGGGGGTTTTTCTTTACGGGTGGGACGCTGAGAAAAGCAGTAATTGTCAAGATTGTGAGCCCCCTTGTTCTTGGATGCAGAGCGGTCCTTTTGGGAGGACGATATCAGGGCACTGGCTTCCTGAAGGACTTTGGGGTGCGGGCGCGCAGCGCTGTGGGTGTGCGGGGCTCCCGGCTTTGGCGCGGCGGCTTTCCGGAACGCCTGGCTGGGAAGGAAGCTCTAGACATTGGGTGGTGTGTTTGCAGACAGAAAGGTCTCTAGACCGGTGTTCTCAAAACTTACTGGACTTACTGTGCTCCGGGAGGAAATGTGGCGTTGGCCAGGTAGAAACGCGACGCTGCGGCCAAGGGGCGGAGGACGCCAGGCTCGGCGACGGCCTTCTCCCAGCCCCCTCCTGCCAGCTCCTGGCAGCTCCAGATCCCTGTGCCTCCAATGTTGGGACCGTTCGCAGTGGCGTTGTTCCCAGCTGGAGTTAACTTGGGAGGTGAGGGAACCTTCATCTTGAACTTGACCCCAGAAGCAGCGTCGTCTGTACAGGTTACAAGGTAAATGGGAGCTGAGCCCTAACGTGGGTTGGATCGCAAACTGGCTGGCGCGGAAAGGAAGTTCCTGGTTCAGAATCTGAGGAAAGGGCTCAGAATTGCTGAGATCGCTCGCCCTGGAAATGCCAGACACACCAGACTGCAGAAGTTAATGCGTGTTTGGAGGGGTGGGGGTGGGAGAGGAAAGGAGAAACCTGGTTAGTTGGCACAGAGGGCTAGTATTTCTCTGTAGTGGAAATGAAGGGAGTCTGCGTCTCTGCTTTCACCAGATCCGCTACCTTCTTTTTTCCTTCCTTGGTCGTCTTTATTCCTGCCAGGCTGGCACTCCTGAGGCAGGGGAGGGAAAGGAGAGGAAAGCAGTTGTGAAGCTTCCTGGGTCAGCCTGGAGGTATTTCAGATCTGCTGCTAGGAAGATTCCAGGATTTTAACAGCTGCTTCTTGATTGCTGGGAATGAAAGAATTTATGAGCGGCTGAGAGGTGTTCATTATGGAAGTAGTCTGAATGTTTTACTCATCTAAGCTACTTAAAGACCTCACAAGGGACCTTCCCTAGAGTATGCCAGTTTCTGCAGTTTGTGTCAGTCAGAATGCTTGGTTTAAGTGTTAGTCAAAAAGCATCACAAATATATCCTGGTGGTTCTGTAATGAAAAGTATGTGGCAGTAAAGGAACTATGGTATCTGATATCCTTCAGGACTTCCTCCTAGGGTTGTTCCTGTTACCTGCCAAGTGAACTTGGTCCAGGCTTCCGGACTGTTGTGATTTGACAATAACAGATGGGAAATAGTGTCATTGATTTTAGTGGAAGCAGGAAAAGTCCACAAATAAATTTAAGGTGAGTTTTTATGACCCTATCTTGCACTTGTGGTGCCCCAAACTTAACTTTTTGGCATCAAGCCTGTTGGTTTGAAGTGTTGCTGGAACTTGGAAGCAATGGTTTCCTGCTTTCTTGGTTTAACCACCAGAATGCCCAAATTATTATAATTTATATTCATCCTTGATCTAAGACATAACTGATTCATAGTCAGCCTTTTTCTGCTTCCCATAACAGCCTGTAGAAAAAAAGAACATTTTGTCTCTTTAACCACACACAATTTATTTGGTGCCATAGTAGGTTTTTGACACTGGATGATTGAGGGCATAATTTTAGAGACAATGGAGTTGTCTGGATTAAATCGTCCATTTTTAGGCGACATCCTCTTCTGAGTTGCTGATTAATTCTTTATCTCTCTGGGAACACTAAAACCAGCATCCCTGGGCCAGTGGAACTATAATCCATATTATAATGACTCCTGCCAGCATAGCTGGAGGTTAACTTTATGTCGATGTTTCCATTAGACATTTCTAACCTAATTGTAAAGATTTTGTCTCAGTTGGGTTGAGAGTAGGGTTGAGAGTCTCATAGAAAAAGGAATGGCTTTATTTTTATCTTTATGATAAATAGTTTAACTGGTGTTACAGGAATACATTTACAGAAGCAAAATAAAGCAGAGTGTTTATATATTTGTGGGGGGATTTGTTTTAGTGTTTAAAATAGTTTGGTTTTTAACTCTCTTTTAAATGCATATTTCAGTGGTGGAAAAACCAGAACCTCTCCCTTCCCCCTTTCTCCCCAGGTTACAAAAGTCTTTGCTGTACAGAGAGCTCTTAAGCCTTTCTAGGTTTTGGTTTTCTCATTTTTATCATCCCTAAAATGGGATTACCTTGCATCCCTAAAGTTCTGTGACTCTCCAAAAGTTTGAGAAATATGGGAATTCTGGAGCCAGTGCTGTAATATTAGAGCAGTGCTATGGGGTTTATAAGGGCTTGATTTACATATTTTATCCCTAATCCTTTATTTGAGTAAACCAAGGCCTAGGAAGTTAAATTAGACCCATATCATCTATAAATAGTGGAGCTGAACTTGAACCAAAGTCTTCTGATTCTCCCTAGTCTCTTTTCTGTTTATTCAAACCTGCCAAAAAGACTAATGTTAATATGTGGCAATTTCTCACAATACATTTTTAGGGTTATATATGAGTTATTTTGATTTCGGAACCCCAGGGTTAACATCCATGCTTTGATGTCAGGGATTAAAAACAGTTCACTAATAATGGTAATAAAACTTTCTCCTCAAGAGAGTTTCAGAAAGTCACATGCTTCAAACTAATCATTTGTTTATTTTCAACTTCTTTTTTATTAAGTAGGCTTCAGGGTGTAATGTGATTTATAATCCGGACTAGTAACTCAGACAGCATTCTTAAGGAAATCACTTTTCAAATCTATACCTCTTTTTAAAAATAAAAAATGAACATATCATTTGCCTTTGATCTTGGTATCTCTCAGCCTGATTGCAAAGCCTGGATGAATATTCCTTTTTTTGGTGTCATCATTCTTGAGCTGTTTCTACTGATGGCTGGATAAGTCTGATTTTGCAGCACTTTCCATGCTAAATAAATCCTTCCCTTATGCTGTTGGGTTGATGGTAAAGAGGTAGTAGGTTGCAGGTGACCCATTTTTGCTGTGTCTCTAAATGTTTGTGCTCTGTCCTGCTTGCCTAGTTAGCGGCACTCACTGCAGCTTGACACTCATCTGGAGACTGGTATGGATTTTCTTTAACAGGTTCTAAAATGAAATTATGTGTTAAGCTGTAGGCTCTTTTATGTGTGATCGGCTTGTCCATCTTCAGCTTTTTAAACTTATTCTCAGAGGAATGTCTTTTCAAAATATTAAGCAATGGGGTTTAAACCTCAAGAAGAAGATGTATCAGTGCTCATTGGCTGGGAAGGAGGTGTAGTACATCTGAAATTGCCACCATTTCCATGAGTGAGAGGAGAAGAGAACATTATGAAGCATTATTTGCTAGAGAAGTTGGGAGACTTTGTACCAGGAAGGGACAAAAGCAGCAAAGGAGAAGAATGACTCTTGGTTTTTAATACTGTTATCGGGAGCATGGATTTGGAATGATAGAGGACTTTGATGAAGAAGGCTTTCAGAGGACATTATCTTGTGGAGAGTGAAAGGGGTTGTCCTGGTTTGGTTTAGCTGCGTTGCTGATGGAACTTGCCCTTCTAGGGTCAGTGTTGTCTTTAGGGTCCCCTGCAGGTGGGTGTGACCAAGGAGAATGTTCTAGAAAGAAGAGTTCCACAGACAGGAATGTCAAGGACAAAAGTGTTGCAGAGGGATGACTTGGTTCCTGGATTTTAGTACAGATTTTGCCGCTAACATGAGGCAATTTATTAGTGAAAACCTTCCAGTTGTAGAGGTAGACAGATGTGAACCCAGTATGTTCAGTCCACATAGCCCAGAGCCACAGTGACTCAACCTCTTCCCTGCCCTACCTCAGCACACCTAGGGTTACCTGCCAGTCATGAACAGTGGCTTATTACCTCTTTGGGTAGGCGATGGGGGTGGAGAGTGGGGAAGTCTCTAAGAAGTACTTGGCTGTGACCTTTTCATGCATGTATACTCATGCAAAAATGGGATCCTCTGTTGCATGAGCTTTTGAAGAAATATGAAAAAGATCATACGTGTATGGCTGCTGGTATTATAGCTCTCAAGCCTCACATCCAGAATTGGCCTTTTTGATGTTAGTTCCAATTTGGGAAAGCCCTGGAGGGAACCTGAGTTGGCTTGATGCCAGCCAAAGGAGAGTTACGGTTAGACCCATAAAATGGGGCTTTGGGGAGACAGAGTATCCCACAAAGAAGAGGGTTATTGTTAATGGAAGAGGGAGGGAGCTGGATCAACAAAAGAGCTAGCCAGGGCAGTATACATTTCCACAAGTGGTATTGCTGATCATAACAACATACCAAAGGATATGAACATTCTTAATGTTGTTGTGATGTACACCCCTGTAGTCTTGAGGGCAGTGGACTTGTCCACATTCTGTGGGACTCTGAATTGCTATGTACACAGGCATAAGGGGGTATTGAATTACTGCTAAAAACATAAGAGTTGGTCATTACTCCCATGTAACCCATTACACTCCCCTCTCTCTGCCATGCTTTGTTCTAAATTACTTGGGATAAGTAACATTAATTATTAATGTTTATTGAGTGCCGGCTGACTCTGAACTACATGTTTGAATTTTAAAAGTCTGTGGATGAAACAGTTTGGTTCTTTCTTCCCGTGTTGTCGTACATATGTAGAATACTATGGCAGGGATGGTCACCATGCAACAGCATTCTGTGTTCTGGTCCTCCTTGCTTCTTGTGGCTTAACAACTGTTTATTTGCTTGGAATTCAGAAATGGGGGCCGGGTTCCCTGTGTCTAGGCTCACTGGTGCCGTGGTGGTTACATGATTCATTGAGGGCCATTGCTGCAATAGTTTACAACATTATAACCATTCTTGGTGTCTATGGAAGATTGGTTCCAGGATTCCCATGGATACCAAAATCCTTAAATGCTTAAGTCCCTTATTAAAAATCATGTATTACTTTGGGAGGCCGAGACGGGCGGATCATGAGGTCAGGAGATCGAGACCATCCTGGCTAACACGGTGAAACCCCATCTCTACTAAAAAATACAAAAAACTAGCTGGGCAAGGTGGTGGGCGGCTATAGTCCCAGCTACTCGGGAGGCTGAGGCAGGAGAATGGCGTAAACCCAGGAGGTGGAGCTTGCAGTGAGCTGAGATCCAGCCACTGCACTCCAGCCTGGGTGACAGAGGGAGACTCCGTCTCAAAAAAAAAAAAAAAAAAAAAAAATTCGTGTATTATTTGTATATAGCTTATGCATACCCTTATATATATATATATATATAAAATATATATATGTATTTTTTTTTGTAATTTTATTATTATTAGTTTTGAGACAGAGTCTCACTCTGTCACCTAGGCTGGAGCACAGTGGTGCAATCTTGGCTACTGAAAACTCTGCCTCCCAGGTTCAAGTGATTCTCCTGCCTCAGCCTCCCGAGTAGCTGGGATTACAGGTATGTGCCACCACGCCTGGTTAATTTTTGCATTTTTAGTAAAGATGGGGTTTCACCATGTTGGCCGGGCTGGTCTTGAACTCTTGACCTCAGGTGATCTACCCGCCTCGGCCTCCCAAAGTGCTGGGATTACAGGCTTCAGCCACCTTGCCCGGCCTCCTTTTATTTTATTTTATTTTATTTTATTTTATTTTGAGATAGGGTTTCCAATTGTCATCAAGGCTGCACTGCACTGGTGCTATCATGGCTCACTGCAGCCTCAACCTCCTGGGCTCAAGTAGTCCTTCCACCTCAGCCTCCAGAGTAGCTGGGACTACAGGCGCGCACCAACACACCCAGCTAATTTTTGTATATTTTTTTTTTGTAGAGACAGGGTTTCACTATGAGACCAGCCCAGGCTGATCTCAAACTCTTGGTTCAAGTGATCCTCCTGCCTTGTCCTCTCAAAGTGCTGGGATTACAGGCATGAGCCAACCCCCCAGTCCTCTTTCATACTTTAAATCATCTCTAGATTACTTACAATACCTAATACAATGTAAATGCTAGTAGTTGTTATTCTATATTGTTTTAAAATTTATATTACTTTTTGTTGTATTTATTGTATTGTTATCTTTTTTTCCAGTGGTCAGTTACTAGAATATTTTTTGAATATTTTCTAACCTAGGTTGGTTGAATCTGTGGCCATGGGACCTGAGGATATGGAAGGTTGGGTGTGGAGCGGGTGACTGTGCTTACTAGTATAATCCTGCTTTTGATTAGTTTTCCACTTGCCACGTACTTAAGGGTAAGGTGGATGTGTCCCCTGCCCCAGGGAGTGAATTTTGATTAAGCCAAGTCAATTTTAGTAATGCCATACCTTTTGCCAGTGACTTGTTAATGAATGTGTATATGACACCTGTTAGGTCCTGGCATATTTGAAGCATAAGGTTGTGAGCACAAGAGAACAAGTAGCACCAAGTGTAGAGTAAAGGTGCCTAAGACCACAATTACTTTTTTTTTTTTTTTTGGTCAGTGTTGGGAGTGTAGGAGGTGGGCAGGTAGAGACAGGGTCTCACCATGTTGCCCAGGCTCGTCTCAAATTCCTGGCCTCAAGCAATCCTTCCACCTCAGTTTCCCAGAGTGCTGGGTTACAGCATGAACCACCATCCCCAGCCCACAGTGACTTATTTTAGCTGCTGAATTAGCCAGCCCTAGAACCACTGTGACTCAGAACTTCTGTGAGAAAAAACATTTTCATTATGTTTCTTTCTTTTTTTACACCACCACACCTGGCTAATTTTTGTATTTTTTGTAGAGATGGGGTTTCCCCATGTTGCCCAGGCTGGTCTCAAACTCCTGGGCTCAAGCGATCCTCCCACCTTGGCCTCCCAAAGTGCTGGGATTACAGGTGTGAGAGCCACTGTGCCCAGCCTCATTATTGTTTAAGATCAGTAGTCCCCAAAGTGGAGTGTGCTAGATCATCCAATATGGGAGGGAAGAAAATATTCAAGAATATTAGAAAAAATTAAGCTGTTAAAATATTTAATGTATGAGTTGACACTGGTTGGTATATCTGATAGTCTCTTGTCAACTTAACATTGTATGAGGTTGCCTGAGGGAAGACTGGGCCTTTTACAACCTGGTGGAATTGACAGTGGTACCCTCATTCTTATTCTTGCCTTTGGTGAACTCTAGCCATCTAAATACATTTATGGCTAGATTATCTAGTTTTAACTAAACTGACCCCCACAAAATGGGCGCGTGGTTTAAAAAGATTCTTGCCAAGAAAGTGGAATGATAATGATATACGTATAAAGGAACAAGAAAATGTTCTTATGAGTTTAGAACATGACTTTTAAAACAAATTTGACAAGAAGGTGGCTCAAAAATTATGTATAAGCTGAGCGCTGTGGCTCATGCCTGTAATACCAGCACTTTGGGAGGCCAAAGTGGGCAGATCACCTGAGGTCAGGAGTTTAAGACTAGCCTGGCCAACATGGTAAAACACCGTCTCTACTAAAAATACAAAAATTAGCCAGATGTGGTGGTGTACGCCTGTAATCCCAGCTCCTCGGAAGGCTGAGGCAGGAGAATCACTGGAACCCAGGAGGTTGCCATGAGCCAAGATTATGCCAGTGAATTCTAGCCTGGGCGGCAGAATGAGACTCTGTCTTGAAAAACCACAACAAAAAGTTATGTTTGAATTTGTATTATTAGTCAAAATGAACTTAAAAATACTGTTTGACTCCCATCCTTTAAAAAGTTTTACATGTTGTATAATGTATATACTACATTCATGTGTGTGTATACATACCATTCACAACTACTGTTTTAATTACACATAAATTATATACAATTTATAATCTGTTTATATATATATTATAAATTTTTTCCCCTGAAATTCCTGAGCTTCAATACCTTCATAAATTTTTTATTTTTTATATTTTTACAAGTGAGTCTTGCTCTGTTGCCCAAGCTGGAGTGCAGTGGTGTGATGATAGTTCACCGCAGCCTCCAACTCCTAGGCTCAAGCAATCCTGTCACCTCAGACTCTCAAGTATCTGGGACTACAGGTGTGTGCCATAACACCTGGCTTAATTTAAAAAAAATTTTTTTTGAGATGGAAACTTGCTCTGTTGCCCAGGTTGGAGTGCAGTGGCGCCGTCTCGGCTCACTGTAGCTTCTGCCTCCTGGGTTCAAGTGATTCTCCTGCCTCAGCCTCCTGAATAGCTGGGATTGATTACAGGTGTGCACCACCACACCTGGCTAATTTTTGTATTTTTAGTAGACACGGGGTTTCACCATGTTGGCTAGGCTGGTCTCAAACTCCTGAGCTCAAGTGATCTGCCTACCTCGGCCTCCCAAAGTACTGGAATTACAGGTGTGAGCCACCGTGCCTGGCTAATTTTTTTTTTTTTTTAACTGATAGTCCTGCGTGATCAAAAAAAGCTTTGAGACCACAGTTTAAGTCACTTAGAGTTAGGTGTTTTTTGTTACTTGCAGCTGAAAGCACCATATGTGATGTAAGGACAGATAAGAGTAGTAGCTGTCCCTGTTTTATTCTTAGCTTTCAAGAATCTCTGTGATCTGGTCCCTAACTTCTTTCCAGGCCCAGCTGTTCTCTCCTTATCTCTGCTAATACCACTGAGCTCCTGCCCATCCCTGACTATCATACTTTGTTTCAATTTTGCCTCTTCCCTCACGGTACCACCACCACTGAAATTTTGACTTTGAAGGGCTAGCTTAAATAAATATTGCTTTCTTATGAACATTTTTTTCTGATTTACCCCCACTTCCACATTTCAGTTTTTCTTTCCTTTTAGTCTCCCTAGTATGTTGTACATTCATTATAATGTCTTTCTCTGTTTGCTTTTTATTAAGTTGTTCACCTGTTGGCTTTGCAGATGGGTTGTAGGCTTCTTGATGGTAGGGGGTCCTGTCTTACCTTCGTCATTTAAAAAAGAAAACAATCTGTTTCTCCTTTGGGAGAAAGGGAGACAGAGAATCCACAGTTGTTAAACATCACTCTGGACTTGTTACTCTGGGGTGGGTCTCGCCTCCAGCCTTCTGGCAGCCTTAGGAAGGCAGGGAGCTCCACGTACATGAAAGGAGATTGAAGACGGGGAGCTGACAAACCAAGACAGCAGGACCCAGGATTCAGACCTGGAAAATTTTTATTTCCTGGCTAGTTTGTGTGCCCTCATGCATGTTATTTACAGTGGCATGTTCTTTCATATGGGAACACTGACATAGGTGAAATGGGAGGTTCCATAGGATGATAGTGCAAAAACATTAAGGACAATCCTAGCAGATGCAGTGAGTTCAAAGGGGAGTCCTTGTGGAGTAACAGGAAAGGCCTGGTAGATGAGATGTATGAAGATCTGAATGCCTGCAGATAGTGACCTGTCTGCAAGTACCACAAAGCAAAATCATGGGAGATAACTCCCCAGGGTAGCATCTGGCCTGAGCATCTCCGTTGGGAGATGGGAGGTGATGGGCTCTGTAGTGCTTAGCTGAATAGAGTTATCTATATCATTATTCCCTCTATGCAAAGATAGTTGAGGGTTCACAAGTTGTAGGTTTTCAAGTTGAGCTATGTTAGATATATGCTCCCCTGATGGAAGACAGACATGTCTCCAGGGTTTTGAGGGTCAAATGACAGAATGTATATAAAGTGTTTTGAACATTACAAATTGCTTCCTTAGAGGCAAGGGAACATCAAAGTTGGTTGTTTTCTTGTATCAGAGACTTCTAGCTCAGATTTCTTTGTTGGCCATTTTTAAGTGCATTTCCAATGAGTTTTTAAGTGTTGGGGTTCTTAAATGAAATATGATATAATTTTTTCCAGATGAATTGCAGGTATCACTTAAAATCTTGCTATGAAACTTTCACCCGTGGAGTAAGTAGAATTCATGATTAAGGTGCATCTCTTTTGGGATCCAGTTCAGTTTTTCCAAAGGATCTGTTTATAAGAATAGGACCACTTAGCCGAGTGTAGTTGCTAATGCCTGTAATTCTAGTACTTTGGGAGGCTGAGGTAGGAGGATCTCTTGAGCCAAGGAATTTCAGAACAGCCTGGGCAACTTAGGAATTCTCTGTCTCTACAAAAATTTTTTTAAAAAATTAGCCAGGCATGGTGGTACGGTGCCTGTGGTCTCAGCTACTTGGGAGACTGAGGTGGGAGGGTTGCTTGAGCCTGGGAAGTTGAGGCTGCAGTGAGCTGTGTCACACCACTGCACTCTAGCCTTGGCGACAGAGCAAGGCCTTATTTCAAAAATTAAATAAATAAATAAATAAATAAGTAAATATTTTTTTAAAAACCCGTTTTCATAAAGATGGAAATCTGTGGAGCTTTGATTTCTGGTCCTGGAAACCCTAAGTACCAACTGAAAGACACAAAGAGCTTTGATTTCAAGGTTTTTGTTGTTGTTGTTCTTGGCCACTGTAAATCCAGTAATTTATTTTCATGAGTCTTTGGAAAGGGTTAGGGAAAGCTTTGAAATATCTTAAGGTGGTTTTGAAAGTAAAAAGTAGGTATGGTTTGACAATTTGAAATCTGTTTCATTGTAGATTTCCAAGGCAATGGGTTTGAATAAATTAAAGTTAATTCCATTTCAAGGAACTTTTGCAGTGGGATTTCATATTGTAGAAAGAGTCTGACTTATAAATCAAAACATGTTAAAGAGTAAACATATTTATAGATGCAAAAGACATCGAAACAGTGAGTGGTTCCTAAATTGCAAATAGATGCAATTGTGAAATTCTTATTCGGGGGTTGTTGAATCATGCATGTAGCTTAAGAGAGCCTTATTTTTCTTAGGGTTTATTTAAGTAAAGCAAGAATTCCCAAAATGGATTCTGGGGGAAACTGAGTCTTAGGACGTTAACAGGTGTTATGCGGGGAAAAAAGTTCTGTGGTCAAATAAGTGGGAAAATCTGGGTTAACCAAAGTAAACTAGGTATTTTTATTTTTTAACTGCAGGACTTTCGAGCACCCGTAGATCTAGTGTTCATTGTAAATATCCTGGAAGGGAAATAGAGTAATCAGTATTTTCCAAACACGTTGAATTGTAGAAACCTTTTTTTTTTTTTTTCTCCCAGAACATCTTTTGCCCAGAGAACAATGTTTGTTGGGTTATCTAATTTGTCGAAATACTTAAAAATCAAATCTCAGACATCATGTACTTTTGCCTAACTTTGCTATGCATTTCTAACTCAGGACTTAAAAACATCACCACCCCGTTATCACTTTTAATACAATTAACTTAAAAATACTATCTAATTTGGGCCGGGCGCGGTGGCTCACACCTGTAATCTCAGCACTTTGGGAGGCCGAGGAGGGCGGATCACGAGGTCGGGAGATCGAGACCATCCTGGCTAACATGGTGAAACCCCGTCTCTACTAAAACAAAACAAAAACTAGCCGGGCGAGGTGGCCGGCGCCTGTAGTCCCAGCTACTCGGGAGGCCGAGGCAGGAGAACGGCGTGAACCCGGGAGGCGGAGCTTGCAGGGAGCCGAGATCTCGCCGCCGCACTCCAGCCTGGGAGACAGAGCAAGGCTCTGTCTCAAAAAAAAAAAAAAAAAAAAAAATTATCTAATTCTCCCTTAAATAGCATTTGGCACCATTTTTGTTTTTTTGGAACCAAGATTCAATTAAGGTTCACGTATTGCACTGTGAGCTGTTGTTGTTGTCTCTTTTGTCTTTTTAAATGTAGAAAAATAATATTACCTCCGTCCCTCCCATTCCTGACTTTTAGAAGAGAACCTGTAGGTTGTCCCATATTCTGAATTTGTTTCCTGTGGCGGTGTTTACCTTGTCCCATTGTTTCCTGTATTTCTTATAAACTGGAGGCTAGGTCTAAAAGCAAGATTAGAGTCAAGTAAAATATTTTTTGCAAAAATAGGTCCTAGACTAGGATTCCACTCTGCACTCCCGACCCCCTCCATGATTTGAGAACAGGCATTTAAGTTTAGCAATTCAGAGCAGCATGGTGAGTCAGACATGCCTGTAATCCTGGCACTTTGGGAGGTGGAGGTGGAGGCGGGAGGATTGTTTGAACTCAGGAGTTTGGGACCCTGGGCAACACAGTGAGACCTTATCTCTACTGAAAGTGGAAAAAAAAATCATCTGGGTATGGTGGTTCCAGCCTGTATGTAGTCCTAGTCACTAGGGAACTTGAGGCGGGAGGATTGCTTGAGCCTGGGAGATGATTAAAGCTGCTGCAAGCTATGATTGAACCACTGCACTCCAGCCTGGGTGACAGAGTGAGACCCTATCTTTAAAAAGTTTAGCAATTAATAGCATATATATACATATATGCTATATGTATATATATAAAGAAGTAATAGCTTAGAGTTTAAAAATTAGTGTTATTCGTATATCAATGGGATGCAAGTTGAATTGATTCCAGGTGTGTTTGGAAAGGTATTCTGAATAGTTGGCGTGGTTAAATGGATATGTTTTCAGTGTATCTTGCGACTATAAACCATGTGTCTCTTGGGTAACGTGGCTTGGGTGTGAAACGTTTTTGGTGGTTGAATTTTATTCAGAATGACAAGTGTCTGAGTTGTGATGGTAAACTACTACTCTATAGTCACTTATTTTTAAAGCACATTTAGGAATGTGCATTCTTTCTGCCTCTGCTCGATACATTTTTAACAGAATATTTTTCTGGTAAATGCTTATGCTAATCTAAAATACAGCCATAAATTCAAGGACACCCTCAGGGTGATAATTTTCTATGTACATTGTCTTAGAAACCCAGACATGTAAATAAAAGTTCCTATCATAGCTAACTTTGCTAACTTAATTTGCTATTTACATTTTTTTCCCCCCTTGATATCCTTCCAAGTGCCAGTTGTATGTCTGGGAAAGGTTAAAGGATTTTGGGAATCTTAATGAAGAATAACTTAGTATACATAAAGAAGCTTTGCATGATGAATGGTAGCTGTCATAAGGCGCTCCCAGCACGTTCTTATATTTAATCCTTTAACCAGCAGGGACACTGTTTTCTGCATTAAAATTTGCCTGTTGTGAATAATATGGTGACTTGGACAGAGTAAATACTTTGTAACTATAGTTAGTCCATTAAAAATATACATATACACTCCCTTTTTCTCCCCTCTTTAAAAAAACACAAACATATAGGATATGGTAAAAAGGATGATCTTTGAAGCCAGATAAACTTTGGTTTTGTGTTTGGTTCTGCCTATTTACTTGACCTGTTTCTATGTCTGTAGAATGGGGACAGTAATTCCTGTTTCATAGAGTTTATGCCAAGGCCAAAGTCGAAGCCCTGTATGAAAGGCTTAGCGCTGTGCGTGGATCAGAGGTACCAAAACCAGCTCATCTTCCACCTTCTCCTCCTCTTACCATACTTTATTTTATTCTATTTTATTTAATTTTATTTGTTTATTTAGTTTTTGAGACAAGGTTTTGCTCTGTTGCCCAGGCTGAAGTGCAGTGGCACAATCTTGGCTCGCTGTAGCTTCAACCTCCTGGGCTCAAATGATCCTCTGGCCTCAGCCTCCCCAAGAGCTGGGACCACAGGTGTGCACCATCATCTCTACATCAAAATATTTTTTTTCTGTAGAGATGGGATCTGCTGTGTTGCCCAGGCTGGTCTCGAATGCCTGGACTCAAGCAGTCTTCCTGCCTTGACCTCCCAAAGTGTGGGGAGTACAGGCTTGAGCCACTACATCCAGTCCTTACCATATTTTATTTAACATTCTGAATCAGTTGTTAAATTTAAGTTTTTAATTGTTCTGACTGTTTTAAAAATTGTAAATTTTAAGGTACTTGTTACAGAAGTCCAGATAAGTTCTTGATTTCAAGATAATCTGTATGGGAGTTGGTTGCTTATATTAAAATAATTATATGCCTATATGAAATGTTTTGAACTAACAAGTAGGACAGTTTTAGATGGTGATATATAAAGGAGAAAGAATAAGAGTCAAAAGTGGTATTTTATTATTGGCACAAAAATATTGCTAACACACTATCTGGTTTTTATGAAAATCAGTATTTAAAAAATAAATTTTTTTACTAAGACTGTGAAAACATGTGAAGCTCCTCAGACTTATGTAATGTTTTGCTTGAGTATGGTTTAGAACAATACACTTTATTTAGGTGGAGTAAGTCTATTGTACTGTGCTCAAGTCACACATGCATATTCATTTATGAAATAAATACTACCAACAGGATAGTAGGCTTTTCTAGAGAAGAGGGTGGTCAGTGCTTCCTTCAAGATCCTCACAACGGAGAAATGGGGATTCTCCTTATTGCCTTTGTGCCTATTAAAGACGCATGCGAAGGTGGAGTTAATATATCCTAAGTTTTGAACAGAAGTGAAGGAACAGTTTGGAGATTGCCTAGATATCTATGGGCCTTGCATTCTTGCTGTTTATTGGTAAACCAAAAAGTGTTGTCTTCTATCATCAGCTGTTTCCAAGTCTTGGGCCATTTGGCTTTGAATCTGGCTTGGACAAGAAAAGATCTCAGCTGGGCAAGGACTCACACTGCTCCTTCCCAGATAGTACCTGTTCCTGAGAATGAACTTGATTCCCTACAGTTTCAAGTCAAGTGGTACTTGAGCTTTTTACACTTTTCCTCTACCATTAAAGTTTTGTTTATCTCTTCCTTTCTGAAATGTTTTGCTTCAGCGAAAAAGGACCCCTTTAACTGTCCCAACTCTACATAACAAAAGCTAAGCCAGGAGGAATCAAAGGGTGTTAGTTCCCCCTTCCATCATGGAAAAAGAGATGCCATTTCTAGGACAGTGATTGAGACCTAAGCCAGTGGAAAATGTAAAGAGACTTTACCTTCTTCACAGGGCTTTCTTGCTTCCTTCATAAGAGTAGTGTTAGCCAACTCAACAAATAGAATTTCCTCATGAGTTTTTTAAAGATAAAAAGTTACCATGAAGGTGGTAACTATTTGACAAATTAGAAACTATTTTCATTTGTCAACGGGTGGTAGAGGTCTTGTATTAATTTTTCCAACAAATGTTTCTTGAGAACTGGTCATTGTGTCCTTCAGAGTTTGAGGCCCAGTGCTGTGTCTCAGTCTGAGGAGACAAGTGCACACACAGTACCTGCAAGGTGTTAGGGAGTGCAGAAAGAGGAGGAGTAGGGGGAGAAGGAGGAGTTGACAGTGGCTGGGGAAAGCTTCAGGGAGGAGGGGGAGGAGGTGAAGGATGCCTAGGACTTTGCCAGGTGGGAAAGAGGGTGAGAGGCTCTCTAGAGAAAAGGAGCACAAGAAGCAGAGGCTGGGTAGCATGAAAATACAAGTGGTGTTTCGGGTGTTGTTACTAGAACAGACGGTACTTTGCGTTTGGGTACAGTGGCAGGGAGAAGAGAGCCAGATTGCAAAGGCCTTGCATGCCAGGCTAAGAAGCGTGGACTTGATCCTGTAAGCAAGTGATAGCTGTCAAAGGTTTTTCAGCAGGGAGATGATGTAATCAGATCTGTGTGTTGGAGAAAAGCTTTGGCAGCGGTGGTGTGGAGGAGACTGGCGTGGGGACAGATGGGCTGCAGAGCTCTCTCTTAGGAGGCCTTTGAAGTAGGTCAGGTGAGAGATGATGTTTGAGGTCTGAGTTAGTGGGAGGAAGAGAAGTAATGCCAGTTGAATACCTTTGAGTGTGTGCACTTAAGGTGAAGGTACATTAGCTCATGTAATCTTCACAGAAAAACTTTTCATAGGATGCTGTTTTCATTCTCATTTTGCAGCAAAGGAAACAGACTCAAAGTAACCTAGTTCAGCCAGGATTGAACTTGGGTTTACTGTCCTGTGCCCACCACAGTTTTTAGAACAAGATGTCAAAGAACAAAATTTGAACAAATGAAGCTTTAGAGATTTAATTGTCATTTTTTAGGGGTTAATGAACTAGGCAGCACCCAGACTACAAAATAGATGGGCACTCTGCAGGGATGACTGAACAGTGGGTTCTGTAAGGCAGCTTGAGCAGGAGCACAGAGATCGCACAGTGCCAAAGGTGGACTGGCTAACCTCAGGTTATTACTTCAGGTTACTTTCCTTGTGTGGGTTAAAGCAAAGGGGATCTCCTTATTTTTGCCAACTCTAGTTGACTGGGCACCCCTCCCCCTTTTTTTCCCTTTTCTTTCAAGACAGAGTCTTGCTCTGTTGCCCAGGCTGGAGTGCAGTGGTATGATCTCAGCTCACTGTAACCTCCACCTCCCAGGTTCAAGCAATTCTCCTGCCTCAGCCTCCCAAGTAGCTGGGATTATAGGCACGTGCCACCGTGCTTGGCTAATTTTTGTATTTTTAGTAGAGACTGGGTTTCACGATGTGGCCAGGCTGGTCTTGAACTCCTGACCTTGTGATCTGTCTGCCTTGGCCTCCCAAAGTGCTGCGATTATAGGCATGAGCCACCGCACCCAGCTGACTGGGCCCCCTTTGGATTGGTTGTCGTGAATCTTGTGCTTTTTGAAAACTGTCCTGTTTGGAGATTTGACTATTATTTCTCTCCTGTTTGCTTAGAGGGTCAGATCTTGTAAGTAAACAGCTCAGGTTTTGGTTTGGTGATGTGGAAGCTTTGCATGAATGACTTCATTTGGGTTGATCTGTTGGATCCTAGTGCAGGAGGTCAGTCCAAATCAGTGGCTCCCTATCAATTTTACTTAACAAGAGGGAATGAGAACATGAAGAAGGAGTGCGCATGGTGTATGATTTTTGGACTGGGATGAAATGGAAGCTTCTTCCAGGTTAGAAAAGGAATACTTAGCAGCTTACTGAAGGTAGAGTTTCCAGGTGTGGCAACAAGGTATGGATGATGAACGATACTGTAACAGCACTCTCTCGGGAGGGGAGGGTCAGAGTTTGGGGGCCATCTGGGATACCCAGTTGGAAATGCCCAGTCAGTGGTTGGAAATTTGGCATTCTTGTAGAAACTCCTTTAAGCTAATGATATACCTCCTGGTAGGCATGGACTTAGAATTTATAGGAGGGCATGCGTAATGCCTAAGCATCATCTGGGTCACTTAATTCGGAATGCAGATTTCCAGGCCCTGCCCCCAGGAGGTGCTTCAGTAGGCCTTTGGTGGGGTTTGGGGATCTGCACTTGTGTCAAGCTCCTGGGTTGAGAGAGACAGAGAGAGAGACAGGTTCTCACTTTTGAGAAATGTTTGGCTTTCCCAATGGCGTAGGCTGTCTTGTAATTTCACTTCCTTCAGGGAGCTTTTGATAACTCCTCAAAGAATAGGATGTTCATCTCTGGTAAAAAGCAACATCTGAGAAAATTGCTTGCTTTTAGGAACCTGTGTACATTCATATTTAATTCTGCCAAGGATGTTTTTTAGTTTTTTGAATTAACACTCAAAAATAACAAGTCCTCAAAATTAGGTTTGTTCTTTTGTCTTAAGTGGACCTTTGGCAAGAGATTTCTAGTGAAGCTTGATTCTGAGTACTTTTCTCATGTATTAAAAAGAGGCTGGAAGAGGGAACCGGGGACATGGAGAATGAGGAGGGATAGCCTGAGGTTCTTGCTTTGCCTAGGAATGGCCTAGGTTGTTACTGATTAAGAAGTCACTGGCCAACATGGGGAAACCCTGTCTCTACTAAAAAAAAAAAAAAAAATACAAATAATAGCCAGGCGTCGTCGTAGGTTCCCGTGATATTAGTAACTCAGGAGGCTGAGGCAGGAGAATCGCTTGAACCCAAGAGGTAGAGGTTGCAGTGAACCGAGATTGCGCCACTGCCCTCCAGCCTCAGAGACAGAGCAACACTCCGTCTCCAAAAAAAAAAAAAAAAGTCACCGAAGGCTGGGTACGGTGGCTCCCACCAAAATGCCTGTGATCCCAGCAGTTTGGGAGGCTGAGGTGGGTGGATCGCTTGAGCTCCCAGCCTGGGCCACATGGCAGAACCCCATCTCTACAAAAAATACAAAAGTTAGCTGGCTGTGGTGGCACACACCTGTAGTTCCAGCTACTTGGGAGGCTGGGGTAGGAGCATCACTTGAGCCCAGGAGGTCAAGGCTACAGTGAGCTGTGATCACTCCACTGCACTCCAGCCTGTGTGACAGAGCGAGACCCTGTCTCAAAAAAAAAAAAAAAAAAAAAAGAAAAAAGAAAAAAAGAAGTCACTGAAAAGTACTCAATTCCTTGAAATCTGGGTTGTAAACCCAATCACTCATTCATTAGACCATTTGCTTATAATTAGTCGTAACCAGCCTAGCTTCCCCTTCCCCTCTGTCATGCATGCCTTTTTCTCAGGAGTAGAAGCTTTGAAGCCAGACAGACTGGGATAAGGTCCCAGTTTAGTCCCTTTACCCCACTGTGACCCTGGACAGGTTACACAGCCTCCCTGAGCTGCTTTCTGTGAATTTGGAATGTGGGAAGGTAGTTTTGGGAATGGAGTGGATAAAGTCAGAACACCTGGACTTGAGCTAGTGCCACTCAGAATCTTGGGCGGGAAGGTGAAGGCTGGGCACCTGCCTGGTTCATTCAGCACACATTAAGTGCCTACTTATTCAGCTAGAGAGTGTATTTAGGGTTGATCGTGTGCATTGCTTTACATTACCTACTTTACTCTAAGTTTCCTCCAGAGTTGGAGGGAATTTTTGTGTGGTTGTGGTTGATGGTTATCAAGAAAAAGTGGCCAGGTGTGGTGGCTCACAAGTATAATCCCAGCACTTTGGGAGGCTGAGGTAGGCAGATCACCTGAGGTCAGGAGTTCAAGACCAGCCTGGCCAACATGGCGAAACCCCATCTCTCCTAAAAAATACAAAAATTAGCCAGGCGTAGTGGTGGGCGCCTGTAATCCCAGCTACTCAGGAGTCTGAGGCCAGGAGAATTGCTTGAACCTGGGAGGTGGAGGTTGCAGTGAGCCAAGATCGGGCCACTGTATTCCAGCCTGAGTGACAGGCAAGACCCTGTCTCAAAAAAAAAAAAAAAGAGAAAAAGAAAAAGTGTTTTCGTTTTGTTTTCAACTTGTGTGTCTTTTTTGTTGGTATCTTGTTACCCTTGGGATAATTTTTACTTGTCTCTCCGAGTGAGCAAGGTTTGGGTTCATTAACTGCTTGCTGCTGATTAGTTCATTTTTCCGAAGTGAGAGAGAGGAGCATCTTCCTTTGTTTTCCCCTCCACCTTTGCTAAATGCCATTACTACTTCCTGTTGCAATGACAGGGCTTCCCAGCTCCCAGCTTCTTTTCCTTAGTCCCCATCCTGTTGGGGAGGACACAGGAGGAAGTCGGCTTGCTCACTGATTGGTTTGTTCAGTCACTTAACAGGAGCCAATTGAGCCCTCACTCTAGGCCAGGCTCTGTGCTAAGTGCTAATCTAATTCAGCCCTCTTGAAGGCCTTAAGAGGGAGCAGGCATTCTTTCTTCCTACCTAATGGGTTTTTGCAGGTGAGGCTCTGTACCTCCCCCTAGGTCTCATGGCAGGCTGACTGGACCCATGCTGCCTCAGGTCTCATGGCAGGCTGACTGGATCCCTGCCGCCTCCTGTGGTGCTGCCCTCCTCACCCACTCCTTGCCCACTCTCACTATCAGCTTCCTAATAGGCATTTCCTGGGGCGACTATATCTGACCCAAATTGGTTATTTCGTAGATCCTTTAGGGGTCCCAGTCCAAAGCTCAATTTTAGTGAGTGGTATGGGGACTGTGGAGTTGCAGGATGGGGAGAGAAATGTGGGCCATAGCTGACAGTGTTCACAGGGACAGCACAGCAAGGGAAATAAGCCTCACTATTGCAGCTGCTGAGACTGCACGTCCTGTTCATTTTGAATGGCCCCTCAAAGACACCCCCTGAGGATGCTAAATGCAGATTTATGGATGCTGTTGGCAGAATTTGCCTGTTTATAATACTTTTTAGGGGGGCCCTGGGCAAGGTGCCTCATGCCTATAATTTCAGTACTTTGGGATCTCACCTGGCTCCACCATGATTTGGGAACAGGCATTTAAGTTTAGCATTTCAGGCCAGGCACGGTGGCTCACGCCTGTAGTCCCAGCACTGTAGGAGGCTGAGGTGGGAGGATTGCTTGAGCTCAGGAGTTTGAGAGCAGCCTGGCAACGTAGTGAGATCTCATCTCTACTAGAAGTTTAAAAAAAAAGAAAAAAAAATCAGCTGAACGTGGTGGCTCCTGCCTGTAGTCCCAGCCACTTGGAAGGCTGGGGCGGGAGAATCGCTTGAGCCTGCAAGATCAAGGCTGCAGTGAGCTGTGATTGTGCCACTGCACTCCAGCTTGGGCAACAGAGCAAGACTCAGTCTCAAAAAAAAAAGAACTTTTTTGTTTTCAGCCATTTTAGTCCTACATTTTAGATTACTTTTGACTGACTTTTTGGGAGACTGTCGTGCCCTTAGATTATCCATAATAATTATGAAGATGTCAAGTCCCTTAGGACAGCATATTTAACTTGGCTTTCAGCATCAAAACATGCATCGGAACAGCATAACGGAAAGATCAGTGATTCTGGAGTAGAGTAGATTTGGTTTCAAATTCCAGCCATCCTCTAATGCCCTTGGATAAATTTCTTCATGGCCTTAGTTTCTTCATCTGTAAAATGGGGATTTTTTTTGTTGTTGTTTTTTAAGACAGAGTCTCACACTGTCACAGGGGCTAGAGTGCAGTGGCACAATCTTGGCTCACTGTAACCTCTGCCTCCCGGGTTCAAGCGATTCTTCTGCCTCAGCCTCCTGAGTAGCTAGGATTACAGGCCCCCACCACCATACCTGGCTACTTTTTTGTATTTTTAGTAGAGATGGGGTTTCACTATGTTGGCAAGGCTGGTCTTGAACTCCCGACCTCGTGATTCGCCCGCCTCGGCCTCCCAAAGTGCTGGGATTACAGGCGTGAGCCACTGCGCCCAGCCAAACTGGGGATCATTTTACAAGGTGAGAAATAATGTTTGTACAGTACTTTTAGAGTAGCTCCTAGCACATAATAGATGTTCAGAAGTTCCCTCCTTGTTTGATTCAACAGGAACCAAATTGTATCAAACTGTAGGCAGTTAAAAGGATGAATAACATGTGGTTTCTATCCTGGAGGAACTTAAAATCTAGTGGGTGAGGCTGACACAAGAATTTGTCCTGAGGAGGTTAAGTGCCAAGACCCAGGTTGAGGCTGGAGCAGAGCACAGGAGCATTTCCTCTGCCTGGAGGGTTGGGAGAGCCTTCCGGGAGGAGGTTATGTCTAAGCTCTGTCTTGAGGGATTGAGTAAGAATTCACTTAAGCCAGCAAGGTGGGATGGGTTGTAGCCAAAGCAACGGCATGAGCAATGGGTGGAGTATTTAGGAGGAATATACACAGTCAGGAATTGGCTGGATGGAATAGTGTGAAGCAGGAATTCCTAGGAAATGAACCTAGAGAGCCTGGTGAGTGTGAACTTGCTGGTGGGCCTTGTGTACCTTGCTGGAGAACTTAGGGTTAGGGGCTGGGTGCTGTGGCTCACACCTGTAATCCCAGCGCTTTGGGAGGCCAGGGTGGGCAGATTGCCCAAGCTCAGGAGTTCGAGAACAGCCTGGGCAACATGGCAAACCCTCTTCTCTACAAAAAATACAGAAACTATATGGACATAGTGGCGGGTGGCTCTAGTCCCAGCTAGTGAGGAGGCTGAGGTGGGAGGATTGCTTGAGCCCGGGAGGTGGAGGTTGTGGTGAGCCGAGATCGTGCCACTGCACTCCAACCTGGGTGACAGAGCCAGATCTTGTATCCAAAAAAAAAAAAAAAAAAAAGTAGAAAAACATCAGGGTTAGATATCAGAGGTAGTTTAGGGATTAAACTACACTGTTACTGATTAATAATACTTACATGTAAATTTCCTGTTTTGATAGGAAGATGTAGAATTTGCTAGGAAAGAAAATAAAAATATGAGGGAAAATAATATATACATAGCATTAATAACATACTCATGCATTTTTACAGTGCACAGCCTGATGAAGTAAATTTTGTTACATCCATATGATAGGGTGATACACAGATGTTAAAAGAATGAGGTGGGTTTAAGTGTGCTCTTAAGGAAAATTTTCCAAGAATATTATTAAACAAAAAATATATATGCATAGAATATCTTTAGAAGTATATATAAGAGGCTGGGCACGGTGGCTCACGCCTGTAATCCCAGCACTTTGGCAGGACAAGGCAGGTGGATCACGAGGTCATCCTGGCTAACGCGATGCGGTGAAACCCCATCTCTACTAAAAATACAAAAAGAAATTAGCTGAGTGTGGTGGCGGGCGCCTGTAGTCCCAGCTACTCGGGAGGCTGAGGCAGGAGAATGGCGTGAACCCGGGAGGCTTGCAGTGAGCCAAGACCATGCCACTGCACTCCATCCCGGGCAACAGCAAGACTCTGTCTCAAAAATAAATAAATAAATAAAAGAAAATATTGTAAAAAAATGACTAACACTATACATTTTCAGGTGAGCTGGAAACCAAGTGGCAGAACATAAAAATAACCTGTGCTACTGCAGCGTCATAGTATTATGCATAATGATAGATTATTTCATGCTCTGACAATAACACCATTCATTCATGGGGGTTTTTAGAGTTTTCACCTTTCACATACGTTATTTCAGTCAAAATTAATCACTCCTCCATCTGTGCTCTCACATCAGTTAAAATATTTTAAGAATTATAAATGTTAAATGATGTTATGTAAAGTTCGGAAAGCGAGAGAAAAGAGTAATATACGTTTAGGCTGGGTGCGGTGGCTCATGCCTGTAATCCCAGCACTTTGGGAGGCTGAGACAGGCAGATAGCTTGAACCCAGGAGTTTGAGACCAGCCTGGGCAACATAGTGAGACCTCATCTCTAGAAAAAATACAAAAATTAGCTGGGTATGGTGACGTGCACCTGTAATCTCATCTACTCAGGAGGCTGAGGGGGGTGGATGGCTTGAGCCCAGGGAGGTAGAGGCTGCAGTGAGCTGTGATCACACCACTGCACTCCATCTTGGGCAACAGACTGATACCCTGTCTCAAAAAAAAAAAGTGTTTAAATGCAGCAGCCATGATTTTATTATCTTCCTTCTTTCCCTTCTCTTCTTTGCCTGTGCCTTAAAAATATATAACTGTAGGCGGGGCGCGGTGGCTCAAGCCTGTAATCCCAGCACTTTGGGAGGCCGAGACGGGCGGATCATGAGGTCAGGAGATCGAGACCATCCTGGCTGACACGGTGAAACCCCATCTCTACTAAAAAATACAAAAACAAACAAACAAACAAACAAACTTGCCGGGCGAGGTGGTGGGCACCTGTAGTCCCAGCTACTTGGGAGGCTGAGGCAGGAGAATGGCGTAAACCCGGGAGGCGGAGCTTGCAGTGAGCCGAGATCCGGCCACTGCCCTCCAGCCTGGGCTACAGAGAGAGCAAGACTCCATCACACACACACACACTATATATATATATATATATATATATATATACACACACACACACACACACACACACACACACACACATATATAACTGTAGCTAAGGTATACATGTACTTGTAGGCTTTTCTGTGTAATGTATTTCTTTTTTTTTTCTTTTTTTGAGACAGAGTCTTGCTGTGTCTCCCACGCTGGCGTGCAGTGGTATGGTCTCGGCTCAGTACAAGCTCCGCCTCCCGGGTTCACGCCATTTTCCTGTCTCAGCCTCCTGAGTAGCTGGGACTACGGGCAGCCGCCACCACGCCCAGCTAATTTATTATTATTATTTTTTTGTATTTTTAGTAGAGACGGGGTTTCACCATGTTAGCCAGGATGGTCTCTATCTCCTGACCTTGTGATCCGTCCGCCTTGGCTTCCCAAAGTGCTGGGATTAGAGGCGCGAGCCACCGCTCCCAGCCTGTGTAATGTATTTCATGCATTTCCCCAGGTGCTATGTGGTTGTCCTCCTTAGCTTTTAAATAGCTGCTGTTTTGTGGAACATTGTGATTACTTCACTGTACTTCACTGGCATCTTTACTCTTGTGTTCTCCATCAGAGCTGCGTTCATGCTCATCTCTTCCTAGACTCCTGGGGGTGGAATGACCTCTTGTCATTAGAATCAGAGCAGAGAGAAAATACTTAGCAAGTATGTCTGAAGGAATAGATGTGCCTTCTGAGCTTTATAACAGCATTTTAAGGTATAGGTAAATATGAGCAGTTTTCAGCCAAGGAAAGGAGTCAGACAGCCTTCCCAAAGTCACACAGAGGCTATGTGGAAGTGGGTGAACTGAAACTTCAGTTCTCCTAACCCCAGCAAAGCACTTGGCATTGTTTTGTTGTTGTTGTTTTGTTGTTGTTTTGTTGTGTTTGTTTTGGAGGCGGGATCTCGTTCTGTCAGGCAGGAGTGCAATGGCGTGATCGGCCTCCTGCAGTCTTGACCTCCTAGGCTCAGGCAATTCTTCCACCTCAGCCTCCTGAGTTGCTGAGATTACAGATGCATGCCACCACACCCGGCTGATTTTTGTATTTTTTGTAGAGACAGGGTTTCACCATGTTGCCCAGGCTGGTTTTGCACTCCTGCTCTCAAGTGATCTGGCATGAAATACTGTGCCCGCCCTTATTTTTTATTATTTTTAAAGGCTAGTCAGGTGAAGCAGTGGGAATGGGAAATCCTCTGTTCTTAAGAAATAAAACATGGGCATCGGTTTTCTCTCCCTTGAACTTTCAACTCTTAAATTTTCTTGTTAAATTTTTAAAAAGTTAATTTCTAAAGCCATCTTCTGGTTTGTCTGAAGAGAAGACATTACCTTTTGTCCTGAATTCTCTCCCTTGAACTTTCTCTCCCTCAAATTCTCAACTCTTTAAATTTTTTCGTTAAATTTTTAAAAAGTTAATTTCTAAAGTCATCTCCTGGTTTGTCTGAAGAGAGGACATTACCTTTTGTCCTGAATTGCTTTTATTCCATAACAAATAGTATTTCAATGCCTTCTGTATGAATGTATGTTCTGAGGTTTGGCAAATACCTACAGTGTGTATTTGACACTATCACTCTGGTCATTTAAAGAGTACTTAAACATTTAAATCATTTTAATATCAAAAACCTTTCTCATGGTTTGGACCATGCACTAATGCACTAGTATCTCTAGTGCACTATACATATCTGATTTTCACTTTCCAGGGGGGATTTCTATCTCAGAGTAATGGAGATTATAACTGTCAATGGATCCTAATCTTTTTTATTTTGTGGTTTCTGAATAATAGAATTGTTTTGCAATTCACTATAGAAGCAAGAATCTCTTTTGGGGTGAGAGGTGGTGCATAGGAGCAGAGGAGAAGGGATATATAGGAATAGAGTGATATATTTTATTTTACTATTTTTTCTGTATATTTTTTAGAGACAAGGTCTTGCACTGTTGCCCAGGCTGTAATGCAGTGGTTCATAGCTCACTGCATCCTCCAACTCGGGGGGGTCAAGCAATTTTCCTGCCTTAGCCTCCTGAGTAGCTAGGACTATAAGCGAGTACCACCACACCTTGCTAATCTTTTATTTATTTTTTGTAGATATGGGGTGTCTACTTGCCTAGGCTGGTCTGCAGTCCTTAGGCGCAAGCCATCCTCCTCCCTTAGCTTCCGCAAGTGCTGGGATTACAGATGTGAGCCACCACACCTGCATAGAGTGATACATTTTAAGAGTACAAGGTAGATTAGTCCTCACTGAGAATGAAAAGAATCAAATCTAGGTGTTCGTGTCTCAATTTGAGATCTTCATGTTGCCAAAAGTTGAGTTAGTTTTGATTTGCAACTTTTTAAAACTTTGTAATCAAGTTGATTTATTTGTGGGTATCGTCATACTATTTTGCCAAATCATAAATGGTTACCTTTACTGCATTCGGATTTGAGAATATACTTTAGGTTTTAAAGTTGCAATCTTGGCATCATGTATGAATTATCTCACAAAATAATTACTGTTAGGAGAAAGAACTGATCTGATTTCTTCTTTTTAAACCAGTGATACTGAAGGTGTATTTAAGCCTGTTTTGAGTTTGTTGAAACATTTGAAGCATCACTCCAAAGTGGAAAGATGGAAGGCTTGGAGCTAGACAGAGCTGAGTGGCTGAGTATGAATTTAAATTTTTGCCATTTCCAAACTAGCCATTTATGGGGCCGATCTTTGCCTTGTTTGTTGTGAGGATTAAAGGAGATAATGGGTGTAAGATACCTATGTCTTGTCTAGTTAAGTGTTCAGCAAATACTAATTCTCCCCCAGCTGTTATAGTGAGATGGGGATTCCCTGTGTTTGCATAAGGTTGTCCTGTAGCTCTTTCTGTATTTACATATGTGATCTAGTCTTGAAGGTGGCTGGCTGGGGGGGCTTAGTGTTGTGTGTTGAAAATTGCTAGAAACTGAGAGTTGGTTATTATATTGCCATTGAACTTTCTGTGTAATGGATGGTTACCATGTGTTTGTGTTATTCTCTGGTAAAAGGCACTTTTTATACCAGTGGAGTGTAAATTCCAATGTGAAAACGTTCATCTTTGAAACCCCTGAGATAGACTCCTGTTATCAGCCACTCCAGCGTTATCTGGTGCTAGAGGCTAACCAGATCCCATTAGGCAATCCTTCCCCTCCCTGTAGCACATTGCCTGAGGGCGGGACTCTTGGAAACTTCAAACTGAGGCTCCACATTGCTGTCATTGCTTAAGATCTCCCCTGGGTTTTTATGGAATGGGATAATGAGAAACCTTCCAGGCAGAGGGGCAGTCTTATACCTGTCTCCATTCTTTTTGCCTCCCTTCCTCCTCCCTGCCTCCATTTAAATCTTTCCTGTTCTTTAAACCCTATGATTCTCAGGTTGCTTCCCCAGACAGCTCTTAATTCCACCCTTCTGTCTGTATTAAACATATTAGCACTGACACCCACTGCCTTACCCATTGCCTTGACCTTTTTGATGCTCATCTCGGATTACAGCCGACCTGAGGGCATCTACCAGCCAGCCTGCTGTGTCCTGTGCATCTCTGGCCTGGCCCAGCCTTGGGTGCACTCTGCCTGATTCACAGCAACTGATTCTGTTTCTTCTTTGTCAGATCCAACACTCTTTGTCTTGGAAGAATTCTCTGTAAGGTTTTCCACACAGCAGCCTTCTGTCCATTACTTTTAGAAAGAAACGAAAAAAGTAACTTAAAAATAACTTGGTGGCTGAATGTGGTCACCTAAAATCCCAGCACTTTGGGAGGCCAGGGTGGGAGGACTGTTTGAGCCCAGGAGTTTGAGACCAGCCTGGGCAACATAGTAAGACCCCCCAAGTCTGCAAAAAAAATACCAAAATTATTTGATAGCCGGGTGTGGTGGTATGTGCCTGTGGTCCCAGTTACTTGTGAGGCTGAGGTGGAAGGATCACTTGAGCCTAGGAGGTTGATGCTGCAGTGAGCCGAGATCTCATCACTGCACTCCAACCTGGGTGACAGTGACAGCCTATCTCAAAACAAAAGCAAAACTTGGTATATGTCTTCTTTAAGTGTTTTTCTTAATATGCATTCTTCTAGAAATGATTTCTAATGATTGCATGTAATTCATTTTCCAGCCTGTAAGTGTAACGTCATTTTTTCAACTATTTACTTATTACTGAATTTTAAATAACACTGCGGTGAACATTATTCTAGTTTTATTGAATGACTTACAGCAATTAACTGTATGAAATTAACTAAATATAGTAGTTTCTTTCAATACATTTGTGGAATATGTTCATCTTATTAGTATCTGAGTAATTTATACCGTGGTCCAGAACCGAGCTAGGTGTCAGGGGTACACGTAGACATAAGTATTATAGTACTAAGGATAAAACAATGTGTATACCAATAGGAAGGGATGTCAGCTACTTAAGTAAATAGACTTTAATTATTTAGATAAAATAGGCATGAAAGAACTTCAATGTATGCAAATTTATGAAACATCAACTAGCAGCTATTTATACCTGTCCGTGTGTGGGGTAGTGGGAGTGGGGCACTGAGATGCAGACTGTGGCAAAAAAAATCTACCTTCTTTATGGACTGTAGCAAAAGAATCTACCTGACTTACGGTTGCCTGACATGGTCTCTGAAGAGAGTGGGGACAGAAAGATATGGACCTGGGTAGCTTTGGAAAATGATGTTTTGACTATAAACTATAAAAACTACCAGAAAAAGAAAAAACTGCGCATAAACGCTGTACTCTAGTGGGTAAAGTTTCTCGTGGGACACAGGTTGACAGTTGCAACACTGCTTTACATATGTACAAGGGTAAAACAAATACTGAAGGGGTGGTAGATGGAGAGAGCCAAGTTTCCCACAGCTGGAGAGGAAAGTCAAAGGTATGCAAGGAAGGAAGGCTAGAACGAACCTGTGGGACTGTATTAAAGCCAGAAACCTCAATGTGAACTTAGGTTTAGCTTCACATAGATACAGAAGTAATTATATTTTCGTGTGTATTCATGGATTAGGACACACATGTATTTCCTGGATCTGTTCACTGAAAGAACTTAGAAGCAATAACACCCCGGTAGCAAAAAGTATACCCAGATCTTGGTTCCTAAATTCCATTCTCTAACCACAGTAAGCAGGACTCCACGAAGAAATGGATATTATAGGTCTGGGGCATCTTGCATTGTCCAAAAATAAGGAAGTGCTCATGAAACAAAGGATGCGGGCATGTCTGAAGGCCATACCAGTCAACCTCAAAGAGCTCCTAATAGCCAAAGCTGGAATAATTTGAGCAACAAAATAAATAATAGGATGTACTGCATTATAGTCCAATGTATAAAACAAATATACCTGCACATAACTCTATACTGGGAGAAGAGACATCTTCCTTATAGAAGAAATTTCAAGTAATGTTTGCAGATACCTCCCCCTTCACTAGCTAGGCCTTAATCCTCCGTACTCCTTGAGTGTGGACTGAATTTACTGACTCACTTCTAAGAAACAGAGTGTGGAGAGGTGGGGAAAAAGTAAATTTACAGTGGAGAAACCTGACAGACACTACCTTGATCAAGTAATCAAAGTTTAACACAACCAGCAGTAAACCATGTTCAAACATGAAGAAAAGTTTCACTTTGGGAGAATTGCTTGAGGCCAGGAGTTTGAGACCAACCTGGGCAACATAGTGAGACCCCATCTCTACAAAAATTAAAATTTAAAACTTAGCTGGGTGTGGTGGTGTGCACCTGTAATTCCAGCTACTTGGGAGGCTGAGATGGGCACATTGAGGTTCCAGTGAGTCGTGATTGTGCCACTGCACTCTAGCCTGGGGGACAGAGTGAGAACCTGTCTCAAAAAAAAAAAAAAAAAGAAAAAAGTTAAAAGAAATATACAGGGAATACTGACATACCCCCATCTAGATTCTATAACTAAGATCATGCAATCTGGGCTTTATTACGTATCTACCCATCACACCATCTTATTTCAAAAAGTATTTCAAAGTAAATTGCAAACATCAGTACATGCAATCCCCCAGCCCCCACCCCCCAACAAAAATTTATTTAAAATGTAGTTTCTACCTTTTCTGCCAAGGTTGTTGTGCAGCACCTACCAGCCACAGCACAGTTGACGCTATGTGATTGTGTCCTGTTGAGCCTCAAGGAGGATGGGAAATTGGAGAGGATGTAGGTGATACAGGCACGTTCCGAGGTGAGCACAGATGTGTGTGATCGGGTGACCCACTTGACTGACATGGATCTATACTTGTGGGCGCTGGGGCATCATGGGATCAGTGAAGATCCAGAAAATAGCAGCTGTTTCCTGACACGAAGGCAGCTTTAAGGATGGTGAGAAGGGATGGTGAGTCTGCTCTGGGACAGAACTGAGCTACTAAAGTTGTAATAATGTAGAGTGCCCGAGCATTTATTTGGGGAGAGCCAAAGGCCTGCCTCACCATGCCATTCTCCCCTCCCCTCTGATCCCTTGGGAAAATAAATAGAGCGGGAGGAGAGAGGGTTTAGCTCAGGAAGGGGCAGGAACACTGATCAGCTCATCAATCAGGAGAGTGCAATTATGCAGAAAGGACAGAAATCACTCCCTGAAGGCCACAGACTTGGGGATTTGCCCAGAAGAAGACCTTACAGCTGCTAACAGTAGCCCTATTCAGTTGGGGTGCATAATGATTTTAAAACTAATCAGGAACCAAAGCCTGAGGCTGGGGACAAGCACAAATATCTTGTTGACAGAGCAAACATCTAGATTTTGTCAGATAGGAAGTTTCCGAGGAGGTCAGAGTGATGTCATGGTGTGCACTAAGCTTTCATCCTTAAACAGATGGGCCCCTGAGGTACCATCTGCAGCTCCCTGGGGCCCTTCAGAATGACTTCCTATAAATTAAATTGTCCTAAATTGGTATCGAGAAATTAGTGTGGTAGCCATATACCAGAAGCAAAACTAGACAAAGGAAGGAAATTTCCATGGAGTTACCCGTTTCCTTTTCCTCCCTTGCTTTATAAATAGCAAGGGAGGTTTATTATTTTGGTCAACTTTCTTGGTTAGCACGTGAATATTATTGCCTCCCCCAAATAGCCATCCAAGGTAAACTTCCCTTTCTCCTCTTAAGCTGGGACAACTGCATTTATCCCTACCTAAGCCAGCATCAGCTGGATATTTTTCATAAACTGTCTTGCTATTTTGGGCCTTCTGTTTTTGTTGAGGAGGAAGTAGTGGTTTTGTTTCTGGTTTTTTCTTTCATCAAAGGGATGTTTGTTCTGGAAGGGCAAGGGGAGGGGATTCTTCTCAGTCTAGATCAGAGGGAGAAAATGTTTGACATCCTATGTAAGTGGCTGATGATGAGTCTTAATTGGTGAAACATTTCAGAACAGAAAGTGGGTCCATTGTACTCATCCTTTTATTTATTCAACACTTACTGGCACTTCGATTTGCAATGGACGATATAGCCTCTGTTCTCAGGGAGACAATCAAAAAATAGCAAAGTAAAGTTTACATAGGTGTGAGTGGAGTATTAGAGAAGCTGGGGCAGGGGGTTCAAGGAGGGGGTAATTTTTCTTTTTTGAGATGGAATCTTACTATGTTGCCCAGGCTGGTCTCTAACTCCTGGGCTCAAACGATCCTCCCACCTCAGCCTCCCAAATAGCTGGGATTACAGGCGTGGGCCTCCATGCCCAGCAGGAGGTGATTCTTGAACTGTGTCTCAAGGGAGTAGCCGGGTGAGGTGGGAGTTGGATTGGGGTAGGGGGGACCACCCTAGCCAAGGCATGGAAGGTGAACTGGGTGGTGTGTGTGGGTAAGTGGGTGGAGTGTGGGGTGCAGCAGGGAGCTGTGAAGAAGGTTGGCTTGGAACAGGAGTGAAGACCAAAAGCCGGGGGAGGTACTTGTGGGTAAGTGGGTAGGCTAGGCACCCAGGCGGGAAGCTGGGCTGTTAGCACATCAAGCCTGCTGGCTTCTGTTATCTGAGTAAAATGAGAAGAAAGGGCATTTGCTAGATTAGGGAGGAGGAGAATGATAAAAGTTTGAAACAGTGGTTGCAGGGAGTGGGAGGAGGGCCTTTTAAAATATTAAGGTCTTTTGAATTAAGAGAATTCAAGTGCAGTGGCATCTTTCTGCACGGTGATGCAATTTCTGTGGTCTTTTGGGCCCAGGGTGTAGGTAAGGACAAGCTGAGTTATGTTATTAGTTCCCTTGGATTTGGCTAAAGAAGAGGGTTGCAGACAATTGAGGGTGCTGGTAAGGGGGTGATTGGTGGCGGGGTCCACACTGTGGGAATGAAGAAGGGGATATACTCAAGGGACATCTGAGAGCAAGGACCTCAGGAGGGAGGGAGGGGGTGTGCGAGCCAGAAGGATGTGCCAGAAGGAGGCTGTGGTCACGAAGCAAGAGTATGGAAATATGGCTTCTGACTGAGGTGTGACCCTGGGAATGGCTGGCCAGAGTCAAGAGCCAGGGATCAGAGCTCAAGTGCAGGCATAATGAGAACATCTGCTGTCAGTGACCCTGCGCTGGGCACTGCCCTAAGTGCTTTGGACTATTTATTCAATCAGCCCCACTAATAGGTACTATTATTTATTGCCATTTACAGGTGAGGCAGCTGAGGCCCAGAGAGGTGAAGTAATTGCTCAGGGTCATGGAGTTAATAAATGATGGAGTGGAGCTTCTAACCCAGGTTGTCTCCTCTGCTGTTGTTCCTTCAGGAGCTGACTACTGGGCAGGAACGTCTCTCAGGAGAAAGAGTGGAAGAGAAAATTGTGAACTAAGGCCCCCTGCCCCCTTTTCCTGTTGCATGTGAAGTTATCAAAAATAGGTAGGTGATGGCTGAGGATTGGGGTAGAGTGTGGTATGGCTGTGAATAGTGACTTAAAGAGGGATGAATCTTTACATGAGGTTGGAAGAGAGGTGGGCTGTAGAACGTCCAGTCTTTCCACCTGCCCAGAGCACCTCCAGGGGAGAGAAACCCTGTCAAAAGCAGAGATGGGGGAGTTAGTGTTTAATAGGTACAGAGTTTCAGTTGGGGAAGACGAAAAACTTTTTATAGGTGGATAGTGCTGATGATTGCAGAAGGATGTGCTTAGTGCTGCTGAACTATATACTTAAAAATGGTTAAAATGGTAAATTTTATGTCTATTTTATCACAATGAAAAAAAGGTGGTGGAGGGAGGGAGTAATAATCACTACCATTTATGAAACCCTTTCCTGGTACAAAATGGGCACTTATTAAATATTTGAATGTGTGCTGGGGATTTTGCTAAGTGCTTTACGTGTATTTTCATTTAATCCTCACTTTCAGAGATGAGGTAAGCTCTGCTCTGCAGATGAGGAATCTCAGGTTTAAAGGGATTAGGCAACTTACCCAAGGTCATGTACATCCAGAAATGGTAGAGGCTGGGCTCAACCAGATCCTCATACTCCAAAGCCCTTGCTCCTAATTGTTTAGGGAATTGAACAGTGGACAGAAGATTCCAGAGTCTGTGGGGGAAGGGAGAGGGGGTTGTTGATGGAGGGAGGATCTGGGATAGGGAAATGCTGGGTGAAAAGAGAAGGGGTGGGGATGGAGGAGCAGCTAGACCAAAGGAATGAGAAGTCAGATGGACAGGACCATCCTCCAGTGTCCAGACTGGGCATGCGCTGTCATGGAACTGGCAAAAAGTTCGAGTAACACAAACTTGTTCTCAGAAAGGGGCTGGAGGTTATGCAGAAGTGGGAGAGCCCAGCGTGGGGTGTGCCTGTGTGACCCAAAGACAGTCTTGTCAGCAGAAGATTCTTCCCAGACTGGGACCGGCGACTGGAGGGGCTGGCGGTATGGACAGTGTGGACGTGAGCTCAGCCTGGGTGCCCCTTCTCGTCTTCCACCTGAATGCCCTTTCTTCCTGCTGACCTGCCTGAGGGGACCCAGGCTGCCCATTGAGTCTGAAGTCAGCAAGCTGATCGTGAATTTAGGTGCATGAACACAGGGAGGAGGAGGCAGTGAGGAGGACTGAGTATTTTTCTGATGCTGACAGACCAAATGCCAAGGGTGAGGGTAAATCATGGCCAACTACCTGGCTTTGTAGATGATCAGCAAACTGCAAATATCTTGCCACAGATTTTGTTTTTTAGCAGATTGGTGTGAAATACATACACAAGGAAACAGATTTTATCCGACTCCTTCACAAAGATTTTGAGGTTGTAACCTATAACTCCTAAGGCGTGGCCAATGGTATTTGTGATCCTCTGGGTGCAAATGTGGGTTTGTCTCAGATACTTGGGTTTAGTGAGGTGTTTGTGAGCTGCTGAGGAGGGAAATGCACTCTTGAGAGTTTCTGTTACTTTTATGTGTTTACTTTGGATTCAGCAGGATTCTTTCACTGTCTTGCTGGTGGTTCTAAAGTCTGTGCTAAAAGCAGGCTGCCTGAGCAGTGCTTTCTGTGTAATAGAGGTGACCATAGAGAGTGTGGTTCTGTGATTATATAATAATTTTGAATAAATAAAAAGATGTCTTATGGCAGGTCCTATAAGGGCAGCCTGGAAGCGACATCATGAGGGATTAAGTTGCACTGCAGCTGAATCTTGCAGCTATCAGACATGCAGCAGTGTGTCAGCTGTAACCTCCAGGTGTAAATAGACCTTCATCAGCATCACTGGAAAGTGCTGGGAGGATCCAGAGTACTGCGGGATGCTGCAGAACTTTGTTCCTGGCTGTGGTAGGTTTTTAACCCCTGTAGCTGGCTGGATCTATGGAGCTTTACATAGTGTATTTCAAGGAAAGGTAGAGGGTGTATGTGCTCACTGGTGCCAAATTCAGATTGATCGTTTTACTGTTTCCTTTTCTGCCCCTTTTCCCCAGCTAAGAAACAGGAGCTAGGTGGAATTTGCCTTAAAATGAAAATAGGACTAAGGTAATGATAACAGAAATAGCCCTTTGTTTTGGGAAATAGTAATGGCTAACCTTATAATGACTAGTTAACCTTCTGTGCCTTTTTGGAATTACCTAACAGGCTGCTTGGGAACAGGATTGTGTCTTATTCACTGCCATATTCCTCAGCCAAAAACAGTGCCTGACTTTTAGTAGTCACTCTTAATAAATGAACTTCATGCAGATTAGGATTCTAAAGCACAGAAAGGTTACATTGCCTGCCCAAGGCTACACAGTTAATGGATTGGATTCCTTAACAACAGGTAGAGCAATAAAGTGGAAGTCACAGAAATAGTTTCCCTTCAGAAGCTCTTCACTGACAATATTTGCCGAGGAGACCAGCTTGGTCATGGAGACCCTAACCCAGCAGCACTAGAGGAATTAAAGACATACACACACACACAGAAATACAGGATGTGGAGTGGGAAATCAGGGGTCTCAAGAGCCTTCAGAGCTGAGAGCCCTAGAACAGTATTTACCCACATATTTATTGACAGCAAGCCAGTGATAAGCATTTTTTCTATAGATTATAGATTAACTAAAAGCATTTCTTACAAGAAATAAAGGGATGGGCCTAAACAAAGGGATGGGTCTGGCTAATTATCTGTAGCAGGAGCATGTCCTTAAGGCGCAGATCGCTCATGCTATTGTTTGTGGTTCAGGAATGCCTTTAAGTGGTTTTCCACCCTGGGTGGGCCAGGTGTTCTTGCCCTGATTCCGGTAAACCCACAACCTTCAGCATGGGTGTCATGGCCATCATGAACATGTTACAATGCTGCAGAGATTTTGTTTATGGCCAGTTTTGGGGCCAGTTTATGGCCAGATTTGGGGGCCTGTTCCCAACAATATTGACCATGGTTTTAGAGGAGGCTTGAATAAAACTAAAGGCCAGGTGCGGTGGCTTACGCCTACAATCTCCGCACTTCGGGAGGCTGAGGCGGGTGTTATCACTTGACCTCTGGAATTTGAGACCAGCCTGGGCAACATGGTGAAACCCCATGTCTACAAAAAATACAAAAATTAGCTGGACATAGTGACTTGCTCCTATAGTCCAAGCTACTGAGGCTGAGGTGGGAGGATCACTGGAGCCCAGGAGGCAGAGATTTCTGTGAGCTGAGATCACAGTACTGCATTCCAACCTGGGTGACAGAGTAAGACCTTGTCTCAAAAAAAAAGTAAAATTTCTGTATCTATTAATGCTAGTTTTTAGAATTCGTTTTATTAAATATAATTTTATGATATAATTTTATAATTTTGTTATGAGGATTAAATGAGAAAGAACTTACAACAGTCTGTACCATGTAAGTGCTATATGTGTTTGAAAATTTGTCTTGTCTATTCTGAGACCACTACAAAAACAAAAATGAAAAACAAAAATTTGCCTTGAATGTTATTTTTTTTTTTTTTAGGATATTTGATGTCTGTCTTGGTTTTAATTTTGAAGTAAAGGCCAAAAAAAATTTTTTTTAACTATGGAGATGTCTTTAAGACTAGACCTGAATAAGAAAAGGTAATTCAAGATACAACAGGAAGGCCAAATGAGGTCTGATTTTTAGTAATTAGAATATTATGGCTGGGCGCAGTGGCTTACACTTGTAATCCCAACACTTTGGGAGGCCGAGGCCCATGGATTGCTTGAGTCCAGAAGTTCGAGATCAGCCCTGGCTAACATGGTGAAACCCCCATCACTACTAAAAACACGAAAATTAGCCAGGAGTGGTGGTTCACGCCTGTAGTCCCAGCTACTCTGGAGGCTGAGGCAGGAGCGTTGCTTGAAACAGGGAGGTGGAGGTTGCAGTGAGCCGAGATGGTGCTGCTGCACTCCAGCCTGGGCAAGAGAGTGAGACTTAGTCTCAAAAAAAAAAAAAAAAATGTCACGTTACAGTCTGAACACTACATTAATGCAAAATATTTTATAAGCCAAACAACTAGAATGCACAGTTTTAGTAGGAATTGTTCACACAGGACCAAGAAAAGTATATTAGGAGAAAGTGTTATTGTTTGGTATAGTAGTCTTTAAACATTTTTCACTTACAATCCTTAAGTAAAATACTTTTTGCTCATACCTGCAACATTTGTAAATTTATAATTACACACTGTTTACTAAAGCTATTTCCATTATAAAATATACAAAAACAGAAATAATGAGACAAGTAAACATGACTAAAAATTTCATTATTTTCTTTCTATACCCCTAAAGATATTCTTTTACTCTCTTTTAAGACATCTGGTTTAGAAAGAGTAATCTAGAAGAGGAGATGCACAGCATTTTTTGAAGGAGAGTTTATTATTTCTTTGGAGTGATATGTGGATGAGATATTGACAGAAAGGTAAATTGTTAGACAGACTGAATGTAGGATGTTTGGGGAGTAAATCAGAAAGCTATCCCTGGCCATCTGTCTAAAAATACTGGTGAGGTATCACAAATCAAACTTCTAAGGATTAAAGTGTCCCCATTAGAATTTTCAAATCACTTCCTTATAACTGCTAATGCTGTGCACTCTGGAATAGGGGAAAAATGTGGTTCATACACAGGTATGCAAAATGGCTTTTAAATTTGAAAGGTATTTAAACGACAGTCATGCACCATCTAACATTAGGTCAACGACAGAGCACATATACAATGGTGGTCCCATACGTTTATATTGGAGCTGCCTTATATAGGTGGACTGTTTTTTATCTTTAATACTGTGGGTTTTTTTTTTTTTTTTTTTTTTTTTGAGACAGTTTCGCTCTTGTTTTCCAGGCTAGACTGCAATGGCGCAATCTCGGCTCACCACAACCTCCACCTCCCAGTTTCAAGCGATTCTTCTTGATTCTCAGCCTCCCTAGTAGCTGGGATTACAGGCTTGCGCCACCACACCCAACTGACTTTGTATTTTTAATACAGACGGGGTTTCTCCATGTTGGTTAGGCTGGTCTTGAACTCCCGACCTCAGGTGATCTGCCTGCCTTGGCCTCCCAAAGTGCTGGGCTTATAGGCATGAGGCACTGCCCCTGGCCATATACTGTGTTTTTACTGTGCCCTTTCTATGTTTAGATGTATAAGTACTTACTATTGTTTTATAGTTGTCTACAGTATTCGCTACAGTAGCGTGCTGTATGGGTTTGTATCCTAGGAGCAATAGTCTCTACCACAGAGCCTAGGTGTATAGTAGGCTGTCCCATCTAGGTTTGTGTACGTACACTCTGATGTTGACATGGCAGAATCTCCTGACACATTTCTCAGAACGTATCCTCGTTGATAAGTAATGCATAACTGTATTCCTGAATGGAATGGTAAGGAGGCCAAGTTAATCTTTCAGAAGTGAAGAAGTGGAGATGAGATGAAATCCCTGGACGTAATGTGGACAAGAGCTGTGGGTGGATAGATGAGTAGTGAGGAGGTGACTTGGCTCAGGGCCCCCAAACAGACCAGGGTAAAGGTGGCCGAAAACTGTGACAGGGCAGGCGCAGAGCCTAAAGTGGGGTGCTCGCCTTCATTATTGTGGAATATTTGCTGGTAAATTAATCTTACTTTCTTCACAAATTAACATTTTCAAAGATTGTCAATCCTTTATGTGTAAAATATCACATGAAGAGAGATTATCAAGTTCAGCTGGATCAATTGAAAAATTTGCCCCTGTGGATCAAATTCAGATTTTTTGAGTGGTTTTATTTTTGAGAAAATTTTTATTTCAAGAGAAAGTAGCAGCTATTGTTACTGGAATTTCAGCTTATGCTGTGATCAATATCTGTTATACAATTGCTGTTGCAAACTATGCAAGCATTACTTTGAACTGCATCTGATACAGTTTGGTAGTCCAGGTCATTACTTGCAAATTGATGAGTCCTGTAGCAATAAAATCAAGTATCACAGCTGTGCCCCATTGAGGGAAATATGGGCTTTTGGTGTAACCCATCAACGAGCTGTTGATTATTTGGAAATTGTTGGCGACAATTCTGCCCAAACTTTGCTGCCTATTTTGCAGGCGCAGGTTTGCTGCTATTCATGGGCTGCATAAAATAACATTCAGCCTTTCCTTGGTTTCCAGCATGCTCAGGTTAACCATAACGATTCAGCGTTCATTTCCTGTTGCCTTTTGGTGCGCATACCCAAAATGTCGTATCTTATTGGAAAAACAAATGTAAAGCAAAGTGCGAGACCTTGAGAGGAGTTTGTCTTGATATACTAGACTCATAGTTGTCTGAATGTATGCGGTGTGATTGATTTGGAAATAATGCTTTCAATTCTCTTTTACTGCATATATCAAATAATTTCCTGTTAACTAATATGATGTTTTGGTTTTTGGTTTTAGTATGTCTTAGTACAAATATTCAAGGACAAATTCTTTAATTGAATATGTCTTAGAGACAAAGTATTCGGTTGATCTATTAAACTATCCTCTGCTCAGCCGGGCGAGGTGGCTCACGCCTGTAATCCCAGCACTTGGGAGGCTGAAGCGGGTGGATCATGAGGTCAGGAGATTGAAACTATCCTGGCTAACATGATGAAACCCCCGTCTCTACTAAAAAAAAAAATTCAAAAAATTCGCTGGACGTGGTGGTGGGCGCCTGTAGTCCCAGCTACTCTGGAGACTGAGGCAGGAGAATGGCGTGAACCCGGGAGGCGGAGCTTGCAGTGAGCTGAGATCGCGCCACTGCACTCCAGCCTGGGCGACACAGCGAGACTCCGTCTCAAAAAAAAAAAAAAAAAAAAAAAAAATTATCCTCTGCTCAGCTGGGGAGAGTCCTGTAGCAGGACTCCCAGGGCAGAATTCATTGGCCTTGCAACATCAGTAACCACCTAGACCAACAAATGGTAATGAATATGAATTTAAATTCATATGGGATGATGGTTGGGGCAAGCTGATCATTCATAGTTTTCTAGTGACATTGGGGACTCGACTTAACTACTGAAAAAAGGCAGCAATTTCAGACATTTAGAATTAAAACTATCCTTGAATAACTAAGAGCAGGTTGGAAGATAAATGATAGATTGCCTAAAGCTTCATTTTCACTTGAGAGTGTTTAAAACTACGTACTTTGATTAGATGTGAGCCCATAAAAAAATAAAAATAAGCTAAGAAAAAAAACTATGTACTTAACAACCATTATCAAACACAGTATGAAGGTGCCTCAAAAAAGCTAAAAACACAGCTACCATATGGTCTACCAACCCCACTATTGAGTATATATCCAAAGGAGAGGAAATCAGTATGTTGAAGACATATCTGCATTCCCATGTTTATTGTAGCCCTGTTCACAGTGTCAAGATATGGAATCAACTTAAGTGTCCATCAGCAGATGAATAGAATGGAATATACAATGGAATACTATTTAGCCATAAAAAAGACATTGTATCATTCGAGGTAACATGGATGAGGTTGGAGGACACTATGTCAAATGAAATAAGCCAGGCACAGAAAGGTAAATACCGCATGTTCTCACTTATATGTGAAAACTAAAAACGTTGATCTCATGGAAATAGAGAGTAGAATAGTGGTTATTAGAGGCTGGGAAGTGTTGGAGGAGGGTTGGAGGAGCTGGAGGTTGGTTAACAGATACAAAATCACAGCTAGATGGGGCAATAAATCCTAGTGTCCTATAGCAATCTAGGGTGACGATAACTGACAGTAATTCATTGTATATTTTCAGATAGCTGGAAGAGTGGATTTTGAATGTCCCCAGCACAAAGAAACGATGAAAGTTTGAGGTGATACATATGTTAATTATCCTGATTTGATCACTATACATTGTATACATGTATCAACATATCCCACTACCCTCTCAAAAAGTTAGCAATCATTTACAAATTTAAAAAAATCTGTGTACCTAGTACTGGAAAGAAGGTAGAAATTGACAACATTTCAACAATGATGGCATTCTATTTAACCATAAGTAAAATATTTAAGTGTTATTGGAGTATTTCCAGCAGAAAGATTTCACAACAAGAGAGAAAAGATCTGGAAATAGGTGGGCAGATATTAAAGAACCAGAGGAAATAGCAAATATGGACCACTGGTGCATGCCTTTCATTCCTCAGTAACTTCCTCGAAAGATGAGCTATGTAGGGAACTAGTCTGGCAGTATTCAGCCCTGGAGTTTTCTTAAATGATAGTTATGCTATCATTCAGAGAACATTAGTAGTAAGATTCTTATCCTTAATTTTACATAAAAAAGACTAGTCATTTTCATAACTAATTAGTTGATGCATTTGTGGCTTAGATGGGGAAAAATTGAGAAACTATGATAGTTGGCAAATACTTAGAACTGACAGGAGTAAAATTAGAAACTGATAAAATAAGAATTTGGGGTTGCTAGGAGTCCTTGAGAAAAGTAGCCTCACTAAAAGAATGAATCAGGGAAAAGTTATGCTGATTCTAGATGCATTACTCATTAGGAGAATGCAAGCATGCCCTCTTCACTCTTGAAGTGGAGGCCATGGGCACATCGAGGGAGGGCCTGGCTGTGGCAGGCATGCCTGCAAACCCTGGGGGTCTGCCTCACATTGTTTGTACAGTAAAGAAAGATTTAATACTGGCACGTGGCTCTAGTTTACAGATTCTAATCTGCCAAATCCTATTTCAAGGATGTGGACGGGAGATTACATTGAGAACTATGTGCTTGTAGAAATGAATGAAAGGCTTTTTTTTGTTGTTGTTTAAATGAAAGGCTTTAACATTTTTTCTCTGAATGACCTTAGGCCGATCACTCATTCACACTGGATCTTAATTTCTTATCTAAAAATGAAGGAATGGTTTATTGGAATAGTCTCCTAAAGACTGTTCTGCTTCTAAATCTATCCATTTTGGTTTTTTTTTTCTTTGTTTTGGTTTTTGTTTTGAGAGAGGGTCTTGCTTTGTCGCCCAGGCTGGAGTCGAATGAGTCTGTTGTGAAGAGCTGAGGATGGAAGGTGGTGTTATTTAATATTACCCCCATGAGTGTTCCGGGGCTTTACATACAATAGTTGCTTTAATCCTGCATTATTCGTTCACTCTATAAATCGCGCCCATGAGTTTAGGATATCACTGTCCCCATTGTACAGATGAGAGTGAGTAACATGGACAAGTTCACTTAACTACTACTGGTTAGTTAAGTGGACTTGAGGTGGACTACATTGAGAAATGGCTGTAATAATGATATCAGTGAGTCATTGTAAGGTTTAAATGAAATGAAAAAAGTCATTGTTTTGGGTATTAGAATTGTTCTGGTTTTTCTCTTTCTTCCTGTGTTCTCACAGATTACTTGGAAGTTAAAAAAACAAAAACAAAAACAAAAACCTTTTTTGAAGATAGTAAGATCTCAAATTCTACTCCTCAAAGAGGAAACAGTGTTTGGATTCTTGGGATCTGATGGGGGCAGGCAATAAATGGTACATTAGTTTTCCCTGTCTGAATTCTGAACCAGTTCTGAGAGACAAGGAGAAAGAAAACATATGGAATTCAAATTACGCCTTAATTTTTTTTTTTTTCCTCCCCACAAGACAAGGTCTCACTCTGTTGCCCAAGCTAGAGTATGGTAGCAGGATCATAGCTCACTGTAGCCTCAAGGTCCTGGCCTCAAGCCATCTTCCCTTCTTAGCCTCCTGAGTAACTGGGACCACAGGTGCACACCGCCATGCCTGTTCAAATTGCACATTTTTAAGATGATAAAACTAGTATCAGAGACTTTGACTTAAATTTTTTAAAAATGATTTTTATATGTGCCAACAGCGCACATCCCACTCCTGAATTCCACAGTAGAGACAGCCTGCCCTCCTGCTTCTGGCAGTGTTGGGCCATCAAGGCTTCCCACATGGGGCCAGAAGGCTGACCAGACTTAAACCTGTGCTGCCAGAGAGTAGCTCGGTCCCCAAGATGGAGGAGGGAAGGGCTGGGACCCATCCCCAGTCTCTGTTCCTAAACTTCCTGGGTTAGGAAATTCACTAGACCTTCTAGGAAGGGTGCTAGTGACAGGCCAGAAGAGGAGCCCAGTTGGTAAGCTAGAGGGGTGCTGTCCTCATAGAAGGAAACAGGAACCAGGCAGACCCATCCCACCCCTGGGCCTCAGTCATAAATGCTCTTGTGTTTCCTAAAGCCAGCATCATTCAAAATAAATTATTTTCTTTTACTTGAGATACCAGCTTTTGTAAAAGTGAAATTGGATTAAAAACAAACAACAACAACAAAAAACCTAACCTTGTTGTTGCTATGGCCAATGCTGCTGCTGTTTCTATTTTTGTAGAAATCAAAATAGAATATTCTGGCATGTACGATTCACTCTGTGCTCTAAGAAAGTCACTGTACATGATTGTGCCGATGGCAATGTCTTTCAGAACCCGAATTCAAACATGTGCCTCTGGAACCTTAAAATACCTTGGTACTTCTATTTTTTTTTTTTTGAGATGGTGGGTAGATGGAAGACTTCATGTTAGCAGAAACTGCCCCTCTCTGTTGTGGTGGTTGAAGTCTCTGCCACACAAGAGACCCAGTTTTAAAGTCGTGCTTTCCCTCACACAGTTTTTTCCTGATAGGAGTGGAAGATATTGAGACCGAAAATTTTTGTGGGCAACTGACTTGTCAATTTCTGAAGTAACGTTTTTATTTAACAATGAGTAAAACAAATTTGCCCAGCTAAATTATTCAGAGGAATTACAAAACTTGTCACTTAGAGTGGATGTTGGGATATTCAGGTCATTTAGGAGGCTGTGGTTAAAAATAAAATGACCTAAATATAAAGCTCTACTTTTTAAAAAAAGGGAAGTTTAAGCTTTTAATTTTTGTTTGACATTGGTCCTAATTCTGTTTCTGTTGGGGGGATGTAAGAGGCTACTCTTCTGGTGTTCCAAATAAAGAAAAATTCTTCTTTTCTTATTGGTAGTTTTGCATGGTATTTATGTAGCTCTGTTTTTTAGCCAGGATATATAAATTCTGTATCCTTTTTGATATATTAGGGGGATGTATGTGTGTGACGGAGAAATTGGAGAAGGTCATAAGCAAATGACTGTCTTCCAAGAAAAATTGAAGACAATTCATTAATTGTTCTAGTCATTCTTTTTGTACTTTTAAGCAAGGAGCATTTGAAATATGAACTTGTCCCAATCTGCTTTTGGGCAATAATTGGAGCATAAAATGTTGAAAATCAATTATGTATTTAGGGAAGATGAAACAGGCTGACATATTGAAGGCATATTGTATTATGTTTGGTGCACTAACCAGGACAGTTACGTCATATTCCTGCAGTAAAATTGTGTCTCGAGAGGGTGAGACACAGAGGATCACACATCCTGATGTACTCAAACTTCACAGAACATAAGAGTGTTTATAATAGGCCTGCCATCTGTCCTGGGAAAGAGTCCTATCTTAAAAATTGGCTATGCTTTTGTTGTTGTTGTTGACTGATAAGCAAAGAGTTTGATATTTTTGTTTTATACATGCTTATACTTGATTTATAGCAGTGTGATAATTTCACAATGTATCATGTGTTCCCTATGCTGGTTAAGGGGGTAAAATCTTTGCAGGAGAGGGTAGAGAGAGTTTTAGATTTCTCCCGTAACCCCAATGTGCCTGACACAGTACTGACGGTCTGTATCCCCAATTGTAGATTTGCAGGAGATTTGCAGAATATTGTCTTGTGTCCTCCGGATAGGAGAGGCACCCGAGGACTGCATTGTGTTGTCTGAGGTCACATAATTGGTAAGCAGCTGTATTAGTTGCTAGGGTGGCTATAACTAAGTACCACAAAGTAGATGGCTTAAATAACAGAAATGTATTGTCTCAGAGTTATACAGAGACTGGTCGTCCCAGATCAAGCTGTTGGCAGAGCTGGTTCTTTCCTAGGCTCTGAGAGGGATCTGTCCTGGGCCTCACTCCTTGACTTGTAGAGGGCCATCTTTTCCCTGTATCTCTTCATGCCATCTTCCATCTATGCATATGTCCAAATTTCTCCTTTTTAAAAAGACACCAGTTAAATTGAATTAGGGCCCACCCTAATGACTTCATTTTAACTTGATTAACTCTGTATAAAGAATCTATCTCTAAATAAGGTCACATTCTGAGGTATTGGGTGTTAAAACTTTGTATTAGTCCATTTTCATACTGCTGATAAAGACATACCTGACACTGGGCAATTTACAAAACAAAGAGGGTTAATTGGACTTACAGTTCCACATGGCTGGGAAAGCCTCACAATCATGGCAGAAGGCAAGGAGAAGCAAGCCACATCTTATGTGAATGGCAGAGAATGAGGAGGACACAAAAGTGGAAACCCCTAATAGAACGATCAGATTTTGTGAGACTTATTCAGTACTGTGAGAACAGTATGGGGGAAACTGCCGCCATGATTCAATTACCTCCCACTGGATCCCTCCCATAACACGTGGGAATTATGGGAGTACAATTCAAGATGAGATTTGGGTGGGGACACAGAGCCAAATCCTATTGTTCCACCACTGGCCCCTCCAAAGCTCGTGCCCTCACATTTCAAAACCAATCATTGCCTTCCCAATAGTCCCCCACAGTCTTAACTTATTTCAGCATTAACTCAAAAGTCCACAGTCCAAAGTCTTATCTGAGACAAGTCCCTTCCACCTATGAGCCTATAAAATAGAAAGCAAACTAGTTATTTCCTAGATACAATGGGGGTACTGACATTGGGTAACTACAACCATTCCAAATGGGAGAAATTGGCCAAAACAAAGGGGCTACAGCGCCCATGCAAGACTGAACTCCAAATCTTAAAGTTCCAAAATGATCTCCTTTGTCTCCATGTCTCACATCCAGGTCACACTGATGCAAGAGTTGGGTTTCCATGGTCTTGGGCAGCTCCACCCCTATGGCTTTGCAGGCTACAGCCTGCTTCCCAGCTGCATGAGTGTCTGCAGCTTTTCCATGTGCATGGTGCAAGCTGTTAGTGGATCTACAATTCTGGGGTCTGGAGGATGATGGCCCTCTTCTCACAGCTCTATTAGGTGGTGCCCCAGTAGGGACTCTGTGTGGGGGCTCCGACCCCACATTTCCGTTCTGCACTGCCGTAGCAGAGGTTCTCCATGAGGGCCCCTCCCCTACAGCAAACTTCTGCCTGGGCACCCAGGCATTCCCATGCATCTTCTGAAATCTAGGCAGAGATTCTCAAACCTCAATTCTTGACTTCTGTGCACTGGCAGGCTTAACACCATATGGAAGCTGCCAAGGCCTGGGGTTATACCCTCTGAAGCCACAGCCCAAGCTCTACATTGGCCCCTTTCATCCATGGCTGGAATGGCATGGACACAGGGCAACAAGTCCCTAGGCTGCACACAGCACGAAAACCCTGGGCCCAGCCTACAAAACCACTTTTTCCTCCTAAGCCTCTGGGCCTGTGATGGGAGGGGCTGCCGTGAAGACCTCTGATATGCACTGGAGACATTTTCCCCATTTTCTTGGGGATTGACATTGGCTCTTCATTACTTACGCAAATTTCTACAGCTGGCTTGGATTTCTCCTCAGAAAACAGAATTTTCTTTTCTATTGCATTGTCAGGCTGCAAATTTTCTGAACTGACATGCTCTGCTTCCCTTTTAAAACTGAATGCCTTTAATAGCACACAGGTAACCTTTTGAATGCTTTGCTGCTTAGAAGTTGCTTCTGCCAGAGACCCTAGAACATCTCTCTCAAGTTCAGAGTTCCACAAATCTCTAGGGCAGGGGCAAAATGCCACCAGTCTCTTTGCTAAAACATAACTGGAGCAAACATAACCTTTGCTCCAGTTCCTGATGAGTTCCTCATCTCCATCTGAGTCCACGTCAGCCTGGATTTCATTGTCCATAGCATTATCAGCATATTTTGGTCAAAGCCATTCAACAAGTCTCTAGGGAGTTCCAAACTATCCCACATTTTTCTGTCTTCTTCTGAGCCCTGCAGACTGTTCCAACCTCTGCCTGTTACCCAGTTCCAAAGCCGCTTTGACATTTTCAGGTACCTTTTGAGTAGCACCCCACTCCTGGTACCAATTTACTGTATTAGTCCATTTTCACACTGCTGATAAAGACATACCTGAGACTGAGAAATTTATGAAGGAAAGAAGTTTAATTGGACTTTTCCACGTGACTGAGGAACCTTCATAATCATGGTGGAAGGCAAGGAGGAACCAGTCCCATCTTACATGGATTGTAGCAGGCAAAGAGAGAATGAGGAAGATACAAAAGCAGAAACCCCTAATAAAACCATCAGATCTCATGAGACTTATTCACTATCACAAGAACAGTATGGGGGAACCACTCCCATGATTCAATTATCTCCCACTGAGTCTCTCCCACAACACATGGGAATTATGGGGGTACAATTCAAGGTGAGATTTGGGTGGGGACACAGAGCCAAACCATATTAGACTGTGACATGAATTTTGGGGACACATAGTTCAACCCTAACAGCAAAGATCTGGGGTCACAGTCTCTTTCTGTCTCCTAATACAGTAACTTCTTCTGCCCTGTTTAATAAATATTTGTTTTTTAGTTTATATGCAGCTTGGTCAAATTTGTTTTTTTGTTTTTCTGTTTTTTTGTTTTTTTGAAATGGAGTCTCTCTCTGTCGCCTACTGTTGCCCAGGGTGGAGTGCAGTAGTGCGATCTCGGCTCACTGCAAGCTCTGCCTCCCGGGTTCATGCCATTCTCCTACCTCAGCCTCCCGAGTAGCTGGGACTAGAGGTGCCCGCCACCAGGCCTGGCTAATTTTTTGTATTTTTAGTAGAGACAGCGTTTCAGCGTGTTAGCCAGGATGGTCTTGATCTCATGACCTCATGATCCACCCACCTTGGCCTCCCAAAGTGCTGGGATTACAGGTGTGAGCCACTGCACCCAACCCAGCTTGGCCAAATTTTCTATTCAAAGAAATATCTACTCCACTTCTTATATTTCCTTCCATTTCTGGTTTATGGATTGGAATCCTTTTCTTAGATGGTGACAGTTTTGCTTGAGGCTGTTTTTCAGTGAATTTTAAAAACACTTATCTCCACCCTGTTTGATCCTAGGAGTATAAAAGTAATTGCTATTTGATGTACACATTGGTTTTAAAGAGGCATAAACTATGTACCTTCCCTATGATCTTTTCCCTTTTAGTCTTTTTGGAACACTTCTTTGGCGCCCTAACAGGGGAAAATGATCAGTGTTTGAGGGTTTATTATACGGGACATACAGCCCCCTGGGGAGTTGGGACCTTAACTGTTAGGAAACAGTGGAAATCAAGCTGCCCGGTGGTTCTTGAGTTTGGGTTGGTACTCAGTATGTAATATTTATAAGATGAAAGATATTATATTCTCTCACCGTGAATTACCAATAGTATTTTAAGGAACCTTTTATGCCAAACAACATTTGTGCCAAAAAGGCATCGTTTATTTAAGAAATTCACAAGTGCAGTGGAGTTTCTCCTTAGAGCTGGGTGTCTTCTGCCTGACTCAAGATTGTAAACTCACAGGGGATGGCCCTGTAAATGTTAGGAAATAAGTATTTGCAGTGGTTCTGAGTTTAGAAGACTGTGAATGCAGACTGGATATACCTGTTCTGTGTGTGTGTCTCAGGTTAATTACAGTTTTCAAAGTAACGTTAAATTTGCTTATATTTCACTTTTTTTTTTTTAATGAAAGAGAGATGCCTTGCAGATGAGCAGTCTGGGTAACAAATATACATATATGTGTGTGTGTGTGTATATGTATGTATATATATACACATATATATGTGTATATACACACACACATATATATGTATATATGAAAGAAAGGGGAGGGAGAGCATTAGGACAAATACCTAATGCATGCAGGACTTTAAACCTAGATGACGGGTTAATAGGTGCAGCAAACCACCATGGCACATGTATACCTATGTAACAAACCTGCATGTTCTGCACATGTATCCCAGAACTTAAAGTAAAATAAATAAAAAAGAAAGAAAGATGCCTTAGAAAGTGGCAGCATGTAGAAATGTAAAAATAGTACCCTGATTGGGATGTTCTCCTGTGTGTGTTGATTTATAGCCTAGTGGGTCTCTTAGTGTATGTGTGCGTTTTGAATACTGTTATAGAACAGGTGTGAATCAAACCTCTTGTCCGTGTTGTGCAGCATCCCACAGTTCAAAGGCAGCCAGTTACATAGCGCTTGGCAGGAAGCCTTCCATTTTGAATATTGGTTGAGAGAAAAGAGAGAATGAGGAGTCTGTGTGGAGCATTTTATTATGAAGGAAGCACAGCCCAACTGCTGTAGACAGGTATTAAAAGCCTATCCCACTGGCTTCATCCTGTATTTGCTGCAGATGCATTCCCACAAGACCTCCAGATAGAAAAGGAAGCTCACTGTTCTGCTGCACAGCTGTTAAAATAGTTAATACTGCGCTTCCCAACTATGATGGGATGTGCCATATGTGGCCTTTGAGAACATAAACTGATAGTGCATTGGGGGTCTTTGGGATTATTAACAGTATAATTCTAGCAAACAGCAGACAAAATTATGTAGGCTACAGTAATTCTTTCTTTTAGAAGACTGTAGTAAAACATATGTAACATAGAATTTACATTTTAATACAAATGTAAGTGTACGGTTCAGTGGCATTAGTACGTTCACATTGTTGTGCAGCCATTACCACCATCCATCTCCAGAACTTTTTTGTCGTCCCAAAGAGAAATTCTGTACCCATTAAACAATAACTTTCCGTTTCTCCTTCCCTCAGCCCCTCTAACCTCTATCTGACTTTGTCTTTGTGAATTTGCGTATCCTAGGTATCGCATACAGTAAAATTGCCTATTTGTCCCTTTGTCTGATGGCTCTAGTAATTCTTAAGTTGTGTCTATATAGCTTCTACTATGTGCCATTTTCTTTTTGATCATAAAGTGATTTAGTAGATGACTTCAGAATATTAAAACTTTAGGACAAAAAAGAAAGAATAAAACTCAAGGACAGAAATTTGAAACTCTTATTATGCCTTCTAGGGCCTGAAGGTAGTAACATCTAATATTTATAGAGCAGTTCCTGTATCAGGCACAGCTCTGAGCACTTTGCAGATAATAACACATTGACACTCATGCCAGCTCTGTGAGGAAGATACTATTAATAACACCCTAATTTTGCGGATGGGAAACTGAGGCCCAGAGAGATGAATTCCTTGCCTAAGATACTGACAGGGCTGATGTGCAGCAGAGCCGGGATTGCAGCTCAGCAGTCTGCTCCAGAGCCCAAGCTCTTACAAGCTCCTTAGGTGCACAGGTGCAGTGGCCGGGGGGAGGGAAACTGCAGCCCAGCAGCCAGGCAGTGAGCTGAAGGAAACAGCCAGCAATCTTCAGCCCATGTTGGGAGTGATGGGAATAGAGATTCTGCACAGGTGGTTGCTGAGTGGGAATGCAGGCACGATACTGCTGGCATTTGCAAATTTTCAAGAGAAACTAGAAATCCTTATTTATGTGTAACCTCCTGACTTCTGTGTGTTGGCAACCTAATTCAGTTAAAGACAAAAACAAAGCATGTGGGCCACACAGTATCTGTGGCCCACTACCTTCAGACCTTTGCTCTGGAGGTTTCAGGACAATCTTTTTCTTATCCAGACCCCTCAGCAGTTGGTACTTCTGGGACAGTCGTCCACTTGTTTGGACGTGGAGGCAGTATCTTGATGATCTTTGCTTCCCTAGCTGCAGCTTTCTTTCTCTTTGGTTTTTTTGTTTTGTTTTGTTTTGTTTTGTTTTTTTGAGACAGTCTCGCTCTGTCACCAAGGCTGGAGTACAGTGGCATGATCTCTGCTCACAAAGTAGCTGGGACTACAGGTGTGTGCCGCCAGGCCTGGCTGATTTTTGTATTTTTTTTGATAGAGACGGGGTTTCAACGTGTTGGCCAGGCTGGTCCCAAACTCCTGGCCTCAAGCGATTCACCCGCCTCAGCCTCCCGAAGTGTTGGGATTGCAGGGGTGCAGCTGCAGCTTTATATAGCGATGGTCAGTAAATGTGTGCTGAGCAAAAGAGTCTTGAAAGCACTCATGACTTCTTCCTTAGTGCTGCCAAGAGTTCACAGAAAATCTAATTTAAAACAAAACTAGTCGATTTTGAGAGGATCCTGTCTTTTCATGTAGAACCTCATAATTTATTGTTTCATTAGGGGCTTCTTTGAATTAACAATTCTGACTAGAATAGGACTTTATTTTTTATTTTTACTTCTGAGATGGAGTCTTGTTCTGTCGCCTAGGCTGGAGCGTGGTGGCGCAATCTCAGCTCATTGCAACCTCTGCCTCCCAGGTTCACGTCTCTAGTCTCAGCTTCCTGAGTAGCTGGGATTACAGGTACATGCCACCACAGCTAGCCAATTTTTGTATTTTTCGTAGAGACGACGTTTCGCTGTGTTGGCCAGGCTGGTCTTGAACTCCTAGCCTCAAGTAATCCGCCTGCCTTGGCCTCCGAAAGTGCTAGGATTACAGGTGCGATTATAGGTGTGAGCCACCGCACCTGGCCTTAGAATAGGACTTTAAAGTGATTTTTTTTCCTTCAGAAAAAGTCCCACCAAAGAAATTTAAATATATGCTGTATGTAACATACAAACCTAAACTTTCTTTTTTTCAATAACAGCCACAGTATTATGACATACTTACTGCATGGTAGCCACTGTGTTAAGGGTTTTACATGCCTTATTTTTTTTTAGTGTGAAGTTACCTAAGAATTTGTGGATTTGGACTGAATTTAGATTCAGAAAGGATTGAACATATCTAATACAATGTATTATTGGCTTTGCCTATGAAGCTGCTCAGGGGCAATGAATTTAAGAGACTAGTCCAAGGTCATACATCCATTGTATGGTACAGCCAGAACCATTTGGACTCACGCATCTGTTGAGTGATATAGACAACCTTCTTGGACACACCTGTGGTATGGTGCCATCAGTCTCTTTTTTTTTTTTTTCCTGGCCTCTGGTCCAATCGTGTCTTTTTAGATACCGTAGTGCTTCTACTTTTATCTTTCCATCATCTGTGGAAAGGTAGGGTTAGTTAAAGTGTAATATAATGTGTCATATAAATCTTCTGAGTTACCCATCATTACCAGGGTATTCGAAGTGGTTTGCTAGTACTGGTGTGGATTTGGATTGTCTTTTTGCCTTTGTGAGATGCCTGGAGTTAACAGTTACCTGTGGCCAAGAAAAGATCTTACTTCATTGGAACAGAACCCTAAACCAAATGATCTGATCATCTTATAGATAATACTGTAAATGAGAATGTAAGGAGAATTTTAAACTTTTTTTTTTAATGGGTAGTTTACACATAATGATATAGTAATCATCACATTCATCTCCTTGACTTTTGTCCTCTTAATTTGGTAGGTAGACATCAGTGGTTTTTAAGATCAGTTTCTAGTGGGGAGGGCAGGGTTTGTACCATTCTCTCATTCAACTGAAAATCATTTAGGCTTTTCTTTTTAAAAGATAACCAAAGTAATCTATGCTTCTGGTAGAACTTCCTAAAAATAGGGAAGTAGCTGGGCAAGGTGACACGCGTCTGTAGTCCTAGCTACTCAGGAGGCTGAGGCAGGAGGATCAGCAGAGCAGGTGGTAGTGCGTTGGGATCATGTCTGTGAATAGCCACTGCACTCCAGTCTGGGCAATGTAATAAGACCCTATCTCTTTAAAAAAAAAAAAAAGAAAAAGAAAAAGTAATTTCGCATTCAAAATTTGCTGCAGACATTTTAAAATAAAATAGTACCTTAATTTAAATTTAACAGAATGCAACTGAAAGTAAAATTAAAGGAATTGCTGAACTTTGGTTACATTTGTTTTCTCAAACTTTCAGTCTTTTCTGCTTTACTGTATTGTCCACATGCAAGAGAAGTATAAACAGTATAGATTGGCATATAATTAAAGGCTAGAGTCGCCTATACAGGTCGTAAGTCCAAGTTTGAGGAAGAATGGAGAAATCTCAAGGACATGTAAAGTCCTGTTTAAAAAATTAAAAACCTTAAAACCTGTCTTAAATTAAGACAGCTAAAAATTTTTCAAGATAAATTAATGGAGAGATTAATGTCTTTTTCAGTATTTCAGAACTGTGGAAAAAAAGAGCTCTGCTACTTAAAAGTTGCTTTGAAATCCTGGTATACATAATTTTACTTGTTCCCAACAACCTTTGGTGGTATTTGTGTTTTTATCATTGAACACTGTTGAAGGCTGATGGAGTAATGTCACTCTAGAGGTGACACTACTTATCAGAGGAGTGGCCAGAATGCCACCCTTTCTCAACTGGCACTCTTGTGATCCCATTCACAGTTGCGACTTGGGAGTTAAGCAGGGAAGCCCTCTGAGCAGTGCAGAATATGTAGTACATGTGTACGGTACACACCATTGTGTAGGCACCATTTTCCTAAGTGTGTGTCTAGGACCTCTTGTTTTTGATCTGGAGGCCACTTGAATTCAGGATGTTTGTTACAGGGTTCTATTCATAAGAAATGACACGCTGGAAATTAGAAGTGGATGTGGGGCAAGGCACGGTGGCTCACGCCTGTGATCCCAGCACTTTGGGAAGCCGAGGTGGGCAGATTGCTTGAGGTCAGGAGTTTGAGACCAGCCTGGCTAACATGGTGAAACCCCATCTCTACTAAAAATACAAAAATTAGCTGGGCATGGTAGCGCATGCCTGTAGTTCTTGGGAGGGTGAGGCAGGAGAATTGCTTGAACCCAGGAGGTGGAGGTTGCAGTGAGCTGAGATTGCACCACTGTACTCCAGCCTGGGCAACAGAGCAAGACCCCGTCTTTGAAAAATAAAATAAAAAATAGAAGTGGAGGTGGCCTGAAGAAGCTGGCATGCCTGACTGGGTAAGATCATCAGCTTGGGAAGCACACAGGTTGTGCAGCTCAACAGACCTTCCTAAGATCTCTTGGCAGGACTGGGTTTTTGATGACTTTGGGCTAGGTCTTGTTCATGACCCAATATTCATCAGGTGCTTACTATACCAGGCGCTAGGTGTGTGATGATAAACAAATTAGGGTCCCTTCCTTGTTCACAGCCTAGGAAGGCACATGGTTTCATATATAAATATAAGACAGTATACTAAGGATTACATAATGGGATGAGTGGCATATAGTGGAAGCATAGGGGAAATTGAGACTTCTGCTTCCAAGTGAAAGGAAGTCACAAATATCAACACTTTGTCAATCTTGTTTCAGTAACCCTACATTGCTTTTTCTGTGTATGGTCTTGGGGAGTGACTAGGAGTTGTCCAGGTAGAATGAAAGGACATTCTAGGTAGAGAGAGAGAGAGAGAGAGAGAGAGAGAGAGAGAGAGAGAGAGAGATCGATCTGTGTATGTAAAGTGGACAGAATCTGACAAATTTTAGAGAAAACTTTATACCAAATGGGTAACCCATGGCTTCTGGTTCTCCTTCTCCTTCTCCTTCTCCTTCTCCTTCTCCTCCTCCTCCTCCTCCTCCTCCTCCTCCTCCTTCCTCTTCTTCTCCTACTCCTCTTCTCCTCCTTCTTCTTCCTCTTCTTCTTCTCCTCCTCCTCCTCTTCTCCCTCTTCTTCTTCTTTCTTCTTCTTCCTTTTTTTTTTTTGAGACAGAGTCTTGCTCTGTCACCCAGGCTGGAGTGCAGTGGTATGATCTTGGCTTACTGCAACCTCCACCCTCCTGCATCAAGTGATCTTCCCATCAGCCTCCTGAGTAGCTGGGACCACAGGCACATACAACCACGCCTGGGTAGTTTTTTGTATTTTTGGAAGAGACAGGATCTCGCCATTCTGCCCAGGCTGGTCTCAAACTCCTGAGCTCAAGCAATCCTCCCACTTCGGCTTCCCAAAGTGCTGGAATTACAAGCGTGTGCCATGGCCTCTAGCCACCCATGGCTTTTAAAAGTCATTATAGAAATTGTCAAAAATAAGGCCGGGTACGGTGGCTCATGCCTGTAATCCCAGCACTTTGTGAGGTGGAGGTGGGTGGATCACCTGAGGTCAGGAGTTCGAGACCAGCCTGACCATCATGGTGAAACTCCATCTCTACTAGAAATACAAAAAATTAACTGGGTATTATTGCATGCGCCTGTAGCCCCAGCTACTCGGGAGGCTGAGGCAGGAGAATCACTTGAACCCAGGAGGCAGAGGTTGCAGTGAGCCAAGATCATGCCACTGCAATCCAGCCTGGGTGACAGAGTGAGACTCCATCTCAAAAAAAAAAAAAAAAATTGTCAAAAATATGCAAATAATGAGGCATATAACAAACCATCATGTATCTACCAACCAGCTTCATAAATATCAACACTTTGTCCATCCTGTTTTAGTAACCCTGCATTGCTTTTTTGTGGTTGGAGCAGTTTTATTTTTTATTGTATATATTTAAGGTCTACAACGTGATGTTTTTGTATATAGTCATGTGCCACAATGTGGCATGTATATACAATGGCATTCCCATAAGATTATAATAGGAACTGGAAAATCCCTATTGCCTAGTGACATGGTAGCCATTGTAATGTTATAGTGCAGTTATCTTATTTTTAAAATGAATTTAGTGTAGCCTAAGTGTACAGTGTTCATAAAGTCTACAGTAGTGTACGTTAATGTCCCAGGCCTTTACATTCACTCACTGACCCACCCAGAGCAACTTGCAGTCCTGCCAACTCCATTTGTGGTAAGTACCCTATGCCGCACTGTTAAAAAATCCTTTAGGTCGGGTGCAGTGGCTCACGTCTATAATCCCAGCACTTTGGGAGGCTGAGGCAGGCAGATCACTTGAGATCAGGAATTCAACACCAGCCTGGCCAACATGGTGAAAGCCCGTCTCTACTAAAAATATAAAAAGTGGCCAGGCATGGTGGTACATGCCCGTAACCCCAGCTACTCAGGAGGCTGAGGCAGGAGAATCACTTGAACCCGGGAGACAGAGGCTGCAGTGAGCCAAGATTGTGCCACTGCACTCCAGCTTGGGTGACAGAGCAAGATTTCATCTCCCAAAAAAAAAAAAAAAAAAAAAAAAAATCTTTTAGGTCATATTTAGATTATATTTTTACTGTGTCTTTTCTATGTTTAGATATGTTTAGATAACACAAATACTTCCCATTGTGCTACATTTGCCTACAATCTTCAGGACAGTAACATGCTGTTCTGGTTTGTAGCCTAGGAGCAATAGGCTCTAGCATATAGCCCAGGCGTGTAGATTTGTGTAAGTACACTCTTACATTCGCACAGCAGTGCTAATGCTGAATCCACCACCTTCCATCTTCTATCCCCATCATTAAGCCCCCTATGACTGGTACTTATTGATACACATATACATAGTGAAGTGATTACTGTGGTCAAGCAAATTAACATTCCCATCATCTCATATAGTTACCTTTCTTTCTTTCTCTATCCATCTGTCTCCCTCCCTCCCTCCCTCTTTTTTCTTTTTCTCTCCTCTCCTCTCCCCTCCCCTCCCCTCCCTTCCCCTCCCCTCCCCTCCCTTCCCCTCCCCTCCCTTCCCCTCCCCTCCCCTCCCTTCCCTCCCCCCTCCCCTCCCCCCTCCCTTCCTCTCCCCTCGTCTCCCCTCCTCTCCCCTCCTCTCTTCTTTTCTTTTCTTTTCTTTTCTTTTTTCTTTCTTGTGGTAAGAGTACCTAAAACCTACTCTCTTAACAAAGTACCACTAAGCAATACAATGTTATTAACTTAGCCTTCATGTTGTACATTAGATCTCTAGATTTATTAATTCTGTGTAACTGCAACCTTGTAGCCTTTGACCTATATTTTATCCCCAGCAATTTAAGCAAATCCCAGACATTATGTAATTCCCTTTGTAAATAGTATGTGTCTGTAACTCATTAATAAAGATCCCCCCATGACATTAACACGAAACAAAATGAGGATAATTCCTTAATACTAGTCAATACCCAGTCCATACATAGATGTTTTTCATGTTAACACAGGTTTCAATATCTAAGGGATTCATTTTTTTTCTTTTTTAGCACACTAAGTTTTTCAGGGATGTTGGATACATGGGGCTTTACTATAATACCATATTTTTATTTATTTCTTTGAAATGGCATACGATTTGGTCTTATTTCTGATCATTTAACTAATCAGGTTGGCCCCAATGGAGGGCTGTGCCTTAAAACTTTCTTGATTGCTCGTTTGTCATATAGCAAGGCCTTTTCAGGGATTCAGTGAACATTCAGATTCTGAGAGCTAGATTATAAATGGTTTAGGGTACTCCAACCAATTCCTTTGATTTTGCTTCAGTGTTTTTTGCTATTTTTATTTTTATTTTTTGTGCAGACAGGGTCTCACTCTATCACCCAGGCTGGAGTGCAGTGGCATGATTGTAGCTCACTGAAGCCTCCAGTCCTGGGCTCAAGCGATCCTTTGCCGCAGCTTCCCAATGGCTAGGACTACAGGGGTACCCACGATTCCTGGATAAGATTTAAATTTTTTGCAGAGATAGGGTGTTGCTATTGTTGCCCAGCATAATCTTGAACACCTGGCCTCTAGCAGTCCTTGCTTCAGTTTTCAGCTTCAGTGTTTAGTTCATGTCCTCCTCAGCCTTTAAAAACTGTTGCCTAGCATGCCTTCTTGGCATGGACCAGCTCAGTGTTCTTACTCAGATGCTTGTAGCAGTTCCCACAGCCTCAGCTGATTTTTCAGGGTTGGGCCTACATTGCCCTTTTTTTTTTTGAGGCTTTCCTCGATGACCTCAGCTTCTTTGGCTTCCTGTCCCTCTCCATTTCTCCTACCCTACACTCAAGCCTTTAATTATATGCTGTTTTCTGTTGCTATAACTGAATACCTGAGACTCAGCAATTTATAAAGAAAATTTGTTTCTTACAGTTCTGGAGACAATGAAGTCCAGTGTCTTGAGGCTGCATCTGGGAGGGCCTTCTTGCTGGTAGGGACTCTCTGTAGAGGTGCTGCTAGTCCTTGCTGCTTGTACCTTCTGGACTGCTGGGTTGAGCTGCACTTGGGGTTGCTTGAGCCACAGCTGGGGTGGCTGAGGAGTGCTGCACTGGGATGCAGAAAGCAGACACCCAAGGGGGCCCTGGGCAGCAACCCCATGAAGGGTGCCTGGGTCCTTCTCCTGAAACCATTCCACCCTTCTAGAGCTTTGGGCCAGGGATGGGAGAGACAGCCTCAAAGATCTGTGAAATGGCAGGGCTCTTTTTCCTGTTCTCTTGATAATTTCATCTATCAATAGTAATCTCCTTAACAAATGATCACCTAGCCACAGCCTTGGTTTCCTCTTCTGAACACACTTTTTCACTCTTTTTAAAAATAAAACAAAACAAAAAAAACCATGGAATGCTTCATGAATTTGCATGTCATCCTTGTTCAGGGACCATGATAATCTTCTCTGTATCAGTCCAGTTTTAGTATATGTGCTGCTGAGGGAAGCACGTTTTTCACTCTTTATGTGGCCAGCCTGCATCGTTTTGAAGTTTTCCCATTCTGTTTTCTTTTTAATTATACATTCTGTCTTTAAGTCATTTCTTTGCTGTCACATCTCACTGAATGTGGTCAAAAGTAACCATGCAATATCCTGAATGCTTTGCTGCTTAAATATTTCTTCTGCCAGATATCTTAGTTTATTGCCCTCAAGCATGCATTTCACAAAGACCTAGGACATGGACACAATGTAGCCAAGCTTGTTGCTACTTTGTGACAAAGATGGCCTTTACTCTAGTTTCCAATACTTTGTTCCTCATTTCCATCTGAAACCTTGTTGCAATGGCCTTTACTGTTTAAATTTCTACCAACATTTTGGCCACCACCACTTAAGCAAATCTTGAAGAAGATTCAGACTTTCCCCTAGCTCTCATCTTCTGAACCCTCATCAGAATCTCCCCTAATGCTCCACTTATAGCAATTATAGGCTTTTTCTAGCTTGCTCCCTCAAACCCTTCCAGCCTCTACTCATTGCCCAGTTTCAAAGCCACTTCCACATTTTCAGCTATCTGTTAATAGCAGTGACCCCATTCTTGGTACCAATTTTTGGTCTTGCTATAACTTGCTGTAACTATTCTCTTGCTATAACTGAATGCCACTGACTGGGTAATTTATAATTAAAAAAAAAAAGGAAAATTATTTCTCATAGTTTTGGAGGCTGTGAAGTCCAGGAGCATGGTGCTAGCATCTGCTTAGCTTCTAATAAGGATCTTTCTGCCTCATAGCATGGCGGAAGGTATCACATAGTGAGAGGGCGAAAGTGTGCATGTCAGCTCAAGTCTTTCCTCCTCTTCTTTCAAGCCCCCAGTCCTATCATGGGAGCCCCATCCCGATGACCTCATCTCATCGTATTTCCTCCCAGAGGCCCCACCTCCACTCCACATATGAATTTGGGGATTACGTTGCCAACACATGAAAGTTGGGGGACACATTCAAGCCATAGTATATGCTAATTTTTTTTTTTTCTTGGTACGGAATCTCACTCTTGTTGCCTAGGCTGGAGTGCAGTGGTACAATCTCACCTCACTGCAACCTCCACCTCCCAGGTTCCAGGGATTCTCCTGCCTCAGCCTCCCAAGTAGCTGGGATTATAGGCACACACCACCACACTTGGCTAATTTTTGTGTTTTTAGTAGAGACAGGGTTTCATCATGTTGGCCAGGCTGGTCTTGAGCTCCTGACCTCAAGTGATTCGCCCGCCTTGGCCTCCCAAAGTGTTGGGATTACAGGGGTGAGCCACTGTGCCTGGCCTAATCTTTACTGTTTATACTTCTCTTGTGTGTAGACAAAATTAAACAGTAGAAAGGACAAGAACTTTGAAGCTAATGTAATCTGAATTCCTCAGTTTGTCTCCTCGTATTTAAAAAAATTGCGGTTACAAAACAAAACACATGAGATCTAACTCCTAACAAAATTTTAAGTATACAGTGTTGTTAACTTATAAGCACAATGTTATACAGCAGATTCCTAGAAGTATTTCATCCTCTGTGACTGAAACTTTATATTCTTTGAACAATTCTCCATTTTCCTCTCTCCCCAAGCTCCTGGCATTCACTATTCTGCTCTGCTTCTATGCGTTTGATTATTAATTAATTATTATTATTATTATTGAGACAGGGTCTCTCACTCTGTTGCCCAGTCTAGAGTATAGTGGCTTGATTGGAGCTCACTGTAAGTTCAAACTCCTGTGTTCAAGCGATCCTCCCAAGCAGCTGAGACTACAGGCATGTGCCGGTATACCCAGCTAATTTATAGATTTTTTTGTAGAGATGAGGATCTTACTATGTTGCCCAGGCTTGTCTTGAACTCATGGCCTCAAGTAATCCTCACAAGTCAGCCTCCCAAAGTGTTGGGATTACAGGTGTGAGCCATAGTGCCTGGCTGAGTTTGACTACTTTATATACATCATAAGAGTGGAATCATGTGCTGTTTGTCCTCCTGTGACTGTTATATTTCTCTTGCCTAATGTCTTCAAGGTTCATTCATGTTGTAGCATATATCAGGATTTCCTTTTTTTATGGCTGAATGATTCATTGTATGTATATATCACATTTTGTTTGTCCATTCATCTGTTAGTGAATATTTAGGATGCTTCTACACTTTGGTTACTGTGAATAATGCTGCAATTAACATGGGAGTGCAAATAGCTCTTTGGGATCCTAACTTCAATTCTTCTGGATAAATACCCAGAAATGAGATTGTTGGATCATATGCCTCACTTTTTAAATAAAGGTTTGTAATATGGAACATGTGCATTGTTCCAAGTAACACAGAGTGGGTTCTTTCCTGTCTGGGCACCCTCTTTTGAAACCAAGTGTCCATATAGTTTGATTATTTTCACTGTGGTTTATCATACGTACTTACTATTTCTTGCTTAACTAATGCCTCGTTATTATTTTTTAGAGACAGAGTCTTGCTCACCCAGGCCTGAGTGCAGTGGCACAATCATAGTTCACCATAACCTTGGACTCCTGGGCTCAAGCAGTCCTCCCACGTCAGCCTCCAGAGTAGCTAACACTATAGGTGCATGCCACCACACCCAGTTAATTTAAAAAATTTTGTGTAGAGATGAGGTCTCACTGTGTTGCCCAGGCTAGTTTTGAACTCCTAGTCTCAAGTGATCCGCCTGCCTCAGCCTCCCAAGTAGCTAAGTCTACAGGTATGTACCACCATGCCTGTATTTTTAACATAGTGATATGGGGTCTTGCTATGTTGTCCAGACTGTTCTTGAACTCCTGGCCTCAAGCAGTCCTCCTGCTTTGACCTCCCAAAGTGCTTGGATTATAGGTGTGAGCCACTGTGCCAAGCCTCTGTACTATTTTTTTTGGTCATATCTTCAATAACACTGAGAATTATTTTGGAGAGAAGTCAACATTTCCCCACAAAAACCCTTATATTCACTGGTCACTCACAGCAGCTGTGTCACTGAGGAAGTGTTGACACTGCTTTTGATTTTTAAGTGACTGTGTTATTACTTCCCAGGGGTGAAAAAAAATTGCAAGGTTGGCATTTTCTGGATTGTTAACAAGATCAAAAAGCAAAGATATAAAGCCAAGGGGGGAACGTCTTTCTACAGAATAGTGGTAGAAAGCAAAAAAATGCTAGAATTTTATAGAAATTAATAGGTATTGTAAAAATAATCTTTGACCAGAAAATGAAGGTTGCTGTTTTTTATGTTATTCTAAAGTGTAGGACAGTTTAACCAGCTAGGATTTTTAAGGTTGTCTGGCTCTTTAAAGGATATTGATAAAAATGCACATACACGTTTAGCTTTCTTTTAGAAGATGACTTGATTTCCTAGGACAGAAGTTATTTCATAGCTGTAATTTCAGTAACCATGGGTGTTAGCTTTGAAGTGGTTGATAAGAAGCTCTCTGATTCTCCTCTATTCAGAGAAGACACAGTTGTAGCCATTTCTCTGATTTCTCTCAGTTTTCGCCTTAGAACTAGTAAAAGAGGGTTCAATGGCTTCAGCATACTCAAAGCCAAGATGGGGGTGTTGAATTCTCCAGGAAAAGAGAGATCCTGTTTTCTCAGTTTGTTGTTGGGGTTTTGTTTTTGACATTTTTTGACAGCTGAGATCCAGATCTCGTGACTTGTGTTCTGGCCAGAGGACCCTCAGCTTTTTGTGATGAGTCATTTCCTACTGAGTCCTGAGGCATTGGTCCTGGAATCCCCAGCTCAGAGCGGGGGCAGCAGATCCAGCCACTGCAGCTGGGAGGAAGTCCAGGTGTCAAGAAGAGAGGGCTGAGGTCTTCAGGGCTGGTGGCTTAGGGTATATGAGTAGCCTGATACAGGCACCCATGTCCCGTGACTTTTTCTGGCCATCTAAATGCAGAGTGACCTCCAGTCCCCTGGAAGATTGCCAAGAGCAAGGCAACTCCTCGGCCCCTGAGGAGTTAACAGCAGGTTATCCAGAGAGGGTCTCAGGCTCCTTATCAGAACTGAGCTAGAGGGTGAGTTAGGCCTATGGAATGCAGGAGCAAGAAAGCCAAGTTATTAGATACAAGGTCAAGGCCTGCCTGTTAAGCAGCAAGAGCAACTTAGCCAGAGCTATTTAAATCTCTTCTTAGAAATTCCCGCTGGGTTGAGCCAGCAAGGGGAGTGTGGGGGTGAGGGTTAAGAGGCTTCAGCTATGGGGAAGGAAGGGCCGTGGACACTGAAAACAGCAGGCCAGGCCTGAATGTCCTGACAGCCTAGACCTAAACAGAGAGGTTTTTAGTGTCCTGGTAGGTCATTTTAGCCTGCTTGCAAGTGAATGCGTCTTAGGGTGTAAGGGACATATTCAATGATGAGCTTGAAAACTGAGAATTACTTATGGGAATCTGGAAATGGATGTAGTTTTAAATTCAATGTAGACAAAACAAATTCCTCAATTTTTCCCAAGTGTAAATTATAACCCTATAGTACAGAACTGTCACTTAAATTCATGAAAGTACTCTTTACCAAGCATGAAGCAAATTGGTGTGTTTGAGTGCTATTACTTACCAAGAAATAAATATATAAATCAGAAAGCTGAGCTTTGGAAAAAAGAAATAAATATGAAGTCATCCAGTAATCCATTCTGAGTAGATGAATGATTAAAGATATGTGAGGTGAGGTTGCTTTAGATCAAGGGAAAACTCACCGTAGCCTCTTGGTTCACATAGGCACACAAAACAGTGCAGAATTTATTCCTTGGCTCTGTATGTAATACAATACAGATTAGATTCCAAAGTCAACCGAAGCTTGCCTCATTGATCCCAGAATCCTAACATTTAAACCAATTTTATCATCTTTAAGAAAGTTGGAAACTTAATACCTTTAGAGACTACAGAAATGCTTACGCTATTTAAAAACACTCTCATTCAGATGCCTTCTTCCCTAAGGTCATCTGGCCCTAGGGTATCTGGGCAGATTGAATTGGCAGAGATTCAGCAGGCTTCGTTGGTGACTTAGGAGGAGATAGGGGGCATGTCATCAATACAAAGGCATAGTCCATCTGCTCAAAGAGGTTTATAATCTGGTGAGGAGCTTTACTCACAGATACCATAAGAAAAGATAGATGAGAATAATGAATGGGAGAGTACTTAGATGAAAGATTCCAGATCAGAATGGCAGTGCTTTTGAGAAAGCCTGTCCTTGTTTCCGTTGGTGTTAGAGACCACACAGAGACAGCACATTGCCTTTGGATATAGTCCCCATTCCTATTTTTGAGGACATTTGGGTCTCGTGGACTGAGGTTAGCCATGTGGACATCTCTCCTGGATATAGTTGCAGAGACACACTGAGCAAAGTAACCTTTTCTTGGTGCCCAGGGTCACCTTTCAGAGCCAAGAATTGTGCTGCTTTAAAATGCTTTGTTTTGGTGTCCTTGGATGCATTTGGGGATTGAAAGGCTATTAAAACTGTAACAGCCTGAAATCTACTGTTTTGAATTTACAGGTTCTCTCCTGTCAGTCACAGCTTCTCAGGGCTGCCATGGTGGCCAGATCTAACACTGGCCCTCCATTCTCTTAACTTACAATGGTCTGGGAAACCACACATTCCCTTCTGTTAGAATTGAATCTGAAAGACAGTGGGAGGGCTCTGAGTGGGGGGCCTGTGAAGAGGTGTTGGGGGTTTGTGTGGGGGTTAGGAGGTTCCCTTCTGCATTGTGCATGAACTGAGCCCCAGATTTTGGCAGCTTTGAAGACTTATTTGCATCTTGTTTCCTAGTGTTTTCTGGATAAGTTGAGGTTGTAGCATATGACTTCTGTCTTTGATAGGCCTCCGCCTTTTTCCCTCCTACTCTTGCCTGAATCAGTTTTGTTATGGAAAGGAAAGAATGAAAGTTTTCTTAGGGAAAATAAGAAGAAGCTGAATGGAGGAAGACCCAGGGCTGAGCAAGCCTTGGCCTGTCCATCAGCCACTGTTCGTACAGCCTAAATACACTGAGCCCTGCGAAAGGTTCAGTGGGATGTCATGGATCCTGTCATCAAGAAGCCTAGCCTGTAGTTGGGAGAGAAAACAGACCTGAAACTCCCAATTAAAAGTAGTGGTTTTGCATCTTGTGTGAGTTCAGAGAAGAGTGATTTAAGTCAGGGGCTTGGCATTGGGTGGGGGGGTGGCGTGTGGGATTCAAGTCAGTGGCCATGGATGACTTTGTGAATCACCAGTTAGGAAGTGGCACAGGTTAGGGACAGATGTAGCAGCACCCCTGAGGAACTCATTTCAAAGGAAGAATCATACATGTATGGCCGGTTCACAGACTGTTGAGTTGTGAATCTCTTGGGCTTCAGGTGTGATTGTCCCTGGGCTGCGGGAGAGGGGAGGTGCCCAGGAGCAGCCCAGGTTGCTCTAGTACAGATGGGACACATTTTGGGAAACATTGGTAAAGGATGGGTAAGGCAAAGCAGATAAATTTACTTCCCATGAGAGACAGAAATTGGGAAAAGGCATCCAGGGACAGCCTGGTGGTTGTCCCTCTATTACAGAAGAGCAGGTAGCAAGTAGCCCTAAGAATGACAGGACATGGGAGTGACAACAGGATTAGCACCTCAGATGGAGCCGGTATTCCCGCAGTCTTTTGCCCCAGGTTCGTTCTTATCCAGCATCTGTCACATCTGAAAACATCATGATGCTCATGAAATCAAGGTCACATTCAACCTGCATGTGCACCAGCTGGTTTTATACCAAGGAAAGCTCTGTTCTTCAGGCACTGTGGCTCTAAGTAGTTATCCTTCAGTGCATTGTGCTTTGTCAGACTTGGTGAGTAAGAAAATATGGATCCTCAGTAAAGAAACAAAAACCGTATTAGGACTATTAGAAGAACAGGTGAAATCCTAGTGGCAAATACAGTGGTTCAGTAAATTCCTCACATCTGAAAGCCATCATATCATTTCTCACATAGTTAACACTTAAGGGAAATATTCTTTACAGATGAGCTTTGAATTGCTGCCTCTTGCCCCTGCCTCCACCTTCCAAAGCAGCCGGACTCAATGGCAGATGCCATGCAGGGCTCACTTAGGGAATGGCCTAATCTGTCCCTCCTCCTGCCTTGTCCCTTGGGCCACACCTTGCACCCACCCTCAGCGATCATCACCTGCAAATCATTAGTCACTCCAACTTTCTTCAGCTGTCTTCCCTGATCCATTTGCTTTTCCCTCTCTCCCCTTTTTTTTGAGGCATAAATACTTCCCACCTGACCCCATCAGGAGGCTAAAAGAAACAGCTGGGAGTTGGTCAGGTGTAGTGACTCTCAATCCTGGCTACACATTATAATCAGCTGGTCGGGTTTGAAAAGCACCAGTGTTTGGGTCCTGTCCCCAGCGATCCCATTTCACTTCTTCCAGGCCTCAGAATTTTTAAAGCTATCTAGGAGATTCTCATGGGCTGTGGGATGGAAAACCGCCTCAGGGAGGTTGATAGGTGTAACAGTGCTAACAGGACACCTGTCTCATGGAAATGGAAGCTGAAAGATTTGGGATGGAAATTGGTATGTTTAATGCCTTTTGCTACTCAAGCGCCGAATGTAGGACAGATTCCCCACGAAGCTCTCCTCCTCCTGTCTTCCTCTGTTATGTAAGCCTGCTTTCTATTAAGCAGCAGCTTTCAAAATGAAAGAAGAGCTTTCTTTTATTTGCTTTAGGATTTCTGTGGTATTGTTTCTACTGTGCTGGGGTTGAGTGTGACTTGAACGTCCTCACGAACTCACCGGTGCTGGCTTTGCCTGAGTGGCTTTCATCAAGTTGTTTAGCCTCTCTGGGCCTCACATTGTAGTCAAGGCAGTACTCAATGCTGCAGAGCCCTTTACAGCTGGAGGATTTGGACCGTCACATGGAATCGATGGAGACATGCTTTGGTCCATGAACACATACAGTAGCCTTTGTCTTGTGGTCTGAGGAGGCCCAATGCTAGGCTTTAGAAGGGTATTTGGGAGAAAAAAAAAATTTTTTTTTCTTCTATTAGATAAACAACTTTGAAGTGTCTCTGTTCATCCTTGTAAGAAAGTGATGACCAAGAGGTAAACTGTAATAATTCTCTATGAAGTTTTTTGAAGGAGTCAGTGGGAAATTAGATCTGAAAAGAAAAAGCTATTGATGGGCATTTGAAATCCTCATTCAGCTAGTCTCTAACCTCCTGTGTTTTAGGTTTCATAAAAATTCCTGCAATAAGTATATTTTGTCATCTTTTACATGAGAATATTTTGTGGGGTAATGCTCATTTTTTCAAAACTATCATGGGCCCAAATGCTGGGTTGTGCATTGAAAAAGGCCTTTGAACACAGGAATGCCAAAACAGTAAAAGTTCATAATTTTTTTTGCTAAATTTGATTCTGAGGAACAACAACAACAAAAAACTGAAGGCGTAGTTTCTTTTCTGCGTCTGGTAGGTGACCTGGCTGTAGCTATAAGTAACCTCTCAAACACCACTCAGTTTCTTTGGTCTCATTGACCTTCCTTTTTCCTTTCTGTAATTACTGAAGAAGGCCCTTAAAATCCATGTAGGACCAAATACAGAATCTAAACTCTGTGATCTCATCACCACAAAAACAGGCTGGAAGGACAGTCTTCCTCCTCTCAGGAAGCCACCTCCCTTGAGATCTCTGTGACTCTGTAATTTATAGTGGTGCCTTTGTAGCTTTAAACTCAGAAAGGAGTTTTCCCCTGCTGCCCTTACAGAAGTTTTATAAATGGGTTGCTGTAGGTAGGGAAGAGGCCAGAGAGAAAGTGCGTGTGTACACGACCTGTTAGATTTAATTTTAAGGGTGCACACGCGTCTGTGAGTCCTCAGGACAGAGGGTCTGAGACTGGGCATGCTGTGGGCTGTGATGGGTATTCTTTTATACTTGTCTGTTGGTTGTGGTTAGGACAGATGAGAAGCCTGCCTTTTCTGCTGAGGTGTGCTTTATGAAAGGAGACTTGGCTGAAGGACATGCAGCAGCTGGGAGACGATTCCCTTCCTGGCTGCCAGGGCCCTCTCCCTTTTATGAACCTATCCTGGGAAACCTCAGGTATTCGAGCTGTGACTGTTCACCAGGTGGTGCTGTCCTGCAGGGAATGCTTAGATACTGTACCGGTGAGGTCAGCAACCTCATGTAGGAAAAACCTAGGGTGCTTAGAAACTCTTGCAGCATTTGCAAGCTGTCACTGAACGTGAGTTGAGGCTTTTTTTTTTTTTTTTTTTAAATAATATTATTATACTTTAAGTTCTAGGGTATGTGTGCACAATGTGCAGGTTTCTTACATATGTATACATGTGCCATGTTGGTTTGCTGCACCCATTAACTCATCATTTACATTAAGTATATCTCCTAATGCCATCCCTCCCCCATCCCCCCACCCCATGACAGGCCCCAGTGTGTGATGTTCCCTGCCCTGTGTCCAAGCATTCTCATTGTTCAATTCCCACCTATGAGTGAGAACATGCAGTGTTTGGTTTTCTGTCCTTGAATAGTTTGCTCAGAATGATGGTTTCCAGCTTCATCCATGTTCCTACAAAGGACATGAACTCATCTTTTTTTTTTTTTTTTTATGGCTGCGTAGTATTCCATGGTGTATATGTGCCACATTTTCTTAATCCAGCCTATCATTGATGGACATTTGGGTTGGTTCCAAGGCTTTGCTATTGTGAATAGTGCCGCAATAAACATACGTGTACATGTGTCTTTACAATAGAATGATTTATAATCCTTTGGGTATATACCCAGTAATGGGATGGCTGGGTCAAATGGTATTTCTAGTTCTAGATCCTTGAGGAATTGCCACACTGTCTTCCACAATGGTTGAGCTAGTTTACAGTCCCACCTACAGTGTAAAAGTGTTCCTATATCTCCACATCCTCTTCAGCACCTGTTGTTCCCTGACTTTTTAATGATTGCCATTCTAACTGGCATGAGATGGTATCTCATTGTGGTTTTGATTTGCATTTCTCTCATGGCGAGTGATGATGAACATTTTTTAATGTGTCTGTTGGCTGCATAAATGTCTTCTTTTGAGAAGTGTCTGTTCATCTCTTTTGCCCACTTTTTGACGGGGTTGTTTGATTTTTTTCTTGAAAATTTGTTTACGTTTTTGTAGATTCTGGGTATTAGTCCTTTGTCAGGTGGGTAGATTGCAAAAATTTTCTCCCATTCTTGTAGGTAGCCTGTTCACTCTGATGGTAGTTTCTTTTGCTGTGCGGAAGCTCTTTAGTTTAATTAGATCCCATTTGTCAATTTTGGCTTTTGTTGCCATTGCTTTTGGTGTTTTAGTCATGAAGTCCTTGCCCATGTCTGTGTCCTGAATGGTATTGCCTTGGTTTTCTTCTAGTGCTTTTATGGCTTTGGTCTAACATTTAAGTCTTTAATCCATCTTGAATTAATTTTTGTATAAGGTGTAAGGAAGGGATCCAGTTTTAGCTTTCTACATATGGCTAGCCAGTTTTCCCAGCACCATTTTTTAAATAGGGAATCCTTCTCCTGTTCCTTGTTTTTGTCAGGTTTGTCAAAGATCAAATGGTTGTAGATGTATAATGTTATTTCTGAGGCCTCTGTTCTGTTCCATTGGTCTATCTCTCTGTTTTGGTACCAGTACCATGCTGTTTTAGTTACTGTAGCCTTGCAGTATAGTTTGAAGTCAGGTGGCATGTCTCTAGCTTTGTTCTTTTTGCTTAGGATTGCCTTGGCAATGCGGACTCTTTTTTTGCTTCCATATGAACTTTACAGGAATTTTTTCCAATTCTGTGAAGAAACTCATTGGTAGCTTGATGGAGATGGATTGAATCTATAAATTACCTTGGGCAATATGGCCATTTTCATGATATTGATTCTTCCTATCCATGAGCATGGAATGTTCTTTCATTTGTTTGTGTCCTCTTGTATTTCATTGAACAGTGGTTTGTAGTTCTCCTTGAAGAGGTCCTTCACATCCCTCGTAAGTTGGATTCCTAGGTATTTTATTCTCTTTGTAGCAATTGTGAATGGGAGTTCACTCATGATTTGGCTCTCTTTGTCTGTTATTGGCATATAGGAATGCTTGTGATTTTTGCACATTGATTTTGTATCCTGAGACTTTGCTGAAGTTGCTTATCAGCTTAAGGAGATTTGGGGCTGAGATGATGGGGTTTTCTAAATATACAATCATGTCATCTGCACACAGGGACAATTTGACTTCCTCTTTTCCTAATCAAATACCCTTTATTTCTTTCTCTTGTCTGATTGCCCTGGCCAGAACTTCCAACACTATGTTGAATAGGAGTGGTAAGAGAGGGCATCCCTGTCTTGTGCCAGTTTTCAAAGGGGATGCTTCCAGTTTTTGCCCATTCAGTATGATATTGGCTGTGGGTTTGTCATAAATAGCTCTTATTATTTTGAGATACATTCCATCAATACCTAGTTTATTGAGAGTTTTTAGCATGAAGGCTGTTGAATTTTGTTGAAGGCCTTTTCTGCATCTATTGAGATACTCATGTGGTTTTTGTCTTTGGTTCTGTTTATGTGATGGAATACATTTATTGATTTGCATATGTTGAACCAGCCTTGCATCCCAGGGATGAAGCCAGCTTGATCGTGGTGGATAAGCTTTTTGATGTGCTGCTGAATTCGGTTTGCCAGTATTTTATTGAGGAATTTTGCATCGATGTTCATCAGCGATATTGGTCTAAACTTCTCTTTTTGTTGTGTCTCTGCCAGGCTTTGGTGTCAGGATGATGCTGGCCTCATAAAATGAGTTAGGAAGGATCCCCTCTTTTTCTATTGATTGGAATAGTTTCAGAAGGAATGGTACCAACTCCTCTTTGTACCTCTGGTAGAATCTTGCTGTGAATCCGTCTGGTCCTGGACTTTTTGATTGGTAGGCTATTATTGCCTCAATTTCAGAGCCTGTTATTGGTCTCTTCAGGGACTTAACTTCTTCCTGGTTTAATCTTGGGAGGGTGTATGTGTCCAGGAATTTATCCATTTCTTCTAGATTTTCTAGTTTATTTGCATAGAGGTGTTTATAGTATTCTCTGATGGTAATTTGTATTTCTGTGGGATCAGGGGTGATATCCCCTTTATCATTTTTTTATTGCATCTGTTTGATTCTTCTTTTTTCTTCTGTATTAGTCTTGCTAGCAGTCTATCAATTTTGTTGATCTTTTCAAAAAACCAGCTCCTGGGTTCATTGATTTTTTTTTTTTTGAAGGGTTTTTTGTGTCTCTATCTCCTTCAGTTCTGCTCTGATCTTAGTTATTTCTTGCTTTCTGCTAGCTTTTGAATTTGTTTGCTCTTGCTTCTCTAATTATTTTCATTGTGATGTTAGGGTGTCAGTTTTAGATCTTTTCTGCTTTCTCTTGTGGGCATTTAGTGCTATAAATTTCCCTCTACACACTGCTTTAAATGTGTCCCAGAGATTCTAGTATGTTGTATCTTTGTTCTCATTGGTTTCAAAGAACATCTTTATTTCTGCCTTCATTTCATTATTTACCCAGTAGTCATTCAGGAGCAAGTTGTTCAGTTTCCATGTAGTTGTGCAGCTTTGAGTGAGTTTCTTAGTCCTGAGTTCTAATTTGATTGCACTGTGGTCTGAGAGACAGTTTGTTGTGATTTCTGTTCTTTTACATTTGCTGAGGAGTGCTTTACTTCCAACTATGTGGTCAATTTTGGAATAAGTGTGATATGCTGAGAAGAATGTATATTCTTTTGATTTGGGGTGGAGAGTTCTGTAGATGTCTATTAGGTCGGCTTGGTGCAGAGCTGAGTTCAAGTCCTGGATATCCTTGTTAACCTTCTGTCTCATTGATCTAATATTGACAGTGGGGTGTTAAAGTCTCCCATTATTATTGTGTGGAAGTCTTAAGTCTCTTTGTAAGTCTCTAAGGACTTGCTTTATGAATCTGGGTGCTCCTGTATTGGGTGCATATATATTTAGGGTAGTTAGCTCTTCCTGTTGAATTGATCCCTTTACCATTATGTGATGGCCTTCTTTGTCCCTTTTGATCTTTGTTGGTTTAAAGTCTGTTTTATCAGAGACTAGGATTGCAACCCCTGCTTTTTTTCTTTTGCTTTCCATTTGCTTGGTAGATTTTCCTCCATCCCTTTATTTTGAGCTTTTGGGTTCCTCTTCTCAAGGAGTATCTTTGTGATATTCTCTGTATTTCCTGATTTGAATGTTGGCCTGCCTTCCTAGGTTGGGGAAGTTCTCCTGGATAATATCCTGCACAGTGTTTTTCAGCTTGGTTACATTCTCCCCGTAACTTTCAGGTATACCAATGAAACGTAGATTTGGTCTTTTCACATAGTCCCATATTTCTTGGAGGCTTTGCTCGTTTCTTTTTACTCTTTTTTGTCTAAACTTCTTTTCTCACTTCATTTCATTCATTTGATCTTCAATCACTGATACCCTTTCTTCCACTTGATCAAATCAGCTACTGAAGCTTGTGCATGAGTCATGTAGTTCTCATGCCATGATTTGCAGCTCCATCAGGTCATTTAAGGTCTTTTCTATACTGGTTATTCTAGTTAGCCATTCGTCTAATCTTTTTTCAGGGATTTTAGCTTCCTTGCGATGGGTTCGAACATCCTCCTTTAGCTTGGAGAAGTTTGTTATTACCAACTTTGTGAAGCCTACTTCTGTCAACTTATCAAAGTCATTCTCCATCCAGCTTTTTCCGTTGCTGGCAAGGAGTTGCGATCCTTTAAAGGAGAAGAAGTGCTCTGGTTTTTAGGATTTTCAGCTTTTCTGCTCTGGTTTCTCACCATCTTTGTGGTTTATCTACCTTTGGTCTTTGATGATGGTGACCTACAGATGGGGTTTTGGTGTGGATGTCCTTTTTGTTGATGTTGATGCTATTCCTTTCTGTTTTGTAGTTTTCCTTCTGAGAGTCAGGTCCCTCAGCTCCAGGTCTGTTGGAGTTTGCTGGAGTTCCACTCCAGACCCTGTTTGCCTGGGTATCACCAGCAGAGGCCGCAGAACAGCAAATATTGCAGAACAGCAAATATTGCTGCCTGATCCTTCCTCTGAAAGCTTCATCTCAGAGGGGCACCTGGCTGTATGAGGTGTCAGTTGACCCCTACTGGGAGGTGTCTGCCGGTTAGATTACACGGGGGTCAGGGACCCACTTGAGGAGGCAGTCTGTCCGTTTTCAGAGCTCAAACACTGTACTGGGAGAACCACAGCTCTCTTCAGAGCTGTCAGACAGGGATGTTTAAGTCTGTATAAGTTTCTGCTGCCTTTTGTTCAGCTGTGCCCTGCCCCCAGAGATGGAGTCTATAGAGGCAGGCAGGCCTCATTGAGCCATGGTGGGCTCCACCCAGTTTGAGCTTCCTGGCTGCTTTGTTTACCTACTCAAGCCTCAGCAATGGCGGACACCCCTCCCTCAACTAAGCTGCGGCCTTGCAGCTCGATCTGTGACTGCTGCACAGCAGTGAGCAAGGCTCTGTGGGAGTGGGACCCACTGATCTTGGCATGGGATATAATCTCCTGGTGTGCCGTTTGCTAAGACCGTTGGAAAAGTGCCATATTAGGGTGGGAGTGTCCCGATTTTCCAGCTACAGTCTATCATGGCTTCCTTTGGCTAGGAAAGGGAATTCCCCAACCCCTTGAGCTTCCTGGGTGAGGTGACACCCTGGCCTGCTTCGGCTCACCCTCTGTGGGCTGCATCCACTGTCTACCCAGTCCCAGTGAGATGAACCAGGCACCTCAGTTGGAAATGCAGAAATCACCTATCTTCTGTGTTGATCACGCTGGGAGCTGCAGACTGGAGCTGTTCCTATTCGGCCATCTTGGAACCCTACCGCATGTTTGAGTTGAGGCTTTTTTTGAGGAAACATTAGGCATTTGATGTGGGGGTGACCACCTGGTTCACATAGGGTTCTCCTCTGCACTTGGCTCAAATGAGATCTCAGCTGACCCTGAAGTCAGGGAAAGGCTGAACCCATCTCCTGTATTACTCCCTGGTTTCCTTCCAGAGAAAAACTCCTATTCTCCGTTGTCATCTTTGAAGTCCTGGTGGGGAAGGCAGCAGGTCTTCTGGAGCTCCTCTTTAAACAGACTTAGGCAGAGGAGAGGCCTCCACCCAGCCTCGGCATGCACAAACCAATTAGTACTCTGGTGCCCTGCCAAGGTGGTTTTTTTGGCCCAAACGTGACTGCACATGATCCCATTCTTTCTGGCAGTGAAGCCCAGCAGGATTGACTTGGGCAGGAGCCTAGTTGGTGGTGTGTTTGAACATGGAGAGCACCCTTGAAAAAGAATGTTTTCCAGGAAAGGTGTAGCAGTAAAAAGGACATTTCCCAGCGAGATAGGCTCTAGGTCAGTCACAGGAGGTCCTTGTTGGAATCTTTCAATGAGCAAGCGTGCATGGAGCATCTGCTTCTGCTTGTGATGAGAGTGAGAGCGGGAAGGTGGTGGGTGAGGGAAGACCAGCCCTGGAGAAACTGGTAGGAGGGGAGCTCAGGCGGAACAAAGCCAGTGCTGCAACTCAGAGGCCAGCCAGGTGTTCCAAGCACAGAGAAAGGGCTGGCAAGACCCTGGGTGGCGGGGGGATGGCGTGGACATGCAGGTGATATTTGAGCTGTACCTGGAGGATGACTAATTTTCAGAGTGACAGAGAGGGTTTCAGGTTGAGGGAAGAGAAAGAGCAAAGGTGTGAAGTTGAGTGGTGTGTTTGGGAATGGTGAATTTTTTAGAAACCTGGGACTTCTGAGGGGTGAGGCCGGAGATGGGGGAAGGAGGTGCTTAGGGGGACTTCAGCATGCTAAGGGTTTGAGAGTGGTTCTTGGCACGTTATCTTAAACTTTTAAAACATTTCATTGTAGACTGGGCTGTAAATCTGTTAGCTTCACATAAAGAGAACACCTGAGATAGTGGTGGTAAACCGGGTGCATCTAGTACCTTGCTTAAGAGCAGGTGCTTCTCAGTTGATGTCCTGCCTCAGCTTGGACAGTGAGCATCTGAGGAAGGAATGAATTCTCTTGTTTTTGCCAACCCCCTGGTCACTCTGCTTTTACTGGGCTTGACAGTATGTACATATGATGTCTTTTTCTCCATTACTGCTGCTTTGGAATTTTCAGGGACGTCAGAGCTGGTGTTTATAAACTCTGTGCCTCTTGTCTCATAGGGAAGAGTGCTGACAGGTTTTCTTTTTTCCAGTTCTCTTGCCAGATTTCTATGGTCAACTTGTTTGGGGGAACTTATGGGCACCCCTGAGTGAGGGAGACAACCATTCTCTGTTGCAAGCAAGTGGCGTGTGGAGTGAGGAGAGTTGAGACCAGGGATGTGCTCATAGGGAATCCATGCTTTGACAGGCCAGGTATTCAAGATATGTTATTCTTGGAAAATTTTGAGGGCTTTGAAAGTAAATCAGATTTCTTCAGAGAAACTTAAATCATTATCTTACTGTGTTAAAGCACTCTTACTAATAACATGCGTGCTTTAGTACGCTCTTTTGAAGCTTTTCTAAGTTTATTGACTTGTGCCCATTTTAGAATGCTGGGTCCCTTTGTTATGGTGTCTAGCGCAGTACTTTTCCATTTCATATATTAAATGAAAACATTTAATATATGTTGACTGAATGGCTTACTATCTTTATTTACAGTTTAAGTACAGTTGTCAGATGTAAAACTGATAAAATTTTCACATTTTTAATAAAGTCAGACTGGCTGTCTAATCTGTATCATTTTCTTTCTCCTACCCCTCACTCCCCATGAAAAGCTTCGTAAAGTTTAATGACAAGGCTCCTTATAGCTCCTAGAAGACAGACAAATAAGGGAACGTTTACAGGCTGCCTTACCTCAAATGCTCTTCATACATTGGCTTTTTAGGGTCATGTCAATTAAAGCTGGCATAGGCTCTGCTTCATGCCCGTTCTACAGACTATCTTGTTAATTTATTCTGAGTTGTCATCCCTCTTCTTCCCCTGGGTTTCAAGGAGGATTTTCTAGTTGTGTGTGGCTTTGGGAACTTGAGGAAACTTGCTAACCATGTGCTGAGATCTCCCTGTACTGTAGTCTTATGTGTAAGTTGTGAAACAGAAATGCCTATTTTAATGCCAGGAATGATGGCTCTCGCCAGTAATCCCAGCACTTTGGGAGGTTGAGGTGGAAGGATCACTTGAGTCCAGCCTGGGCAACACAGCAAGACCTCATCTCTACCAAACCAAACAGAACAAAACAAAAATGGCTGGGTTATGGTGGCATGCACCTGTAGTCCCAGCTACTCAGGAGGCTGAGGTAGGAGGATCGCTTGAGCCCAGGAGATTGAGGCTACGGTGAGCTCTGATGGCGCCACTGTACTCCAGCCTGGGAGACAGCATGAAACCCTGTCTTAAAACTATTTCAAGAGGTTTGGTGAGGCTGGAGGCCCCTAATGTATACGATCTTTGTTCTAGTCATCTTTTTATTTGCATTCTGTCTCCAATGTGTAGAATGTAGTAGGATTCAGATATTCCCTCCTTTAAGAAAGAGAATTGGCTGAGAATGGCGTCTCCAATCCCATCTTAAGTGAGCACAGCTTGGAAGACTGTGGCCATTTATGCCCAGCCTTGCACAGTGGAGGCAGCGAGCAGGAGTCCCCAAGACATCCAGGACCAAATGACTGACTCGGGGCGTTAAAGACACTGACCCGCCTCCCTTCTCTGTGGGTGTTGGAAATACTGCTCCAAGGGAATGGGAGTCAAGGTTAAAGGAGCTTCCAAATTGCTGTGAGTTCTTGAAATGTCTGAGATGTGCCTGTTGTACTCTGCCATCTGTTTTGTGTGACTTGCCAGCAGGATTTCATTTTCTGCAGTCACTTCTTCTGCCACACGCTACTATCCATGAGGAATGCAGTGGCCACATTGCTCCCCAGAACTTTGGGGGATCCTGCCAAAAGGCAGAGCTTCTCCACAGGGGCAGGGCAGAAGAGTACATATCGCAATTCCTGTGAAGCTTTAAAAATTAGGATACTGGGACTCACTTGAGGTGTGCTGAACTAGAATTTGGGGGAGGAGGAGTCCCTGCTATGTTGTTGTTGTCTTTTTAAAGCTCCACAAGAGGTGATAGTGTATATCATGAAGTAAGATAGCCACATATGGGCCAGGCACGGTGGCTCACACCTGTAATCCTAGCACTTTGAGAGGCTGAGGCGGGCAGATTGCCTGAGCTCAGGAGTTTAAGACCAGCCTGGGCAACATGGTGAAACCCTGTCTGTACTAAAAATACAAAAAAATTAGGCATAGTGGCACATGCCTGTAGTCCCAGCTACTCGGGAGGCTGAGGCACGAGAATTGCCTGAACTCGGGAGGCGGAGGTTGTAGTGTGCCGAGATTGTACCACTGCACTCCAACCTGGGCAACAGAGTGAGAGTCTGTCTCATAAATAAATAAAATTAGGATAGCCACATATGATAAAGAGTTTAAAGGATACATAAAATTAGTTACCAGAAGATCTGAAGAAATTGCTTGCTTAAATTCAGTGATGCATACAAAGAGTGAGTAGTATTTTTAGAGGAACATATTTCAGAAGCCTCAGATCTTCTAATTTTTTTGCTGTATATTAATGACAATTCTATCATAGTCATTAATATTTGAGATATTTAACTTTTGAAAAATATTTGTGTGGGGAGTAAACTTAAAAACCTCTTTCTTAGCCGAGCAGATGTTTAGGGGAACTTTTTTGAATTCCACTGACCTGTTTAACCAGTTGACACTGCCAACCCAAACATTCTGTTGTGCCATAATTCATATTGTAAAATCATTTTATATTTTTCACTTAAAATTGCATGCAATAGCGTTTTCTATTCTAACATGACAAAGAACAAGAAAAATGACATGGAAGAGGAATTTACTAAATTCAACAAGAGTTTAGGCTTACTGAGAAATCCAGGTGGAAATCTGCTTAAATGGAATTTTACAAGAGATTTGCATATTGAAACCAAGCCTTTCTTCCTGTGGTAACACGTTTCTCAAAGTAACATTGAAATAGCAATTTAAGTGTATTGGCCATAGAGATTTATCAGAAAGGAAATTTATTTAGAAAGTTGTTTCCCCCCACCTTTAGTTTTTGTTTGGCAGAGAATTCACTAATTTTTCTCCTTACCTGGGACCAACTTTAGAAAGTACATAGGTACTTAATAGCAAAGATCATGTTAAATGGTTTTGTGGTTTTAGACTGCATCTTTCTTTTGCAAATTCCTTTTCTGTGAAAGAAAACCTTGCAACCTATTGCTATTTGACATTTTATTAATTTGGTGGGTTTGAGGGAGAATGGTGAGTTTCAGTTTTGAAGTTAAAGAATTTTACAATTTAGGAGGGACTGACCCTACAGATGGCCTATCTCCTGGTTTCCTTGGCCTCAATGGAAACTGCCCTTGTTGATGTTCCAGATGGCCTCTGATCATTGAACCCTGTTGTCACTTGTTAGTCCTTGACATGACTTTTCCCGTAGTATTGGATTCTACTGATCACTCCTCATCAAAGCTTTCTCTTCTGGGTTCCTATGCACCATTCTTTTCTCTTTTTCTTGAGATAGGGTCTGGCTTTGTCACCCAGGCTGGAGTGCAGCGGCACAATCTCGGCTCACTGCAACCTCTGCCTCCTTGGGCTCAAGCGACGCTCCCACCTCAGCTGGTCAAATAGCTAGGAGTACAGGCATTAGCCACCAGACCTGGCTAATTTTTTTTTGTATTTTTTATGGAGACAGGTTTTCACCATGTTACTCAGGCTGGTCTCAAAACTCCTGAGTTCCAGCGATCCACCTGCCTCGGCCTCCCCAAAATGCTGAGATTACAGGCATGAGCCATGGTGCCTGGCCCCTTTGCACCATACTCGACTGCTTTTTTTTTTTGCTTCTTTAATTTCCTCTTAGGTCCTGCTGTATCTGTCCTTATGTTCCTGGTTCATCCTTGGTGGTTTTCTTTTAGTCTGCTCAGCCTTTCTGGGGGAGACCTCAATAATTCTGTGGCTTCAGCCACCACCCACACTTCAATGGACCCCCCAGGTCTCTCTGAATTCATCCTCCTCTTAGACAATCTTTTGGACATTTCTGCTTGGATGACTCATAGGTACTTTTAACTCAGGATATCCAAACTGAACTCATTTCCCCCCCAGTTATTGCCTGCTTCCTGCTCCCCACTCCAAACCACTCACCCCATGCTTGTCTGCTTTTCCCATTTTGGTCATTGGCACTACTTTCTACCCTGTCACTCAAGCCAGAAAATGTGTGACTCATCCTTCAGCCCTCCCTCAGCCCCATTTTAAAATTGCTGATTACATTTTATCTTAATTTCCTAAATAAAGAAGGAAAAGGCAAACTTAAGTCATTCCACTGTGAAAGGAAAATATCTTGGGCCCCCAAATCGCTAAAGCTAAAAGAAAATTCAAGCTGGGAACTACTTAGGGCAAACCTGCCTCTCATTCTATTCAAAGTAATCCTTCTGCTCACTGAGATAAATGCACATCTGATTGCCTCCTTCGGAAAAGCTAATCAGAAACTCAAAAGAATGCAACCATTGGTCTCCCACCTACCTGTGACCTGGCAGCCCCCTCCCCATTTCCAGTCGTCCTGCCTTTCCAGACCGAACCAATGTTCATTTTACATATACTGATTGATGTCTCCTGTCTCCCTGAAATGTATAAAACCAAGCTGTGCTCTGACCACTTTGGGCACATGTCATCAGGATCTCCTGAGGCTGTTTGAGGGGCATGCATCCTCAACCTTGGCAGAATAAACTATCTGAATTAACTGAGACCTGGTCTCCAATTTTGGGACTTCACTCCACTAACATTTAATTGCAAATGTTTAAAACTTATCACTGGGCCTATATAAACAGGTGTAATAATACAACACATTAGTGACCATTTCTATAATACACATTTCATGCTAGATATAGTCCTACAAACTTGTCATGTTTTATTTCTGATTTTTCACAGCTATTCTGAAGTATGTCATCTCTGTTACAAGTGAGGAATCTAGGGTCAGAGAGCTTACATCCAGGCCCAGGAGCACAGGGCCAGGAAAGCATGGTATAGTTGGGATTTAGACCACACGGGCTGGTGTTGGTTGACCTGACCCCAACACCTTTGCCTTTGGTATCATGCCACCTTGTTTTGAGTTGTTTCCATAACGCCACAGCACTGTTGTAGATATCTAGCAAGCAGATTGACTTTGGGTAGCAGTAACTGGTCTTGTTCATATCTGAATCTGTTAATGTATATCTTTTCTTATAATCAGTGGTAAAGACATGACTCTTGATGGTCCATGTCATGTGTGGCTTCATCTAGATACCAGCCCTGGCTCTTCCATGAACTGTCTATTAGCTGGGTTGCCTGAGACAAGGACAGTAGGATCATACTGCTTGCCCTCTCAGAGTTTTTATGAGAAGGAAATGGATTGCTGTACAGGAAAGTGCTTTCACATTCAGGGCATTTTTGAAAAGTTGTGTTCAGTTGTGGGACTTGATCATTTGCTGGCTTACACAAGCCCTCTTTTTTAATAAACGATAATGTGAACATAGAAATTCTCCTGGATTTCTGATGTTGATGCTGATCGTTCTTGCACAGGCAGAAAAGGCAAGAAACAACCTTGTTTTTATAGCACATATAGACCTAAATTTTATTAGTCCTTAGTAAAACTAGTTTAGAACAGGTAAGGATATGATCTACAAAAATCATACAGAACCTTTTTGGGTATAGGCGGGTGAAGGAAAGCAGAGTCTACTGAAGTTGTTTTTTGTAGAGATGAGCTCTTGCTATGTTGCCCAGGCTGGTCTTGAGCTCTTGGCCTCAAGTCATTCTCCCACCTTGGCCTCCCAAAGTGCCGGGATTACAGGCATGAGCCACCACAATTGGCCCTCTTTATTCTGTTAAATTGCTCTTGGGAGCATGGATGGACTTTTGTGCTGTACCACAGTGAACTGTAAATTGAGACCTGGCTATTCTGTATTTTGTTTCCTCATAGGTCCCTCCTTTGACCCTGTTCTGAAAGGGAAATACTCCTTTTTCTTCATAGGTCTCCCTCTTCCATCATATTTGGTTTTTAAAGTGTGTCTAAGGGGAGGGCCCTTTTGATACATATATAAACCCAATCTACTGTGGAATTTAGAAATTGTGTAACTTTCAAAGTCTTGGGTGTTTTTCTTTGTTTTGTTTTGTTTTGTTTTTAACAAAATTGCCCTGTAAATTTGGGGGCAGTGCTGTGTATTTTGCAGAGTTGTTTTGACTGAACTTGACAGACTATGGCGCACAGTAGGTCCTTGGCAGGTGGTAGCCCTTCCCATCCAAACTTACTTATCAGAGGCCTAAATGTTCAGATTTTAAAAGGGTTACACTGGTTTATGTTAAGATTCAAGAAGAATTTATGTAAGTGTTGAGAAAGGGAGGGAGGAGAGTGTATAATAGCAGTGGTTCCTGGGAGTGTGGACCATCAGGGACTGCTTCATCAGCAGCAGGAGAGCTGTACCCCAGACCTAAAGAACCGAATTCCAGGGTGGGGTCCAGCAGCCTGCCTCTTAACAAGTCCCCCGCGTAACTCTGTTACACTTAACTGGCCTAACGTTACAGATTTCAGCCTGAAGTCCACTGGAGGGATAGTGAGGACCTCCCCAGAATGGTGGAAGCAAATGGAGACGAGCTGGGACTAGTGAGACAGAGCTCTCTTTGGCTGTCTACCAGACAAGGAAGGGAGGCCATGAGAAGGAGGAGGGGCTTTAAGTTTGGTGAACTAAAAAGGATGGTGCTTTATCAGCAGGAACCTGGACCCAGACTAGTGAGTGGGTTTTGGAAGTAGGGAGAGGAAGATGGGTTTAGTTTTGGACATGTTGAGGTATGTGTAGCCAGGGTTGATGACAGCAAGTTGGAAATAAAGTTGTGTAACTGTAGCACAGATAAAGAATGGAGAAACAGATATATGACTTGCCTACATAGAGGCAGCAGTTGAAGTGAGTATTCTGGCCATTTTTCCAAGGGTGATAGCACAGAGAAATGAGAGCCAAGGATAGAGTGATGTGGGATTGGGTGCTTGGGAGTACAGCATTTGTTTCTCTTTCAGAAGAATAAGTGAAAATGCTTAGGAATACATAGTGACACATTTTTTTGTTTAAGAGCCTCACTCTGTTGCCTAGGCGCAAGTGCAGTGGCATGATGAGCGCTCATTGCAGCCTCGAATACCTGGGCTCAGATGATGGTCCCACCTCAGTCCCCCAAAGTGCTGTGACTACAGGCATATGCCACCACACCCAGCTAATTAAAAAAAAATTTTTTTTTTGTAGAAACAAAGTCTCACTGCTGGTCTCAAATTCCTGGACTCAAGTGATCCTCCTACCTTGGCCTCCCAAAGTGTTGATTACAGGTGTGAGCCACCACACCCAGCCTGTGATACCGTTTTAAATTAAACCAGGTTATCAGAACAGCATTGCAGTTTTGCCATTTACCTTTAGGCCCCATGCTGTGTAACAGAGACTTGTTCTTGGATGTCATTTTATCTGGAAATCCAAGGCTTAGGGTGCCAAGGCATGGTTTTAGTGCCTGTCTTTCCTCCAGAGGAAGAAGTGGAATGAGGTGTTAAGAGCTAAGGTGTGACCTTAGAGCAGGCTACTGAGATTCTCTAGGTCTCAATTTCCTTATCTGTCGGAAGAGGATAATTATAGTTCCCACCTGGTGGTTGTGAGGACTAAACAGGAGGATGTCTGTGAAATAAGTATCTCTACTTCTGCCATTGCTTTTGTGGTTGGTTGCTGGATTTGTGAAGTAAAGGCCGTCCGTTTGTATTAATAAATCTTCCATTTGTATTGATTTACAATATCAATGAGAATTATAAAAAGTGATGTCAATTGGAGATGAATGCAGTTTTATTTTTAGTGAATTATCAGTACATTGAAATATGGGCTTTATTAGGTTTGTGAGAAGGCAAAAGAGTTGGCTTGAGAAGTTTTACAGCATAAAAACAAGAATCAGATATTTTAAAAATTATTTTATATCCAGCTTTGTTGCAGACTCACATATTTTGCTGTACCAGGAAGATGTTTTGCTGAGACCATGAAAACTTAGTACATCTGTGCAACATCTTCATTATATCTAGAACAATTTTACATTCACTGTCTCTAATTCAAAGCCATTCAAGAAACATGTGTCTTGTTTTCCACTGGGTTCTAATTGGGCTGTTTTTCCTTAGTGGGAGACATTTGGAGCACACACTTACATTTAGGAAATAACTTGGTAACCGGGCTACATGTGCAAGAGTGTATAAAGAACGGTCTCAGTGTGGAAAAAGCAGCTTCTGCAACTCCCTTTTCCTCCCCAAGAAAAGTAAGCTGTGTGTATGTGTGTGTGCATGTGTTTTCTGTGCTGCTTCACAATAGTGAGTTTTGTTCTTTAGGTCTGAGAGATGTTTCATACTGTCTGTGTTAATAGAAGTGGTGACAGAATCAGTGATCAGAGGTTTCATTGCAGAGTTACTAAGAGCTTTAATTGAACCTTTCACTGGGTTTCAGAGGAAAAACATCTGATGTTCATACATGGCACGTAACATACCTTCAAGTATAAGGCTTGAAAACTTCATAGGTTTGATTAGTTTTATGGGACCCCTACAAGTAACATGTCATCTCCACCCATAGGAATTAACTCTAATTCCAAATTTAGTTGAAGTGGTGTTCTCTCTCTCTCTCTCTCTCTCTCTCTCTCTCTCTCTCTCTCTCTCTCTCTCTCTCTCTCTGTCTCTCTGTGTGTGTGTGTGTGTGTGTGTGTGTGTGTGTGTGTGTGTATTTGCTTGCTATTGGGTTGGGTTAGAATGCTTTCAGTTTAGTTCAGAACTACCACCCCAGCTCTTCCAGAACTGCACGAGGCTTGCACCATTCTGGGAAGTTTGGCTGCTGCCACAGCTGAAATACTGAGCCAGACTTAGGTTATTTTATTAGTCTAGAAAGAGTATTGCACTCTTGCAGCTGTTCCTAACCATGAAAACAAAAACCATCTCGGTTACCCAGGATCCATGAGAAATTGGCAATGGCCCAGTTTACGTCCGTGTATTTTGGACTCTGAATTATATTTATCTTCCTACGGGCATCCCCTGATTTAGGGCATGCATCTGGGGAATGACCTGTGACTGTGTGAGGCAGTGGGGGCGGGAGAGGCCAAGCCTTGGGTACCACATTCACTAGGAAGCCTGATCCAGTTAACCAAAATACTGCCGTTTCCAGAGTACAAGTACTTTCAGAAGGAGTGAGGAGAGCACCAAGAAAACAGTACAACCAACAGCATGTATGACAAACACCTGTCTCAAATATGAAGTGTGGCGTTTTGTTTTTGTACATGGTCTCACAGTAAATTTCTGGAGTCTTTTTCCTGTCATGCCAGGCCTGGTTTTTGTAGATAGTAATTTGGTGGCGATGGACTTTCTTGATAAATAGGGCTTTTACATACTATCTGAAAATGAATCATGGGACTTGCCTTTAATTGCTAGCAGTGGCGTGTATGTGACATACTCCCTCCTGCTAATGTGTGCCAGTCAGTAGGTTACTGTTTAATTTTCTGAATTTTAATGGGATGATGCAGTAAGAAGGCGCTCCCCAGAAGTGGGCCCCTCAATCTTGAACTTCCCAGCTTCCAGAACTGTGAGCCAAACAGAAGTTTATAAACACATTTCTATTGTTTATAAATTACCCTCTCCATGATATTCTGTGACAACAGTACAAAATGGACTCAGACAAGGGATCTGTAAACTTGGATGGGTGGAGAAAAACTTAACTGTATTTTCACTAACCTCTAGCCAAAATATAGCCATTGCTCCAGTCATGGAAGTGGGCAACCAACCACGTAAGATCAACAGGACATGTAACTTTGTCACATGGAAATTAACTGATTTTTGTATCACATTGTGGAAATAATTTACAATACATTTATGCCCATCACTGCTTTAAAAACTGCAGTAGTTATAAAACCTGCTGCTGTGTCGTCTTTATGCGTTAAGCACGCTTTGGTATATCAGGTTTGCTTTTTAAACATTTTGCTATCTGTGTTTCAATATAATTAGTTTTCTTTGTAATAAGACTTTCTACTTAAAAATCATTCAAAAACACTCTGAAGGTACAGATTGCTAAAGCCATCCATGGCATTTAAAAGGTTACAGATTCGTGCCTTGGATATGGCACCCTTGCGTCTTTCTTATCCTTGTTTGAGACTAGATTTGTTAACTTTTTTTTTTTTTTTTTTAAGTCTTAACATACTTGGCTTTTGTTTTCTAGCATGACTTGTCTGTGACTTTTATCATCTGGAGCTCTGGTATTCCCCTTTTGGGGCTGTTGGAGTTAATTAAAAAATTAAGCCTTCAAGTCCAACAGAGCTTAAAGGGAAAAAAAAAAAAAAAGAGAGAGAAAAAAATAAAGCCATTGTCCATGCCGATATGCCCTTTCTCACAGGCTTCTGTGAGACTGCTTACTGCAACGAAATGTTTATGGCCAAGAATGGTTTCCTTTACAAATTCCAGAGAACAGTGATGCATATGCTGATATCATTGCTTTAGCTATGGGAAGAGATGATGCTGTGTGGCTTGTATGAATTTGATTCAGCTCTCCACTGCAGTATCACTGCAGGCATATCTTGGTTAATTTTGAACTTGATATCCAAGGTTAAAACCTCACTAAATTTATTAGACTGTGTAAAATTGCCCAGAGAAAGACATTGAGATCATTAGGCCATTTCTCACTGCATCCTGTCACCGTGTAATAAGCTTTATGCAATTTATTCACAAGAAATGAGGCAGTTTTCTGAGTTTTTCTTGAATACCATGGTTGCTAAGTTCTGGGTAAGTGTTAGGAATAGGAGCAGCCTTACTTGTATGACACAAAGGTGTCTGTCTCCCCAAATCCTCCACATTGGCATTCTAGCCAACTCCCAGGGTTCTCCCCCTGGGGGCTAATGAACTCAAGAGCTTGCCCATTTTGGCGTGTGTTCTGTTGTGTGGTACCTCCAGGTCACACGTGGATGACACTGTAGTTTGAAATAACTGATTACTCGGGGACTGTACTGTAGATGTCTCTCAATGGAGGCAGTTTTTTTTTTTTTTTTCCAGGACAGATTTGCAGCATGGAATGCTGCTCTAGGAGTGAAGTGTGTGTGAGCGTGTGTATGTTTGGCCAAAGCCAATTTATTTTTTCCACCTGTTGAGCAGCTTTGCCTTTGTTTGACTCTCACCACTCCCTGGGGGCTGGTCTCTCTTCTTTTCAACTGAAAGGGGAGGCCTACTAGACTGACCGCATGGTCAGGCTGGGGGTCCAGACTGCCTGGATGCACGCTGAGCTGTGTGACCCTGGGCAGGTCACTAGCTTGTCTGTGCCTCTGTGGAATGGAGATTAACAGTACCTTCCTCAGATGGTGGTTGTGAGGATTTAATGAGTACATGCATGCTAAGTGCTTAGAACAGGGCCAGGCATATGGTTAGTGGTAAATAAGGGTTGCTGGCTGTACATTAGAATCACCTGGTGGAGTTTTAAAACCCTGCATGGGTATTGAGAACTCCAATCCTAATAAAATTAGGGCCTGGGGAGGTTATAACCTTGTTCAGCAAGTCATTGCACGTCACTAATGAGTGGAGGAGTTTTTTTTGATGTCTTATGTTCTGGGCATTAAGTGAAAGATCCATCTGTCAGCTACATGAGCAAGACATCGTTCTGTGATGAATAGCTGCCTTTCACAGGCATCTTTGAGGCTGTCTGACCCTTCACTTTGAGGCCAGATCCAGTGCGATTTAAAAATTTTAATTTCCTTAGGTTTATAATACCAGATTTCATTCAGCTGGCACTGATTGATTGAGTACCTTTTAACACTTTTTGAAAATGTCTTCAAGGTCTCTTCTCTTTCTGTAGTAAAAGCTTATCACCCATATAGTGACCTCCTCTGAGGGGTTCCTTTTTCATCTGTGATGATGGTTTATTATGTACTGTGAGATTACAGTGGTCTCAGGAACAAGAAAGTTTCCCCCTTAAAAATTATAATGCCTACAGGTGGAAGAGACCTGAAATGATCCAGTCCAACAGGAAAGGGAACAGTATTCTTGGTGAAATAACAACTTGTCCAGAATCACTTTGTATACATAATGCCTCTACCTGTATTCTGAGAGTTGTAATTGCACATCAGGAAGGTGGGCAGTGTAAGTTGGGGATTGTAGCTCTGTTGTATTGACACAAGTAGGAAACAACAGGAAGGAGAAAGGAAAAGAGAAGAGAATGTAATTCTGAGTGTGGTAGTTGTGGAGCTAACTGCCATAAGGAATGGTACTTGGGTTTCCAGTTACACAAGAAAATACCCTGTGGCCCTAGCCACGCCTTCCACAGAGTTATGTGAGAGGAGGAGACCACACTCAGACCATGGTTCATACTCAAACCCCAGGTGGTTCTCCAGGAGCATTTTAGCTGCGTGGCTCCTGGGGCCCTGAGGTGATGCTGGTGTCCATAACTGCTACACTTTCATCCTCATGCAAAGCCTCCCTTTCTTTGAGGCATGTATTCTGTGCTGTCCTCATCACCTCCCTATTCCCCCTACCCCCAAGTTCATTGAGGACTTTGGAGGGAGCTGTTCAGTGCCTGAGATTTCAAGTCAGGCCTGATTCGCATCACAGATTTGCCTTTACTAATCCTGCGGGCTTTATCATTGTCTGGAATTGTTCCACATCCAAAATTTAAAAATTGATTAAAAAGAACCAGACTCTTTTCAACTTCCCCATTCATTTATTCTGGCTGTGTTTGTTCTTTGATCTCTTTGAGACACCATACTTTTTCTCTCTGGCTATCCTGCGTCTCAGGGCTTCGTCCCCTTCCTGACCAGTCTTGATTCCACAGCACACCACTCTAAGCACTCCTGTACTGGCCCCTGCACTGTGAACTCCTGATCATTGATCAGATCCTGCATTCGCTGGACCATTCCTGGATAGTTCTTGGGGCTGAGCATCAGAGGAGGGAATTGCACAGCACAGCTTATTTATTTAATTATTTTAACCCAAGTGCTATTTATTTAAAAGAGCAAAAAAGAATGGAGGCCTCCTAGGGACAGGATGAAACAAAACAAGCAGTGCAAGTCTGCCTCTAGCTCAGCATAAAAGCTTGTTGCCCCACTGGGCCATCTTGTTGATGGGCATCTTGGAGAAGCAGTCAGACTGCATTGTAGGCAGCAGTTTTCTCCAAAGCCTCAAAAGGGCACATGAAAGCCTTCAGATGTGGGAACTCATCCAGGCACTTGGGCTCAAACATGCGGTTCTGATCCAGGACGTCATAGATGGGAAAATCCACAAAGGTGAGCTTTCCCTTGCAAACCGTGAGAATTTCTCCCAGGAACATGGAGAATTGTTTCAGTTGTTCAGGTAGCTGTTCCAAGTACTGAGGTTTCAGGGTTTTTTCTGTGTGTGTTTTTTGTTTTTGAGACAGAGTCTCGTTCTGTCACCCAGGCTGGAGTGCAGTGGTATGATCTCAGCTCACTGCAACCTCTGCTTCCCGGGTTCAAGCAATTCTCCTGCCTCAGCCTCCCAAGTAGCTGAGACTACAGGCATGTACCACCATGCCCAGCTAACTTTTTGTATTTTTAGTAGAGACGGGGTTTCGCCGTGTTAGTCAGGATGGTCTTGATCCTGACCTTGTGATCCGCGAGAAAAAGAAGCCTCCCAAAGTTCTGGGATTACAGGTGTGAGCCCGGCCAGGTTTCAGTTTCTCATGGTCACAGTTGTAACAGTGCTGTATCAGTTGTGTGTGGAAATTGGTTGCTTCGTTCTCTAAAATGTCCACTTGAATCTTTTCAGTCTCACCACACATGTGCTTGCCAGCAGTGTAGCACAAGATGGCATTGCTCTGGGTGACCTTGTTCTTCCCATCCATTAAGTTAGGCAGATTAGGAAAGTCCAGGTCTAGCTTGAATATCACATCCAGCCATTGGCTTCAGTCATAGTCAGGAGTTTCCTGGCACGTGTAGCATTTCTCCTCATAGGACGTATCTGTGAACTACAGGAGCAGGCAGATGGTGTGTGCCAGCCCGCAAATATTCCACTAACCCAGAACCATAGATGAGTTGCACGATGTGATTTTGATGATGTTATTTGTGAGCCTTTGAGGATAGATAGGAGCAGTTTCATAATCGGGTGTTGTGGCCTGGTCTGCAGCCTAGTTTGGATGATCAGAGCTGTTCAGCTGTCCGTTTTATTGTTTTTGGTTTTTGTGAGACTCTCCCGCTGTTGCCCAGGCTGGTTTCAAAGGCCTGGGCTCAAACGATCCTCCCAAAGTGCTGGGATTACAGGTGTGAGCCCCTGTGCCCAGCCAGCTGTCCTTTTAATCTCTTACTTGCCTTCCTCTCATCTACAGAGCTATCCTACACCTTCACTGCACCTCTTACCTTGTTTTTACCTTGTAGAGAAAATGGAGGCATGAATGTTTTTAGCTTCCTGCTCATGTTTGTCCACATGTTGTCTTCCTCTTCTATCAGATTGCACTTGCCTTTGGGTCCCTTGTTGTTTGGCACAGGGTAGCTATGTATGAATGCTTGTAGAATGAAACGCTGCAATTGCTAACCCAACACTCATTCCTTAATTGGAAAATTAGGTTGTAACTCAATTTCTGCCACTTGCTGGTCCAGGAGAGCCAGGGCAAGTTTCTCCATTGCTCACAGCCTGTAGAAGGATATTAATTTTACTGAAAGTTATTAAAGGATAACAGTCTGTTTTTAGGTGCAATCATTCCCTTTGAGAATTATAGATTAAAATTATGTTTCTCCACAACCATTCATTGACGTTGAAATTGGAAAACAAATACTTTGCTGGGGTGGGGAGCAAGGCACAGTCTGACCATTCAGAGGCCCATAGCCTAGTGAAGGAAGCAGGTATATAAACAATTAAAATAAGATGAAGAAGGCTTCTAAGATGAGTTGATTCTGTGGTGTGTTTTAAAGTGGGCTTATGGAATTCTTTTGCTTTCTCTAATAGATCTAAACATCTATGTAAATACCTGGATGATATACAGTACTAGTGACAATATTGGAGTTTTGTCTTCTAGTTAGCAGTGTTTTGCTGCTGTGGTAGGGAGGTAAGTCTCAGCTAGGGAGCACACAGGTGACAGGGAACTGAAGACAGCCTGTAAGTGAGCAGGAGCTCACTGCATGACTGAGCTCTGCCTTGCACAGTAGCCATTGGCCTGGGAAACATCATGATTATTGCTGGAAATGCTGCCCTTTCTGAGCTCTTCCTTTTTTGAAGGTGGATGTATTGATTTCAGATTTTTGGCTACTGTCTTTGCACTTATCCCTTCTGTGTGCCTATTTGAAATACCCAAATAAAACCTATCTACAGCCAGTGCTTCTGAAAGCCTGATATTTGAGCAGATCTTACTATGTTAAATGTGCATTTTTTCATGTATACACTAAATTATTTTGACCATAAAGTTGGGAATTAGTACTTGGTACCAGAATTCTTAAATTATTAGTCCAAACTCCTTGTTGGAAGAGAATTGCTGTTGATTTTGATTTCCCTTCTATAACAACCCTGCCACTCATTTAAAGACTTTTTTTTTTTTTAAAAAGTGTTTGTTGTGTGTAAGGTACATTGCTAGATGCCATGTGGGATTTGTGGAGTTCAACATTTTTCACCATAATTTTGATCTATCATCATATTAGAACAAGGCAGGGTGTAGAATTAGAGAAAAGATATCTTTTGACCATTGTAGCCTGAGAAGGCTTTATGGAGGAGATGGCGTTAGAATTTGGATTGAACAATTCCCTTTACAGGTATATAAAGATGGCTCTCGTACTTAGAAGGAAGCAACTGCTTTTATCTTTTCCTCCAAAAGTGAAATTTTCTTTCTACCAAGTACTTATCAAAGTACTAATTTTCTGGCAACTTGAAATACTGGCTAAAGTAAGGTGTTTTTGTTGTTTGTTTTGTAGAAACTCTTCCCGAAACAACCTGTATGAATGTACAGAATATTTTAAATATAGGTTGAAGGTGATTTCACCACAATAGTTTCCACTTAATTTTAGTGCATCAGAACTTAAGCATTTGATTTCCAATTTCATGCCCAGAACTCTTCTAAATTCATATTACTTGTGACTATAAATTTACTATGCTTTTTAATAACTCATACTTAAATCTGAAGTCTTTTTGCTTAGGACAAAACTATAAAGAAAATAATAGTAGAATAGAGGTTCAATTTGTAGAATGGGTTGTTGAATAAAGAATGAATGGCTGGATCTATGTGTCTTGGAGAATAAATTATAGTTTAATGTCATATTTTCCAGCTCTGCAAATTAAGAAAAATCAGGCTGGGTGCAGTACCTCATGCCTATAATCCCTGTGCTTTGGGAGGCCAAAGTAAGAGAATCACTTCAGCCCAGAAGTTTAGAGACCAGCCTGGGCAACCTAATGAGACCTCCATCTCTATTAAAAAATAATAAGCTGGGCTTGATGGTACATGCCTGTAGTCCCAGCTTCTCCGGAGGCTGAGCTGGGAAGATAGCCTGAGCCTGAGCGGACAAGACTGCAGTGAATTGTCACTGTCATGGTGCCACTGCATTCCAGCCTGGGCAACAGAGTGAGACTCTCTCTTTAAAAGAAGAAATATGTAAAAAAAAGAAGAACCAAAGGCCAATTCTTTACTTATCAGTATTACTTATCGGTTGTTCTAACCATCCCCCAACCCTGACACACTTTTCTGGATGAAGCATCTGGATCCTGGAGAAGTTCCATTAGTTGTTCCCAGTGATATTGGCAAGGTCTCTGTCAATTCCTAGGATTTCTCTATTACAGTGGGAAAGTGTGAGAGAAATCCTGGAATGTCAAAAACTTATCAAGGGCTGGTTTTTCCCAGCCTCCTAGGATCTCCTAGGAATGATGAGACATGGCTCTTGCTTTCAGGAAATTTCTGTGTACAGGGTTTTCCATGAGTTTCTAGCTAACAGCTAGTGCCCTGTCTAGCAGACCTCTGTGTGTGTGTGTGTGGTCTCTTATACTTTGTTTTCTCTTATTTGCTTTAGTCTGTATGATCTTGTAGGCTGCTTCAGACTCCCTGCTACCACTGCTACTTTCTTGTGGTAAACTGTATGTTGCTAATATGAAGAACAGTTCTAAAGGTGTCATATAGAAGGCATGACTGTTAGGTGAGTCAGACTAACTAGGTTTTAAGAACTTTTTAAGCTCCTAACACTGAGGATGTTTTTGATGCTTCTTTGAAGCAAAGAAGGAAAATTTCTTAATTATATGTACCTTAGTTTACAGAGTTTCACTTGTAAATGTTGCTACTCTGGCTTTATTATTTTTGATGAAAGCAGCATCTTCAGATAATTTTGCTTTGAGGCCAGGTGGATAGTTTGATGGGAGAAGCTCCTTCCATTAGAGCGTGCACAGAGTGTGTGTGTTTAGGTATTTGGGGTAACTGGACTGAGGTTTTAAGGTTAATTCAGATGTGGATATGAAGAGATACTGCTAAATGCAGCATTTGCCTCCTAATATCTCATTGTCTGATGTCACATGGATTTAACTGAATTTTCTTGCATTCCTTGCAAGTGTGAATATATAGGAATGTTCTTTGTCAATTATAAACTGCTATAAATGTTGGTTAATTGCTTGATTTGGAGGAAATCATTCATCTGTGTTCATTGCAGCCTGTCAACAAATACTGAGAACAGGGTGGGTGCGAAGCCTGTGTTCGGGCTTCTGTTTGTATCTGTTAAAGAATAAACGTAGTCCCTGCCCTCAGCTCCCAGATTCCACTTGAAATTGTGTAAATAGGCAGTATGGCACTCCAGAAGAGAAACATTTTGCTGCTAGTACTCTTCTGTGATCTCAGACAAGGTGGTCATGGCTCTGATATTGCCATTGTGATTACAGGCTGAAATAGATTTTGTCTTGTTTTGGAATCATCTTACTATTTTGTCTAGGGTGCTTTTTGTTACATTTTATATGCCAACACAACATGCTGTGCAGAATTCAAATACATAATGTAGAGAGGTAGCACCTGTCCCCAAAAACTGGGTGTGCTGAAGGAGAAATACCGGAAGTAAAAGTAAGCTTTTGATAGTCAGTCTAACTTCTGAGGGGCTTGAAAGAAGAATCTGTGACATTTAGGAAACTTACATGTTGAATGATAGTAGAAATTTAGGTGACTTCAGACCATTGGCCTTCTCAGAGTAATGTTATCTATTCATCTTTTCTTCTCAATGAACATTACAGGAAATTTACTTCTGTTAGTCAATTTGAGTTGTGGTGACCTTTAGTTGTAGTAACCTAGAGGCTGGTCTTTCCTTTTGTTGGGGCTCAGGACAGGATACCCCCCCAATATGGCACCTTGGCATATAAGAGAAACTGCAGAAGAAAGGAGGTCCCTCGGACCTTCCCTTGCCTTTCTCCCCTGAAGCATAGTCATCAAGGAATTCTCTGACCTATCTCACCTGACAGTGAGTTGTAAGACTCTCATTCCAGAGGGGTCCTGCCCTGTACCCAGAGGACAGGAAGAATCTGGACAAGCAGGCCTTGCTGAGGGCCCCCACCCCAATTATTAGGCCTCATTCCCTTTTTGTTCAATCACGCTTCTATGTGGCTGTTATTCTTCATTGTACTTAAGCCTAAAAATTCAGTTTCCTGTGTCTCTGGATCCTCATTTCCGAAGGCTCCTGTGTGATGCAAAACTTTGGTTGAGTAAATTTGTTATGCCTTTCTCTTGTTGATCTATCTTTTTGTTATAGGGGTGTCAGCCATGAACCTTGCCATGGGTAAGGAAAAGATACCTTTTCTCCCCTACACTCTTCCTCAAAAGTATGTAATGGAAAGAAATGACATCTGACGTTCTTCACATTTTCAAAGACTTATTCTTAAATATTTAGGTCTAGCAGTACATTTGTTCTACTTGTTGTCATAGAGGCTAAGGTTTTATGGGGCAGAACTTGAGGGATCATTTGGTCAGTATTTGAGTTATATCTGTGCCTTTGGTCTATAATATAAAGTAGGCCGGGTACAGTAGTTCACACCTGTAATCCCAGCACTTTGGGAGGCCAAGGCAGGCGGATCACCTGAAATCAGGAGTTCGAGACCAGCCTGACCAACATGGTGAAACCCCGTCTCTACTAAAAGCATAAAAATTAGCTGGGCATGGTGGTAGGTACCTGTAATCACAGGTACTCATGAGGCTGAGGCAAGAAAATCACTTGAACCCAGGAGGTGGAGGTTGTAGTGAGCTGAGGCTGTGCCACAGCACTCCAGCCTGGGCAATAAAGTGAGACTCTGTCTCAAAACAAAACACACACACACACACACACATATATATAGTAAAAAAGAACACTATTTCTTATGTTTTATCCTGTGATACTTGTCCATAGGTACTTCCTTACCACACAGTATGTTGGGCTTGTCATTTAATCTGCCGAGTCTGAATTACTGTGTCAGAAAGGCTGGTTTGCATCATTTCTATTTCATTCATGTCCATGATGGCTCAGTGTTCACCCTTTTAGGGGAAAAATGACAGTAGTTGAAGTTGCTACTGGAAGGGAAGTGTGATGATGCAGAAGAGGAGAGCCTGCTGGCTGCCTACACAGGTGGGTTTCACGGTGCCATTTCCATTGAGGAATTTACCACTGTCTTCCCTTTGGTCCTCAGAAACTCAGTATTCTCCATGTCTTAAATTGATGGTACTGGACAAAGTGACTCCCTTTAATAAAGCAAAGTTCATGAGAGCTTTTGTTTAAAGCTGGAGTACTGATTTGTTAATTTATTCTCAGAATTGTGTCTGTCAGCAAGCCAGACAGTTGTGTGAACTGGACCAGCACACTCTCTCCCCACTGTTTGCAGACTAAGAAAGGAGCCAAATTACGAGGTGCTTCTCAGTGTGAACAGAACCAGAACAAGAAGTAGTTGTATCATACCAATGTGTGACAGCACCCAGCTGCAACAGCCCAATGTGTCCATTTCCAGAATTGAATGTAGGGATATGTGTTTATAAGTGTGCAGATACTGTCTGGCATGCCAGATAGTCTTCTCTGGAGTGTACTGTTGTCATTGGCCTCTGTGGCCTATTCCTATAAATGCTATTTCTGACCATCCCCCTTTCGGTGGGCATAGCCTGTATGTCCATTGGTGACTATTAAGTTCCAGTTATAGGTTTAAGGCCAGAGATGATTGAGACTTCCAGGTGACTTTGTATAGCTCCACTCTGATCTGTGTTAATTTCAGAATTTAACTTGCTGGGAAGACTTACATTTTTCCTTTCCAGTCTAGGGGAGGGGAGGATGGTTCCTTATTTTCGCACTCGGGTATAGTCAGTTCAAGTTGCTCTAGGTCGCAGTTTGAATAGCTTTTTTAAGAATATAAAATTCCCTAGAGTTGCTATTTATGGAGGAAAACAGGAACTGGAAGAAGTATTATAGCAGATATTTGATAGCCTCTTTCACTTAAGACCACTGATGTGGAAGGTACATCTATCCTGAAAATAGGTGAGTGCCCCAAAATAGGAAAACAGGGTGTCTGGGATGAGATACCAAAGTCAGTGTCACCTAGTCCTTGCCCCATGGGATGCCTATTCTAAGTGGCATGGTAGGTCTGCTCTAACTGGTGTTGACCTGGGTGATTAATCAGGAGCAGCTCATGGATGTGGTGGGACCTGAGCTTGGTCAGTGATCCAGGTAAACATACGGCTCTGGAAGAGTTCACCAAGGCTTGGTGCAAGGGACCTTGGACAAGCTTTGGTGGCATGGCTCCGTCAGTATTTTTCTCATATTTTTTAGGTAGTTTTTTCCAAATTATAAACCCCAAAGTTGGTTGGTTGAAGAATATGTCTGTGTTTACCAGGTATCTATTTATTATTAACTTTTACTGCCATTTTTTTTTATACTACAGTATTTTTCATTGTTTCTCTGAAGTGTGCTTATTAACAGAAGTTTGTATTTTCCATTGGTTCCTTGTGGAAACTATTGCTCCCTTCCAACTGTAGTGTTTGCCCTTTAGGTGAAACCTAAATTTTTTCACCAGGGTTTATTCAAGCAGCATTTTCAAAAACAGAATTAGGCTCTAAGCCATGCCCCTTCAGTATGTAAAACTTGTGTGTAAGATGATTTTACTCCGATAACCTTCAGTATGGCTTTTTCCAGATTCTGCCTAAGATACTATCTTTCTAGTATCACTCAGTTTTGTTTGATTGTTGTTGCCCAAAGCTTTCATTGATGTGTGAGGAGAGACCGGCCTGGTGGAGGGGAGGAAGGTGGTGCTGCTGGGCTGCTGCAGATTTGGATTCTGGCCCTGCTGTTAATTAGCTGCGTGACCCCTGGCAAGCCAGCCTCCCTGGGTTTCTGTTTCTTCATCAGTAAAACAAAAGGCTTGGGAAAACAAATACAGGCTTGGACCAAATGATAAGAAAGGTCACCCTGCCTGCTTACGTTGTGTGATTCTGTGAATGGCAACACATTGGGGTTCCTTACCCTTCTCAACGGGTCCCACAAAACTTCTGCTTACTCTGGGGGCTGAGAGGTGGTGTGTTACACTGAGGCCATTGGAGGCATTTGTGCTGACGAGGCAAATTTGGGAGCCCTCCTACATAGGAGTTTCTCCCTTCTTGCCTCCCATTCTCTGCTCCCCTCCCCTTCCCCATCCTCATTACTCCTCTCCCCACCCCTTTTCTTGCCTGTTCAAGAGAGACCTGCTTGCCTTCTGCTTCCCTCTCTTAGTGCATTAATAAAGGTGTGATGGGTAACACAACCCACTAAGATTGGTTACCGTCTGGGGTTGTTCAGCCATCTCATCTGAGTTAGTAGTTGGGAGAGAGAGCTTAAAGGATCCTGGCTTCATGATGAAATAATGGTCCTTTTGTCTGTCGCTTGCTGTAGAGATGGTTTCATGTTTCATCTTAGGCCTGGGTCATTGTGGTGTTTTTACAAGCTCAGTACAACCCTGCTTAAAGATACAGCCTTTTCTTTAAAGGATTTGGCCATAGTGCCACAGGCCTGTTCTACTTACTTCCCTTCCCCATCCCAAAGTTATAACTATGTATAGTAAAAACCCACTGTAGTGTGTGCTGTTTAATTGGGTTCTCTGATCAGGGTTAAAATGTGTTCCCACTGTATTTATTTTGCAAATGTTTGTAAGATATGCCTCATTTCATAACCTTCCAAAATGTTTTCCTTGTGATTATATAATTAGTAACACCTGTAAAACATTGCCTTTAACCATGTAACTTCTTTCATTTTCTTTTTGATTCCATGTTCTCGTGCCACCTTTTGATGAACTGGGATTGGGAAACTGTGCCAAATATCTTGCAGTACTGTACCCAGGTTTAGCCTCATAACCTTAATTAGATGTGGAATGCTGAGAATGCACTATTGTATTTTTTTTTAGCTTTTCTAACAACAGTGAACTTCTAATCACTTCATTAAAAGTTATAGAACATTCCTTGTGTCTTCAGCATTCAGTTTCCCACCATAGTTTATTCATAGAAAATTAATGTAAGATTTAAGGTACTAAGGTACCTTAATATTAAGTGGTCTGTGTGTTTGAATGCAAGTTACCTCTTTTTGTCAATACCCAAGTTATATTCCAACTTTCAACATTTAATTCCTCTTCTCTCTGTTCCTTTTCTCTTTAGAAACAAGTGTTGAAAATGTTAAAGGCAGTGCTGAAGAAGAGCCGAGAGGGAGGAAAAGGAGGCAAGAAGGAAGCAGGTTTGTGTGCAAGAATGAGCCCAGCCATGGACCGCGGGCAGCAAGCTGCTCCTCACCCCAGGCTGGATGGATTTGTTGCTTTGGCAGTGGGTCAGAGAGGGTTACCTGGGTTAGAACAAAACAGTGTGCTGGAGGCTATGAGAAATGAAATGGGTCAGACATGGTGGCCCACAGCTGTAATCCTAGCATTTTAAGAGGCCAAGGCAGGAGGATTGCTTGAGGCCAGGAGTTCCAAGACCAGTCTGGGCAACATAATGAGACACTTGCCTCTACAAAAAAGCTTGAAAAAATTATCTGAGTATGGTGGCACATGTGTGTAAATCATAGCTACTTGGGAGGCTCTGGCAGGAGGATCTCTTGAGCCCAGGAGTTCAAGGCTGCAGTGAGCTATGATAATGCCACTGTACTCCAGCCTGGGCAACAGAGCCAGACCCTGTCTCTTAAAAAAGAAAAAGGACAGAAAACATAATTTTGAGCTTTCTTATGAGAAATGACTTTGAGAATTCAGTTTGGGTTATAACCAAATCCTTTCCCAGAGACTTGAAAGGTTCATAGTTTCAGTAGGTCATTCAGATCTGGAGGGAGTCAAAGTTAAAGACATTGAGGGATAGCAGGTGTGTTCAGGAATTTGGTTTCTAGAAATCCCATTCCCTTTCCCACGTGATTACATTTTATATGTTTGACCAACTGCTGGCTGACTGGTCCTCATCTTTTGGAGTATCAAATTTTACTCCTAACAGGTGGAGCCCCACTTAATGCCAGACTGCTTGTTTTCATTATTATGAGAACTACTTAATTTGGCTTGAATTTCATTTTCGTTTGTAGAGTTCTGGTGCATATTGTCATTGTGACTCTTAATAGCATTACATTCCATGTACTAACCTATTCTAGGGTTATTTTGGTGAACACTGAGTGGTACACCCTTTTTCTCTTGCTAGAAAAAGTATATATTGTCTACCTGTATTGCAAAATAAAAATATGTTAGCATGAATTGACTTGCCTGAAGTGTTACATTTCACTCGGTAAACCCATGTAAATCCAGTCTCCTTGGAGAATGACTGGTTTTCTGAGTTACTATGTCAAATAATGTTTCAATTTTAATTTATGTTTTAAGAAGTATGCTTATTAATGAAGCATCACAAAATTATGGTTAATTCTTTAATTCAAAAGATCTTGCAATGCCTTGTGATAATATTAATGTCTGTTGTTTCCATACTTATATAAGAGAGTAAGTGGATTTCTAAAGTTTTTGGTTATATAGAACCTAGACAAAATCTCTATTTATTGCTAATTATCCCTAAAACCAAGTCTGCAAAATGACAAACTCACCTTAAAAGTAGAGCCTTTATTGCAAGGCTGCTGTTAAAGCTTCTCATCAATACCTGGGTGAGCAGACACTAAAGAAAAGGAAAAACCAGTTTTTAATGACCTAAACAGGAGACCATAGTTAACCTTAGAAAATCAACCCCTGGCTTTGAATAATTAATTAGAATTGTTACTGTGGAGAAATTTCAGTTGACAGAATATCCATCCAGTGGGGGACATTTGTTTTCTGCTGGGTCAAGGCCAAAAGGTCTTGTTAGTTTTCTGAAAGCTGTTTAAAAATAATAACAACGAAAAACTTTTTCAGTTTTGGCTCATCTGTCACCAATCGTAGGAACTTTGTTATTTCCTTCATTAGAAGCCTTTGTAATTTCCAGCATCAAGTTAGATCCTAAGCTGTCTGTTGGGTTGGAACTGCCAACCAGTGGGTTATTTTTCTCAGTACCAGGGTCCCCAAGCCTAAACTCCCCAGTCGGTAACAGTTCTTCAAAACAGGCCTACCATCCTCTTTGACCAGTGCCATCCTTAGAAGAAATAACAATATATTAATAATCTTCAGCACCCGTGCCTTTCAGACACACCAGACAGGAACACAGTTTGCATTTGAAACTTTTCCAGTTTCAGAGCGTGTGATTTTGGGTTTATTTCTCCCCTTGGTCTTTAAAAGCAACTATTGCTTTTTCTGAGTCATTTCTTCTTAATAATTTCCACACTACGTATGGCCTTTTCACTAATACAAACCAACTTGAAAGAGCAATGGGAACGTTTCCCATAAAACATCTGCGTGGTATGTGCCTTTTTGCTCTTAACTAGAACCTGGTTGTATCAGGCTAGCAACAAAGCAGATGGAGTTTTAAATCCTGATGAAGTTATGTCACAGGATTGTTGGGGGAAATACTTGGAATTTGACCACTCGTATGTTAGTCCATGCCAGTCCTCATCATATAAGTAAATCATAGCTAAGTTTTTCTATAAATTAAAGCTGGCTAATCTACCAAGACTGCTCTGAAACTTAGGTAATAATATCTCCTGCAGTATGGAAAAATTTTGCTGTGCTGTTTCCAATTAAAACCAATCTTTGTTGCAAAGACAGAAGAAAATTCATTCCCATGTACTTGAACTCATAATCATAAAAATTTAGGAGACATGTCTAAAAACTTGAGTTCAGCTTTTCATGTCCTTTGTAGGTTGTTTTTTCAGGCAATCTTTTACTACACTTTTACGTTAAACCTATTTTGAGAATTTGGAAAATACAGTAACTGCGATAAACTCAATATCCTTCAATGGAAACCAAATATTTTTCAGAAACATTGAACAGTTGTCATTCCCTCATTTATCCCTAAAAAGAAGTTACCACATCTTTTTAGGGATAGCTATAGGTAAAACTTTAGCAGGTCTTGAATTCAAACTATATATATATAGACACATATATAGATATTTGCAATATTATGTTTGTTGGTTTTTATTCTTTCGAGACAGCCTCACTCTGTTTCCCAGGCTGGAGTGCAGTTGCGCACCATCTCCACTCACTGCAACCTCCGCCTCCTGGGTTCAAGCAATTCTCCTGCCGCAGCCTCCCGAGTAGCTGGGATTATAGGCACGTGCCACCATACCTGGCTAATTTTTGTATTTTTGGTAGAGATGGGGTTTCAGCATGTTGGTCAGGCTGGTCTTGAACTCCTGACCTCAAGTGATCCACTCACCTCGGCCTCGCAAAGTGCTGGGATTATAGCCATTAGCCACTGCGCCTGGTGGATATTTGCAATATTATGTACGGTGAAACTTAAACTATTGAAAATCATCAAGTAAACTCAAAATAATTAGCAGAATTCTTCTCTTTTTTATGATCACGCATTTTTACCTAGGAGATGCTTATAGCTGGGCAAAAAAGGTGTTTTCAGAAGGCTATAGAGGCACACGGGAGAATGTAATTTTTAAAACTTTACCATGGTTTTTTAGAAAGCATATTCACTTTGTTCCTGCTGTTCCATCAGTGCAAATGAGCACTATATTTTTCTTGACCTTGAGTTTGGCGTAAGGGAGCAAAAATCGGTATTAAACCATAATATAGGGAGAAGGCCAGATGAGGGCATCTTATTTTTTTTCCTCTCCCTGCTTTATGTTAGGACCTTGATCTAAAATAAGCAAACAAGGTGCCGTGTTTATTTTTGAAGCTCTCCAGAGAGGCCTACAACCTTTACCACGTTTCTTAATTTTAAGTGACCTTTACTATCAGAAAACATTCATGTTACTACTATTAAACAGTTACTTAGTTTTAAAAATTAAATAATTACTAGACTGTTAAGATTAAGAGTATTGTGATATTAAATCTGGACCTAGTAGGAGTTTACAGTGGATATAAGAGCCACACTGGAAGTTAGTATTTTTCTGTACAGCAACACTGTTTGGAAAATGAATAGGAAAGAAGTCCCATTTTAAAACAGAAAAAAAGCTTTATCAACCTAAGAAGAAATGTGCAAGGTTTTTTTTGTTTTTTTTTGTTGAGACAGGTTTTTGCAGTGTCACCCAGGCTGGAGTGCAGTGGCACGATCTTGGCTCACTGCATCCTTGACCTCCCAGGCTCAGGACATCCTCCCACCTCAGCCTCCTGAGTAGCCACCACACGACCTTGCCTGGCTAATTTTTGTGGGGTTTTGTTGTTGTTGTTGTTGTTTTTTAATAGAGATGGGGTTTCCACCGTGTTGCCCAGGCTGGTTTCAAACTCCTGGGCCTATGCATCCACCTTGGCCTCCCAAAGTGTTGGGATTACAAGCCGTGAACCACTGTGACCGGCTGTGCAAGCCTCACATTAAAGAAAATAAAACTTCATTGAAGGACTTAAAGGAAGACCTGAATAAGTGGAAAGAAATACTGTTTTTCTGAATAAGCTGATGCATTATTTTAAACCATCTAGCTCTTCCATAATTATGTAGACATTCCATTTAATCCCTAATGAAATCCCCAATTTTTAAAGAAGACTTTTTTTTTTTTTTGAGTGGTTTTAGGTTCACAGCCAAAATTGGAGGGAGATTCAGAGATTTGCTCCCACACATGCATAGCTTCCACCATTACCAACATTCTCCCCCAGAGTTGTACATTTGTTACAACTGATGAACCTACATTGACACATTGTTATCACCCAAAGTCCATAGTTTACATCAGGTTCACTCTTGATATTGTATATTCCGTGGGTTTGAACAAATGTATAATGACATATCTACCATTGTTGTATCACAGAGTAGTTTCATGGCTCTAAAAATCCTGTGTGTTTTTTTTTAAACACTATAAAATTGGCCGGGTGAGTGGCTCACGCCTATAATCCCAGCACTTTGGGAGGCCGAGGCAGATGGATCACGAGGTCAGGAGATTGAGACCATCCTGGCTAACACGGTGAAAACCCATCTCTACTAAAAATACAAAAAATTAGCCAGGCGTGGTGGCAGGTGCCTGTAGTCCCAGCTACTCAGAGGAGGCTGAGGCAGGAGAATGGCGTGAACCTGAGAGACCGCGCTTGCAGTGAGCCAAGATTGCGCCACTGCACTCCAGCCTGGGAGACAGAGCGAGACTCCGTCTTAAAAAACAAAAAACAAACAACAACAACAAAGCACTATAAAATTGATTCCAAAATCCATCTGGAAGAGAAAGTACTTAAAGGAAAACTAAGGACAATTTGAAAATGTGAGGCAGGTGCATGTAAATGGCCGAACCAGATTCACATGCCTTGGTTCTAGCATGGGAGCCTGGAAGAGTGTGTTTGCACAGCTTCTTGGCTAAGATTTATACAAGGTGGACTTTACCTTCCACCACCATACGCATTGTGGAGGATTCTTCAGTCACAGACGTTGGGCAGGTTCTCTCCCCTTCAAAAACTAAGGAAGTGCAGATATCTAATTACAGCTCATTATGGTAGCTGTTACTACCACATAGCGAGTAAATGACTCAGCTATCAATTTTTTTCTACTGGTCTCCAAGAAATGAAACGTAATTTGATCTGACATCTATGATGTACTTAAAGCTCACAGTTGGTAGTATTTCTGTTTTTTCTTTAAACCCTGGAGATTTTGTCCTTACTCTGGAAGCATTAGGTGGTCAAGGCCTCTTGCCCTCTCTAGGGAAGGCTGGTTCCTGTCTACCTCTGTTCCTTCTCCTGCCTTCCACTAGTCTTCAATCTGTAGTGTTTTGCCCGCTCTAATTCTACTTGTTCAGTATTGGTGAGGAAGTAGGTTCAAGCTGAGGCAGAACAGCAAAGTTCAATGAACTTTTAATTGCAGTACTGCCTCAATTAAAATAGAAACTGATTAAGGAATAGTTCCTTAATGTGCCAAAATAATAACTGTTTATATTAGTCTTTTCTTTTCAGTTAAATTATTTGTGCTCTTTTATTTTCCCCAGTAGGGGGGCTTAGTTTGAAGCAACTTATTAAAAAAAAAAAATTGACCTTTACCTTTCTTTCATTAAAACCCAGGTGGTTGGCTAAATACACTTGTAATGATGTTAATTAAGGCATTGGATAGTCTCTAAGCCTGTGTGTGTACTGAATTAATCTATTAGCTTTGCTTCTAATTCTTCACTTTGAATTTCAAGTAGAAGGAAGCTGTTTGCCTCTAAAGTTTAAAAGCCATTGATGTTGATTGTTAAACTTGGTATTTTAAGCCATTCCAGGCTGCAGCCTGGCTTTCAGTGGTACCTTCTAAACATGCCTCAATACAAATGATGCTTTGTTTCATCTGGAAAATACGAAGCTGCTTTTGATTATTCTGTGCTGCCATTGCCCATTTTCTGTGGTTGTGGACTATTTAGGAATTTAGTGCTGTGACTCTCTTGCTGAGCTATGGATATTTGGTATCTTCTTGTTAACATTCTCCAAAAGTGTTTCCCAAGCAACAAAACAAGCAGAAATAATTCAGTATAAAGGTATTGTATTATTTACTGGGGCATTTAAACAAATTCTGCAAAATATTAGAGCATGATTTAGGCATAGAATGGGACTGGTCTGTGTTTTTGGTTTTGTTTTTTGTTTTTTGAGACCAAGTCTCAGCTCTGTTGCCTGGGCTGGAGTGCAGTGGTGCCATCTTGGATCATTGAAACCTCAGTCTCCTAGGCTCAAGCGATTTTCTTGCCTCAGCCTCCCAAGTAGCTGGGATTACAGGCATGTGCCATCACACTCAGCTAATTTTCTTATTTTAGTAGAGGTGGGGTTTTGCCATGTTGGCCAGGTTGGTCTCAAAATCCTAACCTCAGGTGATCCGCCCACCTCAGCCTCCCAGAGGGCTGGGATTATAGGCGTGAGCCACTGCGCCCAGCCTGATTTTTAATAGGAGCAGGAATGCTGGTTGTTCTCTCTGGTTTGATAGGTTCCTTCATCAGATTTTCTTTGTTGTCCCTCATGTATGTCACAAAGTCAAGAAAAAGCATGGACTTTGAAATTAGAGGACACAGACTCACATCGCAGCTCGATCACCTATTTAACTTGAATTTGGACAGATTTTCTTAACCTTGATTAAACTACCTTATAATTATATTGTCAGGGTTGAATAAGAATACCCTTCTGCAAAAGTGTTTTAACTTGACATTTGGCCTCTGCTAGATATCCAGTACATCTTTTCTTTCTTGAGACAACTGTGATACCTTAAAGAACTAACAAAACCGTTTAAAAAAATAAAACTTGTTTTCTGTTATGGAGAAGACAGGACTGCTCTCAGGTGAAGAATGATGTTCTAGAAGCTTCTTTCCATGACTTCCTATTCCCAAATATTCTGGCATCTCCTCTGGATACTAAAGGCTCTTTCTCCCAGCTTCAGCCTTTCCCCTATAACAAAACTGGGGGAACTCTGAGTCATTTGTCTGCCCTGTGGTGGTTTATGCTTTCAAAATAATGTATTTTACCTTTTAACCTCTATGAAGTACTTGCATTTTATGGCTTTCTCTTTATAGAGTTAAACTGAAAGGCTTTTCTCCTTGCTAAAGGGATTTTGGGAGTTGGCAGGCAGTTTTGAGAATAGATTTCTAAGTACGGTTTATAAAGTGTTATCTCAACATATCCTTTGTGAATGAAGGTCTTTATATATGGAGGGCCCTCATCCCCTGACCTCTTCATAGCTTTTCCATGTGTTTTAGGTAAATATAAAGGATGCAAGAGTTAGAGGAAGAAGGGAACAGATATCTACCGTTTATCATTAGGCACCTACACGTAAGGCCCAAGCTGGTTTCATGCTGAACTGACTGTTTTCCTTTTGGGGGGCATACTTGGAGAAAGCTCTGAACCCCAGGGGAAAGGGAAGTTAGTCACCCTGGACTAATAAGTCCTTTTTTTGGCATAATATCTCCAGCAAGGCACCACCTATCTGAATCATCATAAAGCATGTGATAATACTCTCAAACAAGGCTTCTTTACTCGAGCTGCTTTTTGTATGTTTGTGTATAAATGCCACAGGAAGCTTGATTACTAGTAGGCAAATGAGCAATTCAGAGTTCATTTTTAAATTATCAAATCTAATTTTATTTCACAAATTTTTATTAAAATTCCTCTGTAAAACACAAAGGTCTTATTTTGTACAGACTTAGTTTTCAGAAAGCTCCATGTATATGTAACTTAATTCCCATAAAAAGCTTCATCTTTGCTTTTCTGTGTTTTCTATTTGCACTTCCTAGAAGGGGAATTCTAAGGTTTTATTTCTATCCTACAGGAATGTAAAAAACTTGATTTCATATAATCTACTGGCAAGTGTAGTTCCTGAGTGGGGAGATAGGCTACAAAGGATTCTGAAGCAGACTGACTTTTATTTCAAGGATGATGATTCAAACTGAGTATTCCTCGTAAGTCTTAAGGGGATGGTGCGTTCACCAGTCAGTTGCCTTGCAGTTGATGAGGGTGGCCATCGGGTGACCAGCTGGGTAGCACTAGCTCTGGATCAGCATCAAATTGAGAAACCTTATTCACATCTAGAATCAGAGTTAGAAAGCAGGATCTGTGTGTCTTCTCTCTCCCACTCCCCTCTGTCCTTTTAGGGGCAGGCTGGTTATAACTCATCCGCTGTGAAAATACCGTTGTGGACCCTGAGTTCTTGTCCTATGTTCTGGTGACCACAGTACAGTGGGTAAAGGTAAAACAAGGAACTGAGCAGCTGGTTTTAATTCTTCACACTCTTAAAGTTTGTCAGGGACTTGCCCATTTTAAAGGGAGTGTGGAGCCTCCAGCTGCTAGATTTGTACATCGTGATGATCTTTATGCCCTGGGATGCCATCAGGAATGATGATGTCTCTGATGTGAGACATGCATGGAGGTGGCTGTAGTGGTTTGAGATCTTGTCTGGAGTTTTTGTAGATCATAAAACTGACTGATAGCAGAAGCTAAGAGCCTGGAGGTAGACTCCAGGTTAAGCATGGAAGAGAGCCACCTGCACACAACTGTCTTCCTGACGATTGTGTTTTTATTTCACTTACCAGAATTCAGGAATTTATGTTAATGTATTGTTTCTTTGTGACGGCTTGCTCTTCACTCTCCACCAAGCAAATTTTCTATATGACTTATCTAGAAAGCTTCTTTCCGAGTACCAGATGTTAAAAGTATTTTGATTTTTGATAGTACATCTTCATGTTGTCTTAGTATGCTTGAGCTGCCATAACAAAGCACCATTGACGGGGCGGCTTTAACAACAGAAACTGATTTCCCCTCCCTGTGCTGCAGGCTTGAAAGTCTGAGATTAGGGTGCCAGCATGCTTGGGTGCTTGTAGGGGCTGCCCTCTCCGTGTTCTCACATGGTAGAGACAGGGATAGCAAGTTTTCTGGTATCTCTTCTTGTAAGAGTGCTGATCTCATCATGTGCTCACGTAACCCAACCATCTAGTCTGATCTCATCCAACCTAATTGTCTCCCAAAGGCCCCAACTCCAAATACCATCACATTGGGAGTTAGAGCTTCAACATAGGAATTTTGGAAACACAATTCATCTTTAATTAAGCACTTTAATGTTCTTACTATAAACATGATACCCTGGAGAATTGATCATGAAACACACCATTATTTTATCTACTAAGGAAGAATAAAACTCAATTAGAATGTTTATTATACTTAAGATGTTCTTTAAACTACTAGATAAGTAAAAATGAGAATAAATATCAGTATTTGAATCCATGCCCAATATTTATATGCTTAATGTACAAAATTCGAAAAATAGGCTGGACCCAGTGGTTCATGCCTGTAATCCCAACACTTTGGGAGGCTGAGGTGGGAAGATTGCTTGAGCCTAGGCATTCAAGACCAGCCTGGGCAGCATAGTGAGACCTTGTCTATTAAAAAACAAACAAACAAACAAACAAACTGGCCAGGTGTCGTGGAACATGCCTATAGTCTCAGCTACTTAGGAGGCTAACGTGGGAGTATTGCTTGAGCCTGGAAGGTGGAGGTTGCAGTGAGCTGTGATCATGCCACCACACTCCAGCCCAGGTGACAGTAGTAAGACCCTATCTCCACAAAAAAAAAAGAAAATGGAAAACACTCATAATACTTATAAGCAAATAACCCAAGATATTCTGTATTTTTTGCTTTATCTTTTTTAAATATCATGTCATTCGTTTGTTTAAAGAAAATGCCTAAGATTTTATTGTACCAATGTACCATGATTTTATTCGGGCCCAATTTGTTTCCATATTTTTTTTTCATTTACAAAACCCTCTGGAAAATACATACCTTTGTATGAATTATGAACTATTTTAGAATATGTTTTCAAGCATGGAATTAATAGGGAAAGAAAATGAACTTTTTATAAGCTGTTAGTGCTTCTTGCCACATTGTTTTCTAGAAAGCTCCTGCTGGTTGCCCCCTGTGTAAGCAGTATGTGAATGTGCCTGCTTGCACAATTCCTATTACTGGGGGGTATTTGTAAGTTTTAGTAATCTTTGCCACTTTTATAGGTTAAAACTTGCACTTCATTGTTTTTAATTAGCATTTCTTTGAGATTGGTAGACCTCTTTCAGTTTTTATTGCTCTGTTGAATTTCTTCTTCAATGATTGTCTTTTTCATGCCCTTGTACTTGTTTTTTTCTGTTGAGATTGTGAGGGGTTTATTCTTGTTCTTCCCTTTTCCTAATGTGGCCGTTGTGTATAGTAACGCGAATTTTCTATATGACTTATCTAGAAAGCTTATTGGGGAATTTTTACTGGAGTTGCTGATGGTGAAACTGCCTATGTTCTATAGGTAAAAGTTTCTCTGTGCATTGTTAACATTTCGTGTTTGTGCTGAGGCTAGAGATCCACTAGTCTGATTGGCTTACATTCAGGAATTTATAAAGAACCCAAAATAAAAGCATAAAAGCAACTCCAATGAGTCATCAAGTTGTCCACAGTACTTGATAACATTCTGTCTCTGTGCACAGCCAAAGATGTCAAAGTTGCTCCTCTACCCAGATGTGCTGGAAGCCTGACTCCTGGTGAGTTCCCAACAGTAGACGGGAATACTTCCAGCAACATTTCCTTAATAAATTGCTGTATTCATAAGTGCAGACTTTTATCCATGGCTGCATGTTCTTAGATTATTATGTGTAGAGATTCTTTTTCAAACTATGATAGAGTAATGACATTTTGAAGTTTTAGATCTAGGAGGATCTTAGAAATTGAGTTCAATTTCTTGTTTGAGGAAGACCTGGAAAAAGAGGCATTGAGCAACTACCCAAAGTCATATAGCTAGTTAAAGCAAAGATGGACTCAAAGTGTAGTGTTTGACTGTACGTTAGTGGTTTATGCTGTGTCTCCAGCTGGCCTCCTTTATTATCTCTCGCACTGAGTAAACATAAAGGAAAACATACCTCTATGTTATATCTCTATATCTCTGTCGCTGAGATAGAAGATGGAACATTTTCTTTATAATTTCTTCCTTCAGGGACATTCATTTTGTTTTTTTTTTTCCCCTTTAGATTTTTTTTCTTTTCCTAGAAGGATTATTTTTGAGATTCTTACATGGTCTTAATCTAGACTGAGTCACTGAGTAGTATTTACATTTCTCTTTAAAATTTATTTATTTTTAGGGACAGGATCTTGTTTTGTCACCCAGGCTAAAGTACAGTGGTGTGATCATAGCTCACCATAGCCTCTAACTTCTGAGCTTATGCAATCCTCCCACCTCAGGCTCCCTAGTTGCTGGGTTAAGGCGTGCAGCTCTACACCTGGCTAACTTTTAAATTTTTTGTAGAGGTAGGGTCTCAATATTTTAAAGCAAAGTTTTCCTTGGTATCCTTGAGACTGTCCTAATTCCATCCTATTCTAAAATCACTTGTTTTTGTAAAGCCATTCAAACTCCATAAATGTAGTAGTGTACACAATTATAAAAACAAAAGCTATGCGATGATATTAAAACAGACACTATTCCTATTTCTTCTCTGCTTCTCTTTTTACTCCCCAAAGGCAATTAATGTTAAGTTTCTTAGATGATCATTCTAGGTATTTTCTGTGCTTCTGTGCACATATGTGCATATGGACACACATCCATACATAGATCCTTAAGAAACCCCACATGGACTTTATAATACATTTTATTCTGTAAACTACTATGGTGATTGCATTTTTATACATTATTTTCGTATTGACACATATCGATACATAGCCTTCTAAAAAGTGGCTCAGTGTTACATTGGGTAGTTATAATTTATTTCATTCTTCTGTTAATGGACACTTTAAGTTATAGTTTTTAGTTTTTATTACAAGTCAGTTCTAGAGTGAATCTCCTTGTACATAACTGTGCTTTCATAATAATCGTTGTAAGAAATTCTGTTGGGTAACAGGTTTGTTCATTTATAAATTTTTCTAGGTTTTGTCAAATTGTCACTTGAAAAGGTTGGTAGGTTTACAATTCCACCAGTAATACAAGAGAATGCTTGTTTATTCAAATCCTTACCAATGTAGGTTATGATCCAACTATTTCATCTTTGCCAGCATGAGAGGCAAAAATTGTGTCTGTTTTTAATTATGCAGTTCTTTAGAATGAATTCAAACACATTTTTATATGTTTATGGGCTATTTGAAACCATACTGCCTGGGTTTGTATCCTGGCTCCACAGTTTATCAGCTGTGTGAACTTGGGCACATTACTTAACCTTTCTGTGCCCTGTGATTCACTTGTGAGGATTAAATGAATTACTGTTTATAAGGGCTCAAGCCCATGCTTGGCATATAGTATATGTTATGTCAGTATTTGTCAAAAATAAAAATTTAAATTTCTTACTCTGTCCTACCTGTTTACCTATTTTTCTCTTGGGTTCAATAGTTCTAATATTTTGGTAAGTGGTTAATCATTGATAGCTTGCTAGCTAAAGTTCTAAGCAAGGCAAATGTGTGTCTTGTTTAATTTTGAATTATAAAGCCTAAAAAGATACATGTGAGTCATCCTTTATTTTTTGTAGGATTAAGTGAAGGATTTTGTATCAATTCTGTAAATTCACTGTTGAAAACTAAGAGGTTACAAAGCAATATTTCATGGAGGTCAGCTCTCTTTATTTCCTTGATTTGTGTGTGAGTTTTGATTCTACTAATCTGATTAAACCTCTTAGAGCTACATCCTTAGCTCCAAGATTCTGAAGATTAGAGATTCTGGAGGATTTTTTCCCCCTCTGTCCATTAAATTGTTACCATGGTTATTGGACTCCTCCAACAGTACCTCTAATCCTTCTGATTTATGGAAGCAGCATCTTAAGGGTGAATAACTCTGTGGATTTGGTTTCAAAAAACTTAAGTAACATAAGAGTCCGTTTGAATATGCCTACTAGTTTTCTTCAAATAATTTTTTCTGAACCTGTTTTCTTGCCTACAAAATGAAGGTAGTATCTCTGTATCATTAAGTAATTTTGAGGATTAAATCTTGTTTTAAAAAACTTCAGGCATGATAATGTTGAAGATGTAGGGTTTTATTTTTTATTTTTTGTATTTTTTTTTAAACCTATGGTATACCTGCCTTTGGAAAATGCCCATTAAGCAAGGAACAATAAAATATACTTGTAGAGATATTTAAATTTATATTGGGAGTTTTTGATACTCAGATGTTCTGCGGAGGGATGAAGTAGTGCTCAAGATATTAGAAACCAGAAGGTGAATCTCAGTTCAGCAAAAAGTGAATCTTTTGGAGAAAATATGATAGCACTATGAGAAGTTGTTGTTTTTTAAAGAGATGGGGTCTCACTATATTGCCCAGGCTGATCTTGCATTCCCCAGCTCAAGCGATCCTCCTGCCTTAGTGTCCCTAGTACTTGGGATTATAGGTGTGAGCAACCTCACCTGGCTGGAAAGTGTGTGTGTCTTTTTTTTTTTTTTTTTTTTTTTTTTGAGTGTTTGCTGTGTATCAGACAATGTGCTATATGTTTATAAACAGTTACATCATCAATAGCTTGTTCATAGAGGTCAAAGAACTAACTTAAGACTGCATAGTTACTGAGTGTCAGAGCCAGGATTTGAACCTAGTTTGTCTCCAAAGCCTGTGTTTTGGGCAGTATAGCAGCCAGGCTGCCTGAGTTCACCTGCATCTATACAATAGGGATAATAACAGTATCTATGTCCTCTCCATTGTGAAGATTAAATAAATTACAGTGCTTTGTCAACAAGGGCTGTCCCAAATCAATAGAAAGGGAAAGGATGGGAGAAGTTAGGGGAAGGTTGAGGGAACCCAGCTTAGACTCAGACAGTGTCACTTGGGGTGAAGCCAGTGCCCGCAATAACTGTTTATCATGCTTTTATTAATTTGGGATTTCAAAACACAAATGAGAACTCACACCTACCTACCCCCAAGTGCATGTCTTCATCATGTAAAAAGTAAGTTCCCTTTGAAAATACCCTTTTTTGCCCCTATTTTTGTTTGTTTAGACAAATATCTGATTTATAAGAAGTGCATGGGAGGGGTTTTAGTAGTTTAATGAATTTTTCATTGAGTAAGGGTAGTTTGGTAGTCTACTTGAAACTGTTTATGGGAAATTCCCTAAAAACATAGGATTTTGGTGATTTTAGCTTCTGTGTTCCTACTGCCACCCAGAGAAGGGGCAGAGCTCTGCAACCTCCAGGACAGATGAGCACCCCATGCCTATACCTCCCTGCCCTGGCTAAGTCCCAGGGCATCTGGGCCTTGCTGGAGACTGGGCTAGCTCTGAAGGCTCAGAGAGCTTGGGGAGGGTGTTACCCCACCTCTAGTATTTTGGGAGACAGGGAAAGTGAACAGACTTCCCCTTCCCATACTCCTCAGGGTGGTTTCCCTACCAGCCAGGCTTACTACTTCTAGAAGAGAGCAGAGTGTCAGGGAGTGAGACTGCACTTCTGAGCTTAGAAGTAAAGGATGTGAGACTTGTTCAGTATTGGCCATCAGCACAGGGAAAACCAGGAGAGAGTCTGGCTCCAGGACCTGGAGGCTTCTGCCTCGTACGGTCAGAAGGTAGATAGATCTTCCCTCTCTGGCATGGCTTGAACTCTTAAGAGTCTGTGGTGCTCCATCTCTGTTGATGACCCCAGCTCAGTAACTATACCTGGTATATTTCCTATGTGAAATCAGTACCTTGAAGGCAGAGCATTCTGAATAAAGTTGGAGAAAGAATAGCTTTGCTTTGCAAAGATTGATGACAGACTGGTTCCCCATAGGCCTAGGCTACCCATCACCCCTTTTTCCAGAGTGAGGGCCTGGAATTAAGACAGTTCCTCCTCTGCCCCTAGAGCCTGAGATTTGCTTTGGCTCCTTGAGGTGGGAGAGGCTGAGAGTGCAGCTGCCCAGAGCAGCCCTGTGTGTACAGCCCGGCTCCTCTTGGGTTTCTGATGCCTTCCGTGGCACTGTGCCCTATCCCTCAGCCAGCCAGGCGGCCTCTCAACTCCTGACCAGCAGGTAAGTTTTGGAGTGGTTGTTTGGTATGGTGTTGTGATTAGGGCCGCACATGGTGGCCAAGGTGGCAAGCTAAGTTTCACAGGCTCACTCCACTTTGGGCTCCCTGTGGGAATGGTAGGCCAGGCCCAGCAAGCCATATCCCACCACATCCTCCTCTCAGGAGGAGGGGCCAGCTGTCAGTTGAGCCAGCAGCTGGTCCATAGCATGGCCTTATAACTGTGTAAAGCCAGGCATTGCCTATGAGCAGAGCTGGAACCAGAGCTTCAGTCAGTGAGAGAGAGGACTACCTTCAGGAGGAGGCAAGGAAGAAAACTGGCTGCTATCTTTATAGTTCCACCGTCATAACCAAGTGTCCACGTTCAAAATGTATAGCATCCATGCCTCATGTGGTAGTGGTTTCTGGCCCAAAGTGAGACTGTCCTTTCAATTAGAGAATGGTACAGAGGTATTCCAGGTGGGAAGGCCAGAAGTGCTGGCTGCTCAGCCTTTGGGACCACCTGTTCTTGTCCCACTGCTGTCTAGTGGGGGCCAAAGTAAAGGCTGGCTGGTGGGTGTCTGTGGATTGAGGATGTGGCAGGGACTGGTGCTCCTTCCTCCCTCTTGCCGAAGATGGGGTCTACCCTCTGTGCATGTCACCACCAGCAGTCATAGCTTCCCAAATGGAAATGTGACAGGAAAAAGTTTAGAAAAGAAAATGGGCAACTGTATTGTGTTGGGGAGAAGTTGATGGGAGATGAGAAAACAGTTTGGATTTTGTGTATGGGGGTATAGTTATCTGAAACTTTGCTTACGTGGTTTTTTTTTCCTTTTGTATTTTAAAGTACGTGACAGGCTTTGGCTTGGAAAACCCTAGAGAGATTGGAGAGGTGGGGCAGAAACCTGAGGCTGCTGCCCCTTTATCTGCCTTCACAGTACTGTCCCCTTCCCTCAGCTCCTCCCTGACCCCATGGGCCAGACCTCAGACCTTCCAGCTAACCGCTTCCCATGAGCCAGTACTCTGATATTAGCCTGTAACCAAAGGAGCTGGGGATCCAGGCCCAATGACCAGCCCTTCTCAGCCCACTTGATCAGGGTGTTCCCCATCTGCAGGCAGGAGGCAACACCCTATATGCTACCATCAGACCCTTCCAGAGTCCACCTGCCACCCAGCCCTGCCCTGCCCAGCCCAGCCCAACCATACCCTGCTCTGCCCCATCTGGGGGTGCCCTGCTCAGAGATGGGCCAGCAGGGCTATACCCAGCCTGCCTGGTAAACAGCAACTAAAGAAACCTCTGGGGTCCTGTTTTCTGGTCGTGTGATGCCAGGGGGGCACACAGGCCCCTTGGGTGTCTGAACAGAAAGGCATGGGAGAGAGGACCACACCCCTGCTCTGCTGGTGTAGCGGGCAGCTGCCCACTCCCACCCGACCCTGTACTGAGGGCTCCTGAGTCAGCAGACTAAGTATTTTATAAATTATATCTAAAATACAGGTTTTAAACTTGTCAAAAAAAGAATTACAGTGCTTAGAACAGTGCCTGAACCACAGTAAGCATCTTATAAATGTTTGCTTTTATTATAATTTAAGTAATTTCTATACCATTTTGGCTTGCTTTTCTGCTCCTTTACACTCTCCTTTTGACTTTAGTAAGTGGTGGCATCTAGGATATTCTTGTTTCCTAGCTCACTTGTCTGTGTGGCAAACATGACCCTCGCCTTTCCATCTGGAGCAGATGGAGGAAAAAGCCACGGTAAGAGGCAGGTCCTTAGTGGAGTGCTGTAGGGACAGTTGCTGTAAACAGGCTTGGGGGGATATGTGTTCACTAGGAGACAGAAGGGGGCAGGGATATGAGGCCTGAACGCAGGGACCTAAAATCAGAAACCTCTGTGTCTGCAAAGATGTATGCACATCCAAAGAATCAGTGTTCACCTTTGGCTTTACAGGAATGGGCTCTACTGTAATTGTGTAGTGCGGCGACTCCTAAACCTGGCTGGTTCACCTAGGCCCTTGTGACTCAAATTCCCATAAGACCTACTGAATTTAGTGTTGGGGTCCAAGCATCTATTTTTATTTTTATTTTTATTTTTATTCTTTCTTTGTTTAAGACAGAGTCTTGATTTGTCTCCCAGACTGGAGTGCATTGACACAATCTCGGCTCACTGCAGCCTCCACTACCCAGGTTCAAATGATTCTCCTGCTTCAGCCTCCTGAGTAGCTGGGACTACAGGCACCCACCATATGTCTGGCTAATCTTTGTATTTTTAGTAGAGATGGGGTTTCACCGTGTTGGTTCAAGACCACCAGGCTGGTCTTGAACTCCTGGCCTCAAGTGATCTGCCTGCCTTGGCCTCCCAAAGTGCTGGGATTACAGGCATGAGCCACCACACCTGGCCTATTTTTTTTTTTTTTTTTTTTTTTAAATAATGATTTTTGAATTGTTAGCTATGGTTGGGAGCCACTGATATGCTGTTTGTTCCTGTGTCTCCACAGGGCCTGCCCCCACCAGCCATGTTGTATGTGACTTTAAAAACTCTTAGAAGATCCCTCATTATCTAGTAAACTCTGTTCTTGGCAGTGCTGTTAAGATAAACTTGGAATACAAATATACAAGCAGATGAGTGAAAGGGTTCCATTAGAGAAATAACAAAGGAAGAGTATTTGATCAAAGTAATTTGTCAGTGTATTTTGTTTGGTTCTTATACTTATGTCGATTTCCTTGTCAACATTTGCTTATTTTCATACTGATACTTGCAAGTTAGATACACAAAAAGTAATAGCTATTGAATATAATTTTGATGCTTAATTAACATGCCAATTTATAGAAATTGTTAGAGGGCTCTTTTCCCAGAGTAATACTCAAAAAATGAATGAAGTAAGTAATTCACATTCCATTTTATATTTGAGAATTCATGATTAGAATGGAATGTTAATATGGTTAGCTGTAGTCAGACAATATTGACATTGTTGCTAAGATATTTTACGAGACGTGTCACTGAGACTGCTGTTTGGAAAACTGAGCAGTGAATTTTTTTTTTTTAAGTGCTGATGGTGGAATAGGGATAAAGTATACAAAATACACAAGATTCATACAAATAAGATATAGAAAAATGCAGTCATCAGCTGGGCGCGGTGGCTTATGCCCGTAATCCCAACACTTTGGGGGGCCGAGGTGGGCGGATCATGAGGTCAGGAAATCGAGACCATCCTGGCCAACATAGTGAAACCCCATCTTTACTAAAAATACAAAAATTAGCTGGAGGTGGTGGTGGGTGCCTGTAATCCCAGCTACTTGGGAGGCTGAGGCAGGAGAATTGCTTGGACCTGGGAAGTGGAGGGTGCAGTGAACTGACATTTTGCCACTGCACTGTAGCTCCCCCGCGATACAGGCCTGGGAAAGACCTTGTTATATAGCCACATGTACATGGTGGATTTAGTCTGCTTTTTTTCTAGAATGTGAGCTGAGTTGGTAGTATTTTTGAACATGTTTTTGTGGAGAAGAAACTTTAAATACTGCCTAGAAACTTTGAGGCATTTTTTCCCCCATAATGATCCCGTTTTCCTTGTAAGGAGTTGAAATAAGATAAATGGTAGCAGCTCCCTTTTATTCTCTCCCTTCTCTTGTAATGAGGCCTTTTGGCAGACAGCTTTGCTGACGGGACTGCCAGAGTTTGGATTTGAGTAGTTAGTGAGGGGGTGGTGTACTGGTTACAGTATTGTTCTAAAAGTCTTTTTCCCTTCCACTTATTTTTCCACCCCCAAAATGTCATCATGTCCAACGTGACAGAATGTTCCTGACAATTATCACTCAGGGAAACATGACTTGCTAAATTATCTAAGGCTAAGTCAGACTTTCTTAAGCACCAAGCAATGCTCCATGCTCAGTATACACCTTGGTTAGGGAATATGCTATCTGGGACAGCCCAGTGTGGTACTGTGGTTAAGAGTTCTGACTCTGGAGCCTAACTGCCTGGGTTCAATTCTGGATCTGCCACTTTCAGGGTAGGGGATCCTAGGCCACTTAGCCCTCCTCCAAGCCTTGGTTTCCTCATCTGCAGCAAGGGGGCAATGACAGTGTCATTTCAAATGGAATGGGGTGAATAATTAAGTTAATGTATTGCTGTGGTTTGTTCCCACCAAAACCTCATGAATGGCTTGGTGCTGTTCTCCTGCAACAAGCCAGAGTTTTGCTCTGGGAAGACTGGGTGAGTCCTCATGGGAATGGGTTAGTTCCAGAGAGAGTAGGTTGTGACAAAGCCAGGATACTTCTTAGGTTTTCCCCTCTTTGCTCATGTCCACTTCCCCTTTGACTGTCTCTGCCGTGTTGTGATGCATGGGGAAGCCATGGCCTTGCCCTTGAACTTCTCAGCCTGCAGAATGATGAGCTAAGAACTCTCTTTTCTTTATTAATTGCCTAGTCTCAGGTATTCTCTTACAGCAACTCAAAATGGACTGATACATAGATGTAAAGTGCTTAGCAAGATGTCTGGCACACAAAGGAAGGGCTTAAGAACTGCCAGCTTAATCATCGTTATTAGGGCAAGTATACACAATGGGCATTGTATTAGTCCATTTTGCATTGCTCTAAAGGAATACCTGAGGCTGGGTGATTTATAAAGAAAGGGGGTTATTTTGTCTCACAGTTCTGCAGGTTGTAGTGCCAGCGTCTGCTTTGGTGAGGCCTCAGGAAGCCTTTATTCCTGGTTAGAAAGCCTTTATTCCTGGTGGAAAGCTAAGGGAGGAGGTACCAGGCTCTTTTTAATAAACAGATCTCGGCTGAGTGTGGTGGCTCAAGCCTGTAATCCCAGCACTTTGGGAGGCTGAGGCAGGCGGATCACAAGGTTAGGAGATCAAGAGCATCCTGGCTAACAAGGTGAAACCCTGTGTCTACTAAAAATACAAAAAATGAGCCGGGCATAGTGGCGGGCACCTGTAGTCCCAGCTACTCGGGAGGCTAAGGCAGGAGAATGGCATGAACCTGGGAGGTGGAGCTTGTAGTGAGCCAAGATCGTGCCACTGCACTCCAGCCTGGGCAACAGAGCGAGATTCGGTCTTAAAAAAAAAAAAAAAAAAAAAAAAAAATCAGATCTCTAGTGAACTAATAGAGTGAGAACTCACTCATTACTGCTGGGAGGGTACCGAACCATTCATAAGGGATTCACCCCCATGACCCAACACCTCCCACTAGGCCCCACCTAGTGGGGATTACATTTCCACATGAGATTTTGAAGGGACAGACGTTCAAACTCTATCAGGGATACACAACGTAGGTAAAGCAGAACTCAATATAAATTCTGTCGTGTTACTCAGGAATGAAACAGTATGTGAAGTTCGAGGATAAGTGGCCTCTGGCAGTAATCTCGGGGCTTGGTGAGTATTTGGGATGGAGAATGGCTTTAGCGGTGCGGTATCCTGTGGTTAGTTGTTGTCCCTGGGTTGGCCTCATTGCACAGCTCCGGGGCACTGTTAACATAGATGTGACATGTTCTGCATGGTGGTCCACTACTGTTGTCATTTCTCATGTTACCTTCAAGAAAGTGCTGTGAAAAAAAATGTGGAATTCTCTGTTATTATAAATTAAGAGGGTGTATTTGGATTGTTTTGAGAAGGTTTAATGTTAAAGCATTAACTGGTTGAGATTGCAGATAGCAGGGACAGTGAGGCTCCTTTTAAGTGCTTTGAAGCACCTAGGGTGAGGCACTGGATCTTGGACCCTGCAGTATCTGTAGGGTGAAGCCGATCCAGAACTTCATTGTGAGAACAATCGATAGGAAAGACCATCTGACATTAGAGAGACCTGGATATGGGCAGTTGGAGCTACATGGACAAGGGCAAGTGTGTGGCAGGGCGGATGGAGCAACAACCGTGGGCATAGCTCGAGGTGCCTGAATAGGGGAAAAGTGAGACCTTCCTGGAAAAGGACTCATGAGAGTAGGAGCCTCAAGAACTTGACAGGTGTCCAGTGTGGCAGCTTACAGGGGAACCTCTGGAAATAAAAGGAGATGGATATAAATTTGAGTTTCAAATAAATGTTCGCTGGAAAATAAAGTGTATTTTATTTTGTAAAACATGTCAGAATATATGTCAGACTGAAAATGTAAAAGGAAGGGGAAAGAACCATTCATACTTTCACTTCCTTCAAAATAACCCATCATCTTACTGACTTCCTTCTAACTTTTGGGTTGTGTATCTTACTTATTTTTCCATTGTTATCAGGCAGCATATAAAAGATTGTGTTTACTAGCTTAAATGTTTTTTCTACATGTTTTTGAAAGTGTTCATATGGTAAACTAATTTTTTTTTTTTTAATTTCAGTTCCTTGGCAATGAAAGCAGTCATTGTGGTGTTCTGTGCTACTCTGCTTGTTTAGAGGGGTGGGTGGGGGTAAAGAGAGCTTTCCTTGCCCAGCGTCCCAATCATGTGAAAAATGTAAGCTATTGTTAGCGAGTTCTGGCAGGCAGCATCAGTTATTGCTTTAAGGGTCTCCAGATAAAGTAAGAGATTCTTTCTGCACTGTGGGGTGAAGGATGTGGTTCAAAAAGCCCATTTCCTGAATGAGAAGGCTGTGGAAGAGGGGCAGTTGAGTGAAGTGCTGGAAGGCCAGGGTTGGGTTATAGAGTTTTTTGTATTTTTTAAAAACCATAATGTCCCCACTGTTGAGTAGTGGATTCTGTTTTTTTCTCTGAAGGAACTTGTTTCTTTCAGAAGGATAAATGGGTTGTATATTTTCTGAGCTTTTGAGTATCTGAGAATGTTTTCTGGTTGATATGTATAATAGCCTGGTACAATTTTACAAGATTTGGCCGTGCTTTTTTTCTCCCTCAAGTTTTGTAGATGTTGCTTTTTTGTTTTTCTGGTTTTTTTTTTTTTTTTTTTTTTGGTCTTTTTTATTTGTTTGTTTGTTTGTTTTGAGACAGGGTCTCCTTTTGTTGCCCAGGCTGCAGTGCAGTGGCACAATCATGGTTCATTTCAGCCTCAACCTCCTGGGCTCAAGCGATCCTCCTATCTTTGCCTACCATAGGGTTGGGATTACAGGTGTGAGCCACCACACCTGGTCAATGTTGCTTTTTTGCTTTCTGGCTTTCGGTGTGGGAGGGGAGGGGTCAAGGGTTGTGGGTGAAATTGTGTTCCCCAGAAAGTTACTTTGAAGTCCCAATCCTTGATACCTGTTAAAGTGATCCTGTTTGGAAATGTGCCCTTTGCAGATGTCAGGAAGTTCAGATGAAGTCATGCTAGGTTAGGGTGGGTCCTAATCTAGTATGACTGTTGTCCTTAGGAGAGACAGACACAGAGGGAGAATGTGATGTGATGACGTAGGCAGAGATTTGAGGCATGGATCTATAATCCAAGGAATGTCAAGGATTGCTGACCACACTGGAAAGGAAGAGAATGGCATGAACTAGAGTCTCCCTGAGAACTTTCCGAGAGATCATGGCCTTGCCTAACACCTTGATGTTGGACTTGGAGCCTCCAGAAATGTGAGAAAGTAGACTTCTGTTGTTTAGGCCACACCATTTGTGGAACTTTGTTATGGCAGCCCCAGGAAACTAACACAAGAATTCTGAGTGCAGTCGGGCTCTGGTGCCTTTCAGAGGCTCTGAGGTTTTGTTTGTATCTTAGTAAAACGCCTTTTTAATGTTTACCTAGAAGTCTGTGATAATTTTTCTTAGGCTTTTAGAAAATTACTTTATCTTGTGCTTATTTCTTCCCAGAAAGGTTTTTGTTTCCCATATCTGTAATATTTAGCCATATTGTTAAAATTTTAGCCCCTTCCCTCTGCTTCTTGGGGAAACCTTCCCGAGCTTATTCTCTTTATCATGGACTAGGTTTTCTATAGTGTCAGTTCTCCTTGACTACCTGAAATGTGGATCACGATTTCATTATTGCTTTTTGAATTTCCTGCTTTTCTTTCCTTATCTTTAATAGTCTATAGTATAGATATGTAGTATAGAATGCCTTAGTCTATAGTATAGCTCAAGCTTATCCAACCCACGGCCTGTGGGCCACATGAGGCCCAGGACGGCTTTGAATGCAGCCCAACAAAAATTTGTAAACTTTCTTAAAACATGATGAGACTTTATTTGTAACTTTTTTTTTTTTTTTTTTAAAGCTCATCAGCTATCATTAGTGTATTTTACGTGTGGCCCAAGACAATTCTTCCAGTGTGGCCCAAGGAAGCCAAAAGATTAGACACCCCCAGTATGGACTGTCATCAGGAAAGAAACACTCTATGAAGGGTCTAGAGGCCAGGCCATCCTATATGCTATTGATGGTGCCAAGCAGTTCACAGAGTTTTGTTCTCAGTCATCTTTGAGTGTTCAAGAAGATGTTCTCTTTCCTTTCACTGATAAGCTATGTTTTCTCAGTCACATCATTGATTATTTTGGGTGGTGGTTGGGGGAGGCTTATCAAAAGAGAAAAGATGCAATCAGCTGGGTTTTACTGATCTGGATCTGTTGTTCCAGCTCGTGGGCATGGGGTGGAGATATAGAGGCCAACTCCGGGGTCAGGGGTTTGCCATCTTCCCCTCTCCACGGTGGGCTGGGCTCTGATGTTTTATAGACTGGAGTGTGGTTAGGCCACCAATTGTTCCAACAACAAAGGATCCTCTTTTGTCATCTTTAAAATTACCAGAAATTCTTCCCTTTTCTGGCAGTCTCTTCCTTTTGGTATGGTTTTTTTTTTTTTTTTTTTTTTTTTTTTTTTTTTTTTTTTTTTTGCACTCATGAGTTTTCTTACTTTGTACTTAGACATTTTACTAGGGTATTGGGAGAGGCCTTGACAGGACTGCTAACCAGATGCAGTTTTAAAAAGAAACAGGAATTCATGCGTTTATCGCCTGCACCCCACCTCCACCCCTCCCCGCTCCTTGAGTGGCTGTTCCCCCTCTTCTCTTTACTTCTCAATTCCTTGGTCCTGTCCTGCCTCATTTCCTTCCTTTTTAGCATCTGCTTTCTTCCTTGTTCTCCCATTACACTCCACCCCTCATGTCTCTCTTTCCCTCTTCCCTCCCCGGCAGACTAGATGTTTTCCTAGGGCTTTGGATTATCCATATCCCATGTGAGTGAGCATCTGCAAGTGTGCCCACACCCTGCCACCAACAGCAGAGATGACCACAACCTGGAAGATAAACAGAAGGGTGGGAAGAGAAGAAATGCCAGCCGACCCAGAGCCCATCAATGACAGGAGTGTGGCAGGCTCAGCACTGCTGGCATCCAACCTTTGGAGCAGGGCACTGGCACTCTTCTTCCTGCCATGCCCGTGTCCACTGTAGTCAGCTGCAAACAAGCTTGCCTCCGAGCAGTGCCTACACACATGTCACTTCGAGCACATGCTTTGTGGAATAGAGCTTCATTTCACCCTACTTGCCAAGTTAGGCCTTAGTAGGTGGCCCATTTATCCTAAAGATCTTAAAATCGACACATGGCTCAATCCTTGGGAATGTACATTTAAATATTTACAGGAAATGTGCACAGAGGAAAAAATATAAACCATCTAAACGTGTGTATCTTACACCCATGCTTCAGTTGATCAGTTCTCATTCGAACTATGTTCGAACATAGTAGCCACTGCTACTGGTTGGATGTGTATCCTCCTTGAGACCCTCCATGCATGTACAAGTGTCCATGTTTGTATAGATGTAAACGTATTGTGTGTGCATACACACATGCATAGATATACATATATATACGCAAGTACCCTCAAGTAATGTACATTTGGAATGGAAACTTTTATTTTAATAATCTGCATTACTTAGTACAGTAGGCCCTGTAGTTTCTTTTCCCTTTCTTGCAACCTCTTTGTCTTGGGAAGTAGCATAAGCATTCCAGATCTTTTTGACACCTTCTTGCTTCTGTGGCTCTCGGTCCTGGCTGCACAGTAAAATCACTTGGTGAGCTTTAAGGACCATCGCCGGTGCCATTTTCCCAACCAGTTAAAACAGCCTCGCTCAGCAGGGATTGGGGGTCTCTCTATGTGGAGGGCGTTGGGAACTGCTGCTCTAATCAGGTGTAGCATCAGTCGACCTGGCAGAGCCACGGAATTCAAGCTGCAGTGTGTTCCCCAGGACTGGTGGACCTGGACAAGTCTGTGCTGGCAAGGAAATGTAGAATCGCAAATTCCATGCAGATTGAAAATGAACCCTGCCAGGTTGCCTTCCACCGCAGCTAGCTCGCGACTTCACCCCTCATCGGACTAGGCAGAATGACCGGACCCAGCGCCGCTGTGCCGCAGAAGCAGCAGGCCCAAATGCTGCAAGAGTTAATAAATGTCCAGTACCCATGGAGAGGAGAGGAAACTAGGGTGCTTGATGACTAAACACCTATCCTGGATCCACTTCGCTTGTATGATGACAGCATGAGGTGTGACTGAGAGAAGATTAATGATCACTGGGCCTGGGTACCTCCCAAAAGGAGTGTTGCGGGAGTGCTGTGGAGCTAATTAACCAGCCGGCATGAAAAGTGAAAATAGATGAGGGAACAGGGTGCTTTGTTTTTTTTTGTTTTTTTTTTTCCCCTCTGTGGTGGCCCAGTACTGTGTGTAGACCTACATATACTATTTTTAGTTTTCCTTCTTAAGTATGCAAAATGACATAATCTTGAAAGCCTCCCTCAGTAGCCTTCTCCAGGGGGATCAATACTGAGACAGTGGACTCTGGATCCCACTGCCTGGGTTCAGACTCAGCTCTGACATATGCCAGAGTGGCCTTGGGCAAGATACTTGATCCTTTCTGTGCCTCAGTTTCCTCAATTGAGAAGGGGACTAATAGCAATGCCTAATTTGTGGAGTGGCTGTGAAGATTAAGTGAAATAATATATACAAAGCACCCAGAACCCTGTCTTGGCATCTAATACATCTAAAAAAAATAAGCATTTATTTTAAATTGCACCCCTCTGGGAGTTTGGGGTGGGGGTTTTTCTGAGGTCATTTATTTTTAAAGCACAGAAACTCTTGCATGCTGATATATCTTAAAAAGAAAACTTTGACAATTAGAGAGGAAATGCCAGTCTGTTTACTCATCTGTTTCAGGATAAAGCACATTTGTACGTTTGGTTCTATAATCATTGAGTATTAAGAATAAAACCATGCAGACAGTATTGACTGATCTCTATTTAGATCCCACTTGGTGGATTTTTGAAGACAAGTATACGCTGTCCTATTGGCTAGGTTTCTTGTACCCTAGGGGTTAGCTGCTTTCTTACCTCTTAGTGGTATTGTTTGAGAATTAATCATGATTGTCTGAATAAGGTTTTTGAAAATTGTTTTCTTGGATGCATTTATTTTGAAAATGCTCTGCCTGTAATTAGGAGATTCTATAAGACATAAAATGGCTTAAAGTGCTTTTAGTTATAGCCTTCTGAAGGGTTCAAAAATGATACTGGATCTTGTGGAAGAAATCTTTCCATTTTCTATAAATATAGCGGGGTGTGTGTGTGTGTGTGTGTGTGTGTATAGTTATTTGGTTATAAAACCTTACGGTGGAAAATGTTTAAGAAACATTGCACTCTTAAGGCGGAGACTGCACAAAAGATACCCTAACACATTTAATGCCCTAGTTAAATGCATTGCTCAAGTCTCGTTTTCTGGAGCTGGATAAACAGAACATCTATCTTTTTCTATCGCCCCACCTCACCCCAGTCACTTCAGTGGCACAATAAATGGAAATCTTATTTCCTGCCTCTGCAGACCTATTTACCTGAGTGTCTAAGTGCACCCTTGCCTTTCTCAGCCTTTCCCTTCCTGAAATATGCTTTTACTTTCATCTCCTTGCCTTCACTGCCCTCATTTTTTAAAGCTGTCTCTAATCCTGCACTCCATGTACTTTAATCTGTGATGTTGGACGTTGCCATTCTGCATAGCTGCCTTTCAACATTCATCTCCCAGATTCATATTTTCTTCCATTTTTGAATTGAAATCCCTTTTCACAGCCTGTAATGGTAAACACATTTTAAAATAAAGAACTATTATCAAAAGCCATTTCTGCCAATTTATAACGCCTTATTGGATGGCCTTATTCCTTTTGATAATTTTGTTATCTTTGCAAACTAGGACTTTAACTTATTTGTATGCATATATATTTATTATGAACAGAGAGGTTCTTATAGATGTCTGTGTGTCCCCTTGCCCTTTCTGGACTTTTATTTTTGGACTTAAGGGAATTGATGATTTTAAAAGAAGCAAAGGAGTGTGTATGTATATGAGTGACAGAGACTATATGTAACCTGCGAAGCCTGAAATATTTACTGTCAGACCCTTTGCAGCAAAGTGTGCAGACTCCTTATGTATTTAAAATACTCATTAAAAATGTGCCTGTTTTGGGGATCTCTATCTTTTCCCCCAAATTAAAGCTCTTAAACATGTGAAGTGGTGAGAATGTTAGAGCCTGAGCTGATCGTTTGTGGGGAGGTTCTAGCTGTGGTCCCTGTTCCTCAGGGTTACCTCCCAGGCCCCAGTCTCCCATCTGAGACAGTGTGATTGCATTCAATGCTGTGAGATGGAAAGCATGTTGGTATAGGTGTGACTGTCTGTGATGTGTAAATGTTCCATGGGAAACACCTGCTAGTGAAGCTGGAGGAGGTAAATTACTGGTCATTGATAACGTGGTTTTCATACCCTGGAGAGGTTGCAGTGTCCTACCTGGCATTTCTGCCTGCAGCAACAGGAAGGGTGATTGAAATGTGCTTCCCATCACTTAATCAAGATGGGGAACAAAATAGGTCATAGTTAAAACAATAATCAAGGTGGGGAATAAAACAGGTCATAGTTAAAAGAAAACAGTATCTGTTCAAGGGGTAAGAAATATGCCAGCCGTGCTGGTTGTTGCAGTGAAACATCTTTAATTCCTCTTAAATGTCTTTAAGCTTCTGTTGAGGAATGTGAAATCAACTGGAGAATCTCTGGTGTCATGTTGCCCAGAACCAATATTGTATTGTTCAAGTGGATGCCCCTAAGCGATTTTCACTTTCTGCCCCTGGCGTCATTGTGATGCCCTTTGTTTGACCTTAAACCCCCTGCCCTTGTGCAGTTAAAGCTCCTGGCTCCAGAGTGCGGGATCCACCCGGCTTTGTGCTTCCTGTTCATACATAAAACTTCTCTCCCTACTTTGTACCTTTCTAATGAAAGGATTCTGGAAGTTAGAGATCTTGCATTGCCTCTGAAAAACAAACCAAACAGAACAGCATGTTTGGGAGTGATTATACTGAGATAGTGAAGTAAACTTGAAATGGAAACCCCCCTCCCGCTAACTCTTCTCTTAAGCCTCGTTTTATTGCAGCCTGCATAAAATCATAGTGCTGGAGTCCAGCTGCTCCAAAGGCTGAAGGTCCTCATGCTTACAGCATGCTTTGGAAACTCATCCCCACCACATTTGCAGTTAATGAAAATATTTGCTTTCCTTGTTCTAAACAAAGTTTATGGGCAGAATTTATAATTAGGAAACTCTTTAATTCTTTTTCCCTTCAATGCCTAATTTCTCTTGTGTCATGTTGGAGAATTCTAAGTATTTAAGAAAATCTTTCTCAGTGCTGTTTACTTATTTCTGGTGGTGGTACATGTATTTCTCCCTTCTTTTGTGTCCTCATCCAAATTAAAGGACTTGAAATCTGGGTTTTTATTTGTTTTTGTATAGGTCAGTAATACTCATGTGTGAGTAGGGGACAGTGCCTTTGTGGCCTGTCAGGCCGTCCCACAGCCATTTGACTAGCTGGGTCTGTGATTTAGGTTATGTAAGAACAGCCACAGGGCAATGTAGCTCTCTTCAAACCACATGGAAAACCAGTGTCACCTCTTCAAGGTCCCCTACACGTCTTTTGTGTGTAATGTCCTGTGGCTGTGACCTCAGCGCTTTCCAAGTTCTGGTCTATCTCCTGGTGTTTCTTGCCTATACACCCAAGAGTTGGCTGACGTGATATGGTTCTTGTAAGCACAGCACCTGCTTGCATTCTCAGTGTGAGAGTGAGGTGGTGATGAGAAAACAACCATCCCTCAGCTTTTACAAGTTTGTCAAGACAGAGGGCATCCAGCCTCACCGCGAGCTGGCATCATAGTGCAGCCCAGCTCTGCCTTAAGATCTGTTTCCTCGCCAGACAGTTGAAGGGAAAGCAGCTGGGAAACCTCGTGACCTGGCTGAAAGCCTTGAGGTGGTTTCTCAAAGATTCCAGGCTCATCCCCAGTGCTATAAGACTGGCCCCTGTGGTTCTGGGGATTGGTGACTATAGTATCTTACAGTGCTGGCTGGTGAAAGGAGGTGGATGAAGCTTGTCTGGGGGGCCCAGCTGGGGGCCATTGCTGTCCACATAGACTCTAGGAGGTAAAGGCCTCTAACTCCTGCCTACTTCTCTCCCTTGAGGACAGAACTTTGTCCTGGGCATTTGCATGAATGTCCTTATTTTTGTAACTCCAGTGAGGGATTTTTGTTTCTGTTTTTGTTTTTTTGAGATGGAGTCTCACACTGTTGCCTGGGCTAGAGTGCAGTGGTGTGCTTTCAGCTCACTGCAACCTCTGCTTCCTGGGTTCAAGCAATACTCCTGCCTCAGCCTTCTGAGTAGCTGGGATTACAGGTGCTCACCACCATGCCCAGCTAATTTTTTTTTTGTATTTTTAGTAGAGATGGGGTTTCACCATGTTGGCCAGGCTGGTCTCGAACTCCTGACCTCGTGATTTGCCTGCCTCAGCCTCCCAAAGTGTTGGGATTAGAGACGTGAGCCACTGCGCCCGGCCCTAGTGAGTTTTCTGATCTGTCTTGTTTCTTCAAATGCCGGTAATTTGGGTAGTTAGCGATAAATCTTTAGTTTCCCAAGTTTATAAAAACCGCCTTGTGCATAGCTAACCCAGGAGTGACTAAAATTATCTGACTTTGCTGACATGCCCATTGTGGGAGTTTTCTGTTCACTGCTCTGCTGTGAGTTCCCTTTAAAAGTAAGGCATGTGCCAGCCAGGTGCTGTGGTTCATGCCTGTAATTCCAGCACTTTGGGAGGCAGAGGCGGGCGGATCACAAGGTCAGGAGTTCGAGACCAGCCTGACCAACATTGTGAAACCCTGTCTTTACTAAAAATACAAAGATTAGCCAGGTGTGGTGGTGTGCGCCTGTAATCCTAGCTACTCAGGAGGCTGAGGCAGGAGAATCACTTGAACCCAGGAGGTGGAGGTTGCAGTGAGTCGAGATCATGCCATTGCACTCCAGCCTGGGTGACAGAGTGAGACTCTGTCTCAAAAAAAAATAAGGCATGTGCCTGTCCTATATGGAGGGGGTGACTCTACTTCCCCTTGACTCCTAACACAAAAAACAAGCACAGTGATACCACTTGAAACTTGATGGTTTGGTTCGTATCCCTTTTCAGCCTTATACACAAAAATCTGCAAAATTTAGTTCCTGCCTAGCTAGGCAGCTTTCATTTTTTCTTTTTTTAAAATCTAGTCTTTGATTGTGTGTGTGTGTGTGTGTGTGTGTGGTTTTTTTGGTTTGTTTTTGGAGCCAGGAAGGCATGGCAAGGAGTGGTTGGATAGCTTTTGTCACAGAGACTCGTGTTCTTCTGGGAAAGTTTATGCGTCTTTCAAATTCTGCTGTGTGTGACTTAGAGTTTGAAGATGCTTTTTAAGAAGCAGATAATGACTTACATTCTTTCCCTGCACATCCTTAGTTCCATCTTAGTACATACTGAGGAGCGGGAAAGGTAATTGGTGGGGAGAGGCAATCGGAGGAAAATGTGTTATCTGAATACATGAGGACTGGCTGTATTTTTTTGGGGGGAGACTAGTTCCAGCCAAGATACTCTTTCTTGTGTATTTTTTTTTATCATTGTGATTATATCCTCTCTGCTGCTTGAGGTTTTGCCTGCCCTAGAATGTTTTTAGAAATGCTTGTTCCCTGGTGCCACAAAGAAATAGCACTCAAACATAAATTTGATTATCTCAGCAAGGCAATTTTTACTTTCTGCAGAAAGGGTGCTCATCACAGATGGAACAATGGCGAGAGTGCACCTGGACAGGAGAGGGGCAGGAGTTCTTATTCCTGACGCAGGTAGCCCCTACTGCTGTGTCATGCCCTATTGGTTAGGGTTGGACCAAACAGTCTAAGCTAATTCTGATTGACTATTTTAAAGACAGCAGGGGTATGAGCCAGAATGGTGGGGTAAGTAGTTTGGTGGGAAGGATGGTTAGGAACAGGTAACTAAAGGTGACTTGGGTCAGAGCAGGTGACCGGGATGAGTCAGGACAGAGCAGGTGACCAGGGAACAGGTGTGAACTACTAATTAGGATTGGCAGGAAAGTTGTTTACTGAAACTAGATGCAAGAAGCCAAAGAGAACCAGGAAGTTAAACTTTAAAATGGAGAATCAAAGAATAAGAGAGCTGAACATATTGACATACTGATTCTTTGAAGAGAAACTTGGGGTTCACCATATTTAACAATGTTTAATTTCATAATAGTAAGCTTGTTTGTCCCCAAACTTGTTTAGGGGCAGAGTGTCAAGCGGAAGCTGCCTAATAAGTGAGGAATGTTTCCAGTCTTATGGCTGGTTTGGGGCTGTTTGAGTTTTAGGAGGGTGGCCCTGTGTCATGGGGAGTGTTGAGTAGATGGGATGAGAGAACCAAGGGATGGTGCTGGGGAGGAATGTGGATGTAGGCTAGAGTCTCCCTTAGACTTTTCTTATTAGAGAGGAGCAGTGGAGGCCCGGGAGTTCTGGAGGGGTTGGCATCTGAATCTGTGTTACTGATACCCATGTAAGGCTAGTAAGCCATCTCCTTTTCCTTTTCTGAAATCAAAGCTTCTTGTGGATCATTCATAATTGACCTTGATCAAATCCCAGATCGGTGGCTTCCTGGATCCTTTGTTAGGTATTGAAACCATATCAGGGTAGTGCAGAAAAGCACATGGAGCAGAGTTCACTGATGCTTGAGTTTTGCCTCGTAGGGTAAAACGTTTCAAGAGTAGTGGGGGAAGAGTCATTTTAAAAAATTCAATACACACATCTGATATATGGGAATTATGTTCTGAGAATATAGTTTATAGGAATTAAATTTGCATCAACTTGTAATGAATGGATGGTTTAACCTAAGTATTCCCTCTCTACTCTAGGAGGTGACTTTGGTCCAGAGACTTCTCCAGTCCTGCCCCTTGACCACGGTGCTGACTCTCCTGTGAGCAGTCTTCCCGCAGCAGAGGACACCTATAGGGTGAGCTTGGCCAAAGGTGTCTCGATGTCTCTGCCTTCATCACCTTTGCTGCCTCGACAGTCTCACTTGGTGCAATCAAGAGCAAACAAAAAGTCCCCAGGTAAACAGGGAACGAAGGAGCTGCCTTGGTTATATATGTAGTACATGTGTTGAAAATAAGCAAACCTAATGCCCATGAGAAATCTTCTGGGAGAACGTTTTTTTTTTGTCATAGTATCTTCTAGAAGAAAGAAATCTTTTTTTTTTTTTTTTTTTAATTTAAGGAAAAAGTATGGTTTTAATAGATTCATTCTGTTTGGACTGCCAGGCTAGATTTTTATAAAGATTTAAGATTTTGTTATCAGTACTGATGTTAACCGGCAATTTTATTGTTTTCTCACTGATGAATTAAGGAGCACTATACAGTTATGGCACCGAATAATGATGTTTCTTTCAATCAATGACAAACTGCATGTATGACAGTGGTCCCATGAGGTTGTAATACTGTGTTTTTACTGTGCCTTTTCTATGTTTAGATACGTAGATCCTTGCCACTGCGTTAATAGTTGCCTACAGCATTCAGTATAGTCACATGCTGTACAGGTTTGTAGCCTAGGAGCAATAGGCTATGCCATAGAGCCTAGGTGTGTGGTATGCTGTGCCACCTTGATTGTGAACGTACACTTGAGGATGTTCGCACAATGACAAAATCACCTAACGATGCCTGTCTCAGAACGTATCCCCATCATTAAGTGACACATGACTGTAATCCAAACTCACACATGGTGGGTTTAAAGGTTATGGATGTAGGCAAAAGTCATCTGACGGTAGTCTGTTTATTCCTACCTAGTATTATATACTGATGTATTTTATTTGATTACATCATCTAGCATTTGAACAGCTATAAAGTTTGTTTGGAAAACTCAGACTTGTAAAGGGGTAGGGGAAAGGGACTTTGGATTATTCCTGTTATACTTTGAAAGTATTTTGGCTTCCCTCTATCAATGCTTTACACTTAACATTACTCCCTAAAAAACAAACAGAACTTTGAGAGGTTATGATTCACATGCGAGGAAAGCCTTTCTAAAATGCTGATACCTTGAGTTTTAAAAGTTCTTGAATTTTTTTTTTTTTAAGGTTTGTGGAGTGTTTACAAAAGGCAGGATAATTTGGGGCCCAGTTGATCATACGCCAGTGTAGGGTTTCTTCTCAATTACATGTAAACATATTCAGAGTCTACCCAAAATGTGCCTAGGGCTGTGAAATTGGTATCTGTTTCTCTGATTTCCTGGTAATATTTGTATTACTTGAGATGACATATGCCGACTCATTTAGTAGATCTTTGAGGTTTATGTGTGGGTAAATTAGGAGGGCATCCTTAAAGGCTCTGAATGTTAGAAACAGTGCTCTGAATTGGTGAGGGTCCAAAATCTTTTATTGTTGCAGAATTTTCTGGTTTAGGACAACATTGTTTACAATCCATTAATTAGCTGGAACTCAGGAACCTTTTTAGTATGAAGTAATTTCCTGTGCCAAGGAATTTGACCTGTTTATCAGTATTTGGGGAAATTCCTGGAATGTCCGTCCTTCCTTCTTTGCCCTCCCTCACTGCTGTATCTCTTTGTCACATTTCTTCTCTTCCTTCAAATCATAGTTCCCACCCTGCCTGTCATACTGGGTTATCCTGATTGGAATTATTCTTTCCGAAAAGTATGCACAGTATTTTACTTCTTCTTTATTATCAGGTATGTCATTTGTCTTTTTCCCCTGAATTAGTGTGTATATTGACCAAAAAAAAAAGACAAAAAAAACCACTTTGCTTGGCTACACTTTAGTCACACGCTCCTGAACTTTCTCCTAGGTCCATGTGTGTGTGTGCACACGCACTTTCTTGTAAAATCCAGGTTTAGCTAAGAAGCATGCTACTAAGTTTAGCAAGAACACCTCCCCATCCCCACCCAAATCTGATTAGATTCCTCATCCTCCACCATCTTCCAGGCGATGTCTGGTCACCCTGACCTGTCTTTAACAAGAATTGCCTTCCTACCCCTGATGTTTCTTCTTAGTAATTTTTCATGCACCAGTCCCCACCTTGTTCCTTGGCTATAAATTCTCGCTTTCCCATCCTGTATTTGGAGTTGAGCTCAATCTTTCCCTACCTGCAAAATCCCACTGCAGTGGTCCCTATATGTGTTAAGATGGTCCTGAATAAAGTCTGCCCTACTATGCTTTAAAAAGTATCACTGAGTAGTTTTTTCTTCTTAAAAACATTATGTGCTTCCTGTGTCTGATGCTTGAGGACAAACAAGATGTCTTATACCTCATCTCTATAAAATAGATAATAGAGATAATTCAGAAACTATCGATATTCTTAAGGGATCTCTGTTGAAGGTAATGCCAAGTGCAGAGGTTTCTGGACAATTTGCCTACCTATAGTCTCTGCTACTGTAAATGAATTAATATTGCTTGGGCATTAGGACTGGGGAACACCTGAGAGACTTCAGGGAAGACTGCACTTCAGATATAATTTTATTGACAAATTCAGTGTTTTAGTGGGACTTTAGGTAGGATTGAATGGCATGGCAGGCCTCGAGAGTGTGGCTACCCAGAAAGGTTTCATGGAGGTTACAGGCATGGAGGCAGAAGAATCCCTGATAAGGCCGTGTCTCCTTATATGTGTGTGGACATTAGTTTTTTCTTTAAAGAAAATATCAAGTTTTTCTCCATAGGAATGAAATTTATTTTTGCTAAATTCTTTGCAAGGCCTTGGAATATAAGGAGGTTAGTAGTTCTGAAACATACAAGCTTTTAATGGATTTGGGATGTTCTTTCTATTAGATGTTTTTGGTCCAAATGATAATTAAATAAACTAAGCAAATACATCTCTAACAGAGCAGTGCTTGTTCACTGCCCAAATTTGTACAGCAAATTAGTGTCTCATAGTGGTAATTTGGCTTCATTATCTTGGTAATTTTAATTGGAAAAGTTTAGGGCAGAGATGCTGTTTAAAAATGGCAGTGACTCAGTACATCAAATAATGAACAATTTTTTTTTTCAGTGTCTAACACAGATTTCTGCTTAAACCATATTGTTGGTAAAAGTATCCAGAGCTCTAATATTCTACCTGCCTGGTTTTAACCAAAAAAAAAAAAAAAAAAGCTGACATATGGTTGTGAATGTGCACTGGATTTAAAAAGACTCATCTATTTTAAAAGCTAGCACCGTTGCTGCTAATGATGGAGTCAGTACAGTGTGTCTGCAGCACTCAGAGGTATGGAGCCACTCCCCTCCTCTCTTTCCAGCCCGGCCCCACAGTGGATCATGCTGCAGGGTTGTGCCATCATTCAGACCCGTGCTCTGAAATTACCTTGATGACTTCTGTTCTGATTTGTAAGACGCCCCCACCCCCACCAATTCCTCTCTTGTTTAAGGTTAAAAAGCAAAAACAAGAAAATCAAACATGTTTCACTTGTTTGTATAGAAACTCTTCATTAATTGATGCTAATCCAGAAACTGTCAGGGACTGGAACAATTATTCTTGCAAGGATCAAATACTCCAAACCCCTGTAAGTAAACACTCTGAACAACACAGCCTGTATTAATAAAAATTGGTATGTTAATGCAATTGATGATTACTTCCTGGATCTTGGGAACTGTGGGCCAGAGATAATTTAATTAACCTTGTGATAATGTGTGACCCTGCATGTTACATGATTGTGTTTCTTACTTTCGATTCATATTGAGGTTATTATTTTTATTTACTCTTCTGCCACCTTCCTCCATTTATTTGTCTTTTTTTTTCGTTGTTAGAATGTTTTCTGAGTATTGTTTCAAAACTTTTGTTTTTAATGGTAAATATATTTTCTGTTAATGAAAACAAGGACCAGCATCCATTAAAGTAGTTCTGTGGCAGTTGCAAGTCTTTTTGGATTAAAATTCATCTATATTTGTAACGTGGGCTGTTGTTTTCCAGAGAAGAGAAAAGCTCATTTCCTGTGATTTATTAGTAATATCATTAGATACTTTATAAAGTATCTGCATTTATTTTCCCAGATCACTCTGGGCCCATTATCAAACAATCAAAACATCGTGCATGAATGAGAAGCAACCGTTTGAAATGTTGTGATGGAGTAAGACAGCAGATGGTGACAAGTTGGGTGTTCCTGCCCTACTCCTTGTATGGGGACACTGGAGAGTGCCGGCCACTTTCGCTTCTGCCACTTCTGGTTCCACTTCTGTCCCACAGTGGACAGAGCTGATGTCGCAGTTCTGAAACTTCTCTGCCTCTGTTTTGTTAAGGGAAAAACCGCAAAATTGACAGCCTGTGTAGTAGAAGCCATATTGTCTCTTTGATTCTTGGACCATGAGTTAATGTCTGCGAAGGCACTCCCTTCCCCAACCCGCAAGTATTTCATATAAAAAACCTGGAAATCATGTGTCTGTTGGCTGTATGAATGTCTTCTTTTGAGAAATGTCTGTTCATATCCTTTGCCCACTTTTTGATGGGGTTGTTTGTTTTTTTCTTGTAAATTTGTTTGAGTTCTTTGTAGGTTCTGGATATTAGCCCTTTGTCAGATGAGTAGATTGCAAAAATTTTCTCCCATTCTGTAGGTTGCCTGTTCACTCTGATGGTAGTTTCTTTTGCTGTGCAGAAGCTCTTTAGTTTAATGAGATCCCATTTGTCAATTTTGGCTTTTGCTGCCGTTGCTTTTGGTGTTTTAGACATGAAGTCTTTGCCCATGCCTATGTCCTGAATGGTACTACCTAGGTTTTCCTCTAGGATTTTTATGGTATTAGGTCTAACATTTAAGTCTCTAATCCATCTTGAATTAATTTTCGTATAAGGAGTAAGGAAAGGATCCAGTTTCAGCTTTCTACTTATGGCTAGCCAATTTTCCCAGCACCATTTATTAAATAGGGAATCCTTTCCCCATTTCTTGTTTCTCTCAGGTTTGTCAAAGATCAGATGGCTGTAGATGTGTGGTATTATTTCTGAGGACTCTGTTCTGTTCCATTGGTCTATATCTCTGTTTTGGTACCAGTACCATGCTGTTTTGGTTACTGTAGCCTTGTAGTATAGTTTGAAGTCAGGTAGCGTGATGCCTCCAGCTTTGTTCTTTTGACTTAGGATTGTCTTGGAGATGCGGGCTCTTTTTTGGTTCCATATGAACTTTAAAGCAGTTTTTTCCAATTCTGTGAAGAAGCTCATTGGTAGCTTGATGGGGATGGCACCGCATGTTCTCACTCATAGGTGGGAACTGAACAATGAGATCACTTGGACTCGGGAAGGGGAACATCACACACCGGGGCCTATCATGGGGAGGGGGGAGGGGGGAGGGATTGCATTGGGAGTTATACCTGATGTAAATGACGAGTTGATGGGTGCAGCACACCAACATGGCACAAGTATACATATGTAACAAACCTGCATGTTATGCACATGTACCCTACAACTTAAAGTATAATAATAATAAATAAATTAAAATATATATATATATATATATATATATATATATATAAACCTGGAAATCGATAAAGAACTACTGTGAACATTTTTTCTTCTAGTCTTTTGAAAAAAATCTGCTCCACCTAAACCTGAGACCACATTATGTAACCCTCTTGTGTGCTGCTTGTGTCACTTAAGTTTATTGTTTTGAGACAAGGTCTTGCTCTGTCACCCAGGCTGGAGTGCAGCGGTGCTATCAAGGCTCACTGTAGCCTCAACCTCCTGGGCTCAAGTGATCCTCCTACCTCAGCCTCAAGTAACTGGGACCACAGGCATGCACCACCATGCCCAGCTAATTTTTTTCTTTTTTTTTTTTTTCCTGGAGATGAGGTTTTCACCATGTTGCCTAGTTTTGTCTTGAACTCCTGGCCTCAACTGATCCTCCTATCTTGGCCTCCCAAAGTGCTGGGATTACGGGCATGAGCCACTGCACCCAGCTCTCGCTTAATATTTTATCATGAGCAATTTCCAGTTTACTTGAAGAGCTTGATATTTGTTGTCCATTGTTTCAATATCTTATAATTGATTTTTAAATATTTCTGATTGTTGGATATTCACTGTTTTTCCTTTTTTTTTTTTTTTTTTTTTTTTTTTTTTTTTGAGACGGAGTCTTGCTCTATTGCTTAGGCTGGAGTGCAGTGGCGTGATCTGGGCTCACTGCAAGCTCCACCTCCCAGGGTCACGTCATTCTCCTGCCTCAGCCTCCCAAGTAGCTGGGACTACGGGTGCCTGCCACCACGTCTGGCTAATTTTTTGTGTTTTTAGTAGAGATGGGGTTTCACTGTGTTAGCCATGATGGTCTCGATCTCCTGACCTCATGATCCGCCTGCCTCAGCCTCCAAAAGTGCTGGGATTACAGGCATGAGCCACCCATCCCGGCCAGATACTTTAGAAAAAAGAAAAAAAGTTTTTAGCATGTTATGATTTGTTTTCGCTATTCCTGGTGTGAATATTTTTAATTATGGTGAAATACATATAACAAAATTGACCATCTTAACCATTTAAGTGTACAGTTCAGTACGTTGTTGTACAACCCTAGTTGTTAGAACTCCCAATAGAAATACTTTTGTCCAGTGATATTTACAAACATCTCTGATATCTCCTTGGGGTAGCAGGTTCCCAGCAGTGGAATTGTTGAACTAAATGGCCTGCATTTATAAAGAGTCTTGATACATAGTGCCCAGTTCCTTTCCAGAAAGGCTGTATTGATTTCATATTCCCCCCAGCATTCTTTGAGTGGCTGCTTTTTGAAGTTCACATCTTCTGGGAACAGCTTAAATGGATGGTGCTTTGTGCGGCCTAACTGTGGACTACTGACAATTTTAAGAGGCTGGGAGACGTCATTCTGTAGCTGCCTTCTTTAGAACTTCCGTTCTGTCTGCCCGTCTCAGACAATTTTCATTTTCTTCCTTTCCATGAGATTGTGTCGGGAACTTTGACAGCTGAGTCAGATCAAGTTCATGGTCAGAAAAACATTCAGTTGGCTTCCAGTTTCAGCTGCCTGGTGAGGATCCTAGAGATCATGGAGGATCACAGGCATACTGGAGTTGGAGAGGCCTCCAGAGCACATCCTGTCCAGGCCTCTTTGCAGATGTGGAAGCAAAGACCCCTTGGTCATTAGGGAACTTGTCCAAAATTCATGCAAGTTACCGGTAGAGCCTGATCCTCCACACTGTCCCCAGCATATTCTCTTTTGTCAGCCAGCCTGTGTTGATGTTCTGCCTGTACGTTGTTGGCATGTGAGCTGTAAATAATGTGAGTGTGTTCTGATTTCATAGATGGGGTGGGGGTGTGGGCAGGAGGAGGGCATGGGCTTAAAGCCTCACATGCATCCGTGAGGCTGCTTCTTGGAGGGTGGAGAATAACAGGCCATGCACAGTCCCATTTCTCCTTGTAGAGCCAGTTGGTTCTAGTCCTTGCTTCCACTGCTGAGTGGTTGGGACCACAGTTGACATCTAACTTTGAGCAAGGACAGTTCCTCCTGCTGGGGTGAATAGGAGAGCATTCTTTGTTTCCTCCTGGAAACTTGTTATATGATGGCCTCCTTACTGCATGCCCAGCTGTGAACGTGACACACAGATTTTCTATTGTATTTGAATGTGTGTTCATACATAGAACCAGTGTGCGTGCATTTGCTCTACTTTGAGTCCATTTATTCCCCTGCCAGTGAGTCCAGGTTCACCTGTATACAATTTGGATATACTCTGGAGTCAGCCCAGTAATTTAAAAGGGTTCTGATGATGCCCAGCGCCTACCTTCAGAGACTTGGATTAAATGCGTATGAAGTATGGTCTGGATGTTGGGATTTTTAAAAAGGCTTCTTTGGTGATTCTAATATGTAACAAAGTTTGAGAATTACTGATAAATAATATGTGATTATCTCATATAATTGCATTTCCATGAGTACAAATATATGTGTATATATCCTTAAAATTTTGGAACTATTTGAGGAAAATACATTATAAAGGAGTACAAAATAATGATACACTAAATATTGAGGCCTTCTATACCCCCTGAAAGACAACCACTTCTGATGATCGCTCCTGCTTTGTTTCTATAGTATGTAAACAACAGTCATGCATTTGCCCATTCCCCCGGCATTGGACAGGTAAGAGGTTCTCCATTTTCTACTAAAAAATAACATTCTTGTATATTAAGATTTAAAGGCATCTCTCATATTTTTATCAGACTATAAAAGTGAGATTACTGGGCCAAAACTTACTTTTTTAACATTGTAGATGAATATTCTTATTGGTCATTGGTAACTTTTTCTTTTGGAAATTCTTTGTGATAGCTGTCCTTTATTCTACTGGGACAATATGTGTTTCTTACTGATTGAGCACAGCTTCATTGTTTTAAGGCTATCAGTCATGTATGTTATATATAAAAAACTGTTTCTGGCTCATTTTCCATTTAATTAGGTTACAGTGTTTTATGACTCACAGAAGTTTTTCATTTTCTCCAGTTAAATTTATATATTTTTCCATTGTGATTTATTCCATTGCATTTTTAAAAAACAACTTTATTGAGATATAATTTACATACCACATAATTCACTCATTTAAAGTTTACAGTTCGATGTTCTTTTTGTAGCATTTTCACAGGGTTGTGCAACCATCCCCACAGTCTTAATTTTAGAACGTTGTTATCTCCTCCTCAAAGAAACCAAAGCAAAAACCCCATACCCATTACTAGTCATTTCACATTCCTCCCTGCCCTTACTCTTCACTCCCTACTTCCTAGCCCCTAGTAACCATGAGTCTACTTTCTGTCTCTGGATTTGCTTATTCCGGTCATCTCATAATATGTGGTATTTTGTGACTGGCTTCTTTTATGGAGCATCATGTTGTCTAGGTTCATCCATGTTGTGCCATGTATCCGTACCGCATTCAGTAAAACATTATTTGGTAATAAAACAGAATGAATACTCATACATGCCACTCATTTTGTTTATCCAGTCTTCCATCAGTGGATATTTGGTTGTTTCCACATTGGCTATTTATTATAAATCTGCAATCAGCTTCTGTGTCTACATTTTTATATGGACATATGTTTTTCCCTTGGGTATATACCTAGTGAAATTGCTGAATCATATGGTAGTTCCGTCAAACCTTTTTAAGGTACTGCCAAATTGTTTAAGTGGCCATACTATTTTTTATCACTACCAGCTGAGTATGAGGTTTCCAATTGCTTCATATCCTTGCCAGTGCTTGTTATTGTCTTTTTGATTATAGCCATCCTAGAGCATGTGAACTGATATCTCACTGTAGTTTAATAAGTTTGTGAAAATTGTTTTTATATTCTGGATACAGGTTCTTTATCAGATAAATGATTTACAAGTATTTTCTTACATTCTGAGGATTGTCTTTTTTTTTTTTTTTTTTTTTTTTGAGATGGAGTCTCACTCTGTCTTACCCAGGCTGGAGTGCACTGGTGAGATCTCGGCTCACTGCAGCCTCCACCTCCTGGGTTCAAGTGATTCTCCTGTCTCAGCCTCCTGAGTAGCTGGGACTAAAGGCGTGTGCCACCATGCCCAGCTAATTTTGTATTTTTAGTAGAGAGGGCATTTCACCATGTTGGCCAGGCTGGTCTCGAACTCCTGACATCAGGTGATCCACCCGCCTTGGCTTCCCAAAGTGCTGGGATTACAGGCATGAGCCACCGTGCCCAGCTGATTATACTGTTTCAAATACAGCAGTTCTAAATTTTTATAAGGTTTTAAATTTATGTATTATTAGTCTGTCTTTTTGATGCCATGTCCTAGTAACCATTGCCTAATCCAAGGTCATAAAGATACACATTCATGTTTTCCTCTAATAGTTTTGACTCTTACATTTAGGCCTGTGATCCATTTTGAGTTAATTTGCTTGTGTGATGTGAAGTAGGGACCAACTTCATTCTCTTTCATGTGGATACCAGTTGTCCTGGCACCATTTACTGAAAAGACTGTTCTTTCCCCACTGAATTGTCTTCTCTTGACCAAATCATTGTTGTGCCTTCACCCAGCCCTGTTGTTCCTCTTCCCGCATCGCTCATCTTCTGAAAATTCCTGTGCCTCGGTCAGAACCTTCTCCTTAGGAGCTGACCGCGGGTAAGGCTTGCATCTCTTGCTTGGCCCAGCCTTTCTGTGTGCCTCTCCTTTTCTCTAGGTGAGAAGTAATATTCTTTTGCTCCAAGCATCTGTAGCACTGTGTCTTCTCTTTGCTCTGCATAACCTTTATTTTGCATCTCTGCCCTGACATTCTGTGACATTCTCTGTAAGGACTGCTCTCTTGTGTTTGTTGGCATCTTGTCATTCCCCCTTGGGAGCCCTAAAAACAGGATCCAATCACATCTTCAGAATCCAGTCACTTCCTTTATCCTGGTGACGGGGCATAGGTAAGTAACTGTTAAAACCAATAGGATTTTAGTATTCCATGCTCATCAGATCCATGTGATTGGTTGAAAATACTAATGGATGCATAGGCAATTTTAAATGTAACAGTTCTTTACATTTAGAAAGCTGAGAGTGTACCTTTCCCCATATCCAGAGAAAAGTGACGCTTTAGGTCCAGCCTCCCTCTTAGGACTTTTCTGTCCAGGTGCTGAGCAAAAGGGAGTGTGTCTTCAAGTGGGTTTATCAGTAGCCGCTCAGCCTTGCTTTCCACCACTCCTGTCTCTCTCCCATTTTCACGCTTTTGCATTTTTGCTGCCCGTTTCCCGCTGCCTGCAGTTAATGATGACTGGAGGTTTTATCCAGTCACACTTTACAGCAGTGTCAGCTGCACCCTGTGGTGGTGTCAGATGGCGGCTGGAACAAACCCAGTGCCATGCTCAGAAATGAATGTTTTCACCTCAAAGAAAAGAGATGAGGGCAGAGGCGGTGGTGGTGGGGATCTTTTTCATGATTTCTGATTTACAGAGAAACACAGAAGTCACAGGAGCCCATGCAGGCGATTATATCTGGTGCTAATGAGCACTAGTGTAAAGCAGAAATAAACAGGAAAGAAAACCTGATATTCCAGCTCGACTCCTCAGATTTGCTGTGACAGGAGCGCGTGTGCGTCTGTGTCTGTTGGCAGGGGTGGCTGGCTGCCTCTAGGCAGAGGGGCACCAGGGGTGTGCCAAGCCCGGAGGTGGGAAACTAAGGTGAACACAGAGTGGTGATTTCTAGAAGGGAGAGCCCAGTGGGAACCAGAGTGCCTTACCAAAGGGAAACTGGTACCTTTGGGGAAAACTTCCTTATTAGGGTGTGGAGCACTGAAACCAGAAAGCCTTGCCTGGGGTGGGGACTATCGAGATAGTTAACTGTGCCATGCAGGGAGCCGCTTTGCTGGACAAGGGCTCTGAGAAGTAGAATTTGGGAAACCCTCTCCAAAGGAGATGTGCTTTTCTTGTTACTTCCACTACCAACAAAGTCCTCGTTACTGGTCACAGGCACTGAGTACAGCTGATGAGCCGACCTTTTGAAGAGGCTGGGAGAGCAAGTTCACCACCCTAAACACTGAAACTGGTGAGACTCCGGTTCAGCTAACGAGACGTGAAGGGTCCTGACAGATGCAGGCTGTCTGTCTGCCCCAGTCGTGGGCAGGTGGACGGAGCTAGATTCATGTCCCAGCTCTGTAGGCTTGAGCAGGCCATAGGTGTTTCTTCCTCTGAGACGTGGGGTAATAATGGAGCTTCTAAGATGTTATGGACTGCATGTTATTGCCCCCCCCAAAATTGATGTTGAAATTTTAACCTCTAATTGGGATGCTGTGAAGAGATGGGGACTTTGGGAGGTGATTAAGTTTTGAAATCAGGAAGGTGGAGCCTCCATGATGGGATTAATGCCCTTATAAAAGAAAAGGAAGACACTAGAACTCTTTCTGTTAGCCTTGTGAGGATACAGTAGTCCTTCCATATCTGTGGTTTCAGTTACCTGCAGTCAACTGCGCTTCAAAAATACCACATGAGAAATTCTTGAAATAATTGATAAGTCATAAATTGCATGCCGTTCTGAGTAGCATGCTGAAATCCAGCTCTTTCCAACCCAGGACAGGAATCTTCCCTTTTCCCAGTGTCCGTGTGCTGCACACACTACCCTCCTGTTAGTCACTCATGTGCAAACCAGGAGAAGATGAATAACGCAAGGAGCTGGCAGCAGGGCTGGAAGTGGAATCCACTGCGTTCCACTACCTTCACGGCCTATTCCCAGGCTCAGTAGCCCTGTCAGTTGTCACACCGCATGTGTTCAAGTCAACCTTATTTTACTTAATCGTTGCGCCAGAGCACAAAAGTAGTGAGGCTGGCAATTTGGAAATGCCAGGGAGAAACTGTAAAGTGCTTCCTATAAGTGAAAAGACAGAAGTTCTTGACTTAATAAAGAAAAGACTATGCTGAGGTTGCTAAGATCTATAGTAAGAACGAATCTGTGAAATTATGACGAAGGAAAAAGAAATTCATACTAGTTTTGCTGTCATATGTCAAACTGCATAAGTTACCTCTACTGTGTGTGATAAAGCTTAGTTAAGATGAAAAAGACCTTCCGTTTATGGGTTGAAGACAACAGAAAATGTGTTCCAAATGATGGCAACATGTTGCCAAGAGAAAGCGTTGAGACTGGGTCGACTTCTGTAAGAGAGATCCCCCGAAATGAGTGACACCAAGCCATTTAGTGCAAGCGAAGGATGTATGTATAAGAAAAACCGTAGTGTGTATACAGGGTTCAATACTATCCTCAGTTTCCACTGGAGGCCTTGGAATATATCCTCTGCAGATAAGGAGGCCCTGCTGTACAGTGAGCAGGCATTGTCATCAGACACTGGTTCTGCTGGGACTTCCCAGCCTCCAACCTGAGAAATAAGTTGTTGTTTAAGCCACCCAGTCTATGCTGTTTTTTGTTTGGTTTTGTTTCTTTAAATTTTTTTAAAAAGATGGGATCTCACCATGTTGTGCAGGCTGGTCTTGAACTCCTGGGGTAAAGCAATCCTTCCGCCTCGGCCTCCCAAAGTGCTGGGATCACAGGTATGAGCCATGGAATCCAGCCTTCTGTGGTATGTTTAAAGTAGCAGCCTGAACTAAGACATAGGGTAAGTGAAATTTAAACGAGATGTAGACTGTAAAGTATAGGGTCGTGGTGGTTGTAATTTCTACATCGCCATCTACCCTGGAGCCCGTCTTCAGTTTCCCTCATCTGACTTGGTGGCCATGAATGGATTCCCATACTATCTGTCCCCTTGAATGTTTATCCTCAGCCACGTGCCCTCCAGGTCTGTGTTTTCTCGCAAGCCTGTGTCGTCTTGACATGCAGCACAGCCCTCCTGCGGGCCTTTGTTCCCTGGGAATAGAACGTGAAGGTAGTGGAACACAGTGGATTCTACTTCCAGCCCTGCTGCCAGCTCCTTGGGTTATTCATCTTCTCCTGGTTTGCACATAATTTGTGTGAAGTGATTAAAATGTTATGTATATAGAATTGCCCTATACAGGAAGCCGGCTCTTAGAACTGGTGATGTGAGTGTAAAGGTCTAAGAAAGCAATGGTTCTTGGTAGAAAAGAGAAATACAGGTAAAGCAAAAAGGCAGGATGCCTGGTGGTGCCCTGCCTGGGTAATTTGTGAAGCTGCCATGTGCACACTGTGGAAATGAGAGCCTGTGATTCATGAAGCTGATAGAGAGTATAAATGCTCTGAGGTGGTCCAGGTTTGCCCTCCAAGCAATGAGAACAAAACTCTGGTGGAAGCTGAGCACATAGCTACGTACTGTTCAAAGCTGTGCAGCATAGCAGAGAAACACAGGTGCTCCTTACACAGGTAAGTGATTAAAGTCAGCACTTGAGGCAGAAGCCTTTGTGTCAGGTTACCCTTGAACATCCCTCAAATGGCTTAAATGCCATCTGCAGACATGCTGTCTCTTGATGGCACAGCCGTTGTTCTGCCATTTAAACAGATTGTTGTTTATTTGGATGAGTACCAGATAAAGTAGATAGCTTGTACTCAGGACTACACTGTACCAGAAACACATACCTGGTACACCAGAATCCCGTATGGGAGGGGCACATGGGGCCGAGACTGGCTGAGGGACCAGCAGATGAGTCTGTGCCACAGTTGGTGGTGCTGCCTCCTCCTTTTGGAGTACACACAGTGGAATGCAAGTGAGGTCATTGTGCCCTGGTCACAACGGCACCATAATGCCAGATAGAGGCGTCCTCTGAGAACACAGCGAGTATTATGGAGGCTTCTATCTTGGGCTGTTTGAAGTTTGTTTGATGTTTCACCAGGACTTTGGATGCAACACTTGGATGTTGAAGGTCTTTGGTAATCACAGAAAAATATATGCCCATTGTATGCATTGTAGAGTCTAGTGTTAACATTTGATACAGAAATGGTATGTGTTGAAGTGAGGCGTACAAATGAGAATCTCCTGTTGTGTCAGTCAGAAAGAGATTGTGGACTATAGCTCTTCAGTAAAAATTCAATAGGGATTTCTTTTCTTGAAAGTATTTTACAAAATAATTCACTTTTTTTCAGTTATACAGTTTCTATTAGAGCAGATATGTGCACTCTGAGTTGAATGAATATGTATGCACTCATATATATATACATTAAAATTTGAATGTAGGCATGCAAAATATTCTCAGTAAATTTATTTGTTTTGTTTTTGTTTTTGTTTTTGTTTTTGCTTTTTTTGAGACAGAGTCTCACTCTGTTGCCCAGGCTGGAGTGCCGTGGAGTTATCTCATCTTGCTCGGCTCCCTGCAGCTCCCCCTCCCAGGTACAAGTGATTCTCCTGCTTTACCCTCCCTAGTAGCTGGGACTACAGGCAAATTCCACCACATGTGGCTAATTTTTGTATTTTTTAGGAGAGACAGGGTTTCGCCATGTTGGCCAGGCTGCTGTCGAACTCCTGACCTCAGGTGATCTGCACGCCTCGGCCTCGCAAAGTGCTGAGATGACAGGCGTGAGCCACCACACCCAGCCTTTTTTTTTTTTTTTTTTTTTTTTTTTCCTTTTTCTAAGAGGTTCTTGCTTTGTCGCTCAGCTGGAGCGCAACGGCACGATCACAACTCACTGCATCCTTGAACTCCTGGGCTCCTGGGCTTAAGCAATCCTCCCACGTGGGTCTTCTAAGTAGCTAGGACTACAGGCACATGCCACCTGGCCAGGTACTTTTTTTTTTTTTTTTTTTTTTTTTTTGAGACGGAGTCTCGCTCTGTCACCCAGGCTGGAGTGCAGTGGCGCGATCTTGGCTCATTGCAAGCTCCACCTCCCGGATTCACGCCATTCTCCTGCCTCAGCCTCCGAGCAGCTGGGACTACAGGTGTCCGCCACCAAGCCCGGCTAATTTTTTGTATTTTTAGTAGAGACGGGGTTTCCCCATGTTGGCCAGGATGGTCTCGATCTCCTGACCTCGTGATCCGCCCGCCTTGGCCTCTCAAAGTGCTGAGATTACAGGCGTGAGCCACCGCGCCCGGCCTGGGTACTTTTTTTATCTTGCATTTTTATAGAGATAGGATTCTGCTATGTTGCCAGACTGGTCTCAAACTCCTAGCCTCAAGCTATCCCCTGACCTTAGCCTCCCAAAGGGCTGGGATTATAGGTGTGAGGCACCACGCCCAGCCAGAAAATATATATATATGTGTATATATATGTATTTTAAAGGTTGTGAAGTTTAAGCAGATTTTTTTCTTTTTAAACCTATGGCATTAAAAAAATTTTTTTTGAGACAGGGTCTTGCTGTGTCACCCAGGCTGGGGTCCTCTTCCTCCTGGGCCTAAGTGATCCTCCCACCTCAGCCTCCCAAGTAGCTGGGACTACAATCATGTGTCACCACATGTGGCTAATTTTTGTATTTTTGTAGAGACAGGGTTTTTTCTGTCTCACCCTGTTGCCTTCAGCCATATTGCCCATGCTAGTCTTGAATTCCTGGACTTGAGCAATCTTCCCTCCTTGGCCTCCCAAAGTGCTGGGATTACGGGCGAGAGAAGTTTGAGCAAATCTTAGCTGCATTAGATGAATTTTGTATATTGTCCCTTTTACTGCCTCCTAAACAGAAAAATTCTACCCAGGATATTGTATCGTAGGAAGACAGACAGACCTGGATTCAATCCCAAGTCCTTGTTCTTAGTAGCTCTGTTTCCTTGGAAGTGTACTAAAGTAATGTCACTAATAGTTGGTTTCCTCATTGGGAAAGGAGAATAACCTATCTACCATATGGGTCTTTGAGAGGATTGGAAGGAATGTAAAGTGCCTGGCTTCTAGAATATATATGTTGAAAGAATGCTGCCCTTGTCATGTTCCATCAAACTGGTCCTGACATCTGAGATTGGGGTAAATCGCCCCTTCTGCCTTTTATTGTCCCCTCTCCTGTATCATCCTCTTTTGCCTTTAGTCTGTTTTTCACCTGGATAATGGAGAAGGCACCACTGCTTCAGTGCAGGACTCTTGAAATCTAATTGCTTGCAGGCATAGCAGTGCACTTGTAATCCCAACTACTGGGGAAGCAGAGGCTGGAGTATAACTTGAGCCACGGAGTTTGCGATAAGCCTGGGCAGCATAGTGAGACTCCAGTCTCTTAAAAATTTTTTGAACAAAAAAAATCTAATTGCTGACATTTGGACTTGGGTTAGCAAATATTGTTGAAACCGTTAAAACCAAATTATTGATCATTGGGATCTGAGTTTGTGAATTGTGGGCATGGCTCTGTGGATGAGCTGAAGCATCATCCACAGCTTCTGTGGGAAGGGTCTTGTCAGATACTTAATTGGTTTTCATTTCCTGAAGTGTGTGTTGCTTCCAGCCAAATGCTTTATGCTTATTTATTCTTGGTCCTATTGTAGCTTTTATTAAAAGTCATAAAGATCAACCAGTGAGAGCACAAGGAACTAAGTTTTAGAGGAGTGTGAAAAGCAGTTCATAAGACAACGAGCTGATACCAAAGGTTTTGGGGAGTGAAGGCAGGGAGCCAACAAAGCACCCAAGTGCCCTCCGGAGGGGGAGGACAGATGTGACCTGGCTGTAAAAAAGATGCGTTGCAGGGCTCACCTGAGTCCCATAAGATTGTCAGGAAGAAATGATATCAGTGGCCAGGTCAAGGAGCTACCCATTAAATAGTTTCTGAGGATGTAATATTTACTAATATTTACTTGGTTTTAGGTTTTACTGTAGGCTTAATTTTTCTTATAGTTTGTGATATTTTAACAGGCAAGCAGGTGATTTTACATCTTAACTGTAGCCTAAAATCTTGATTTACTGACACTGTTGCTAGTAGAGTTCTGTGTGACACCCAGAAAGGAAAAAATAAAAAACCCATTGAGTTCAACATGTTTCCCCTGAAATGAGCAAGAAACGTATATCAGACTGCTTAAGAGAATCCCATTTTTATTTGCATTTTGACACTCTTTTATTATTTTTATGGTATACTTTTCCTGTTTCTTCCTTTCAACCTGGAAATTATTAGTTTGTGTGCCCTTTGGGCTTTAAAATAAAGTTCCTTTTATTCTGTAGTCATCCCAAGAGCTCTTACTCCCCCATTTCTCCTGGACTTGTTTTGGTGAGAGAGTGTTCTAGGATCCCTTTCATCGTAAGAGGACATTGTATGGGTGGATATGATGACTTTGGGTGGTGATCTTTATTTTTGCAAATGACCTCAGAGGCACTCTGAGTTATTCAGTCTTTCACGCAGTGATTTCATGAGCATTCATAAACATTTGTTTTATACCAGTTTATTGAGCACCAGCCATGTGTTGGGCTCTGGACTAGAGATATGGTGGATATAAAGGTAAATAAATACTTAGCTCTAAGCTCTGGGGACCTCCCAGTTTGGCAAGAGATGACAACAGTGAAGACATTGAGGTGTCTTCAAAGTGTTGTGACCTCATGGGGAAGAGCGAGACTCTCCTTTCGGAAGCTGGTAAGGGTGTGTGTGTGTGTCCGTGTGCGTGTGTCTTTCGAGGAGCCAGGGGTTTTATTCTTTTGGCGGTGATGTCCTATGACTGTTAGGCAGAAGAGGGATGAAATAAATAGATTTGGGTTCTAGGACGGTAACTGTTTCACACAGTCCTCCTCGAGGTTGAGACTGGGACTCCACGAGTCAAATGTTGTATAGTGGCTTAACTCTGCAGAGAAATGTGCAGTGAGGTGGAGGTTGATTTGAAAAGGTTTTAGGAAAAAGAATCTTTAGGTTGTGGTGACCTGTTTGTACATGAGAATTAGGGAAGGAAGAAAGTGCAGAAAAGTGCTCAAGGCAGGGGCTTCCCAGTCCTTTTAATCTCATGGCACATATAGGAGATTTTTGAACAGCAAATGGGATCAATGAACTGTCCCTCGGGCACTGCCCCAGACCCTGCCCAATGGCCCAGAGAGCTGAAAGAATCCATATCCTGGTGTACCCTTCACTCATTTTTTGCATGCCATTGGGAAGCTTGCCGAGCTCCAGCTTGGTTTTCTAGATGGGTCAAGATTCAAAATACTCTGTTGTGCCTCATGGCATTTTCTCCCCAATTTAATTTTCACAGTATTTCCAAGGTGGGCATTATTCCTGTGTTTTGGGTAAGGATTCTATGGTTCTGAAAGGTAGAATGTCAACCCTCATTGGTCCTGGGATTCCAAGTAATGCTGTTTCTGCCCTACCACAGGTGTAGTGTGCAGAGCCTGAGCTCAGGTTGCTGGCCTCAGGAGAGAAAAGAGGATTTTGAAATGGGGCATCTGAGGCAGAAGCTGTGAAGGTCAAGTGTGATAAGGAATGAAAAGTACCTGTTAGTGGCCGGGCATGGTGGATCACGCCTGTAATCCCAGCACTTTGGGAGGCCAAGGTGGGCAGATCATCAGGTTAGGAGTTCGAGACCAACCTGACCAACATGGTGAAACGCGGTCTCTACTAAAAATACAAAAATATTAGCTGGGCATGGTGGCATGCACCTGTAATCCCAGCTACTCAGGAGGCTGAGGGAGGAGAATCGCTTGAACCAGGAGGCAGATGTTGCAGTGAGCCGAGATTGTACCACTGTATTATAGCCTGGGTGACAGAGCAAGACTCAGTCTCAAAAAAAAAAAAAAAAAGAACCTGTTTTGGAAATATGGTAATTGATGACCTTTGAGCAGAGTCGGCAAACTTTTTCTGTCAAGGGCCAGATAGTAAATATCTCAGGCTTTGAGGGCCACACAGTCCCTGTTGCGACTATGTAACTCTGCCATCGTATTACAGAGCAGCCTTAGACAATACATAAATGAGTGGTCATGACTGTGTTCCAGTGACATTTTATGTATAAAAACACTCAGTGGTCCAATTTGGCCTTGCTGTAGTTGGCCAATGTAACTTTTGCCTTAGGAAAGGAAAGGAGAAATGGAAACTTAGCATTTATTCAGAACTTACCATGTGCTAGACAGTGCATGAACATTTTCAAGCCTGCAGCTTAGGTATGAACGCCTCTTACAGTGAGTTGATGGAGAGCCCCAAGAGCTTAGATATAACTTTGCTGAAGGTTAGACTGCTCGTTGATAACCAGCTGGGATTTGAACCTCAGTCTAATTCCAAACCTGAGTCATTTTCACTTTACTTCATTGCCACCCGGAATAGTGGCCTTAGATCATATCACTCTCTAAAGGTGCAGATGGCACAGAAGCCCTCACACCTCACACCCTTTCCACCGTATCCTTCACATGACCTTCAGTGAAGCAGTGTTTGCTGCTTTACCTTCCTCTACGCCGAGGGTCCAAGGACTGTCAGGAACACAACCTAAATACAACACAGAAAGTAAAAGGACTCTCCTGTATGTGACGAGACCTCTTAGTTACCATTAAAGCTTGGGTGAACTTCTATTTTTAAATTCAGAATAGCATTAGAATTATAGAGAAGTTGCAAAGAATAATGCAGAGTTCCCATGCACTCCATACCAAGTCTCCCGTTATTAACATAGAACATTAGTATGACACACTTGTCACAGTTAATGAACTGATATTGACACCTACTAAAGTCTGTACTGTATTCCTTTTTTTTTCTTTTCTTTTTTTTTTGAGACAGAGTCTTGCTCTGTCGCCCAGGCTGGAGTGCAGTGGCGCAATCTCAGCTCACTGCAGGCTCCACCTCCCGGGTTCACGCCATTCTCCTGCCTCAGCCTCCCGAGTTGCTGGTACTACAGGCGCCCGCCACCATGCCCGGCTAATTTTTTTGTATTTTTAGTAGAGATGGGGTTTCACCGTGTTAGCCAGGATGGTCTCAATCTCCTGACCTCATGATCCACCCGCCTTGGCCTCCCAAAGTGCTGGGATTACAGGCATGAGCCACCGCGCCTGGCCTGTTCCTTTTTCTTTCTTTCTTTCTTTCTTTTTTTTTTTTTAAAAGCTTATACCCAATGTCCTTTTTCTGTGCCGGTATCCCAGAGGACACCATATTGCATTTAGTTGTCATGTCTTCTTAGACTCTTATTGGCTGTGGCGGTTGCTCAGACTCTCCTTGTTGTCATCAACCTTGGCAGTTTTGGAGAGTACTGGGCTGGTATTTTGCAGGTTGCCCCTCTACTGGAGTTTTTTTCTACTGGAATTTTTCTGTACTAGTGTTTTTCTCATGATTAGCTGTAGTTACGGGTTTTGGGACAGAAACCACAGAAGTGAAGTGCTGTCTGCTCCCATCTTTTGATGTACACAGTAGCTACCTGGCTTATCACCGTGTTGATTTTGATCACCTGGCCAAGGTAGTGGGTGCCAGGTTGCTCCAAGGTGAAGTTACTCGTTTTCCTTCCCTCCTCCTGCCATATATTAACATGAACACATTTGTATGCATGCATAGATACTGTATGTGGAGTGTGCTGTACTCTCCAGAAGGCAGGAAGTCGCTGTGTGCAGCCCACGCTTAAGGGGCATGGTGGTGTACACCACCACCATGAGAGTGGAGGATCTATGTAAATTGTTTGGAATTTTTCTGCATAGGGGATTTGTCTTGTTTCCCATTTATTTCTATCAGTATGGATTCCCAGGAAGATGAACTCTCAGTGTTGTACTTGGGTGTGATTCAGGAATATGCAAGCCTTTCTGCCCCACGTCGTTGCCTTGTAAACTAAGTGAGGCTGAGATCAGTCCTCTCAGGCGCTGTCAGAGTCTGTCCTAAGATGGGGGTAGGGAGTTACTGTGCCTCAGTGGTTTACTTTCTCAATATAGACTGTTAGCCATATGTGTATTACCTGAAACCTTAAGGAGAAAGCATTTCTGGCCAGCTCGAAAAGGACACAAGCAAATGTAGCCTTGATGGTGGAGAAATGTCTCCAGCAGGGCTGTGCATCTGAATCAGCATTGAAGCAGCGCCACCTTGTGGTTGATGCTGAATGAGCGGTATATTCTAGGAACATTTTCTGCCAGGCTCTGTGATTCTTACCCTGTCTGCATGCTGTTCTGGTAGCTAAAGTACTTTAGAAAAGAAGAAATACTTTAAACTCTTAAAGAAAAAGAGAAGCTACCTTCTCACTTTGCCTTTGTACATGACCTGGCACACAAACAGCAAACACTTTAAAGTAAAAAGTCTCTGTAGTTACTTTGTTTGACATACTGTTAACCATGTATTTTCTGGTAAGCCTTTTTGTCTCTGATTGTTCAAAATTGTTCAATAGCTGAGGTGTAGAAATAGAATAGGTTAGAACCCCAAACCTCTGTCGTATTTTTCTTTGGTATCGGCAGATTGAGGAGTTATTTTAATATTCATTCTTCTTTGCCCCCAAATGTCTGCAGATGTTTTTGTACGCATGTGTGAAAGGTTTGAGCTTATGTAGGAAGTAGCCAGGGAGTCTACTGAAGTCCACTGTAATGTGTGGGAATGTGAAGCCGGTTATGATTAACAGCTGTCTGCATCCTGGATTGTTTAACCCATTGTTCACACCCACTCTTCAGAACCAGTGGTGGTGGGGGAGTTGGGAAGATAATTTAATGTGACCTGTGGTTGACCTGATCAACTGTTAGCAGGTGCTAAGATGGAGATCAGTTTCAGTTGGTTTAAAAAAAAAATCAAGAAGCAGCCACTCTGTTGTAATAAATCATTGTATAGTCAGGAATTCTAACTTTAATGTAAAATCTTGATCACCTGTTTTAGAGTAAGGTAAGCAATAACTGTAGTTGCTTTAACCAATAAAAATTTGACATCATCCTGAGCTGTAGTGTGTTTAACGTGGAAACCCTGTTCTCTGTTGTGTCCTGAATGCTGAACACTGATGGGAAGTCAGACACGGCAGCTGAGAGGTCACGATGGCCTGGGTGGCTGCAGGGGATGGCAGCAGGCACTCTTATGAGGTGAGCTGTGGCCATGACTCATCTGGCCCCTCTCAGCGATGTCACCGGTTACCTATGGAATCTGTGAGTGCAATTTGTCCTTTTTAGACTCTAAACAGATAATGGCTGAGCCCCCAAATATGGCTTTGCTGCTGCACTTGATGTTTGCAAGAGGGAAGAGGTGTTTCAGATAATGGAAAGCATGTGCTTGCCAGTGCGAGCTCATCACCAACGAGGTCAGAGGAGGACAGTGCCTCTTACTCACAGGCCCAACCTTCATACTGCCCTTGCTTTCAGTCTCAGGTGCAGCCTATTGTGGGATTGTTAGAGGCCACTTGTGTGTGGTCTGACATGCCAGCCCTCTGACCATGTGTGACAGGATTGTGGGCTACTCCTGACTTCAGAGATAGCATCTTTGTACAGATGCCTCAGATGCCAGAGACACCCAGGAGTTGAGTCTGCTGGAGGACACAGACAAGGACATGGGTGACAACAGTGTATGTGCTGTGGGGAAAAGAGGACTGTGGTAGCACGTGTAAGGTTCTAGAATTCAGAGGGTAACAGAAATGAGATGGCAGTCCTTACCAGCAGGGCGGGCACTGTGGGATAGGGAGTAGATGGTGGTGGACTTGGACTTGAGGGAGTTTTTGTTTTGTTTTGTTTTTGTTTTTTTTTAAAAGAATCTTGAACTTCCATTGAGTATTCTGAAAGGGAGAGATGGACTTTACATGGTAGAGGGACTGTTTTGAGCCTTTTGATGTTGAGAGAAGCATTTTATGCACAAATGATATGAATTTTGCATTGCTATTCAGTGCATTATGGTTAAAAATTTTAAATATGGCTTCCCACAAGCCTTAAAATTCAATGTGTCAATCTTGTGTTTAAAAAATTTTAATTATTTTTAGAATGAATTTCACTTAAAGCTAACAACTATGTATTTCAGGATAGAGTGTGGTGGCACGATGGATCATCACTCACTGCAGCCTCAACCTCCCAAGCTCAAGCGATCCTCCTACCTCAGCCTCCCAAGTAGCTGGGACTAAACAGGCACACACGACAACACCTGGCTAATTTTTGGGTTTTTTTGTAGAGATGGGGTTTCACTACGTTGCCCAAGCTGGTCTTGAACTCCTAAGCTCAAGCGATCCTCCTGCTTCTGCTTCCCAAAGTGCTGAGATTATAGGCATGAGCCATTGTACTTGGACTCTCCTTTCTCTTATACTTACGTAATGGCAGTTGAGGCCCACCTGGATAAGCCCCTCATTTCAGGATCCTTAACTTAGTCGCATCTACACAGATCATTTTTCCAAATCAAGTAGCAAATACCATATGTTCCAGGGAGTATGTCTTTGGGAACCATTGTCAGTTTACCACACCTTCCTAACACAAGGTAACCTCATGGTCTAATAACATGTTTGCCGGCGTGCTAGCTAGCATGTCCACATGTCCTGCCAGGAGAAGAAAAGAGAAGAGCAAAATGGGGCTTCTCCCAGCTGGCTCATCTTTGTAAACAGTCTTTCTTGAAATCCTACCCCATGCTGGCTCACCTCTCATTGGCTGTGTGGACCTAGCTGCCAAGGAGGCTGGGAAATGCAATTATTTATGCACTTAATTGCACTAGGGTGCTAAAGCATAATTTTCTCCGTTATTGTTGTTGTTTGAGACAGAGTCTCACCCTTAACGCCCAGGCTGGAGTGCAGTGGTACAATCTTCACTCACTGCAACCTCTGCCTCCCAGGTTCAAGTGATTCTCCTGCCTCAACCTTCTGAGTAGCTGGGGTTACAGGTGCCCGCCACCACGCCTGGCTAATTTTTGTATTTTTAGTGGAGATGGGGTTTCGCCATGTTGGCTAGGTCTCTAACTCCTGACCTCTGGTGATCCGCCTACCTTAGCCTCCCAAAGTGCTAGGATTGTGAGCCACCACACCCAGCAGTTATCAGAAAGGCAATAGCATAATTCATTAATTAGGGAATCCAAAAAGATGTTAATGGTTTAAGATTTTGGGTTACAGAGATTTATATTGTCTGCCAGAGAATTGCTATGGATAGGAATCATTTGCACTGCCAAGTTTTCTGCAATTTACAGACCTGTAAACTAGTCAATAGAAATTCAGGAGTGTACACGCCTATGGAAAGATAATGCCGGAGGGTCTGCTTTACATAAGCAATACCCTGGCCCACTGAAGGCACACCCTATTATCTCTTTTGTCCCGTTCCAAGTGTTTGATACTTTTTATTTATTTATTTTTGAGAGAGGCTCTCGTTCTGTTGCCCAGGCTGGAGGGCAGTGGCAGGATCACGGCTCACTGCAGCCTTAACCTCCCAAGTTGAAGTGATCCTGCCACCTCAGCCTCCCAAGTACCTGGGACTACAGGCACACGCCACCACACCCACCTAATTTTTGTATTTGCTGTAGAGACAGGGTTTCACCATATTACCCAGGCTGGTCTGGAACTCCTGGCTGAAACCATCTGCCTGCCTTGGTCTTTGAAAATGCTGGAATTATAGGTGTGAGCCACTGTGCCTGGCCTGTTTTTTAAATAGTGAAAAATTAGTGCTTTCTTACAGAGGTAGAAGGAGATGATAGATGCTGGGGCTGGCCTTTAGCTGTTGCTGTCTCCACATGGGTCAGAGATGTTTACCCAGGATTTGAGACTTTGGTACTTCCTACAACTGGGTATCACTATTATTGGAGTGGCCAGACCCTCTTTTCTAACAAAAATACATTTTAATGTGTTTTTTTAAATTAACATACCACAAAAATGAACTTTTTTTCTTATTGTACAGATCTGTGACTGTCAAATGCAGAGCTGTGTAACTACCACAATCAAGATACCAGTTCTTTCACCCCAAAATATTCCCTCCTGCTGCTCCTTTGTAGTCAACACCCAACTCCTGACAACCCCTGAACTGTTCTCCAAACGTATAGTTTTGCCTTTTCAGAATGTCACGTTTAGAATTGTGTATAACCTTTTGAGTCTGGCTTCTTTTACTTACTTAATGTGGTTGATTCATTCATGTTGTAGTGGGTATCAATTCTTTGCTTTTTTTTTTTTTTTTTTGCAGAGTAATACTGTTTCCCAAAGTGGTTCTACCATTTTGCATTTCCACCAACAGTATGAGGGTTTCAGTTACTTTGCATCTTCAGTACTTTTTATATTTTGTTTGTTTTTTAAGTTTTAGCCATCCTAAAAGATGTGCAGTGGTAGCTCATTGTCCACACTGGCGCTTTTAATGGTCTCAGTGCAACCTAGTCAGGTTGTAATTATGATCTGTAGCTAATCTTTGGACCTAATCTGATTAAACTCATAAATCCTATTAAGAGCAACAGTGCTTACAGGTGTTTCTCTATAGAGACGGTTGCATTCTGCATCTGTGTTCCCTGTTCTTGCTCTTGATCTTCGCACCCTGATCTTGGCCCATGAGTGTAGGTAGAGGATTCGCTTTGTGTGGATGTACGCAGATGCATGCCAGAGCAGGTAGGTGTGAGGATGGGGCTGGAGAGTTTCTTTCAGGTGCTTCCTTCTGATGGTGATTTGTTTCTGTGTAGGGCGAAGGGTGGAGCGTGTATGTGCGTGCATCAGAGATTTGTTGGAGAAGGCTGGGGTAGTCTTGACCTGGTCACTGTGGAGGATGGAAACAGAGTGCTGTTGAGTGAGACATAGGACTGCTCTGGCTTTACCCTCTTCTGGCTGGTTAGGGAGGGGTCATGGAGCACCTTCTAATCGGTGGAACCTTTCAAGGGACCGGGACCCACGCTCCCCTCACCCCACCTCAACCCCTCCAACACCTCCCCATGCCTCCCTTCACAGTCCTTCCCTTACTTCCAAATCTCCTGCTCTGACAGAAATGAAATGGAATTCTGTAGTAGCCACTGTACTGAGTAAATATTGGAGAAGATACTCCCAAATTATAGGATTTCTTAGAAGTTACTGGTTTATAGCAAATGAGTGTAATTTACTCAAGCAGAAAAACACTTTTTCTTATTGAAATATGTATTTGTGCGCCACCTGAGTACATAGCTCTGTGCTAAACACTGTAAGAAAGCTAAACAGAGACAAAGTTATCTTCCTTCAGCTGCTTTTACTACGTTTAGGAAATGGAGTGAAACCCCCTGCCTCCCGCCTCTGAGGTCCCATTCAGTGACACCGGTCCTCCCCCGCGCCCCCAGCCTCAGATACAGCTCAGTCGCTGCCTTCCTCCCTCCCGCTGCTGTTTTTCCCAAGTCACTTAACATCACACTCTGTTTTGTCTTCATACTTGAATTTTGAGCTCTCTTGGGCTGTGGGCAAGGTCTTGCATAGCTACTGCAGACAGGCCATGCCAGTGGTTTTCAAACTTGGGTGGGAGGCTGGGTGAGGTGGCTCACACCTGTAATCCCAGCTGAGGCGGGCGGATCATTTGAAGTCAGGTGTTCAAGATCAGCCTGGCCAACATAGTGAAACCGTGTCTTTACTAAAAATACAAGAATTTAGCCGGGTGTGGTGGTGCCTGTCTGTAGGAGGCTGAGGCACAAGAATCACTTGAACCTGGGAGGCAGAGGTTGCAGTGAGCTGAGATCACGCCACTGCACTCCAACCTGGGTGACAGAATGAGATTTTGTCTCAAAACCCAAAAACAAGCCTGAGTGGGGCATGGGAATCACTTTGTGGTCTGGAGAGGGGCTGAGAATTTTCATGTCTCACAAGTCCGCAGGTGATGCTGTTGCTGTTGGTCCAGGGGCTGGTCTGAACCCACAGGGAGAGAAAATTCTCAAGGATCCTGCCTTCTTTTTGGAGTCAGTTACTTCATGCAGTGGAGGGCTCATTTCCGGCTTGTGCGAATAAGAGCCCTGTGGCTTAAGGCCTACTTCCTGAGTTCCTTAGACAAACTCTGAAATTAACCATTTTAGCAAGATGGATCTTTCTTCCAGGGATATCTTTAAATCAAAGTTTGTGGCTATTCAATTGTTTGTAACTCTTTGCTTAACCATTCTTGCAAACCTAAGGAAATAAGCTGCAATTATTATTATTTTTATTTTTTTTATTTTTTATTTTTAGACAGGACCTCACTTTGTCACCCAGGCTGGCAAGAAGTAGGTGGGACTCCAGGCATGCACCACCATGCCCAGCTAATTTTTGTATTTTTTTTAGTAGAGATGGGGTTTCACCATGCTTCCCAGGCTGGTCCTGAACTCCTGGGCTCAAGTGATCCTCCCACCTCAGCCCCACAAAGTGCTGGGATTACAGGCGTGAGCCACCATGCCCAGCTGGTATTAGATTCTTTATGATACATTATAATTACTACCAAAGTTAGAGGAAGTAAGAGCTAGAGATTTCCTCCCTGTGAGCTCACAACCAGGCATGAATGAAAATAAGACTTAGGTGGAGTTCTGCCCATACAGATTTATTAGTAGGCTGTCACAGCACATCCACACAACCTGCTTTATATACCTGGTGAGGCTCCAGCTTTGTTCTTTTCAGGGGTCTGCTCTGACAGCAGCTTGCATTTAGTGTTTACCTGTAGCACATGAGACAGTATTTCATAGACATTGTGTCAGTGTTTTATTGCTGCCCTGAGAAACTACTATAAGCTTATGCTTATCTGAAATCTATTATCACAGTTCTTTAGGACAGAAGTCCAGGCACAGCTGGCTGTCTTCTCTAAGTTTCCTGAGGCCAAAATCAAGACAGTAGCAGGGTTGTGTTTTGTTAAGGCTCGGGGGATGAACCACTTCCAGGCTCATTCAGGAGGGCGGAATTCGGTTCCATGTGGCTGTAGGATTTCTGTCCCCATTTCTTCCTTTCCTTTCCTTCCCTTTCCCTTCTGTCCATCCGTCTTGCTCTATCGCCCGGGCTGGAGTGCAGTGATGTGATCTCGGCTCACTGCAACTTCCAACTCCTGGGTTCAAGCGATTCCCCTGCCTCAGTCTCCTGAGTAGCTGGAATTACAGGTGCCTACCACCATGCCCAGCTAATTTTTGTATTTTTAGATGGGGTTTCACCATGTTGGTCAGGCTGGTCTTGAACTCCTGACCTCAGGTGACACACCCACCTCAGCCTCCCAAAGTGCTGGGATTACAGGCGTGAGGTACTGTGCCCGGCCTGGGTCCCCATTTCTTTACTGGCTGTCAGCTGAGGATTCTTCTCAACTTCAGAGGCTGCCTGCATTCCTGTTTGTGGTTCCCTTCATCTTCAATGCCAGAAAGGTGGCTTCCTTCTCACACTTTAGTGTCTGACCCTCCCTCCTGCCTCATCTCACTTCTGCTTTCCAGGGTCTGTGTGATTATAGCAAGCCTACTCAGATAATCCAGGATAATCTATTTTAAGGTCATCTAATTAGTATTCTTAATTCCATCCACAGAGTCCCTGCGTGGCTGTACCCAGATTGTGTTTGATTCAGTAATGAGGGGATGGGAATCTTGGAGTGACATCTTTAGAATTTGGCTCACCAAAGGCAGAATTCAGGTTTTCCTGCCATTTTACATCAGGGATCTAACAATTCCTGGCAATCAGCAGCTGGACCTGGGAAAATTTACTTATGAAACCTAGGGCACCATTTTTACCTTGAGCCTTATATTTCTGAGGCTTATTACATTCTGGCCTGCTAGATTTTTATACTTGAGTCACACACAGGCAGAGTGTTTCTGACATTTCCAGTCAGCCCTCTTACCTCAAATATCATGCATTTCACCACTGAAAATGTTCCATCAGCTGTAATACTAATTAACAAAGTCAGTAATTTAACCAATGTGAAAGCCCATTTCTGACCCAAAGTATACTAATTAACATAACCTGTTGGTTGGTGATAAGGTTAGCTAGCTGACTGACTTGCAGTAGTGTCTCTTGAGTGTGGCTTTTTGATTAAAAGCCAGTGAACTACTCTTGGAGCCTGTCTTCCAGATTAAGACAACTCGTTGCCTTTAGACAGTTGCTTACAGCCACTGGACATACATTTATATCCCAGCTTGTGTTGAAGTGTTTTGACATAAAATTCAAATGATATAGTAGACTCTTGTCATCTTAACCGAGAGCATCGAGAGAGCTCAGTCATGTCTGTGGTTCTCAGCTTTGTGCCTGGTATGCAGTGGATGTGTCACAGATATTTGTTGAGTAAATAAAATGAATTAATGCATTTCCATGCTTTCATATATAACAATTTTAGTATAAGAACAGCATGACAGATTGTATTGGAAAAAAGCAGAAATATTATTCAAGTTACTTTGTTGTACTAGGAGCTTACTGTACTCATACTATAAACATGTAGACTACAAACTGGGACTTGAAAGTGTTAACATTTATTTTAATGATGCCTTATTGAAAGGAGCATGGCTACAAAAAAATCCCATCAAAAAGTGGATGAAGGACATGAAGAGACACTTCTCAAAAGAAGACATTTACGTGGCCAACAAACATAAAAACAGCTCAACATCACTGATCATTAGAGAAATGCAAATCAGAACCACTATGAGATACCATCTCACATCAGTCAGAATGGCAATTATTAAAAAGCCAACAAACAGATGCTGGTGAGGCTGCGGAGGAACAAGAGCTCTTTTACACTGTTGCTGGGAATGTAAATTAGTTGAACTATTGTGGAAGACAGTGTGGAATTCCTCAAGGATCTAGAACCAGAAATACCATTTGACCCAGCAATTCCATTACTAGGTATATACCCAAAAGAACATAAATCATTCTGTAAAGACACGTGCACACATGTTTATTGTGGCACTATTCACAATAGTAAAGATGTGGAATCAACCCAAATGCCCATCAATGATAAACTAGATAAAGAAAGTGTAGTACATATACACCATGGAATACTATGCAGCCACAAAAAGGAACAAGATCATTCCCTTTACAGGGACGTGGATGTAGTAATGAGAACACATGGACACGTGGAGAAGAACAACACATACCGGGGCTTGTCGGGGCACGAGAGGGAGGGAGAGCATCAGGATAAATAGCTAATGCATGCAGGGCTTAACACCTAGGTGATGGGTTGATAGGTGCAGCAAACCACCGTTGCCATGTTTACCTGTATAATAAACCTGCACATTTTGCATATGTATCCTGGAACTTAAAATACAATTTGGAAAAAAGGAGCATGGCTCCATTTTGATACACTGTTTTCCTACTAGATTGTGAACATTTACATCCTCACAATGTCTTAGGCATTGCACCAATGAATAAAGGTTGTCCGCCCTTTCCCAGTGGATCCTTGCAGATGAGGTATTTGAAATAAATAAAAGGAGGCGTACTAAGAGTGGTATCAGGTAACTTTTGTATTCTCCTCACCATCAGCAGGTGACACTTTTTTTCTCTTGCCTTCTGTTTTTTTCTTCCCTAGAATTGCAGTCTGAATTTCCCTAGATCTCACTTGTCTTTGGATTAGGATGAGGTCCCAGTAGTAGTAACTCAAATCGCACTGATGTGTTGCCACTACCTTTTTATACAAGGCCCCAGGCCCCTGTAAAAGTGTTCCTGGATGCTTCTGGAAGTACCCAGAGGGTGTCTGCTGGGACAGTTGGTGCACTTCTCTTTCCAGGTGCCTTGTCCTTCACACCCTGTACCCCGGGAGTTGTGGGGGGCCTGGTGCTGCCTTTTGTCATTCCCTGGAGGAGAGCTGTCAGCAGTTTAGTTATTTAATCCCCTTCTGCCTCTCATGGGAGATATCCAAGGGATGGATGCCAGGCAGTGTTTGAAATTGCCCTCCTGTTTGGCCAAGGTTTTCCACTTTGGTCAGTTCATTTTCTGTCTCCTTCCCCCAGGGCGAATCTTCCCAAGAAGCTCTTACCCTGTAAGATGGTGTCTTTGGGCAGTGCCTTCTGTCCCCCAGCTGTGCCTCAACTTAGGCAAGGGACAAAACCACAGGGAATCAGCCCATGTTCCTATTACAAAGACTCCTTTTATGTCGCAGACTTGGGTAGGCCAAGTCATCTTTTTTCAGTCCCTAAGTGCATGTCGCTTCATTCTCCTCCCTCACCAAGCACTCTTTTGTTCTTGGGGGGGCGGTGCAAGTACTAGAGGAAGAGGGGTCATACTTTTGAGGCTCTGTCTGCTCCTTAAAATCCAAGACTCATCTGGTAGTTTACCACAGTTTGCCATTAGGAATTGGCTATTTAATGCCATTTGCCTTAGTGATAAAGGTTCCCCCTGCCCCGGAAATATTCTCTTACTTTTCTCTTTATTTTCCTCATCTTGTGAAATTTCCCACTGTGGAATGAAAACCTAGATCAGATAAAATCGGCAGGAACCTTTACTGTGAAAGTTCAGGATGCTAAAAAATCCCTAAAATGATTGATAACACACAGTGTCACTTTTCACAGTCTCCAGATACCATGAAAAATGTAAGATCTACTTTAAATGCAATAAGTAGCCTCAGGTGTTCTGTGTCCCAAATATTGCTTTCATATAAGTATATAATTATCTTTAACTGAAACACTTAGAAATGAAAAGAATCCCTGCCCTTCTCCCTTTCACTGCCTCAAGATAAAGCTGGGTTTGGTTTATTTCTACCATCCCTTTTAAAAAATACTCCTTATGTGGCAGTTTCTAAGCAGCAAAATAGTCAGCTGTGTGATTAAAATGTCAAAGAGCGGGAAAACTGGCCGCTGGGGAAGTCTATTTGGAGATTTATATAAAGGCAGAATTCTGAATGGGGGAGTGCTGTACCTCCTGGGCTTCTTAGTGGAGTGATTAAGGGAGGGTTCTGACCACATCCTTCCAGACTGACACAGGCCCTGCTACACAATTAAAGAAGCTGACAGGTGCTTGGGTTTTGAGGTTTTGTTTTTTTGTTTGTTTGTTTGTTTTTTCTTTCTTTCTTTCTTTTGCAAGCTGCATACTTGGTTCCTATGAGTTTATGGCTGTTTAACATATTTTTGACACTTTGTTGTTTTTAATTTTAAGGGTCTTTTATAACTTTGAGATCTACTTTCCCCTGTATCACATAGTGGAGATTATGAGGGGAGGGGCAGTGGCTTGGGGAAATTGGAATGAGGAGAAGGATCTAGAGTTCAGAGGAAGTAGCTTTAATTTATGATGGAGGATAATGCCCGTTTATCTTAAATCTTGTAAACTGAACACGTTGGTGCTCCACTCACACCAAGTGGGTGCACCCCACTTAAACCTGACCACTGGAGTGGGTGGCGAACAGTGGTCTTCCCTAGAGACCCTGTTTGTGCTACCAAAGTGTCATCTGTGGTCCCAGCCCACACCTTGAACATCAGAATCTGCATTTGAAGCGTGGGCACATTACAGCTGGAAAAGCAGCAGCAACAGGATACCAGTGCTGGGGCGGCGGGGGACTGGGAGCCCAGCCCTGGAGACGTGTCAGCTCCTAGAGGAGCTGGTTGTTAGCTAATACCTGACGGTCTTTCCTTGTTCTTGTTGTTGTTGTTTATGTTTTTATCCACAGACAAGTCTTGTCTTGTTTTTAAGAGCCTCCTGCCTTAAAACATACCCAGTAGCTGGAATATCATGCTTTCTGGGTAATTATTATGTAGTATTACATTCTGGTTAATTTGGGGGGATTCACCTTATAACACTTGGTTTAATTAAAGGGGGAAGTTAAAAGTAGCTTATGCTTGAGTATTTTCTTTTAAACAAAAAATTGTGAGGGGAAAGGTGCTGGGCAGTAGTTTTCCCCGAGGAGGGGTTTGGGGAGATGGATTTTTCAGTCTAGATCTCTGCTGGTAAGGACTGTGGCCGCTTTATGTGGGGGAGTGTTCCGTATAGATGGCACAGTGATTAGTGTCATTGTGGTTTAATAGGTGGTCATGTGAGATTAGTGCTTGGTGACTGTGATGGCTCCTGACCATGTGGCCTGCAGCTATTCTGTAGCCACAGCCTGTTTAGCTGCCCACATCATGGGCTCCAAGTGTCCCTTGTCCCAGTAGCCTTTTGTGTAATAGAGGCAGTATTGCTTTTCTTTCTGTAGGGCATTTCTTCTTTTCTCTCATTCCCTAGTTTGTTTTTTAAAGAGACAGGGTTGGCACAATCATAGCTCATTGCAGCCTCAAACTCCTGGGTTCAAGCAATCCTCCCAAGTAGCTGGGACTACAGGCGTGCACCACCGTGCCCAACTCAGAGTTCCTTTCTTAACCTGTGTCAGTCGCTGTCTTTCAGGGTAGGTCTTTCCTCACCTGCCTGGTGTTCCTTGGCTCCTTATTTGTATATAAGGTGCTAAAAGTTGAGGGCAAGCTGTGCTGCAGCATGATGGTCAGGGATCTCCCTTTCTTGGGGTAGAGGAGTCCCCACCTGTGACTATCTTTAGGCCTTCTTCTCTTGATGAACTTCTTCAGAGAGGAATCCTCCCATCTCTTCCTGCTGTGGCCTGTAAGCTTTGCTGTCAGATCTCATAACTGGGGACTAGGGGTGGGGGAGATACATCTCGGCCCCATCAGTCTGCATATAGCATTTTTCTTAATCTACTTTTTCCTTAGCAGTTACAAGTTTTAAAAAAACACGAAAAGAGCACTCATGAGTTTAGCTCTTGAATCTCTCTCCATGTTCTTAGAATTGAGCCTTTTTCCAGAGAATAAACTTGGCCTCCAGGATGAGGGAGTGGAGGGGATGCTCCAGGCTTAAGAAATGCTGGGGTGGGGGGTCTCACTTTTCCTTCAGTAGTTTTCAACCAGCCACGCTACTGGATGTCACCCGTGCCCCTGCCTTCTGACGGGCCTGCTGTCACGAAGGTTCTGGCCTGGGCTCCTCCTCCCCCCTGCCCCCACTCAACACTAACCTTTATGCTCTGCCTGCACCACTGCTCCTTGGCAGTCTGTTTCCTACATTCAGAGGCTTGGTTTCTGGCCAGTGGCTCGCTCTTCTTTCCTCACTGGTCTCTCTTTAATCTTTTTGCTACAACTTTAATGTTGTTTTGAGAGTGAGTGGAGGCAAACACATATCATCTGTTCGGTTCAATGCAAAGTATGCACAAATTCTCTAATGAGTGATTGTGGGGGGACACTAAAACCTACGGCTATAAATTTATCTTGTTTTATAGCATTTGAGGTTCAGCTGTTTGTGAAAAGCAATTTAAATACAAGGATCATGCAGGAGAACAGTTGTTTGTATTCACTTAACATTTCCTCTAGTGAAAGGGAAGATCAGAGACAAGTAGGATGCATAAATGATTTGCTGCCTCTGCAGCCAGCGTCCATGGATGTTGATGACTGGGTGGTGGAAGTTCCCAGTGCCTGGGCTTTTTCTAGAATTGCATGTTTAATGCAGATTTCATAGTTGTAGAAGTGCTCAATGGTGATTCAGGGCATGGGCTTCAAAACTGCATAGACCAGGGTGTGAATTCCTTCCTGCTTTGTCATGTGTGGGCCGTGTTCAGATGAGAACAACTTATTTGAACTTCAGTTTCCTGACCTAAAAATGAAGGAAATTGTACTTTTCTCCCAAAGTTGTTAGGAATGAGTGAATTAATGTATGTGTGTGCTTTGCCTTGTGTGACCACTGAATATATGTTTTACTTACTTTGGTATATTCTAGGTCTCCTTTCGTATGTGACATTCCTGTGATTTACTGTGCCTGGGAACCAAGTGGGCCTGGTCTTTGTGCGTGGGTTTTCCCCTTTTAGCAAGAGGTTCATTCACTCACCTTTAGGGTCTGGGACATAGTAAGGCCTGACTTAGGGGACATGAGGAGGGAGGGGTTTTGTTTTGTTTTGTTTGAGACAGAGTCTCACTCTGTCGCCCAGGCTGGAGTGCAGTGGCATGATCTCAGCTCACTGCAACCTCTGTCTCCCAGGTTCAAGCGATTCTCATACCTCAGCCTCCCAAGTAGCTGGAGGCGCACGCCACCATGCCCAGCTAATTTTTTTTTTTTTTTTTTTTTTTTTTTAAGTAGAGATGGTGTTTCACTATGTTACCGGAACTTGTGAGGCAGTCCGCCCGCCTCGGCCTCCCAAAGTGCTGGGATTACACGTGTGAGCCACCGTGCCAGGCCTGGGTGCAGTATTTGAACCTAGGTCTGCCCAACTCATGAGTCCCTGCGTTAAGCATCCTGGCTTCTCAGGGTTAAGTCTTTCTGTGAGTGAGGGATTGGATCTGAATAGAACCGTTCCAAGACAATTAAGCAGGCAGGCACGTGGATGCTTTCTGAAGGCTCTGGGTGACACTGGGTTCCAGGATCCAGACATTTACAATAACCATCATACATTAATGAAATAGCCCTCATTTTAAGAAAGTGCTTACTATTGGAGAATATTTTTAAAGACTCTGCTGGATAGGTAGATTGGAGCCTGGAAATAGATCTCTTTAGATTTGCTGTTACTGTACCCTGAAGAGTTAAGGGGAGCAGAAATACAGGCACTTGTTGAACAGTGGCCATGCCTTCTCATTGGACAAATCATCAGGCAATAATAACAAAGAGATTTACCGCCTCAGGTCCTTCAAATGGACGAGGGCACATGAAGGGAAAAGATGTCAGCAGTTTATTTTACCTTAGGGAGTAAGTGGCAAACCAGAAGTGTGTATGTGTTCTTGTCTTTGAGTTCTTATCTTTGTTCTGGTTCCTTTTTTTCTTTTCTTTTCTTTTTTCTTTGAGAGAGGGTCTTGCTCTTTCACCTTGGCTGGAGTGCAGTGGTGCAATCACGGCTTACTGCAACCTCCAACTTCTGGGCTCACGAGACCCTCCTACCTCAGCCTCCTGAGTAGCTGGGACTACAGGCAAACGCCACTATGCCCAGCTAATTGATTCAATTTGTATCTGCCCTATTCAGGCCCTTCTTTCTAGTTTATGTCTCTTACACAGCAAGTAGTTTAGCTCCACCCCCAAACCCCCACAAGTCTTTTTCCCTATGCATATTTACGTGTGGATATATATATACACACACACACATATATATATATGTTGTAGATAAAGTCTGAATACTGTTGAATAGCCTACATCCCACACTTAGATTGCAATTATATGTTCCCTTCCCCCGTAACCATTCCATTTTAATCTTTGTAAAAGTTTCCTTTATGACAGGGTTAAATTATGAAGACTGCCATGTGATTAAATACTACATGAATCATTTAAAAGGGATGGTTCCTAAAGTTTGAAACACCATTCTTATTTGTAAAGTAGTATTAGCTTATTTGATAACAGTCTAGTTTAAGATGTAGTACACCCATGTAGCTGGCTAGGAATTAGATTATTTTTATAGTAGTATAAATGCGTTCGCAGTATGCCTTTAGATGGCAGCATCTCTCACCGTAAACCATCTTTTGAACAGAATTTCTTAGATGCAGAAGGCATTTGAGACAGAAGGATGGTCTGTCTGCATCACCCCATCATGATGCAGTGGTGGAACTGGGCCCCTGGGACTGTCAGGGCTATGGCCCAGGGCTGAGAAGAGGGGACAGTTGTAGATTCCTGCCTGCATGTCTTCCACTACCCCTTCTCTTACTGATGTAAAATGTTTCCTATCTCTGTGGTCTTGCTAAAAGCAACTTTAAGGCAACCAAGGAACACAAGAATCAAGGGAGTGATTTTGGACCAAAATGTAACAGAAAGGCAGTATTTTCTTTATTTTGAGACATGGTTTCACCCTGTTGCCCAGGCTAGAATGCAGTGGTGTGATCTTGGCTCACTGCAACCTTTACCTCGTGGGCTCAAGTGATCCTCCCACCTCAGCCTCCTGAGTAGCTTGGACTTCAGGCACACATCACTATGCCCAGCTAACTTTGTTTATTTTTTATAGAGACAAGGTCTTAGCTGTGTTGCCCAGGCTTGTCTCAAACTCCTGGGCTCCAGTGATCCTTCTGCGTTGGCCTAAGTGCAAGAATTACACGTGTGAGCCACCACGCCTAGCCTTTTAATTTTTTTTAAGCAGTTTTGTTTAGGTATAATTCACATCCATACAGTTCACCCATTTAAAGCATACAGTAGACTAATTTTAAATATATTCATAGAGTTGTACAGCCATCCCTACGACCTAATTTTAGAACATTTGTTTACTCTAGAAAGAAGTCACATATCCCTTACCATTACCCCACAGGCCTGCATAGCCTGCGTAACCCCCAGCCCCTGGCAACCATTTATACTTTCTGAAAGATTTGGCTTTTCTAGGCATGACATATGAATGGAATCATGTAGATCCTTTGTGACCGGCTTCTTTCACTTAGCAGAATGTTTTCAAGCTTTATCCATGTTGTAGCATGAATCAATACTTCATTCCTTTCTACTGCCCAATAATATTCCATTGTGTGGGCAAAGCACATTTTGTTGTCATCATTTGACGTACCTTTAGCTAGTACAAATGGCATTACTATGAGCATTTGGGTACAAGTTTTTGTGTGAACATATATTCCCGTAGGAGTAGAACTGCAGGGCCATGTAGTAACTCTGCCCTTAACCTTCTGAACAACTGCCAAACTGTTTTCCAAAATGGCTGCATCATTGCATGTGAGGGTTCCATCCAGTCTTACGAAGAATTCCGGATTTTCTGATGATAAGCCGGGACAGTGGGAACAGGAGGTGGGAGATAAGCCTGTCCGTCTCTCCTACGTCTGACCAGCTGACTGGCTGCTGTGCCGCGCACAGTTACTGTGTGTCACTAGCTAGATAAGATACCTGCAGAGCATGCTGCTGTTACAGGCTGGCTGTTTGTAATCTTGCCTCCTGACTTTAGAGATACCAAGCAACCAAATCATCTTTGTCTCATCCTTGTGCCAGTTAGAGGAAAATCATAAAACCCTTCGTCACAAGCCGTCCAGGTTTGAACATGTCAGAATCACCCACTTGACCAGCGAAGACAGCTGTAGTGACTTCACAGCAAGAGAGCAGCTTTTGTTTTTGTTAGGGTTTACATTCTCAAATCTGAGCTTACCCTTTTCTTCCTTGGCAGGCCAGACTGGACGTTCCCTCGCCTGTACTGAAATTACGTGTGTGTGTGTGTGTGTGTGTGTGTGTGTGTGTGTGTTTAAGGGAGGGGAAGGGACTGGCTCTTCCTCTAGGCATATTTGGGTCCTGGTAAGGACACACACTGTACATTCCAAGGCTTCGTTTGCATCTGGAAAACATTAGCCACACTCAGATCTTTCCCACTACAGGTCCCGTCAGGAAGCCCAAGTATGTGGAAAGCCCCAGAGTGCCTGGAGATGCAGTTATAATGCCATTCAGAGAAGTATCCAAGCCAACAGAGCCTGATGAGCATGGTAAGAACATGTTTTCAGTGATTTCCTCCCCCCCCCACCAAAGATTTTATACAATGACACTTCATTTCTGAATGAAACTTGAGTGCCCTTGCTGTACTGCTTTGCTGAGAATGTATTTGGGAGCTATTTTCCCCTCCGGCAGTTACAGAGATCTGTTTAGCTAACACACATTCTTGAAAATTGTACACCTGGTATAGAAAAGTGGGTACATATGCATTATTTAAGGATTGAGTCCTGTTTCCTCTGAATTTTGACCTACCAGGTCTTGGAGGATAGGAAGCGTCACCCAGTGGATTGCTTCCAAGATTTTGTTTTGTTTTTAATACTCTACTGCTTGAGAAAATTCAACAACAGGCTTTGGCTGAAAAGCTGAAACTTTAACTGGACAAAGCATGTAATTGCTAGCTTTAAAAAAAGCATTTAGTGTCTTTTGAAGGCTGCCTTTTTTTAACATGTAAAGTTTTTCTTTAGGGGATGTTGAAGTAGGAGCAAAAAATAATACAACTTGATGGGAATCTTTTTAAAGACATTTTATATGTATATATATTTTATACCTGGAAATATGTGTGACATTACAAATTTGTAGCATTTAACAGATGTATTCATAGTTGTTTATTTTTAAAAATCAATTCAAGAATTTACCTGTTTGTTCCTTACTGGGGAGTCCCCAACTCACATCTCTCTTGCCTTTAATTTGGGTGTTTTGAATTTCTACCCTGTTTTTCTGCAGAAACATGGGACTAGGAATCTTGTTGTATGTAAAGGGGCTTGCTTTATCCTCAGTGTGGACACAAGTTTATGTAGCAATGCTGAAAGAGAACTTGGGAAAGAGAACTCAACCATATTTTTACTTTGGCATATCTGGCACCCTCCTCTGCCTAATTGTGGGTGGTGGGAGATACAGACCCTTTATATTCTAACTCCTGTGTGTGCCTTTTGTGTTGCTGGTGCTGTGTGGCAGGGAGTGGGTAATAAGTAGGACATGGAAGGACAATATACTGGAGTGGTGGTAAAAAAAAAAAAAAATATATATATATATATATATGAGCTGAAAATGAGCTGTGAGGAAGAATCAGCAAAAGCTGAAAATTGGGAAGGGGAGTTTGGAACATGGGGAAGAGATGGGGCCAGGCACTGGGCACTCTGGGCAGGCAAGAGGTGCTGTTGCAGGTGCCCTGGCATGAGAAATGCCACCCTCTCTCTTTCTGTCCAGGCACTCATTGTGTGGTTGAGGGAAGAGGATTTGAGCTGAGGATTTGCACACACCAAATGTTGGTGAAGGTGGAGATTCCACAGTGGGATCTGGTTAGGACAGCCAGCTGCTGGTACATGAGGCCTCTCTTGATTGTGCATTCACGTGGGCAGGTGGTCTGTTCTCGGTCTCCTTGGTGTCCTGAAAGGAGAGTAAAATCTATCTGTAGTGAATATCAGTCATCAAATGTCTAAGCTGTCTGCCTGGCTCAGATTAAGCCTGCTACCTACCCCTTCCCTTCTTCCCCACCCACCAAAGCCTTTGTAGCCCTGGTCAATTATGCCCCTGGCATTTTGGCTGGCCTAGACTCCATTATGTAACCTCTTCCTCCCTGGCTGGGAGTATCGTTGAGGTTGTGTACAGGGATTGGGACCTCCTCCTCCTCCTGGTGTGGGAATAGGGGGAGAAAATTTGGATTTTTATTAGGCAATGAAAGGTTATAAATAGTTCCCATTGTTAACTTTTCTCCGTTGCTCAAGGCAGGATTGGCCACCTTTCTTGGCAAAAGGAAGTGTTCTTATGCTTGGTTGTGGGCTGAGCTAAATTTCAAATGCAGCAATTGGTCTTGCTGGAGTGGCCTGAACTTTGCATGTGTGCTCACTCCTGAGACCTGAGCTCTCTGATTCGGCATCTTGAGTCTCCATGGGGACCAAAATTATGAGATCTATGGGCTGCAAATACAGGACCAGACATTTGGGTTTTGCCTGAAATTAAGAAGCAGGGTATGTTTTCATTTTTGTTAGGTGTCTTGGGAGCAGGTGTAGTTGATGTCTGTGGGTGCATGGTCTTGCCTGAAGATAGCCATGATGTTGGTGGAAGCCGCAGCAGGGTGAGCTTTCTCTTGGTTGATGAGGAGAGGTGGCTGCCTAACAAAGTTGAACAGGACAATTAGTATAGATTGGTGTGTTTTGTAATCCCCATGGAGTCCCTTAAATTTCAGTGGGGCTAATTAAGTCTGCCTTATCAAAGTGTAAATTTTATCCAGATCACCGAACCCAAAGGAAACGACAGAGCCAACTAAAACTAATTGAGTTTGAGTGTTAGCCCGGGTGTGTGCAGATACATGATGGGTAAACCCTCATTTTTAGGATTTAATATCAGCATCATCACTTAAGTTTTACTTTAAAATGTGGTCTTCTGTTATCTGTATTTTCTTTGGACATTCTTGTTTAAATTTCTAAGACACTTTTCTGGGTGCTGTCAATAATAGCATGCCAGTATTCACCAGACTAACAGACTCCACTGAAAAGGCTCCTTGTGAAGTGCTTTTGAAATTTCCATGGACTCCTGAAATATCAAGTTATTCCTAAATGCTCAAAATACTCTTTCCTGCCTCACTTTTGCTTTGGTCATGTAGCTCCATCAACTCTTAATTCTTAGCTCTCTGGATTTTAAATCAAAGGAAAACAAAGCAAAGAACACTTTGAATTTGCTTATTTATAAGTAATTGCATTTATGTGTGATGCATGTTTCAGTCTTCTGGGAAGTATGGGTTCAATGATATAAGAAGATGAATTTTTTTTTGTAAGCAAATAACTTGTTTCTTAAAGTTTGCAAGCTGGGCACTGTAGCTCACACCTGTAATTCCAGTGATTCAGGGGACCGAGGTGGGAGGATTGCTTGAGACTGGGAGTTTGAGAATAGCCTGAGCAGCATAGTGAGACCTTGTCTCTTTAAAAAAGGAAGGAAGAAAGGAAGGACAGGAAGGAGTTTGCACTCACCTGGAAACATCTTTAGGAAAAAAACATTCTGTCTTAGTATGTTTAAATATATTTGGAACACAGCATTTTCTACTCTAGGAAAAATGGATGACATAATAAAATCATCAAACAAAATACAAAGCCCATTTTCCTGTCAAATGGTCCTAATAAGGTGTGTGTCAGAATCAGTTCTTAAAAATAAGCTTCCTATTGCTAAATCAACATATTGTTTAGGTGAAAACTCATTTACCCATAAAACAATATCTGCCTTAAGGGAAAAAAAGCCTTCAGATAAATTAGAGATTATTATTATAACAGGATCCACGCTTTATTTCTTTGATTTAGGGGCAACCATAATTTATTTAGGTTTGCATTAATATATCTCTAGCTACTTGGGCAAGCTTTGAGGAGGGGTGAGAAAGTTTTTAGTCTCATGAGTCATTGCTCTGTGAAGATCAATCTCAAAATATGATGAAACTTTTAATGATATCTTCATGTCAGTCAGTGATGAAACTTTTTTCCTGGCAATCTGACTAGCAAATAAAGCTAACACATATGAAAGAGCAGAATAATTCAATGTGAAACTATTGAATTTGGGAGGGAGGGGGTCTTTAGTTATATGCTTAAGTAAATATTTTGACACCTGATGTTTTTTATTACCATTTTAGATGGTCAAACAGATATAGAGGATTAAAGAGGTATAAAGAATAAAGAGGCTGGGTGTGGTGGCTTGCACTTATAATACCAGCACTTTGGGAGGCCAAGGCAGGAGGATTGCTTGAGCCTAGGAGTTTGATACCAGCCTGAACGACGTAGTGAGACCTCCACATCAACAAAAAGTCAAAAAATTAGCCAGGCATGGTGGTGTGCCTCTCTAGTCCCAGCTACTCAGGATGCTGAGGTGGGAGGGTTGCTTGAGCCAGGGAGGTGGAAGCTGCAGTTAGCCATGATCACACCATTACGCTGCAGCCTGGGAGACAGAGTGAGACCCTGTCTCAAAAAAAAAAAAAAAAAGGTGAAAAAAAGAGTATGGTTGAAGAAAATGCATAGTCATGTTTTATTTCTTAAAACCCTGTCTTTCCCAAGAGGTAACTTCAATCCTGCTTTAACTTTCAGCTTCTTAGAATGGCAATGCAACATTCAGCCAACGGTTGAATGAGGTTTTATGTGATGGAAGTGCAGAAAAGGGGATACCTGGTATGTGTGCATAAAAGAGAGGCTCTTGCAAGTAGAGTATCCATTCATTCTGCATTTCCTTGAATAAGTATTACGTTTCTGTGTTGTGAAAAACCACTATGCTAAATGCTATTTGAGATGGGTTATCAAGCATGGGCCCTGTCTTCATGGAGCCTTAGAGTCTGGCAGGGTATTAGAGACCTGTGTAAAGAGTGACTGTGATAAAGGAGGAAGTAATGACTAATCCAACCTGTGTGATGAGTTGGGAGTTCAGCAGATGGGGGTTTTTGTTTTTGTTTTTGTTTTTGTTTTGGGATGGAGCTTTACTCTTGTTGCCCAGACTGGAGTGCAGTGGCACAATCTCGGCTCTCTGCAACCTCCACCTCCCAGGTTCAAGCGACTCTTTTGCCTCAGCCACCCGAGTAGCTGGGATTACAGGCACCTGCCACCACACCTGGCCAATTTTTGTATTTTTAGTAGAGACAGGGTTTTGCCATGTTGGCCAGACTGGTCTCAAACTCCTGACCTCAGGTGACCACCCACCTCGGCCTCCCAAGGTGCCAGGATTACAGGTGTGAACCACTGTGCTTGGCCAGCAGATGGAGATTCTGAGCATGGAAAGACTTAATTGGAGATATGCCTTAAGATTTACCTGTTGTCGTAGTTCAGGCTGCTTAGTTTTTGCTATAAATACCATAAACTGAGTGGTTTATAAACAACAGTAATTTATTTCTTAGATTTGTGCAGGATGGAAAGTCCAAGATCAAGGTACTCTGCAGATTTGGGGTCTGGCAAAGGCCTACTTACTATTTCATAGACAGCCAGCCATCTTTTTGCTGTAACCTCATGTAGTGGAAGGGACAAACAAGCTCCCTCATTTATAAGGACACTAATCCCATTCATGAGACACAGACACAGACTATGGTACATGGCAACAGAGTAGGATGGAGTGGGACTGGAAAGAGACTAAGGTTAAGAATGATTAAAAAATTGTTTTAGTAGTTAAATGAGAGAATAAAGTCTCAAATTAGATCAGGTTCAGTGAAGAAGAGGTAGTGAATGGAAGATTCATGAGGAACTGCAAGGACCTGGGAACTGGAAGAGACAGAGACAACAACTCCATGCCTTTGAGACCACTGAAGGACGAGGGGCTGTCTGTTTTGGTTTGAGTTCAGTTTCAGGCGTGTAGACTTCGAAGTGTGGTGGAACATCTTGGCAAGTGTCCAGCCACCAGTTGGAAAATCATACTGGGTCTCAAGAAAGCTTGGGATATAAACTGATCAGCCATTTGCTTGGAGGTAATGCTATGAGACTAGGCAAGTTACACTAGGGAAACAGGTCATTGACAAAAGAGGGCTGAGAAACTGGCATTTCATTTGTGAGCTGGGACTAAGGTGCAAGGAGCACCAGCAAGAGGGACAGGAAAAGACGACATAAGACCACAGTATTCTGGTAATCATGGATGTTTCCCTCCGTGTGTCTCTTACAACAATTGCCACTTTCTCCCTTGCAGGACAGAGTGCTTGCAAGGCCGTAGATCTACAGGAAAATCAAAAGAGAAGGTGTACTACAAAAAAGGGAAAAGAAAAATTAATGTGCTTAACAGGGCTGTTTCAGGAGACTTATGAAAGTCTGTGAGTTGAAGTTATAGTTATGTGATAAGGAAATGGAATTGGTGAGGATAGAGAGCCCTCTTTTACCCCCAAGAAATTGAACAGATAAAGATGGGAGATCAGTTACTAGGATGAGAGATGTGTGCAGCTGTGGTTTTTATTTAACACAATTGTAGACTTAATTCAGAGGTTCTGATAGTGTAGGCTGTGGACTTCTAGGTGTCCCCAAGACACTTTCAGGGGTTTGTGATGTCAAAACTCTTTTTATGATAATACAAAACCCTTTTGTAATAATATTGAGAAGTTATTTACATTTCCCTTTGTTGACATTTGCACTGATGCTGCAAAGCAATTGTCAGTAAAACTTCTGATACCTTAGTATATGTCAAGGCACTGGCCACACTAGTAGTACTGGTGTTCTTCACTGCCACGTGCTGGCATCACAAATAATAATTCACTGAAGAATGTCCTTGACAAAGCACTAAAAGTAATGTTATTAAATCTTGACCCTTGGAGACCCATCTTTTTGATATTCTGTGTGATGACGTGGGAAGTCTGCATAAAGCCCTTCTGCGTGCTCTGAAGTCTGATGGTTGTCTCGAGGCAGAGCACTTGTATGATTGAATTGCAAGCTGAACTCGCTACTTTTAAAATGGAATATTGCTTTTATTTGAAAGAATGACTGACAAACCATGGTTATTCTGAAGTAGGTATTTGGCACATCTTTTCTTCAAAAGGAATGAAATTAGCTTGGCACTTCAATTAAAAAAAAAAAAAAAAAAAGAGGCCGGGCGCGGTGGCTCACACCTGTAATCCCACACTTTGGGAGGCTGAGGTGGCCATATGGCATGAGGTCAGGAGTTGGAGACCAGCCTGGCCAACATGGTAAAACCCTGTCTCTACTAAAAATACAAAACTAACTGGGCATGGTGGCAGGCGCCCGTAATCCCAGCTAAGGCAGGAGAATTGCTTGAACCCAGGAGTTGGAGGTTGCTGCGAGCCAAGATTGCACCACTGCACTCCAGCCTGGGCCACAGAGCAAGACTCTGTCCTCCCCCCACCAAAAAAAAAAAAAAACCCCTGGCAGGATTAGTTGCCAATGATAAAACTTGACATTTCAAATGAAAATCAGTTTTTTGGGGAAATTTTACATCAGTCACGTTGAGTTTGATGGTTTCCTAAGACTTTTCAATTGAGATCTCTGGTAATGTGATGTTTTGATAGTATGTGATAAAATTTGTCAACATTTGCAAAATCTGCAAAACCATGATTTTCCAAATGACCCAATGCATAATGTTACACAGTCTTGCATGGGTAAAAGATCCTTTTAAAGTATAAAACAGACCATTGGATCTTACTGTAACAGTATAAAAAAATTCATTGATGCAGATTAAGTCAACAGTGGAACTGACTTTTAAGAAATTGCCATTTGTTAGCCAGGCACAGTAGCTCATGCCTGTGATCCCAGCACTTGGGGAGGCTGAGGCAGGAGGATTGCTTGAGCCCCAGGAGTTCATAACCAGCCTGGGCAACATAGCGAGATCCCGTCTCAAAAAAAAAAGGGGGGAAATTGCTGATTGTCAAGTTTTGGCTAGGTGTCAAAGAAGAATATCCACAATTCACTAAAAAGATTCCTTTCTTTCCCAGTTACATATCTGTCTGAGGCTGCAGTTCTTCACATGCTTGAACCAAAAGAACTGATCCCCACAGATTGAATGCAGAAGCAGTTATGCAAATCCAGCTGTCCTCTATTTAATTGGACATTAACGTTTGTAAAATTGTAAAAACAATGCTATTCTTTTTAACTGATCTTTCAAATCAAAAGTGCTTTTTACCTATTTACCCATAAGTTTAAAATTAGTTTTTTAATTAAAATATTGTTAACATGAAGTTTTATAACCTGAAAATGAACTAACATACAGTTTAAAACTTCTTAGTTTTAATATCTAGCATGAGAAATATCAATAGACAAAACCCTCATAAGCCTGCAGTCCTCAGTTCTTATGAGTGAATTCTGAGACCAAAAAGCTTAAGAACCTACTGGCTTTAGAGGAAGGAAAAGAGAGGGAGAAAATAAAAATAGAGATGAGAAAATTGATTCAAACTCTGATAGTCCTCTAGACTTAAGAGGATGAAGACTGAGTTGAGTGATGGATGACTGAAGAAGAAAAGGCTAATTCAGGAGGTATTTTGAATGGAGAAATAGTAAGTTTGCAGATAATTTCAATATGGGGTGGATGACATGAAAATTTTGAAGGTAACCTGCATGATAACTGTTTCAGTATTGCAGTTACAATACTGCAGAAACAACAAACAACAGATTAATGACAGAAACAACAAATTAATGACAGAAACAGAGCAGGTCCATGGATGGATGTTCCTTTTTATTTTTATTTTTTTGAGACAGAGTCTTGTTCTGTCACTCAGACTGGAGTGCAGTGGCACAATCTTGGCTCACTGTGACCTCCGCTTCCTGGGTTCAGGTGAGTCTCCTGCCTCAACCTCCCGAGTAGCTGGGATTACAGGCATGTGCTACCATGCCCAGTTAGGTTTTTTGTATTTTTAGTAGAGACAGGGTTTCACCATGTTGGCCAGGCTGGTCTTGAACTCCTGATCCACTCGAACACCTGATCACTCAGGTGATCCATCTGCCTCGGCCTCCCAAAGTGCTGGGATTACAGGCGTGAGCCACCGCATCCAGCCAATGTTCCTTTTTAAATACGGTTTTTGGAAATCTAAGGAGGGAAGGAATGGTAATGGCTGAGAAGGAGCAGACAGAAACAGGGAAAATACTTGTAAGTAGGAGTCATGGAAGGCAAGAGGTTAAACGAGAAGCAGATCATGGATAGATAGAGGCAGAGGATTAATGTCAAACCAAGGGCCTGTCTCATTGAGCAGACTTGATTCACAAGTACTATCTTGGACACTTGGTATTAAGTCAGCTGTTCAAGGTCACATGGTGATAGGTCGTATGACAGTGAACTGATGAATGTCTTCAGTACTCAGTGTTCTTTAGAGTCTGAGGAGGACGAGAGTAGAGGAGAGACTCTTCTCTATGGAATGTATTTGGTCATCGCTAGGGACCTGCACTTCCCCACTGGCTTTAAACAAGAGAGAGTGATTGGAATGGAAAGTGAAAGCAATAAAGTGCAGGCCAAATGGGGATGGTTTGATTTGGTAAGCAGAAACAGGAGGGGGTTTGTTGTCCTGGAATAGTGAGTTTACAAAAACCTATCTGAGGCAGAAAAATTATGAACAGAAAGTTATGTAAGACATACAAGCACACTTGAAAATAGATATGAACTTGTGAAACCAGAAAATAATCACAAGGAAGTGTGGGCTCTTGGTGTTAAAGATGGTAGAGATAATGACCAATTCTATATCTTCTTGTGGTTTATAACCTGTTTCTCACACACAATGGTTTTGAGCCTCACAACTTGTAGGAAGTGGGTATGGCCACTTCTCTCACTAAGAAAGTACAGTTGCGAGAGGTTCAGTACCCAAAGGGGTCTGGACAGTGGTTAGCACTGAGAACACCCTGGCTTCCCAGACAGTGGCAGGAGATAAGAGGATGACTGTAGAGGGCACTGATGGTTTAAAGTTATGATGACAGTATTCGGGGAGCTGGTCAGTTTGTAGACTGCTCCTTAGCATTTGTGCCCCCAAATATGGTGACCAGGGGGTGAGTAGCTGAATAGAGGCAGCCAGAAGTGATTCAAGAACTTCCCTTTACCTTTCTCCATGCAGTCAGCCTTTCATGCTGTGTAATACTGAGGGTTCCATGAATGTGCTGCTGGGAGGAATATCGTTCTCCACTTGCCTAATGGATTCCTAGGGCATGCGAGGCCAATCATTCTCTCATCTCCAAATATAGCTATCATACAGTTGTCAGATATTTAAATCTGTGAAATGCAAAGTGAAGTCTTGTCTCCAGCCCTCATCCCACTGGTATTGGGTAATGTACACCCATTATTGATCAGTGATTTAATATTAACTACATGAATGAAAATAGACTTGCTATTTAGAGTGGTCCATTTGAATTTGACTTGGAGGTGCTTTTGTAGTAACTAGCTTAAAACCATCTGACTGTTCAGATCTTAGTATTTAGTGAACGGCTATGCAAGTAGACATGTATTTCCATTTCACAGGGTGTCCATGTGAGTTCCTAAGCAACTCATCTCTCCCAAGATGGCTCAGTGACACTTCTCCCAGGAGGTCCTTCTGCCAGAGTGAGAAGTTCAGTGAGAGAGGGCCCTGTGCATAAGGGAAGGTAGAGATTCAGACAGCTTCATGTAGATTAAGGAATTCAGACTGAAGAGGACCTTTTAAGGGGACGATCACTGGGATGACATTTTAGAAGACAATAATACGAAAAGACAGGTGGGGAAGCCTTTGGAAAAATACAATTTCAGTGCCTTAGTGGATATAAATATAAGTAAATAACGTTTGTCCATTCATCCCAATCCCGGATAAGGGTTTAGAACTTGGGTAGCAGCAAAGTCCAGGTTGTACAGTTAAGAGAATAGTTAATCATGAATTTGGGTGTCCCCTTTCCTTTTTTTTTTTTTTTTTTTTTTTTTTTGAGACAGAGTCTTGCTCTGTTGCCAAGGCTGGAGTGCAGTGGCACAATCTTGGCTCACTGCAACCTCCGCCTCCCAGATTCAAGTGATTCTCCTGCCTCAGCCTCCCGAGTAGCTGGGATTACAGGCGTCTACCACTACGCCCGGCTAATTTTTGTATTTTTAGTAGAGACAGGGTTTCAACCATGTTGGCCAGGCTGCTCTCGAACTTCTGACCTCAGGTGATCCACCCGCCTCGGCCTCCCGAAGTGCTGGGATTACAGGTGTGAGCCACCATGCCCAGCCTGGGTGTCCCTTTTCAACTCAACCATTAAAGCTGAAATCGCCACTGTTCCCCAGCTTATCTGAAGTGGGTTGGATGGTGAGTTGTTTCTGGATTAAAAAAAAATGAAACACTTGAGAACCTGGAGTATCTGTCTGCAGACACATTGTGGAGGCAGTGGCGAATGTGCTGGGGTGTGCGGTCCCCCTGCTGCACATAGGACCTGCACAGGATCAGGGTCCTCCTGCCAGTCCCGAGTGAGCTGCAGGCGTGGCCCTGTTTGTTGTCGAGGTGAATTCTGTGGAGCCAAGTTCCTGCAGCTGCTGTCTCTGCCTCCACAGCAGCTGCCAAACGGGAGTCGTTTCTGGCTGTCTCTCCAGAGTGTTTCAGGTTGAACCAGAAACTAGACGTTCTGGGGCATAATCACAATCGGGAGCAGTGTGGAGATTGTTTCGAAAGGGAAGCGGGGTGTGGAGTGGAGAAACTGCAGAGATCTGCCCCCTCACCCACTTCTTCCCCTTTCCATCTGCGTCCTGTTCCCTCCCTCCAGCCCAGCTGCCACCTGGGATAAAGTAGCTGCCCTGCCTGGGCCCGGGGCAGAGGTGGAGGGAGGGCAGTGCCATCCTGTTCTGAGGGCCCCACCCCTTGGTTGTGCCTCTGTGTGCTGATCTGGTTTGGTTGCCGCCCTCCTTCCCCAAATGCCCGGCTAGCTTGAGAATCAAAATGTGCTTTGAGGTAGGAAGGGACCTCCTGTAGAGCGGCTCTGGTATGTGGGCGACCCGCCCTGGGGTGGCTCCTTTTCCCTGTGTTGGCTTGGGGCCACTGCCACCTTCATGTTTGGCTCACATGGTCCAGAAGCATCAGGGCTCTTTTAACCCAGAAGAGTCAAGCCTTGGTTTCCTTACCCCTGCAGTTTTCCAGAGCAGCTGAAAAACATCCAGGCTGGCAAACCATTCTTCCTACTCCAAACATTAGGAGCTTTTACCAGTAAGCAAGGGGTGGGAAGCTGTTCCTTTCTTGAAGATGCTGCCAGCGTAGTTTCCCTTGTAGCTGCCATCCTGGGTGCATGACTTGCAAAACTGATATGTGAGTGAGAATAAGACAGATGGCCTTTGCAAAAGCTCTGCTTATTTTGCTTTTTGTGGTTCCTTACAAAAGACGAAGTGAGCATTGAACTTTGTTGGTGCTGTTGTAACTCAACGGCAGCATCACTGCGTTGTTTCCTCATTTTATTTTTCCTAAAACCTTTACCCATTATCTGCACATTTTCACATCTAAGCAAAATAGGTTCATATGAGTCTAGTTACCTAGACAATTAATAAAAAAGAGCTAAATGTTGAGTGACTATGTCATAGGTCACTTATTGTTAAGTTACAACTTTGTAAGCAGCTTGCTTTGTAAATTTTTCATCCCCTGATAGATAGATGCTGATTTTAGAAGGTGAGAGAAGTGTTAGAAGGATGTGAATATCATTTTATTTATTGGCCATAATTAAGTGCCTTTGGGCTTTTGGGGTACAGGGTTAACCTACAGCTCAACATTCCTTAAATCAAATCCAACTTAATTTAAGTACAAGAAACCAGATGACCAGCCTCAGGGAGAACCCAAGAAAAGCTGGGCTTTCCCAGCATTGCTGTGCAGCATTCTGAGAATATAGCATGATTTTTCTACATCTTTACATGCACAACAGTGGTACTGGGTCCTGTCTCTTGGGACAAGTTTCACTGTGATTTTAAATTTTTGTTTCAACGTGGATTCTCTACGATTGACCGTCAAGTCGAAATCCTGGTTTTGACTTTCACTACTGTGGGATGTGCACAGCAAGTTTTCCACCAAATTTTCCATGTCGTTCCCCTGGCTTGTTTAATGAGAGCTTGGATTGCAGTTTTACCCCAACACCTAAATAGCCTGGGTCTCTACCAGCATGCCACTAGGGTTTTACTTCATTTCAGCCTCCTGTGGGCATTGGATACCCTGTACTCTGTAAGGGTAACATGAAAGATAGGCCCTTTTCTTACCCAAGCTGATGTCTGAAGTACCTGTTTTCACATGACTTGGAATTAGGAATTGCCATCAGATAACCCTGGGCTCTTCTGATTCACCCTTTGCACTTGGAGTTTTTGTTTTACTGTTTCCTTAACCTGTCACAGTCCCTTAATTAGAATGTATCGCTAGAGGACAGGCTGCGTTGTCCAACTTTGTGCGCATTTTATAGAAACACACAAAATCACCAGACAAGCAGCTGTAGTGTGAACTCATCCAGATGCAATACTGAAATTCCCCAGAGGGGCATCTTCATTGTTTTCTTTCTTTGTTCCAGAAGCAAAGGCCGATAATGAACCGAGCTGTTCGCCGGCAGCTCAAGAACTGTTGACAAGGCTGGGATTTTTACTGGGAGAAGGGATCCCAAGTGCCACACACATAACCATTGAAGACAAAAATGAAACCATGGTAATACCCGAGGAAGACACTACATTGCATACCTCTTCAGAGGATGAACGAAGCAATAACCATCTTCTCCCTTTCCTTGAGCAGGGAAACCATTGTTCAGTTAAATGAGTTCTGGGCTGTTGTGTATTGAAATTTATTTCAACAGTTTGGTTCTGGGTTTTTGCAGTGGGGAGGTGGAAAAAAGCAGAAAGAAGCAGAACATAAGAAAATGTCCACATTAACCTTCTAGTCACCACCCAGAGAATAATGGCTACGTGAATTAAAGAGGCTAAAAGAATGCGTTCATAATGCTGCTAGTACTTTTACCTTTATAGCACCATTCTTCTCATCTGGTTGCTTTGGTATATGCTTTCCTGTGCTTTTTTAGCTGTTGAGATTTTGGAGAGTCAGTGGGGTGAGGAAAAGATTTATAGGAGATGAGGCAGAGACAAAATAAGGTGAGATCAAATGGTTCATCTATCAGGAGAGCACTTCCCCTCCAAGGGAGCAGCAGCATGCACCCTGCCACTTCCCAGATGTGATGTGATGTGTGTGTCTGAATAGCAATGCAGGATGGAGCTTCTACCCCTGGTGAAGGTCTCTGCGCTGCAAGGGAGGGTGTCATGCATTGATTGAGACTGCAGTGGTCACCAGTCTCCTTCCCCTGATTGCAGAGCCCATAAATCTTGAGGAATTGAATCAGGTTGCAGTGTTCGTGAAACATTACAAAAACAGACTTCCCAGGTTTTCTGTACAGAGGTCAAATAACCCATTTGTCTTCTGCAGACTTTAAATGAAAGGAAGTCTGCCTGTTTGCCATTTCTGTTTTACAAATGTGCATTCTCACTAAATTATTGCTAAGACTGACCTTTTAATAAAAAAGAAAATCACAAAGGAGGGGAACAGAACAAAGATACTGCTCTCTTAAAATTTGGAAGACCACGTATACATTTACATAGATAAAGCTCCATGAATCCATATCTATACACACATCTCTTTAGATTTTTTTTTAAAAACTTCCCTTTTCCTGTTCTTAGTTTTATTGTTTTAGCGTCAAAAACAAAAGCATGTGTCGAAGCATCCTGTGTAAGCCGTGCTAACTCCTCCTTCCGTTCGTCTTGCAGTGCACAGCTCTGAGTCAAGGCATCAGTCCTTGCTCCACACTAACAAGCAGCACCGCATCTCCTAGCACCGATAGCCCCTGCTCAACCTTGAATAGCTGTGTCAGCAAGACGGCAGCCAACAAAAGTCCCTGTGAGACCATTAGCAGCCCTAGTTCCACCCTGGAAAGCAAGGACAGTGGAATTATAGGTAAGAAGCACACTGCTCGGTAATGTAATGGCTCAAAGCTCGTCAACCAGAGCACTCACCAGGCACTTCCTCAGAGGGTTTTAGTGTGGTCTGTGAAGGACAGTCTGCCAGCGCCTGCTCTGTTCTTTGCAGGCAGCACTGACTCCATGTGTAGCTGAGAGAATTAAGCATTGGCTTTTACATTCCTTGATGTTTACTTTATAACACTCAGCTCATCTGTTAAAAAAAAAAATTCCAGATCAGATCTGGTCTGTGAAATTACAAAAATCTTTGCTCTTCTATATTCAGTTCCATTTGTTGGGCATCAGGTCCCACTGGGGCACACAGCAGAGCAATGAAATTCCTGCATATTAAGACGTCGTCTTAGCCCAATCTCAAGGTCACTTATTTTCCTGATGATAGCTCAGGCGTGTGTTCTCTAGAGTTTCTTATCATGGGATCTGACTGCATTTTGAGGCCAGAATTTTCTAAGGATGACCTCCCTGAGCCCCCACACCCATGCAATAAGTGTGGTTGTCCTGAAGCCTGGGGGTCAGGAGACATGGGTTCCAGTCCTGACTCTTAGGCCAATTTGCCAGGTGACTTGAGCAACATTGAATTTACCTTTTTTGCACACTTTCTTTCTCTAGAAAATTAAGAAATTTAAGGATTTTGATTAATCCAGTAGTTTTCAGTCCCAGGTTTATATTAGAATCATCCGTGGAATTTAAGAGTCTTTATTTTTACATGCCATCTCAGACAGACTGCATTTATGTTTCTGCAGCTGGGCTCCAGTGTCTTTGTGACTCAGGTCTCCAGCTTGGTGCCTTTCAGATAAAGATGGGTGGGACCCCTGGAGGGGATTGTTCAGACCTTCCTCTGTTCCAAGATTATACTGCAGTTTCGCACGGAGCTCTTCTGTGAAAGATTTAACTCCCCTTTTGCTGAGTCCCCATTCCACATGTCTTTGAGGGATAGTTTGTTTTATTGTGAACTGAATGCTTCCACGTTAATATGTAATCAAATGGAATGAACGACATTTGAGCTCCTTATTTTCTTTAGTCACCTGAGATTTATTTCAAGTGTAATTTGGAAAACCAGACAGCAGGTTCATCCAGTTTGCGTTTTGGGGATTGCCCCAGAAGGTCAGTGAGATTCCTGTGATTGGATTGTGGGCTCTTTGGTATAGACCTCACTATAGCTTCGTGAGGGGCCCCTCAGCTTAAGGAAGGTGATTCATAATTTTCATAATCTGATTCATAATTTTCAATTGAATCAGAATCTTTAGTGGATTTTTGTTTTATTTTGCCTTCATTCTTTATTAAGATGAAATTCACATACCATAGTATTCATTCATTTGAACCACTGGATGGCTTTTAGTATATTTAAAAAGTTGTGCAACTATCACCACTATCTGATTTTAGAACATTTTCATTATCCAAAAGAAACCCTGTGACCTTTAGAAGGCACACTCTTTCCTACCCCAAGCTCCCCAGTCCTAGTCAACCAGTAATCTATTAATCTTTCTGTCTCTGTAGCTTATTCTGGACATTTCATATAAATCATGGACTGAGTTTTGTGTAGCAAATTTAAATTATTTTCACTCAGCTTGAAGGCCTTCCAGTGAGCTTATTCTGCTAATTCCCCATTCTCATCTTACCCTGCTTCCCCAGCTGCTGTTTAGTCTAGTTCAGCTAATTTTTCCCACTGTTACTTCTGTTCTTATGCTCTTATCTCTTCTGAGCTGTCCACCATAGATACATCTTTGGTATTTATTCTGAGATAACCAGATGACTTTCTTCACAGTATTCTCAGTTCTTCTGAAATTTCATCTCCTACAGATAATTTATCTTCAAGGATGTGGCCAGTGCAGTATTGTTTTGACAGGCTTTTTCTTTTGAACGTCCTGGCCATTGGCATTACATGCCTCTGCTTATAACCAAATCTTTTTTTTTTTTTTTTTTTTTTTTTTGCTTTGACAGTTACAAACTTTTCTTGAGACAGGATTTTGCTCTGTTGCCCAGGCTGGAGTGCAGTGGTGCAGTTGTAGCTCACTACAGCCAAACTTCTGGGCTAATACAATCTTCCCACCTCAGGCTCCCGAGTAGTTGGGACTATAGGCATGTGACACCACACTTAGCTCATTAAAAATTTTTTTAACATATTTCACTATGTTGCCCAGGCTGATCTCAAATTTGTGGCCTCAAGCATTCCTCCCACCTTGACTTCCCAAAGTACTGTGATTACAGGCATGAGCCACTGTGCCCGGCCCAAACTTCTAATAACTGAGAGCCACCCATTCGTTTATTTCTCTTTCTCACTGAGATACAGTGCCACAATTTTTAAGGTATTCTAAGCAGAGGAAAGAAATGGCTCTGGTTTTTTTTTGTGTATGTTGTCAATGAAAGATTAAGCTGCAGGAGGTTCTTATTACTTATACAGTCCCACCCAGTAGCTGACTGATTAGACACCTCCCTATATGTTCCCCATAGTGTCTCAATATTCCCCTTCAGAGTATTTGTTCTTGTTCTGTTATTTAATTTTCTCTCCAGATATAAACAGTGGTCTCATTAATCCAGCTCTCTACTAGGTTCCTAGCACGCTGTTGGAAATGATCAGTTAAGGAAAGGGAAGTGTTGCCACTGTCAAGTTGCATCGGGTGAGGGAACGTTCAGTTTAGAAAGAAGCTATGCAGGATCCCCATCCCTCGTGGGCTTTGTGAAACCTTTCAGTGTCTGTGTTGTAACCTCTGCCTTGATGACAGAGTAGTACATTTCATGACGTTGAAGCTGCGTTTTTCCTCTGCTCAAGCCAGCATGTTCCCTTAACTCGGCTGAGCATGAAAACTGGCAACTGGAGGTGAAAGCAAAAGGAATTAGGAAGTGGCTGGTAAGTCCCTCTCATCCAGAAGACTCCCGCTCTGGAGACCATGCCTCCCACCATGTTTTCCTGAAGGTTGCAAAGGCTGTCGAAGGGATGATAGGGAGGCAGTGCTATTGACAACATTCCTCTGTTCTCTCTTCTTCCGTGACCTGCAGAATTAGAACCTATTGCCAAAGGACACGCTGGAGGTGTGGTAGGGAGGAGAAGGGAAAGACACAAGAATTTCCTCTCCAGGCAGACTGTAGCCACAGGTCTTTGAAGCAGGAGTGGTGGGGACAGAAAGGGGAAGAGCTTCCTCTTAAATCAATACAGGGTGTGCAGGTTCCACTGCCTCTTCACAGAGCAGATTATCTATGACTCAGTTGTGGTTCTGTGATTGCTGGACTAGGGGTGTGCCTTTTTCCATCTGAAGAACATGCCTGTTTTTATAAGGTGTAGCCTGGGAATGGCAGCTTTTGGGCATCATAAGTGTTTCACAGAGTGAAGTATTCAAGAGCACCATGATCCTAGTGGGCGGAGATGAAGATGAGATACCTTGGCTTCCTACTTTGGAAGATCTAACAGTGGCTTGTAAAACAGGCTGGTGAGGACCCATGCTCCCAATTACATAGGGCCTGGAGAAGGCAGGAAGAGGCTTTCCATTTAATTTTCCATTTTAAGTAGTTTAATATTTGTCAGCCAGTAGAGCTGGGGTTGGAATGGCAGAGGCTTTGGGGGTGGACTGGTACAAAGTGCATACAGCTGCCGAGGCCTTGCAAGCTTTGGGCAGCAGGTGGGCTCAAAGCAGGATTCCACGTACAGTATTCGCATGGTTTATTCAGAGCAGTTCAGGGAAATTTCAGACAGTGCTAAACCATCCTTTAAAATTCCTGGACCTTTCTTTACTCTTTAAGCTGATTTGCATCATGTTGGTTATATTTAATCTCAATATTTTCGCCCAGCAGATGCAGGGACAGGAAGCGTGTGTTCCCACATGCCTGGGCACCCAGTTTAGAAAGAAATATAAAGTATGTGTTTTCATCAGGACTGCCATAAGGTGCCCTGCCTGTGTTCTGTTTCCACTGCTTAGGAGGAGAAAGGGCAGGCTAGTGACCAGTAGAATTTATTGGGCCCCTTCCAGTCTTCCTCTCTGGAGGCCAGGGCTTCGTAAACCCTTCCTGCCCCTGTTTCAACTGTGTTATCTTATCTGGAGGGAAGTCCCACTTTATCCTCTTTCAGGAGGTCCAAGTTCTTCCGACATAAATGTCTTTCGAAGAATAATAATTCTGTCATGTAGAAGACTGTCGAAGCTGAATGGGATTAGTTGAATTCCCTAGGATTGTCTTTTTTTTTTAAGTGAACTTCCTTACTCTTTACATGTTAAAATCTTTGGCATTACCTAGAAGTTAGTGTCTGATTTTCAAATTTGCAATGTGAAAATTTTCTCAATGTGAAACCCAACTGTACCCGATCACCATAAAATAGCTTTCAGTTACTTACTGTGAAAAGGAAAACTTTACAAAGTATGCTTTTAAAGGTGTTTCTTCCTTGTCTGAGAAAACATTTTTTCTTAGTGACATTCCTTTGAATATGACTTGCTTCCTACTGTTACAGATGGAAACTGTAAGCTGTATTAATCCTAGTTTAGAAAGAAATATAAAGTATGTTTTCATTAGAATGTGTGAAAACCAATCTGATTTTCAAACAAAGCATCACTTAATGTGTTTTAAAGTGCTTTGAGATAAATTTAATTGTTATGTACATATCATAAAATTTTAAGTGTGTGTATTAGTTTCAAGAAAATAGGCTATTTCTGCATTTAGGAATAAAGAGGATAGAGCCTGGATGAGAAGAAACAAACAAAAACCCAGCTTTCCTGTCAAAATAAAAAGAAATCCTTCCTATCCATTAATGATAGATGTGCAGAGGGGAGGACTTATTCTGGCTGAGGGAGGGGCCGTTAAGTCAGTCAGTCTCTCCATTTGTCTTTGTAATCTGCCTTTACCTGTTGAGATGTGTAATCTCCAGAGTATTTTTGTAGTGTCCTGAATCTGCCTCCTTTGGAGAAGCGGTGCTAGAACAGTTCCATGAAGGGAGGGGACCCTGAGGGAACTGTGGCTGCCTCTCCCTAACTGGGTGTGTCTGCCACACAGAGCAGGTATATCATCTACCTGCCTGGCTCTCAGCACCGGAGCTGGCAGGCATGAGCCACCACATTCCACCTGGCTCGGTGGCTTTCTGGGTGATTAAGTGCTCAGAATTCAAGCTCTTCCTACTGCCTTTCCTTTGCTTTCCTCATGCTTACATTTGTTTTCTTCTTGCTCAGTTTGAAGCAAGAGAGGCAGGTATGCATTTAGACAGGGAAATACCTTTGTAGAAACAGTTTTGCAGAAGTAGCTTGCAGTAAAATATTAGACACCTGGTTAGTATCCTGCTGGTGCTTGCTAGAGTTTGATAATATTTATTTTTCTGCCTAGTTGCTTAAGATGTTAAAAAAAACTATCACAGGCTGACTTTTATCTTCCTTTGACTCTCTCCTACCTCCTGCAAGGCTTATAAAATGAAAGTGATTCCAGAGGTAGCTTTAGACCTTTTATTTCCTGGACTTTGTGTCCCAAGGGAGATAATCAGATGCAGAGGCACACAAAGATGAATTAATTGTACTTTATTTTCCTTTTTGACTTGTTGTAAATCCTGCCCTTTTGATTTTATGCTAATACTGCTTTGTTGCCACCTGTATCGCCCTGCTCACTACTAAATTGAAATGCTTTGAAATTGATTTGGTAATAACTATTTAGACTGTTTCAAGTCTGGGTTAATATTCATTTTGCTACATTGCCTGTAATTTTTAAAATCATCCTTAATTATAGAAGCCTTTTTTTAAAATCTCTTGGGTGAAGAGAAGAATTTTTCTTTATGTATATAATTTGGTAATATGCTTAATATGGGAAAGAAATTCTTGGCAATGATTTGAGTCAGCAAAAAGCCTGCTGTACTTTTATTCAGATTGTGGTTGGATTCTTCAGACTGTTCTGTTGGTGTAGCAAGCATTTATTGGCGCCTACTGTGTACCAGGAGCAAGCATGTTCACTACTGGCACAATAAAGATAAGGCACAGCATCTATTGTCAAAACTTGTCCACTTGTGGGACTACAAAATGGTCTTCTATTCTGTGGAGAGTCTGAGCAAGTTGTCAATTACTGAGAAGAGTTTAAGACATGACAGTGATTGATACCTCTGATTGAAGATGTATGCTGTGGGTGCATAATGATACCACTAATCGAACTCCTCCAAAGTCTGGGAAAGGGTCACTAGACTGTGTGAGAAGCTCCAGTGTCTGTGCATTCAGTGCACAGGTTATGTGAAGCTTTACCAAAACACTGTGCTTTTTCTGGAAAATGTCATATTATTTAAATCCTTAGGCTTGTCTCTGGAGACTGTTCTTCATTGTGTCAGACTCAGTTGGGCAGTGTGGTGGGTCGCATCCTCCCCCTCCAGCACCGCCTGCTCCCAGCTATTCTTTTAGGTGTTTCCGCAATTGAAGGGCCTGATGAATGTGGCTGGGAATGTGCGGCTCGGGTCCCTGGCCTTGCTGCACGTCATAGCAGAGCATGCCTTGCGCAACACAGGTGAGCACCAAGCTAGAAATTTGATGCAGAGATCTGGCTGTCACAAGCCAGCATACACAGCTCCCAGCGCAAGGCCAGAGAGGGAGCAGGGTCCTGTGGCGCATTGGATGGGGCTGGGCGGTTGCAGAAGAGAAGCCAGAAGTCCCCTGGAGCTGAAGGTTACCATGCAGGGGTGGGGCAGGGGTCCCACCTGGGACATTCTGTTGGCATTCCAGGAAAGGTGGCTTAAGTGTCTTCACTAGACCCCTCAGGTTAAAAGCTGTGACCGCAGGTGAACCAGGGGCTTTGTTCTTTGTGGTTGGTTAGTTTGCAGGTGGCCGGGTCTAGATGGGATGGAAAGAAAAGTACAGTCTGGCATTTCTGGCCAGAAAGGTTTAAGGCAGGCCGGTTTCATTGTGCGGGCTTTCCCTTAGACACTGGGGAAAACCCAAAATGTGGCCTGGCGGCCTGAATGCCTGCTGGATATGAGGTATGGGTGCACAAGAGAGGGACGCTACCTGTCAGCCAAGAGGCCTACGGACTTCTGCGCTCGCTGCCTTGGCTTGTCTCTGATCTTTTCCTGATCTGACTTCCTCTGCAGCGGTGAAACCTAATTTAGAAAGTTGTTAGTCATGGGAGGCAGTCTCTCTACAGTGCTGGGCTTTTCCTTTTCTATTTACTTCTTCCTTTCACCCACTTTTAGGAGCGACCATTATGTTCCTTTCTTGTTTGATCGTTAATTCATTGGTCCAGTGTTTTAACTTTAAATTCTTCCTGTCAACCACTAAGCTAAATATAGAGGTTAAAAAATGTTTGCTTTTTAAGTGCTACTTTATTTTTCTTCAGTTGTGAGGGGAGGAAAACATTCCTGAGCATTCATGATGCCTAAGGCACTTGACATATGCCCTCATGTCTAATTTTCGCTGCCACCCAGGAAAGGACAAATCACTCTGTTTACAGAGTCCTCCTCTTGAAAATGGGGAATGCAAGACAGTCTATAATGTTCTGGGAGAAAATTTCCATTTGTGATTTTTTTTTATCCTCTCAAAATGTGTATTTTCTATTATAATAAAGTAGTATATGTACATAATTTTTAGTACATGTATTTGGGATGCATGCCAAGTCTTAATAGTATGGCATGATCAGAGCAGTGTAGAGAGGCCGGGCATGGTGGGTCACGCCTGTCATCCCGTCACCATGTGAGGCTGAGGTGGGAGGATCGCTTGAGCCCAGGAGTTCAAAACCAGCCTGGGCAACATAGGGAGATTTCGTTTCTACAAAAAAATTTTAAAATGAGCCAGGGGTGCTGGTGGTGCGTGCCTATGGTCCCAGCTACTCGGGAGGCTAAGGTGGGAAGATAAGTTTGAGCCTGTGAGGTCGAGGCTGCAGTGAGCTGTCACTGCACCGCTGCACTCCAGCCTGGGCAACAGAGTGAGACCCTGTCTCGAAACAAAAAAACCATGTAGAGCACTGTTCTGGGATACAGTGGGACTTAGGGCATTCTGGGACTTTCCTGTCCATAGGGCTGTTAACGAGAGTCAGTGAGTTGAAGTGCAAAAAGAACTTAGAGTGAAGCCTGGCATATAGTAAGCAGTATTCCAATATTCATCTTAGCCACTGTTGTGATTTCCTAAGGATCATTAGTTAATTCCTCACCAGTGAATTTGAAATACTCAAAACAGACATGTAATAAACCAGGATTTTTCCTTTTTCCACAGAGGTATGAGTTGAGGAACATATGAACTAGGAAGGGCAAGAGAAAAGATGCATTGAGGAGTCACGTTCATAAGACTGTATGCTTCTTATAAGTGGGCAGAAAGCTTTACACCTAAGTTTCCTGGTAGCTACTGGAAAGAGAGAAAACACATATGAAAGGTGATATTTATAAGGACAAAATGTCCAGTGCCCAAAATGGTACCGGGTCTGGAGATGCATACCTCCTTGTGGACCCCCTAGAGGGGAGAAGCCAAGGTTGCAGCAAGCCCCTTGCTCTTTTCACCTCTTGTCTTCTCTGTAGCTCAAAGGTCCATCTGATGAATTGTTTGTGGGCGTATGTTTGATATCGCCGGCCCTTAGTTCCTAAACAATTCTGGGCTAATGCTGTAGTCAGGTTATAGTTAGCTTTCTTCTTGATGTTCATTTAAGCCTATAAGTTGATTTGGATCCCACCAAACTACCCATAGGGTCCTGGACCTACACTGGTTTTATTTTTCTTTTGCTGATTCTAAGTGTCCATTCAACATAGAACCTTCAGAAGGCAAGGGGTAAAGAAAAGTTGGATCCCAGCACTTTGGGAGGCCAAGGTGGGTAGATCGCTTCGAGACCAGTGTGGGCAACGTGGCGACACCCTGTCTCTACAAAAAATATTTAAAAATTAGCGAGGTGTGGTGCCTGTAGTCCCAGCTACTTGGGGGCTGAGGTGGGAGGATCGCTTGAGCCTGGAAGGCTGGGGCTGCAGTGAGCCGAGATTGCACCACTGTACCTCAGCCTGGGCAAGAGAGCGAGACCTTGTCTCAAAAAAAAAAAAAAAAAAAAGCATTGAGAAGGTGAAGAAAGAGTGCAGTCATGTTTCAGAGCCTTATAGAGCAAAGTATTTGATGACTGAGTGGATGACTTTTTAACAAGGCAGACTTCATGAACTTTTAGCTACAGGTAATTAACTCCTTTTATGTGTTGAGCACCGTGCAAGCAAATGGTGTTTTAAAAATATGCTATGTGTATCAGAAGAATTGGTATTGGCTATACCACTAATTGTGCATACACGTACATGTGTGTGTGAGAGAGAGAGAGAGAGAGAATCGAGAGAGATCAGGTTCTCTGGAGCCTTTCACCTCTGTAAGGCGGGGTTAATGGTTCTCTGCCTATCTGCCTCCTTTCATGGGTTGTGATCAGGTATATGCCCTGTTGTAGTAAGAAAGTGAGCCAGGTGCAATAATGTGTACCTGTAGTCCCAGCTACTTGGGAGGCTGATGCAGGAGGACTGATTGAGGCCAGGAGTTCGAGACCAGCCTGGGCAGCATAGTGAAACCCCATATTATGCAAAAAAAAAAAAAAAGTGTTTTGGAAGTATTCTACCCCTGTACGCTAGTACAAAGGAAGATAAGACACTGTCCTTGGGACCAAATGGAATTTAACACTAAATTGTGAGGCACAGCTTTATGAAATTTAAGGCCTGATAAGTCGCTCAGTTTCAGAATGCTCTGTGTCGCGAGGGTGGCTAAGACTCAGTTTGGGTGATGACAGCAAGCTGTAATTGACAGAAGCTGCCATCTATACTAGTCCAAAAAAACAAAATGCTAGAATTTTTAAATTATTAAGCCGCTATAAAGATTAGTCAGTCTCTGGGAAATGTCAAATAGCACTTTTCAGAGATTTTTTTTTAAAAGTCATCACAGTTAAGATGCTGCCCTTGTTGTGTGTGTATGCCCACAAGCATTCTTGAGAGTGACTGACTAGGTTAACCTGATGAGGAGTTTGAATTTCTGTAAGCTTGGAAGAAAGAAAGATGTTTTTGAGCAGCCTGTCATTTATTGGAAGAACCAGCTTTCTCTTTCTCGGGAACTTCGGGGCTGCCATGTTTGGTGTTGCTGTTGTGCGGGGAAGCCAGACTGATTTGGCCTTTATCTGCTCAGCTGGATCTGCTTCAGGGCTCAGATGGAGCCTGAGCCAAGATGAGAGTGTCTGGGCTTCCAGCTGTGTTGGCTACATCTGGTATTGAATCCCAGGAAGGAGTGTTTGTGGAGTGGCTTCAGATTTACCAGCCTCCCTGCCTCTGAGAACCCTAGGACATGTGGACTGTGGAATGCATCTCTCACAGGAACTTTGTGAGGGCAGCAGAAGGGCTGCCTCTTCTTCCTCACTAGTCTCCTTCTTATAAACGCTGACCTTACAATATGTTCATTTCTAAATGGTTACCCCATCTGGGACTTCTCTTCCTAGTGACTGCTCCTGCAGCTGGGCCCTTCCTCCCCCACCCCTTTTCCTTCTTCTCCCTGCCAGGACCTGAGAGTTGCCCCCCCCCCCCACCATGAGATGCTGGGCACAGTGTAGGGCACATGCCTGCCAGCGAGAGCCACACCTTCCACCTGTCCTGCCATCAGGAGCTCTGACCTGGCCTTCCCAGCCGTCCTCAGCTACTCCATGGGTCCCTGAGGTCCTCATTGCAATGCTGTCATTTGTAACAGGAAGTGAGCTAAGTCCTTGTTCCCCCTGCTTGAGGTCCTAGTTAGGACTCAAATCTTTGGGGTTTGATTCAGAAGTGCTTGGCACTTAGGGAGAGCACTTTGACTTTTGTTTTAATTTTTCAACTTACACATATGTGCTCTCCAATGTAACAGCCACAGAAATAAAACCAAACAAATTCCCTATCTCCCTTGCCTGGAACTCTTCCTGTCACTTGGATGTTGGAGTAGCCTGGGAACCTAACTTATTACAATATGTCTGAGAAAAGTATTTTGAGTTGCAAACACTGGATTTAAACGTGAAGGTTTGTCACACCACAATCTGTGTTATGGGACTGCCTGCATTTTTATACTTCCAGCTTATTAACAAGATTACCATTAATAATTACCATTAATAAGCAATAAACTTACCAATATATTAGACCATTCCTGAAAAACATTAGCACACTTCTAGCATATAGCAGACCTTCAGTAAATGCTAACTTTTGCTGTTAGCAACACCATTGGCATTTTTGTGATGGAAAGAGTCATACTTGCTGTGCGTATGTTCATATAAATGGTCCATTTAAAAACACAAGGAAGGCTGTGATTGATTCCAAAGACATGGAAATAGGATCTAATACTGCTGATGGAACACTGGCAAATGCTGGGAGTCATAACAATGGGCACCCAAAATCAGATCCTGAACTTCTAAGTGTAGTATCTCTGACCACAAATGGAATTGAAGTTTATTCATTTGCCCATTCATTCAATTAGCAAGCATTTATTGAGCACTTACTATGTGCTGTGCTGTGCTGTTCAGAAAAGGAAAAGATCGCCATGGATACTCTAGGGAAGGCTTCAGCATTTATGTGGAAATTTTTTAAATAGGCAACCAGAGAGGGTGATAAGTCCAGGCTGCAGCAGCAGGAGGAGTAAAAACAGTCAGAATTATGACAGGATGTCCTGTGGCCACCACAAGGAAATAGTTTTGTCTTTACTTCTAAACCCTTTCAGACCCTTTGATCCTAAATAACTGACCCTGACCTAATTCACCACCTTCTGATTCAGTGTGTATCATCTTGGTATGTGGCTAAAGGGGCCTGATCCAGGAGCTGGGTTCTAAATGCACTTTGGCCCTGCGCACTCCCACTTAACAGGCTTGGGGTTGAGGGCCTAGGGGACTGGAATCCAGATAGGGAAAGAGGCATCGGTGGACATGGCCCCTGTTCTCAAGGACGCAGCCAGCGTTAGTTCTAACAGTGGGGGGGTGTGAGTGGCCCAGGTGATGACCTATGGTTGCAAGGGGATCCCGTATGGCTCAGCATCTTTAAATTAAAAGTGACTCTTTGTAGAAACTAAGTAGGGTGATTATTGCTTCGCTCTTTGACCATGTTCTTTCTGCTTTTTTGCCAAAATGTTTACAAAAGATTTTTTGTACCTTTTTTCTGTGCTGGTTTTCTTTCTTGGAGATTAAATGTGAATTCTGCAGTCGTAGTATACCTTCTCATGCTCGTGCTTCACCTGCACTGGGTACGGGAAGGTTTTCCATTTCGTGCCGTTGAAGAAATAATAAGTCAGTCTCTCTGGATCATCTTGAAAAGATGTTATAAGCTTTAAGGGTCAAATTCTCTGTTTGACTTTATAATTGTATTTTTGTTTCTAAAGATTTTCTCCTGCACCGTTTCTGCATTAAACATTCTGTTGTTCATTCCCGCTCCCCCACCCCCAACAAATGTTATTAATTTGGAAAGTATATTTAAAGGTTCAAAGGGATTTAATGAGACATGAATTCTTTTGTGAGTAATCTTTGTTAAAAAGAGAGGATATATTATAAGGTTACATAAATTTACTCTTAACTCTGATACTTTTTAGACAATTTTTTTCATTATCTTCCTGTCAGACTTTCTCCCTTGCCCCTCTTCTCTGTAGAGTGATTTAGCAGCTTATTTCCCCTGGTGAGCCACATTCTTCTAATTTACCAAAATACATTGTATGGAACATACTTTGATAAAAATCTGCGTGGACCGGAAAACTTTCCATTGATCCTGGGGAGGGCAGTGTGCATGTTTTAACTCTTCAGCCCCAGCTGTGCCTGGCCTCCTTCAAAGTATTTTGGTCTTTCATTTCAGCCACAATTACAAGTTCATCCGAAAATGATGACCGGAGTGGCTCCAGTTTGGAATGGAATAAAGATGGAAGCCTAAGATTAGGGGTTCAGAAGGGAGTGCTTCATGACCGCAGGGCAGATAACTGCTCCCCAGTGGCAGAAGAGGAGACCACCGGGTCAGCAGAGAGCACGCTGCCCAAAGCAGAATCCTCAGCTGGAGATGGTCCAGTCCCTTATTCTCAGGGCTCCAGCTCGCTAATAATGCCACGGCCCAACTCAGTTGCAGGTAAGGCCACACCTTTCCCTGGAAGGATTATCTCAGGGAGACTGAGGTGCCCTGTGTTCACTGTCTTCACATGGGAAGACATTCCAGACACAAGCCAGCTTCATGGCCCTGGGTCAGGCACTTACCTTTTCTAAGCCTCAGTTTACTAATCTGTAAACACAATAAGGCTGTACTTACTGGTTTTTAAGTGATCCTTCTACTCTGGAATTCTTTAAATCGATTATTTGGACTATCGAATTCTTTGTATACAAGAGAAGTAAGTATAAAAACTCTCCTCTCCGTTTTTGTTATTTTAAGCCTTAGAAAATTCATGACTGTTTATTACCTCCTGGTAAATGGGAATTGTTGAGTGAGTTTGTTAGGATCAGCTCAAGGAACTTCTTACCAAACTTACAAAACTTATTTTTGTGTAATTGAGTCCGATCGTACAGGCAGGAGGGCCAAATTTCTGTACAATTCAGTTAAAATGGAGCTCACAGCTTAAAATGTAAGCTATGGAAGTAAGAGCTGTCAATCAAGGAATGAAAATATTCGAGACAGGCATGCTTTACCAAGATGCAGCAGCTGGAACAAAGAAGAGCACAAAGGCTGGCGACTGTCAGTAGTCAGACTGGTTGCCAGGTGTGTGTCAAGCAAGGAGAATACAGTCAGTCCCCTGTATCTATAGTTCCACATCTATGGATTCATCCAGCCATGTAGCAGAAATAACCAAGGAAAAAAATCGATAAAAAATAATTTTAAAATACAGTCTCACAGTTATTTACATTGTATTAGGTATCATAAGTAATCTAGAGATGATTTAAAATATATAGGAGAATGTAGGTTATGTGCAAATATTATACCGTTTTATATAAGGAACTTGAGCATCCAAGGATTTTGGTATCCTCAGGGGGCCTTGGAACTGATCTCCGGTGCATAGTGAAGGATGACTATAGCTCCAGGTAGGTGGGGAAAGGAGCTCTCTGCATCTGAGCTATGGCGCCTGTTTTTAAGGTTTCTAGGTTCTAAACTCCATGCCCCTGTGCTGAATTTAAAAGAAGAACTTGCTAGTCTTTCTTTGTTATCAGTGTAGCACTTAACATTTCTCTTCTACTAATGCAGGGACCCAGATTCTCTGCTCCTACACCAGATAATTTCTCTGTGATTTATACTATGTTTTCAGAATGCAGTGGGTCACTCTGGTGGTTGTTGGGTGTTTTTTACAATGGGACTCTGAAGTAGCTGATAAATAAGCGGCCCTAATGGAAAAGTTCTGAGGCATAACTCTAATTCACTTTCAAAGGAAGTGAAATGGCCTTGTTCCAGAAGAGGGATTTGGCATGTCTGCCAGAGAGAAATACTAGAGAACATTAAACGAGTTGACTGATAGTCCTTCCACAAACTTTCCTGTCCTCCCACCGCTGTCCCACCACTTTGACAGAGTATGTGGCACCCAAGGCGCTTTTAGACCGTATTTACCTAGTTATGATGAATGGGTCGTTTGTATTATCCCAGAACTTGATCACTTTATTGACTTCAACAAAAATAGTGAACTTGTGCTCAATTTAGTCAAGCTATTTTAAAATTAGGAAACATTACTGCCTTAATTTTAACAGTGTTAAGAGCATCCCATTTGGGGCTGTTTTCTGCTCGGTGTTCTTTATGGGTCTCCTGCCATGTGAAGTGACAGTGGGTGTCAGCTGAGCTTTTCCAGTAGGCTGCCGTGATTATAGAGCAGAGCTTTCTGATTTCTGCTGTGCGCATTCATTAGCTTCTGCGTGTGCCCTTGAGCTAGACCTCCTGTGGAATGGGAGGGTTTTACCTCTGGATTTGAGCAAAGTCTACCTGGCCTAATGGGTTTGCTCATTTCTTCTGTGCTGCATATTTTTTAAACTAAATGCGTATTTTGAAAAGACATGAGCAAAGGCCTATTCTCTGGTATCTGTTAACAAGCTAGGGGTCTGGTATATTCTTCATTGCCTCCCTTCCTGCCCCTGAAGTTGAACCTTAGTTAAGAGGAAATGGCAAGATTTTTCAAGTACCATTGAAGAGTAAGATTCAGGTTGTATAGACTCTATGCAGCTCTATTTAGTGATTAGAAGGCAGGCTGCTACAAACAGGGCAGCAGAGAACTCTCAGTGTTAGAAGAATCAGAATAATATGTGAAGGACCATATAGAGAAATCTCTTAGAAGTATTTGCATGTTATGATCCAAGTAAACAAATTGCCTTTTGGTGGGAAAGGTGTTTTGGCACATGAGGATTGGCAGGTAAAGGAAGGATGATGCCAGGCCTCTGTTCACAGCCTCCCCATGGGGCTGACCCCTAGGGAGTTGGGTGCAGAACTTCTTCCTAAAGTCCTTTACCGAGCTTGCTACCAAGAACTGGAATTGTCTGTTAACCATGTAGTACGGTGGCAGGTTTTTTTATTTTGATATTTTGTCAAAGATTATAAAAATAAGTTGGCTAGGTTTAAAGATTATTTCACTATACAGATTTTCTTTGTAAAGATATTTGTTAGAGTGGGATTGGTTTGTACAACTATATATCACATCAAAATGCATGACATGGACACCTCTTTGCTTTATTAAAATCAGACCTAAAAGCCTTTAAAAGTATGTTTTAATCATATAGAAGTTAGGTAATGGGTTCTATTTTTTACTATTTTTTTCCTTTCAAAGTACTTTCTGAGTGGATTATAGAACACTGTGTTTAATTTTCCGGGAAACAAGCATGATTGCTATCCAGTTTTCCTAAAACTGGTTATTTCCCTGAACTTATTGGCATGGACTTTCCATAGGTTAGTCCACAACTTTAGCAAATGTTCCTCTTTGTTCAGCTTAGAGATGTTTCCCTCTGCCTTGCCCCACCAAACGCACCCTCACCAGAAAACAAACTTTCCTCCACATCTTGAAATGTGCTTCTCATCCAGATGTTAGATATAGTGTGTGTGTGCACAATAAGTGTATCATTAATTTCACTGTAGAGATTCTAGCAGTGGGTTTATTGTTGCATGAAATTATTGCTTTACCTTTGGGTTTTTTGGGCCCTGAGTAGTGTTCAGGATTTTGAAAGCGTTTATGGGTAAATACTGAACGTGAGTCTGACTTTTGCACAGGTAACATCTGAGAATCTTAGGCATGCCTGAGAGGGCAGAGTGGCCCACGTTTCCTGCTCAGAGGGTCGGGAGCACCTGGGCACATAGCTCAGCCTCTGATATCTGCCTGCCCTATTCACTGGCCCCTCTGTTGGTGGCTTCGAAAATGCCTCAGAAAGCTGAGATAGCTGGCAGGTGGTGGCCTATGGCCCTGCTGCAACTTTCAGCTCAGCTTAATGGTATTTGAAATTGAGAATTAGCCAAGAGCTGTGGAAGTGCTGAGGCTGCTCTGTTGCAGATTTTGGTGCTGAAGCTCTAGTGATTGGGAATCTGAAAACAGGCCTGTGAAATCTTACCATCTCCTGCATCTGTTTAGATACAATCTAGGGCATTTTTGCAATCCTTTATTTGGAATGTCTTTTGTGGTCACATATTTTTAATCCTTTCAGCTGTTATAAATTTATAAACTGTTATGTTCTAAGGAGTCAGGGGAAGAAGAGACATAGGCAACACGTTTGAGGCTCTAAAGCATCTTTGTATTCTCTAGGGCTGCAGCATTATGTCAGATGTTCATGACTGTTCTGGCTCTGAAATGAGTTATAGATTATGAATATGGCTGCCTGCCCCTTCTACCTGTGCCTTAGTGGGTGCATTTACCATGAGGCATGTAAGGAGAAGGGTCCCAGGGCTAAGGCAGGAGCCTAGAAATGTTCCAAGCTGTGTTACTACAGGGAGGTAAGAAGGTTGGGGGAAGACAGTGTAGTCCTGTTGGCCCTCCGGGAGGTTTTATACACCCTGCTTACGAAGGACCTAGAGAGAAGCTAGAGGCTGCCCTTGGATTACCGTACATTTGATCCATTTAAAAGCCCTGACAAGGAATTAGCCGAGGCTTTCTAATGGGAAAGATTTGTGTGGTAACTGGCAATGTGCATAGAGTATTCACCTAAATGTGTATACACTGTGGATATGCACCAGGAGGATACAGAGGCATAGGTGCATGCTGTCGTGAAGTCAAGGTTTCAGGTGTTTCTTGCTGGCTGGGAGGATGAGTAGGCAGGGCATGTGTTGGATTGCCCGCTGGAGGATGCAGTGAGAGGGGATATGCCAACACAGTCAGGCCTGGAGCCACCCAGGTAGCTGTTGAATGAAGGAGCGAGAGAGGATGATATGGACAGTGAGGAAGAGAAGGACTGAGATCTTAGTTGGGGGAAATAGGAAGGGTGCAGGTAGGATGGATGGCACTGGTCGGCAGCCGGATGCTGGGTCAGAGCCTGTTGGGCAGCCAGAGGGTTTTCCGAAGACAAGTGGCCCAACTTGACTTCTGTCCCCTGCGCCTTGGTCCCACTGAAGATGTCCCCAGTCCTAAGAAGCCTTTACCCAGGCACTGTGACTCCCTGTAGGCTCTCATTTGCCCTCAAGTCACTGTATATTTTCTTGTCCTGGAAGATAATAATCTGACTAAGATCAACAGTACTTCATGTTGGGCTTAACCCATGAACCAAATTAGGTTAATTTTAGATTTTCCTCAATGTAATAACAGGAGGGGTTTTTAAAAGGCAAAAACGTGTACTATATACTTGCTTCTAAGATTTCTTGAGAATTAGCAAAATTATTTTGTGCTAGTTATTTTTGTAATCTAACTTGTATGAATGTTTGAATAGATCCTTAATTTTTTTTTTTTTTTTTTTTTTTTTTTGAGACAGAGTTTTGCTCTATCACCCAGGCTGGAGTGTAGTGGCACGATCCTGGCTCACTGCAACCTCTGCCTCCCGGGTTTAAGCAATTCTCCTGCCTTAGCCTCCCAAGTAGCTGGGATTACAGAGACCCGCCTCCATGCCGAGCTAATTTTTTTTGTGTTTTAGTAGAAATGGGGTTTCACCATGTTGGCCAGGCTGGTCTGGAGCTCCTGACCTCAAATGATCCACCCGCCCTAGCCTCCCAAAGTCTTGTGATTACAGACATGAGCCACCGCACCTGGCTTTTTAACGCTTTATAACAAATACATGATATGAGTCTTACTGATTTTGTCAGAGGTAAACGTAACTTATTTTTAGAATTAAAAAAATACACCTATAAAATGCAGTGTGATATATAATGTTTATATAAGTCTACACATATTCGAAGCTTAGGAATATTATTATACTATTACTACTGAGCCAACTTTTAGTGTTCTGGGTGTTGTGGAATTGTACACATAGAATCTGCCCATTTAATTAATAAGTTTGGCATTCCAAACAGCAGAAAGCTCCCCAGAGCTGCAGAGAAGAATCTAGCAGCATGCCACCTGCTTGTGGTGTAAGTACTGAAGCTTTGCTGTGTGCCACATGATTGTCAGATTTCTTCATCAAACAATATATGGTGAATTCTGTCTCTTTCCAAGAATAATGGAGAATTCTGGCAACTCAGTCAACATAACTTTAAGAAAAAGAAGCACTTGGTTTTTACCACTTTTCAATTGATACTGCCAGAAAAATAAACTGGGGCAAACAATACCAAAATGACGTTTAAGTAAATTTTGTTGAAAACCTGAACTGAATTGCTTAGTGATTTATAAATTATAGTCACTTAGGTATGAAATTTAAAGTCATCTATGAAGATACTAAACTTCAGTTTAATATTACAGCAACAAGCTCAACCAAATTGGAAGATCTGAGTTATTTAGACGGGCAGAGAAATGCTCCTCTACGGACGTCAATTAGATTACCGTGGCACAATACAGCCGGAGGTAGGGCACAGGAAGTTAAAGGTATTTATCCTCACATCCACTGCAATAATGGTTATGATGAACTCAATCAGTGACTTTGAAAGTCTGTGATAACCAGCATTGAAGCCAACTGTGTTTATAACATGATGGAAAGTGTGTGTTTGTGCTAAAAGCATATCTGTGAGGTGGGCTAAGAGGTCATTCTCAACGGTTTGGGGCTTCTTCCTTAAAATATGTGATTAACTTGCTTCTGGAATTGAAAAAATAATTCTGCAGTAAGTTATTTTGAAGTGAGGGGTAGTTTAACACTCATTAGGTGCTTATTATTAACAAAGTATAAGCTTTATTTCAATTCTTGGACAAGGCTGGGCATGGTGGCTCATGCCTGTAATCCCAGCACTTTGAGAGGCCAAGGCGGGTGGATCACCTGAGGTCTGGAGTTCAAGACCAGCCTGGCCAACATGTTGAAACCTCGTCTCTATTAAAAATATAAAAATTAGCTGGGCATGGTGGCGGGTGCCTGCAATCACAGCTACTTGGGAGGCTGAGGTAGGAGAATCACTTGAACCCAAGAGGCAGAGGTTGCAGTGAGCTGAGATCATGCCATTGCACTCCAGCCTGTGCAACAAGAGTGAAACTGTCTCAAAAAAAAAAAAAAAAGAAAAAAGAAAAAAAATCCCTTGGACTGTATTGGCCGTGTTCTCTGTCTGCCTGTAACACAATTGTGTGAGGTACACAGCAGCCTCACCGTGCGGGCAAAGTGTCATCACACCTGGATGAAAGCAGAGCCCTATTTCTAGGGAAAACATGTTTCTGTTTTATTCATATAGCAGGGAAGAAGCACGACTTAAATGCAGTTCCAGATAAACCCATGAGACATGATTTGGCCCCTTACGTGGCTTTCTCTAATCCTCTTTGTCCTTGAGTCCTGAGAATAACTCAAAGCCATGACCAGACTAGAAAGTAATTTCAATAGGATACTCTGTAGTGTCCTGTTGGTCCAACAGAGTATGATAATTGAGGTATTACAGAAGTATTAATAGAACCAGATTGGAAATGCTTACAGACAGATCCTAGTGGGGGTAAAGCTAAGGATTTAATGTAACACATGAGCAATGATATTTGAGTTTCTTAGTTTATAAAATTATGACATATTTCTAAAATAATGTTTCTTTTTTTCTTTTGAAGCACGATTTGCTCCCTACAAGCCACAAGACATTTTGTTGAAACCCTTGTTGTTTGAAGTACCAAGCATAACAACAGACTCTGTGTTTGTGGGAAGGGATTGGCTCTTTCACCAGATAGAAGAAAACCTGAGGAACACAGAACTGGCAGAAAACAGAGGCGCGGTGGTGGTTGGCAATGTGGGATTTGGGAAGACGGCAATCATTTCCAAGTTGGTGGCCCTGAGCTGCCATGGAAGCCGCATGAGGCAGATTGCTTCCAACAGCCCGGGTTCATCACCTAAAAGTATGTGTGTGTTTAATTACATGTGTAGTTTATTAACATAAGATAGATGGAGGAAATTGCTGTTCACATAGACATGAAATACCAATTTTCTTCAAGTTGTTGCAGCTACTATATCAGGTTTGCAATCGTGTGAAGTGAACTATTTGAATACGTCCCTCTGTCATGATGTGTATTCAGCTATAAGCTGGGGCGAGGCCAGTGTTCCCTGATGTCCTCCTGAACTGTAACCCCTTCTTCCTTTAGATACAGGCAGAGATGGGCCAGTGAGGCCTGATCAAGTGCTCTGGAGAATTTGGGGCCCTGAGAGCAAGGAGTTGGGCTCCTGGCAGAACAAGCTCAGATGGAGTCTAATGTGGAGTTCTTTTAGCACATTAGAACCTGTTTGGCACAGCCTTCATCTTCTGTATTGGATTTTCCAAAATTATAAAGACATAGGACAGAGTAGCCAAATGTTTGACTATTTACTGTTTTTTTCATATGCAATAAACTCACTCTAAACATGGTGAACAAGTGAATCATGCGAGATTTTTAAGACCCAAAAGAATTTAATAGGTCAGGCACAGTGGCTCATATCTGTAATACCAACACTTTGGAAGGCCGAGGTGGGAGGATTGCTTGAGCCCCGCAGTTTGAGAGCAGCCTGGGCAACACAGGGAGACCTCGTCTCTATAAAAAACTAGCCAGTCATAGTGGTGCACGCCTTTTGTCCCAGCTACTCAGGAGGCTGAGGTGGGAGGATCGCTTGAGCCCATTAAATCGAGACTGCAGTGAGCTGGGATTTTGCCACTGCACTGTAGCCTGGACGACACAGTGAGAGCCTGTCTCAAAAAAAAATTTAAAAATGCCAGGGATGGTGACTCATGCCTGTAATCCCAGCACTTTGGGAGGCTGAGGTGGCTGGATCGCCTAAGGTCAGGAGATCAAGACCAGCCCGACCAACATGGTAAAACCCTATCTCTACTAAAAATACAAAAATTATCTGGGCGTGGTGGTGGGCGCCTGTAATTCCAGCTATTCGGGAGGCTGAGGCAGGAGAATCACTTGAACCCGAGAGGTTGAAGTTGCAGTGAGCCAAGATGGTGCCACTGTACTCCAGCCTGGGCACCAGAGCAAGACTCCGTCTAAAAAAAAAAATTTAATAGAGGAAGCTGGAAACAGTAGATGGCTGTTCTCCAGGGAGGTGAACCTGTGCTGTCATGTGGACCTCTGAATTTTGGACCATGTTCACTCCTTCCTTATTAAGATATGCCCTGGGACGAATCAAGAAATATAGTCAACACCCCACCCTGCTCCTACTATGATGTACATAATGAAATGGGTCTTTCTCTGCAGCTTCTGACCCCACTCAGGATCTTCCTTTCACCCCGCTGCTTTCACCGAGTTCTTCCACAAGTGCTTCCAGCACAGCTAAAACACCTCTTGGGTCTGTCAGTGCTGAAAACCAGAGACCAAGAGAGGATGCAGTGAAATATCTTGCTTCTAAGGTAAGCTCTCTTGTTTTTTGGGAGCCTTCCAGATAGAGAGATTTGCTAGTTTGGTCTCTGAGAAGTAAATTGGAAAGGGGAGCTTAAAACAGAGACAACTGCTTAATGATAAAGTATAGCTGTTGATGAAATAGTGATTAAGTTATCCATGTAAAAGTATGAATGACAGTATCTGTCTTAAGACATTGGCAGTGGACTTGATCCATGTTAAACAATGGGTTGAGAGTTCCTCAAGGCAGCAGAAGGTAACATGTGCACTCGCCACAAATCCATGCTTACCTCCATGTGCTCTTCTTAATTTGGTATGTGAGCAGGAAATTGGGAGCTTCTGACTTGACCCAGACCTCTTCCCCTGCACTCTACTGCCTGAGGCCTTTGGTTCCCTCGGCTTTGTGACTGAGGTTTCTCGTGAACTTGTAATACAGCCTTCCTTGGCTGGCTTTCCCTTCTTAAATTCATGATCATCAAGGTCTTTCTGAAGTTTTTCTTCTGCTCAGCACCCATCACTGGCTCACCAGCCGCACTCCTGCATTAAAGCAGTTACTTCCCTTGCTTCTAGTGGGCTGCTTAAGTTTCCCTGGCCAGTGGTGGTGTGAGTCAGTGGAGCTGGAGAGCTGCTGGAGCCAGCAGCCATGGGGACACATTGTGAGGAGACCCTGCGGGGAGGTTGGTGAGAGCAGCTGAATAGAATCCTGTTCTGCACCAGATCCCTGTCCCTTCTCCTTCCTGGATGATGACTGCTCTTGGGACCATCAGCCCTGATGCTTCTGACCACTGGTTCAGAACAGTCCTCTGGTCATGGGTGGGTAATTTGAGATGAGTGATGTAGTGCAGGCTTCAAAGCCATCCCTGCTTACAGTGATTTTCAAACTCCATTGACTGTGACCCACATAAGAGAGACGTCTTACACTAGTGATCACTCACACATAGTCACCCACATAACTAAAGCATTTTAGAACTATATTTATTCGTATATTCTATAATATACTCTAGTATTCCTGAGTTTATTTTTTAAAAATTATGGCTCTAAATTGATTTCATGCCTGTAATCCCAGCACTTTGGGAAGCTGAGGCGTACAGATCACTCCAGTGGTCAGGAGTTCGAGACCAGCCTGGCCAACATATTGAAACCTCATCTCTACTAAAAATACAAAAATTAGCTGGGCGTGGTGCCGGGCACCTGTAATCCCAGCTACTAGGGAAGCTGAGGCAGGAGAATCGCTTGAACCCAGGAGACGAAGGTTGCAGTGAGCCAAGATTGTGCAGCTGCACTCCAACCTGAGCAACAGAGCAAGACTTCATCTCAAAAAAATAAAAAATAAAAGTAAATAACTAAATAAATAGATTTCATGACCCACTGTTGGGTCATAGAAAAAAAAGCAAAGCTGCTTTTGTGAAACGCCGTGCAAGACTGTGGTACTGGACATCTCATGATGGTTTGCACAAGCTTACGGGATCCTCACATGTATCCCTGCTAATTTCTGTCCAGGTGAGAGTTGGAGACCAGCCAGCTTTCCTCTGAGTGTTGACGATAAATTTAATCTAAACCAAAAGTCTCATGGCAGCTCCAGGTTGGCCAGAGGAAAGCTGTTGCACATTTACTTTTGCCACTTGTCTTTTAAAGAGTCTGCAGACCTGGGATCTAATCCCACATCCTTGACTATCTGTGTCAGGTTGGCAAGGCATCTAACCTCAGTGTCTGGTGCCCTCAGTGATGAACTGTGGCTAGTGGCTCTTGTCCTACTTCCTGCAGGGTCTTGCCGTGTCCAGTGGGACAGCAGCAAGGCAGATACTTCCAAAAAACATGTATCTCTTGGCACAAGTGTTTTGCTCTTCTTTGCCTTCCTTACCTTGTACTTGTGTTTCTCCTATCATCCTCCTTTGGAAAAGTATTGGGTTTTTCTTCTATCTACTGCATGCCTCCCATTCCCAACACTTCTGTGTCTGGCCGTTTCCTGGCTGCTCTCACAAGCAGCCTGCTGATGCTGCAGGTCCCTTGGAACAGGGACGATTCCTTTTCCTCTCAGTACCCAGGCAGCTCCCTCTCTCCTCCAGCTTGTCTCTCCACGTGATGGGCAGAGATTTGGTGATTTCGGGTTTCATTCTTCAGACAGCGTCCCTATTGAACTTCTCCACAGTGTCCCTTGATGCAGTGCGGGTGTGGGGAGGGGCCAACGTCTTGACCCTCCGGACCAGGAGAAGGAGCTGCTGTGACTCTGCAGCCCTGGTCTCACATCTGCTGGCTTTATCATCTGCCTTTTGGGATCAGCAAAAGGGTTTCCTAAAGAGGTGCTGCTGCTCTTGAGAACAGAAGCCTAGTGAAGATGGCACTTTTTGATGTTGAGAATATTAGGATGGCTTGGAGCTGCTCTAAGCCAGGGTAAATTTTACATTTTATGAATGCTGTTTGCTTATATTCAATACAAAGTAACGTGCTGATTTGTATGCTAATCAAGATGGATTTTGTGGATGCAGTTAAAGGTTCGCAGACCACACAAGGGAAGGAAGGAATAAATGGAACAATTATGCTAACAAATGACCCAGTCTTGGGCAATAGATGCTATGTATCTTGTTATCAGCGGACGAGCAGAGTTGTGTTCCTGTTTGAGATCGCAGAAGGAGCTGTGTGAAGAGGGTGAGGTGACGCTGACAGTTCTGCTTCCCCCTAGGTGGTGGCCTACCACTACTGCCAAGCTGACAACACGTACACTTGCCTGGTGCCCGAGTTTGTGCACAGCATCGCAGCTTTGCTCTGCCGGTCCCATCAGCTGGCCGCCTACAGAGACCTTCTGATAAAGGAGCCCCAACTACAGAGCATGCTGAGTCTCCGATCCTGTGTGCAGGACCCGGTGGCAGCTTTCAAGAGGGGAGTGCTGGAGCCACTCACAAACCTGAGAAATGGTACCTCATAGCAGCTACCTACAGCCCCTCTCAGTAGTGGTACAGCATACACAGGTGGTCCCCAGAAGGCAGGTGGTCAGCGGGGCCCTGGGGTAGAAGTGAGCTGGAGCAGGGAGAGAATGTGGAAGCGTCAGTGCCCATTCACTCCCCTTTCTCAGAACCAGCCCCATGAGGTCCCTCCTACACCACCCCTGTGGTATAGTGTTAAAAGGAGCACCCTGATAAGAATGAATGTGATGACTGAGCGGTTCCAAAGTAGTTTGTAACTGTGGGCTATTTAGATGACTTGCACCACAGAAGACTGTTGCATATTTTGCACTCCTAAGTATCTGAGGGAATAAGTGGATTATTTGGAGGAATTTTCCAGAATATATATTTGTCAGGGCCTCTGCTCAGTTGAATTGAAACCTTAAAGTGACTTCTAAAGGTTTCCATTTTAATTTTTTGTCCCCAACAAGGTATCAGTGACCTGATGGTCCCTTCAGTTTCCCATCTTCTCTCCCCTCACCTCCTCACCTTTTGAGCTTGTTTATCTGCCCACATGGCACCTCTGCTGGAAGGTGCTAGAGGGATAGAAAACAGATATGTCATCATTTCTTCTCTATTTCCTGGGCAGAAAATCAGCACTAATAAATAGAAAACCAGATTCCGGCTCGCGGAGAAGAGCCCTGTTGGAGGAGTCAGTAGTGTGGAGCTCTCACACTGTGTGGTTGTGTGGCTTGGGCCGGGCACTTTGCCCTGGGTTGGGGGCAGCGAGGGTGTCAGTTTCCCTTCCCTGGAATCCACTAAGGAGCTCTCATGGGGGACCTAGTGACTTTTCCGGATTGGGAGTCTGTTATGTGTTCATTATCTTTGTGTCGCTCACCCCAGTGACAATGGTTTATGAAGAGCTAACTATTATATACATGAGTGAGATTCTGCTAACGTGTGTCATGCAATATGTTTGTTTTGTGAGAATTGGTTTTCTTTTGGCTCTGTGCTCCAGTTTTCACTATAAATTTAATAGAAAATATGCTTCTGTGAAAACTGTTTCTTGTGCCATATGTAAACCTTTTTAGTTTCTAACATTAAACTGGGCACTAAAATACACTGGGTGTTGCTGTCTTAGAGAAATGTATAATTTCTTAATTTGAAAAAATTATTTTATCCTGTAGAGCAGAAAATTCCTGAAGAAGAATACATTATTTTGATAGATGGCTTAAATGAAGCTGAGTTTCATAAACCTGATTATGGAGATACGCTTTCTTCATTTATTACCAAAATTATTTCTAAATTTCCTGCCTGGTTGAAGTTGATTGTGACTGTAAGAGCAAATTTTCAGGTAACAAAAGAATTCTCAAATCTTTCTCCAAGTCCCTATATTCCAATTTTACAGTGATAAATATTAATAACATAAAACTGTTGTAAACCATTCAGCTGCTTGAGTTAGAAACTATGTTAAGAATTTGAAAAATTAGTCCAGAGAGCCCCACATGGGTGAAACTCTGACCTTTTTAGCTCAAGGCATATTTATCAAGATGTCAGGTAAGTTTCCTGTTGGCATCGAATTGCACATTTTCAAATGGTGGCATCTAGCCCTGGTTACCGTCATGGAGTGTGTGGGGCCAAGAGGCCTGCCAGAGTTTAAACCTACTCCTGCTGGTAGTTATTTGCATGGGTTTGCTGTGGGGCTTTGTGTTTTTTTGAAGGGAAAAATGAAGGTGAAAGATTTTTTTTTTTTTTGGAGATAGAGTCTTGCTCTGTCGCCTAGGATGGAGTACAGTGGCATGATCTTGGCTCACTGCAGCATCTGCCTCCCGGGTTCAAGTGATTCTCCTGCCTCAGCCTCCCGAGTAGCTGGGATTACAGGCAGCCACCACCACGCCTGGCTAATTTTTGTATTTTTAGTAGAGATGGATTTTCACCATGTTGGCCAGGCTGGTCTCCAACTTCTGACATCAGGTGATCCACCCGCCTCGGCCTCCCAAAGTGCTGGGATTACAGGCGTGAGCCACTGTGCCCAGCTGAAGGTGAAAGATTTTTAAGGCCTATTCTCAGAAGTCTCTTTTTTCATAAAACTTAAACATGAGGTAACATTTGCAGCGAACGGTAGGGTGATTTTTTTTCCCCTCCATCTTCCTTCTCACTTGAATCCTGAAATTGTATCTTAACCATTGACTCCTTCTATACCTATCGTTTTTCAGTAAAGACTTTTAGACATTAGGTTTTGATTTTTGCCCTTTTATGATGTTTATTTAAAAACAGCATTTGGAATTTTTTCATTATAAAAACTGAAATTATACTTCAGTTGAACTTGATGAGTGTTTTTTGGATATTCAGTTTGTATATTTTTCAGTCTTTTTTTACACAGTAAGCACAATTTCACAATCAGTAGAGCATGGGAACCAGGAACGTTACATTCCTCTTCTCAGCTGTGTAAGTTTTCAGAGCTTCAGATAGCATCCATGTAAAATGGGAGTGATTGTATTCTGCCCTCTTTATCTACATTGTTATATTAAATGAGCACATGCATTTAAATACTTCAGAAACAACAGTGGGAAGTCTTTTTAAAAAGGCAAAACTCTTTGCTGTTAGGCGTCAGATGTGCTTAATCTTTGGAATGGGGAAGAGATGGGAAGGGCACACGGGGCTTCTGGGAGCTGAGTATGTTTTGTTTCTGGGTGCTGGTTACACAGGTATACTTAGCGAAAATTAGTGACACTATGCAATTGTGATTTGTGCACAAATCATATGTTCATATGTTAGACTTCAATTTAAAAGTTTACTTTAAAAAAGCAATTAATAAAATAACATGCTATACCAAAGTAGGCAGCTTTGTTAAGATGAGCTGTCGTTGAGAGACAGCCCAGGGACCGTCTCAGATTTCCTGGTTGGGTTACATAGCCCCAGTGTTTGATGCATAAAGAAGGATGCCTTTTATCTTGGCGTCTGGCCATGTTCTTAGATGTACAGTGTTGGTTGGTGTTTGTCCTTGTTATATAAGCAGTTGCACAGTGTAAGGATTATGGGTATCAGGTCACCTGCAGAGTCTCACTGCCCTTACTGGCCCTGGCCTCGTTGCCGCTGTCTACACAGGGCTCTTACTCTGCTCGCTAGGCTCAGGGTCCTCAGATGAGGGCCTTGGGAGAGCATTTACTGATTCCATCTCCCATTAGGATTTCTTTCACATAAGCTTTTTATCTTCACCTTATCCTATTACACGTTTTAATACAAAACAATGAGTCCCTGTAATCCATGAAAATCCTCCTTGAAAGAAAACTAGTGAATCTGGTTTAAAATGCTGCTAAAATAAAAAAGGAATCTCTGTAGAGTGACACTGTGGGTTTTTGTTTTTTTCCCCCAGGAAATAATAAGTGCACTGCCGTTTGTCAAGCTTTCCTTAGATGACTTCCCAGACAACAAAGACATCCACAGCGACCTGCACGCCTATGTCCAGCACAGGGTGCACAGCAGCCAGGACATCCTCAGCAACATCTCCCTGAACGGCAAGGCTGATGCCACGCTCATTGGAAAAGTGAGCAGCCACCTGGTGCTGCGGAGCCTGGGCTCTTACCTGTACCTCAAGCTCACCCTGGACCTCTTCCAGAGGGGTCACTTGGTCATTAAGAGCGCCAGCTACAAGGTGGTGCCCGTGTCTCTCTCTGAGCTCTATTTGCTGCAGTGCAACATGAAGTTCATGACCCAGTCCGCCTTTGAGAGGGCACTTCCGATTCTCAACGTGGCCCTCGCATCCCTCCACCCCATGACAGACGAGCAGATCTTTCAGGCTATTAATGCCGGCCACATCCAGGGGGAGCAGGGATGGGAAGACTTTCAGCAGAGGATGGACGCCCTCTCCTGCTTCCTCATTAAGAGGCGAGACAAAACCCGCATGTTCTGCCACCCATCCTTCAGGGAGTGGCTTGTTTGGAGAGCAGACGGGGAAAACACGGCCTTCCTGTGTGAGCCCAGGTATGACAGGCACTTTCTGTCAGCTCTTTGCAGGGAATCTCGTGTGCAGTTGGGGAAAGGATTTAAATGTGATGCACGTGTCTCAATGGAAAGGCAATCCAGAACGACTAATTCAGTGTTACTGCTTTGTTTTCTTATTTTTCCTCCTTTTTGGCAGAAGGATGGGCAATGGGGAATTCTCTATACAGAAGCTGCCTTGTAATTGCTAGGACTCCCTTATGGATGGTACATGTGGATAAAAGGGAAACTGGGTGGTGCCTATGTGGTCCTTCCTTGCTGTCCATTCTCTCATGGAGCCCCGTCCCCTCCTCCACCCAGCTTCTGCAGGGTCATGCATGGGAACATGTGAGATCAGCTCCCAGGAACAGGGGGCTTCTCTAAAGGGTGTTCCCTGTGTGTCTGCTAACTGTCATGGGTCCTGAGCACCTCCACTCCCCTACCACTCCTTGAACATGGAGTGACTTGTCCCAGGGATGAGGTGTATCTGTGAGCCCAGAGGAAGCACCATGATCCAATCTAGCCTCCTTGCTCCACACCCCTCACCCTTTGTCGGTGAGCTCTGTGTGGCTGACTGGACCAGGCTGGGTTGCAGTTCTCCTTGCTGCCTGGGCCGCTGTTATCACAGTGGGATTGGGAGGGAAGCCTGTCTGCTGTGTGGCCTCGTAATAGCGTGAAAGGTCAGAAAGTTTGAGGGTGCAGATGCTTTCAGATATATGTATGGCAAGCCCCCAACTTCCACTTGGCCCTGGCTTTGGCCTGTGTCTCTGCTGTCTTGAGTGGCTTCTGCTCTCTGTGAGCCAGAATTGCCCCCTGCTCTAGTAACAGAGCTGGCAGGCTGCTCAGCTGACCCCTTAGGCATTTGACCAGATGCTGGGATCCAGAATGAAGAGGCGAACAAGCATTGGTGAGCCCTGCAAGCCTCACAGCCACTTTCGTCCCTGTGAATATTGACTGAACATCCACCTGATAGGCCTGGCTGCTGTTCATGTTGGGGTTCTTATTATTTTCTTCAATAACGCTGGTTGAAGGTTTGTTATCTTTTGAACCTGGTTTGGGGCAATAAACTGACATCCATATGGTCTGGCTAAATGTTTCCTTATTTAGCCAGACCATAATAGCTAGGTGAAACGTGTGCTATGACATTTCTAGCCAAGTCAGATTACTTTCTAGGGAAAGTCCAGTCATTTTCTAGGAAGACTGGCTATAGTTGAGTTTGTAGAGACATAAAAACAAATTGAAAGACTCCATCAGGACTGTAGGTTGTTACTGGGTTGGAGGCTAAAGTGGCTGGACTGTAGTCTTCATTAAGCTTCACTTCATTTTGGGTATTGGTGGGCCTTGACGTTACGTAGCCTAGGCCAGAACTAGGGTGAGTGCCTATAGGCTCCTGAATGCCACTGTGTTCTTAAAAGCAGGTGTGGGGACATCCCCTGAGACAGGACCCTGGACTAGGTGGAGGCATGAGAGGCACCAAGGGTACAGAATTTAAGGAAGCACCCACTCCTAGGATGGTGCGAGTTGTTGGCATTTTCCCAAGACCCCTTGTAGTATTTGAGTTTCATTCAATTGAGAGGATATAGAACAATGTTGGAAGGAAGCTACTGGATTCAGTTCAGCAACAGTTTTTGTTATATGCAGTTATGTGCAAAGTACTGAGGCAGACACAGAAATTCCTGGAAGAGGACCCTGCTCTCAGGGCTTCCTACACAGGGCAGGGGAGGCAGGAAGTGACATGCGAGAGGGAGGCACACTTCTTGTGGACCTCACAAGAGGCAGAAGCTTCCAGTGGCAGTAGAGGGGCCTGGGGAGGTGATTTTTAAAAATGGTGATGGTGGGTTGGGCCTCAAAAAATGGTAGCATTTCTTCTCCCACTCCCAATTGATGTATTTTTGCCATAATTATAAAGGGAGAAAATTTCAACCCCCAGACAAGAACAGTTCACTTTTTATTTCTGCCGCATTTTAAATAATATACCAACCATCTTTTTCTCTTGGAATTCTTGTCTGGGTTTTTACTCGTCACAGGCATTTTACCAAGCTGTTAGAAGCCTTAGAAAAGTGTCATTTTCATTCTCCATGGTTGTGCAAACCTCCTAGGAGGCAAATTATCATGTACTTCACTATACCCTTGTTGGATTTTTAAGTTGTTTCTAAATTACTTACAAACAGAACAACCTGTCATGTCTTGGTGCCTTACAGATCTGGATTCAAATCCTCCATTGATTGTGTATTTTTCTATGCATGAAATATATTTTAATTCTCCATGCCTGCCTTCCTTAGCTATAAAAAATGAGTGTCTTCTCACTGAGTGTTGGTAGCTATTAAATAAGATCTTAAGGCGATGTACTACTTCCTGTCTCTCCTTTCTTCCCTCTTATTTTTGATTATGCCCTAGGTTAGCATTCCAGAAACAGAATTAAGAAGTTAAAGAATAGTTTGAGTCTGGCCAGGTGTGGTGGCTTACATGTGTAATCCTAGCACTTTGGGAGGCAGAGATGGGTGGATCACCTGAGATCAGGACCAGCCTGGCCAACATGGTGAACCCCATCTCTCAAAAAAAAAAAAAAAAGGCCGAGTGTGGTGGCAGGCACCTGTAATCTCAATTGCTTGGGAGACTGAGGCAGGAGAATCACTTGAACCCAGCAGGTGAAGGTTGCAGTGAGCCAAGGATCGCGCCACTGTACCCCAGCTTGGGCAACAAGAACGAAACTCTGTCTCAAAAAAAAAAAAAAAAATAGTTTGAGTTTTCATTCATATCCACCTAGACTTAAACATATTTACATTTTGCAATATTTGCTACATCTGTTTCCTTTTTTTGTTGATGTTAAATTGTAAGCATGATATTTTACTTTAAATAACTGAATATTCATCTTAGAGATATTTTCATACTTAACCATGCTATTACTGCACCTAAAATATTAATGCAAATTTTTATTAATCTTAAACATTTAGCCATGCTCAAATTTCTGTTTTTTAGTATGTTCACATCAGAATCCAAAAAGTCCATCAGATACATTCGATTGTCTCTTTTAATCTATAGTTTCTCTTCTCATCTTTTTTCTTTTTCCTCACAATTTATTTGTTTAAAAAGAGCAACTGGGTAGTTCGTCCTGTATAGTTTCCTATAGTCTGAATTTTGTGTCCTCATGTTGTTTTTTCATGTGTTCCTCTCACCCCTATTTCCTATAAATTGGTAGTGAAGTTTAGAGCTTGTTCAGAGTCTGTATTTTTAAACAAAGACACTTAGTAGGTGGTGGTGAGTACCTCTCTCAGGAGGTGCATGACATCATCATGTCTCTGTAGGCACTCGAAGCCATTGATGAGCGTTTCTAAGATCCATCAGCTTTTTTTTGGTTGCACAGGCAGTCTCATTTAGAACAGTCCCCTATTAGCTCTGTTCTCTGTTAACTCGAGAAGTGAATAGGTTGTTAGTAGGTAGGTAGAACAAGGCTGTTGAAGACAGGAGGAGCTGTTGAAGACCTTGGATCAGAATGAGGAGGCCACATTCTGCAACAGCAAATCTAGGTTGACTTGACCTTTTTTCATGGAACAGAGGAGAGGAAAGAGCTAACAGAAGGAGTGTGCAGGGCACAGAGTGTGTGGGGCCTACTGTCAGTCAGGAGTGGGGTCTTGCGGGGTACTGGGGATAGAGATGGGCCTTGCTGACATGAGGTAGCTGTTGTGGCTTGGCCTCGTGGGCAGAGTAGAGGAAGAGGAGTCAGAAACTAGGTGTGTCTTTGCTCTGAAGAAGGGTAAGAAAGGCAGGCGGTATGCAGCAGGTTTCGCAGGGACAGGGCTGGTTTTAGTTTTCAGCAGTTGAGATTGCAAGATAGCCGTCTGTCCCAGGCAGACAGGTTCCAGGGGCAGGGTGGGTCGGCAGTTTGGAGGAGAAACTGACGGTTGAAGATCTAGCATCACTGACGGAGAGGTGTCTGGCATGACTCGGTGAGGAAGCTCATGTCATTAGAGAAAAGATAGCACTGGGCTTCCAGGGCGTGGAGGAGGGCTTCAGGGAGGGACCTTACGGATGTAAGTGTTGCCAAGAGGTGAAGGGAAATGAGGGTTAAGAGGAAGCCATTGGATTTTCAGTGAGGGAGGAGGGTCCTGGATCCTTAGGAGACTCTGACTGTTGGGTTGAGAGGAGAGAAAGGAAGGAGCCAGCATCTTGGGATGGGAGGTGGAAGGGCTTAGGGGATGGGTGATTTTGTTTGTTTGTTTGTTTGTTTTTTAATAACACAGGAGATTGGGACATTGTTGGAAACATCACGGAAAGATAGTGTAGAGAAAGATCCATAAAGAAGGAGAAATTGGGAATGCGAGGAGGAGGGAATGGGACCTGAGCGATGGGGGCAGGTTGCCTCCTCTTTGTTCCTGTGGAATCTGTTCGCAGCACCCAGTTAGCTAACTTGCGTTTCGTTTGCGTGTCCCCTCCCATCGCTTAGAGCTTCTCAAGGGAAACACCTTGCATTGTTCCCCATAAAATCCCCGCCATCAGATGTGGTGCCAGTGATAAGGTGTAGCTGTGAATGAATGAAGGAAGACTCAAGCTCTACTGGCTAAGAGCACAGGCTCTCCTGTCTGACCAACTTTAATTCAAATCTCTGCTCTGTCATCTAACCATGTGGTCTTGGACAAGTCGCTTTACCTGTTCAGGCCTCTGTTTCTTCATGTAAGCATATGGGGGTCATAGGATTGTGCAGGTAAATGTATCAAGATAATTCAGTTAGGTTTCTGCATCTGGCATAGAGTAAGAGCTTGATACCTGGAAGCTTTGGAAATGAACAGAATCATGAATGCAGATGATTTTAGAAGGGGATTGCTTGGTTTCAAGAACAAGAGGGCAGAGAGGAATGATGAGCAGGGTTGCAGGAGCGTAGGTGGGGAACAGTGGCATGGGGAGTTGTCTCCTCAGAGAGGTGGGATGCCCTGTGCTCAACTGGGAGCACTGGAAACCTTAGGCCCGGCCACCAAGGGGTGTGTTGTCATCACCCTATAAGGTGATACTTAGTGTGTCTTTGTGATGGACACAGTTGGCCTGGCCACAGAGCTCAGCCAGCTGGGAGACTTAGGAAGACTTAGCCTGTGGTTGGGAGAGTGGCCCGCAGCTGACATGATCTGGGCCACATTGAATCCTGGTATCAGTCCATGGGTAGGACCTGGGGAGACCTTGGGGGCCTGGAGCACTAGAGAGATGCCGACAGCAGTTTCCATGGGAACAAGGGAGGAGGGGAATCCCAGGCTCAAGATCTGGGACGTGGAAGGTGTCCAGGGGATGACAGGGCATGTGCTCATGGGAAAACTTCAGGCCATTACAAGACATTGGACGGGACTCAGTGGGCAGTGTGGTCTTAAACGTCATACCCTCCCCTGTAGTGTAAAAACTGATTCCTTGGCCTCCACCTGCCTTGATTTCCTCATCTCTAACGTGGTTTATAACCTATTTGAGAAGCAGGCATGCATCTGGATAGACAAATGCACTTTAAATAATGTGTGCCTTTAATCATCTAGATTAGCAGCTACTAGGAGGATGCATTTTAAAACATATGTAATGTTTATTTTTTCTTCCCTCCACAACTACCTGCTTTTCCCCAACCAAACTGCTCAAAGTTGACAAGATGATAGAAATGAAAGTAATTTACATTGCATAGAAGTCACTGCTATTGGAATAAGCAACTCTGTGTGTCATTTAGAAATTAATTGGCTCAGACAAAGGCATGGGGTCCACAGGAAGACAGTGAATCCTATGGACATAGAGAGCAAATGGGCAGGATGGCCCTTTCACAAAAGGGAAATGGGCAGGATGGTACCTTCACAAAAGGGAAATGGGCGCTATTAGTTGGATGTCAACCATGTGCCAGCCACTGCAAACCCACTTAGAGGCCTTAGCCTTCTTCTCACCACAAGGACTTGTGTGCCATCCAAGCCTAGAATTCTCTGCTTTCCTGATCATGAGCTGTCACCTAGCATGGCCTGGCTTTTCTCTCCTTCCTACTGTGAGGCCTTGTCCTTTGTCTACCCCCAGTGGTGGTGATCCTGAGGGGACCTGAAGGCCAGGCCCAGGGATGGTTCTGTGCTCTGTGTCTATTCATGCTTGCATCCCAGAAACACATTTGAGTGTTCACCAAGTGCTGGGCACTTTGCTAGGCATTATGACTCAGACGAGACCCTTAGCCTCCCAGAGTTTACATCTTTGTGACAGACATAAATCAATGACTAAGGCAATGGGTGGTGAATTGAGAGTGGGTCTGCAGTGTGGTGGAATGGGTTCTTCTGCTATGAGTCTTTGTATTCCTTCCCCTAGGAATGGGCACGCACTCCTGGCATTCATGTTCTCGCGTCAGGAGGGCAAGTTGAACCGCCAGCAGACCATGGAGCTCGGCCACCACATCCTGAAGGCACACATTTTCAAGGTGAGATGCACACCAGCTTGGGGAAGGGTTTCTTTGTTGTCATTTTGAGGTTTTGCTTTGGAGATTTTAGAGAGCTCTGTCAGCCATCCAAGAAACACTCCACGCACCTCAGCCCAAATGCAACCTCTTCCTGCCTCCCCTCTCCAAAAGTAACCACTGTTCTGACTCAGCCTGGGCATTTCCTTGCATCTTGCTATAGTTGATTGCTCAAGTGTATATCTGAGTGCTGGAGTTAAGTTTTACTTCTTCCCACCTTTAAATCTCTGATAAGTTTCTTTTTATCTAAAGGCTCCACTTTGTTCATTACTTTTTGTTTCCTTGTTATTGATTTGTCCGAGAACCTGAGTTCCTTGACCTGTGTGATTTTGTACCACCTGGACTTTCTAACTGTGTGCTTGTTTTTCATGATGCAGTTTAACATGTTCCTCTTTCCCCTGGGTTTTCACAGGCTTAATCACATTGATCATTTTTTAGGATGTCAAGGTTCCAGTTAAGTTTCTTTTTTTTTTTTTTTTTTGAGGCGGAGTCTCGCTCTGTCGCCCAGGCTGGAGTGCAGTGGCCGGATCTCAGCTCACTGCAAGCTCCGCCTCCCGGGTTCACGCCATTCTCCTGCCTCAAGACTCCCGAGTAGCTGGGACTACAGGCGCCCGCCACCTCGCCCGGCTAGATTTTTGTATTTTTTAGTAGAGACGGGGTTTCACCGGGTTAGCCAGGATGGTCTTGATCTCCTGACCTCGTGATCCGCCCGTCTCGGCCTCCCAAAGTGCTGGGATTACAGGCTTGAGCCACCGCGCCCGGCAGTTGTAAGTTTCTTATATCAGGAGGCACAGCATTTGTGTTTGCTTCTCATTTTGTGGTGCCATCAGTCATTTCTGGTCACTGCCTGGACTTATTCATTCACGGTTACACCTGGTGATTTTTTAATTTTTTTATTTTTATTTTTTGAAATGAAGTCTCACTGTGTTTGCCCAGGCTGGAGAGCAATGGTGCGATCATAGCTCACTGGGCTCTAGCAATCCTCTCACCTCAGCCTCCCAAGTAACTGGAACTACAGGCACGCATCACCTTGCGGGGCTCAGATGGTGATATTCTAATTCTGTCATTTATTCTTCCTCTAATTTACTTCCAGCATGGCAAAACCTTGTCTCCACTAAAAATAAAAAAATTAGCTGGGAGTGGTGACATGTATCTGTAATCCCAGGTACTTGAGAGGCTGAGGCATGAGAATCACTTGAGCCTGAGAGGTGGAGGTTGAAGTGAGCTGAGATTGCACCACTGCACTTCCAACCTGGGTGACACAGCAAGACTCTGACTCAAAAAAAGAGAAACTCTCATCTGCCATCTTTCTCCCCAGGCACACAGTTAACCTAGTGAAGACAGGCTGGTTCCTTGACCCTTGGTTTCAGGTAGTGAAAGCTCGCATGTCCGGGCGTTCTTTGTGTGAGACCCTGTGCCTTCTGCGGGTATCTGCACCCTCTGCGGCAGATCTACTTTCAGAGTGATCCTGCAGGTGGGAATGAGATGCTCAGGCAGGTCTGTCTCTGATTGTTTCCAGGGCCTCAGTAAGAAGACGGGAATTTCTTCAAGCCATCTCCAAGCCCTGTGGATTGGCTATAGCACCGAGGGGCTGTCCGCCGCCCTGGCCTCTCTCAGGAATCTTTATACTCCCAACGTGAAGGTGAGCAACCTTCTGCATAGAGAGCCGGAGACCCAGGCCTGGCCGGCTGCTGGCTGTTCCTCCAACAGCCCTGCTTCCCTCTGCCCTGGGTGGTGGTGAGAGGATGCAGAGGAGCTTCTAATGATGTGCTTCCCTGATCACGCAGGCTTGGGCACTCTATTACTCATTCTCCCAGAAGTTTAGCTTTTCTTTGGCAGAAAGATGTGGGTGGTCAGGGCTGCTCTGGGCACATGTGGTGACTGTTGCGCAGCAGATGTGATAAGGAAGCAATTTACAAAAGAGATCAAAGATCAGAGAGATTTCTAGGGAAAATGGATTTTTTAAGTGTCCTGGGTTACTAATCTGGACCATCTCTTTAGAGTTCATGGGAAATTAAGCCTTGATGCGTGATGCATAGAGATAAGTACACAGAAAAACAATCATCAAGGTTTCATGTACACATATTTCTGCCTATGGAAAGGATGTCAGCATGGCCTTCTGTGGAGCCAAGAGCTTCTTCACTTCTTGGTCAGTGGCTGTCATGTCATGATGTTCCACTCAGCTTTTTAAGGTAGATTTTTCTGATTTCATGTAGCCTGGGAATCTGAAGCACATAGAGGCCAAGTGGCCTATTAAGGTCACAGAGACAGTTAGTGTCCAGGCCTTTCAGCTGCAGGCTCTGATGTGCCCGGCTGCCTGTGGAAGCTCTGGGGCAGATTAGTGAGCCAGGCCTTCCTCCTGAATCACTCACATTGTTTTATCTTTCATTTCAGCTAAGAGTGTATCTTTTTGCTTCTCCATAACTAATGAAATTCTATAATCATAAGGAAGAAAGACAAGAATAAAAATGGCAATATCTGTTTTCATACTTTAATGAATTTCTGGGCATAGAATTTATTTTAATACGGTGATAAGTAAATGGGAAACATCTGTTGAGTACAAGTTTTTAAGACAGTAAATTTAAAGGTACAGCATAATAGTGTAATGAGCATGGCTCTCCTGGGATTATAAACTTTCCTCTTTAATGTATGTGTGATTTTAAGAGTTAATCATTTTTACTTCGTTTTATAAAACTCCAGTGTCACATCTACACCATCCCCCAAATTATTTCTATAATGTGGTTATAGAATCTTAAGTCTTTTCATTATCCTTCCATTTCTTGTATCTTTCAAGCGGGGGGGAAGGTTTTCACAGGATCCTGAACAAATTACAGTAATTTTAAATTATGCATGCAATTAAGGAACTTTTTTTAGAGTGTCTTAAATGTTGTCGTACAAGAATGAATGTCATTTTGAACAATAATTGCAGTTTGCCACGTTGGTAGATTAAAGTGACTTGCTCTGGGATGATTACTTGGTAGATGGATTTTAGTTGCAGTGGCATGCCAGCAGTCTCTAACCATGTCATCTCCTGTGGCCAGGCCAGGATGAGCCAGCCTGGGCCCCGCTGGCCCACTGGGGTCCCATCCAGCCAGTGGTTTTGTTGCACCATCTCATAGGCTGTGGCCTCAGGAGGATTTAGGTTGCAATTCTTTTCTCAGCTGACAACAGAAAGGAGAGGAGAACATGAGCTAGGCGTGGCCTTTGGCCCAACTTCCTTTGGCTGGGAGATCCAGTAATATCCTGCATCATAGTCAGGAAGGACACATTTAAAAACAACTGTGCTTGTGTGAGCTTCCAGTGTACTTAGTGGGAATGCTGATGCAGCCCCATGACCACCCTGGCCAAACCTCTTCTCATCCTCATGATGGTATTGCCTTGCATACCCCCACCTCCCTTCCTGTTTTCATTAAATCCAGAAGTTGAGAGATACCACCACTTCCGAGTGTTGTCCAAGGAGAGCTTCTGTGATCATGATCGGAAAATGTCCATACTGTTGGGGGAAAATCTATAGGATTAGTTATTTAAACGGGCTCCTTCAGCGCAGTGCAATCTCAGCCAGGACTGCTGCCTCTGCTGCCTGACTGCTCTGTGACCATCATTAGCTTTGTGCTTAGCACTCAGCTCTGCCTTACTCCCTCTGAGCCCTGGCTTTCTCACCTATAAAGTGGAGACACAAAAGAGACTGTGTCTCGAGTGATGAGAAACCTTACTGAGATGTTAAAGTTACTGGGAACATACTTGGCATTTATTATGTTTACATGAATTCTTATTAGTGCTTTGCCTCATCTCTGGAAACTGGTTCTGCTGTGGGCACCTGGGAACTTCTGGATGTGTCGGTTGGTGCTTGTTAACAAGAGCTGCCTACCTTGAGGATGTGATGGTTGCAGGTGACTTACCTCTGCCCTCAACTTGGCATGAGGTGTCCCTGCTGCTCTGTGCTGGTGAACAACCCAGGGTGGGCATGCGGGGTGATGTGGACAGGAGGGCAGAGCTCCCTCCTGTGCCTTCCAGAGGTCAGGGACATGAGTTCTTGTCGTTTCTGAAGACTCCATGAAAGGTTGATTATAACGTCGATTAATGTTTATTTAGCATGTACAGGATGCTGAGTGCTGTGCTAAATGCCTGATGCACATGTATATACATACTTTTTTTACACATTGATTTTTAATCTTTATAACCACCAAGTGAAGCGAAACTTTTATCCTCGTTTTTTTAGATGAGAAAACTGAGGGCAGTTGATAACGTTCCAAAATCACACAGCTGGAAGGGTTCCTGACACTCAGCAAGCCCTTGCTCTACAGGTGCCTTTATCACTTGATGTGTTTACAGCCCTGGCTGCCAGCTAAAATCACCTGGGAGCTCTGGGTACCACAGCCCCAGCCCCAGTTAAGTCAGAATCTCCGAGAGTGGGGCCAGGGTATTGGAAACTTTCAAGCTCCCAGGTGGTTTCAGCATGCATCAAGGTTAAGAACCATAGTTTGGGGGAAGATGATGGAGGGTTAAATGGTAAAAACAACTACAGCCTTACACCAACAAAGGAAAATGTTTTTCCCAGAAGCAGATGACATGTGAATTGATGACATCTTTAGGAAACCTGCCCTGAGCACATGCCTTCCAGGTAAACTCTTGTAAGGGATTCATCATGGCACTCCAAGTGTACCTTCCACTATTATTAGCAAAAGAGTACCTGTTAGAATAGGATGGCATGCTGCTGTTTTCTTAGGTGGCACCTAAAGCACAGAGAGGTTGAGGAATTTTCTGAAAATCACACAGTAGGTTAGTTTAGGGGCTGGTTGAGAACTCACACCACTTAATCCTTTATCTTTTAGGCTCATGGATCTCAGGAAGGTATGGGGTTGATGGGGGAGGAGAGAATGTAACTGTCTGGCAAAATCATCCAGGGAATTTACACATGATCCTGCCCGTCCTGTGGCTATCAGAGTCTGGTGTGCCCCTTGCGACGTTGCACGTATTTTCCAGACATGTGTATCTTCTGTGCTTCTCTTGCTGAGGACTGGTTTCATCGGCCTTAATAAAATCCTCACGTATTTCTTCAGCATAATCTGATTCTGTCCACACTAACAGTTATTCAAGGGGATTTTTAAAACACTTTTATTAATTAATTTTAATTTTTTTTTTTTTTTGAGATGGAGTTTTGCTCTTGTTGCCAAGGCTGGCGTGATCTTGGCTCACTGCAACCTTCGCCTCCTGGGTTCAAGTGATTCTCCTGCCTCAGCCTCCTGAATAGCTGAGATTACAGGCGCGTGCCACCACAACCAGCTAATTTTTGTATTTTAGAGACTTGGTTTCACCATATTGGCCAGGCTGATCTCAAACTCCTGACCTCAGGTGATCCACACACCTCGGTCTCCCAAAGTGCTGGGATTATAGGCATGAGCCACCACGCCTGGCTACACTTTTATTAATGTTGTAGTGTAATGCAATCTTAAAATGCTTTTGAATTAGATCGGAGTCTGGTGGCATTTTTAAAAGCAAGCCTATATAGATCTGTAAAGAAGGCTCGGTGGGGATTAATTAGGTCATTTGCCTGAAGTTGCCCATGAAACAGCAGTGTTAGGACATGACACCCTTTCTGATCTCTCATCTGTTCCTCCACGAGTACAAGTTGACAACGAGACCCTAGAGGCTGGGTTGGTGCTCACCTGGATCTAGCTAGACAGTGGTCTCTCTGATGGGGTAAACAGCGGGGTGGTCGTCAGGTGGTCGGCTGTCTCCTCAGGGCCTCCTTGTCACTTGCAAACAGCCTGTTCTTCCTTAAATGTAGGTGGCAGTCCCAGCAGTGTGAAGAACCTGATGTGTAGGCCATCCCCATCCATGGAGGGGCTCTGTTTGCTTTTCTTCTCTGTGAACTTCTGTATTGTAGAACCAGAGTCTGGTGCAGTGGACTAAGCAGGAAAACAGAGCATGCTGAGGGATAGAAAGGGCCCGGGTGCATGCACAGGTGTGTACATGGAGGCAGGGTACTCTCTCCCCTGTGTCCTGGCACTGGAGCAGAACCCTGCAGGAAGTGATCCTGTGGCATCTATATGTATGGAATGGGCATTCCAGTTAGGGAACTAAAAGGGGTAGAGGCCATGAGGCTGGCCTTGCCGGGCATCGTCACAGCACATGCTGAGTCCAAGGTGGCTGCAGTGAGGGAAGGATTCTGCAGAGAAGATCAGAGAGGAAGCTGGAGACCTGAATCACATAGGGGTAAGCTTCAGTAGCCAAGACATCTTCAAATTTGACACCTGGGGTTCTAACCTGTCGCTATGCCATTGTGAGTTATGGTTTTACCACCTGGTAGTATAATTTTCCAGACCCATCTGTTTGTAAATATTCTGTTTGTCAGCTACTCTTGTGGACACGTATCACTGAAATATCCTGAATTTTTTATGCCTTGTCGTCTCTTTGTATCTTTTAATGATCCCCATGTGTCTCTAGTCAATAAATGACAGTCTCTGTGGTTTTCACATTTAGCGGGCAGGTGGAGGACCTGCCAGGCTTTGGCAGGGGCAGTGATTGATGTGGGTCAGGACCATTGAAGTGAGCCTTTGAAAGAAACACACTGGACATCTTAACAGCTGTTAAAGGAGCATCATTTTTATCTAATGATCTGGAGATCTGAAAGAAAAAATATTAATATACCTAAAATTTGCATATGTTCAGTGATTTTATTTTAAAACCTGGAGATGTAAAGCTTTTCCCAATACCTAGATCCAAGGAGATTACTAACTGGGGAATATAGTAATTAGTGGAAGCAGCACATTATTTTCTAGCAGTGTTATGCTGCTGACAATCCTGGCACATGTGGACATTGCCATATTTTCTGTTTCTTTTAGGAACACATCCCCATAAAGTATTTGTATTTACTTTTGGCCTTATGTCACTATTAACACCATGACTGTTTTTTTCTTTTTTAAAATTTTTTTTATAAAGACGGGGTCTTGCCATGTTGCCCAGATTGGTTTCAGACTCCTAAGCTCAAGCAGTCCTCCCTCCTCAGCCTCCTAAAATACTGGCATTACAGTTGTGAGCCCCTGTACCCAGCCACAATTATTACTTCATTGCCAGGAAAATGAATTTCCTGGTTTTGTTGAGGTTAAACAGTGATTTTTCAAATTGTGGTTCCCCAAACCAAGAGTGTCAATATCAACGGGGAACTCGTTAAAAATGTACCACCCAGATATAATGAATCAGAAATCAGGGTGGGGCCCAAGAAATTGCAGTTGTTTAGTTTTTTTTGTTTTTGTTTTTGTTTTTGTTTTGTTTTGTTTTTGAGACGGAGTCTTGCTCTGTCCCCCAGGCTGGAGTGCAGTGATATGATCTCACCTCACTGCAGCCTCTGCCTCCTGCGTTCAAGTGATTCTCCTGTGTCAGTCTCCTGAATATCTGGGATACAGGCGTGCGCCACCACGCCAGCTAAATTTTGTATTTTTAGTAGAGATGGGGTTTCACCATGTTGTCCGGGCTGGTCTCAACCTCCTAACTGCAGGTGATCCATCCGCCTCAGCCTCTCAAAGTGCTGGGATTACAGGCGTGAGCCACCGTGCCTGGCCATTTGTTTAGTTTTTATTTTTAATTGTGGTTAAGAAACACATAAATGGAAATTTACCATCTTAACCATTTTTAAGTGTGCAATTCAGTAGTGTTAACAATACTCACATTGTTGTGTGATAGATCTTCAGTACTTGTCATATTGCAAAATTAAAACTCTGTATCCCTTAAGCAACAACTGTCATTTCTCCCTGTGCCCAGGCCCAGAAACCTTCATTCTACTGTCTATGAATTTGACTACTGTATATATCTCATAAGTGGTATCACACAGTATTTGTTCTTTTGCGTCTGGCTTGTTTCACTTATTTCATTTCCCCAAGGTTTACCCATATTGTCACATATGGCAGGATTTTCTCCCTTTGTAAGACTGAGTAATAATCCATTGTATGTATATGTACCACATTTTCTTCATCCACTGATGAACATTGAGGTTGCATCTACCTCTTGGCTGTTGTGAATAATGCTGCAATTAACATGAGTGTGCAAATATGTCTTTGAAATCCTGCTTTCAGTTCTTTTGGATATATACTCAGAAGTGGGATGGCTGATCACATGGCCATTCTATTGTTATTTTTTGCTGTTGTTTTTGTTTTTGAGACTGAGCCTCACTCTGTCGCCAGGCTGGAGTGCAGTGGTGCAATCTCAGCTCACTGCAACCTCCACCTCCCAGATTCAAGCGATTCTCCTGCCTCAGCCTCCCAAGTAGCTGAGATTGCAGGCATGCACCACTATGTGTAGCTAATTTTTGTATTTTTAGTAGAGATGGGGTTTTACCATGTTGGCCAGATGGTCTCGATCTCTTGACCTCGTGATCTGCCCACCTTGGCCTCCCAAAGTGCTGGAATTACAGGTGTGAGCCACCGCACCTGTCCTCTACTGAATTTTTTAATTAATTTTTTTTTTTTAATTTTCAGATCAGGGCCTTGCTGTGTTGCCCAGGCTAGAGGGCAGCAGGCTGTTCACAGGCATGATCATAGTGCACTACAGCCTCAAACTCCTGGCCCCAAGCAATCCTCCCACCTCAGCTTCCTGAGTAGCTGGGGTTACAGCCACGTGCCGGGGGCGGTAGTTCTATTTTTAATCTTTAATCTTACTGTTTCCCAGTAAGCTTCACTATTTTACATTCCCACCAATGAGAATGTGCATTGTTAATGTATTCCCAGGTGATACTGGTGCACATTCAAGTTTGAGAACCACTGGATTAAAATGATACTGAAAATTGAGAATACTGCCCATTTCCGTAAATGTTTACATGACATACATGTGACAGTCTTGTTGGGGGGCCTTGTCCAACAGGTGAGCCGTCTCCTGATTTTGGGAGGGGCCAACGTGAACTACAGGACAGAAGTGTTAAATAATGCCCCAATCCTGTGCGTCCAGTCTCACCTTGGCCATGAGGAAGTTGTCACCCTGCTCCTGGAATTTGGTGCCTGCCTGGACGGAACATCAGAGAACGGCATGACTGCCCTCTGTTACGCAGCAGCTGCCGGCCACATGAAGCTGGTGTGTCTGCTGACCAAGAAGGGAGCGAGGGTAAGCAGCAGCCTGCTCTTTTGGGGCTCGGGCAGGGAAATGGCTTCATCTCATTGCTAGAATTGTTATCTGCTGGACCATACTCCTTGTCTCTGAAACTATAGCATACACAGAAAGGGTCGGGCTCCCGGGATTGGTCACTTTGTAATGTGCCTGACTGGGGCAGCCTCAGAGAGGTGTGTGCTCATACATAGCAACTCTGCTTCATGTTGTCCAGGGGAAGGCAGAATTCCAGGGAGACTCTGGTTCCTAGCCACATGAGGAGGGCCAGCCTTTAAAAAGCCTGCAAGTATTGACCTAGAAAGCACCAAGATTGGTTTAAAATATTTTAAGTGTTTGCTTTTTTCCCCTTCTTCTTATCCCATTTTATGTCCTTTTAAAACAGTAAGATGAATTCCATGAACTCATGAAGAAGCCATGTGCCTGAGCTGCAGGAACTAGATTGCCTGGAATCTTCATCTGTTCACTTGCCAGCTCTAGGGTATTGGGCAAGTTATTGAGCCTATATATGACTCAGGCTTCTTATCTGTAAAATGGGCATAACAGCAGTCCCTACCACAGGGCTGTCGAGTAAGCATTCAGTTATATATGAAATAAGTATGTATTACTATACAAGTTACTCGAGTCGTCAGCTTTCTTTTTTGTTTTGACAGAGTCTCACTGTCATTCAGTCTGCAGTGCAGTGGCATGAGCTCAGCTCACTGCAACCTCCCCGTCCCAGGTTTAAGTGATTCTCCTGCTTCATCCTCCAAGTAGCTGGGACTACAGGCACACACCACCATGCCTGGTTAATTTTTGTATTTTTAGTACAGATGGGGTTCACCATGTTGGCCAGGCTGGTCTCAAACTCCTGACCTCACATGATCTGCCTGCCTTGGCCTCCCAAACTGTTGGGATTATAGATGTGAGCCACCACGTCTGGCCAGGAGCTGTCAGCTTTAATAGGGTGAATGAGAATGATATCGGGCTCACAGTAAATGCTAGATTTACTGGAAGCAATTTTTTGGGAAATGTGTCTTTTGAATAACAATAGAGATAAACTGCTAATTATCTTTTATCTTTTAATTAGGATATTTAAAGTTCAAAAAAATTAGGCTTTAACAGCTATGGGAGCTTTATTTTTTTCTCTCCAATCCAACATTTGGGACATACATAAACTTCAGTTCATGGAGAAGGGAAATGTGTGGCTAAGCCTTTGGGGTGGGTACATTACTGCTGCACATCACTGCACGTCCATTTACGGATCCCAGCTGTGCTTTACACTTTATTCTGAGGCCAGCAGGCCTCCCCCCATCACAGCTGAAAGCTCTGGAGTAGGAAGCCGAGTGCTATTTTGGGGGGCTCTGGCAAAGCCTCTGAATGAGGGTACAGGGTGTCCCCAGATTTGGCAGGCATGCAAGGCTAGGCCCTGGGCTCCACTCCCAGGCCCAGTACTCTGAGGTTTAGACAGGGCATGAAGGGCTGCCCCTGCTTTTGGTCCTTGAGGAGGTGTATGACACTCACTCACTTTTTCTGCCTAGCTGGCCTGCCCTGACTTTGTGGCCACCCCCCATTTACTTGCCAGCATGCCCAGGCCACCGACCTGCATAAGGCCTCCTTCCCAATCAGATGCCGCTTGGACTCTTTTCCTGCCCTTCCACACTCAGCTGATTTTCCACATCCCTCTCTTTCTTTGGATCCCCTGGCTCAGTGACCAGAGAGCAGCTTTACTCCCCCAAATTATAGCTTGTCACAGCAGACTTAGAATGCCCCACCCAAGCTACCAAAGTCGGGAAGTACAGGGCTTTGTCCGAGGGTTTAGTGTGTGTCTCCATACATACTCACAAGAGAGTTAGGAGCTTTGTGTAGTTTGCTGCAGGGACGTGGGATTAAGGAGAGAGTTTTGTGACCGAGTCTTGCAAAGGGAACCTGAGGCCTGGAATGGTACATTCAATACCGTCTGGAAGTAATCCAGACTAAGATTCTATGTTCTCCAGAAAGACAAGTCAGAATGTGAACCCCATGTATGCTTACAGGGAGTGGGGTTTGCACACAGTTAGGCTTATAACAGCTGTGGGAGCTTTATTTTTTTTCTCTCAAATCCAACATTTGAGACATACATAAACTTCAGTTCATGGAGAAGGGCAATGTGTGGCTAAGCCTTTGCGGTGGGTACGTTACTGCTGCACATCACTGCACCTCCATTTACAGATCCCAGCTGTGCTTTACACTTATAACAGCTTATGGTGCATCCGCATGCTCAGAGGGAAAGTAGTGCTCAGCCATAACCTTCCCCTACTCCTGCCCCCAGGTGGACCACTTGGATAAGAAGGGCCAGTGTGCGCTCGTCCACAGTGCCCTACGGGGCCATGGTGACATTCTCCAGTACCTGCTGACCTGTGAGTGGTCGCCGGGTCCTCCCCAGCCAGGCGCCCTGAGGAAGAACCACGCCCTGCAGCAGGCACTGACCGCGGCCGCCAGCATGGGCCACAGCTCGGTGAGTGGGGCAGGGGTTTCCCCACTGGGAAACTAGAAGCTGTAGCTCAGCAAGTCAGTTGACACACCGAAGGACTGAAAGAATGAGGATTCCAAGAACTAGCAGTTGACATTGACCACCTGCAGTAGAAGGTCTTCTACGGGCATCGCATCCTTCCCATGAGTGACAGTGCACACTCCTGTGCACACGTGATGGGGACAGGCAGGCTTGTTCTTCTGTGGGAAGCCTTTTGATGACATTAACTCTCTGCTCTTGCTCATGTCTCTCCCCCTTCCCTGCTCTGCCCTCTAGACCTGCTGTTTTACATTTTTTCCCCTTTGATTCATTCTTCTGTCCTTGTGTTCATTTAAAAATAATCACATAGAATCCTGATTCTAAAATCATTCCTGAGTATTTGAAGGATTTTTAAAAATAGAACTTTAATGCTTTGATAGCACGCAAGAATGCTTGTCATTTACAGCTCCTCCACTGAATGAAAACTCCATGCGGTAGTTAAATAGAGCATTTATTTCTGACAGATGTTGGTATTCCTCAGTTTGAAGATTTAATTGTCAACCTCCTGACCTGTGTGTCTTGGCTTTCTTTATCTGTGAATTTAATAACGTTTTGCTCGCGCCCTCCTGTGTATTTCTCACTCTGAATTATCTTCAGGCAATTAGAGGTGCCAGTATTTGGTAAGATTCTTTTTCCAAAATGACTTTAGTAAATTTGAGTGCGAAGCTGGCTGGCTGACTTTGGCATTCAAAACTCATGGGCGGACACACACACACAAGCATGAAATAGTGGCTGGCTAATTTCTGGCATTTAAAACATTACACACACACACACATATATATATATACACACACACAGAGATACTGTTAAACACACATATGAAAATATAGATGTTTTCCTTTTTTAAAGTGTGAAAAGTCATCATTGGAAGGACCATGAATGCCTAGGAATGACCTTTGTCTTAACCTGTGCAAACCCCCTTGTTTTAAAGCTTGTTGGAAGGAAATGCTGAGCGAAAACCACCTCAGCACAGCCAGTAGGGTGAAAAAAGCAGGGTTTGTTCACCACAAGACTTGGATGGTTTGTTAGTTTCCTAATGCTGTTATCACAAATGGATGCAAACTTAGTGGCTTAAAGTAGCACACACTTACTCTTAGAATTCTGGAGGTCAGAAGTCTAAAATCACACTATTGGGAGGCCAGCCTTCCTTCTGAAGTCTCTAGGGGAGAACCTGTCTGCTTGCTTTTTCTCACTTCTTGAAGCCACCTGTATTTTTTAGCTCGTGTACCCTTCCTCCATCTCCAGAGTGCCTTACTTTCATCTTAGCCTCTGTCGTCTCATTTCCTCTGTCCTCTGACCTGGACTCCTCCTGTCTCTCTTAAGAGGATGGTTGTGATTTATTAGGTCAGATGTGTATCAGATATAGACCTTGATGATTTGAGATAATCACCCCATTTCAAGGTTCATAATCACATCTGCAATTCCTTCTTGCCCTGTAAGGTCACATTCGCAGACTTTGGGGATTGGGATATAGACATCTTTGGGGGCCATTATTCAGCCTACCACAAAGGGTGTGGGCTAGGAGACTGGAAGGTGGCTTTGTCGTGTTCTCCCATTGCTTGCTGCTGTTGCTCAGGGTGAACGCCGACTCAGGTCCGGGGCACAGATGCTTCGTCTCCCTGCAAGCCAGGATTCCTGCCTCCATACCTGTGACCTGACCTACCCTTTGACAGGAAGAGTCCCATAAGGGAAAAAGAATACTGCTACCAGTAGAAAATGTATTTGAACCATACTTTGTAAAAATTTTGAAAAAGGTATATTGCCTTGTTTTCCTTCCTTGTGAAAAATTGATTCACTATCTTGTGATTTATGCAGAAACTGCACTTGGAGTGATCTGCCATGTCCTTTGTTGATGAGGCTGGCATATTTGGGTCATGTTGGAATTCATTAGAATTCTGAGTACCTAGTAATCCTGAACCATGTTGCTGAAATTCAGAGATTTTTTTTTTAATTATTCTTCAACTGAAAGTGTGAATAGCATATGAATTATGCTTCAAAACAGTTTTCATTATATTTTTCTCTCCTTGTGCAGCGTGAGATAATGGTTAAAAAACAACACACTCTCTCCTTGGATGCATGGGCTATATCATAAGCACCTCTTGCTATGAGAACTCATTAAATCACCTTGCCACTTCTGACAGGTGGTCCAGTGCTTGCTGGGAATGGAGAAGGAACATGAAGTAGAAGTCAATGGCACCGACACATTGTGGGGAGAAACAGGTAATTATAATGCCACTGCTTGTAGTCTGGGGCAGCTTGCTTGATGTTTTAGCCCTATTTTGGCCTAATTGTCTTAAGAATGACTATGATGCATGTAGTCCTATTTTTATTTTATCACAGGCATTTGAAGTTTAGAGCTCCTTGAACTTTCTAAATGAGTAGCAAAACTTTGCTGGAAGCATAAGATTTTATTTTTTAAAGCAATCCTATTAACTGATTATTTTTAATTAGACCAGCAGTTACTGTGCATCAGATGAATGTCAGGTGGAAGTACCTAAGTAAGGTGTTTTCTGGCTTGCCGAATCTCACACATCTCACCAATGTGATCTTCCTGCGACCTGCGCACAGTGAGCTAGGCATGAACTTTTATCCCCATTGTGACACGAATCAAAGGCGGCTCAGCACAGAAGGCAGTGGCCTGCCCTGTATAGAATGAGGGTAAAACTCAGCCTCATGGGGTTTACTCACGTTACCATACAAATGCAGGCTATCAAGTCATTTCCATTAGTCTTTACAGGGAGAAGCCTGGGCACATCCTGGTGAAGATCTGAGTTTGTTACTTGTGAGACTAAATCAGTAATGCTGCTTTCCAGTTTTCCACTTGACTGGACTAGTGTTAGAAATCTGAGACTTTAAATTACAAGTTGTTTTTAAATAGATGTCAGCAAGAGTATTTAAAATGAATTTCCAGGTTATGTTTCTGTTGTGTACCTGGTATATAGTGACTTCCATTTCTCTTGCACAGATTTGTTTCAAAATGCTCCTAAATTATTTCCTAACAAGCCAAATGGTGGTGTGGAGAGCTTATTAGATAGCTCACACTAGGAGAAAGCCACAGAGCCTCACCTCCTGGCAGGAGTGCAGGCCTGTCCTTCAGAGCCTCAGAGCTGTTTGTTCCATCCCCATTGTGGGCCCAAAGAAGGAGCTGGGTGTGCTCCCAGGTGCAGAGAAAGTACAGAATTCCAGCGGAGTTGGATTATGTCTATGGGTAAAAGTATGTGGATTGAAATATTGCCTAATTCTTTATGGAGTCCTCCCCCTTCCCTTTTAAATAGTATAGGCTGCTCTATCATTTGGTGAAAGAAAAGTTTCCATCACATTCCAAATGATGTGGTGTGCAGGAGTGTTGCTGAGTGAATAAGAGCATGACTACTGACAGCCAGAAGGTCCAAATCTCTGTTCTTTCATTGCCTAGTGATAAGAGCCTCTTGGGGTACTTGGGCTTAGACATTCTGATTCACTAGGGGGAAAGCCCAGGATGTGATTTTCTTAACAAGCATCCCAAGTCATTTCAGGTGACTCCTAGCGCCCCGCAGAGCTGTCTAGAAAGCCTGACATAGAGTGACACACAGTGAGAGGTACCTGTGAAGACGATGGACATCAGGTCTAGCAGCCATGACATCACACATTTAGCTTAAGTGAGAATTTCTAACCTTTAATATTCAAGATGACTTTTTTATTTGGAAGAAAATTCCAGAAAAGGGCTGATTTTTGAAGGCTTTGTGTGAGTTCTTTGTGTGAGCTCATTGACCAGTCCTGAATTTGCATTATCCTCCTGCCTTGAGAATCTGCCCATCAGTTGATGGCTAAAGAGACACATGAGAAACAACAGACTTCCCACCAGTCTTTATCTAGATCAGAATTCTTGGCAGTTTGGCTGGATTCTCTACTTCAGGATCTTCCCAGGCTCCTAATTGGGTATTGGCTGGGGCTGTGTTCTTCTCAGAGACTCCACCAGGGAAAGACCCACTTCCAAGCTCTCAGCTGTTGGCAGAATTCATCTCTTTGTAGTTGTCCCTGGGTCTTAATGAAAAGGTAAACAGTAACTTGGCCCCTCTTTTCCAAAGTCTCATGCATAACCTTCAGACCACTTTGCAACCTGGGAAGCAGTTCACACTCTTCCTCACCAGGCATCAGGGTGAATTTCATCAGGCAAGAGTTTACTTGAGACACTTGTTAAAATGTAAACCAAAAAGAAGCAAGCTAAGTGCTATTTTTCAGGCTAAAAGAGCCACGGTGGCTCTCTGTGGACTGCACCTCAACAAAATCCACCTTGCCTTCTCTGTGCATTTTTCTGTCTGGTACCTTTCTCTTGTGCTCCTTCAAAGACAACCACTGTCGTGTACTGCCCCAAGCCCTCCTACTTTCCAGGCCTGCATTTATCAGAGGAATACCTTGAAATCTTGCAGGGGGTTTCAGCTGAGGTAACATCTGCAAATATGGGTCTTTACACAAATGTATACTACATGCTCTGGAATGTGACATCCATGTTTGGGATTTGGCCACGTGGGGTCTGTTACCAACCGTAAATGTAGGAATGAAGGCAGATGAGGCATCGTACAGAGAACTGAAGGTCTTGGTAAGGATCCTGCAAGTGAATCGGTGAGCTCGCAGTCCTGGTTCTCACCAAGGCTCAACTTCAAGCCATGGGCCCTGGGATTCCCCAGCCTGTGTGACTGCACTGCTGTGTGCATTGTTGCTTGTTGCTGTGGGGACCCACAGAAGGGAAAGGAGTGGTTTTGCATCCTGTTCTCATTTGGTCCTTATTCCTGGGTGTAGTCAATGGTGTTTTGGGTCCAAAACACTCTAGGATGAACCTTATCTGTCCCTAGCCACAGCATAAGGATAGGATCCCAAGAGTAATACCTATCTGGGATGTGGGAATGTGGCAGAAAAACTGGAAGCTTTGTGTGGATAGCAGTTCATTATTTCTTTTGAAACCTTAAGTATGTTTATAGAAGTCTGTCCAGCATAGATTTAGCTGTGAACAGCTTGGCTTTAAAATGCTAGCTGATGAGGTGACAAGGCAGAGCTTCCTCTTCTGTTTTGACTCATCTGCCGGCCTTTGGTTTTCCTGCAGGGACACCCCCCTTAGGAGGACAGCTACCTGCCCATCTCTTCTCTGCCATTGCCAGAGCCAGTGGCGCGGGAGCTAAATTCATGCACAAATTCCTCCTCCAGTTTTCTTCCAGGAGAGCCTTGCAATTCAGTGAATCTGTTCCACATGGCGGAAATGTGGTTGTCATACCTGTTGCTGATTGGAAGCGGTGGGTTCTTGGTGAGGAAGAATGACAGCCACCAGTCAGGGAACAGCAGCCCCGTGGAGGTCCCCCTCACTCAGGCCTTCAGTGTGGTGGCACTGGGCACAGCAGCAGCCCTCCACCCTCAGAGCCCTGCACATCTGACTGCTGGTGACCCTGAGTCAACAAATGTCATCACAGAAGTAGGTGGCTCCTGTGTTAGGCTGAAGGAGACAAGAAAATGTACAATAGCATTTTAAGACATTCATAAAAAATGGGAACAGTATTTAGTTTGGGGGTTTACTGCAGTAAACCCACAGCCTTTAGAAAACTTGCAGACTGTCTCTACTGGTTTTGGAGAACAGAGGGCTTAACTTGTGTAAGTTTCTGTTTTCACCAGCATCTGGGATCATTTGCTTTTCATCTGTCCAATGTTTAGGGACAAGCCATTCAGAACTCAGTGTTGTAGTTCAGTAGCTCTTAAGCTCTCCCTCTCCCCATGCATCCTCCACAGCCTCAAACAAAAGGCTGTAGCGGAGAATAAGTAGTATGATCCATTCATCAGAAGAAAGCTCAGAGCAGATGATGAATGCCTGCACCCAACAGCACCACCCTGAGGATGCCAAGGCCCTTGGCTCGGTGATATTCAGACTCGGTCGGTGTCTGTTCTGTCGTTTCTCGGCAGCCTGAAACATGGTGAGAACCCACCAGATGCTTGTGGCATCTGTTTCAGGCATTCCACAGCTGTGACAACTCCATGCTGCCTCCCAAAAAGTTCTGGCTACACTGAGTTACTATCTCCATGTCAGTGTTTGCTGTGAATCAGCCCAAGCCGAAGTGACCAGAGATGCTTAGCTGGTGACCTCATGCTGCTGTGGATTGGCAGAAGGACGGTGTTTGCAAGTTCCAGGCCACTCTGAAGTGTGAGCCTGCTTGTGAGCTTCGGGTTAGAACCTTGCTCTGAATAGAAGAGAACAGAGGCCCTTCTGCTCCAGCACTTGCCGTGTAGGCAGATGGGCCTGTGGTATCAGAGCCTTACCCCTCTCCCCTCCCTTGGATCACTCTGCAGTTCCCTTCATAGGACTTACCATCAGTACATCATATTTGATGGACTTTTTTTTGTTTTTGTTTTGTTTTTTGAGACAGAGTCTTGCTCTGTTGCCAGGCTAGAGTGCTGTGGTGCGATCTCGGCTCACTGCAACCTCCAACTCCCTGGTTCATGGGATTCTCCTGCCTCAGCCTCCCGAGTAGCTGGGATTACAGGCATGTACCACCACGCCGAGCTAATTTTTGTATTTTTAGTAGAGTTTTCACCATATTGGCCAGGCTGGTCTTGATCTCCTTACCTTGTGATCCACCCAACTTGGCCTCCCAAAGTGCTGGCATTATAGGTGTGAGCCACCGCATCTGGCCTTGATAGGCTTCTTTGATGTGGCTTATTTGATAGGAGGCTGCTTTTCCCAAATTGTGGGCTTTTTTGGGTTTGTTTTTTGAGACAGGGTCACACTCTGTCACCCATGTTGGAGTGCAGTGGTGCAATCACGGTTCACTGCAGCATCTGCCTCCCCAGGCTCAGGTGCTCCTCCCACCTTGGGCTCCTGAGTAGCTAGGACTACAGGCATGAGCCACCACACCTGGCTAATTTTTGTATTTTTTGTAGAGACGCAAAACATGGGGATTCACCATGTTGCCCAGGCTGGTCTCAAATCCCTGGGCTCAAGCAGTCCTCCTGACTCAGCCTCCCAAAGTGCTGGGATTACGGGCATGAGCCACCACACCCAGCCAGTCATGGGCTTTGTGAGGGCAGCAGTTTCCCTGTCTTTTGTCCTCACCTTCGTGTATGGCAACTGTCGGTTCTAGTGCTGCCCAATAGAACTTTCTGTAGTAATGGAAGTGGTATCTGTTTTGTCCCTCATGGTCGCTACTAGCCACATGTGGCTATTGAGTACTTGAAATGTGACTTGTGCAACTGAGGAACAGTAGTTTAAAATCTCATCTTAATTTGTCTAAATTATATGTGACAGGTGGCCACCAAATTGGACAGTGCGGATATAGCCCGGTCCTTGTCACATAGGTATTGACCAAGTGGACAAGTGGATTTACATGAAACAAACTCATATTTTTAGGGAGGGAGATGTTCACCTGCAGAATAATTTGGGAGAAATACCTGTGGTTGGAGGGGGAGGAGTAAGGGGCCTGGTCACGCATAAACACCCATCCTGATTTCTTGGTGTCCTAGCTCAGACCATGCTTTGCTGGACTCCAGGATGGCTCAGATCCTCTGACCAAGTCCTCGGTGGGCTGCTGGGTTGGATCTTTGGAAACACAGCTATTAGCCAAGCATAGAGTGGGCATAGCCCCATCTGTGTCCATAACATCTCCCTCTCTGCAGCCTGGGTGTGCTGTGCCCTCGTGCAGATCTCTGACAGCCATCCCGCCCTGTCAAGGTCACCCCCTCAGAGGTCCTTCTGTTTGAAGGAAGGTCAGCAGCACACCCAGAGCCCCATGCTTCGTGCACAGAACCATGGCGCCTCCCCAGGGCTGCCCTTCCCTAATTTCTGGAAGGGGATGCCCTATCAGAGTTGGTTAAAAGTATGACTGAAATACTTCATGTGAAGTGTTATTTTATGTTAAGTCAGTACTATTTTAATTGTTGAATACTTTCTAAAGGAGTTTAGTCAGGTAATTAATTTTTATTGCCAAAGCAACTATTTGCCTCTGTTTCTAAGATGGGCCAGATTTTCTCCACTGTCAGTTGAATGGGCTATTTAGCCGCATCACAGGCCTCCCTTTGTGCAGTGTGTTGAAGCAGTTCCACTCAGTGTGTGTGCTCACCGTAGTTCACTGTTCACTAATTCTGCATGGAATTTTGGACAGAACCTGGCTCCCTCTGGATTTTGAGCCTCAGGCAGTACCCTGCAGCTGGGCTGGGTGTTTCCAGGCCCCTCTTGGGGGCGGGATCCTCGCACCTGTTTCCAAATTGGGCTGTGAAGCTGGGTCCTGTTGTATTTGACACTTTGATGATTTTCGTTCCCCTCCTGTTTCCATGGGACTGCTTTCCTTTCCCCTTTTGTGGCTCTTTTGGCTTCCATCACAGGGCCCCCCAGGCGTGGACAGTGGGCTTCCCACATCCAAAGCTGCCCCAGAACACAGGAAGCTGGATGCCTTATTACTGTTGGTGTAAAAATGACCCATTCTTCATTTGAATTTACCTTAGGCATTTTGGAGAGAGGAGGGGCTATTATTTGGTAAGAACGTAAAATAAAGGTCAGGCCTACTGGATTGAGCCTTGCAGTCACATATATAGTCATCCCCCACGTAATGATGTTTCTGTCAGCAACAGACTGCATGTGAGAAGGTGTTCCCATAAAAATATTGTGTCTTTACTTTTTCTGTGTTTAGTTACACAAGTACCACTGTGTTACAGCTGCCTACAGTATCCAGTACAGTAATAGGCTGTACAGGTTAGCAGTTTAGGAGCAAGATGCTGTACCATGTAGCCTGGGTATGTAGTAGACTATACCGTCGAGGTTTATGTAAGTCCACCATGTGGTGTTAGCACGATCATACAATCACCTAATGATACATTTCTCAGGATGCATCCCTGTCATTGATGATGTGTGACCTTTATCAGGAAGTATCCTGCTCATTAGGTAATGCATGCACATCTCAGGACAGAATTTCAGGAGAGAGATTGGAAGGAAAGTGTTTGCCCATGGCTTGTTGGGGCATGTGGAGAATATGTGTTACATGGAACACACATGGAGGATCCTGTAGGGAAAACTGTGACTTGCTGTCGAATACTGAAGATACTGGATTTTTCAGAGGTCCTGAGCATCTCGACAATACTGGTTTTGGAAATTTTTTATCAAGACATTCCTTCCTCTGCAAGTGTTTGTTCTAAGAAGGTTCAGTAAGGTTAGTGGGCATGGAAATCCAGGCTGCTGTCAGTCAGAACTGTCCTCAGCATAACAGCACGATGGGGAGTAAGCCAGTACCCTGAAGGGTGCGTGGGAGGGACTACCCAGGATCCTGAAAGGAGCAAGATGGGGTGGGGTGACCCTGTGCCCTGTAAGGGACAAAGTGGGGTTACCAACATGGAAGGGGTAATGGCTCTGGATGGAAAGGATGGGCAGAGGGGTCCCCCAAACAGTGGAGGCAGATGGGGGATCAGAACTGAGGGCGCTGGGTTTGTCCACACCCAGTCCTCCTGGTCTCACAGACCCCTGGGTTTTGCCCCTGATGTTGGTGGGTTCTGGAGACCACTCCTCCCTGCAAAGAGGGCAGAGGGGTCAGGTCAGCATGTCCCCACCCTGTAGGGCAGGCTGAGTGGCCAGCAGTGAGCAGGTACAAACCCAGGGGTGGCGTCTCAAGCACGAACGAATTGGCCCCTTGACCACCTTCATCAAGCTGTTCTTGCTGTACATAGAGTCCATTTTTCTAGTGAGTGAACCCTGAACGTTTAACAAAAAATACTTCTGCCTTCAACAGAAAAATGCATTCATATTTTGGGAAGGATTACACTCCCACAGAAAAAATCATCCTTGTTTCTTTCAAATTCTTGAAATGATATTTGGATTCTTTCTGTGTTTTGGGGGCCAGATGTGAGATTGTATAAAATGCTTTTGTGGAAATGCCCCCTTTTTACACTGAGAACTCACGTGGCATCCTGGCGTGTAACCAAGTCCTCAGCACAAGCTTAGCCCTTTTGAGAGGAGAGAGAGAACTTTATGCCTGCTTTAAATAACTTAGTGTGTAACCCAGCCTTCCACATGTGAACATTCTCAGCACACTTTAGAAGTGACAGCTGTCCAAAGGTCTAGTCTTCTCATGGATTCTTAAAAGAACAAAGTCTGTATGAAAGATGGCTTATGTTGTTTATCTTTTAGGAAATTATTTTTAAATTGAGGTTACATTATTTATAGCACACACATTATTCCTCAAAGGATTTGAAGAAGCTTACTTGAAATGATGCAGATAAGAACTTTAAAACACTAAGTCAGGAATAGGACATGAAGAACCGCTCAAACATTCGTGCCATGGCATACTAAATTGAGCTACTACTGTGGCTATAGAATGCCATGTGGCCAGAATTAGAGGGGAACACACTCCTTGTAAACTATTTTTATTGTCCATGGGAGAAATCACAGCAGTTCCTCAAAAAAAGAGAAGCACTTTCTGGTACTTTCATTCTAAACAACACTCATAGAAGGTTGTTGGTTGCTTTAGATATTTTTAAAGGTGACTTCCTGGAGGCAGCAGTGTAGGAGCTAAGAACTCAGACTGGCCGGGTGCAGTGGCTCATGCCTGTAATCCCAGCACTTTGGGAGACCGAGGCGGGTATGAGGTCAGGAGTGCAAGACCAGCCTGGCTAACATGGTGAAACCCAGTCTCTACTAAAAATACAAAAACTAGCTAGGCGTGGTGGCAGGTGCCTGTAATCCCAGCTACTCAGGAGGCTGAGTCAGGGAATTGCTTGAACCCAGGAGGCAGAGGTTGCAGTGAGCCAAGATCTTGCCACTGCACTCCAGCCTGGGCAACAGAGTGATACTTGTCTCAAAAAACAAAACAAAACAAAAACCTTAGACTTAGCTATACTCCCACTGGCTGTGGGACCTTAAGTAAGTTGTTTAATTTCTCTGGGGCTTATTTTCCTCATCTGTAACAGAGAACTGTGAGTAGTGCTTGCCTCATAGAAGTTGATTGTGTTCACTGAATTTATGAATATGGAGGACCAAGAGCATTGTGTAGGCAGCCCTTTAAAAATGGCATGGTATGTTATTTAAATCCAATAGCATCTTCCTGTTTTGATCAAGAGCATGACTTCAGGTCCATTCTGTTGCTCGGGTTAAATTTCTGACTCTGACACTGATTCCCTTTGTGATTTGGGGCAGATGATGTAACTCCTGTGACTCAGTTATTTCACCTCAGTAACGTGGGCATCATCGTGACACCTGGTTCAAAAGGTTCTTAACAAGATTAAATGAGAATCCACCCAGGCTATTTTGTGCAGCTCTCAGCAGTTGGTGCGTGTTCAGTAAATGCTATGTATTGTCAGGGTTGTGATAAGTTGATTAATATTATTATTGTAATATGTTATTAATGTATGCTATACATTTTTCGGTTGAGTAAGTGTATGTGTAAGTGATGGAATCTTCAACTTTGCAATTACTTTGGAAGATGGAGTCATAAGGGTAGAAAAGAAAGGAATTTTGGTCACACGTGTGAAGTCCTGCTTACAGTTGCAGTTACACATTTTATTTTTTAAAAGAAGTTGGCAATTTGAGGTTCTTTTTTAATCTCGAATGCACATACAGGCTGACAGTGTTTTTACAGTAGAATTTGTAACATGGTCAGGAGTGTTCTGGTTCCCCAGATTTGGATTCTGCCGTGTATTCACCTCCTATAGATAGCTCGGTGAAAACAGGGTCATGTCTGTCAGCAGAGGGAGCCACATTTTTCCATGATGCTTGGTTGATACCTGTTGCCTTATAACACAGAATCCCCGTATCTGGCCCCAGCCAGGCTGCTTCTGCAGGCCCATCATGGCTGTTGGGAGATCTGGCCCTCCTGGGAGAGTTTTGCTAAATGGGAAACAATAAGCAAGGTATTCAAAACCACAACTTCTTAAATTAGTGCATGAGATATTTCTGAGAGATGCATCCTTAGGCGATTTGGTCATTGTGTGAACATCCTCCAGTGTACTTACACAAGCCTGGATGGCACAGCCTATTGCTCCCAGGCTCCAAGCCTGTACAGCATATTGCTGTACTGAATACTGTAGGCAGCTATAACACAAAGGTAAATACTTGTGTGTCTAAACATAGAGAAGGTATACAAATATGGTATTATGAGACCACTGTGCTGTTGTATGCACAGTCTGTCGCTGACTGAAACATCGTCACACGGCCTGTGACTGCACCTGGGCAGTGCTGGCTTCCCATTCGTGAGGTCACTGAACAGCAGTGCCCCAGCCTGCAGAAGCTTCAGTTGAGGCTGGCAGTGTTGGAGGCTTGTCCCAGACCCCAAGGCTTGGGACGTTTGTCTCCCAGTGCAAGTACAGTTTTCTGGAAGAGCCATCTTGATTACCTTCATGGTTAGATAACTGCCTGGTCTTTGTAGAGGTGAAAAATTTATAGCTCTTGGAAAGTATATTCTTCTAATAGAAGCCTTCCCGTCCCTCAGAGACAGGAGGAAATGCCTAACAAAGAACAAAGCGAGGCTATGACATTTGGCTTCTGTAAATCTTAGTCCTATGTCTGGAAGGTGGGGCGGGGCGGCACATTGCCTGGCCTTTTGGGGAGGGGTTGCTGCTTTCAGCCAGAGGACATGGGGGCCAGCTTCCCCGAGGCCCTCAGTGTGATGGCCGAGCGCCCAGTGGCAGCAAAGCAAGTCTGACTGGTCAGCCTCCATGTAGCCGCTTAGAGTCAGTTACAAAGGCGGGGCGGGCAGTCATTCCCAGAGTTAAAAAAAAAAAAAAAAAAAAAAATCCTAAAATCCCTCATTACATTTTACCATTGAGATAAAGTAGCTGAGAAATGTGCAATGTGTCAGGCACACTCTTTCCTGGTGTTCTCTGCCTTTGAGCAGGGCCTGGGGCTGAGGGTCAAGCATCACTACCTTCATCACATCTCACAGTTCTCACCTTGGCCACAATTAGGTGACATTTATGAGAACCCTGCTGCTTTCAATTAATGTTGACACTCATTTTTTTCATTTTCCACTCATTTTTATAAAATATGGGAGAGGCCAGGATAATAGGAAGGAAATTCCACATGTGAACACAAGTATACAGGCAGAGCCCAGCCACCCCGCCCTGCCCGCAGTGCCCTCTCAGCCAGCAGAAAGTGGGTTCTCCTGGTGTAAGCTGTTCTCCGGAGGTACTTCGTTCCAGCTTGCAGAATGGTTTTCATACATCCATGGGTAATGCATGAAAAGGTCATAGTCTGCCAGCAGGAAGCTGCTTCTGTGTGCACTGACCCTGCTGCCCTTCTCTCTAAGCCCCCAAGTTGGGTCCAAAACCAAATGTGGGTGGGAATACAGACCCATTGTTGTGATCTGTAAGCCAAGCCATCCTGAGCCTGGGTAGCACATCCCGTGAATTTGAGTGACAGATCTGCTATAAAATTTTAGGAATAGCCCTGTTTGTGGAATGATTGTGTCCCCGGCAAGTTGACAATGGAGTTTTTGCAAGTCAAATCTTTTCCCAGAGAACTTTAGTATATAAAAGATTCCTGCAAACCATCCATTTTATGGTGCAAAAAACTCTCTTGCTGCTGTTTCCAATAAGTTCAGATTGTTGTCAGTTTTATTTTTATTTATTTATTTATTTATTTATTTATTTATTTATTTATTTTGAGACTGTGTCTCACTCTGTCACCAGGCTGGAGTGGAGTGGAGAGATCTCGGCTCACTGCGACTCCGCCTCCTGGATTCAAGTGATTCTCCTGCCTCAGCCTCCTGAGTAGCTGGGATTACAGCTGTGTGCCATCATGCCCAGCTAATTTTTGTACTTTTAGTAGAGACAGGATTTCACCATGTTGGCCAGAATGGTCTCTATCTCTTGACCTTGTGATCTGCCCGCCTCAGCCTCCCAAAGTGCTGGGATTACAGGCGTGAGCCACCGCGCCCGGCCTTTTTTTTTTTTTTTTTTTTTTTAATTTTTTGTTTTAAGATGGAGTCTTGCTTTGTTGCCCAGGCTAGAGTACAATGGCACAATCTCGACTCACTGCAACCTCCACCTCCCAGGTTCAAGCAATTCTCCTGCCTCAGCCTCCTGAGTAGCTGGGATTACAGGCGTGTGCCATCACGCCCAGCTAATTTTTGTACTTTTAGTAGAGACAGGGTTTCACCATGTTGGCCAGAATGGTCTCGATCTCTTGACCTCGTGATCTGCCGCCTCGGCCTCCCAAAGTGCTGGGATTACAGGCGTGAGCCACTGTGCCCGGCCAGTCAGGTTGTTCGTAAAATGAACGTCTGCCATTACAAACCTACTTGCCTTCTCAAGACAGAAGGCAAGTTGCTGAGGTGAAATTATTCAGATCGTCAGAAAATATGTGCTTTCATGGGAATCTAATTCACAAATGCCATCTTGTTAAGGATTTTGCAACTAGAGTAAATTTTGTCCAATTTGAGTCCTAAAAAGTGCCATCTGTTCACGTTGATTTTTGAGCTCCCATTTCATACCAAGTCTTTTTTTTTCTCCATCTTTGTATTTCACTGGCCAGAAGGCAAGGTACTGCCCATAGCAGGGCATTCTTTTCTCCTGCCCTCCCCTGCCCTCTTTTCCTTCGGGTCGGGGCGGGAGTGCATTAACCCTCACTGGAGCCTGGTGGGCAGCACCCGAGGTCAGCCTTTGCAGCAGAATAGCTGGAATTCCTGAGCATAATTTAGCCATGGTCCTGTTTGCTTAAGCATGTGGCTGGCTATTCTTCAGTCTCTTTGTTTCCGTATATGGTGTTTGTAAGTCCCTGTGGCTGCTAAAACTTGAGATCCCCTGAAAATGGCAGAGCCTCAGGAGTTTGCAGCGATGGCCCCAGAATACTCAATCTGCTTAGAAAAAGGAAAACACAGATCTTGTTGTCCGTCTGCATCATTTGTAAACGAGAGCCTCGTCAGGAATTTGTGTGTAGTACGTGATCTGTTTTAAGCCTGAGCAAAGTCTGCCTGTACTTACAGGTTTTTAGTTGCCTCAAGAGGAAGTCACCAAATACCATAGCAAGAGTTGTGAAGGCAAAGGAGGTGGACAGGGTCCAACCCCGTTGCCATGCCCAGGGTGGCACGCTCGCCCCTTGTCATTTGCTCCAACTTGTGGCTTCTCTGACGCCTCTGTGAAACAGAGGTCCCTATTTTTAGTGCTGGACTATCATTTCTGATGTGCTGCTGTTGCAAAAATTCAGCAGCAGCTGCAACAGAAATCCTGATTTAAAGGCCCCGTTTATAATGGAGATGAAACTTGTTTACTAAATAAAAGAGCAGAATGCTGTGGTGGATGGGCTGCTTCAGATCTCATCAAATGAAAGAGTCCTGTGTTTATTCGTTTGCATGGCGTCGTGCATTTACCTGGGCCCTGCCTCAGCATGGAGCCAATGTATCTTTGTTTTGATTCATTCCTTCTTCTGGTTAACCGGGGAGAAGAGGAAGAGGGAGTTGTTCTTTGCCTGGAGGAAAATGGCAGAGCAGCAGCAGATCCAGGTAGTGGTTCAATACCCAGATCTTCCAGCGTAAGAATCACATGATCAGATCAATCCAGATAATGTATATTGTAGTAGAGGAAGAAATCACTTTATCCTTACCCTTCACAGTTCTTGGGACAGACTGCAGCAATGAAAGACAGATTTACACAAACAGAAGTTGAATAGCAGATGTATCTTGTTATCTTGTGTTGTATCTGTGGGAGATACCCAGAGAAATGAGTCAGTGTCCAAGAGATGGCTTAGATTTTAGGCTTAAAAGCCATCATTCCAGCCAGGCACGGTGGCACACACCTGTAATCCCAGCACTTTGGAAGGCTGAAGTGGGCAGATCACAAGGTCAGGAGTTTGAGACCAGCTTGGCCAACATGGTGAAACCCCGTCTCTACTAAAAATACAAAAATTAGCCAGGCGTGGTGGCACACACCTGTAATCCCAGCTAACTGGGAGGCCAAGGCAGGAGAATTGCTTGAACCCGAGAAGCAGAGGTTGCAGTGAGCTGAGACTGTGCCACTGCACTCCAGCCTGGGTGACAGAGTGAGAAACCATCTCTAAGGGAAAAAAAAAAAATCCCCTGAAACAAAGATAAATGGTGTGGGGAAGGCCAGTTATGGGGAGGTACCCAAGAAAAGCGGTTAACAAGGGTAAGGTTTGTGAGCCAGATTCTTCATTGATAGAAGTCTCTAGTCATGTAGTCATCCTTCTCTTCTTGGTATAGAAAGGAAGACACCCTTGAATTTTGTCTTACAAGAGGATAACTTCTCTGTTTTTGGAATACCTCCTGTGTCTTCAGTATCTCAAAATAATCAGCTCAAAATCTTTATGCAAAAAGACATATTTTGGGGTGGCATATTCTGGTCTCTCACAATATAAAAGTACCCCGAGCCTTATATTAGTAGGAATCATTAACATTATCATTGTGGCAGGAAGAGACTACAGCGGGAATTCCCAGGACAGCAGGGACCAGAACTGGTTTTTGTAGATTCTCAGAGTACAGATAGGATCACCTTGGACCCTGGTTTCCAAACATTTTAGGTATGGGAACCGCCTCCCCACCTCTGTCTCAGTGCATCCTGTTAATGGTATTGATGTCAGTTTTACATACCGACGCACTGAGATTAAATACCTGCTCAGGAAGGGCAATGGGCCTGTTTGCATAACACAAACATGAATGGTACCTGCAGTCCAGATCAGCTGTAGCATCCGTGCCCTTCAATATTTTGTTCTGGTTGCGCTGTCTTGAAAGAATCCACTTCGTCATCCAGATCAGTGATGGTGATGGCAATTGTTGTTAAGAACGGCTCTTCCTGTAGTTCTAAGAAATTATCTAACTAGAAAGATGACAGGAAAAGCACTATTATAAAGACTGCCCAGTGGTAAGTTATTCTGGGTACCCATGGCAATGCGCTGGGCCCCAAGGTATCAGAATTTAGTGACAGCGGCCAGGCACAGTGGCTCATACCTGTAATCCCAGCACTTTGGGAGACCAAGGTGGGCAGATCACCTGAGGTCCGGAGCTCAAGACAAGCCAGGCCAACATGGTGAAACTCCATCTCTACTAAAAATATAAAAATCAGCCGGGCATGGGGGCTCGTGCCTGTAATCCCAGCTACTCGGGAGGCTGAGGCAGGGGAATCCCTTGAACCTGGGAGGCAAAGGTTGCAGTGAGCCAAGATTACACCACTGCACTCCAGCCTGGGTAACAGAGCAAGATCCTGTCTCAAAAACAAAAAGAAAGAATTTAGTAACTGCAAATGTAGTGGTGGTTGGGTGGGGGATGAGTATTATGTTTATTACAAAATTTTAAATAAGGTGCATTTAAAGAATGAAATGAGGACTAAGCATTTGCAGAAACTTTGGCCTTTTCATAACTCTAGTCATGCTCAACTCCTTAGCTTTCTGCATGGGAAAACTGAAGCTCACAGACCTTGAGGATTTGCCAAGGTCACACATAGCAACTGAGACTAGATCATATCTTCAGGTGTCTTGTGCTGTGTTACATCCTCGACCTTGGGACTCCAGAGCTGAGCAGTCTCTCACTTTCTGAGAACCATGGTGCACAGGCCCCCTGTGCCCTCCACTAGGATGACTCACTGAACACACATGTTGGTGCCAGCACTGACTTCTCATGAGGACCTTGGCTGAGTTTACTAGCTACCTCCTTGAAGAGCTGCAAGGGACCATGTCCCAGTGCACGTGAAGGACTGTTCTACCACAGAGAACTGAAGTTGTTATGCCTCATGGAAAAATATTGTAGCATCAGGTGTCAGAGCATCTTGACAGCTGGCAGATGCCTGCTCTCTCTGGTGCTCAGACAAGGCCTGGGGAGCTGGGAGTCAGCTCCTGACTTGTTACCTCCTCTGGTCCCCCACTGCTTTAGTGCTGTCTGCTGCAAACATAGATCAATAGGCTTGAGGACATCCATCAGGACAGAGTCCTTTAAACGCATTTTTTCTGGAGAAATGTGGTGGCCTCCTTTCTGAAAAGAAACAGGCCGTCATCTGGGTGGTGAGGAATAGGGCGTGGGAGGAATTGGCCAGGCCTGCAGACTGACCCTGAGCTCCCTGGGTTGCTGTGTAAACTCTTACGAGGGGCTGGTCTATGATGAGGCCACTGAAGAAGGTCCCTTCACTGATGAGGTCCACACTGACTGAGGACCAGAAGCAAAGTGAGAGCTGCCTTGCCCTTCTGGAAGGATGGAGAAAGGGGATGGTCATCCTGGGCCTGACCTTTACATCCTTAGGACCACAAGACCAGGACTGCCTGCTGCCCACGCTCACTCCCTCACTTTCCAGTGACAAGGCCCCAGATTGAACACGGAGCTCAGGTGATCCATGGGACAGATGTGGCTACCTCTCTGTGACATGTGAAGAGGTGAGGTCGCCAGCCACACTGCACCATGGCCCTGAGGACAGTCTGTAGGGACTGTTCAGTAGGGGAGCTAGTTTGTTGCAGGGAGAGAACTGGTTTGCCGCCTTTTGTGTATGTGGCTCCTGGAGGTTAAACCATGGCCATGCTGACTGGTGTGACCAGAGGAGGTCACAAATCAGCAGCAGACTCCCAGCTTCCCTGGGCTTTATTGTAGGAACCAGAGGAAGCAGGCATCTGTTAGCTGCCCTGAGGGGTGTCAAAGAGGACAGGTAGACCAAGGGGTGTGTGCAGACACCAGCATCCCTGAGCCCTTGGCTCCTGGGGCTTAGCTCTGAGACCCAAGCTCAGAAGGTGCACAGGAGACAAACAAGGTCCCACCCTTGCTAATCGGAAGCCCACAGGTGACCCTCTCCCGAGACAGCTGTCACAGCATTCTGCTTTTGAACTGTGTATGAACAAAGTCCTCTGTGTTTTCTTTTGGGTTTGGTTTCTTTGAATCCTTGTTAAGTTTGTGAGACTGACTTGGTCAGTCGTGTTTAGCCACATGGTGTTTATTTTTGTAGACATGTAGTGTTCTGCTGATTGTGCCACTTTCTTGAAGCCTACTGCTGCTGCTGATGATGGTTGTTTGGATTGCTTGCAGCCCAGGGTGCGGTGAGCATTTTTGCTTGTGTTTCTGGTGCACCCTGAGAGTGCCTGCAGGGTGCATCTCTGCAAGTGGGTTGCTGGGTGGGGGGTTACACCCATCTTCAACTTACTCGTAGCGTCAGCCTGTTTTCCAGAGCAGCCACCGTGCACCTTTCCGCTAACAGGGTGCGAGTTCCACATCCGTCTCTCGTTAGTGAGCCTGGTTACTAATGGGGCTGGGTGCTCCTCATAGGCTCCCTGGCATGTGGACCACACCTTTTGAAGGCCTGTTTCTGTGTTGCCCCATTTTCAGCCTGAGAGGTCTGTCTGCCTGACTGACTTTTAAGAACACTTCCCTATTCTGGAAACTGGAAATGTATAGGTTGGAGGCTGTATTTAGAAACAGGGTCATCCTAGGCATGTGCTGGGAATAGAGCCAGGGCACTGTGCTCCATCTCCTCCCTCCCTCCAGAAGAACAGCCATCCCTCGCCACTCAGTCCTTTGCTGGCCTCTGGTCCCACTGAAGAGCCGATCGTCCTGGCCTGGGGTTGTTTCTGCCACCTCCTCCGTCCTCTCTAGACAGTGATTCCCGCGATGAGCAAAAGCAACTCTTCGAACTATACCCCCTGCCTGTTACCCCCAAATTAAGAATCGGGGAGTGGGGAGGCCCAGGCTGACAGGAGAGTGCCATGAGTACCGGGTCTCGTCCTCTCTCCTTACATGCTGTTTTTCTTTCATCCTTAGCTGACTTCCCGCAGCACCGCCACGACAGCTCACTGCCTCTGGGCCAGCGTGTTTACTCCGGCCCTCTACAGTTGGATCTTCTTTTCTTTCTTGACTTTCTTAACCTTGAATCTTGACTTGTTAAGGAGATTCTTTAACGAGGGGGGAGTGACATGCATGCTAGACTGCCTGAGTGATTATTCTTGTTGAATGAAATTTTACGATTTTAGGGTAAGAGGCCAAACTAGACAATAATACCAACCTGTGTTTGCGTTGCACTGTATTCTGGTTATCTCTTCCTGTGAAAAACAGAAACAAAACTTAGCCACCTCTGAATCTACAGTTTGGGCCGGGCATGATGGGGATGGCTCACCTCTGCTCACATGACTTTAGCTGGGGCAGCTTGACCCAGTCTGGTGGATCCCCTTCCAGATGGCACATGCATGTGGCTGGCCGGCTGGTGCTGGCTGTCTCCTGGGAGCCCATCTGGAACTGGCAGCCATGCCCAGGCCTCAGTTCTTCTCTCTGGGTCTCACCACAGGACTGCTTGGGCTTCCTCTCAGCATGGCATCCAGCCTCCAGGAAAGAGTGTTCAAGGATGTGCAAGCAGCCCATCTCCTAGGACCTGGGCCTTGACACTCACACAGAATTGGTTCTGCTGTGTTCTGTTGGTCAAAGCTGTCACAGAGCCCCCGCAGGTTCAAAGGGGGAGGACATATAGACCCTACCTCCCACTGTGGGAGAGAACTGTCAAAGAATTTCTGGCCATCTGTGCTGCACCACATGCTAACAGATACCCCTCTATGTGACTTTCCTTTAGCCCTGACTGCTGCCGCAGGAAGAGGGAAGCTGGAGGTCTGCGAGTTGCTGCTGGGGCGTGGAGCTGCTGTGTCGCGGACAAACAGGAGAGGGGTTCCACCTTTGTTTTGTGCAGCACGCCAGGGGCATTGGCAGGTACCTGGGAGGCCCCTGAATGCTTCAGAAGCAATGAGTGAGGATGGAGTTCACTATTGCCTGGCTCCCCTGAGAACACATGCAGCTCCCCTGAGCCTGTCTGTTCCCTATCCTCAACTTCTGTGCCATCGGGATTACTTGATAGAGCCACACGTTTGACACAATAACACAGTTGGCCACATAGGCTGGGGAGCAAGGCTACTCAAGGCCGAGCTATTCAGGTCAGAGACACAGCCACTGCCTTCAGCTGCGGAGGGAGGTGGAGTGGGTGGACTCACCGTGGTAACAAGAGACTTGCTCTAACATACGTGTTGTAGTTTTGGGACGCATTTGTCCAACATACTTGGAAGAAGAGCAGTTCTTTTGTGCTCTTTGGAAAAGAAAATGTTTCCCTCTGGTCCAGCACTGATTCAGGCTGGGTTTTAGTTTTTGTTTTTTTGTTTTGTTTTGTTTTGTTTTGTTTTTTTACCATGAATGATCCATTGTTGTGGTTCATTCAAGGGAGCCAGGGGATCCTTGTTCCTTCATCTCATAAACAGTGACCACATACCTACCCCTCACCTAGCGCCAGGTTACACATACACTACGGATACAAAGGATGTTATGACCATTACAAAGAAGAATGTTCTAGACCAAAGTTTTGGTCATGGAATCGCATCTCTGCGGATGCCTGCTGGCTCCCTTGGTAGGAGCTGTGAGTGCTTCCTGGCAGGATTCTCCTCCCCTTTCCATTCCTAAGAGCTTGGTTTGTACCATCTGTTCCCTGTCACCCTCACTGCTTCACCCTGATCCTCTGGCTAATCCTTTCCTGGCTCTGCTGTGTCCTAAGTCACGGGGAAGTCTGGAAAGCATTTGTTAGTGGATAACAAGCAAGAAGGCAGTGGGAATGTGTCACCTCCTATTGCTGCAGCCATGTAACAGGTGACGTGTTGGGGAAAAACTTGGGCTAAGCTGTGGGTGAAGCAGTTTCTGCTGGGATGGTGGTGATGGGATACCCCTGTCTGGTTTTCTGGGGTTTTTTCCTCCCCAACCTTATGACCATGCCTGGTTGAAAGGCGTATTTCTAGGGCTGAGAATCTTCTCAGGGTGCTTTGCTAAAAGTTGCCTTCCCCAAAGGGCATGCCATCTGCCAGTGCTGCATCTTAAGAAAGCCCATGGCTTGGGTGTGTAGTGGGCGAGCTTCTTTCTGCGACCCCCTCCTGCCCTGCACTCAGCTGTAGGTACTTAGTTAGCTTCAGTGCCCATGGGGGACCCTGTGACTGCTGCTTGCCCCCCTGAGTTGTGCTTCATTTTCCCATGCCCCTGTGGCTGTCTTGTCCTTGTAGATTGTGATTGGCATCCCTCCTCCCCCAAATTACCATTTCTGTCTGGTATGTGTATATTTAGTAGATAACAGCAATGAATTGAGCATGTTGAAAAGAGCATATATTTTGGAAAAGATTCTGTTCAAAGAAATACAGTGGAAAGATTTTCCGGGCCCCATGGTTCACGCAACTTAGGGATTTTTGAAAGAAAGTCATTTGACTACTTTTAAAGGTTCAGAAACCTGTCTGGGTGTAGCAGGTGTGGTTGAAAAGGCAGCAGGAGGATGGTAACTTCAAGTGTCTCTTCCAGATTGTTAGACTGCTGTTGGAACGCGGCTGTGATGTGAACCTAAGTGACAAGCAAGGCCGGACGCCCCTCATGGTGGCTGCTTGTGAAGGGCACTTGAGCACCGTGGAATTCCTCCTTTCAAAAGGTAGCAGCATCATGCCCTCAAAGGTTTCTTTTGGTTGGACACAGAGAAAGAACTTTAGCAGACCTATTCAGTGCTTTCTGATTCAAATTCTAAGTTTTCTGTTATGGAAATTTTCTTTCTTTTTTCTTTTTTTTTTTGAGACGGAGTTTCATTCTGTTGCCCAGGCTGGAGTGCAGTGGCGTGATCTTGGCTCACTGCAAGCTCCACCTCCTGGGTTCATGCCATTCTCCTGCCTCAGCCTCCCGAGTAGCTGGGACTACAGGTGCATGCCTGGCTAATTTTTTTGTATTTTTAGTAAAGACGGGGTTTCACCATGTTAGCCAGGATGGTCTCAATCTCCTGACCTCGTGATCCACCCTCCTCGGCCTCCTAAAGTGCTGGGATTATAGGCGTGAGCCACCGCGCCTGGCTGTTATGGAAATTTTCTGATACACAGTAGAGAGAATAGGCAACACAACCACGTGCCTGGTATTCCTCTTCAGCAGCGATGACCATTCTGCCAGCCCATCTGGCCAGTGTCGCCCTTCACAGTACTTAACTGACACTCGGTTCAGGCCAGGTGTTCTGCAGGTGTGCAATTATTTGCTTTCTGTCTTTGTCATCTCGTAAGGTTCATGTTCTGTGAATGGGCTTTCCTTTCAGGTGCAGCCCTTTCTTCTCTAGACAAAGAGGGTCTGTCAGCATTAAGCTGGGCTTGTCTGAAAGGTCACAGGGCAGTGGTCCAGTATCTGGTTGAAGAAGGAGCTGCGATAGACCAGATGGACAAGAATGGTCGCACGCCCTTGGACCTGGCCGCCTTCTATGGTGATGCCGAGACTGTGAGTACCAGCAGGTGTTCCCCACCTTCACCTGCATTGGAAAGAAACCCGGGCCTGCATGAGATTGTGTCTCAGGGTCATCTGTGTGTGTGTGTGTGTGTGTGTGTGTGTGTGTGTGTGTATGTGTGTGTGTGTCTTGCCAGATCTTTCATTTTTCTCTAATTCTGTGACATGCAATCTATTCCAGGACTTAGGATTTTAGTCGACTCATAAAAGCTTAAAAATACCTGCCTATAAACAGCACATACAACAGACACATACGTGAATATGCGTACGCATGTCCATACGTGATTTTCTTGGTCATCCATGTAAATAAAACTTTTGCATAGATCATTTAGAAAGTACTTTTATATATGGTAAGTGACTAATCAAATGACTACCTGGTTGCTTTTTTTAAAAGTTGTTTTGTTTTGTTTTTAATTTATTATTATTATTTTTTCTGAGATGGAGTCTTGCTCTGTTGTCCAGGCGGGAGTACAGTTGCACGATCTCAGCTTGCTGCAGCCTCCACCTTCTGGGTTCAAGCAGTTCTGCCTCAGCCTCCTGAGTAGCTGGGATTATAGGCATGCACCACAATGCCCAGCTAATTTTTGTATTTTTAGGAGAGACAGGGTTTCACCATGTTAGCCAGGCTGGTCTTGAACTCCTGACCTCGTGATCCACCTGCCTCGGCCTCCCAAGGTGCTGGGATTACAGGCGTGAGCCCCTGCACCTGGCCTATTATTAATTTGTGAGACAGAGTCTTGCTCTGTTGCCCAGGCTGGAGTACAGTGGTGTGATCACTGCAGCCTTGCTCTCCTGGTCTCAAGAGATCCTCTCACCTCAGCCCCCTGAGTAGTTGGCAATACAGGCATGCACCACCACACCTGGCTAATTTTTAGAGACAAGGTTTCACCATGTTACCCAGGCTGGTCTCGAACTCCTGGGCTCAAGTGATCTCCCCACCTTGGCTTCTGAAAATGGTAGGATTACAGGCATGAGCCACCATGCCTGGACAAAGTTTTATTTTTAATTGACAAATGATTGTGTATATTTATGGGGTATAGTGTGATGTTTTGATACATGTATACATTGTGGAATGATCAAATCAGGCTAATTAATGTATCTATCACCCAAATATTATTTCTTTTTGGTGAGAGCATTTAAGATCTCTTTTAGCTGTTTTGAAATAAACAATACAGTATTGACCGGACGCAGTGGCTCATGCCTATAATCCCTGCACTTTGGGAGGCCAAGATGGGTAGATCACTTGAGGTCAGGAGTTCGAGATCAAGCGACCCACCTCTATTAAAAATACAAAAATTAGCTGAGCATGGTGGCAGGCGCCTGTAATCCCAGCTACTCGGGAGGGTGAGGCACGAGAATTGCTTGAACCCGGGAGGTGGAGGCTGCAGTGAGCCAAGATCGTACCCCTGCACTCCAGCTTGGGCAACAGAGTGAGACTCAGTCTCCAAAAATAAAATAAAATTAAATAAATAAAATAATTTTTAAAAAGTTATTAATTCTAGTTGCAGTGCTATGCAGATCTCCAGAAGTTACTCCTCCTATTTAACTGAATCTTCGTACCCTTTGACCAGTGCCTACCCTTTCCCCAGGTCCCTCTGTCTCCCAGCCTCTGGTAACCACCTTTCTATTCTCTGCTTCTGTTGTGAGTTCAACTTGTTTAGATTCCACATATAAGTGAGATCATGCTCTCTTTATGTGCGTGGCTTATTTCACTTAGCCATAATGTCCTTTAGGTTCATCCATGTTGTGGCAAATGGCAAGATTTCCTTCTTTTAAAGCCTGCATAGTATTTCATCATGTACATATACTGGTTGTTTTTAAAGTGATATGGCATTGCCTAAAAATAATATGGAAAGCTTTGGACACTATCTTTATCTCTTTGCCAAATACCCATGTCTAATCAAGGGTTGAGGGAATAAAACCTTAATAAACTGAGAACTCTGAAATGTCTTTCAGGGCAGAAACTGTGATTTTGTCAGGCTCCATGCCCTAGGCACCCAGTAGGTGCCAGAGGAATAGTCAGCTTCATGAGAGTTACCAGTTTCCAATAGTTCAGTACATCTAATGGAAGGACTAGTTGGAGAGACAGGTGCTTGCAGACCCTGCAGTGGAAGCCATGGCCCTGCACCTCTGTGCCTTGGTGCTTTTAGAAGGCAGCGCTGTCAGAGTTAAATGGTATCAACTTCCAATACCTTGTAAACTCTATTTCATGTCAGTTTTCAAAAACATACTCAACTAAATCTCACATGTCTACACTTATTTTTCAGCTACCTTTCCACATTCTGTAGTTTATCAAAATTAGAGAATAGTGAAGGAACTTAGCATTCTAACATCATTTTTTTAATATTGTGGCAAAAACACATAGCATAAAATTTACTCTTAACCATTTCTAAACATATAGAGTTCAGTAGTTTAAGTATATTCACATTGTTGTACAACCAGTATCTAGAACCTTCCATCTTGCAAAGGTGAAACTGTATTTGTTAAACAACTCTCCACCTCCCCCAGCCCATCACAGCCACCACTCTACTTTGTGTCTCTGTGAGTTTTTTACCTCTTTAGAGATCTCATGTAAGTAGAATCATATAGTATTTGTCTTTTTGTGACTGGCTTATTTCACGTAGCATAATGTCCTCCAGGTTCACCCATGTTGTAGCGTGTGTTAGAATAGCATTACCTTCCTTTTTAAGGATGCATATTGCTCCATTGTACGTATATACCACATCTTGTTTTTCCAGTCATCTGTCAGTGCACACTTAGGTTGCTTCTATGTTTTTTGCTATTGTGAATAATGCTGCAATGAATATGGGTGGCCAAGTATTTATTCAAGACCCTGCTTTCAGTTATTTGGGGTATATATCCAGAAGCAGAATTTCTGGCTCATACAGTGATTGTATTTTTAATTTTTTGAGGAACTGCCCTACGTTTTTTCCACAGCTGCTGCACCATTGTACATTCATACCACAGTGCACAAGGTTTCCAGAATTGTTCTACATCATCACCAATACTTGTTTTTTGTTTGTTTTTTGTTTTTTTTAGATGGAGTCCTACTCTGTCACCCAGGCTGAAGTGCAGTGATGCAATTTCAACTCGCTGCAACCTCCGCCTCCTCGGTTCGAGCGATTCTCCTGCCTCAGCTTCCCGAGTAGCTGGGATTACAGGCCTGTGCCACCACACCTGGCTTATTTTTGCATTTTTAGTAGAGATGGGGTTTCACTATGTGGGCCAGGCTGATCTTGAACTCCTGACCTTAGGTGATCTGCCCGCCTCGGCCTCCCAAATTGCTGGGATTACAGGCATGAGCCATTGCACCCAGCCAGTACTTGTGGAAGGACTAGCTAGAGAGACAGGTGCTTGCAAACCTGACAGTGGAAGCCATGGCCCTGCATGTCTGGGGCTTAGTGCTTTTTCTATCGTAGCTGTTTTTTTTTTTTTTTTTTTTTTTTTTTAAATAGTAGCCATCGTAATGGGTATGAGTTGAACATCTTCTCATATGCTCGTTGGCCACTCATTGATCATTTTTGTAGAAACCTATTCGAGTCCTTTGCCCATTCTAAAGATGAGGTTATTTGGTTTTTGTAGTTGGGTTTAGTTCTTTATATAGATAATCCCTCTACTTAGTGCCATTTTGAATAGTGGAGTGGATGATAGGAAGCATATCTTTTTAGATCCACATGAAAATCTAAAATAGCTGCAGGCTAAAAAATGGTTATAGGCTAAAATGGCTCCAGTAAATGGAGAAATTTGAGTGACCACAGTGTTTCTTCCTCTTGTTTCCGGTTTAGTTCAAGTGACAGCTGTTTTATCACATCAAATCAGTCTTTGTACCGTGGTATCAAACTTGCCATCTTTACTTTCCCAATTTCCTTCAAATATCTTTGAAATGGATTATACTCAGGTCCATCCAGTCCCAAGCTGCCAATCTTAACAGTCTGCCGTGCTCAGGTTGTGTGGGTCTGAGTATTTCTAAAGTCACCACTGCTGTGGCCTGCTCATTTGTTGGAGCTCATTGCAGAAGTGTGCTGCCTACTTCATTGGAGATGCAAAGGTGACTGTGTCCCATCTCTGTGACCTGGGGAGTGGTGTGAGATGACAGATCATGCATGTGTACACACACCCACCTATGGCAGCGTGTCCCCTGCTTTCCTCATCCCTGACAGCAAAATCTCTTCAGCAGTGAAGGTTTTAGCTGGGGATTGCAGCTCCTCTTCTCTCTTTCGTGTCCACTTTATTTTTGTTCTAGGATCCTTAATAGGCAGAGGCATCTATAATCAGACTGAAGCTAAGACTGCCCCCCGCCAAATCCATGTGCACCCCTGAACTCCTGCCCCCAGCTGCTGCTCAGGCCTCTGCTGTCCCTACAGGTGCTGTACCTGGTGGAGAAGGGAGCCGTGATCGAGCATGTGGACCACAGCGGGATGCGGCCCTTGGACAGAGCCATTGGCTGCCGAAACACGTCCGTAGTGGTGGCTCTACTCAGAAAGGGAGCCAAATTAGGTCAGTGAGCACTGCCTCCCTTGAGCAGGAGGAGGGGTGAGCTCCCGAGTGTAGAAGCCTAGAGAGCACAGAGAGTGACCTGCTCCCAGGTTAGGAAGTAAGATGTCAGATGTTTGCAGATCTCTCTCTCAGTCTCACTTAATCATCATTATACACAATATGTAAGTAGCTCACGGTGTTTCTGGCAGAGGGTGTGGAAAGCAGAGACTGGTGTTGAAGGACAGTCTGGAGTGGTATCAGTGGCCAGGAACCATGCCAGAGAGTAGTTGGCTCAGCCTCTTGCTGTGGGGTGGGGCTGGGTGGTGCTGCTGAAAGCTCCCCAGGTGACTCTGAGCAGCAGCGGAGGCTGAGTCACTCTTCTAGAGCAGCCAGTCAGCTGTGTGGGGAAGTGGCCACCACAGCAAGTTTCTGTGAAGTAGTAGTAGTATGATTTCATGGAGACAAACTAGGACGATACTTGAGGATCATGGGAGGGTCCCTGAGTAGGGAAAGCCCTTTCCACGTGGCTGGCTTTGACACAACACACCATTCCAGATGTGGGGAGGGTCCCTATTTTGGTTCGATGTGTGGGGCCCTTGGTCAAGATTAGCTCTGGGTAGGGCACTGTGAGGAAAATGCCATTCACTAGTACTGTCAAGCAGTGAACAGTGCCAGGAACTATCCAAGCAGTTTCACCTTCTGCCTTAATCCCTACCACAGCCCTGAAAGTCTCAGTGACAATCCCATGATTTTACAGATGAGGAAACCAAGGCACCCAGCAGCTAAATGGCTTCCCCTAGGACTGCTGTGTGGTACTCGCCATGGGGACCTGGCAGGCTGGCTCCAGGGCTGTGCTCTTCAGCACTCCTCCCACAGTGTCCCGAGAGTTCAGGCAGGGGTTAGAGAGGTTGTGGCCAAGCTGTAGGGTAGGAGAGAGAAGCCATGACATCTGGGAGTAGAGCGCAGTGACAGGGCGCAGGGAGTGCATGCTGAGAACACATGCCTGCACGGTGGCTGCTGCAGGAACTGAGGAGGTTATGTTGAGGCCTCATTTAATCAGTTTCCCCCACATCCCACTCGGAAGGGAGGGATGAGTCTTCGCTGCTTGGATGCCTTTGTTTCTCATTACTTTTTTCAGTAAAATAACAAGGACAGATTCGAGTGCCCAGGTCAGTGGAAAGGATTAGCAACTGAGCCTCGCCAGCGTCCTGTTCCCTCCCTCGTCGTGTTGTGGTCCTTGCAGCTGGGCTCCTGGTGCTGACCTCCAGCTGTGGGGCCATGGAGGAATTGGAATCCTTTCCCCTGGGCCTCTGAAGTGCCTCTGAATGCGTGTTTGTTTTGCAGGAAATGCTGCTTGGGCGATGGCCACTTCCAAACCTGATATCTTGATTATACTTTTACAGAAATTAATGGAGGAAGGAAATGTGATGTACAAAGTAAGTGGTGCCGCCCTTTTCTTTGCCATTGAAACTGCCTCAGAGCACGCTCTTAACTGGGTATATAATGGCCATAGCTGTGCTACTGCACGGAATCCATGTAATAGAAGTGCCAAAAGGTGGCTGGGTGTGGTGGCTCACGCCTGTAACCCCAGCACTTTGGGAGGCCGAGGTGGGTGGATCACTTGAGGCCAGGAATTCTAGACCAACCTGGCCAATATGGCAAAACCCCATCTCTACTAAAAATACAAAAATTAGCCAGGTGCCTGTAATCCCAGCTACTCGGGAGGCTGAGGCAGGAGAATTGCTTGAATCCAGGAGGCAGAGGTTGCAGTGAGCTGAGATCGCACCACTGCACTCCAGCCTCAGCAACAGAGTGAGACTCATTCTCAAAAGAAAAAAAAAAAGTGCCAAGAGGTGCTGACCTGGCTTCATGCCCACATTGTTGGCTTAATATCTTACCGGCAGAATCTTAAAGGTAGAAAGCACCTCTCTTTGTGTGAGAACCATTATTTCTGAGCTAATCCTTGAGGCTGTAGTGATGCTTACTGTCTGAAGCCATGCGTGAAGCCGAGTCACCTCTAGGTCAACTGAACATCATAGAGGAGGTTCCTCAGCCTTTCATGTTCTGAGTTCAGAACACCATGCTGAGGCACCGTCATGAGATGTAGGAGAGGAACACCCAGCAGATGTTTCTAGAAGAAAAGGGCATTCTGTCTCCTAAGCCTTTCCTATCTAATTTTTAATATCTATGAATTTCTAGAATTTGAAACCGGTTTTAGAGATGTTTTTACTTAATATAGTCAAGTAACACCTCAGTTACTCAGGAGACTGAATTAATTTTTTCCATTTTCCCTTGGAAGTGGAAATACGATTTTCAGATCAATAAACTTCACTTTAAATTTTTCCAAATAAGACAACAGTTTAGGTCAGAGGTCAGCAAACTTTTTCTGTAAAGGGCCAGACAGTAAATGTTTTAGGCTTTGCAGACTGTGTGGCCTCTGTCACAACTCCCCAGTGCTGCTGTGGGGGCACAAAAGCAGCCCCAGATAGCACAGAGTGAATGAGCACAGCTGTGTCCCAATAAAACTTTATTTGTAAACACAGGTGGTCGGCCAGACTTGGCCTCCAAGCTATAGTTTGCCAACCCCTGGTTTAGATAGATATGCAGGCCATTTGCATAGGTCACTATTCTTTGAAGCTTGGTGACCAGACAGAATTAAAAGATTATAGGGGAAAAACTAGATTATGACCATGTTAATCCTTTTTAATGTTAGGCAGCTGTACTTGCTATGTTGTAGATTTTTTCCTTCTCATTTTTTTTTAATAGTAACAAATAAATAGGCAATACAGCATGACCCAGCAGGGTTCCTGGCTTGGAATCAGTTTGAAATTGAGTTGAGTGTGTGTATTGTGGCTTTGAAGTGCTTTTAATATGGATTTTGGTAGGCAATTATGTCGGAAATACGAAGCCATTTTCAACAGGCTTCATACCTGCTGTGCAGTGGGACTGACTGAGCAAATGGATTTTTTTAGCTTTGAAAATGATGTGTGGTGCTGTTCTGATTTTTAAATCCCATGTTTTAGTTCCTCTTAGAAGAAAAATTATTCTGCAGCAAGCTCTCTAGGTTTATCTACAAGAGGCTCCTTGTCCTAGGAATAGGATCAGTTTTTTCATCTGATTTCTGTTATGCTTAGCATTAAAATATCTTTAGATATGAGATCATTCTTGAAATAATTTTCAAAAATACATACCAGAAGATAATCTGATGCATTAAGTTTGATAGTTATCAATCTAGCAGTTTACAGACTCTCACGGTGTAACCACAGGATGCGGGTGCGTATGAGGACAGTGAAACCCACGTGCGTCAGCCCAGTTAGTGAACTAGCTCCTACCTTGACACTTATTTGGATGCTTTCAATGTTCTGTCATGGGTTTGCAGGGGGTAGTAAACTCCCCAGGGTGTTCCGGGTGTGGGAGGGTATTCATCTTACAGCCTCTGAAAAAGGACAAATGTTTGTGATTTTTGAATCCTAGAAAGGGAAGATGAAAGAGGCAGCCCAGAGGTACCAGTATGCCTTAAGGAAGTTTCCTCGAGAAGGATTCGGAGAGGACATGAGACCCTTCAATGAATTAAGGGTTTCCCTCTATCTCAATCTGTCTCGATGCCGAAGAAAAACAAATGTAAGCTGTGCCCCTTTATTCCAACCCAGTCTTCCAGCAACAGAGCCCTTCCCCAGCGGTGAAGGCCCGTCCTTCTCCAGACCAAATCCTGGGCCCTCCTGTCCAATCTGCTTGCACATTTACGTGAACCTGGCATGTGGGAAACAGCTCCTATCCATGACCATCGTTTGGTCACTGCTGCTACGCTCCTCGCATGATGTTGAAGGAATGCACTTGTGTTTCATTTCCTTGGCCTCAGTGATGAGAAGCAAATGCAGATTGTTCCTCTGCAGCTTCCCAACAGTGATGCTGCCGGCACTGCCATCCCCAGATTCACGAGAGTCCAACCCAAGCCTAGTGTGGTGGGCCTGCCTTCTGTTAGATTTGCTCAGAGGATCTGCCAGTAACTTGTTTCTAACCAGTCGTGGGGAACTCATAGTCAATTTGTAACTAGTAGATCCGTTTCAGTTGTACTTCCTACCTTTTTTTTTAACTGCATCCTCCTGCCCCAGTCTGTTGAGCTGCCTGCTTCTGTGCCCCACTGCCACAATGGATGCAGCGTCTGCACTCCTCTCTGAGGCTGCCCCTCCACTGGGGTGTGAGGTTCCACCCTCTGGCCTTCTGGGGCACCGTTACTACCACTGTTTTCTGTAGTGGATTATTCTCCTAATGATATTAATCAACCGTCATTATCTCCTCACTTTAAAAATGAACAGAAAACAGACCTTTCCCTTCCTCCCTCTCTGGCTGTGCCTTAGGGCGCTTCTACCCTTTCTAACAACTAGAAGGGCTTCCCATAATCGTGTGTCCACAGTGCTTCTGACTCCTGTATTTCTTGTTGACACCAGGACTTTGGCATGGCAGAGGAATTTGCTTCCAAGGCTCTCGAAATGAAGCCCAAGTCCTATGAAGCCTTTTATGCCAGAGCAAGAGCGAAGAGAAACAGCAGGTACTGTCCATAGTTATCTTTGTGTGTAGAGAAGACTTTTTTCCTGTGGGATCAAACCTGCCTGTTGAATTTGGGGAGGTTTTGCTGTAGAGAGGCTCAGGTGCCTCTCATCCTTTTAAATACTGAATTAGTATTACTACCTACTTCCAAGAGGCATGGCAGTGGACATTATCAGTGATGAGTAAACTTCTATTTTCTCCTGACATCTCAGTAATTATTCCTTCCCACCCTTCCCCCCAGGTGATACTTACTGCAACATGAACTTCCTACCTAGTTTAGTCCGTATTTCAGGGAAACTGCCAACTAGGGGCATTAGGAAATTCAGGGGAGGGGAAGAGTGATATAAGCCTGTTGAATGAGAGGTGGGCACAGTGTTACCATGGGATGGTAACAATATTAAAAGGATTCTGGTGCCCACTGATTCATGCTTCCCCTTATTCCTGGCCCAGTGGTCTTTATGGAGAGCAGGGCTGTGGAGTCACACCCATCTAGGTTAGAATTTAGCACTGCCACTTAGCTGAGTAACTCTGGGCTGGTTAAATGGGTCCTGGCCACCACCGTAAGTGTTCAAAACTCACTTGCTACCTTCTCTTTCCTTTGAGCACAGCTCTTTTATGAACAGTTACACTCTGAGCATGTTTGTGTGTGACTTGTAATGTTACCTTACATTTTCCCACGAAGGCAATTCGTGGCAGCTCTCGCTGACCTGCAAGAGGCTGTGAAACTCTGTCCCACCAATCAGGAAATCAAGAGGCTTCTGGCCCGTGTAGAAGAGGAGTGCAAGCAACTCCAGAGGAGTCAACAGCAAAAACAGCAGGGCCTGCCACCAGCTCCACCCAATGACTCCGAGAACGAAGAGGACGCCCCAACCCCTGGCTTAAGTGACCACTTTCACCCTGAGGAGACTGAAGAGGAAGAAACTTCTCCCCAGGAAGAATCTGTTTCCCCGACTCCCAGATCCCAGCCATCCTCATCTGTCCCTTCCCCATACATCCGAAACCTTCAAGAAGGGTTACAGTCCAAAGGAAGGCCGGTATCTCCACAGAGCAGGGCAGGAATTGGCAAGCCCCTGAGAGAGCCTGTGGCCCAGCCAGGGTTGGTCCTGCAGCCCTCCAAGCAGGCCCAGATCGTGAAAACCAGCCAGCACCTGGGCTCTGGCCAGTCGGCCTTGAGAAATGGCAGCACAAAAGTTCAGATCTCTTCTCAGAACCCTCCTCCGAGTCCCATGCCAGGGAGAATCGCTGCCACACCTGCTGGGAGCAGAACCCAGCATTTAGAGGGAACAGGTACTTTCACTACCGGAGCTGGTTGTGGCCACTTTGGGGATCGGCTGGGCCCCAGCCAGAATGTCCGCCTGCAGCGTGGCGAGAGTGGCTCTGCGCACCCTTTACCAAGTAAGACGAAAACCACAGAGAGGCTTCTGTCTCATTCCTCCATGCCTGTGGACGCAGCCCCTCCAAACCAAGGTGGGCTGGCGACCAGCAGCGACATGAGACACCCAGCTTCCCTCACCAGCTCAGGCTCCTCTGGTTCTCCATCCAGCAGCATAAAGATGTCAAGTTCAACCAGTAGTTTGACTTCGAGCAGCAGTTTTTCAGATGGCTTCAAGGTCCAAGGACCAGATACTCGAATTAAAGACAAGGTTGTAACCCACGTTCAGAGTGGTACAGCGGAGCACAGACCCCGCAACACGCCATTCATGGGCATCATGGATAAGACTGCGAGGTTCCAACAGCAGAGCAATCCTCCAAGCCGCGCCTGGCACTGTCCGGCCCCAGAGCGGCTGCTGACAAACACATCTGCAGCTGGCCTGCAGTCCGCGGCCACTGAGAAGCCCTCCCTCGTGCAAGCGGGAGGATGTAATAACCAAGCCAAAACCTGTTCCGTTTCTACCCTGAGTGCAAGTGTCCACAATGGGGCACAGGTGAAGGAGCTAGAAGAAAACAAGTGCCAAATTCCAGTCCACTGTCAAGAGAACAGGATAACTAAGACTGTTTCTCACCTGTACCAGGAAAGTATCTCCAAACAGCAGCCTCATATCAGTAATGAAGCCCACAGGAGCCACCTCACTGCAGCCAAACCAAAGCGATCATTCATAGAGTCAAATGTGTGAGCCTTAAGAAAGCTCCATTTGTGGAATTGGGAAAAGTGTGTTTAATCCTGGGGGTAAATTAAATAGTTTTTCCTCAGAAAAAAATATTTTTTAGCCCTTTTTTTTTTTCCTTTGGGGTGGATCTGATGCCATTGATATATCTAAAATGTGGGATAAAACTTCTTTAATAGCTAGAAGTCACCATAAATAAGAATGCTAAACAGAATTGAAAACTATATCAATTTAAAATTTTGAGACAGCCCAGAAGACATTAACTAATGACTTTCACTTACGAAATTGTTTGGCTTTTGCCACTTTCCTCCTTGCCTTTGCTATGTGGTAAAATCACAGTACCTACTTAGAGAATAAATGTGTCTGTTGTTAAAGAGTGACAGGTTTAACTCATGCTCACGTGATGTACATCCGAGGGATGTATTCTGGAAACAATGGAATTTTACAGTTACAGTTCCATTGAGTCAAATCCCATTTAATATATACATAAAAATTAAGTTCTGAGTGATTTCTAGCTAAATATAAGTGTGACTGTAAACGCAGCCAATTTTTTTAAGCAAAATATGAGAACACCTAAGTATTGTTCCCTTCATAGCAGTTTCTATAAAGGGATTAAACACTTATTTCTGTGTTATGGTTCTTATTCATATATTTTTATAGCACCTTTTTTTGGAACCTATATTTGTGCTTGAAGGTGTTTTTGATATTTGGAAACAGTATAAGCCATTTGGAATCATGATTGGTGGTCAAGTGGATTCAAGCTAAATTTTAGCTAAGACCAGCATTTTCAGTGGCGCTTAAAAGTTAGCTCTCACCTGGTTTCCAAGCTGCTTCTAACAATGATAGTGCTCTGGAACAATCCTTCCAAGGTCCTCTAAGGGCAATATTTAATTCAGATACTAAAGGTAGGACTGGTTGTTGCTTTTGTTTTGTTGTACAATTAGTACTTTATAGTCACATGTTGTATATATTAAATAGCCCAGTTTTATTCAGACTTGTAAATAGAACTATTTCAATGTAGTTAATCTAAAAACAAAAAAGAAAACCCCAGTCATGATTTGCATGTTCTCTATAAGCTTCATCCATGCTGGTTATTGCACTGAATGATGTATTATTATGGCATGTTAACAGTATACCAGTAACAGCACTTTATCTCATTTATATGAACACCTTTGAGGTGCTACTTAAGTTCAAGCTGATGTATTAATTCATTTGTAAAGATAAGGTACAGGAATGAACCTTGGTTTAAAGGTATTTTTATATGAAAATGGTGTCTTATTGGAAGATGTTAAAATGCTAATTTGAGAGAGGTAGGAGTGTATTTGTTTTATATGTTGGGATGTGAAATTTATTTTCTAAAATTGAGGAGAAGGAAGTTATATATTTGCAGAATGTTTTAAAATGAATCGTTGTAATGAAGTTCCTGTGAACATCATTATGGTTTTGTACAAATAGGAACCTCTGATGTCATTCTTCAATGGTGGTTCCTGTGTGTACAATTGTACTTCGTATGGACAGCTTTATCATTTTTATAGGCTTTCCATGAGTTTTGCTGTAACTACTATGGCTTATTTATTTTCTTTAATATTTGTGAAAGTCTTACTCTTTTGTTAGTTTTGTTTCTGCACAACTACTGTACTTTTCCATATGGAATAAAGACTATTAATAGAATGTGTTCTGCACTAAATGAGTCAGTGGATAAGTAGAGAACAGCCTGATGACAGCTATCTCTGTTGCTTTTAATCCTTGTTACCCTAGAGGGAACAGTGAAAAGCATATTTTATATTAACACTACAAAATGCATATTTAATTTCGTTTTATAATTTCAGAATAAGGGTGACAGCTGCTAGAAATTCCACAATACTCAAGGGCCAAATTAGTCTTTTTGCCTCAAATAGAAAGCAAGTATGCAGGAAAGCAATATATACTTCCTATGTGTTTCAAGACATCTTGGTGTCTGTTTTTACTGGCAGCAGGACATCTTTACTACTGCAACTCTCAAACACTTTGGCAACACACTGAACACTGTTATGACAGTTTGTTCTTTAACACATTTGTATTATCTTTCAGTTAAAAGTATGTTTGTCTTTATGCCTACACTTTTCAAAGTAATATGAGAGAGAACATTAAACTGTGTTGTATTGTGATAACATTCTTGGAATCTTAAACATCATAATACCTCAGGTTATTGTCTAGTCACTGCTATTGCTAGCAAGACTAAGTAGTTTCAGTCCTTTAGAGCTTTATATTTAATGGAAGGTTAAAAACAAAAATGAAATGGGAAGGAAAGTATCGCCTAATACATAATTCTTGTCATTAGATGATTTTTCCTGTAAAGGAGCTAATAAGAATCTTCTCGTAAGTTATTGTACATTATGATTTTGATATATACTTAGTTAGTAAAGGTAAGTGAGGTACTTGGCCCAGCCAGGAAGAGGTGACACATCCATAGGAAGCTCATGGTCAGTCCCGACAGGACTGGGTGGTGGGTAGGTGTTGCTGCTCCACATTGCCCTGAACTAACAAACAAACAGTGGGGTCTGGAGTGCCCAGCATGGGGGCTGTGTCATGTCCCCTGTTACTGATGGTTTTGGTTTGCTTGTATGGAAGAGAGTTGTTCAGCTTTGGTTTGCTTTATGCAAAAAGAGGTGTGTCAACTAGGTAAATTATTAGTTTACCTAATTGGTAAACTAATCTTAGTTTTCAGCAGTTTTGTTTCACAAGAAACTATCCTGGTAAAGTATAAAAGAAAGCAAAATACTGGCTGGGCGTGGTGGCTCACGCCTGTAATCCCAGCACTTTGGGAGGCCAAGGTGGGCGGATCATGAGGTCAGGAGATAGACACCATCCTGGCCAACATGGTGAAATCCTGTCTCTACTAAAAATAAAAAATTAGCTGGGTGTGGTGGTGTGTGCCTTTACTCCCAGCTACTCAGGAGGCTGAGGCAGGAGAATCGCTTGAACCCAGGAGGCAGAGGTTGCAGTGAGCCAAGATCATGCCACTGCACTCCAGCCTGGCAACAGAGCAAGACTCCATCTCCAAAAAAAAAAGCAAAATACCTTAACACTTCTTTTAAAAATGCCTTTTTGCGTTTTCTAGCAATGACTTTGAATGATTTTAGTAACTTTGATTTAAAAAACAGCTAACCTCAATCGGAAAGTAAGTCTGTTTATCAAAACAGAGACAGCTGGACCAATGGTAAGTTCTTTTAAGTTTAAAAAGTGTTCTGTTGAAATTAGCATACTTTCCCTAAACAATACAACAGAAAAACGGCTGGGCCTGGTGGCTCATGCCTGTAATCCCAACACCTTGGGAGGGTGAGACAGGTAGATCATGAGCTCAGGAGTTCGAGACCAGCCTAGCCAACATGGTGAAACCTTGTCTCTACTAAAAATACAAAAAGTTGCTGGGCATCATGGCACGCACCTGTAATCACAGCTACTACCTGGGAGGCTGAGGCAGGAGAATTGCTTGAACCCAGGAGGCGGAGGTTGTAGTGGGCCAAGATCACACCATTGCACTCCAGTCTGGGCGACAGACTGAGACTCTAAAAGAATACAACAGAAAAACACCAAGAACATGCTTCCAGCCTTTCTAGTCCTCAATAGTAAGAATGTGAGAAGCATGTCATATGAATAAAAAATAGTTTTCTAGAACCATTTATCATGAATCCTAGTTATGACGTAAAGGTTAACAAAGTTTAGTAATACACTAAGTTAAAATGTTTACAAAGAATTATAAAGAAATGGTGTTTGGAGATTTCCATGTTAGCAAGGCTTGCTGCCTTTCTGTGAACATGCGGCATATTAGCTATGAGTTTATAAAATGCGTAGTCAGCCTTTTCCTATATTTACATTGCTTTTCCCTTTTTATTTCCAAGTTTCAGCATTCTTGAACAATTCTCCATTGTGAGTTTTGGGGGTAACAGTGCAAAGAAGGGTGCAGGCCCAGAGACCCAGCCTGCACTGATTGATGGTGCAGTTCTAACAAGCTTCCCGTGGATAGCTTCCAAATGTAACAACTTTGGACAGGCAAGTAAGAAGTTAGCACCACCTTCACTTCCTGAACCTGAAGTTTTTTTCTGGAGTGAACATATCAGGCTATTGTGTAAAGATGCCTTTGTACAGTTACTCCAGCTTAGAATTATATGTGAGAACTTTTAATAATTCTTCATTCTGAAGGGAGGCTAGAGTTTGCCACTTTATATATTTCAGCAAAGTCAACTTATTCAGGATTCATTTCACCTAACCCGTACCTAGGTTTGGAAAATAAGAAAATCATTATCCTGAAAACTTAAAATCCAAAAAAATTGCTTAAACATCTGAAGTGATTTTTCTCAATTTAATCATAAACAATCTACAACCATTTTGCTACAAATTCTCTTTAAAAGGGCTCCAAAGAGTTATTGAATAAATGGCTATTAACTAGAATGTAAACATCTAATTATTCTAGAGTAGTCCAATCTTCAGTTAGAGAGAGAGATGACCTACATCTAACAAGAATAAATGTGGGCACTGTTGGGAATGATATTAAGAGGAATTTTTAAAAATTAGGGCACTGCAATTTAAAGTATAACTTTATTTCTACATAGCTGAAGACTTTTTTCACTAGTACAAAAAGGCTTTTGTAGTAAGTCCATGTGTTTTTAAAGAATGAAAAGTCACAATGTTTATAGATAACTAAATTTAAGTTTACCTTTTTCCCGTTTTGCTTTTAATAATGTCTGATTAATATTTACCTGTAAATCATTCAAATGAGACCACTGAAAATATAAACAATACCCTATCAACAATTTTACTTTTGGTGTGTCTCCAGCCATCTATTGATGGCCATTTTCAGAGTCCTATTTGGTGTTAGTACCGCTGAAGGAAGAACAAGATTTGTCATGGGACTTGTCCGTTTCTTTTTGCTGATCCAATTTTCTATTGCTTCCTTTTCGTATGAATAGCCATCTAAAAAAAAAATTGCACAAATTACATGATGTAGGAAAGGGAAATGAGGATTACTAAAATGAAGTGAATGTAAAAAGTCCTTGCGGAGGCCTTTATTATGACTTAAGGGTTATTCCAGTCTTGTACCACCACCCCCAAACACCTCTCTGCCACAACACCTGAAATGCATTGATTGGATAGAGATATATGAAGCAAAAATTACCCAGAAGCGTAACATTATAAACTCTTTGAGCAATACCACTGAGACCGGGACCCTGTCAAATTCAGACACAGTGGAAGAGAAGAAAGGAACAGAGCTAGGTAGAGTGGGAGCGAGGATAAACTGCCCATCAGAGCTGTTGAAAAGAGCCTTATGACTCAGCAAAACTTTCCAACACCTTGAAAAGTCAGGAAAACGGATAGATACCCTGAGATGACAGAATTTACTCCACTAAGGATGTGACAGTGAAGGAACTTAGGTTATGTTTTGAGACCAAGTCTCACGCTGTTGCCCAGGCTGGAGTGCACTGGCGAGATCTCAGCTCACTGCAAGCTCCACCTCCCAGGTTCAAGAGATTCTCCTGCCTCAGCCTCCCGTGTAGCTGGAACTACAGGCGCCCGTCACCTCACCCGGCTAATGTTTTGTATTTTTAGTAGAGTTTCACTGTGTTGGCCAGGCTGGTCTCGAATTCCTGACCTCAGGTGATCTACCCGCCTCAGCCTCCCAAAGTGCTGGGATTACAGGCATGAGCCACCATGCCCGGACACTAAGGTTTTTTTAAAAACCATATTCTTGCAAAATTACTTGCCTTTATACATGTAAAGATTGGACTTTTGCTTCACTACTTTCATTTTTATACTCGTAGCTCTTTCTCAAGCTGAAAATCTGGGTTCCTGATTTCATTTACACATTTAATCTATAGTACATGTCATTGTTTCAAAATAATGCCAGTATATTTACTAACATAAAATTGGAAGAAATGTTAAGATTACTTTATGGTTCTTTCTGTCATCAAGGTAGATTCACTAGAGTGGTCCCAAAATACTGTGTATGAAAACCACACTTACTGGGTTTCAAAGTTAAAACCATAGGCTGGACGTGGTGCCTCTCACCTGTGATCCCAGCACTTTGGGAGGCCAAGGCGGGTGGACCACTTGAGGGTCAGGTGTTTGAGACCAGCCTGGCTAACATGGCAAAACGCTATCTCTACTAAAAATATAAAAATCAGCCAGGCATGGTGGCGGGTGCCTGTAATTCCAGCTACTCAGGAGGCAGGAGAATCACTTGAGCCTGGGAGACGGACGTTCCGGTGAACTAAGATTGCACCACTGCACTCCAGCCTGGGAGACAGAGTGAGACTCCATCTCAAAAAAAAGTTAAAACTATAAAACGAGGTACCTTCAGAGGAGTCTAATCTAACCTGTCCAATCCTTGTTCCCCACCCTTCCCATATAAGTTACTATGTGCAATCCATTTTCAAATATGTGTATGTGCACACAGTACATACACACTCTACCTAAAAGCTAGCATACTAGCCACACTGTTTTGCACCTTGGTGTGTTTATTTTCCCCACAGTACTCCACTGTAAAGATGTATTGATGGACAATCTTTGCCTTTTACAAATAGTGCTGTACCAACAAAACCCCAAGAAAACCACACACACACAAAATACAAATAGTGCTACAGGTTTCCCTTTTTATGTGTGGGTTTCTGATCCATTTGGAATTTAAATGTACAGTATGCAGGATGGATCCAATTTTATCCTTTTCCACATGGTGGTTCCATTGTCAAAATACCACTTGTTGGAAGTAATTTTTACCACTGATTTAAAATTCTATCTTTATCAATCACTAAATTTCCAAATGCACATGGATTGATTTCCGGATTTTAAACTTTTCCATTGTTCTATTCCTGGGCCAACACTAAACATTCATTTACGGAGGCTTCTCAACATGTAACATCTCATAGGGCTAGCAACCTTCTTCATTGTTTTTTTCTAGGTTATTTTTGCTGTTCTTATTAGGTTGCACGGTAAGAATCACCTTGCGTATCTCTCGGTAAAAAGTTTTATCAGGATCACGTCAAACCTATGAAATGGAGAAAGCTGACATCCCACTGCCACTGAGTCTTCCTAGCCCTCAGCATGCTGCCATTATACTTTCACAGCCATGTTTTCGTTTTTATGTAGGTTTGAAAGTTTTACATAATAAGTTTGGGGTTTTGGTGTGTGTAGCTTTTTCCTAAGACAGGGTCTCATTCTGTCACCCAGGCTGGAGTCCAGTGACATGATGGCAGCTCACTGCAGCCTCGACCTCCCAGGCTCAAGCAATCCTCCCACCTCATCCTCCCAAGTACCTGGGATTACAGGCACACGTCACTACACTGGGCTAATTTTTAAAAAATTTTTGTACAGAAGGGGGTCTCACTATGTTGCCTAGGCTAGTCTAGAACAGCTTGGCTCAAACACTGCTCTCACCTTGGCTTCCCAAAGTGCTGGGTTTACAGACATGGATTATACTGCACCCAGCCAAGTTTAGGTCTCATTTGTTCTAGTTTTTGTTATTGTAACTTAAGTATTCAGTTACAACTTTTAAGTGCTTTGGTTCCCTGAATCTTGTTTAACATGCTACTTTACAAATTAATATTGTCTGTATATCTTGTATTCTTTTTGGCTTTCTACATATACAGTTATATAGAAAGGGTTTTTCCCTTTCAAATTTTTTTTGGGGGGGGGGTTTGGGGGGGGTAAGGGGTAGCTAGTATTTCTAAAACAATAGCTGAGAGGGAGTACCCTTAATATTCCTGACTGTAATGGGAATGCTTCCACTGGCTTGTGGGCCAAGGTATATGTATTTTTTATCATATAAGAAAGTCGGCCAGGCTCAGTGGCTCACGCCTCTAATCTCAGCACTTGGGAGGCCAAGGTGAGTGGATCACTTGAGCCCTGGAGTTTAAGACTAGCCTGGGTGACATGGTGAAAGCCCAGTCTCTGGATTGTTTTGGTTGCTTCACATGTGTGCTACTTTTGCCTCCTTATAGAAACGAACACCAGCTGTGTAGCCCCCCCACCTTGGGGTCCTGAGTTCTGGCCCTGAGAGACTGAGGTTCTGAGAAACTCAACTTGTTTCCTCCGTCCTAGAGAGGGAAACATGCTTTCTGCAGAAACTGTTACTTGTGACTGCCTTTTGCTCTTTTTCAGATATATTTCACACCATAAAATGCACCCATTTGTGGTTCTCGGTGTATTTCAGAGTTGTGTATCACTCCATCAATCCCATACCCATTAGCAGTCACTGCCCCTTCAGCCCATGGGCGCCTCTGACTTTGTCTCTATGGCTTTGCCTGTTTTGGGTATTTTGTATAATGGGACTCATACACTATACAGCCTTTGGTATCGGGCTTCTTGCACTTACCATAATGTTTCCAAAGTCTATCCTCTATGTATTTGTGCATTTTCATGGCTTGGTATTCTGTTGTATGGCTATACCACATTTCATGCATTCACTTGTTGATGGACATCTGGGTTGTTTCCACCTTTGGGCTACTAATAATGCTGCTGTGCTTGTACAACTTTTGGTATGAGCATGTGTTTTCAATTATCCTGCCTATATACTTAGGAGTGGAATTGTGATAACTTTCTGAGGTGCTTCCAGACTGCTTTCAACAGCAACCACATGCGAAGGTTCCATTTTCTGCACATCCTTGCCAACACGTATTTTCCTACTTTTGATTCTAGCCATCTTAACAGGTATGACATGGTTTTGATTGGCATCAATGACATTGACCATCTTTTGAAGTGCTTATTGCCAAATAGCGTATCATTAGATGGTTCCAGGGCACCATTACCTATATTAACTTCTTTAATCTTCACAACAACCTTATGATGTAAGATACTGTTAGCATTCCTATTTTACAAATGAGGAAACTGAGGCATGGCCTGAATAACTTTCCAGGGTCACACAGGTAGGCAGCAACTGACCTGGGATTTAAATCCAAGCAGTGTGGCTCCACAGACAATGCTCTTACTCTCCCTGTAAGGACAACTATAGTAACTAAAATTTAAAAAAAATCTCACTGGACAGGTAAACGGCAGTTAGACAACTGGTAGAGAGGTCCAAGAAAAACACCTAGAAAGACTTGAGAGAGAAGGTGCAAGGGATGAGAATGGCTGAAACGTTTCCAGAACTGGTGAAGGGCATGAAAGAGACAAGTCTACAAAGACAATTAGGAATTAGACAGTATACTTGAACTGCAACTGAAAAGCATACCTGAAGTCAGAGTATAACCAAGTTAAAACACAGCAAAGGCTCTAAAAAGCAGAGTGGGCAGATCAGGTTTGAAAAGACCTGAAAGAAATAATCTAGATGGAACACCTAGCAGTGCAGGGCTGGCATTTCTACTTTTTAGCCCCAGTTAACATTTAGTTTTTAGGTTTTCTGTAATTCTAACCAAAATACCACTTTATATTGTAACATAAAATGATTCTAAAATTTATCTTGGCCAGGCGCATCACTTGAGGTCAGGAGTTCGAGACCAGCCTGGCCAACATGGCAAAACTCCGTCTCTACTAAAAATATAAAAATTAGCCAGCCACGGTGGCGCGTGCCTGTAATCCTAACTACTAGGGAGGCTGAGGCAGGAGAATCACTTGAACCCAGGAGGTAGAGGTCTCAGTGAACTGAGATCATGCCACTGCATTCCAGCCTGGGTGACAGAGTGAGACCCTGTCTCAAAACAGATTATCTTGACAGCTAAATTGGCAAAAATGACCAAGCCAAATTTTTTAAAAGATTGGACATAACTAAAGATGTACAGCACTGCCTATCAGTATTAGGAATTTATGCAAATGTACCTATAAATACGTGACTGGGGATTTTTTTTTTTTGGAGACAGAATCTTGCACTGTCGCCAGGGCTAGAGTGCAGTGGTGCAATCTCGGCTCACTGCAACCTCCACCTTCCAGGTTCAAGTGATTCTCCTGCCTCAGCCTCCCAAGTAGCTGGATGTTTTCTATAGAATCAGAGTAAGAGTTAATTTTGGCGACATCCATACCAGGAAATGCTATCCCGCAGATAAGAATGAAGCATGTACTTCTGAATATACTGACAAATGGTGTTTTCTCGGATACACTGTTGATAGCAACTTTTTAAAAGTATGCATCGGGCCAGGCGAAGTGGCTCACGCCTGTAATCCCAGCACTCTGGGAGACCGAGGCAGGCAGATCACTTGAGGTTGGGAGATCAAAACCATCCTGGCCAGCATGGTAAAACCTCGTCGTTACTAAAAATACAAAAAATTAGCTGGGTATGGTGGCACATGCCTGTAATTCCAGCTACTCAGGAAGCTGAGGCAGGAGAATCACTTGAATCCAGGAGGCAGAGGTTGCAGTGAGCCAAGACTGCACTCTAGCCTGGGCAACAAGAGCGAAACTCCCTCTCAAAAATAAAGTATGCATCATAACCCATTTGTTACAGGACACTGTAAATGGATGGAAAAATATCTAGAAGGATATACCTAAACCATATCATTGCTACATGAGAATACAGAAAAATGAGGTTCAAGAAATACAAACAGGTCCTGAAAGTTTTTCTGAGGCAATTAGTTCAATAGATATAAAAATATACATAAGGAAAAACTGAAAAAAAAGAGTGTTCAATTCAGAAAAATATAGGTGGGAAAAGGAAAACAGAAGAGAAATTAGAATTATATGCTGGCAGGAATTTCTCCACACATGTATCAATAATCACAATAGAAATCGGTTCAATTCTGCTATTAATGATGAGGATTGGGTTTTTTAAAAAAAAAAAACCCAATCCTCGTTTCCCATAGGAACCACTTATAAAACACAGGAAGGTTAAAAATAAATGAGTGGTAAATTTACAGGGATTATGCTAACAAAAAAAAGCCAATTGAAAGCTCATTTACTACATGATTCCACTGATAATACCATTTTTGAAATGCAGGACAAATTAGTGGTTTCCAGGGGCTGGGGTTGGAAGACAGTAGGGAGATGATGGGTGCAGTTATCATTTGGAAGTACTCTCTGTCTCAACTGTAGTAAGGTAATCACAAACCTCCAGACAGGATAAGACTGTGTAGAGCTTCACACACACAACTAAGTACAAGGAAAACTGGGGAAGTCTAAGATCTGTGGGTTCTAGCAATGTCAATATCCTGGTTGTGATATAATAGTATCATTTTGAAAAATGTTACCAGTGGGGAAAGCTGGGCAAATTATACAAGGTATGTGTCTCTATTGTTTCTTATAACAGCATCGATTAAATTTAAAACTAAATGTGTGGTACCAGAAAGGTTAAAATGAAAGACACGGACAATAGGAAAAAGTAAGGCTGTGAAGCAGTTAGAATTCCCATACACTGCTGGTGGGCGTAGAAAGTGGTTTAACCACTCTGGAATGCTGTTCATATATACCTACTCTTAGGAATATAGCCAACAGAAATGCATACATATGTTAACCAAAAACATGTACAGAAAGGTTCATAGCAGCACTATTTGTAACAGCCAACAATGCCCATCAACAGAATGGACTTCTATACAGAAATGAAAATTAAACTGCGTTGTGCAACAATATAGATGGATCTCACAAACATGTTTAAGAAGCCAGACCCAAGAGAGTGACATCCAATAGTAAACTAATAAAGCAATCTATACTACTACAGTCTAAAGGAGAAAAAAAAATGTCAATAGACTAAAAATTCTCAACAAACTGGAGATAGAAGGGAACTAACTTGATAAGGGCAGCTGACATAATGGTGAAAGCTGAATACTTTCCCTCTAAGTGCAGGTGAAGGTAAGAATGTCTGCACACCACTTCTTCTCAACATCGTACTAGAAATTCTGACCAAAAATAACAGGAAAAGATTGGAAAGAAAGACATTACTTACAGATGACGCACTCCTGTATGAAGAAAGTCTATTAAGCTTCTGTTAAAAAGCTACTACCAGCCCTCCGTATCTAAGGGGTCTGCATCCACTGATTCAACTAATTGCTGATGAGAGAAAAAAAAAAGCCAATACAGGATAACAGCTATTTACAAAGCACTTACATTGTATTGGGCATAAGTAAACTAGAGAGGATTTGGAGGGACAGGATGTGTGTAGGTCATATGCAAATATTACGCCATTTTATATATGGGACTTGAGCATCCACAGACTTTTGTATTGAGGGAGATGGTTACTGAAGGATGACTTTACTACTCAGTGTAGCAAGGTCACAAAGTCAATATATAAAATTGTATTTCTATTTGAGCAGATTGTACAGTGTTATAAAAATATGAGCTCCCAATTCTTAGCACTTTGGGAGCACAAGGCAGGAGGATAGCTTGAAGCCAGAAGTTCAGGACCAGCCTGGGCAACAGAGACCCCATCTCTACAAAAATAAAAATTTTTTTAAAGTTAGCCAGGCTGGTAATAGGTGCTTGTGGTCCCAGCTACTTGGGAGGCTGAGGCAGAAGGATCACTTGGGCCCAGGAGATCGAAACTGCAGTGAATTAAGATTGTGCCACTACTCGGGAAGGGGAACATCACAAACCGGGGCCTATTATGGGGAGGGGTGAGGGGGGAGGGATTGCACTGGGAGTTATATCTGATGGGTGCTGACAAGTTGATGGATAGCACACCAACATGGCACAAGTATACATATGTAACAAACCTGCATGTTGTGCACATGTACCCTACAACTTAAAGTATAATAATAAAAAAAAAAAAGATTGTGCCACTGCATGCCAACCTGGGCACAGAATGAGACCTCATCTCTAAAAAGTAAACATTTAAACATTTTTTAAACATGAACTACTTAAAGATAATTTTGACAAAATGTGCAAAACCTATAAAGGAAAAGAAGACCCTAAGCAAATGCTAATGCAGAGTGATACCGTGTTCATGGATTAGAGCAGTTCAACTCCAAACTGATTAAACACCATCCCAGTGAAAATCCTAGCCAGGAAACTGAGAAAGTGTTTCTAAGATCTATGTGGAAATGCAAAAGGAGCAAGAATAATCAGAACAGTAAAAGAACTAAGTCATGTGATTTTCACTACCTGACTTCAAGACTTACTATAAAAGCAGCCAGGCACGGCCGCTTGTAATCCCAGCAGTTTGGAAAGCCAAGGCGGGCAGACCACTTGAGTCCAGCAGTTCAAGGCCAGCCTGACCAACGCAGCGAAACCCCATCTCTACTAAAAATCCAAAAATAATTTAGCCAGGTGTGGTGTTGCACGCCTGTAATCCCAGCTACTTGGGAGGCTGAGGCATGAGAATCACTTGAACCCAGGAGGCGGCGGTTGCAGTGAGCCGAGATGGAGCCACTGCACTCCAGCGTGGGCAACACAGCAAGACTGTCTCAAAAAAAAAAAAAAAGACTATAAAGCTACAGTAATCAAAGCACTGTGATAACTGGCCCCTAGATAGACATAAAACTCAATCACACATCATACAAAGTCTAGAAATAGACCTGTGATGTAAGTTGGAAGATTTCAACAAACATGTCAAGTCATTCATTAATAAAATGATTTCTCAACAAGTGATGCTGGAACAACTGGATATTCATTTAGGAAAGCCATATACAAAAATGTGAAATAAGTCCTAGACCTAAACCTTAAGTTTTCTAGAAGAAAACAGGATAAAGGTCTCTGAAACCTTGGGATAGGCAGATTTCTTAGAACTCAAAAAGTATGAAAGTGAAAAATAAGATTTCATTAAAATTAAAAACTTCGTCTCTATAAGAGATGTTATTATGAAAGTGATGAGGCAGGCTACAGACAAAAGAAAATATGTGCAATACATTACCTTACAAAAGACTTGCATCTAAAGAACTCTCACAACACAGTAAGATAATCCAACACAAAATGGGAAAAAGATTTGAAGATATACATTACAAAAAAGATATATGAATGGATAGATAAGCTCACAAAAAGATGCTCAACATCATTAGTCAAGAGGGAAATGCAAATTAAAAGCACAATGAGAGGCCGGGCATGGTGGCTCACGCCTGTAATCCCAGCACTTTGGGAGGCAGGCCCATCACAAGGTCAGGAGATCGAGACCATCCTGGCTAACACGGTGAAACCCCGTCTCTACTAAAAATACAAAAAATTAGCCGGACATGGTGGTGGGTGCCTGTAGTCCCAGCTATCCAGGAGGCTGAGACAGGAGAATGGCGTGAACCCCAGAAGGCAGAGCTTGCAGTGAGCCGAGATCCCACCACTGCATTCCAGTCAGGGCAACAGAGTGAGACTCCATCTCAAAAAAAAAAAAAAAAAAAAAAAAGCACACTGGGATACCACTTCATATCCACTAAAATGGCAAAATTTAAAAGACTAGCAATACCAAGTGCTGGAGAGGATGTGGAGAAACTGGAAGTCTCAGCTATGAAATTTCAATGGTACAACCACTTTGAGAAACATTTTGGTAGTCCCTTTAAACATTTGCTTAGGATACAACCCAGTAATTTCACTATGTATTTAACCAAGAGAAATGAGAAATGTCCAGACAAAGATCTGTACGTAAATGTTACAGCAGCTTCAGTCATAATAGCCACAAAGTAGAAAAGACCTGAAAGTCCACTGACAGGTTAATGAATAAACATATTATGGCATATCTATGCAATGAAACATTACTCAGCAATAAATATAAATTACTGATACTACAAGCTACATCAATCTGGAAAGCTGAGAAAAAGCAGCCAGAAGGAAATGTCGGATTGGTGTCTTCCCTCAAGGATGAAACTAAAATTTGAGAACTGTCTATGGTCGTGTGTGTTGTTTTTTGTTTTTTTTTTGTTTTGTAGAAAAAAAAGTACACTGAACATCAGAGTGAATATTAAGAAGCCTCTCAATAAATTAGAGACAGAACCCTATTACACTCTTTGCTGCCAGGTTTTCCTGAGATTCACTTTTAATACATCAATTGCCATTTCTGCTTAAACTAACTCGAGTTGAGCTGCTTTCAACTGCAAACAAGAGTCCTGATACACCAAAGTCAAAAAATGTGCAGCCACTGCTATACTCACAGCAAATTTCATAGCCTGCAATAAAAATAGCTAATTGACTTTTATTGTTTATTATATGCATGTACAGCTTTAAGTACCTAATATAGATGAACTCATAACGATAAGACACTACATAATTAGTTCTACTAATAGTGGACGGCGGACAGCATATACAAAGTAAGTCCATCAGCTAAGTTAATTATCAGAGGAGAAGAACAGATGTTTTATACTCAACTATATGTAAATAGTAAGCTACCATGTAAAAAAAATTCATTGCCTCCCTAGCAAAGTAAGGAATATAGTTTCAAAACAACTATTAAGCTGGCAAAAGTAAATGGAGTTATAAAATAATATACAATGATCACAAAACTGGAAAACTAGGTACAATTAGATATATCACTGGCAGCACTCTAAACCGTTTTTTTCCCTGGAAAATAACACATCTAACAAAATGTTATCAAACTATTTTCACATTCATAAAACATCCTCAAATTGACTAATTCTGCTTTGTAACATATAACCCATGTAAACTAACCCTAAGTAATGGTAAAAACAGAAAGAAATGTGCCAAGATGTTAGCATGCCATTTACAGTGTAAAGATTTGCAAGCACATACACATCAACTAACAGAAAAGTCAAACACAATGTATCATACAGCCACAATGGGGTGAAGCTATTCAAAGTGAAAACTCCAGAAGTCAACACAGACTAAGCCAATACTCAGAAACATGTAAGGAAGCTATAGGCCAAAATTTAAAAAAAAAAAAAATATATATATATATATATATAAAATTTGGATTCACTGCATAATAAAGACCTACATAGGTCTGTTAATGATTAGAAATATGGAATGATACTTTATAATTCTTTGTATAAGACTGTTTAAATTCATGATAGACAAACATAAGAGATCTCAACAATCTTAAAAAATAATATTTTATCTTTACATCCTAGCAACTAAATACACATTTCACAAGTTTAAATAAAACTTAATCATTTTGTGTCGACTCCACAACTACTCTGTCCAATTTCATTATGAAATATACAATATTCATTTGTTCATCCAAGCTCTAATTAGTTTTTTAAGAAAAAACTACTTAAGGAGAGTGGCGCCCAAGATGGCCAATGGGAACAGCTCCAGCCTCCAGCTCCCAGCGTGAGCAACACAGACAATGGGTGATTTCTGCACTTTCAACTGAGGTACTGGGTTCATCTCACTGGGGCATGTCTGGCAGTTGATGCTGGTCCCCGGGTGCAGCCCAACTAGCAAGAGCTGAAGCAGGGCGAGGCATCGCCTCACCTGGGAAGTGCAAGGGGGAAGGGAATTCCTTTTCCTAGCCAAGGGAAATTGAGACACACAACCCCTGAAAAATCGGGTAACTCCCACCCTAATACTGTGCTTTACCAAGGTTCTTAGCAAACGGCACACCAGGAGATTATATCCTATACCATGCCCACGGAACCTCCCTCATTGCTAGCACAGCAGTCTGAGATCTAACTGCAAGGCAGTAGTGAGGCTGGGGGAGGGGTGCCCGCCATTGCTGAGGCTTAAGCAGGTAAACAAAGCTACCAGGAAGCTGGAATTACGTGGAGCCCACCGCAGCTCAAGGAGGCCTGCCTGCCTCTGTAGACTCCACCTCTGGGGACAGGGCATAGCTAAACAAAAAGCAGCAGAAACCTCTGCAGATGTAAAAGTCCCTCTCTGACAGCTTTGAAGAGAGCAGTGGTTCTCCCAGCACGGAGGTTGAGATCTGAGAACGGACAGACTGCCTGCTCAAGTGGGTCACTGACCCGAGTAGCCTAACTGGGAGACATCCCCCACTAGGTGCACACCAACACATCACACCTCACACAGCTGGGTACACCCTGAGACGAAGCTTCCAGAGCAAGAATCACAAAGCAACACCTTCTGTTCAGCAATATTCTATCTTCTGCAGCCTCTGCTGCTGATACCCAGGCAAACTCCAACATACCTGCAGCTGAGGGTCCTGACTGTTAGAAGGAAAACTAACAAACAGAAAGGACACCCACACCAAAACCCCATCAGTACGTCACCATCATCAAAGACCAAAGGCAGATAAAACCACAAAGATGGGGAAAAAGCAGGGCAGAAAAGCTGGAAATTCAAAAAATCAGAACGCATCTCCCCCTCCAAAGGAACGCAGCTCATTGCCAACAACGGAACAAAGCTGGACGGAGAATGACTTTGATGAGTTGAGAGAAGAAGGCTTCAGTCGATCAAACTTCTCAGAGCTAAAGGAGGAACTATGTAGCCAGTGCAAAGAAACTAAAAACCTTGAAAAAAGAATGGATGAATGGATAACTAGAATAATCAATGCAGAGAAGACCTTAAAAGAACTGATAGAGATGAAAACCATCACACAAGAACTACGTGACAAATGAACAAGCTTCAGCAACCAACTCGATCAACTGGAAGAAAGAGTATCAGTGATTGAAGATCAAATGAATGAAATGAAGCAAGAAGAGAAACGTAGAGAAAAAAGAGGAAAAAGAAATGAACAAAGCCTCCAAGAAGTATGGATTATGTGAAAAGACCAAATCGACGTCTGATTGGTATGCCTGAAAGTGATGGGGAAAATGGAACCAAGTTGGAAAACACTCTGCAGCATATCATCCAGGAGAACTTCTCCAACCTAGTAAGGCAGGCCAACATTCAAATTCAGGAAATACAGAGAACGCCACAAAGATACTCCTCGAGAAGAGCAACTCCAAGACACATAATTGTCAGATTCCCCAAAGTTGAAGAAGGAAAAAATGTTAAGGGCAGCCAGAGAGAAAGGTCGGGTTACACACAAAGGGAAGCCCATCAGACTAACAGCAGATATCTCAGCAGAAACTCTACAAGCCAGAAGAGAGTGGGGGCCAATATTCAACATTCTTAAAGAATTTTCAACCCAAAATTTCATATCCAGACAAACTAAGTTTCATAAGTGAAGGAGAAATAAAATCCTTTACAGACAAGCAAATGCTTAGAGATTTTGTCACCACCAGGCCTGCCCTACAAGACATCCTGAAGGAAGCACCAAACATGGAAAGGAACAACTGGTACCAGCCATTGCAAAAACATGCCAAAATGTAAAGTCCATCGATGCTAGGAAGAAACTGCATCAACTAACAAGCAAAATAACCAGCTAATATCATAATGACAGGATCGAGTTCACACATAACAATATTAACTTTAAATGTAAATGGACTAAATGATCCAATTAAAAGACACAGACTGGCAAATTGGATAAAGAGTCAAGACCCATCAGTTTGCCGTATTCAGGAGACCCATCTCACATGCAGAGACACACATAGGCTCAAAATAAAGGGATGGAGGAAGATCTACCATGCAAATGGAAAACAAAAGCAGGGGTTGCAGTCCTAGTCTCTAATAAAACAGACTTCAAACCATCAAAGATCAAAAGAGACAAAGAAGGCCATCACATAATGGTAAAGGGATCAATTCAACAGGAAGAGCTAACTACCCTAAATATATATGCACCCAATACAGGAGCACCCAGATTCATAAAGCAAGTCCTTAGAGACTTACAAAGAGACTTAGACTCCCATACAATAATAATGGCAGACTTTAACACCCCACTGTCAACATTAGACACATTGAGACAGAAAGTCAACAAGGTTATCCAGGAATTGAACTCAACTCTGCACCAAGCGGACCTAATAGACATCTAGAGAACTCTCCATCCCAAATCAATAGAAGATACATTCTTCTCAGCACCACATTGCCCTTATTCCAAAATTGACCACATAGTTGGAAGTAAAGCACTCCCCAGCAAATGTAAAAGAACAGAAATTATAACAAACTGTCTCTCAGACCACAGTACAATCAAACTAGAACTCAGGATTAAGAAACTCAATCAAAACCACTCAACTACATGGAAACTGAACAACTTGCTCCTGAATGACTACTGGGTACATAACAAAATGAAGGCAGAAATAAGCATGTTCTTTGAAACTAATGAGAACAAAGATACAACATACCAGAATCTCTGGGACACATTTAAAGCAGTGTGTAGAGGGAAATTTATAGCACTAAATGCCCACAAGAGAAAGCAGAAAAGATCTAAAATTGACACCCTAACATCACAATTAAAAGAACTAGAGAAGCAAGAGCAAACACATTCAAAAGTGAGCAGAAGGCAAAAAATAACTAAGATCAGAGCAGAACTGAAGGAGATAGACACAAAAAAACCTCCAAAAAATCAATGAATCCTTGTTGATAGACCGCTAGCAAAACTAATAAAGAAGAAGAGAGAAGAATCAAATAGATGCAATAAAAAATGATAAAGGGGATATCACCACCGGCCCCACAGAAATACAAACTACCATCAGAGAATACTATAAATACCTCTACGCAAATAAATTAGAAAACCTAGAAGAAATGGATAATTTCCTGGACACTTACACTCTCCCAAGACTAAACCAGGAAGAAGTTGAATCCCTGAATAGACCAATAGCAGGCTCTGAAATTGAGGCAATAATAAATAGCCTACCAACCCAAAAAAGTCCAGGACTAGATGGATACACAGCCGAATTCTACCAGAGGTACAAGGAGGAGCTGGTACCATTCCTTCTGAAACTATTCCAATCAAAAGAAAAAAAGGGAATCCTCCCTAACTCATTTTATGAGGCCAACATCATCCTGATACCAAGCCTGGCAGAGACACAACAAAAAAAGAGAATTTTAGACCAATATCCCTGATGAACATAGATGCAAAAATCCTCAATAAAATACTGGCAAACCGAATCCAGCAGCACATCTAAAAGCTTATCCACCATGATCAAGTGAACTTCATCCCTGGGATGCAAGGCTGGTCCAACATACGCAAATCAATAAACATAATCCAGCATATAAACAGAACCAAAGACAAAAACCACATGATTATCTCAATAGATGCAGAAAAGGCCTCTGACAAAATTCAACAGCCCTTCATGCTAAAAACTCTCAATAAATTCGGTATTGATGGAATGTATCTCAAAATAATAAAAGCTATTTATGACAAACCCACAGCCAATATCATACTGAATGGGCAAAAAGTGAAAGCATTCCCTTTGAAAACTGGCACACGACAGGGATGCCCTCTCTCACCACTCCTATTCAACATACTGTTGGAAGTTCTGGCTAGGGCAATCAGGCAAGACAAGGAAAGAAAGGGTATTCAGTTAGGAAAAGAAGAAGTCAACTTGTCCCTGTTTGCAGATGACATGATTGTATATTTAGAAAACCCCATCATCTCAGCCCAAAATCTCCTTAAGCTGATAAGAAACTTCAGCAAAGTCTCAAGATACAAAATCAATGTGCAAAAATCACAAGCATTCTTGTACACCAGTAACAGACAAACAGAGAGCCAAATCATGAATGAACTCCCATTCACAACAGCTTCAAAGAGAATAAAATACCTAGGAATCCAACTTACAAGGGATGTAAAGGACCTTTTCAAGGAGAACTACAAACCACTGCTCAGTGAAATAAAAGACACAAACAAATGGAAGAACATACCATGCTCATGGATAGGAAGAATCAATATTGTGAAAATGGCCATACTGCCCAAGGTAATTTATAGATTCAATGCCATCCCCATTAAGCTACCAATTGTGAAAAGCTACCAATTTCACAGAATTGGAAAAAACTGCTTTAAAGTTGATATGGAACCAAAAAAGAGCCCGCATTGCCAAGACAATCCTAAGCCAAAAGAACAGAGATGGAGGCATCACGCTGACTTCAAACTTTACAAGGCTACAGTAACCAAACAGCATGGTATGGTACCAAAACAGAGGTACAGACCAATGGAACAGAACAGAGCCCTCAGAAGTAATACTACACATCTACAACCATCTGATCTTTGACAAACCTGACAAAAACAAGAAACGGGGAAAGGATTCCCTATTTAATATATGGTGCTGGGAAAATTGGCTAGCCATAAGTAGAAAGCTGAAACTGGATCCTTTCCTTACTCCTTATATGAAAATTAATTTAAGATGGATTAGAGACTTAAATGTTAGACCTAAAACTATAAAAACCCTAGAAGAAAACCTAGGTAATACCATTCAGGACATAGGCATGGGCAAGGACTTCATGTCTAAAACACCAAACGCAATGGCAACAAAAGCCAAAATTGACAAATGGGATATAATTAAACTAAAGAGCTTCTGCACAGCAAAAGAAACTACCATCAGAGTGAACAGGCAACCTACAGAATGGGAGAAAATTTTTGCAATCTACTCATCTGACAAAGGGTTAATATCCAGAACCTACAAAGAACTCAAATTTACAAGAAAAAACCAAACAACCCCATCAAAAAGTGGGCAAAGGATATGAACAGACACTTCTCAAAAGAAGACATTCATACAACCAACAGACACATGAAAAAATGTTCATCATCACTCGCCATCAGAGAAATGCAAATCAAAACCACAATGAGATACCATCTCACACCTGTTAGAATGGCAATCATTAAAAAGTCAGGAAACAACAGGTGCTGGAGAGGATGTGGAGAAATAGGAACACTTTTACACTGTTGGTGGGACTGTAAACTAGTTCAACCATTATGGAAAACAGTGTGGCAATTCCTCAAGGATCTAGAACTAGAAATACCATTTGACCCAGCCATCCCATTACTGGGTATATACCCAAAGGATTATAAATCATGCTGCTATAAAGACACATGCACACGCATGTTTACTGCGGCACTATTCACAATAGCAAAGACTTGGAATCAACCCAAATGTCCATCAGTGACAGACTGGATTAAGAAAATGTGGCACATATACACCATGGAATACTATGCAGCCATAAAAAAGGATGAGTTTGTGTCCTTTGTAGGGACATGGATGCAGCTGGAAACCATCATTCTCAGCAAACTATTGCAAGAACAGAAAACCAAACACCGCATGTTCTCACTCATAGGGGGAAACTGAACAATGAGATCACTTGGACACAGGAAGGGGAACATCACACACCAGGGCCTATTGTGGGGAGGGGACAGGGGGAGGGATAGCATTAGGAGATATACCTAATGTAAATGACGAGTTAATGGGTGCAGCACACCAACATGGCACATGTATACATATGTAACAAACTTGCACGTTGTGCACATGTACCCTAGAACTTAAAGCATAATAATAAATTTTAAAAAGAAGAAAAAAAAAACTACTTAAAATTCTTCACATTTAAGCAAACTTCTGAGAACTGTCTAAACTTCTTATTCATTTAGCACAAAACACTCCTGCAACTTAGTACAGCATCACACATACCTGAGGCGATGACTGGATCTTTCATAAGTTCTCTAGTTATTGGACATATAAATTCATCAGGAATTCCTGAAGAAAGGGATTTAACCTTGGTCCTGAGCTCTTCAATTTTCCTCAGCACTTTACTACGCAGTCCTAGAGATTCTGTAAAGAAATTACTGTTAGGGCTGTATAACTACTAGTAATCCTTATGCTAGTCATTCACAAACAGTTTGTTGGGGTTTTTGATTTTGAGACAGGGGCTCACTCTTTTGCCCAGGCTAGAGTGCAGTGGCATAACAATCACTACACTCATTGCAGCCTCAACCTCCTGGGCTCAAGTGATACTCCCACCTCAGCCTCCTGAGTAGCTGGGACTACAGGCACACGCCACCATGCCCGATTAATTTATGTATTTCCTGTAAAGATAAGGTTTCACTATATTGCCCATGCTGGTCTCCAATTCCTAGGTTCAAGTGATCTTTCTGCCTCATCCTCTCAAAGTGCTGGGATTACAGGTGTGAGCCACCGCAGCCAACCACAAATGGAGATTTTATCTACTACCACCAGAAATCTCCTGACATACTGTTTTACCACATGAACTAGTGTTTTCTTTATACATTCCTTAACAAATCTCTGTTGTATAGAATACTGTTGGTTAAAATGTATCAGCAGTTAATAGCTAATTTTAAATAAATTTAGATTCTGAAAGTTCAAGAATTTCAGGTTGCCAGACACTAATATACTCTACAAAATCAGAAAAGCTCATTACTGGTTACTTACACAACAGAAAATTTCCTAAAAATCATTTTTAAATATGTTTGAGTTCAAAACATAAAAATGCCGTGTTATATTTTTAAACCTAATGAAATTGGATATATTTGCTGATGCTTATAAGAAACACAATCACAAATAAAGTTCACCTGTTTGTCCAAACCATATGCATGTTTCACTTGTTTTTATTCTTAACTTTAAAAAATTTTTAGTTTTAGAAAGTCTAATGTAATTAATTTTAGGAATTTCAGAATTATTGGCTGTTTACACTTTTAGAACTAGTTGACAGTTCTACTTTAGGGTGAAGTAGGTAGAAGAATTAAGATTTCAGAATGCCTCACATAGTTACGAGAAAAAACCAAACCAACTTACTTTCTGTCGGGAGGTAACGCTCCATGAGGTCTATACAGGTCTTAGGACACCCTCTGTTTCAGATAGTCTTTTTGAGGATGTCTGAAAACATCCTTGGAAGCTGGAGATAGTGCGTCCCTCCCTGTGGGAGGGCAGATGTTTCCTGACCACTATAATGTCTTGCCTCCTGGGGGCTATTTTGCTGGTAACCCCCTTATAAGACTGGAGGTTTCCCAAGCTCAGGGCTCCTCAGCTGTGACACAAACATAAACCACCACCATGAAACTTAAGAGGGAAAAGGGAGGCTGGGCACAGTGGCTCATGCCTGTAATCCCAGCACTTTGGGAGGATGAGACAGGTGGATCACTTCAGGTCAGGAGTTCAAGACCACCCTGGCCAACATGGCAAAACCCCATCTCTACTAAAAATACAAAAAAAAAAGTAGCTGGATGTGGTGGCACATGCCTGTAATCCCAGCTACTTGGGAGGCTGAGGCAGAAGAATCACTTGAAACCAGGAGGCAGAGGTTGCAGTGAGCTGAGATTGTACCACGCACTCCAGCCTGGGTGACACAGTGAGACTGCCTCAAAAAAAAAAAAAAAAAAAGGAGGGGAAGGGGAAACAATCAGAACCTGAAGTGCGAGTGTCTGCTGTGTCACGAGTAATAAACCGTTTGAGTCAGTCTGGGCTCACTGCCCACATTCATGTGAATGTGGCAAGTTATCCTAGCAGCTCCCTGGCGCCGAGGGTTTGCTTTCCTGTGACTTCCTTCCAATGGGATATGCTGAAACCGAACTGAGGATTTTTAAAACAAGTTTTTTAAAGCGCCACGAAAAAATCAATGATTTCCTTACATGTTGAATATGACTGTGCAAAAATATTTATGACTCAAAAAGAATCCCTCAAATTCTTTATGAAATCACCATCTATATTCAAGAGAAAGCTATTTCAACACACAAGTACTTAAAAGTGCTTAGTTAGGGAAGTACCTCTAAAACGCAGCACAGTGTTATCTGATCGCCACAGCCAGCCTTTAATGTAACAAATCAGAGATACCAAGTCCACCTCTTCCCAGAATGTCCCGTTTCACAATGTGTGTTTTCCAAGGGTTAGCTGGCTGTGTGTTTTTATTTTCCCAGGCAAATACAATGGAAGGCTTAAGAGGAGTTATAAGGATGGATCATGTATTCAAAGCTAAGTAAGGTGGAAAATAAGAGTAGAAATAGATAACAGGTACACAAGATTAACAGAATAAAGGTTGGGATAAGATCAAGATTTGCTGAAGTGGGGTATTGGATGAGATGGTAGAAAATCTATCATGACTGGGATATGCTTCCTGAAAATCTTCCACCTGGGTAGAGACATGGCTTCAAAAACTATCATAAATGTTTCTAGAACATGTTTGCAATAAGACAATAGACATCTTGTTTAAAGAGATAATTATAAAACTTGTAATAAGAAAAGGAGGCTGGGTATAGTGGCTCATGCTTATAATCTCAGCACTTGAGGTACCCAGGTGGGAGCACTGCTTAAGACCAGGAGTTTGAGACCAGTATGGGCAACACAGCAAGACTCTTTCTCTACAAAACATTTTTAAAAGTTAGCTGGGCATGGTGGTGCATACCTGTAGTCCCAGCTCTTCAGGAGGCTGAGGCAGGAGGATCTACAGAACCCAGGAGGTAGAGGCTACAGTGAGCCATGTTCATGCCACTGCACTCCAGCCTGGGCAAGACAGTGAGACTCTGTCTCTAAAAACATTAAGAAAAAGAAAAAAATATAGGAGCAACTAATGTTCTTTAAAAAGTATATTTTCCTGTAAAAAATATTCTACATGTGTGCTAATACTTAGAATGCTTATAATTTTTATAATAGAGAGCACAGAAGGCCCAATTCAAAATTCCCCAGATAAGGTTAAACTGGGTGTTATCCTTGTCCAATCCTAATGTCATTTAGAAATGAAGTCGGATCACCTTGCCCTCAGGGATGCTTTTATTTAAACCACATCCCCAGAGCTCTACCAGAAACAAACATCTCCTTTTGTGATTGGGGGTTCAGAATAAGTCTTATACACTTATACAATTGCTGAGAAAGAAAGGACCCTTACCAGCTAAGGGCTAGTAAATCCTTGGTACCAGTATTGGGCAATATCCGGCTATTACTGACTATAATCCTGAAAAGACATCTTCATGACAAGTTAAAACCACCCAACTCTGGAAATGCTACATCACTGAGAGTGTGATGGAATCTAGAAACTAATAACCATCAAATATACAAGACTAAACTAACGGATATAAAACTCAACCCTGAAAACCTCTGACGAAACAGAAGGTAACTGGGTTCCGGAGTGAGAGCTAGGAAGTGACAGTGTAGAGCAGAGATGTAGGTGCATGAATGAGACAGAGACCTTCCTGCATGTGCCCTTTACTCTCCCAACTTTGTCCTGTAAGTACCAATGCCACAGCAGCCCCAGCTGGAGGCCAGTTACCAGGACAGCACGAGCGCCTGGAATTGAACAAGCACAGACCACCAAGCTGGTTACTGACTCACCTCTCCCCTGCCCTGACAGAGAACAACAGAACCAAACGCCGGTTTCTTACAAAGAAAACTAAGAATCTGCTTTTAAAAAATATATTTTTTAATTTAAAAATCAAATTTCTACATAGAATGATCAAGAGAAGACACGAAACCTGTATTAAGAATGGAAAACACAGCTTAGGTACAGGAGGAATTTTTAAGAGGATATCAAGAACAGGATAGAAGCAGTGTAGTTTTTTAATTTCTCTAAAAAAACAGAGCAACTAGATAAACTCAAATTGCATGGACATTTCCAACAAAACAAGGTAGCAAGACATCTTCACGAACCCTACAATATGCCTGAGGACGAACCATCAACACCCATAAAGACCTGTGGTTGGCATCTGTGTAGAAGAAAGCAACAGGACATCTGACGGGCCTGAGCAAATGAGACCCCAGCGTGTCCAGCAAGTAAGCACTGGAAAGGAGAGCGAGCCAACTTCAGACAGCAGCTGACCACGGAGGGTTATGCCCTTCCAACAGGGGGTCAGGGCACAGTAACCAGATTTGAACAGCCTATTTCACTTTAATCACATATAAACAAACAAAGAAAAACTGTAAATGTTCAATTACTTAACAATAAATGCAGTTACCCAGGCAACAAGTGAAATCTACATAACGAATTAATAAGAACTGAAACATGAAACTTTCAAAATCCGAGGATATAAAGACAGGTGATGTATTTAAATTTCTAAATTTTAAATTAGAAAATGATAAAAATGTCTTATGTGCTTTTATGATTTCCTGGAAAGAAGAGTAAATGGGAGAGTGAACCCTTTGAAAAAAATCTCGTTCCCAATTAGGCATCTATGGTTGATGATTATCTGAATATAATCATAAATACCAACATGATACACAATAGTTCCTTGGCATTGTCATTTTAAGTTTCTATCATTTTATCTTCTATACAGCAATTCCAAACTCCAAGATACGTAGCGATCTGCCATGTTCCCAAAGCCTAGATATAAACTGAGGCCAATGAGTAGCTAGATGGAAGCTATGTGGCTAGTAGTAGACTCACTCGTTGTGTAATATCGCATCTAAAAGTGACTTTCCTACTCTCAGCCTTTCATACTTTATGCCTTTTGAATGAGATATTAAATGTTATAGTAGTCACAAATTCATAGTAAATGTCTTAAGATATATCCCTCTCGGCCGGGCGCGGTGGCTCAAGCCTGTAATCCCAGCACTTTGGGAGGCCGAGACGGGCGGATCACAAGGTCAGGAGATCGAGACCATCCTGGCTAACACGGTGAAACCCCGTCTCTACTAAAAATACAAAAAAACCTAGCCGGGCGAGGTGGCGGGCGCCTGTAGTCCCAGCTACTCCGGAGGCTGAGGCAGGAGAATGGCGTAAACCCGGGAGGCGGAGCTTGCAGTGAGCTGAGATCCGGCCACTGCAGTCCAGCCCGGGCTACAGAGCAAGACCCCGTCTCAAAAAAAAAAAAAAAAAAAAAAAAAAAAAAAAGATATATCCCTCTCAACATCAAGGATCTCTTGAACCTGTACTCTGTCTGGACATTCCTTATACAAACAGTTCTAGATATAAGGAATTATTTCTTAACTAAAGCTGTATGTCTGTTGTACCCTAGGTTTCCATTAACACAATCCTAGAAAATGACTATTATCCTTGGGTAAAGCTCCAAAGTCAAACATAGTCAAGTCTGCAGAAATTTCATTTATTGTGTATTTACAAAAGACCCATTGAAAATGGATTTGATAAACTGCTCAATTCCTTAAAAATAATTTAAATGTCAAACATAATAGATATACGACATTGGTCTCAAACCCTCCAATGTACTTTACTGCACAGTTAATCAACTTCCTCTATTTGCTGAATGTTAAACTCAGATTTATTCACATTGACATAGCAGCTGTTTTAAACAGTTCAAGGCAAACACAGGTAAAATAGATATGTATTAAAACAAAATTCAGTAGCATATATACTTGTTGGTTCACCTCAACACATTTGTTTCTAGACCAAATTTAATTCTCTATTCGTGCAATTTACTATTTTGAGGGTCTATTTTTCTTAAAATTCAGGACTAAAAGAAATTCATTGTAGCTTACAATACCATTTATAGATTAGTTAGCTGCTTGATTCTTTATAATGAAGGTTGCAAAAACCTTAAAATACATTAGAATGACATCAAAAATAAATGTTATAGTCTATTTTTACTACTTTATTCTATGTCTAATTTGTTGAGCTTGCTAGATCTCCAAATCTTAAACACAAGCTTAAGAGTCCTTATTTACTAGAGAATGTGCAACATTTTTGTCTCCATTCTTAATGGTTTTTCAAATTCACCTATTAGACCATCACAGAACTTGTTTAAATTGTATTTTAATTTTGGCTTGGGCCTGACACTTCCAAACCCCATTTCACTGAACTGTGAAGTAAAATGATTACTACGGTTAAACCTGAGACTCATCCTTCAAAAACTAATTGAATCATTAATTGATCATTAACTGAATCCTACAAGAATGTCTTATTCTTGGCCAGGCGCAGCGGCTCATGCCTGTAATCCTAGCACATTGGGAGGCTGAGCCAAGAGGGTCACTTGAGGTCAGGAGTTTGTGACCAGCCTGGGCAAAGTAGTGAGACCTCATCTCTACAGATAATTTTAAAAATCAGCTGGGCACGGTAGTACATGCCTGTGGTTCCAGCTACTCACGAGGCCGGGGCAGGAGGATCACTTGAGCCTAGGAGGTTGAAGCTGCAGTAAGGTGTGATCATGCCAGAGGACTCCAGCCTGGGCAATAGAGGGAGACCCTGTCTCAAACAAACAAAAACCTAGAATGCCTTATTCTTTATTTAGCTAGTTATAAAAACAGAATTGTACTTCTATTGTTTTTATATGCTTTTCTTATGTTTTCAAACATCCTTTGTTGAATCTGAAATTATTTCATATTGTCAAGTACTTCTACTTGATAAGGTACCCTTAAGATTCATTGTGAGAGATTAACAAGAAATTAAGATGCTAAATTCACGAGATTTTTTTTTAAAAAATAAAGCTCCTACTCTATTACCTACTCTCAGAAAAAAAGAGGATGTTAGAAAGGAAATATTTTATCAGAGAGAGAGATGCTAGGTGCAGTGGCTCATGCCCATAATCCCAACACTTTGGGAGGCCACGGCTGGAGGACTGCTTGAACCCAGGAGTTTAAGACCAGCCTGGGCAACAGGGAGACCTCATCTCTACAAAAAATTTTAAAAATTAGCTGGGCATGGTAGCATGTGCCTGTGGTCCATTACTTGGGAGGCTGAGATGGGAAGACCACTTGAGCCTGGGAGGTCGAGGCTGTAGTGAGCTGTGATGCACCACTGCACTCCAGCCTGGGCAGTGGAGTGACACCCTCCTATCCCTTCCCCCACACCCCCTCCCCCCGACACACAAAAAGAGATAGAAAAGTGACTGTAACTCGGCCAGGCGCGGTGACTGTACTCAGCCAGGCGCGGTGGCTCACACCTGTAATTCCAGCACTTCGGGCGGCTGAGGCGGGCGGATCACAAGGTCAGGAGATCGAGACCATCCTGACTAATACGGTGAAACACCATCTCTACTAAAAATACAAAAAATTAGCCGGGCGTGGTGGCGGGCGCCTGTAGTCCCAGCTACTCGGGAGGCTGAGGCAGGAGAATGGCGTGAACCCAGGAGGCTGAGCTTGCAGTGAGCCAAGATCGCGCCACCGCACTCCAGCCTGGGCAACAGAGCTAGACTCCGTCTCAAAAAAATAAATAAAAATTTTTAAAAAAAAAACAACTTGTTTTTGGTAAAGATCTAGTACCCAGAATATATAAACAACTCTTAAAAAGTCAACAAGAAGAAGACAACCCCGTTTAAAAATGGGCAATGGATCTGAACAGACATTTCTCCAAAGAAGATATATAAATGGCCAATAAGCACTTGAAAGATGCATGTCATTAGGTAAAAGAAAATCAAAACCACAATGAAACTCCACTTCACAACTGCTAGGATGGCCATAATCAAGAAGATGGGTCATCAGTGTAGTGCCAGAACATTAAGAAGAAACCATTAATGCAACAAAATCCAACTGCAGAGTGATTTGGTAAAAGTTGTTTTGAAGATGGCCTGTCTTTCACTAAGCTTACCAATTTTCAAATCATCGGCCAGACTTTCTTTTGTAAGATTCAACAGTTCTTTTCCATCAATGTTATTCATCTTGAAAATACCAACGAGATCTTTTAAACCTTGTGCACAAAGCCATGTTGAGACATCCTCCTCTGACCAATCTTCAGTAAATTGCTTCAGCTGATCTTCTGTGCTCCTTGCTTAAAATAAACAGGTAAGTGAGATAACAAAAAAGTATTTCCTTTATAAACAATCTCACTTTGAATTAAAAGTAAACAAAATTTCCTTAAATCTGTGTTTTATAGCTGGGTACAGTGGCTCATGCCTATAATCCTAGCTACTCGAGAGGCTGAGGCAGGAGGATCGCTTGAAGTCAGGAGTTCAAGACCAGCCTGAGTAACACAGGGAGGCCCTGTCTCAAAAAAAAAAAAAAAAAAAATTGTTTTAACACTTTAACTTCCTTTTGGAACATTTTCTTTTTCACATCAGGAAAACAATTTTTTATTATATAAAATTCATACTAGCAAAGGTATTCTATTTGCTCCATCATCTCTGTATCAGCACCACTATTTGGTTAATTCTGACAGTGATAAAAATAAAACTCCTAAATTATGTGCCAGTGTTGCTTGACGCCAAAAATAAAACCAACAAAATACAATGATAATTTCTATTTTGTCCTGAGGCTATATTTACCTGAAAAATTAGTATGGAGTATAAACAAATAACTTAGAAACCATGGGAGGTGTGGGACACATGAATGTGCACCGAAGGCATTTACCAACAGCTTTCACACAGCCCAGCCACTTCAACACTGGCTTCTCTAAAATTATTATTATTTTAGAGATGGGGTCTCACTCCCTTGCCTAGGCTGAAGTACAGTGGCATGTTCTCAGCTCACTGCAGCCTCGTGACCTCCTGGGCTCAGGTGATCCTTCCCACCTCAGCATTCCAAGTAGCTGGGGCCACAGGTGCACACCCCCATGTGTGGCTAATTTCTGTCTTTTTTGTAGAGATGGTGTTTCATCATGTGGCCCAAGCTAATCTCAGACTCCTGGGCTCATGTAATCCACTCGCCTGAGCCTCCCAAAGTGCTGGGATTATAAGTGTGAGCCACCAAGCCAGGCCAAATTATTTTTAAATGACATTAAATTTGGATGCATACTTTCTATTGAGAAAAGCAATGTGAATAACCTGTCAAATGATTTACTAACTTTCTTTTTTTTTTTTTTTTTGAGATGGAGTTTCACTCTTGTCACCCAGGCTGGAGTGCAATGGCACAATCTGAGGTCACTGTAACCTCCGCCTCCCAGGTTCAAGCGATTCTCCTGCTTCAGCCTCCCGAGTAGCTGGGATTACAAGCATGCGCCATCGTGCTGATCTACGTTTCTGTATTTTTAGTAGAGACAGGGTTTCATCATGTTGCCCAGGCTGGTCTCGAAATTCTGACCTCAAGTGATACGCCCACCTTGGCTTCCCAAAATGCTGGGATTACAGGTGTGAGCCACTGTGCCTGGCCCGATTTACTAACTTTCTGACCCTAATGGTGAGTGGGGTTGAAACGAGTGAAAAATGATGTCCTTACTAACCTTGGCAAAGTGTTTCCAGGTCAAATTGCCAGATGTTCACTGTTTTGTCCATTGAACCAGTAGCAAGTAAAAGGGTATTAGGTGCAAAAGCACAAGTTGTGACATACCTAGTTAATAAAAACAACTATTATGCATGTTCTAATGTTTAAATTATATTAATACAAAGTGAGGTTCAGTTCAGACCTGGTGTGTTGAGTCAATGTGTGAAGTATGTTCTCAGTGTTCTGAAAAACAACAACAGCAGCTTTACACTCACTCAGGTAAGAGCAAAGTCACTGATGAAGACTCATTTGGCATACATGGGTTGTATACTAAGTGAATATATTTATTAGTAACTAACATAAGATGAAACTTTACTCAATGAATAGTAGAAACGGCATCTGTAACAGCATTCTCAGGTACTTACTTCACTTTTTGTCAATTATCGGCATTATTGTCTGCTAGCCATCTCCTTAGAAATTTTTAACACAGTAGACCCTTTTTAATACAGTAGACCCTTGGCATTTGCTCATCTGTTTGAACCTACTAATAGTAATCTAAACATCTACTACCTGAAATAATTCATATTTTTGGTTTTGGCATTTGACTTGTACACATTGCAGGACCAGTGACTAGAAATTAGTCCCCTGGCCGGGTGCGGTGGCTCATACCTATAATCCCAGCACTTTGGGAGGCCGAGGCGGGTGCGTTACTTGAGCTCAGGAGTTCGAGACCAGCCTGGCCAACACGGTGAAACCCCATCTCTATTAAAAATATAAAATATCAGTTGGCATGGTGGCACGTGCCTGTAGTCCCAGCTACTTGGGAGGCTGAGGCAGGAGAATTGCTTGAACTCAGGAGGCGGAGGTTACAGTGAGCTGAGATCGTGCCATTGCCTACAGCCTGGGCAACAGAGCAAGAGTCTGTCTCAAATAAATAAATAAATAAATAAATAAATAAATAAGTCCCTTAGATTTTGAGTACACTAAGGTGGCCATCCAACATTTTAGGTGTATTTAAGTGGGACTCATACATATTTTACAGAGACATTTAGTGTTATAATTGTTTCTGAGAATGTAAAATCTCATGAAATGTTCGTGAGAAATATTAAACATCTACCTCACCTACCTTGAGTATTTTGTTCCATTTCCTGCCAGAACACTCAGTGGCTTGAACCTCTGTGTGGAACACTAGCTTAGATCACTGGCTTAACTCGCTACCCTTTGATTACTTATATCTCCATTTATTTGCTGGCATAGCTACAGCCTAAATCCAATCATTTGGAGGCTCCACTCAACATTTACTTCTCTTGGATAATATTCTTTTCAACTACTTTATTTATTTTTGAGACAGAGTCTCACTCTGTTGCCCAGGCTGGAATGCAATGGCACGATCTTGGCTCACTGCAACCTCCACCTCCGGGGTTCAAGCCATCCTCTCGCCTCAGACTCCCAAGTACTGGGACTACAGGGATGCACCACCACGGCCAGCTAAGTTTTTGTATTTTTGGTAAAGACAAGGTTTCACCATCCTGGCCAGGCTGGTCTTGAACTCCTGAACTCAAGCCATCTGCCTGCTTCGGCCTCCTGACATGCTGGGATTACAGATGTGAGCCACTGCACCCGGCCACAACTTGGTCTTTACTCACACATGGATCAGTCAAAAACTCCCATTTTCCAAGTCCATGATAACCTATTCTTTCTTACGCCACTCTCTAAATCCAGCCAGGACTCTAAAAATGGTAGGTCACTTTCAACCATATTCACAAAAAACCCTAGGGTAAACATTCATCCTTTGCTATTATGGAAGCCTGGTGTAAAAGTTTAATAATTGATTGTATGTGATGTTTTGAACACTGGTGCTCTTTAAATATGTATATTTTATGATCACATTTAAAATCTATCCATCTTAAAATCATTACTGAAATATTTAAGGGCTTGTTGCAGAACCAATATCTTACTTGCATAACTATTTTAGCATTTGTGAAAATATATATGATCTTAGTCATACTAAACAGAAAAAATACAAACTTTTTCTACCATGCCTAACTTGAAGTTCAGTAGTCTAATAAGCATAACTTTCAGAGATCACAAGATTTTTAAATACTTACAGTATCATATACTATGACAGACTTATCCACTGACCTTTAAAAGAAAAGAAATTATAGGTGAAAAGTTCTATAAAAACAAAGTACAGTATTTATGCAAGTAGTAATTTTAAGTAACTTTAGTAACTTTTCTAGAAAAGACAGATATTAAGACAGATACATTTAGAATGCAATCCTTTTGTTCATATGTATGAAAACTTTAATTCAAAAAACTACATGTGGCCAGGCGCAGTGGCTCATGCCTGTAATCCCAGCACTTTGGGAGGGTGATTCGAGTGGATCATGAGGTCAGGAGTTCGAGACCAGCCTGGCCAACATGGTGAAACTCATCTCTACCAAAAACACAGAAAAAAATTATCCGGGCATGGTGGCATGCACCTCTAATCCCAGCTCCTCGGTAAGCTGAGGCAAGAGGATGGCTTGAACCTGGGAGGTGGAGGTTGCAATGAGCCAAGATCATGCCATTGCACTCCGGCCTGGGTGGCAAAGTGAGGCAACATCTCAAAAAAAAAAAAAAAATGCCATATATAAAATTCAGAAAATTATAAGCTTTATTAGAACAATGCCACTTTTTCACTGTTTCTTTTTCCTCAAAAAGCTAATATGCAAATCTATTGCTTTTAAATGAATTTAAAATATTTAAGAATATTCTCAATTGTATTTTCTAATATTATAAATTAGTGATAGATGTAACCCATACAAGCAAAAGCTCTTTAGGGTAATAACTTTTAAGAGCGTCAAGGAATCTTACCTTTTTTTTTTTTTTTTTTTTTTTTTTTGAGACAGAGTCTTGCTCTGTCGCCCAGGCTGGAGTGCAGTGGCATGACCATAGGTCGCTGCAGCCTCAAACTCCTGGGTTCAGGGGATTCTCCTGCCTCAGCCTCCCAAGTAGCTGAGACTACAGGCACAAACCCCTATGTCCAGCTAATTTCTTTAATTTTTTTTTTGTAGGGACTGGGTCTCACTGTGTTGTCCAGACTGGTCTCAAACTCCTGGTCTCAAGTGATCCTTCTGCCTTGACCTCTCAAAGTGTTGGAATAACAGGCAGGAGCTACCAGAGCAGCCCTTAGTACACATTCTGACCTACAACCGCATTCTGCTGTCTATTCACTTTTCATCTCTAGCCACTTATATTCATATACAGCCACCTTTTATCCTGCTCACTTTTTTTCAGTCACCCTCTTTCCCATATATATCCATTCTATCTAATCAATGACTTTTAGTCACAAATAGAATGTATCATTAATTGACCTGTTTGCATCTACTAAGTATGATTTAAATATGCCTGTCGATTCTTCTAAAAATTAAATGTTATATTAAGTTTGTTAATTTACATTTCTCATTCATTTGCCTGTATATTTGTCCAAATAAACTAAAAATATTCAGAAAAATATGTGAATGAGACCTTGAGCAACACCATATACCCAAAAGCACTTCATAATGTAAACTTCAATTTATCCAGAATGACTAGGAAAGACACATTTCCATAAATATAATGTTAACTAAGACACACATATATACAAACTGACAAAGAATTATACTGCTATAAAATGAACTTAAAACAATATTGAGTATCACTTAACACTTCCTCCATGGCTCAGAGGGTAAGTACATGTCAGGGTCCTGCAGTGCTATTAGTTCATCACCATGAACATCAACTATTAAACAGAAAAGAGGGGACTTAAAATGTCTTCAAGAGCACAAACACTGTCTTGTACTTCCTTTTCTATGCCCTATTCCAACTGGCAGAGAGCTGGGCACATAATCATTTTGTCAATTAACCTGTCCCCTAACACAGCAGACAGAGTTCAACTTTATTTGTTTAAACTTTCCAATGATTTAAAATCTAGGTCAAAAGACAATTACTATAAATACCTTTTGATGATGAATAATCTTCATCTTTAGAGATGAAAGAGCCACATCTACAATAATAACAACATAACTAGTAATTTGGCTGACTGTTTGGCAAGAATTGGAGCACATGGAAAAAAGAACCATCAGCCTTAGTCCGGACATTCTAAGTGGAGGTTAGGAGCCTAAATATCTTAACTGGACTGAAAGCTGGTATGAAGAGCCATAAATGTGGGTCAGAATACTATGACCTGTGAGATCAGACAGGAAAGTTTTAGAAAATCTAATGGCAAGGAGAAAATATACAAAAGTATTCAAAAGGAAAACAGTATAAAGTAATTGAATCATTGCAACTATGTTCCAGCCAATTGCCTAACAGAATAAAGCTCTGAAAAATAAAAGCCAAGGTTGAAAATTTCAACACAGAACTGGAAATCATAAAGAGTGACACCACTGAAAAAAATTGCCAAATAGAAATTCTAGGACCAAAAAATAAAATAAGCAAAATTAAGAATTCAATGGACCAGTTTAATATCATATTAGCTGAAGAAAGAATTAGGAAAGGGAAAACCATCCAGAATGAAGCACAGGAAACTGGAAGAAACAAACAAACAAACAAAAAACCAGAAGCATAAATATAAAAGAGAGAATAAAGTTTACAGTGAGAAGGTGTAATGTGCATTTAATTGGAATCCCAGAATTAGAGGACAGAAAGAAAGGAACAGAGGCAATATTTGAAGAGATAATAAATAAGAATTTTCCAAAAGTGGTAAAACATCATTCCACATTTTTCTTTTTTTTTTTTTTTTTTTTGAGATGGAGTCTTGCTCTGTCACCCAGGCTAGAGTACAGTGGTGTGATCTCAGCTCACTGCAACCTCTGCCTCCTGGGTGCAAGCAATTCTACTGCCTCAGCCTCCTGAGTAGCTGGAATTACAGGTGCCCACCACCATGCCTGGCTAATTTTTGTATTTTTAGTAGAGATGAGGTTTCACCATGTTGGTCAGGCTGGTCTCGAACTCCTGAGCTCAAATGATAAGCCCGCCTTGGCCTCCCGAAGTGCTGGGATTACAGGTATGAACCACTGTGCCCAGCCAAATATCATTCCACGGATTTAAGAAGTTCAATGAATTCCAAGCAAACTAAATAGGAAACTCACAAGCAGATACAGAGTGGATGTGCAAAAACCTCAAAACAGAAAATTTCATGAGCAGCCAGGGAAAAATACATGAATTACATCCAAAGGAACAACAGTTAGAATGAAACTAACTTCTCTATAGCAATACACAATAATAATATATCCTAAAATGTGTTTGTTCCAACAAAGCAAGATTGGTTTAACATTTTAAAATCTTGTAATTCACTCCACTAACAGAGTAACAGAGAAAAATTATATCATCTCAAAAGATGTAGGAAAAATCATCTGATGAAATACAATACCCTTGCATGATTAAAAAAACAACAACAAAAGCTCTTGCAAACTAAAAGGAATAGAATAATAAAGCTTATCTCCCAAAATTGATCATATTGAATAATGAAAGCTTTCCCTGTGCAGTGAGGAATCAGACAACAAGGCCTGTTATCACTGCTTTTATTACCCTGGTAGCATCAACAGTTCAGTAAGGCACAGAAGATACCAAAGAGAGAAGAATTAGAAAGGAAGGAACAAAACTATCATTATCCACAAATGATCTGATTTCGTATGTATATAATCCAAAATAAGAAATTTTCTAGATAAGTCCAATTTACTCCCATTATATATTTCCTTATATTGGCCACATCTTTTATATACTAACAACAAGTGCCTAGAAAGAAGGCTAATAAAGGATGAGAACTTCTACATAGAAGACAATTATTGAACTTCAAAGATAAATGAAGAAATATGCAATATTCTCAGATTACAAGACCAATATCATAAAGATGTCAATTCTCCCCAAACTCATCAGACTCTATATAATCCCAATTAAAACCCAAACAGGTTTGTGTGTGTGGAGACAGGAACTGGGGCAATTTAACAAGTTGATTCTAAAATTTATATGAAAATGTCAACAGCTAGGAATAGACAAAATATAAAGCCTGGGAAAGACAGAATATTAGAGCAAGGACAGAAACAGAACAGAGCAGCAGGTTAAGAAACAGACTCACAAATATATTGTCAGTGATTTCTGACAAGGGAGTACAACAAAATGGAGGAGAAAAGTGGTCTTTTCAATACATAGTACTAGGACAACGGGATATTCACGTAGAAAGGAATAAAATGGAATTCCTATTGCACATGATACACATAAATCAATTGTGTGAAAGGCAAAACAACGAGGGTCTTAGAAGATAATACAGGAAAATATCTTCATGACCTCAGAACGTGAAGAAGCTGACAACACTAAAATAATTAACTGTGAAAAGGCAAATCTAGAGGGTGGGGAAAGATATTTACAACTAGCAACAAATGGCTCAAATATAAAAATACACACAAACACACACATACACATATATAACAACAAATCAATAAGAAAAAAACCCAGGAAAAAAAATGGACTGGAGACATGAACAGGCACTTCATAGAAGAGAAAATACATACAGCTAATAAACTTCTAAAAAGGTTCCAACCACTTTGTTCTGGGGAAACGCAAATTAAAACCATAGTAAGGCGACACTACACACTCATCAGAACGGCTACCATTTTAAAACTCACAATACCAACTATAGACAAGGATACAAAACAACACTGCTACAGAAGTAGTAACTGTTCACCCACTTGGAAACTGTTATCTGCCAAAGGTGAAAATGCACATATTCTATGACTCAGCAAGGCCATTCCTATGTATTTATCTTACAGAAATGCATGAACATGTGTACCAGGACATACGATAGATTCACAGAATTATTATTGTAATGCTCTCAAACCAGAAACAATCATATAACCATTAACATTAAAATGAACTACTATATATATTATAATGTATCCATGCCATAGAATATTACACAGCAATGAAAATCAATGGGCCACAGCTCCAGGCAATAATATGAATTAATGTCACAAGTGTAATGTTGGGTACAGGAAGTCCAACAAAATAATTCATATTGCATAATTTGTTGGAGGCCAGTTTTAAAGAAAACAGGAGTAGTGCATATGATCTAACATGTTGTCACCAAAAAGGGGCACTCGGAAGGGGAGGGCTTCTGGGTCAGAACCAGCAATGTTCTATTTCTCGCCCTTTGCGGTGGTTCATCAAGCTATTCTTTGAGGTTTCACGTACTTTTCCGTATGTCTGTTTGATCTCATATAAAAATGGTTTAGGAAAATTAAACCAACTAGCTTACCCTGAGACTAGCATCTGCCCGTCATGGGAAAAAGCACAAGCCAGAACAGGAGCACAGTGCCCACTCAGGGTACTTTTATATTTTAATTCAAAACCTGCAAATAACAAGGTAACAGAGATTAGAAAGCTGACCATGCTTAGAACTGATTTTTAAGTCAACGCCATTTCACTTGTTTATTCAACGAATAATCTTTTGAGTGCCTAAAGGACACAAACATTAAAAACTCTCATGCAGTTCAGATATCTATAAGGAAATAATCGAGATGCAGTGTGATTAACTGGTTTCTGTTGACTAAAGAAAAACGTCAAGTTTTTAAAGAATTCAAGTAGTTTTACTCAGAGGTCTTTCTGAGGACTAGAGACTAAGGCCTATGGCCTGGGAACTACAGGGCAGTCTGTGAGACCACTCCAAAGTGGTGCTTCAGCCCGCTGCTTATGTACAGGTGGTAGAGGCTTAGTACGTGCAAAATCACATCAAACGGAGGTTACATTAAAGCAGAATCACATCAAGGTCTGGGTGTAAGAGTACATCTGGTTATAGATTACTAAAGTGCATTCGGCTACAGATTGCAGAAACATGATCACTAACCCCACCGGACGTTATCTCAGGTAAGAAAAGGCAAGGCTGGGCTCCTTTATCTTTTAAGGAATGTAGTGACTCAGGCAAGAGACATGGGGGACTCTGTGCTCTCCTCTGTTTTGTCTTCAAGGCATTCTTCCGGAGAGCTGCACGTTGTCACAGAGTTGGGGGTTTTATGAAATTATGCTGGCAAGCAGAAAGGAGCAAACATGGCTTCTCCTGTTTGTTACTCTGTCTCACATTTCAAAAGCTCAGTAATGGATTTTAAAAAGCAGCTCAACAAAGGCTAGATGGGGTAATTTCGTAACTACCAAAATTTTTAAACGTTTAAACTATACCACAATTCTGGTGTCTGATAAAAACAAAATATGCCAATTGCCCAAAAGACTTAAAAAAATGCTTATAATTTTTTAAATCTGGTACTTAAAAATATTTTGTCATCCTGTAAATAATCAATGGTAATTTACACATCTTGTAATTCCAATATTATCTTGATAACACTCGTACAAAGTATAAAAAAGTGTAAAATCCCTTTTATGCTTTTAGAATTACTAAACATAAATATCACAACTATTTTAAAAGTATACTGAGGGAATTCAATACATTTTGGTGACAACCTATAAAAATAAATATTAAGAAATTGGCAGGGGTTGGGGGAAAGGAAAAGGAAATACACAAGGGAAATTTACAACTACATCAAACACAATAAAACCTTTTTTGAAGTGTTAAATGTCTTTTAGTGAGGATAACAAGCATTTAACTAAAGAAAAAGGTCATCAGAGTAAGTTAAAGTTTCAAGCTCAAAACAGGAAAAAAAAAATTTTTATCTGGAAGAGCAGAGACACACACTAAAGGCACCATGCTAGAAATACAAGTGCTAGAAATACAATGATGAACTTCAAAAGGCTTTCATTCTAACTGGGAACAGAGCAATAAGTAGGCATGATTAATCAAAGAAAGCAAACATATTAAGTTGCAAACCAAATTAAGACTACAAAACTTTAATACAACCATAAGAATAGGTTATGTCCTCAAGTATAAGACCCATATGTCTCTCTACTCCTCCCTACAAATAAGCAAATAAGGTACCAATGGTGATAAATGCTTTATGAAAAGATTTTATTATTATTTTCTTTTTTTTCAGAGAGTCTCCTTCCATCACCCAGGCTGGAGTGCAGTGGTGCAGTCTCGGCTCACTGCAACCTCCACCTCCTGGGTTCAAGTGATTCTCCTGCCTCAGCCTCCCAAGAAGCTGGAACTACAGCCGTGCACCACCACACCTGGCTAATTTTTGTAGTTTTGTCGAGACTGGGTTTCACCACATTGGCCAGGCTGGTATCGAACTCCTGACCTCAAGTGATCCGCCTGCCTCAGCCTCCCAAGTGCTGGGATTACAGGCGTGAGTCACCGCGCCCAGCCTAATGAAAAGGTTTTAACTGCATGTTTATAAACTGTCATGTATGTTTTTGTTTAAAAGTCAGTGTCAACATATTTTCCAGTAAACATGTGAAAGGCTTTACTTTTGAACAATTATCAAAGGAACATACTTATTTCCTGATAAAAGGTTCTTCTCTATACACTAGGATAATTATGAACAACAAAAATGTAGTTTGTCATTTAACTGAAGTGTACTAGGTAACAAATAATAATATTTTGAGGCTCCTGAATCAATCAAGATGACCACAATATTTCAGATTCCCATGAAAATGTCAATGAAGGAATTAATAAAGATAGAAATGTACACTGGTAAAGAGAGTGGGAAGAGGGGCATCAGCAAACCAGACACTGAATCAACTTTGGGAAGGTAGAAAGCACATTAAGTAATGAAGTATAAAAGAATAACAGCCCAGTGTACAAAGAGACGGGGGTACAGCCAAGAAAGTTATTCTGCCCTAGGAAACACCCCAAGACTGGCCAAGTGCAGTGGCTCACACCTGTAATTCCAGCATTTTGGTAGGCCAAGGTGGGAGGATCATTTGAGGCCAGGAGTTCGAGACCATCCTGAGAAACAAACTGAGACAATGTCTCTATAAAAAATTTTAAAATTAGCCAGGGGAAGACCAGGGAGAGGAGGTGGAGAGGGTAGGAAGAAAATACCTCAACGTTCCAGAATATCAATAGCCAGGAAAAAGGAAAATTAGAATGACACAGACATAGACCTGAAAAGGGAAAAATTGACTGACTGTATACAGATCATTTGTCATCTACCTCCAATCTCTCCCCAACTTCACCCTTAGTATGCTGCACAAAAGCCAAGCACTTATCCCCGGTGAAACCTTTCAAACAAACAACTGCCTGGGAAGCCCTAGGGTAAGAGACTATCTACTCCCCAAGTCCCCAGTCCCTCACCCAGAAGGGCCAATTACCCACCTCCTCATCCTAGAGGGAAGCCAGCACTAACAAACCACCCCTGTGCACAGAGCTTCTAAACATTATTGTCTAATTCTTAAATGCAAACAGAATACTAAGCAAAAAGGGGACTCAACTGCAAACAAAGCTCAGAAAACAGGAGGGAACTTAAAAACAAAGCAAAAACTCCTAAAAGACATCCTGAGAGTTTTGAGAGCTTACCTTTATAACGGACACTATGAAAAGGAAACAAAGAAGATGATGAGCTTTCAGAATCTGAAAATATGATTAACGACATAAAAGATTCAAAAAAAGGTTAAGAGAAAAAGAGAAATTTTTCCCTAAGTATAAGAAAAGAGAGAGAAATGTGGGGGAAAAAAAGAGAATCAATTCAGGAGGCCCAACATTCAATTAATGAAAGTTGTAAAAAGAGAGAAGGATGAAAGAAATAACATAACGGAATACTTTATTCCAAAACTGCACAAAATAAGCTTCCTGACTGAAAGGGTCACCTGACGGAATAGTACAATGGAAGGGAAAAGACCCACACACTAACAAAAAGCAGTACCTACAGTGAATAAATGAAAAATATAGTGGTATAAACAATGTTTACAGAAACTGTGAAAACCACCAAAGGAGATGAAATCAAGTGCAAAGTGGTCCCCTCTGGTGAGCAGAAATGTGCATGGCAGTAGTACGGGTGAGGTAATGATCAGCAATGAGCATCTGAGTTTTCAATCATGTGTATTACTTTGATTAAAAGTTTCTTAAACCATATTTTTGTACTTACTTTTAGATACTCAGGGTACCTTAAGTAAAAAGATTAAACAGAAATTTTATCCAGACCACAAATAATTTTAGAGAAGTGCTACTTAGCATACATACCTAAGATATGGGTAAAAGAAACAATCCAAATTTTGACTTGGCAATCCTGACCACATGATGCCAATCGAAAAAACTGAAGACCTTGTTCTCCATCTAAAATTTGTTAAAAATAAATATAGACAATTTGTAAAACACTGAAATCCCCCCAAAATTTCCATTTCTTAAACTGAGATCTATTAATTCTACTCATTTAAACCATGTTCACAAGCTATTAGTTAACTTATACCATTTAACAAAATGTTGATTAAAGAATTTCTTTTAAACAAGGTACTATATAGGATTATTAGTCCTCAAGTTGCTACAATAAAATACCTTTCATTTACATTCCTCAAAGAATAGAACTCAAGGCTGCAAGAACCAATACTGAGCCACTAAATAGAGCATCCTCTAACCCAATTTTAGAGTCTATGAGGCTAGCATTGATGGGAAAAATTAGGAAGAAAAGTCAGTTACTTTGACGGTGTTAAATGTTTCATCATTCCCAACCTTTTTTTAAGGTCATAGCAATTTCTTCCTTTTTTTTTTTTTGAGACAGAGTCTCACTCTGATGCCCAGGCTGGAGTACAATGGTGCGATCTCAGCTCACCGCAACCTCCGCCTCCAAGGTTCAAGCAATTCTCCTGCCTTAGCCTCCCAAGTAGCTGAGATTAGAGGCATGTGCCACCATGCCTAGCTAATTTTTGTATTTCTAGTAGAGATGGGGTTTCACCATGTTGGCCAGGCTGGTCTTGAACTCCTGACCCCATGATCCGCTTGCCTCGGCCTCCCAAAGTGCTAGGATTACAGGCATGAGCCACAGCACTGGCCTAAGGTCTTATCAATTTCTTAAAAGCCTGGTCTATAGTTCATGTGGAATAATGGGAATTTTTTTCCATTTGATTTAATCAAGCCAAAAGCTGGAATTACAGAAATCAAAAATAACATCAATTCACTCCATTTGGTTGAAAATATTATATTATTGAGGGAAAGTAATCAGTTAAATGGTGTCCCAGAAGCGCTACTACTTTACACTTACTTCATTTTAGTGTATCATTATGTATCTGCTAGATTAAGTTCCTAAACAATTTTGGATAATGTAAATATTGATATCATCAATGCAATTTTACACAAGTGGTACCTAATATCACATGTAGTTTCATCAAGTAAGTTTTGGCATTCATATGCAGTAAAGCACAATTCAGAAATTGAGGCTGGGCATGGTGGTTGAAGCCTGTAATCCTAGCACTTCGAGAGGCTGACACCGGGAGTTTGAGACCAGGCTGGGGAATATGGTAAGACCCTGTCTCTACAAAAAATTTTGTTAAATTAGCCGGGTGTGGTGGCACACATCTGTAGTTGTATCTACCTAGGAGACCAAGGCAGGGGATCCCCTTGAGCCCAGGAGTTTGAGGCTGCAATGAGCTATGATCATATCACTGCACTCCAGCCTGGATGACAGAGCAAGACCCTGTCACCAAAACAGAAATCTAATATCCATCTTGAGATTGCACTCCGGCTTACCAAATATTCAGTATATAAAATTTAACAAATGTATACACCTGGGCATGTAAATTTTTTCTATGGACTCTGCCTCTCTGAAAGTACAAACACTTACCTAACAAACAACGAATTAAATTCCATTTCACTGAAAGTTTTTCTAACTCCATGGGACTTCCATATTTCAATAGCATTTTTGTTTTTTCTGTAGCATAGGTTTACCCAAAATGTATCCTTTCTAAGAAAGATCTTGAGGGATACAAGCAATTGCTGATAATCACTGTCTTTTTAAGGCAAAACATTTTATTCAATAAATGACTGAGAGCAAAATATTTCTGTATTAGACCTAATTACCAAACCTATTTTTTTCATCGTTTCTTAACTAAATAGATCCTTTGAAGTTAATTCTAAAGTTCTTTAAGTAGTGAAAATTCAGCTAAGACAATGGAAAATTACACAGCTTAAAATGTGCTTATGTTCAGTATCTAAATATAATATTTAGAAACATACTTTTCTTCAGGAAAAATATTTAAATTACAATAACCTAATAACCCACACTTTATCATTTAAAAACTGGAGAGAAATGATTATTTACTCTCAGGTGCAAACAGTATTATTTTTCCTTATTTCAGCAAAATGTCACAAGATGAGTTAATATATCGTAAGTATTTACAGATAATAATACCAAATTAAACAAATTTAAATTATATACTTTGTCTTCTAAATAAATACAGTTGCTCCCACAAATGCCTACAATAATCACTTTAAAGCATGTATCAATTTGTTTCAGAGAATTTACTCATAAGGTTAAGATATATTTCAACAGCAACACTGAAGGAACTAAAGAAGGCACGAAGATTAAAATTCTACCGAGAGAAGTGTATAATATGTTCTAAAGGCAGGGTGGGGATGTGGGTATCATTTCAGAGTCTCATCTAGAATTCTCTGCCTGGTGTAGTGAGCCTTTCCTGACCCCAGAAGCTCCCAATCTCTCTAAACGCAGGACAAAAAAGCCCTTATTTTGATTCTAATATTAAAACTAATACAGTGGTCTTTTCATTGGAAATCTATCTTCAGATCATTTAGAACCAAAAAAGGAACCTAGATCTCTCCACACTTATATAATTCACCAGATTCATTGAGTGCCTACAAGATGTGGAGAAGGTATCACAGAAATGGAAGCAATGACTTGCTACAAGCTGTCCTTAGAGTAAAATAGCACAGAACAATATATTAAAAGAATAACTGCCTTAATTAAATTAGGGAGGCAGTTTAACATAAGAATGGGTTTATGAAAAGAAAATCTATTATTTCAGCAAATCATTAAAAAGAATCTTACTCATCAATCTACATTTCAAGGCCTACTCTGTATCAGGTACGATGAAGAAAAGAGACCCAGGCCTTGCCTGCCTGGAGCTTACAAGCTAATAGGAAAAACACCATTAAATATTATCCATATAAATATAGAATTAAAACTTGTGATAGTATTATAAAAGAAAAATAAAGCATGCAAATAAAAGACTATATCAAAATTATACAGATTTAGTGCAGGAGTTAAGAGCAGGAGAGGCTTATCTTTAGTGATTTTCAGCCAAATTCTAAAGGACATAACAGCAAACCAGGTAAAGGGTCTGCACATAAAACCCTTGGAAAAATCTCAGAAACATTCCAGGAATTAAAGAAGGTCAATGTGGCAAAAAATGCATGAGGCCAAGAGCAATTTGAGATTAGGGGGAAGCAGAACATGTTTTGCTTTTGGGATCTGGGATCTTAATCATATCTTAACAAGCCACTGATGGGCTTGAAAAGGGGGGAATACCACAATCTTCCTGTCTACTCTCTGGACCTGTTTTGTCCAATAAGGCAGTGACTGGCCATATGTGGGTACCAAAGACTTGAAATGCAGCTGGCCCAAATTGAAATGTACTATCTATGATATACACACCAGATTTCAAAGACTTAGTACAAAAGATAAAGTATCTTAATAATTTTTATTATCAATTATTGAAACTACATTATATACTGGGATTATACTGTTAAAATTAATTTCATCTACTACTACAACATTTTAAATTTCCCTAAGTGGCCTGCAGTACGTTGTTAGGGACAGCACTGGTCTGGCAACAAGACTGCAGGGGAACAAGAGCTACAGAACTCCCATCCACTAACACGGAAAATGAAAACTTTTAAAGAAAGAACTTTCCAATTCACTGTACCTATTTAAAACCAAGAGACTATATTCAGGAGCTCTGTTTATTTCTAAAAAATCAATTGTGTTGGCAAACATTTTATAAATTTAGCTTTTGGAAGATTAAATTAGTAAATGGAAAACATAGCTTCTATTTCCAATTTTTAAAGTTTACATTTCTACTTGAATATCAACACAGTGTTTTTTTCTTTTTTTTAATTGCAATCCTATCAATAGGGTTAGGTCCTCTAAATTGCCATATCCAAGGAATCTGAATCTGTTGTACCAATCTGAGTCACCCCCTGCATATAATAAAGAATGTAATTTTCTTGCAGGAAACTCCAAGGCCCCCCCCCCCAAAAAAAAGAAAAGAATGTGATTTTCTCATATATTTTTTCAGATTTCATTTTGGTCAAAAAAGAAAGAAGGATAATCCCTTTACAGGAATAAATTAAGAGGGCTCCTCACTCTACTAATGATAACATACAAAAGAATAAAAGAACAAGTCATATACAGCACAAATTATAAACAGGAATTTCTAGTGCTTAAAAGAATAAAATAACCAACCAGAAACTGGCTGTGAAGAAAAATCGCAGCAGGTAATTCCAAGATCATGTGCTTTTTCACTATGCAGACACCTCATTTTATCATCCCACACTGTTAAATCACCACATGAGGAGCCAGTGACAAAGAAGCTTCCATTAGGAGAAAATGCACATGCCACCAAGGAGCCATCTTTAACACTACCACATCTGAAATAAAAGTAAAAAGTGGGTTTTCATTTCAGAGTATCTTTTACTTTATACCACAGTCTCTAACAGCAGCTTGATACAGTAAAAAGAGAATAAATGGCTATAACAGATCTAGAGAAAAAGGACAATTGATGCCTACAGAAATAAAATATCATTTATATGCTATGAACTGAGATACACTGTCTAAAAGCAACGGAGGATTTAAATACCCCCCCTTAAACATTTTAACTGGTATGTTCAAGCTTAAATTACAAACCAAAGTCCACATATCTTCATATTTTTCCACAGGGCAAATCAGTATAAACACATTAAAATCTGTAAAACTTAAACCAGAAAAGCAATGACAAGCAACATCAACTACAAACATACTTTTATTTTAAAGGTAAGATAAAACTATTTTTATTGGAAAATATGTTATTGGAGTCAAAGGTACTTTCAATGTCTGTATTAAAAATTACCTTGAAGCAACGGTGAGGTCTTCAAATATAAATTATTCATGAAAGGAAAATGCTGTGGGCAAGTTAAAATTATGTTAGGAAGACAGGGAGGCACTGTGCTGAAGATATTAATATTAGATCAGTTAGGAAAAATAAGCTGTTAAAAACCCAACAATTAACACACTGTCCCATCCAGCAGGGTATCTATCATTTATATATAATTAATTACATTCTTTAGGGATAGTTATGCTATACAGCCAGAAGTTGTCATTGGATAAGATTCCTTAGCTGACAGCTGGATTTCATGCATATAAAAAAGATATCTGGCCTAAGTGTTCATTAGCACCACTTAAAACACATCACCCTCTTCAACCCAGAACTAAGCTTAAATGAGCAATAGCTGTTGACCAACTGGCATTTGTGCTCTGAAAGATGCTGGGAGACAGGAGGAAGGGGAGGTACACAAGGCTATTTTAATTGTTAATTACTTAAAAGCGCATGGTTTCTAATGTTCTTAATGTCATCTAAAAGTGTTAACTTTTTTTTTGAGACCGGGTCACTCAGTCACTCAGGGTGGAGTACAGTAGTGCAATCCTAGCTCACTGCAGCCTCAAACTCCTGGGTTCAAGCGATTCTCTCACCTCAGCCGCTGGAGTAGCGAGGACTACAGGCACACGCCACCACGCCTAGCTAATAAAAATAACTTTTGTTATGTATATTTTGCCACAATATAAATAAATGTGAATAGTTTTAATGTTGTTAAACTGCAATACAACATTACCAATGTAAATTAATTGACTGTTTTTTTCCCAAAACTGTGTTTCTGGTGAGTTGTTTTTTTTTTTAAGAAATGATAAATAATACATCACCACCACACCAGGCATGAGGTTCTTTCTTCTGGGCTTGTTCATTCACCCAGCAAGAATTGCAGTCAGAGAAATAACTGCATCTCTTAGCTGAGCTTTACATACTATTACTTTATTATTGAAAACACTTGGGCCGGGCGCAGTGGCTCACACCTGTAATCCCAGCACTTTGGGAAGCCGAAGCAGGTGGATCACATGAGGTCAGCAGTTCAAGACCAGCCTGGCCAACATGGTGAAACCCGGTTTCTACTAAAAATACAAAACATTAGCTGGGCATGGTGGCGGCAGTCGGTAATCCCAGCAACTCGGGAGGCTGAGGCAGGAGAATCACTTGAACCCAGGAGGCGGAGGTTTCAGTGAGCCTAGATCGCACTATTGCACTCCATCCTAGGCAACAAGAGCAAAATGCTGTCTAAAAAAAGAAAGAAAACACTTAAACCACAAGTGACAAAAATAAAGCCTAACACAAGTATATATACGTAACAAACCCGCACGTTGTGCACATGTACCCTAGAACTTTAATTAAAAAAAAAAAAAAAGAAAGCCTAAATTTACTGAACCTTTAAAATGCTGCATTGTTTAACTCTTACAATTAAAAAAAAACCATAAAAATCTAACAAGGTTAACTCTTAATTTTAAGATTGGAAATATAAAACTCTTAGAGCTAAGCAAATCTACTGTAAGAATCATATTAAACATCTCTCTGGGTATTTGACCTTTAGAAGGCCAGTTACAAATTTTTTTTTTTTTTTTTTTTTTTTTTTGAGACGGAGTCTCACTCCCAGGCTGGAGTACAGTGGTGCAATCTCGGCTCACTGCAAGTGCGGCCTCTCAGGTTCACACCATTCTCCTGCCTCAGCCTCCCAAGTAGCTGGGACTACAGGTGCCCACCACCACGCCCGGCTAATTTTTTGTACTTTTAGTAGAGACAGGGTTTCACTGTGTTAGCCAAGATGGTCTCGATCTCCTGACCACGTGATCCACCCTCACTGGCCTCTCAAAGTGCTAGGATCACAGGCGTAAGCCACCGCTCCCAGTCCAGTTAAAGTATTTTTTCTTGTGCTACCTGAAAACTATTGGCTTCCTAGGGTCATCGAAATATTTTTCTTTTTTTCTACATCACTTAGACTGTGCAGAATATCAAAATATTTTGCTTTCAGCTTTTTTTAAGTATACCTAGTCAACAGGATTAAAACAGGAAGAATTTAAATATCCATACCTATATAACTTGTATGACTGTGCATTCCACAAAACCACAGTTCCATCAGCTGCCCCTGATGTCAAACACCTGGAGTCTGGGGAAAACTGGCAAACCCTCACGGGGCTGCCACTAGGCTGTTCCATCACTGCCAACATCTGTCCATTTTCAGTATTCCATAGGACAGTGGTACCATCTGTTGAACACGATGCCAAAATATGTCCTGAAGGGGAGAAACAGCAGCAGTGGACAGCATAGGTGTGAAACTTCAACGGAGAGTGTGGCAGTTCAGTAAAGTCATGTAACGAGTACAGGCGAATTGTTTTGTCCAAGGAGCAAGTAGCCAAGAGGGAAAAGGAGAAGGCACAGCAGTTGACATCGTCACCATGATCAGCTAATGTGTGAATCAGTTTCACCATGTTCTTTATTTGAAGTAAAACAGCCTGAAATTTTTAAGCAGATAAAGGTTATTTATTCTAGGAATCAGATAAATGCAATGTGAATCTATATAAAAGGGCCAAAATGTTTTAATCTGCTCCATGAATTCTTCCACATCAACATTTTAAAGCAGTGGTCCCAACCCTTTTGGCAGCAGGGACCAGTTTCATGGAAGACAATTTTTCCCTGGACTGGGGTGTGGGGGATGGTTTCAGGATGAAACAGTTCCACCTCAGATCATCAGGCTTTGGATCCATAAGCATATACCCTTGATCCCTAGCAGGCCCAGTTCACAATAGGGCTTGTGGATACCTGTAGCCCCAACTACAAAAATTAGCAGGGTGTGGTGGCGCGTGCTTGCAGTCCCAGCTACTTGGGAGGCTGAGGCAGAAGAATCCCTTGAAGGGAGGCGGAGGTTGCAGTGAGCCGAGATCACCCCACTGCACTCCAGCCTGGGTGACAGAGCGAAACTCTATCTTAAAAAAAAAAAAAAAAGAAAGAAAGAAAGAAAGAAAATCTAACACCGCAGCTGATCTGCCAAGAAGTGGAGCTCACTCATGCCCTCACCTCCTGCCGTGCAGCCCGGTTCCTAGCAGGCCATGATGGGTACCAGTGCTCAGCCCTGGGGCTTGGGGAGCTCTGTTTTGTTTTTGTGAGACAGGGTCTCCCTCTGTCACCCAAGCTGAAGTGAAGTGGCATGTTCTCAGCTCACTGCAACTCCTGCCTCCTGGGTTCAAGTGATTCTCCCGCCTCAGCCTCCCAAGTAGCTGGGATTACAGGCATGCCCCCACCACGCCCGGCTAATTTTTTGTACTTTTAGTAGAGATGGGGTTTCCCCATGTTGGCCAGGCTGGTCTTGAACTCCTAGCCTCAAGTGATCCACCCATCCTGGCCTCCCAAAATGCTGGGATCATGGGCGTGAGCCACCGTGCCCAGCCAAGGGAGCTCTGTTTTAAAGGACAACCTGTTACCTGGGATAAGAACAATTTGGAGGGAAAAAAATCTATTAAGACTATAACCTCGGATTTTCACAACCACCTTTGTTATACCAATAAATTTCCACAATTCCTCAAAAAGAACCTTGTCAAATAACTTCAAACTGATTTGATGTTGAGCTTTCAAAACCTAAGGTGTTTATTTCACCTTTGAAGCCTTTCTCATAAGAAGTTCTCAAAAATATCCCATTCCAGATCTGCTCATCTCAACTCAAAAAATATTTTCTATTCTAATAATTATCTTAGTTGCTCCCTCCACAGGATGGAGCCAAGGCTATCTGCTCCGCCTTTAAAATGAAACTGTAGGATTTGCTCTTAAAAAAACCAACAAAAGTCTCACTGAAAATTTATTAATAAGGGGCCATGTTGAAAATTATCCTACCATGGTTTGTCATCCTATCTGATAAACAGTAAGTATACAAAAGATTTGAGGTGAGGAACCACCTCTGAATGAATCAAGGAAACCAAGAAAAGAAAACCTAAGAAAGTGTCAAAAAACGAACTTAGCCAGACCACATTCAAGAACAAATTTACAAATTTAGAATAAAATTAAACTCCTCACGATGGCAAACAAAATCCTATATAATCAAAATCCTATATAATTCCCGCCTGCCCACTTCTCAGATCTCAACTCTGGTCAATCTCCCTCTCTTCTTTCCAGCCTCCTTGGCCAAACAGTCTTTCGTCTCCATAAAGCGGTTTTCTCGAGCTTAAATGCTCTTCCCTCTGCTCTTCGGATTCTATTTGTCATTTAGATCTCAATTTCAGTGTCTCTCCTCAGAGAGGGTTTCCCTATTTAAAGTAGCCACTTTCTAAGCTAGCACATCACCCTATATTCTCAGCAATTACCACCAGCATCGGATATTTGTTCAACTGTCTCCCCCGACTAGGATGTAAATTCCAAAGGACTAGGGACTTTGCCATCTTGCTCATTTCTGTATCCACACCATGTAAAACTGTCAGGCACCTAATATACTTATATATGTTGAATATTTATTTTGCTCAAGCCCAATTGAGTTTCAGCCTTTAAATAATCTATACGTAATATGAAATTAGAAAATCTACCAAGACTAAATATATATATATATACACACACACACACATAACTGACGGCGGAAAATTGGTGTAGAGGCAGAATCAGCTCTGAAAAGGGCAGGTATAACCTTGACTTGTAAAATTGATAATCCTGTGTCCTAGTCTTATTTACGGAAATACCTCTACCAAAAAAAAACAAATAAATAAAAGTCTGACTGCGATGGTGCACACCTGTAGTCCCAGCACTTTGGGAGACCGAGACGGGTGGAACACTTGAGCCCAGGAGTTTGAGACCAGTCTGGGCAACAAGGCAAGACCCCATCTCTCCAAAAATAAAAATAATTAGCTGGGTGTCGTGGCGAACACCTGCAGTCCCAGCTACTTCAGAGGCTGAGGCGGGAGCATCGCTTGAGCCCCGGAGGTGATGACTGCTGTGAGCTGTGATTGCACCACTGCACTCTAGCCTGGGCAACAGAGCAGGATCCCATCAATCAATCAAACAATTAAGACATAAGGACCATGCCTTTCCCCATCACAATTTTCTCCTTTTTAGGATAACTTCAGTCTCTTTTTTTCGAACATAAACTCCAATAAAGCCTAAAAACCAAACACGAAAATTTCTGGTAGACTATCCCTGTACTGTTGCATTGAAAACAGTTAAGACCAGGTGGTGCTTTCTGGAGAGCTCGCAAATCCCCGCTGTGCAAGTGCGCACAGGTGATTTTCCAAACAAACTTCCGCTCCCAGCCCTCTGCGGCACTCAGCTCCCTTTGCAGCTCCAGTGGATTTAGTGGAAGCACCGAGCCACCTTCAGCTGAACAGTTTGTTTTGAAAAAGCTCTCAGGCCTACCCAGGACCTGCCTGGGGGTGTGGGCGTCCCCTCGGGCCTCCGCTGTCACGCGAACAGTAAATTACCGGGCACGCCAGGTCAGCTGGCCAGCGTAAACATATGGATCCCATCTCATTCAAAGCAAACCTGAAAGGTGCCCAGCGCTCCCAAAATAAAGTCCGCGACTTACACCCCCCACGCACGAAAGACCAGGAATGTGCCCCACTCTGACAGCGGCCGGGCCTCTGCGGACGGAGCGACCCAGGCAGGAGGGCAGGTGGGAGGCAGGGAGCTCACCCGCAGGGGGCCTCCTTCCACCCGCCAGCACGCCCGCCCTAGCCCCAGGCCAAGGGTGCACGAACCACGCCTCACTGCACTCAAAGTCCCGGCCGGGCCCTGCTGCGCAGTTAGAACTGGGAAATGGAGGGTTCAGACGCCCCGCGCGAGCAGGCCCCGCCGGCTAAGCCCAGCCGCGCTCCCCCACCTACCGCCGCTGCCGCCGCTAAGCCGGCCCATAGACGCGGCCCCTCTCACCTGCAGGGCCTGGGGCGCGCGGGATCCGCTATCTGGTGCCCACGGGTCACGTGCCGCGCAGGTGAGGTGGGCGGGGCGGGGCCCTCTGAGACCCAGAGCCTGGGGACCAGGCCCCGCCCCGCGAACGCCCGTGGAGACCCAGGGCGGAGGGAACAAGCCCCGCCCCCGGGGCCGGCCCTTGAGGCTGCGCATGCGCGCCCTTCCGTCCGGACTGCGAGTTCCTCTCCGCCTTCTGGCTCTAGGGTCAAGGCCAGTTCAGGCTTGGAAAGGGGCTTCCATCGTAATTCTATCTGTTTTGCTAAAGCTGCGGTGGCAAGGCCTAGTGATCGCCTGAAACGTCATTTTAAAGGGGGCGTTGCATCGACTGTTCGGCCATCCCTGCTGAAAGTTTTTACCTCTTTCTCCCATTCTCCCCCCTGCACTGTGTTCTCCGAGGCCAGTCTCCCGGATTGGCCTTCTCGGTTTCGGCCACCCTGGGCGGTCCGTGACTTGGCTTCTTCTGCCCTCGCCTCCGCACTCGGGTTTCCCCAGAGGTCTCTCCCGGGCAGGCTGCCTGCCCCGGGCCCCAACCCTGCCGCTGAGTGGGTATCCTGAGCTCACTGGAACCCCGGGCGCCCCAGTGGCTAACGGCAGACGGGTTTCTGTGTCACTGACTACAAAGTGGCCCTGCCAGTCCTTTTTAAGATAAAAATTATCCAGAGAAAAAAGTTCCTGGGCAAGTTGCCACTTGTTAACTAAATGCACGACATAGTGTGGGACTATGTTCAGATGAAAATCAAAGATACAGAGAGCTTTTATTTTTAATCCGTGAGGAAACATTAAAAATACATCAACCTGTGGAAACCAAAGTTACATTTGAAGAGTAATGACCTAAAATGCTCACATTTAAAGATCAAATTGAGACCGTGGGAAACTATTTGTAATGAAAAAGACTAAGGGGAAAGGGGAGATCGAAATTTATGATTTTGCGAAGCTCTTGGTAATTTTTTAAAATTTGCGGAGTGCATCATGATTGAGACTTTGAACACCAAATTCCGTTCCAAAGTATTGCTAAAAACAGTATTTTTCTAAAAACAAGTTTTTGATTGTATAAATAATAGAGCTCTCTGTAGAAAACACAGAATATATAAACGGGAAAATAGTGAATAATTACACCACTCAGAGATAACGCACTTATTTTCTCTCAGTCTTTCAGAAAAAACAGTAATTTTACAAAAAGTCCTAGAAACTGCCTTTTTAAACAAACTTGTGTCATGAGCTTTCCCCATGTCTAAAATTTCATTAGCTTTTTTTTTTTCTACCTAATGGTCTACATGGAAACATACCATAAATTATTTAACAATTTCCCTGTTACTGAATGGTTTCAACATTTTTGCTCTTAGTATAAATAATGCTGGATTAAATATCTTTGTACCTAAATCTTTTTTTCTTTTAGCCTCAATATATTACCACGTTGTGCACATAAATGTTTATCCATATTTATGAATATGTACCTAGGATAAAAATTGAAATGGAGGCCTGGCGCGGTGGCTTACGCCTGTAATCCCAGTACTTTGGGAGGCCAAGGCGGGTGGATCACCTGAGGTCAGGAGTTCGAGACCAGCCTGGCCAACATGGCAAAACCCCGTCTCTACTAAAAATACAAAAAGTTAGCCGGGCATGGTGGCACGCGCCTGTAATCCCAGCTACTCAGGAGGCTGAGGCAGGAGAATCTCCTGAACCTAGGAGGCTGAGGTTGCAGTGAGCAGATATCGTGCCATTCCACTTCCAGCCTGGGGGATAGAGTGAGACTTCGTCTCACAAAAGAAGAAAAAAAGGAAATGAAATCACTGGGCATAAAGGTGTAGACAATTTTAATAAGTAATACCACACTGCTCTTCAGAGAGGTTGTACAGTTTACACTCTCAGCAATGTGTAGTTGTGTTTGTCTCTCCACTTTCTTGTCAAACTTGAGGGATACCTTTTTTATCTACACTAATTTGTGTGTGGGTTTTTTTGTTTGTGAGATGGACTCACTCTGTTGCCTAGGCTGGAGTGCAGTGGCATGATCTTGGCTCATTGCAACCTCCACCTCCCGGGTTCAAGTGATTTTCGTGCCTCAGACTCCCAAGTAGCTGGGATTACAAGCACCCACTACCACGCCCGGCTAACTTTTTGTATTTTTAGTAGAAACAGGGTTTCACTATGTTGGCCAGGCTGGTCTCGAACTCCTGACCTCAAGTAATCTGGCCGCCTCAGCCTCTGTCTACACTAATTTGATAAGCCAAATTGGTTATAATATTCTTTAAGTAAAACATGTAAAAGAAGCCTGTGACTACACCTGCCAGTTGTTTAGCACCATGACCTCAAGTCCAGTATAGTCAGCTTTGCCTGTCCTACAGGGACAGGCAGTTTCAAAGATAGAAGCCTCATTGAGGCTGGTCTCCAGACAACAGGTTTGTAGTTTCAGAGATGTTAACTAAAATATCTTGCCAATATACTATAGAAACAGAATTTATAAAGATAAATTTTTAAGAATTTATAGATTTGTAAAGTGAACTGGTACAGGAGAGAGTGTTAAAGTAGTTAGACCTTTCATTTGGAATATTAACGATTTGAATGTTTTATGCATTCCTCACCTTAATTGTGTAGCTGTGAAAATCTTATTTAAGGCTGGGTGCGGTGACTCACACCTGTAATCACAGCACTTTGGGAGGCCGAGGTGGGCAGATCATTTGAGGTCAGGAGTTCAAGACCAGCCTGGCCAACGTGGTGAAACCCCGTTTCTACTAAAAATACAAAAATTAGCCAGGCATGGTGGTGCACACCTATAATACCCACTACTCAGGAGGCAGAGGCAGGAGAATTGCTTGAATCCGAGAGGCAGAGGTTGCAGTAAGCCGAGATTGAGTCACTGCACTACGACTTTGGCAACAGAGTGAGACTGTGTCTCCAAAAAAAAAAAAAAAAGAAAAGAAAAAGGAAAAAGAAAATCTTATTAAAGGATAAAAATCCTATTTTGTCATTAATTTCTTGTTCTGCTCCTTAAAATAATGCTACTTGAAGAATATAGAAAACAATTTTAAATTATATATTTAAAGAAAAACCAACTTTTTAATTAAATAGTAAGCAATACATGTTGTCAAAATACAGTGGCAATGGGAACAGAATAGATGTGAAGCAATGAGTGAGCCACCAATTACTAAAATGTGGTCCTGAGTAAACAAGAGCTTAAAGGAGAGATGAGAAGCGCCTGTGAAATTGGAAAAGGTCGGCGTGAGAATGTGTGCTAAATAGACCTAAGTCTAGGCAGGCTAAGGGATGAGCTTTGGAAATACCCAGTTTCACAGTAAATACTCAGGCATGTATTGAGGTTGTTTTCCTTTGCAGGCAAACCCAATGTCAGAGTTTCCAGGACAGTTGGACAACGTTGAGCTCAAAGTATAAAAACTCCCTTGAGGTGTTTAGTTTATGAAACTATATCAAGCAGGAACACATGAAATTGGCCTTCTTCTATGTGTACATTATACTGCAGAAGACATTTTTAAAAACATCCTGGTAGTTTGCCCAGAGATTATCTCATCTCTGATGCAACCATTAACTCTCCAAACTGGTATCAGCCACAGTGCCACCTGCTTGTAGAGGACCCTGGGGATGTGGAAAGCTGCAACTCTGCCTGGGAGCGTGATGTGTTATCTTTTGCATGATAAAATGTTCTACAAATTTCCTTTTCCTTTGCCATTATGTAAACTTTACACCTTCAAACTGGCCGTCTTTTCATTAAACCACTCAGAGTCCCTGTGTGCCAACCAAGTAGTAAGAATTAGCAGAGTTCTTTAGAAACACCTGGAACTCCATACAGAAAAAAGAAACATCCAGGGGCTGCCTAACAACAAAACAGGGTTGGGATGAGATGGTGTATATTGGGCACAGTGAGAACTGCCTGACGGCAGAAAATGTGCGTATGGCTGGAAGTAAGAATACCAGGAAGAAATGTAATGACATGTATGAAACTTGGTATTTGGTACTTACTAAACATTTTTTTGCAATTCTCACTGTGCCCTTTTCTCCATTTATGGTACAAGAAATATTTTTTGCTTTTGAAATTTTTCTTTTGTTGGTTTTGTTTTCGTTTTGTTTTCCAACTCCTGGGCTCAAGCGATCGTCGCACTTCGGCCTCCTGAGTAGCTGAGACTACAGGCGGGCAGCACAAACCCCAGGTCTTGTTTTGATTTTCATTTGTAGAGAGACAGGGTCTCACTATGTTGCTGAGGGTGCTCTCAACTCCTGGGCCCAGGCAATCCTCCCACCTCGGCCCCCCCAAAGTGCTGGGACTACAGGCACGAGCCACTCCGTGCCCAGCTTTTGTTTATGAAATTTTAAATTGCAATTTAAATTTTTTCATTTTCTTATTCTGTCCCATTTTCTCAAATTCTTTATTTTCAGATACTATTATTCATGTTCTTCAAGATCAAGATGTTAATGCATTTTTGAAAAAAAATATACTTTTGTTTCCTGATTTATGATTTTTATTACGTAAGCTAAAAATATTGCAGATACGGAAAAATTAAATTCATTCAGCAATAGTTCAATTTCCAGAATTACAGATTCTGTTTCCAGTTTACTGCTCGCTGTAGTCTGGAATATAGTATTTTGATGCTGCCTGTCTTTGGCATCTTGTAACATTCTGCCAATTAATTGACCAAATAATGTTAGGTCTCCATTTTAACTTGATTATCTGGAATTAATATTTCTCCATATTTTCACTAATGACTTTCAAACTAGTTGACTGATTTTTGCCTAAAGAAAATCAAGATACTCCTTTAGTTTTACTTTTTGTTTGTAACTTGAAAAGGGAAGGACGACTGTCACATTTTAAAGAATGTAATAAAGAGGCCGGGCACGGTGGCTCACGTCTGTAATCCCAGAACTTTGGGAGGCCGAGGCAGGCGAATCATAAGGTCAGGAGATCGAGACCATCCTGGCTAACACGGTGAAACCCAGTCTCTACTAAAAATACAAAAAAATTAGCCAGACTTGGTGGCGGGTGCTTGTAGTCCCAGCTACTCTGGAGGCTGAGGCAGGAGAATGGCGTGAAACCGGAAGGCAGAGCTTGCAGTGAGCTCGCACCACTGCTCTCCAGCCTGGGCGACAGAGCAAGACTCCATCTCAAAAAAAAAAAAAAAAAGAATGTAATAAAATATCATAACTGATGTAGCAAATTGTATTTTTCAAAAATAACTACATCCCACATGCTCTTCCAGAACTTTGCCACTCACCCTCAAGAAGTGGGGGTTATGTCCCTTCCCCTTAATTTGTGTGTCATTAGACTGCTACTCAAGATAGAGAACACTGTATAACTTCCAAGCCTGGGTCGTAAGAGGCAATATGGTTTTTGAGTCACTTTCTCTCAGCAGCCAGCCACTGTGCAGTGAGGAAACCTGGCCTACATGAAGAAACCTGCATGGAGAGGAATGAAGTTCCCATCCCTCAATCCAGGCTGAGCTCCCAGCCAATAACCAGTGCCTGTGAGTGACCCCTCTTGGGAGAGGAGTCGCCAACTTTCAGTGGAGCTGCCAAAGCTGATGTCATGTTAAGCAGAGACGAACCTTCCTATCAAGCCCTGTCCAAGTTGCAGATTATTATTTTAAAAGTTTTGAGGTACCTGGTTTTGCAGTTAGATAACTTCCAGAGAGACAGAAGTGTAGTAAAGCTGAACTTTGCATTGTTTAGAATTTCCTTATCACTTCAGTGAATTATGAATAGAAATATGCCAACACAATATCTCTTTGCTTAAAATGGATTAAACCCAAACTTGTTGGTTATAGTTATTTGTCCAAAATTTGAAAACTACTATGGGGAAATAATTATGTTTGTAATTTGGTTACTTTCTTTTTATTTTATTTGTATTTTATTTTTTTTGAAGCAGGGTCTCACTCTGTTGCCCAGGCTACAGTGCAGTGGCATGGTTACAGCTCACTGCAGCCTCGACCTCCCGGACTCAAGCAATCCTCCCACCTCAGCCTCCTGAGTAGCTGGGACTACAGGTGCATGCCACCATGCCTGATTGATTTTTGTATTTTTTAAATAGAGACAGGGTTTCACCATGCTTTCCAGGCTAGTCTCAAACTCCTGACCTCAAGTGATCTGCCTGCCTCAGCCTCCCAAAGTGCTGGGCTTATGGGTGTGAGCCACTGCACCCAGCCCATCTAATACTTTTTAATAAATTTTCACTCCTGCTCAAAAACTTGCCTTGGTCTCTCACTCTGCCTTATATCCCTCAGATGAATTCTTTCCTCTGAGGAGGTAAGTTGCTGCCCACTTTATCCAGTCCCACACTCCTGGATTGTCTTGCCACTGGTGACCCCATGAACATGTGTCCCTTTCTCTGGAGTGACTTTTCTATCTTTTTCGAATATTACAATCTAAATAATTTTCAAGACTGAGACCAATGGTTATCTCATTTGTGAAAGCATCTTCTTGGCTCTGTAATATAGTATCAGTTGATATGCTTCGTCTACACATGCAGTTTGAAGAAGCCAGCAGATAACATCTGTTTTTCCATCCGGATTCCATGCCAATTGACTACAGAGACAACAGAGATCAAAACATTCCCTTTAATACTGAAAAAGTCTAAGCTGGTGACATGGGCGAGGGGTATGCCACAATGGGCTTCTTAATTCCGAACCCCAGAATCAAACAGATTTGCCCACCCAGTCAGTGCCGAAAAACTGTAAGCTTCCATCCATAGGACAGAGGTTTTGCTGCCAGGCTTACAGCACAGCCCACGTCAACCAGAACACATGCTCCTGGAAGCAGGCCAAAGAGACAGGAGGGGGCACTGAGCTATACAAGCTCATTCTCTTACCTTAACACACCTACCACAGAGGGGAGGCATGAGTAAAGTGTGGAAGGACCAAGAGTACCGCACTGCTAGAGGTCCCTTCATGGGGAAAGCGAACCCAGGAGTGGAATGTTCTTCCAACCCCAGACTTCTGCAGCTTGTTGTTCTCTTCATTGAACCACTGAGGAAGGCCAGCCAAGGTTGTAGCCATCTCCTGAGGGTATTGTGGGAAGGTCCCACGCTCCTGGATTGTCTTGCTCCTGACTTTCACTAAGTTATTCCCCTAATACCAACTATTGTTCTTTTGTGGACCATTTTTAGTCAGCAGAGGTCAATATTGATTTTTGCCCCCAGAAAGCTCTGACATAGGTCAGAATGGTGTATTAATTAAATCAATTCCCCAGAATTCTATACCCCAAACTGAATAATTATTCCCTAATCTTATTCCCGTTATAAACTACGTGCTGCCATAGTGTCCAGATTTTTTCATGAGAGGCTCTGCAATGAGATTAAATAACTAAATTAAAATATTCCAGCAACAAAATGACTAAAATATGACTAACTGCTCCCTGTTAGGAAATTCATAAAATAAAATTAAGGACCTAAGATTAAATCTCCTTGAAAATTAAAGTCCAAAGGCATAAAAAGTCAAAGGAATTTGAGTTAAATACAATTATTTTTCCAAAGAAAAAGTATTTTGCTTTTTTTGACATGTATAGATTTTATCTTATGGAGTCTTCCATGGTGATGGTTATGAAATCAGTGTTACTAGATCTGCCAAAAGCAGTGTCAACCCAAATTGAGCCACAGAGAGACCAAGAAAGAAACGAAGAAGTTGTTGGAGAATGGCAAGGGCTTGCAATCCACAATATGAATGCATTGGCCACCATAGATGTGTCAGAGGGGGTTGGGGGTTAGAGGCAAAAGAAGAAATCAGTCAGGCATGGTGGTTTATGCCTGGTAATCCTAGCTATTAGGGTGGCTGAGGCTCAAGCCCAGGAGTTTGAAGCTGCAGTGAGCTAAGACCACCACTGTACTGCAGCCTGGGTGACACAGCAGGACCCTGTCTCTAAAAAAAGAAAAAAGGAGAAATCCACTAAACTGTAATGAAACAACATCCTGTGCTACAGGGGCCTATTACAGATGGTGGCATTTGTTCATTAGTGGTACTGGCTATTACTAGAAGAGTGCCATCATTGAAGTGGCTTAACTGGAAATTCCAGTTGGGAAAGTCCTTTGTGACAGTTCCTGTTGCAGGCACACGTGTGACTGAGGGTACCTCCTTTACAACCTTCCAGCTCCATTTTGTTAGGGTTTGACATAAGTGATTCCATTTTGGTACAGACAAAGCATTTGTGGCTTAAATGAATCTTGTCCACCTTTACCTATCTAAGATAATCATACCCAAGAAAGAGTATCCTATGAGACCAATATATAATAGGCCTGGACTTTTTTGTTTGCCTGTTTTTATTGTTGTTACTGTTGTTTGTTTGTTTGTTTTTAGGAGATAGGGTCTGGCTGTTACCCAGGCTGGAGTGCTGCAGTGCAATCATAGCTCACTGCAGCCTCCAACTCCTGGGCTCAAGCCATCCTTCTGCCTCAGCTTCCCAAGTAGCTGGGACTATAGGCAGGCATCACTGCACTGGAAAAATATTTTTAGTTTTTGTAGAGACGGGACCTTGCTTTGTCACCCAGGCTGGTTTCAAACTCCTGGCCTCAAGTGATCTTCCCACCTCAGCCTCGCTAGTTGCTGGGATTACAGGCATTAGCCACTGTGTGCCTGCATCATAGTTAATATACTTCATCTTTCCTATGCCTTCCAATTTCTCAGGCATGTTCTTTAGGGAATAGGCAATACTTGTGTCCCCACCTACAATAATTGTATCACCTTGAAATTCAACAGTGAGTCAGTGAGACATTTTTTTAACAGCTTAATTGACTGTTAGGCCTCTGAGCCCAAGCTAAGCCATCATAACCCCTGTGACCTGCACATATACATCCAGATGGCCTGAAGCAATTGAAGAACCACAAAAGAAGTGAAATAGCCACTTCCTGCCTTAGCCGATGACATTCCACCATTGTGATTTGTTCCTGCCCCACCCTAACTGATCAGTTGATCTTGTGACATTCCTTCTCCTGTACAGTGAGTCTCAGGAGCTCCCCACCAAGCACGTTGTGACCCTCACCCTTGCCCACAAGATAACAACCTTTTTAATTCTAATTTTCCACTACCTACCCAAATCCCATAAAACTGCCCCACTCCTATCTTCCTTTGCTGACTCCTTTTTCGGACTCAGTCCACTTGCACCCAGGTGATTAACAAGCTTTATTGCAGCCGGGCGCGGTGGTTCACACCTGTAATCCCAGCACTTTGGGAGGCTGAGGCAGGCAGATCAAGAGGTCAGGAGATCAAGACCTTCCTGGCTAACATGGTGAAACCACGTCTCTACTAAAAAAAAAAAAAAAAAATACAAAAAATTAGCTGGGCATGGTGGCAGGTGCCTGTAGTCCCAGCTACTCGGGAGGCTGAGGCAGGAGAATGGCGTGAACCCGGGAGGCGGAGCTTGCAGTGAGCTGAGATCCGGCCACTGCACTCCAGCCTGGGCGACAGAGCAAAACTCTGTCTCAAAAAAAAAAAAAAAAAAAAGCTTTATTGCTCACACAAAGCCTGTTTGGTGGTCTCTTCACACGGACGTGCATAATATTGACATATAATTTATATGCCATTCAATTAATCCATTTAAAATATAGATTTCAATGACTTTTAGTATATTCACAGAATTGTGCAACCATCACTGCAATCTAAGTTTAGAATTTTTTTATAACTACAAAAAGTAACCCTATACCTATTAGCAGTTACTACCTGATCCACCCAACTCTACCACCAAACCTGATCAAATACTAATCTACTTTCCATTCTTACAGTTTTTCCTATTCTGGTTATTTTATGTAAATGAAATAATATGCAATCCTTTGTGAGTGGCTCTTTCATTTATCATAGGATTTTCAGGGTTTGCCTATATTATGGCATATATCAATGCTTCATTACTTTTTTTTGCCAAGTAATATTCCATTGTGTGTGTGTATATATATATACCACATTTATTTTATTCATCAGTTGATGGAATTTGAGTTTCCAGTTTTTAGCTATTATGAATAATGCTGCTATGAAATTTGTGTATAAGTTTTTGGTTCACATATGTTTTCAATTTTCTCAAGTATATACCTAGGTGTAGAATTTCTGGGTTATAAAGTAACTGCTTAACATTTTGAGGAATTGTCAAACTTTTTTCCAAAACAGTTACACTATTTCACAATCCCACAAGCAATGTATGAGAGTTCCAATCTCTCCACAACCTCACCGACACTTACTATTGTCTGTCTCTTTTATTTATAGCCATCTTAATGGTTCTGAAGAGGTATCTTATGCAGTCCAATTTTTCTATTTTGTTCTTTTGTCATTTATGCATTTGATATAGTAAATAGGAAGAATTTGCCTAACCCACAGTTACAAAGATTTACTTCTGTGCATCCTTCTAAGAGTTTTTAGGCCAGATGTGGTGGCTCATGCCTATAATTGCAGGACTTTGGGAGGCTGAGGCGGGTGGATTACAAGGTCAGGAATTTGAGACCAGCCTGGCCAAGATGGTGAAACCCCATCTCTACTAAAAATACAAAAATTAGCCGGGCACAGTGGTGGGTGCCTGTAATCCCAGCTACTCAGGAGGCTGAGGCAGGAGAATGGCTTGAACCCGGGAGGCAGAGGTTGCAGTGGTGAGCCAAGATCAAGCTACTGCATTCTAGCCTGGGCAACAGAGCAAGACTCTGTCTCAAAAAAAAAAAAAAAAAAAAAAAAAAAAAGAGTTTTATCGTTTTGGCTCTGACATGTAAGTCTGTGATCATTTGGATTTAATTTTTATGTGTGGTTTAAGGGAGAAGTCCAGCTTTTTTCTTTTGCATGTATGTATTCAGTTATCTTAGCACCATTTGTTAAAAAGGCTGTTTCTCCCATTGAATTGTCTTGGCACCATTTTCAAATCAATTGAACATAAAGATAAGGATTTATTTTTGGACTCTCAATTCTGTTTCATTGATTTATATGTCTATCCTTATGCACTGTCACACTGTGTTGATTACTGTACTTTTTAGTAAGTTTTCAAATCAGCACATGTGATCCTCCAACTTTCATGAAAGTGTTCTCTTTCAAGATTATTGTGGCTATTCTTGGCCACTTTCATTTCCATGTGAATGTTAGAAACAGCTTGTCAGTTTCCACACACACACACAGAAGCTATTTGAAATTTTAATAGAGATTGTGTTGAATCTGTAGATCAACCTGGGATTATTGTCATCTTAACAATATTAAGTCTTTCAACCGTAAAAATGGTTTGTCTTTCCATTTATTTAGGTTTTCTTTCATTTCTTTCCACAGTGTTTTATAGTTTTTATGGCACAAGTTTTATACTTCATTTGTTGCATTTATTTCTAAGTATTTTGTTCTTTTTGATGATATTACCAATGGAATTATTTTATTAATTTCATTTTCAGATTTTTTCATTGCTAACACAGTAAGTCCTCACTTAACATCATGGATTCATACTTGGAAATTGCAGCTTTAAGTGAAATGATGTATAATGAAACAAACTTTGCCATAGATTTATTGATAGAAACAAGAATTAAATTCCTACAGCATATTTCTGGTCACAAAAACATCACCAAACTTCTAAATAAAGACTAAAACACTTGTAATAATATTAAACATTGAAATAAATGTGAGCTATCCATACATTTAAGACAGATTAATAAAAAACAAATAAGGTAATTATTTACCTGCTGATTCCAGTTCAGGGGCACAGGTGGCCAGAGCCTATCTCAGCAGTTCAGGGCTTGAGGCGGGAACCAGCCTTGGACAGGACAACATTCCATCACAGGGTGCACTCACACACACCGCCCACACTCAGACCGGGGCAATTCAGACACGCCGTTTAACCTAATGTGCACATCTTTGGGAGGTGGGAGAAAACAGAATACTTGGAGAAAACCCACACAGACAAAGGGAGAACATGCTAACTCCACATGGGACAGCAGCTCCGGTGGAATCAATTTTTTTTCTCATCATTATAATGAAACAATATTCAAAGACCTGCTGTATACAGAAATGCAATTGATATTTGTCTATTAGCTTATATCCTGCAACCTTGCTGAACCTGTTTTTTGGTTATAATAGTTTTTGTGTGTGTGTATTTATTAGGATTTTCTCTATATAGGAATATAGCCACTGTAAAATAGGGATAGTTTTACTCCTTTTTCGCAGTCTGGATGCCTGTTATTTCTTTTTCTTCCCTAATTGTCCTGGCTAGATCCTCCAGTACAATGTTGACTAGAAGTACATGACTTGTTTATTTCTTGCTTATATTAAGGGGAAAGCATTGAGTGTTTCATCATTAAGTCTGATGTTAGCTATGGGTATTTTGTCAATATCCTTCATCTGGTTGGAGAAGTTCTCTTCTATCGTATTTTGTTGAGTATTTTATCATGAAAAGGTGTAAGATTTTATTAAATGATTTTTTTCTGCATCTATTGAGATGATCATGGGGGTTTTGTTTTTATTCTATTGACATAGTATATTACATTAATTATTTGGACATTAAACCAACCTTTTATTCCTAGAATAAACCGTACTTGGTTATGGCACATAGTTATTTTTATATGTTGATGGATTTAGTTTGCTAATATTTTGTTGAGAATTTTTGCACCTATAATCATAAGAGATATTGGCCTCTAGTTTTCTTCTCTTGTGATGTCATTTGATTTTTGTATTAGGATAATACTGGCCTCATAATGAGTTGGGAAGTAATCCCTTCTCCAAATATTTTGGAATCATTCCTGAAGAATTGGTATTAGCTCTTCTCTAAATGTTTGGCAGAATTCAGTGGTGAAGCTATTTGGGTCTGGGCTTTTCTTTGTGAAAACTTTTAAAAATTCTCATTATTTCAGTTTGTTTCCTTGTTATATTTCTAGTCACTTTATGTCCTTGATTGACTTGCAGTACGTTGTGTCTTCTAAGAATTTGTCCATTTACACCTAAGTCATCTAATTTGTTGGGATTCACTTGTTCACAGTATTCACTTATACTCCTTTTTATTCATTTTTGTAAGGTCAGTAGTAATGTACTCTCATTCCTGACTTCAGTAATTTGTGTCTTGTTTTTCTCAGTCTAGCTAAAACTTTGTCCATTTTGTTGACAAATACTGTATAATTTCACTTATATGAGGTACCTAGAATAGTCAAATTCATAGACAGAAAGTAGAATGGTTATTTCCAGGGACTTAGATAAAGGGAGAATGGTGAGTTATTATTGAACGAGTGTAGAGTTTTGGGCTTTCTTTACAAATAAAAATTATGTGTATTAAGATATACAAAGTACTGTTTTGATATATGTATATATTGTGAAATGATTACCATCATCAAGCTAATTAACATATCCATCACCTCACATTGTTACTGTGTGGGTGTGTTTGTGTGTGTGTGTGTGTGTGGGGGTGTGTGTACGGGTGTGTGTGTGTGGGTATGGTGTGTGTGTGGGTATGGTGAGATCTACTCTCTTATCAAATTTCAAGTACATAATATAGCATCATTAACTATAGTCACTATGCTGTACATTAATTTTATAAGAGCTCTCATTGTCTGCTGCAATCTCACCCTGAAGGTGAGCTACATGGAAAGCCAACTGAATAGAAAGGTTCTTGTTGAGTGAGGAATCTGAGCAAGGAAAGTTGGTTATTTGATTTGAATGTGTAACATAACTGTATCTGTCTTCACATAATACTCCAGCTAGTCTGGAGGGCTCCTGCTTGAGTGTCTTAGATGGGCATTCTCAGTATTTGCCTCCACATTGTATTTTTTTTTCTTCAACTTTTATTTTAAGTTCTTGGTACATGTGCAGGATGTGCAGGTTTGTTACATAGGTAAACGTGTGCCATGGTGGTTTGCTGCACAGATCAACCCATCACCTAAGTGTTAGGTCCAGCATCCATTAGCTATTCTTCCTGATGCTCTCCCATCCTCCACCCCACTGATAGGCCCCAGTGAGTGTTGTTCCCCTCATGTGTCCATGTTTCTCATCAATTAGCTTTGACTTATAAGTGAGAACATTTGGTGCTTGATTTTCTGTTCCTGTGTTAGTTTGTTGAGGATAACAGCTTCCAGCTCCATCCCTGTCCCTGCAAAGAACATGATCTTTTTCCGTTTTATGGCTGCATAGTATTCCATAGTGTGTATGTACCACATTTTCCTTATCCAGTCTATCACTAATAGGCATTTGGGTTGATTCCATGTCTCTGCTATTGTGAATAGTGCTGCAGTGAACACACGTGTGCATGTATCTTTATAATAGAATGATTTATATTCCTTTGGGTATATATACAGTAATGGGATTACTGGGTCTAATTGTATTTCTGCTTCTATGTCTTTGAGGAATTGCCACACTGTCTTCCACAATGGTTGAACTAATTTACACTCCCACCAACAGTGTAAAAGTGTTCCTTTTTTCCCTGGGTTCAAGCAATTCTCCTGCCTCAGCCTCCCAAGTAGTGGGGATTACAGGCATGCACCACCATTCCTGGGTAATTTTTGTATTTTTAATAGAGACTGGGTTTCACCATATTGGCCAAGCTGGTCTTGAACTCCTGACCTCAAGTGATCTGCCCACCTCTGCCTCCTAAAGTGCTGGGATTACAGGCGTGAGCCACCACACTCATCCCTTTGCCCACTTTTTAACGGGATTGTTTTGTTTTTGTAAATACGTTTAAGTTCTTTGTAGACTCTGAATATTAGGCCTTTGTCAGATAGATTGCAAAAAGTTTCTCCCATTCTGTAGGTTGTCTGTTCACTCTGATGATAGATAGTTTTTTTTGTTTGTTTTGTTCGTTTGTTTGTTTGTTTTTTGCTATGCAGAAGCTCTTTCATTTAATTAGATCCCATTTGTCAATTTTTGCTTTTGTTGCAATTATCTTTGGCAATTTTGTCATGATATCTTTGCCTGTGCCAATGTCCTGAAGGGCTGAAATACACAGACCAGTGACACTATGAAGCAGCCACATAACAAGTCTGCAAAATAACCAGCTAGCATCATCATGACAGGATCAAATTCACACATGATAACATTAACCTTAAATGTAAATGGGCTAAATGCCCCCAATTAAAAGACACAGAATGACAAGATGAGTAGAGTCAAGACAAATTGGTGTGCTGTCTTCAAGAGATCTATCTCATGTATAAAGACACACTGTAGGCTCAAAATAAAGGGATGGAGGAAAATTTACCAACCATGTGGAAAACAGAAGAAAGCAGAGGTTACAATCCTAGTTTCTGACAAAACAGACTTTAAACCAACAAAGATCAAAAAAGACAAAGAAGGGCATTACATAATGGTAAATAATTTATTCAATAAGAAGAGCTAACTATTGTAAATATATATGCACCCAATCCAAGAGCACCCAGATTCATAAAGCAAGTTCTTAGAGACCTACAAAGAGACATAGACTCCCACATAACAATAGTTCCAGACGTTAACACCTCACTGACAATATTAGACAGATCATCAAGACAGAAAATTAACAAAGATATTCAGGACCTGAACTCAGCTGTGGATCAAGGAGACCTGATAGATAGCTACAGAACTCTTCACCCAAAAACAACAGAAAATATACATTCTTCTCATCATCACATGGCACTTACTCTAAAACTGATCACACAATAGGAAATAAAACACCCCTCATCAAATGCAGAAGAATTGAAATCCTAACAAACAGTCTCCCAGACCGCAGTGCAATCACATTAGAACTCAAGACTAATAAACTCACTCAAAGCCACACACTACATGGAAATTGAACAACCTACTCCTGAATGACTCCTGGGTAAATAATGAAATTAAGGCAGAAATCAAGTAGTTCTTTGAAACTAATGAGAACAAAGAGACAAGGTACCAGAATCTCTGGGATGCAGCTAAAGCAGTGTTAAGAGGGAAATTTAAGCACTAAATGCCCACATCAAAAAGCTAGAAAGATCTCAAAACAACAATCTAACATCACAACTAAAAGAACTAAAGAACCAAGAGCAAACAAACCCCAAAGCTAGCAGAAGACAAGAAATAACTAAGATCAGAGCAGAACCAAAGGAGATAGAGACAAGGAAACCCTTTCAAAAAATCAGTGGATCCAGGAGCTGGTTTTTTGAAAAAATTAATAAAATAGACTGCTAGCTAGACTAATGAAGAAAAGAGAGAAAAATCAAATAGACAAAATCAGAAATAATAAAGGAGATATGACCACTGACCCTACAGAAATCCAAACAAGCATTAGAGAATACTACAAATACATCTGTGCACATAAACTAGAAAATCTAGAAGAAATGGATAAATTCCTGGACACATACACCCCTCCCAAATCTGGATCAGGAAGAAATTGAATCCCGGAATAGACGATTAACAAGTTTTGAAATTGAGGCGGTATTTAGCTTACCAACCAAAAAAGCCCAGGACCAGATGAATTCACAGCTGAATTATAACCAGAGGTACAAAGGAGAGCTGGTACCATTTCTACTGGAATGATTCCAGTCAATTGAAAAGGAGGGACTCCTCCCTAACTCATTTTATGAGGCCAGCATCATCCTAATACAAAAACCGGGCAGAGATAGAACAAAAAAAGAGAAAACTTCAGGCCAATATCTCTGATGAATATAGATGCAAAAATCCTCAATAAAATAGTGAGTTTCAGGTTTGCAAGATGAAAGGAATTCTGGGGATGGATGGTGGCTGTGGTTGTACAACAACGTGAACACACTAATTACCAGTGAACTGGACACTTAACAATTATTAAGATGGTAAATTTTATGTTATGTGTATTGTATCACAATTTTTTACACTTGATCTTAGCCAAAAGACTGAGAAGTGATTACATCATAATTTTTTTTTTTTTTTTTTTTTTTTTTTTTGAGACAGAGTCTCGTTCTGTCACCCAGGCTGGAATGCAGAGTGCAATGGCACAATCTTGGCTCACTGCAACCTCCACCTCCCAGGTTCAAGCGAGTCTCCTGCCTCAGCCTCCCAAGTGGTTGGGATTACAGACACCTACCACCATGCCTGGCTAATTTTTATATTTTTAGTGGCAACGGGGTTTCACCATGTTGGCCAGGCTGGTCTCAAACTCCTGACCTCAGGTGATCTGCCAGCCTTGACCTCCCGAAGTGCTGGGATTACAGGTCTGAGCCACCACGCCCGGCCTATATCACAATTTTTTAAAAGAAAAAAGAGGCAACTAGAAAAAGTGAGATATTGGTACCTGGCAGATGGTGAGTGCTAAATTAGTATAGTCTCAGTGGGAACGGAAAGTTGCAAATGAATTCACACTATAGGAATTTTAGAGGAAGTCTCAACAGGATATTGTGGAGAGGGAAAGTAAAATGAGAAGTCCATAGGAACTCTGAGGTTTCTAACCTTGGGTGGCTAAATATGTGTTAATCCTGTTAACTGAGGTGTGGAATGCAGAGGAAAGAGCAAATCAGAAAGTAGGAGGATTATAAACTCAATTTTAGATGTGTTGAGTTTGTGTTACCTGTGGTATGTCCTGGTAGGGGAGTAAAGATAAGAGTTTGAGGTCAGAAGAAGGACAAGGAGTAGAGTTGTTCCTCAATTTGTGATGGAGTTATTTCCCAGAAAATCCACTGCAAGTTGTAAATATCCTAAGTCAAAAATGCATTTAATACACTTACTGAACAGCACAGCTTAACCTAGCCTACCCTAAATGTGTTCAGAACACTTACATTAGCCTACTGGCCAAAATCATCTAACACAAAACTTATTTTATAGTGAATTGTTGAATAGCTCATGGAATTTATTTGAATACTTTAATGAAGTATGATTTCTACTGAATGCATATTGCTTTTGCAATATGATAAAGTTGGAAAATTGTAAGTCAAGCATTGTAAATCAGGGGCCATCTGTATATGAATTGATATAGGAATCATCAATGATAAGTAAGGCTGAGATTTTCCAGCCTTTTCACGTCTCTGAATAAAATAACTAGTGTTTTAGTGCTACTTTCAATGTTCCAAATAACCGCAAATGAATGGTACATGCGCCTGTCATGATATCACATAAGCTATAACTATTTTAATGCCATTATTTGGTAAATATAACATTTTAGGCATGGCATCATGGAAATACAACAAGAACAATTACAATAACAACAACAACAATTGTTGTACAATAGATGTACTTAATGTTTGCTTGCTTGTTTGTTTTTGAGACTGAGTCTCTATCGCCAGGCTGGAGTGCAGTGGCGTGATCTCGGCTCACTGCAACCTCTGCCTCTCGGGTTCAAGTGTTTCTCCTGCCTAAGCCTCCTGAGTAGCTGGGACTACAGGCACATGCCACCACACCTGGCTCATTTTTGTATTTTTAGTAGAGACAGGGTTTTATCATGTTGGCCAGGATGGTCTCAATCTTCTGACCTCGTGATCCACCCACCTTGGCCTCCCAAAGTGTTGGGATTACAGGTGTAAGCCACAGTGCCCGGCTGTACTTACTGTTAAAAACATTGAGAAACACTCATGGAAGTAATATTTGAAACTATATGAAGATGAATAAGGGATGTAATTTTTATTCCTGGTTCAGATAAGGCATCAGTCTGCTATATTCAAAGCTGAAGTGCCCCATTTTTCAAAAGAAAGTTCCTTTCCACTTGTCTTTCATATGACTCTTAACTTATCTAAAGGGCTTAAACATATTTTATGCCATCATAGCACTGGTTCCACATTGAAAAAAATCAACATTGAAAGATGAACTACCATGAAAATCCTCTACCTGTGGTGGTGACCACATCCTATGCTATAAAGTACTGATAAATAAAAATGATGGATAAAATAATAAAATTCAGGATGTAACACATCCAGATAACAAATCTTTAGAATTCTGAAAAAATGGACTACATTAAAATTTAATTTAAGTAAAATAAAATGCAACTATTTAAACTGCACAGTATGTTGAGTTTTAACATCGTTTAAGTAGTAGAATAATTCCATCACACAAAAAATTCCCATGACACTTTGCAATGAATCTTTTTCCACCCTTGGTTGTAGGCAAATCACTGATCTGCATTTTTTCACTGTAGATTCATTTGCCTTTTCTTGAATTTCATGTAAATGGAATCATATGGTGCATAGTCTTTTATGTCTGGCTTTTTTGTTCATCATTATGTTTTTAACATTCAAACTTGTTGGCATATTAGAGTTTATTACTTTTTATTGCTGACTAATGTTCCATTGTACAAATGTAGTATGGTTTGTTTATTCATTTGTTAATGAACAGTTTTTTTCCTCAAACTCTGGCTATTACGAATAAAAGTGTTATTAACATTTATGTTCAAGTCTCTGTCTAAACATGTTTCCATTTTTCTTGATTAATACATAGAACTGGAATTACTACGGAAAGTGTATCTTTGAGTTTGTAAGAAACTTGAACAATCTTCCAAAGTGGTCATACCATCTTCTATTTCCAACAGTACTACATGAGAGTTTCAAATTCCTCTACATCATTGCCAGCAGGTGTTATTTATTTTCAGCATTTTCAGTTTTAGCCATTGTACTGAGTGTATAGTTGTATCTCATCACACTTTTTTTAAAACTCCCATTTCTTTGCTATTAATAAAATTAAACACATTTGTGTGTGCTTACTGTCCATTTGTATATCTTCTTTTGTGGAGTTATATTTTATAAGGGTTTTTAACATATTTTTGATACAAACCTTTAAAAAACAGGTGTATTCCCAATTCTGTGTTTTCTCCCAGTCAGTAGTTTCTTTTCTTTTTAAAAAATAATGTGTTTTGAAGAGCATACATTTTTAATTTTGATGAAATCTAACTTAACTATTTTTTTCTTGGGCCTTGTGACCTGGCTAAATTCACTTATTAGTTTTGATCATCTTTTTGTAGTCTCCTTGGGATTGTGTATATAAATAATCATGGCATCTGCAAATCAAGACAATTTTGCCTCTTCCTTTCCATTCTGAGTGCTTTTTATTTCTTCTTTGTTACTGTAAAGGCTAATACTTTCAGTGTAATGTAGAAGATATGTGGTAAAAAAAAAATCCTTGCCTTGTTCCCAATCTTAGAACGAAAGCATGTATTTGGTCTTTGACCATTAGATATGATGCTATGTATAGGTTTTTCATAATGCCCTTCATCAAATTGAGGAGATTCTCTTCTAGTCTTAATTTGCTTAGAATTTTAAACATGAAATGGTAAATTTCAAATGCTTTATCTGCATCTATTGAGATAACTGGCTTTCTTCCTATATTGTTAATATGGTAAATTTTCTAATGTTCTATTACTATGATGTTTTTCAAAAGTTAAACTAAACTTGTACTCGTGACAAATCCCACTTGATCATGATGTATTTTCTTTTTGTATATTGTACTTAAAAAAAATCTCCAGGGCTTCTGTTTGTTTTTGATATATTTCATTCTCTCTTCATCATGCTCATTTTTCCTTTAAATATTTATAATATCTATTTTAAAGTCCTTTCCTCTTAATTCCATCATCTGGCTATTCATAATAGCCAGAGTTTGGGGGAAAAAACTGTTCATTAACAAATGAATAAACAAATTGTACTACATTTGTACAATGGAACATGAGTCAGCAATAAAAAGTAATAAACTAGTAATATGCCAACAAATTTGAATGTAAATTCAAGAAAAGGCAAATGAATCTACAGTGAAAAAATGCAGATCAGTGGTTGCCTACAACCAGGGGTGGAAAAAGATTCATTGCAAAGTGTCATGGGAATTTTTTGTGCGATGAAATTATTCTACTATTTAAACGATGTTAAAACTCAACATACTGTGCAGTTTAAATAGTTGCATTTTATTTTACTTAAATTAAATTTTAATATAGTCCATTTTTTCAGAGTCCTAAAGATTTGGTATCTGGATGTGTTACATCCTGAATTTTATTATTTTATCCATCATTTTTATTTATCAGCACTTTATAGCATAGGATGGGTCATGTTTTCCTTCATTTCACATCTAGGTATAGTAATTTTCGATTGAATGGTAAACATATTAAATTTTACTTGTTGAGTGCTGAATTGTGTTGTCTTCTCCGAAGAGTATTGGACTTTGTTCTAGTAGCCAGTTAAGTTACTTGCAGATCATTTTGATCCTTTTGAGGCTTGTTTGTAAACTTCGTTAGGGCAGGAGTAGAGTAGCCTTTTATCTAGGGCTAATTTAGCCCTACTCTTAAGGAGTGACTCTTGGTGTCTCTACTGAATTTCCTGAAAGTTCTATAAGTTTCTGAACTTGGGTTGGTCAGAACTCAAATGTCTCCCAACCCTGTGTGAGCTCTGGGGATTGTTTGACTTATGGATCTCTGGTCATTCTTTGCATGGCCTTGGAGAGTTTCACCCTATTCGTGTGCAGGTTAGTATTTATCAAGTGTCTTGGGGCGGACTTGATTTCTGGAGCTGTTTCTGTGTAACCCTCTCTTCTCTGGTATTATAACCTGGAAACACCAGCAGCCTCAGCCTTCCTAAACTTTGACCTCTGTCTCCTCAACTTAGTGTGATTTCTGTGCTCTATTTAGAATATACCTCCTCCACTAAAGTCCAGAAAGTGCCTTCAGCAGAAGCCAGGGAAAACACAAGGTCAGCTTCATTTGTTACACTTATTTTAGGAATTAGAGTCTTGAACTGCCTATAATCTAATGTCTGAACACATTTATTTCATATATTTTCTCCAGTTGCCTGATTGATTACAGTAGGAGGCTTATAAGTTAGACCTAGTTTCTTCCTCATGTACAGAAGCAAAGTTAGTTTTCATTCTTCTTTTGATATTTTCATTCCAAAGCAATGCAACTGTTTCTAAATAAACTAGTATGCGTTAATATTTTAATAGGCCGGGCGCCGTGGCTCACACCCGTAATCCCAGCACTTTGGGAGACTGAGGTGGGCGAATCACCGAGGTCAGGAGATTAAGACCATCTTGGCTAACACGGTGAAACCCCGTCTCTACTAAAAATACAAAAAAATTAACCGGGCATGGTGGCGGGCGCCTGTAGTCCCAGTTACTCGGGAGGCTGAGGCAGGAGAATGGAGTGAACCCAGGAGGCGGAGCTTGCAGTGAGCCTAGATGGCGCCACTGCACTCCAGCCTGAGCCACACAGCGAGACTCCGTCTCAAAAAAAAAAAAAAAAAAAAAAAAAAAAAAAAATTTAAGAATAAACATCCTGACTAGGCACAGTTGCTTACGCCTATAATCTTGCTACTTTGGGAGGCCGAAGTGGGAGGATTACTTGAGCCCAGGAGTTCGAGACCAGCCTGGGCAACATGGCAAGACACCATTTCTTAAAGAAAAAAAAAATTAGGTGTGGTGGCATGGGCCTGTGGTCCCAGCTACTCAGGAGGCTGAGGGGAAGATTGCTTGAGTCCAGGAGGTTGAGGCTGTGGTGAGACATGGTTGCACCAGTACACTCCAGCCTGGGCAACAGAGCAAGACCTTATCTCAAAAAATAAAAATAAAAGTAAAAATAAAAATAAATAGCTCGATATTATTCTGTAATGCTACCAGTGCCCAAATCAGTTTTGGAATATTTTGTGGAAAAATGCATTCGACAAATATTTAAGGTCATCAAGAAAATCAGTCATACCATGTTCTCAGGAATGCTGATTTTGAAGGCCAAAAACAAATGTTTAAGTCCTAACTCAAGTTTACTAAGCTGGGTGACAATGAGTATTAGCAGTATTGGTATTAGTTTTCTTACCTGTAAAGTCAGCTGTATCCTGATCTACATAAATGAAACACTCTTGAGTTGTAGAGCATGTAGCCTGAATAACTATGAAGGAGCAGCCCTGGCTATATCAAGATACTTTCATCCAAAAGAAAAGATTCAAATCCAAATGGCTTACACAATAAATTTATTATCTTACCTAGCAAAATGTTCAGATGTAGTGGCGGTTCCAAGGTTAATTTGATGGCTCATGTTATTAAGAACCCAAGTCCTTTCTTTCCCCCTCCCGTCCTCACCCCCCTCCCTCAGTTACTTTTATCTTCTCTCTGCATAGTTATACAGTGGCTACAGAAGCTCCAAGCGTCATGGCCTCTGACAACCATCTCCAAAGACAAGAGAGTATGTCTCTTTGGGACACAAGTTCTCCACCGGACACTTCTCCAGAAGTCTCCCAGCAGACTTGCTCTCTTGTCACTACCTAGAATTCTATCACATGCCTTTACATGCCTTTATTAAGCGATCACTCTCAAGAGGAATGGAATTACTATGGTTGGCTTACTAACGAAGACTCACCCTCGGAATCCTATGGCCAACCAGCATCTAAACAGAGTGGAAGGAAGGAGTGAAGATAGACAAAACTGCTACTGAATAGGCAATTGAAGTGTCTGTTTATTGTATAGATATTTTGTATGTAAATACCTATGCAATAAAAAACTAACAAGTTAGATCTTGTATGTGAAGTTAACCTGCATCTCAATCATTATGTAATGTCGTATCAATTTTAATCCTTAAATGACATTTTTTAGTAAATTCATCAGTTATATCTACTAGCTAAATTGACCCTACTTGGTTGTAAAAGATTTTTTAAATGCTTAAAAAGCAAACAATGCACATTGGCTGCAGACATATTATATACAGATAAGGAAGATAACATTAGTTTTCCTAAATTCTACCAACTAGAGGAAAAAGCTAACATTTAAATACATACATACATCCCCTTCAGAATTTTCTCAAAGCTAAGTACAATATATTTTACAGAAATACTATACATTCTATACTATATCCAGCCTTTCAACTAAATTTACTAATATTTACATAGATTTACATAATACGTTTTAATGGTTGGGTAGAATCTGTCTTTGTTTCAAAAAAGTCACTTCTCTACTCAAAAGAATTTGAGATTTGGCACAATGAAGATAGTCATAAAAGTGCATCACGAATGCTGAATGCAATCTTGAAAAAGCTGTGAAAACATCTGGAGATTAGAAAAATGACTAGACTAAGTCTATAGCCTCTCCAGGCCTTCTGCTGTCTCCATGCAAATCTGTGTCATGCGAATGCCTCACTCGTTTTTAATGGCCTACTGAAGTCAGAGCTTTCCTTTCACCTCTGCCCAAGATCTATTCCCAAATGGGAATAAGCCTTATTTCTCTTTTTCATTCACTACTGAATCCCTCTTTAAGGTTCAACCACATTCTTTTGATAGCCACTACCATGATTATTAGGGCTATTTTTACTAAGGGACATAACGAGGAGTCTGTTCGGAGATAATAAGGATATTCTTTCAAGTCTAGCTTAATACTTGATTTTAAAAAAAGGTTTTATTTTATTTATTTATTTGGGACAGAACCTCACTCTGTGGGACAGAGTTTCACTCTGTTGCCCAGGCTAGAGTGCAGTGGTATGATCTCGGCTCACTGCAACATCGTTCTCCTGTGTTCAAGTGATTCTCCTGCCTCAGCCTCCCCAGTAGCTGGGACTACAGGTGTGTACTACCACGCCTGGCTAATTTTTGTATTTTTTAGTAGAGGTGGGGTTTTGCCATGTTGGCCAGGCTGGTCTGGAACTCTTGGCCTCAGGTGACCTGCCCACCTTGGTCTCCCAAATTGCTGGGATTACAGGCGTGAGCCACTGTACCCAGCCAAAAAAGGTTTTAAATTTAAAAAACATTTAAAGAATGAACTATGCACAATTTATGGTATACCCATAATGCTTTTTTCTTTAGGCGTCTAATGAAAACAACCTAGCTAATCTTCATGTGTATGGCTAAGGAAGAGAAACTACAAATGGATATCATACAGTGATTTTGCCACCGCCTTTCCATGGAGTTAAATGCTAAGGTGCAAAATTCTTTCAGTGAAGGTCCAATGAGCTTTTCCCTTTCACCTTGGATTTAGCCAACTGCCCATCCAGCACACCTATAAATACTTCTTTTGCTACGGTAACTCAAACATCTGTTAGCCCCAGTCTTTCCCAAAATCTCTACTTTCTAGGAACCTCTGTATACCTACCTGAGCTTTTTCTTTAGCACCATCAGTCTTTCCAGCTAACCACAGCAAATGCGAATGTTCCATTTCTTGAATATCACTCGCTGAAAGTAAAATTTGGGACAGTTTCTACAGTCTAGAAAGCAGATAGGGTTAAGCTATGTCTACGTAAGATAAAAACTACAAAAAGGTAAAAGAAAATTAAAGCTGTTCATGTTACTAGAAAAAAAATGCTTGATACTGCTCAAGGAAATGAGAGGATACAAATGGAAAAACATTCCATACTCATGGATAGGAAGAATCAACATTGTGAAAATGGCCATGCTGCCCAAAGTAATTTATAGATTCAATGCTATCCCCATCAAGCTACTATTGACTTCCTTCACACAATTAGAAAAAACTAGTTTAAATTTCATATGGAACCAAAAAAGAGCCTGTATAGCCAAGACAATCCTAAGCAAAAAGAACAAAGCTGGAGGCATCACACTACCTGACTTCAAACTATACTATGAGGCTACAGTAACCAAAACAGCATGGTGCTGGTACGAAAACAGATATATAGAGCAATGGAACAGAACAGAGGCCTCAGAAATAATGCCACCCATCTACAACCTTCTGATCTTTGACAAACCTGACAAAAACAAGCAACAGGGAAAGGATTCCCTATTTAATAAATGGTGTTGGGAAAAGTGGCTAGCCATATGCAGAAAACTGAAACTGGGCCCCTTCCTTACAACTTATACAAAAATTAACTCAAGATGGATTAAAGACTCAAATGTAAGACCTAAAACCATAAAAACCCTAGAACAAAACCTAGGCAATACCATTCAGGACATAGGCATGGGCAAAGACTTCATGACTAAAACACCAAAAGCAATGGCAACAAAAGACAAAATTGACAAATAGGACTTAATTAAACTAAAGAGCTTCTGCACAGCAAAAGAAACTATTATCAGAGTGAATACGCAACCTCCAGAACGGGAGAAGATTTTTGCAATCTAGCCATCTGACAAAGGGCTAGTATCCAGAATCTACAAAGAACTTAAACAAATTTACAAGAAAAAAATGAATAACCCCATCAAAAAGTGGGCAAAGGATATGAACAGACACTTCTCAAAAGAAGATATTTATGCAGCCAACAAACATATGAAAAAAAGCTCATCATCACGGGTCATTAGAGAAATGCAAATCAAAGCCACAGTGAGTTATCATTTCATGCCAGTTAGAATGGCGATCATTAAAAAGTCAGCAAACAACAGATGCTGGAGAGGATGTGGAGAAATAGGAACGCTTTTACACTGTTGGTGGGAGTGTAAATTAGTTCAATCACTGTAGAAAACAGTGTGGCAATTCCTCAAGGATCTAGAACCAGGAATACCATTTGAATCAGCAATCTCATTACTGGGTATATACCCAAAGGATTATAAATCATTCTGCTATAAAGACACTTGGACATGTATGTTTATTGCAGCACTGTTCACAATAGCAAAGACTTGGAATCAACTCATATGCCCATCAATGATAGACTGGATAAAGAAAATGTGGCACATATACACCATGGAATACTATGCAGCCATAAAAAAGGATGAGTTCATGTCCTTTGCAGGGACATCGATGAAGCTGGAAATCATCATTCTCAGAAAACTAACACAGGAACAGAAAACCAAACACTGCATGTTCTCACTCGTAAGTGGAAGCTGAACAATGAGAACACATGGACATAGGGAGGGGAACATCACACACTGGTGCCTGTCAGGGTGGGGGGCTAGGTGAGGGATAGCATTAGGAGGAATACCTAATGTAGATGACGGTTTGATGGGTGCAGCAAACTACCATGGCACGTGAATACCTGTGTAACAAACTTGTACATTTTGCACTTGTATCTCAGAACTTAAAGTATAATAATAATAGTAAGAAATGTTTGATACTTTTCAAAATTCAAAATCTATAAGAAGTTGTCAGGAAAAAAGAGTACAAATATTGAGCACTGGTTGGGCGGTAGGGAGAAAGAGCCCTCTTCTGTTGATGGTAGGCGGCTAAACTGGTGCAGTCGTCTGGAGAGTAGCATGGCACTATGATGGCAAGTTCAGCAAGTACAGACCTAACAACCAGGGCATACTCCCCCGTGTAGACCCTAGAGAAACTCTTACCTTAGGATATTAGTTACTTATTGCCAGATAACAAATTACTCAAAACGGAGTATTTAAACCAACAATAAACATTTATTATCTCATAGTTTCTGTGGGTCAAGAAGTCAGGAGTGGCTTAGCTGGGTAGTTCTGGCTCAGGGTTGCTTATGAAGTTTCAATCGAGATGTTGCCTGGGGCTCCGGTCATCTGAATGTATAACTTGGGCTGAAGGATCCACTTCTAAGATGCCTCAGTCACAGGGCTGGTAAGTTGGTGGTAGCTATTGGCTGCTCCATAGGGCTGGGCTGCTAGAGCATCCTCATAACATAGTGGCTGGTTTTGCCCAGAACAAGTAATCCAAGAGAACAAGGCAGAAGCAACAGTGTTATTTTATGGCTTAGTCTGGGAATTCACAAGCTATCACTATGCCATATTATGTTGGTCACAAAGATTAACCCTGATACAATGTGGAAAGGGAGTATACATGGGCATGAATACTAGCAGGCAAGGATCACTTGGGGATATTTTGGAAACTGGATTCCATATACAAGTCTATGTATTAAAAAAATCATTGCAGTATTATTTGCAGTGACAATCAGTTGCAGGCAACCTAGGTTTTTCATTTCTAGAGAAACTTGTAAGTAAAATGTGGTGTAAGCCTCTGATGGAATACCTTATAGCAATCAAAACCAATGAACTAGAGTTACACATTTTTTCAACTAAAAAGAAACAGAAACAGAATTTAAAAACAATAAGATTTATAGCATAATGCAACTGATATGTCTAAAAACCGCTGTGTACATATGTATTTTTCACATCATATAAAGAAACATATTGCTAAATAAATACATAAAGGGTCATCTGGAAAAGCGTATTTTAAGTGGTTGTATATGGGGGAAAGTGGAGATGAACTGAAGAATAAAACAAAAAAAGTAACAAAGAGGGGCTTTGCAAGAATAATGTAAAGAGTGTGCCATGAATTGAAGAAAGGAACTAATTACCTCAATTGGTTGAGGTTTAAAAAATTCCTTTTTTTGGTAGAGTTGTAATGTGGCCAAAGCAAGTCTAAGAGATCTTGTTGAAGCAAGATTCCTAGAAGATAAGATTCTATTCATTTCCCTATTTTTTAAAGTCACATCCTTGTGGAAAGAAAATTTTAGTGGCTCGGCTGGGTGCAGTGGCTCACGCCTGTAATCCCAGCACTCTGGGAGGCCGAGGCGGGCGGATCACGAGGTCAGCAGATCAAGACTACCCTGGCTAACACAGTGAAACCTCGTCTCTATTAAAAATACAAAAATTAGCCAGGCATGGTGGCAGACACCTGTAGTCCCAGCTACTCGGGAGGCTGAGGCAGGAGAATGGCATGAACGTAGGAGGCAGAGCTTGCAGTGAGCAGAGATTGTGCCACTGCCCTCCAGCCTGGGTGACAGAGTGAGACTCCATCTCAAAAAAAAAAAAAAAAGAAAAGAAAAGAAAAGAAAAAAGAAAAGAAAATTTTAGTGGCTTATGTCTGTAATCCCAGCACTTTGGGAGGCTGTGAGGTCAGGAGTTTGAGAACAGCCTGGTCAATATGGTGAAACTCCCATCACTACTGAATATACAGAAATTAGTCAGGTGTGGTGGCACATGCCTGTAGTCCCAGCTACTCAGGAAGCTGAGGCACAAGAATCACTTGAACCTGGGAGGTAGAAGCTGCAGTGAGCTATGATCACACCACTGCACTCCAGCCTGGGCAATCGCGCAAGACTGCATCTCAAAAATAAAATAAAATAAAATAAAATAAAATAAAATAAAATAAAATAAAATACCTCTTTTATTCTCATTGTTGAAATAAAATTCTTTTAGCAAGACACAAACTTCTTTCATATCTCAAATGGAGATATTTGAAATGCAAATAACCTTGAAAGAGGTAGCTCATAAATTAAATGTACAATTATGAATAAATGTCTGACAGCAGATTTCCTTGTTGAGGAGTGTTTAATGGGAGAAAGCTAAAGGAACAGAATTTTGAATTTCCCTATAGACTATGGGGATTGAGGGGCTGGAAAAGAGAAGGAGCATGGAGGGTTACATTAAGGTACTACAGACAGGTTAGATCCTTGATAATTCATATTAAAACTGGTGCTTGTGACAAATTTTATTTTGGAGTTGGAACAAGAAAAAGATCACCTTGCATTTATGGCTAATTTACTTCTTTTGAGTTTTAGGTGTACCTATAGACACATTTTCACCTGTTTAATTTTCACTGTGGTTAACAACTCAAATATTAATTTACTGTCTACATACTGTTTCAAACTGATGATTATCTTCTGTGTTCAGCAGTAGTGGACTGTTTGGTTATCCTTAGTGGGTCACCACTTGAGTGATAATCTAAATCTAAACTTGAAAGTAGCCCGGTTTGTAAATAATTCACAGTGCATGTTAGGACTAAAATGAAGAAGGGTCAGGTGAAAGCCTAATTTATCTTAAAGAAAATATGTTATATATACTGGCAATTATGTGACAGCAGAGAGTTAGGATAATTTTCTATTTTAATTTGAGGAGAACAATGATATTGCTTTTATTGAGAATAAGCCCAACCTAGGGCACTGGGAATGCATGAGTCACTTACATAGCAAGTGATCCACATATGTATAGTAACCACTGTCACCTACTGCAACCGCAGCTCTCGTGGGATCATGCCCACTCAGTGTTTAACAGCTACCTCTGCTGAGTAACAACAATGAAGACACCAGTCCAAAGTAGCCAGTGTTTACCAAGCCTTCCTTTTTTTCCTATTTTAAAAATTATCACTCTTAAAAAATTTTGTGTGTGCGTTTAAGTACTTTCTTATTTATGAGCCCCTCAGGCATCAGACATGTTATTATCAAGCCCCTTATATACCATCTAATATAAATTAACATAAGCATATATAATCTCTAAGGTAAAAAAAAATCATCATGAAGAATCCTCATGGAGCATCAGGCAGTTGTAGAAACACAAAAACCAGACACTGTTATTCACGGTGCTGCCTTCTTCCCTGCTCTACAAGGCATTTTTGCTTAAACATCAGCCTCTTTAAGACATCACTGCAATATCTGGTTAACAGAAACTGACATATTTACATAATAACAGCTGATTTTCATGTAAGTCTTCACAAACAATCTAGAGATACTGAAAATACTCTGTGGCTTTGAAGCTTTGTGAAGTTAAAACTTTTTTCAAAACATTTCTATTCTCTCTTCATGATGAAAAGCAGTGGACATTATCTAAGGCCCACTTCAAGGGGCTATTAGCTCCATGAAGGCAGGGCCTGTCTTGTACGTCAATGATTCTCTGGAGTCTGGCGGCCCCCAGCAGGGCAGCAAACTATATTTCTTGAATTCTTGGAGAAATACATGTCTTATTAGACTAATTTATATATCCGTTTTTCTTCTTGACAATTGAGTTCTTTGGCTACCCATAGAGGCATTTTTTCAGACCAGAACAAGATCTAATGTATTCTAATATTTTCATCTTGAAAATGTGAAATAAGAAAGAAGACCAGGTCCAGAGAAGTTTACAGACCAGTGAGGCTTACAGCCTACAGAAGTTTGGCCACTTGACTTAAACTCACCCTCTTCCACCCAGCCCAGTGCTCTTTGAACCACACTCTACACACTCTTCCTCCTTTAGGTCTCTGTAAAAATCAAATTTAAATCAACTAGCTTTTTAAAAAAGAATATATTTTCAGGTATATTAAGAAAAACTAAAAAATTAGTTTGTAAAAGTCTTTTATTGTATCCGTGCCATACATAGTGAAAAATAACACTCCTAAAAAAAAGAATGCTACCTTTTCCACAACATTTTATTTTAAATAAAACTTCAAGTACTCTTACATAGGTACAAAAAAAATTCTGATCTATTTGCCTCCAACAGGCCACCACAACACACAGTAGATAAAACACAGTGGTTACAAATGTCTTTTAAATTTATTTCTGAGGCAAGGCAAATGGGAGGGAAATGTTTCTATGAAAAAATACTGTGTGCGTAGGAAATTGTCACAATTTTATTCCACATGGATACAAATGATTATACTTTAATTTAGGCCCTGGTGGCTTAAAATTATATAACAAAATAGAAAAATGGAAAACTAATATCCCCTACACCCTGTTTCAAAGGCAGGCACTGCCAAGATTAAGGAGACGCCACAGTGTTGGTAGAGGATAATGATGTACAGACTGTATAGCTATCATTACCTTCAGACGAAAATAAAATGCCACAATCCTCTAAGGCATGAACAATAATGTCTGCAAACAATATATACACATAATACATATATAAAACAAGACTTAATATAAACAAGAATGAACAGTATATACATGTCAATGTTTTCACTGTTTTGAAATACAATTTAACTACACAAGTGATGCAGCAACATATATATATAAATGTACTTGTAACTCTACAGTAAAGTTTCTTTTTGGTGCTTTTATAGCACATCAGTGTAAACAGTTTAACTTGGCTTTGTTTTATATTTTAAAACATTCCTTGTTGTATTTTCAAGATTTAAAGCAATTTTCTAGTTCTTCCTTTTCACAGAAAACGAAGATTCTGGATGTGGTTTAATCATAAATAATTCATAAAATTAAATACATTCACTAAAAAATAAACTACAAAGTAAAAAAATGAAAAATAGATATTTATTGAGAGGGAAAGGAGAACCATTTCCCACGTTAGAGCTCTGGTGTTGAGTATTCAGTGCGATTTGATATATTTTAATTGCTATTGCACTATAACACCCCTTCCTTTGAAAATTCTTTGGGTGTGCTTCCCTGTTCTACCTAAATTAGCTGATAAATCACACAAACCAATAACCGAGGGCCTTGGTCATTGTAGGAGTGAAGCCTTTAAAAATGGTATCATTCTTCTGATACTTTTTTTTTTTTTATACTTATCTTAAGGAAAAAGAAAGTCATTATGTATGTGCCTTGCACGTTTATGTAAATACAGTTCACATTGCTGGTCTCATTTGTCCTTGTTTAAAAGGAAAAAAATAAAGAGATTATTATAACTTCAGCTCACTTTGAAAGTATCTGTCCACTTTTTTTCAAAATACTTCCTCATATTGTGGCCAGCTCTGCCTATATCAGAATCATCTTCATTAAATGTTTCACAGTTGTCAAAAACAAGCCTGACATCTAGAGCAAAGGTTTCAAGGTTTGGATACCTGAAAGAAAACACATAATTAGAGATTGCTTTCATAGAGTGGATTTGTTTTGTAAACAAATCAAGAGGTAATAAAGGGTAACAATGAAAGAAAAATGATTAGGATAACTGCATTTAAACTGATATATATGATACCCTTTTATAAATGGAACATTTAAAAATTTTTGTGTGTTCTGAAACATACTGGATTTAAAGAACAGGTTAAATGGAAAAATAGATTTCTCCGAAGATCAAAACATATTTCAACAGGCATTTTCCCCATAACCCGTCTCCTGTTTGACCTGTATCACACAAGTCTGTCACAGGACCTATCCCACTTGACTAGTTTATTAAGTTCTCTGACCAAATGTATCACTTGCGGGATCCTATTATCTGTATTTGAAAATGCTCAGCTGCAGTAGAAATCATGTCAATGCTCCCCCATGCAATGATAAAAATTACACTTTTCCTGTAGCTTTTATATACACCCCAAGATATGGTGCTCTGTGTTAAGTCTTCCCCATTTCCCATTTCTCTTCTCTTCATATATGCTCTTCTGCCCAAGCATTAGAGTATGACGAACTCAAACAAGCAAAATAAGCATATGCTATGTCTCTACTAGAGGTAACATTACAAGGGTCTGTCTTTCAACAAGAAGTACTATGGCTTCTGTGCTTTTCTGGTGGGATAAGCTCAATTCTCTTTCTCTGTAGAAAAACAGAAAAGAGAAAAGAAAGGTGGATGAATCTACGTAAGCTTATTAGTAAGAAGGGAATGGTCATTTCAAGCCAACTCAAGCCAATTCAACAAATTTTAAGACAGCTTTTAGAAATGCAAATTTTAAGTTAACTCTAACCTATGACAAGCTGGATACTAAAATAATGTAACCATTAAAAATATCCCATGAGTGTAAATCAGTACAACCACTCTGAAGAATAGTTTGTAGGTTCCTCAAAAAACTAAAACAGAGCTACCATGATATCCAGCAGTCCCACTGCTGGATATATACCCAAAAGAAAGGAGATCAGTATACAAAAGAGATATTTGCACTCCTATGTTTGGTGCAGCACTGTTCACAACAGCCAAGATTTGGAAGCAATCTAAGTGTCCATCAAGGGATGAATGGATAAAGAAAATGTGATACTTAAACACAATGGAGCACCATTCAGTCATTAAAAAAAGAATGAGATTTTGTCATTTGAAACAACGTGGATCAAATTGGAGGTCATTATATTAAGTGAAATAAGCCAGGCACAGAAAGACAAACATCACGTGTTCTCACTTATTTGTGGTATCTAAAAATCAAAACAATTGAGCTCAAGGAAACAGAGTAGAAGGATAGTTACCAGAGGCTGGGAAGTGCAGTGGGGAGGTGGGGATAGTTACTGGGCACAAAAAAATAGAAGGAAAGAATAAGTAGGTGATAGCACAACAAGGAGACTATAGTCAATAATAGTTTAATTGTACACTTTAAAATAAGTGAAAGAGTAGAATTGGATTATTTGTAACACAAAGGATAAATACTTGAGGTGATGAATACCCAATTTTCCATGATGTGATTATTATGCATTGCATGCCTGTATCTCGTGTATCTATAAATATACACCTACTGTGTAGCCACAAAAACTTAAATAAAAATTAAAAAAAGAGAAATACCCTATGAGGCACTGACGCTGTGAGAACTTGTCGAAGTGGAATTCTATTTCTTTGGTGACATATCTTGTATGACCTTTCACTCCCTTCTTCTGTGTGATAATGAAAGGAATGTGCTCACAGAGTTAAGTCAGCCCTTAGGTAACCTCATCCATTTTCCTAGGAATTATTTGCTTATTATTATGGAGGTTAAGGAATTCACATAAAATAAACCATATGAAGGTGGATGATTCAGTGGCATTTAAGTCACAACACTGTATTATCGTCACCTCTAAAACACTGTCATCACCCTGAAAGGAAACGCCATACTCATTGAACAGTTACTCCCCATTCCTCCCTCTTCCCAGCACCTGGCAACCACCAATCTTCTATCTGTCTCCATGGATTTATCTATTCTAGATACTTCATATAAATGGAATCATACAATATGTGTGGGAATAATTTTTATAAAATATTTTAAAGTTAATTTGAGAACTACTTCTCTCTTTGTTCCTTACCCAAAGAAAAGGTTAATGATCAACATTAGGGAGAGTGGAATCCAGGAGAGAATTCTAGGTGAGATTCTAGGTGAAAAAAGTATACAACTCATACGTGTGTCCTTCCTTTATGGGATGGGGCAGCTAATGGAAATCAGAAAAAATCATTTAAGTAGGCCCCTCCCTCTATTCCAAAAATTTCTAGTTTAAAAATTTGAAACATGGTTTGTGAGTTTTGGTTCCAACTCATTAATTTCAGTTTAGTCAAACAACTCAAAGTGGAGAGTTCAAGGAGCTTGAATCTACTGAGTTTTGCTTCCCACACAGCTGGCATCACAAACAGGATTACACAGACTGTTTCCTTCTCTCTTCCTCTTCCCCAAAGGAGCTCTGATTTGGTAGCCTTTTTTTTTTTTTTTTTTTGAGACAGTCTCACTCTGTTGCCCAGGCTGGAGTGCAGTGGTGTGGTCTCAGCTCACTCCAACCTCCACCTCCGGTTTCAAGTGATTCTCGTGCCTCATCCCTGAGTAGCTGGGACTACAAGCATACACCACCACGCCCAGCTAATTTTTGTACTTTTAGTAGAGACGAGAGTTCACCATATTGGCCAGGCTGGTCTCAAACTCCTGCCTTTAAGTGATCCATCTGCCTCCACCTCCCAAAGTGCTGGGATTACAGGCATGAGCCACCTCGCCTGGCCCATATGATTTTGTAGCATTTTTTTAATATATATATTTCTAAGCCTATTTGTTTTAACAATTTTGAGGTTTACGTTAATCTTTTATCCAGGAATTGGAAGATGATGGAAGTTAAAATCAAGAGTTAACTTAAATACTAGTAAAGTCTTCATGTGTAATTCTTTTTCTCGGCCATGTTAGTTACAAATTTCATTGTGCCATCCACCTAGACAACTGACTATTTTGATAGAACAAACAAAAGAGGCCGGGCATTGTGGCTCACGCCTGTAATCCCAGCACTCTGGGAGGTGGAGGTGGGTGGATCACCTGAGGTCAGGAGTTTGAGACCAGCCTGGCTAACATGGTGAAACCCCATTTATACTAAAAATACAAAACATTAGCCAGGCGTGGTGGCATGCACCTCTAATCCCAGCTACTTGGCAGGCTGAGGCAGGAGAATCGCTTGAACCCCGGGGGGGCGGAGGTTGCAGTGAGCCGAGATGCACCACTGCACTCCAGCTTGGGCAAGAGTGAAACTCCATCTTAAAAAAAAAAAAAAAAAAAGAACAAACAAAAGAACTAGTCCATATCTAGATAACAGTGTTTACATATTGGAACCAATAAGTACCAATCAATCATTTTAATGGTTTTAAATGCTTCCTGAATTTAGGCAGGTCCCTTCTGTAATTAAAAAATAATAAAACAAAACAGACATAAACCTTTGGATGACTGTTATTTCATCCTCCAAAGAAATAAATTAGTCATTTGGTCAACCTAGTAAATCACTTGATATATGTGAGGGACACAGATCATTATAAGTTCTATTTAACTCTTCTAAATTGAATATAAATCATAGAGTACAGTTATTTTCACCAAAAGAATGTATAGGAAGAACTAAATATATACTAGATAATAACAATGTAATTAAAATATATATTGTATGAGTATCAGGAAAGCCTCCCAAAATAAGTAACTTTATTCCTGGAATAGGATTGCGAAGAGAATACGGTAGAGAAGAGCAAATAATAGTTTTCTCTCCCACATTTAATAAATGGAATTTTGGTATTCTCCAATAACTCACATTAAAGCTCTTAATGTGTAAAGCTTCCAAAGATCTTCTATTTCTACATTGTGATAATCTAACAATATTTGAGTCAATTTTTGTTAAATCCACGTGACGTGTGGTCGATACTCCATGGATGCAGAATACAAATTCCGGCTTATATGTTACTTACTTTGGGAGGCTCTCCTAATACTTTTCCTTACCTTCAGCTTGGGTTGGTGGTGCTCTTTCAATGTCAAAAGCAGGTCTATTACACTGGTTTTTAATTTCTTAAATAATTTTAGTTGGTTTCTCTTCTACAGCATTCTACTCTAACCAAATACGCGCGTGTGTGCGCACGCGCGTGCACCATACACACACACACACACACACACACACACACACACCTGCCTCAAAGGCAGGGCCTAGATCTTGCTGTTGATTAAAATATCTTTGGCTCACGACAAATACGCCTAGCATATATCAGGTATTCAATAAATATTTAGTGAACTGAAATGATTTACTTACTGTCCACTACTTAGTTTCTCTCTAATTGTGGAAAAATCCATAGGCTTCTTAATAACTTTCTTGTAGCCAGGAACAAGTTTCAAGTTTACAGGAAGTAGAAAAGGCCATGCATCCTCATGAGTTTCCATTTCAGTCAGAATCATACTAAAGAAAATAATGATTGAAATCAGTATCCCTACTTTACAACTGTCTTATTTTTTAATTAAAAAAGCTTTCAGTTATTTTATATATATATGAGACAGGGTCTTGCTCTATTGCCCAGGCTGGAGTATAGTGGCACCATCTTAGCTCACTACAACCTCTGCCTCCCGGGTTCAAGTGATTCTCCTGCCTCAGCCTCTCGAGTAGCTGGGAATACGGGTGCATGCCACTACACCCAGTTAATTTTTGTATTTTTAGTAGAGACAGGGTTTTGCCATGTTGGCCAGGATGATCTTGAACTCCTGACCTCAGGTGACCTGCCTGTCTTGACATCTCAAAGTACTGGGATTTCAGGCGTAAGCCAATGTGCCAGGCCCAGTTATAACCTTTCAAATAAAACTCAATGCAAATTAACATTAAAAGAAGATAAAGGAATACATTTACTATACTTACACATTTTCTTAACATTTATGCTTTACATTTTTTTATTTCCCCAAATTGTCAGAAAGGAAGCTTTGATATGGTAAAAGGTTTGTAAACAAATAAAATGGGACATTAGAAATATACAGTGCATGAAAACGGAAATAATACCTGCAAAGAGCTAGGTCCTTGGAGTCATCTCTTTTCGGCTTCTTAACTGAAGTAAAACTTTCTTGTTTTGACAAGTTAATAGAAGTGTTTTCTTCCATTTTTCTTTTCTTGAGGTCTTTGTTTCCTCTTTTTAGTGAACTACTTGTAGATGCAGAGTCTTCATCTTCAGTATCTCCTGTTAAAGTTACCTTCTTGCCTTTCTTTGACTCATTAGTCTTTTTTCCTTTGACATGAAGTTTTTTGATTTTTAGAGTTTGACCACTTGCCTTTAATTTTAAAAAAGTAAATGAGGTTTAAGAAAGTGACTATCTACAGACCTTCTATTATTTTAAATTATGAAAAGTCTGACAGGACAAACAAGTAAAAAGAATAACTCGGATTTAGAATGTTGATAACTCTATTATTCTTAAGAACGTTCTGTGTATTTCTTCCTTTCATAATATAAGGATAAAATCTAATAAAACATGAAAGGTCTATTCATCTTAAGAATTCTTAAAACTTGAAGATGTTGATCTCATGGTAATTCATCTACAGAGGGTGTCTGCAGTATTCTTTCAGTCTAGGTCACTACTTGAATGAGTTTAAAGATACAAAAGAATTAGGAACAAAGATGAATATAAATTAAAACACAGAGATTGTTAATAAGGAAGGTGAAGAGGTAATAAAAAGCGAGGCCAAAAAATGAAAAAGAGCTAAGGAAGTGTCAAATAGAGAAGTCCAAGTGATCAAATCTACTAGAAATTGATTTTTTTTTCCTGGATAAAAAATAAAAGGTATTTGCAATAAGAAGAGAGTTCCACAAACTTGTGGTTCCCAGGTGTGAACAAAGCAGTGGCGAAAGATGGGGTAAAAAGATGTCTGTTTTTGAGAAAAACAACATAGAAAGAAAGACATAAAGGACATTATACTTGGAATCAAAGGATATGAATTCCAGCTACGGCTCTGCTACTAACTTTAAGCAAAAATATATGTGAGGCCCTGTTTTCTCATTTTAAAAATAAGGATGACAAGCCACATACTTGCTAGTCATTCTAGCTCTAGAATTACATGCAAAAAGGAAATCTCAACGTGGTCTTATGCAATATAACTACAAATTGCAGGCAGCACACTGCTGCAACAAGAAGGGTGCCCCACCCTGTATTCATAGAGAAAAAAATATGCCTTTTGAGAGTTAAATGTTATAATAAATGTAATAGATCATAAAAGAAAGGTAGGTAAAGTTCTGGCAATGTATGACTTTTATTTTTATTTTCCAAATATGTGGTTAACACCAAACACTTTTAGAAAACTGTTACCTTAACCAGATTGTTAAGAAATCCTAGACTGCAAAGTCACATAATCAGTGTAGCAATAATTTAAAGTTGGCTGTATTCTTTTTTTTTTTTTTTTTTGAGGCAGTCTCACTCTGTTGCCCAGGCTGGGAGCACAGTGGTACAATCATGGCTTACTGCAGCCTCAACCTCTGGGCTCAAGAGATCCTCCCACGTCAGCCACCCGAGTAGCTGGGGCTACGAGTGTGTGCCACCATGCCTGGCTAATAAAGTTGGCTGTATTCTTAAAACTGGCTGAAAAACATTTCTTTGGAGTATTTCATAGCAGTTTCTTTGAGGATTTCATGACCCCTGCCAGTACATTACTTAAAAATGCTCTTAAGCAGTTAAAATTATTTGCTTCTTTATTGGCAGGTTAAAGTATAGTTAGGAGATATTTTAATTGACTAAATAAGGCAAACCATAAATTCAACGCTTTCACCGTATCATATCAAAGAATCACAATCCCTGTCACTAACTGAAATAATTAATATGTTTTATTCAGTCTCTTCTCCACTTACTTATATTCATTAAAATCTGATTATTTTGGGTTTTTATATTACACTTAGCTTTTAGCACTCTGAAATCATTAAAAAAGAGAGTACTTAATATAATGAAGAAAAAGTCCATTTAATGACAAGTTAGATTAAATAGCTGTGTTACTTAAAACAGAAAAATTTTTATGAATAGTGGGCCAAAATATCTAGTTTCTACTTGAACCAAAATATTATTTGGGATAATTTTCTAACAAATTAATACTCACAATAAGAAAATATGAAATCGGGCCAGGCATGGTAGCTCATGCCCATAATCCCAGCACTTTGGGAGGCCAATGAGGGCAGATCACTTGAGGTCAGGAGTTTTAGACCAGCTTGGCCAACATGGTGAAACCCCGTCTCTACCAAAACTACAAAATTTAGTCAGGTGTGGTGATGCACGCCTGTAATCCCAGCTACTCAGGAGGCTGAGGCACAAGAATCACTTGAACCCAGGAGGTGGAGGTTGCAGTGAGCTGAGATCACACCACTGCACTTCAGCCTGAGTGATGGAATGAGAGACTCTGTCTCAAAAAAAAAAAAAAAAAAAAAAAAAAGAAAGTATGAAATTGAAATAACAGAATAAAAAAACTTGTGTTTTTTTTAAAAAAAGACAAAAACAATGATGTATGTAAACTGATCTCATTAAATAGCGCAAATACACATACTTCAAAAGCAAACTTTCATCAAGTTACTCCATTACCTATTATTTTGCTCTTGGGCAGGGCATCCCCCCAATCCCCATCACCTTTTCTTGGCTACAGTACAAATTCAAAGAGGAACTTAGTGGGTCTTAAGCAACACTTACCAGATTTCATGAACAACAGCACATATCTTTCTTGTTTATGTATTGATATAAGTCACAAACTGATAGCTCGCAGGCTCCAAACAGGCCACAGAATGTATTTGGTTCATATAATGCTTGTAAAAATTCTGAATTTGTTTCCAATATTTAATATTTGGGAGGACATAAAAATCCATAGTCTCGACTTCCCTTGAAATATGAGTGGGTTCTGGAACATGGGGCCCACATTCCTACATGACAGCAATTGGGTGAAGTTGAGCTTTGACTGTTAAATTTAAATAGGGCCATGACTCCCCTCTTGCCACAGCGCCCACGAGGGGTCCAATGAACTCTTTCATGTCATTTACTTGGCTTTTGTAGGCACTGAAGTTTGAAATGTTTAATATGTGAGTTTGTGTGTGTATGTGTGTGTGTATCTAAGAGTGTGTACTAATACAATTGGACCTCCATATCTGCAGGTTCTACATCTATGGATTGAACCAGCTGCAAATCGAAAATATAAAACAAAGGCTGGGCGCAGTGGCTCATGCCTGTAATCCCAGTACTTTGGGAGGCCGAGGCAGGCAGATAACTTGAGGTTAGGAGTTCGAGACTGGCTTGGCCAACATGGCAAAACCCTGTCTCTACTAAAAATACAAAAGTTAACCAGGCATTGTGGCACATGCCTGTAATCTCAGCTACTCAGGAGGCTGACACAGGAGAATCGCTTGAACCCGGGAGGCAGAGGTTGCAGCAGTGAGTCAAGATCATGCCACTGCACTCCAGCCTGGGCAACAGAGTGAGACTCTGTCTTAATAGAAAAAAAAAAAAAGAAAATATAAAACAAAAAATCCAACCCCCTCATAACAATAAAAAATAATAAATAAAAAACAATATGGTATAATAACTATCTGCATAGCATTTATGTTTTATTAGGTATTATAAATAATCTAGAGATGACTTAAAGTATATGGGAGGATGTGTGGAGGTTGTATGCAAATAATATTCCATTTTATATAAGGAACTTGAGCATCTGTGGACTCTGGTATCCATGGTGGATCCTGGAGCTAATCCCTTGCAGATACTGAGGTATAGCTATGTTGTATATATATGCACACACACACAAACAAACACATACACATCTTTTCAATTCTGTGATCCTGTGATCACATATATACATACATACACACATACATACACGCACAGTAAAAACAGTTAATCAGGATAATGTATGCAGAAAAACCCACTTGAGAGCAAGGTGTATGTATAGTATAAATATTTTTAAATAACTATGAATTAACTGGAAAGATACTTTAAAAACCTTAACTCTTCCTTATATATCAAAATCAATGTTTAGAGTTTTATTGTGAGAAACATCTAGTTCACTACATTTAAAAAACAAAAAAAGCAGAAGTTTAGAAAGTTGTATTCACATAGAAAGGCTCAAATGAGATTACAGATCTTATGTCTCCAAGTCTACTCCTTGAATGGCAGATAGCTAGGATACTAATTTAAGAAAATTTATTGAAAACAAACATCCAACGACCTACCAGGTAATACTCCCAAGACTGAAAACATTTATCTGTTAGTAATTCATAGAGTGTTAGAGAAACTTTCTATAACTTAACAGTTATGAAGTTAAAAGGTAATTTTATGTACAATCAGTGAAGACTGCTGTTGTTATATTTAACTATGTATGACAAAAATGATCAAGTAATGAGAATAATCAAAATAATCAAAAAATGATTATTAGTGAATATGATGCCATGTAAGACCACTTGCTATCTTGTGAAATATAGTCTAAAATATAATAAAGTATTAAAATTAACATTTCACATAACTATAAAGTTATAAAAACTTTTACATGTATGACCTTATTTGATCTTCACAAATCCCCACAAAGCAGATACTATCCCATTTTACAGATGATAACCTTGAGGCAAAGAAAGCACTCCAATGTTTACAGATCAGGGAGGTGGGGAAAAATCAGTGAAGGAGATTTGAGAAGAAGCAAAGACTGGAGAGAAAACCAGGTGAGTATGGTATGCTAGAAGTCAAGTGAAAATCAATGTTTCAAGGAGGAGAAAGTGTTCAGCTCTATCAAATGTAATAGGTCAGATGACAGGCACTGATCACTGGAGTGGGAAATGTGAATGCTATTTGTGGCCACGATAAGAGCACTTTTGGAGAAGCTGTGGAGGTGAAAATCTATACTGAGCTCAAGAGTGAATCAGGGCCGAGTGTGCTGTCTCACACCTGTAATCCCAGACTTTGGAGGCTGCAGTGTGAGGATCAGCTGAGCCCAGGAGTTTGAGACCAGCCTAGGCACATGGTGAGAACCCATCTCTACCAAAAAAAAAAAAAAAAGAAATAGCCAGGCATAGTGGCACAGGCCTGTAGTCCCTGCTGCTTGGGAGGCTGAGGTGAGAGGATCACTTGAATCTGAGGGACTCCAGACTGCGATAAATCGTGATAGTGTCAATGCATTCCAGCCAAGGCAACAGATCAAGATTCTGTCTTAAACAAAGAATAAACCAGAGGAGAGATATTAGACAGAACCAGAACAAAACATTTTCCAAGTGTTTTTCTGTAAATGGAAGGAAAAAATGTAGGAACTGGATTAAGGGAGAAGTGAGGACAGAAGAGGGTTTTTGTTTAGTTTTCTTAAGATAGGAGAGATAGCAGCACATCAGTAGGCTAAAGAGAGGAACCCAGTGGAGAAGGAGAAATCGGTGATGCAGGAGAAGGGAGAACTGCTGGAATAACATTCCCAAGGGGGTAAGAAGGGATGGAATCTGAGGCATAAGTGGGAAAATTCGCTTAGTTAGGAGTTCATGGCAACAGCAGAGAAGGTAAGGTATGTGAGCCTGGAAGCAGAAGGACAGCAGATGTGGTGGCGAGATGGGATATTTTCTTCCGATGGCTTCCATTTTCTCAGCTGAATGACAATAAGCTGAGAATTAAGATGGAGGAGACAGAGCTAGAGATAAATTATTGACATCATTAAAGGCCCTTTAACACCTTGTTTATTTATTTATTTAGAGATGGAGTCTCACACTCTGTCACTCAGACTGGAGTGCAGTGGCATGACCTGGGTTCACTGCAACCTCCACCTCTGAGGTTCAGGCGATTCTCCTGCCTGAGCCTCCCAAGTAGTTGGGACTACAGGCATGTGCCACCACTAATTTTTGCCTGGCTAAAATTTTGTATTTTTAGTAGAGATGGGGTTTTGCCATGTTGGCCAGGCTGGCCTTGATCTCCTGGCCTCAAATGATCTGCTCATCTCAGCCTCCCAAAGTGCTTGGATTACAGGCGTGAGCCAACATACCCGGGCCTTAATGCCTTGAATTTAAAGGCTGAGTATTGCACAGCTATATTCAGATACAAAGGTATAGGTGCTAGAGAAATCAGAGAGTTGTATTAACCAGAATAATGGTTTTTACCAAGGGCAGGCGCAGGCAAAGGACCTAATGGTGGAATCAATGATTGGGATGATAATGGGATAATGACACCTAAGACAGATTAGGAGGAAAGACAGGACATGAAATGGGAGAGCAACAGTGAAAAGTCTTAAGACAAACTGTAAGTCCTGGTGAGATCAAAGGATTGTTGGAGTTGAAGTGCTACAGGGAGTGAAGTGGAAGGGAAGAAAGGAGGTGGACAGATGGATGTTTGAAGTGAGTTTATGGAGAGGTAGTTAATAATTAGGTTAAAAGATTGTTAATAATTAGCTTACTGTTAATAATTAGGTTAAGAGTTTAAATATGGGAGAAAGTAACTGAGGTAGGGAATACCTAGAGTCTGCCTTCAAAATATAAACACCATAAAACTCTGCATTTTAATCTAGTAATTAAAAAGTTGTTTGGAGCTGCGTGCAGTGGTTTGCATTTGTAATTCCAGTGACTTGGCAGGCTGAGGTAGGAAGATTGCTTGAGGTCAGATATGAGACCACTGTAGGCAACATAGCAAGACCGTATCTCTCTCAAAACAAAAACAAAAAAAAAAAAAAGAAAAAGAAAAAAAAATTAGCTGGGTGCAGTGCACACCTGTAGTCTCAGCTACTCAGGAGACTGAGGCCAGAGGATTGCTTGAGCCCAGGAGTTTTAGGCTGTAGTGGGCTATGATCATACTACTGCACTCCGGCCTGGGCAACTGAGACCCTGTATTTAAAAAAAAAAAAAAAAAAAAAAAGATAAAATAAAATAAAAAGTTTAGTTTTAGATCGCCTTACCTTAGCAATGCAAGCTGGACAAAACCAATCTCCATCTGGGATTGTTGTAATCTTGGGTCTATGGCAGTAGGTATGACAGCCTTTGTCACAGCCATCACAAAGAAGCAGCAGTTCTTCATTATCTCCCTTTCGACAGATTTGGCAGTACTATAATACATGAAAAATCATTTAAAATTAACCATCTGCCATGAATAATAGTTATTGGGATGTTCAATGCACCATAATTCCTAATTTATATTAGTAATGAACATTCCGCTTGCTAACAAATATATAGTAGCCATACACATCTATGTATCTTTCGTTACACAGATATGGACCACATGACGGGTGAGCAGTTCTGTTGGGGTAAATGCTGTGGGGTAAATGCACATTTCAAGTACACTGCAAAGAACAAAGCTTAGAGGCAGAATGCCTGCACACACTTCAGAAGCATGTACACATTAACATATGAAATAATTAACATGACATTAGAGCACATAAAGCAATGAATAGCTTTAATACATGGTGTTTTCTTTGTTTAATGTGCTTCATCTTTTGCTTATCTTAGCATCCTCATGATATCCTGAGAAAGAAATAAGAGTTAGAGTATTTTTTAAAATGAAAATTAGAGAACTTGTATTAGTATCATAATTATGTATAATTAAAAGATAATCCTAGATTTTTGACTAATTCATCTATATATATTGTGATAGATTGGAAAATGTGTTCAAACCGGGAAACTCTGAAAATCAACCCAAATCTAACATGTGTCATAGTGCAGAAAATGGATCCTACAAAACAGTTTCTAAGGAAAAAAGATATAATACATGTAAGAAATTAAGAGGTCATTATTTTTTTTTTTTAGATTTAAAAATAAAACTAGTTATCTTCTATTGAAAATTTTCTAATATAATTAAAAACTTTGAATCTGCAAAAAGAAGACTTTTTCTGTGTACACATACTCTGTACAGTAAGTTTTACAAAGGAAAGAAGAAAAGTTAGACAAGTAAAAACTTTCAAGATGGCTGTAAAAGATGGTAAGCACTAACATTGTTTTCTGACAACTAGTTCATATTCCAGTCACAAAAGAAAATGTCCTGCAGTCCATATTTTAAAAAATGAAAACCAGAAACCATTTAAACTACTTTAAGTTAGGTATTTATATGCTCTTAAAAACAAAACAGCTTAACCGTGCAAATTTACTTTAATTTTCAATGTAACATTATACCAGTCTGGGAAAGTCTAAAATGGTCTTCTTATACAACTTAGTATGTATACCAATGATAGTTGCAGAATCTTATTAAAACAGCAGACACACTATTCAAGTTGACAAATGTTTATCAAATGTATATATTACATATTTCATATTAATATTGGCATGGTTACCACGAGCAAAAGCAGCAGAGTTTAACATTCCAACAATCCGTATCTATTTTATGACCTTTCCTAACATCCCCATCACTGAATACCTTAAGATGGTGTTATTTCTCCATATTTGAGTTACATCGTTAAAACTTCTACTGTAAAAGTATTCACTGAGAAATAACAATGCAAGGTTATATTTATATCCCTGTAACAACACAATTTAAAAATGAGATTCATGAACATAAGTAAATACTCACTGTTTTCTCTACTAGGTAACTATAAATACTACAAGGTCTGTCTTACATCTCACACTTAGGATTTAAAAATAAAATTATTTCCTGATACTTTTAAAGAAAGAGTGACAGATATCAAACTCATAACAATTTTGAAAAATTATAGTAATAGCTCATATGTTACAGTAAATATATTGTTATTTGGTTTTAATTCCTCTGCTACTACAGTAAAAAAATAGTGGATGCTGCCTACTGTTTAACAACAATATAAAGTATACTGTGGGCAGAGAATTATCTGGAGGCAAATTATGACAACTCCCTCTTTTTCTTGGTAAGCTTGGTCTTTGTCCAACAGGGTATTTCTAAAGATATTGAGCATTTTAATATTTTGTTAGGACTTACTATGAGGATTACTATAGGCACTGTAATGTCTCTAAAGGTTATAAAGTGCTTCTTAATCTTTGAATATGAAACACTGCCTTCTTTTCAAGGTAGTTTCATAGCAAAAAGTGTATTATTAAGCATTTTAAAAAGGAAATGAAGATTGTGAGAGCTAGAATTATATGACTAATAAGGGTAGATGAAGAACAGGGGAAAGGTTAATGAATTTGCAAAAATGGAAATAAAGCTATAGATTGCAGAATTTAAATATATCAATATAAAAGCAGGTTTTGATACAAGTTTTAGGTTTCTGTATATAAGTTTATAATAAAACTGAACACATCATGATGATTGCTTTGGTGTAGATGAGAAAAATATAAACACAAATTTCATTTTGATCTAGGACTTAATCTTTTTTTTTTCAATTTTATTTACAGACAAGGTCTCACTATGTTGCCCAGACTATAGTGCAGTGGCTATTCTCAAGTGTGATTATAGCACACTACAGCCTCGAACTCTTGGGCTCAAATGATCCTGCCTTGGCCTCTGGAGTAGCTGGGACTATTGGCATGTACCACCATACCTGGCAAGAACTCAGTCTCAGTTTCTCTCTTTTTAAAAAAATCTTTATTGCCTAGATCTCACCAAATATAATTGTCTAAGGTGACTTTCAAGCTGGTTTTAATAATAATTTTTAGAAGGAAAAAGTATTTGTATCTGGTAAAAACAATACTAAATGAATCGAACAGTGCCTTAAAATTTATAGTAAATTCTGGGCCAGGTGTGGTGGCTCATGCCTGTAATCCCAGCACTTTGGGAGGCCAAGGCAGGCGGATCATTTGAGTTCAGGAATTCAAGACCAGCCTGACCAACATGGTGAAACACTGTCTTTACTGAAAATACAAAATTCAGCTGGGCGTGGTGGTGCATGCCTGTAATCCCAGCTACTTGGGAGGCTGAGGTAGGAGAATCGCTTGAACCCAGGAGATTGAGGTTGCAGTGAGCTGATACTGTGCTACTGCACTCCAGCCTGGGCAACAGAGACTCTGTCTCAAAAAAAAAAAAAAAAAAAAATTATAGTAAATTCCAATCTGAATTGAGAAAGGCCTGTATTCGAGCATATTATGAAACTGCAGATTCATAGATATTTTAGGAAGCAGTGAAAAACCATAGAAGAAACATAATTTATTTTCTGGAATTAATAAGACCTTGAGTAGTCTAAGCATAAAGGTAAAAACGAAAGAAAGAATGCTAGGTTATTTAAGAATCACTTCTTTTCTTCAGGGAAACAACCATTTTAAATAGAGGAATTTCACCTTTAGCCATTCATGAAAAGAATCTCAAATGTTTAAATTTTAAAACTAGTCTGTAATTCAAAGTAAATGGTGGCTGGGCACGGTGGCTCATGCCTGTAATCCTAGCATTTCGGGAGGCTGAAGTGGGCAGATCACCTGAGGTCAAGAGTTTGAGATCAGCTTTCCCAACACAGTGAAACCCCGTCTCTTCTAAAAAATGCAAAAATTAACCAGGCATGATGGTAGGTGCCTGTAATCCCAGTTACTCAGGAGGCTGATGGAGGAGAATCACCTGAACCCAGGAGGCGGAGGTTGCAGTGAGCCAAGACTGTGCCACTGCACTCCAGCCTGGGTGAGCGAGACTCTGTCTCAAAAAAAAAAGAGTAAATGTTAAAGTAATTCATAAAAGACTACATATAACAGATAATTCTATATATGATAATATAAAAGAGGCAAGAGGGACACTTGTACATGATTTGAAATAAATATTTCTCTGGAAAACATGAATTATAGCTTTGCATTTTGAACACACAGCATTTTGGTGCCTTACACAAAATAGAGATTTTTGTGATAAACTAATTGGGGTTGTAGAAAGGTGAAAAACCAATTTTAATTAGTAGAGGAAAGATTAAAGGATCTACTATTCATGTCAACCACATCCGATGCCAAACACATGATATAAGCACATAAACTAAGAGTTCTCTGCTTATTTTGTATTTACTAATCTAAGTGCTTCTTAGAATTAAAAAATGAAAACTGATAGAAAAAGACATTTTAGCAATGCAGTAATATAGCAGGTAATGTTAGCAATGGAACTGTTTACAACAGTGAAACGGCCTTCAAGATTTAGATTAACAACTATTGTGTTGATGGAATGTGGGAGACAACTTCAGTTAGAGTTATAAACGATATTCAAAGGAGGCAGAAGCAAGATTTTAAAAAATAAAAGATAACACATTTGAAAGATTCCTTCAGTAAGGAGGAAAGTATCAAAAATCTTTTAGAATTAGAAAAACTCTCAAATATAGCATACATTATTATGACAGTAGGTAATGTATAATTAAGAAAGATCTGGAGGTTGGAAGAAACAGGACAAAGTAAATTAGTTATAATATTTCTTAAATAAAAACACTTACAACTTTCATAATTGATTTTTCCCATGCTATTGATTTCTGTAATTGCTGAATGCACAGAGCTACCTGTGCAGCACTGCGAGCTTCTGATAATGCCCTTCTCCATACCCTGAGCCCTGGAGCAATATCCTCTTCAATTCTGCATTGAAATATAGAAAAATTAAGTAGGTCATGTCCACACTTATGATTACTGAATGTGAAACAATCATCACACTGAAAGCCAAGCAATGACAAGAACATGTAACAGCCAATAAGTATAAGGTTTAAGCAACTAAATTTGATGTAGTGCACAGACTGTGGCTACGTGCCTCAAAGCTTAGTCACAACCAGGTATATGTAAGATCACTTTGCAGGATTATCAACGCACATAACAAAAAAAAAAGTTTTTACAAAGCACCATGCAAATAGCATGATCCGTATGGATCACAGACATACAAGAAGATACATAGATAACAGGCAATAGAAAATAGGCTCCAATTAGCAAAGAAGCACAATAATTTTTCAAGTTAATCTCAATAACCTACCCGTCACCATCACCACTAACGGATGGTGCAGGAGCAGGGACAGTAACTGTGCCCACATTATCCAGTTTGATCTGAATGGTGGTACTTAAGGGGCTCTTCAGATACCTTCTTTCAATGTTCCGCTCCAAATCAGCCAGCCTGGTTACAGCTATATCTAGGGGGTTGTCACTCTTCCGTTCTAGTGCATGTGCACTGCTTTCTTCTTCGCCAGTAAATTCTCCATCATGCTCCTTGCACAATTTAGTAAATGACTTATGTTCAAAATATACCAAGTCCTCCCTTTCTGATGCAGGCTCTGGACACATCCAACCCTATATATCAAGAGAACAGTGTTATTGTGGTTTCCTCTTAAAATGCCAGATGGGTGAATTACCTTTACTTAAAAAACAGCATTGGATACGGGCAGATCTCAATGATCGTTACTAAAAGATTTTACCTTGTGTTTCCTAAAACTAGGTAGAAATAAGAAGAAAACATTAAAAGAAATAGTCGTAAGAAAAGTTTGAAAAATAAAATTTAAAAACTTTTGATATTATAAACAGTGTAAGAACAATCAGCAAAATATTTTGAAGGATTTTAGACTAAAATGCTTATCAGTTTCATCAGATCACTTAAATGGAAATGTCTGGGTAGCCTCTGAGCTTTGCTCTTCCTTTCTGTTTTCATTCCTTCCATTATTCTTCTGTACAGGTCCTTCTGTGCTCCTTTTCCTTTGACTGCAGGGGTTTCATAAATACTATTACCTTTATCTGTATTGCTTTTCTCTGCTCCTCTTCACCTCATTAACACCACTCATTTTATAGCTCTCATGTTAAGATTCATTTTAACATGAAAGGATCCCCTGACAGGAATCCTTTCCTGACCTCTTTCAGGAGCTAAGTCCCACTCTGACAGGTTCTCACAGGACCATGCTCCTTAGCCTCGTCATAAATACAATGTTATACTAGTGTGATTATTTGATGAATATTTTTCTACTTCTAAATTCCATGAGAGCAGGGACTATGTCTGCTTTTACTCATTTATCTCCAGTATAGTGCAGGCAAATAATGGGCACTCAATACATGTATGCTGACTGAGTAATCAAAATCCTTCAAAGGATTTTTGATCCTGTAGCTCAAAATCCTTCAAAGATTTCCTATTCTTTAGGAAATGTTCACCATGGCATTCAAGCACCTCAGTCTATCCCTTTTCATGTTCCCATTCACACATCTTATGTTGCAGTCAAATTCTATAACTTGCTATTCCACAAACATGGGATAAGCTTCCCAATCCTCATGCTCTGCTCATGCTGTTCCCACTTCCTAGTATGATATTCCCTGGTCTCTAACTGTCCAAACCATACTCATTTTCTTAAGTTCCATTTCAACTTCTACATGAAATCTTCCATGATCTCTTCTATATCTCTGCCAGAAGTCAGTATTCTTTTTCTAAATTCATGCATTACTCTGTTCTCAACAATCAGTTACTAGATTCTGCATATATGTATATGCCTGATCTCCCTATTATATGACAAGTTTTCTGATGGTAGGAACAAAATTTTATTCAATTTTTTGGTGTCCACTGCCTGAGATGCAATAGGTATTTAATAAATGCATATTAAATGAAAAACAGAATGAACTTAAACATCTCTTCAGATATAATTATTTTATTTTATATACTAGGATCAGTTCTTCCCCTTTAACTCAGCAGAATATTTATATTTAGAAAGGAAGAATGGACTCTTAAAATAGTGGCACAGATGCAAGCTGGCTTCAGTTCCTGCCCCCACTGCCCCCCTGCCCCTGCCGCCAACCACTCAGAAAACCAAAAATAAATATGCGGCACTGAGATGATCACCAGCAACATCCCAAAATTCAAACATGAAGATGAGACAGTTCCTGGGGCAAGAGAGAAGTGAAAAAACTCTGAGCAGATGGTAAGAGAATTGGACTTCCACATCCATGATGCTTCTCTACCCTCATTCTGCCGGGAACCAAGCACACAGAAAATTTCCCCCCAATTCACAGTTTCTAGACTGAAAAAAGTGAGATCAAGGTAGACAACCAACTTATTCACTATGAAAAACAGTGTGAAGTTTCCTCAAAAATCTAAGAATGGAACTACCATATGATCTAGCAATTCCATTAGTAGATATACATAGAAAAGAAAGAAAATCAATATATGGAAGAAATACTTGTACTCCCATATTTACTGCAGCAATATTCACAATAGCTAAAATATGGAATCAACCTAAATGCCCATCAATAGACAAATGGATAAAGAAAATGTAGTATATTTTTAGGATGGAATACTATTCAGTCATAAAGAATGAAATCCTGTTATTTGCAGCAAAATGAATGGAACTGGAGGACATTATCCTTGGTGAAATAAGCCAGACACAGAAAGACAAATTATTATATGTTCTCACTCATGTGTGAGAACTAAAAAAGCTACTCTACTCTAGAATGTAGAGAGTAGACTGGTGGTTACCAGAGCCTGAGAAGGGTAGTGAGAGAGGGAGAGTAAGAGAAATTGATTAATGGGTACAAATATATGGTTTGATAGAAGAAATAGGAGAATACGTAAAGACGATTAGACTAAATCAGGAAAACAAATCATGATTTGAATGAGAAAATCAACAAAGAGACAGATATAAAAAAGAACCAAATAGAAGTGCTAGAGCTAAATAATTCAATGAATAAAATAAAAAATACAAGACTGGACCAAAAATACAGACTAGACCAAGAAGAAAGATTTTCTGAACCCTAAGATTGGTCTTTTGAAATAACACAGGCAGACCCAGGGGATGGGGAGCGGGGAAGAAAGAAAGAAAGGAAAACAAAGAAAAAGGAAAAAAGAATGAGAAAGTCTATAGGATTTATGGGACACCATTAAGCAAACAAATATTCTTGTGGGTGAAGAGAAGGTGAAGAGAAGGGAAAATGTGAGGAAAACAAATTTAATGAAATAATAGCAGAAAACTTCCCACGTCTTGGGAGAAAGATGAAAATTCAGGTCCAGAAAGTTCGAAGAATCCCAAGAAATTCAACCCAAACAGGTCCTCTCTGAGGCATATTATAGTCACCCTGTAAGAAGTCAAAAGACAAAGAATTCTGAAAGCATTAAAAGTGTCAAGTCACATATAAAGAAATCCTCATTAGACTAACAGTGGATTTCTCAGCAGAAACCTTATAGGCCAGGAAAGAATGGGATGATATATTCAAAGCAGCAAGAGAAAAAAACCCTGCCAGCCAAGAATATTATACCCAGCAAAGCTAGCCTTCAGAAATGAAGGAGAAAAAAAGTCTTTTACAGACTGAGGGAAAGTGAAGGAATTCATCACCACTAGACTAAACATGCAAGAAATGCTCAAAGAGTCTTATACATGAAAGTAAAAAGATGATAACCACCATCATGAAAATATGAAACTATAAAACTCACTGGGAAAGCTAATACACAAAGGAGAAAGAGAAAGGCAATTATTACACACATAATTTTAAAAAGCCTGATGATAAACTGTTATCCCTATGGAAAAACACCCAGCCACAAAAATAAATAATAATCAAGGAAGTAAGGAACAAAGGATTATACAAAACAACTGAAAAGCAATCAATACAATGATAGGAGTAAGCACTCACCTATAAATAGTAATCCTGACTGTAAATGAATTAAATTTCCCATTTGAAAGACATAGACTGGCTGGCTGGATTAAAAAAACAAGTCCCAACTACATGCTGCCTGTAAGAAACTCTCCTCACTTGTAAAGACATATGCAGACTGAAAGTGAATGGATGGATAGAAATATCCCATGTAAATGAAAATCAAAAGTGAAGAGGAATAGTTATACTTATGTCAGATTAAAAAAACCTTCAAGTTAAAAGCTGTTAAAAGAGACAAAGGGGCGGAGCAAGATGGCCGAATAGGAACAGCTCCAGTCTCCAACTCCCAGCGCGAGCGACACAGAAGACCAGCGATTTCTGCATTTTCAACTGAGGTACTGGGTTCATCTCACTGGGGAGTGCCAGACGATCGGTGCTGGTCAGCTGCTGCAGCCCGACCAGCGAGAGCTGAAGCAGGGCGAGGCATTGCCTCACCTGGAAAGCGCAAGGGGGAAGGGAATCCCTTTTCCTAGCCAGGGGAACTGAGACACACAACACCTGGAAAATCGGGTAACTCCCACCCCAATACTGCGCTTTAAGCAGACAGGCACACCAGGAGATCATATCCCACACCTGGCCGGGAGTGTCCCACACCCACGGAGCCTCCCTCATTGCTAGCACAGCAGTCTGTGATCTACCGGCAAGGCAGCAGCGAGGCTGGGGGAGGGGCGCCCGCCATTGCTGAGGCTTAAGTAGGTAAACAAAGCTGCTGGGAAGCTCCAACTGGGTGGAGCTCACAGCAACTCAAGGAAACCTGCCTGTCTCTGTAGACTCCACCTCTGGGGACAGGGCACAGATAAATAAAAGCAGCAGAAACCTCTGCAGAGGCAAACGACTCTGACAGCTTTGAAGAGAGCAGTGGATCTCCCAACACGGAGGTTGAGATCTGAGAAGGGACAGACTCCCTGCTCAAGTGGGTCCCTGACCCCTGAGTAGCCTAACTGGGAGACATCCCCCACTAGGGGCAGTCTGACACACCACACCTCACAGGGTGGAGTACACCCCTGAGAGGAAGATTCCAAAGCAAGAATCAGACAGGTACACTCGCTGTTCAGAAATATTCTATCTTCTGCAGCCTCTGCTGCTGATACCCAGGCAAACAGGGTCTGGAGTGTACCTCAAGCAATCTCCTACAGCTACAACCTACAGCTGAGGATCCTGACTGTTAGAAGGAAAGCTATCAAACAGGAAGGACACCTACACCAAAACCCCATCAGTACATCACCATCATCAAAGACCAGAGGCAGATAAAACCACAAAGATGGGGAAAAAGCAGGGCAGAAAAGCTGGAAATTCAAAAAATAAGAGCGCATCTCCCCCGGCAAAGGAGCGCAGCTCATCGCCAGCAACGGATCAAAGCTGGACGGAGAATGACTTCGACGAGATGAGAGAAGAAGGCTTCAGTCCATCAAATTTCTCAGAGCTAAAGGAGGAATTACGTACCCAGCGCAAAGAAACTAAAAATCTTGAAAAAAAAGTGGAAGAATTGATGGCTAGAGTAATTAATGCAGAGAAGCTCACAAATGAAATGAAAGAGACGAAAACCATGGCACGAGAAATACGTGACAAATGCACAAGCTTCAGTAACCGTCTCGATCAACTGGAAGAAAGAATGTCAGCGATGGAGGATCAAATGAATGAAATGAAGCGAGAAGAGAAACCAAAAGAAAAAAGAAGAAAAAGAAATGAACAAAGCCTGCAAGAAGTATGGGATTATGTAAAAAGACCAAATCTACGTCTGATTGGGGTGCCTGAAAGTGAGGGGGAAAATGGAACCAAGTTGGAAAACACTCTTCAGGATATCATCCAGGAGAACTTCCCCAACCTAGTAGGGCAGGCCAACATTCAAATCCAGGAAATACAGAGAACGCCACAAAGATACTCCTCGAGAAGAGCAACTCCAAGACACATAATTGCCAGATTCACCAAAGTTGAAATGAAGGAAAAAATCTTAAGGGCAGCCAGAGAGAAAGGTCGGGTTACCCACAAAGGGAAGCCCATCAGACTAACAGCAGATCTCTCGGCAGAAACTCTTCAAGCCAGAAGAGAGTGGGGGCCAATATTCAACATTCTTAAAGAAAAGAATTTTAAACCCAGAATTTTATATCCAGCCAAACTAAGTTTCATAAGTGAAGGAGAAATAAAATCCTTTACAGATAAGCAAATGCTTAGAGATTTTGTCACCACTAGGCCTGCCTTACAAGAGACCCTGAAGGAAGCACTAAACATGGAAAGGAACAACCGGTACCAGCCATTGCAAAAACATGCCAAAATGTAAAGACCATCAAGGCTAGGAAGAAACTGCATCAACTAACGAGCAAAATAACCAGTTAATATCATAATGGCAGGATCAAGTTCACACATAACAATCTTAACCTTAAATGTAAATGGACTAAATGCTCCAATTAAAAGACACAGACTGGCAAACTGGATAAAGAGTCAAGATCCATCAGTCTGCTGTATTCAGGAGACCCATCTCACACGCAGAGACATACATAGGCTCAAAATAAAGGGATGGAGGAAGATTTACCAAGCAAATGGAGAACAAAAAAAAGCGGGGGTTGCAATACTAGTCTCTGATAAAACAGACTTTAAACCATCAAAGATCAAAAGAGACAAAGAAGGCCATTACATAATGGTAAAGGGATCAATTCAACAGGAAGAGCTAACTATCCTAAATATATATGCACCCAATACAGGAGCACCCAGATTCATAAAGCAAGTCCTTAGAGACTTACAAAGAGACTTAGACTCCCATACAATAATAATGGGAGACTTCAACACTCCACTGTCAACATTAGACAGATCAACGAGACAGAAAGTTAACAAGGATATCCAGGAATTGAACTCATCTCTGCAGCAAGCAGACCTAATAGACATCTATAGAACTCTCCACCCCAAATCAACAGAATATACATTCTTCTCAGCACCACATCGTACTTACTCCAAAATTGACCACGTAATTGGAAGTAAAGCACTCCTCAGCAAATGTACAAGAACAGAAATTATAACAAACTGTCTCTCAGACCACAGTGCAATCAAATTAGAACTCAGGACTAAGAAACTCAATCAAAACCGCTCAACTACATGGAAACTGAACAACCTGCTCCTGAATGACTACTGGGTACATAACGAAATGAAGGCAGAAATAAAGAGGTTCTTTGAAACCAATGAGAACAAAGATACAACATACCAGAATCTCTGGGACACATTTAAAGCAGTGTGTAGAGGGAAATTTATAGCACTAAATGCCCACAAGAGAAAGCAGGAAAGATCTAAAATTGACACTCTAACATCGCAATTAAAAGAACTAGAGAAGCAAGAGCAAACACATTCGAAAGCTAGCAGAAGGCAAGAAATAACTAAGATCAGAGCAGAACTGAAGGAGATAGAGACACAAAAAACCCTCCAAAAAATCAATGAATCCAGGAGTTGGTTTTTTGAAAAGATCAACAAAATTGACAGACCACTAGCAAGACTAATAAAGAAGAAAAGAGAGAAGAATCAAATCGACGCAATTAAAAATGATAAAGGGGATATCACCACCGACCCCACAGAAATACAAACTACCATCAGAGAATACTATAAACACCTCTACGCAAATAAACTGGAAAATCTAGAAGAAATGGATAATTTCCTGGACACTTACACTCTTCCAAGACTAAACCAGGAAGAAGTTGAATCCCTGAATAGACCAATAGTAGGCTCTGAAATTGAGGCAATAATTAATAGCCTACCAACCAAAAAAAGTCCAGGACCAGATGGATTCACAGCTGAATTCTACCAGAGGTACAAGGAGGAGCTGGTACCATTCCTTCTGAAACTATTCCAATCAATAGAAAAAGAGGGAATCCTCCCTAACTCATTTTATGAGGCCAACATCATCCTGATACCAAAGCCTGGCAGAGACACAACAAAAAAAGAGAATTTTAGACCAATATCCCTGATGAACATCGATGCAAAAATCCTCAATAAAATACTGGCAAACCGGATTCAACAGCACATCAAAAAGCTTATCCACCATGATCAAGTGGGCTTCATCCCTGGGATGCAAGGCTGGTTCAACATTCGCAAATCAATAAACATAATCCAGCATATAAACAGAACCAAAGACAAGAACCACATCATTATCTCAATAGATGCAGAAAAGGCTTTTGACAAAATTCAACAGCCCTTCATGCTAAAAACGCTCAAGAAATTCGGTATTGATGGAACGTACCTCAAAATAATAAGAGCTATTTATGACAAACCCACAGCCAATATCATACTGAATGGGCAAAAACTGGAAAAATTCCCTTTGAAAACTGGCACAAGACAGGGATGCCCTCTCTCACCACTCCTATTCAACATAGTGTTGGAAGTTCTGGCTAGGGCAATCAGGCAAGAGAAAGAAATCAAGGGGATTCAGTTAGGAAAAGAAGAAGTCAAATTGTCCCTGTTTGCAGACGACATGATTTTATATTTAGAAAACCCCATTGTCTCAGCCCAAAATCTCCTTAAGCTGATCAGCAACTTCAGCAAAGTCTCAGGATACAAAATTAATGTGCAAAAATCACAAGCATTCTTATACACCAGTGACAGTCAAACAGAGAGCCAAATCAGGAATGAACTTCCATTCACAATTACTTCAAAGAGAATAAAATACCTAGGAATCCAACTTACAAGGGATGTAAAGGACCTCTTCAAGGAGAACTACAAACCACTGCTCAGTGAAATCAAAGAGGACACAAACAAATGGAAGAACATACCATGCTCATGGATAGGAAGAATCAATATCGTGAAAATGGCCATACTGCCCAAGGTAATTTATAGATTCAATGCCATCCCCATCAAGCTACCAATGAGCTTCTTCACAGAATTGGAAAAAACTGCTTTAAAGTTCATATGGAACCAAAAAAGAGCCCGCATCTCCAAGACAATCCTAAGTCAAAAGAACAAAGCTGGAGGCATCACGCTACCTGACTTCAAACTATACTACAAGGCTACAATAACCAAAACAGCATGGTACTGGTACCAAAACAGAGATATAGACCAATGGAACAGAACAGAGTCCTCAGAAATAATACCACATATCTACAGCCATCTGATCTTTGACAAACCTGAGAGAAACAAGAAATGGGGAAAGGATTCCCTATTTAATAAATGGTGCTGGGAAAACTGGCTAGCCATAAGTAGAAAGCTGAAACTGGATCCTTTCCTTACTCCTTATACGAAAATTAATTCAAGATGGATTAGAGACTTAAATGTTAGACCTAATACCATAAAAATCCTAGAGGAAAACCTAGGTAGTAACATTCAGGACATAGGCATGGGCAAAGACTTCATGTCTAAAACACCAAAAGCAACGGCAACAAAAGCCAAAATTGACAAATGGGATCTCATCAAACTAAAGAGCTTCTGCACAGCAAAAGAAACTACCATCAGAGTGAGCAGGCAACCTACAGAATGGGAGAAAATTTTTGCAATCTACTCATCTGACAAAGGGCTAATATCCAGAACCTACAAAGAACTCAAACAAATTTACAAGAAAAAAACAAACAACCCCATCCAAAAGTGGGCAAAGGATATGAACAGACATTTCTCAAAAGAAGACATTCATACAGCCAACAGACACATGAAAAAATGCTCATCATCACTGGCCATCAGAGAAATGCAAATCAAAACCACAATGAGATACCATCTCACACCAGTTAGAATGGCGATCATTCAAAAGTCAGGAAACAACAGGTGCTGGAGAGGATGTGGAGAAATAGGAACACTTTTACACTGTTGGTGGGAGTGTAAACTAGTTCAACCATTATGGAAAACAGTATGGCGATTCCTCAAGGATCTAGACCTAGATGTACCATATGACCCAGCCATCCCATTACTGGGTATATACCCAAAGGATTATAAATTATGCTGCTATAAGGACACATGCACACGTATGTTTATTGCAGCACTATTCACAATAGCAAAGACTTGGAATCAACCCAAATGTCCATCAGTGACAGATTGGATTAAGAAAATGTGGCACATATACACCATGGAATACTATGCAGCCATAAAAAAGGATGAGTTTGTGTCCTTTGTAGGGACATGGATGCAGCTGGAAACCATCATTCTTAGCAAACTATCACAAGAACAGAAAACCAAACACCGCATGTTCTCACTCGTAGGTGGGAACTGAACAATAAGATCACTTGGACTCGGGAAGGGGAACATCACACACCGGGGCCTATCATGGGGAGGGGGGAGGGGGGAGGGATTGCTTTGGGAGTTATACCTGATGTAAATGACGAGTTGATGGGTGCAGCACACCAACATGGCACAAGTATACATATGTAGCAAACCTGCACATTGTGCACATGTACCCTACAACTTGAAGTTTAATAATAATAAATAAATTAAAAAAAAAAAAAAAAAAAAAAAAAAAAAAAAGAGACAAAGAAGGAAAATTATATAGTAAAGGGATTAATTCAACAAGAGAATATAATAATTGTAAATATATATGCTCTCAATACCAGAGCACTCAGATGCATAAAGCAAAATATTATTCGATCCAAATGTAGAGGTAGATCCTAATATGATAATGGCTGGGGGTTTCAACATACCACTTTCAGCACTGGATAGATTTTCTAGACAGAAAATCACTTTGCACCATAGATCAAATGGACACTTATTGAACATTTCATCTAACAGATGCAGATGCACATTATTTTCATCAGTACATGGGACATATGCCAGGACTGAACATATGTTAGCACTCAAATCTCAAAAAATTTTAAAAATTTGAAATCATATGAAGTATCTTCTCTGACTACATGGAAATAAACTATAAATCAATAACAAAAGGAACATTTAAAACTATGCAAATACATGTAACATAAACAACAGGGTCCTGAACAACCACTGGGTAAAAAAAGAAATTAAGAATGTAATTTTAAAATTCCTTGAAATAAATGAAAATAGAAACACAACATTCCAAAATGTATGGGACACAGCAAAGGCAGTATTAAGAGGCAAGTTTATAGCAATAAATGCCTACATTAATAAAGTAGAAAGATTTCAAGTAAACAATCTAGCAATGCCCTTCAAGGAACTAGATATGCAAGAACAAATCAAACCCCAAATTAGTAGAAGGAAAGAAACAAGATCAGAGCAGAAATAAACCAAATTGAGACAAAAATACAAAAGATCAACAAAACAAAAAGTTACTTTTGCTAACAATAAAACACCTAGGAATGTAGCAAACCAGGGAGGTGAAAGATCTCTACAATGAGAATTACATCACACTGCTCAAAGAAATCAGAGATGACACAGATGGAAAAATATCCCATGCTCATAGATAGGCATAATAAATATCATTAAAATGGCCATACTGACCAAAGCAATTTACAGATTCAATGCTATTCCTATAAAACTGCCAATGAAATTCTTCACAGAACTAGAAAAAACTATTTAAAAGTTCATATAGAACCAAAAGAGAGCACAAATAGCCAAGGCAACTTCGCCTCTTGGGCTCAAGCCATTCTCCCGCCTCAGCCTCCCAAGTAGCTGGGACTACAGGCACGTGCCACTATGCCCAGCTAATGTTTGTATTGTTTGTGGAGATGGGGTTTTGCCATGTTGTCCAGCCTGGTCTCAAACTCCTGAGCTCAAGTGATCCTCTCAGCTCCGCCTCCCAAAGTTCTGGGATTACAGGCATGAGCCACTATGTCCGGCCTCAGCAGCATTTTGATACATGAACAATGAATTCACTGAAAAAGAAATCAAGAAGGCAATCCCATTTACAACAGCTACCAAACAAACACAAACAAAAACAAAAACCCAACTCTAGGAGTAAATTTAACCAAAGAAGTGAAAGACTTCTACTAGGAAAACTATAAAACGCTGATGAAAAAAACTGAAGAGGATGAGAGGATACAACCATGCTTATGGATCGGAAGAATAAATATTGTTAAAATGACAACACTATCCAATGCAATCTACACATTCAACACAATCCCTCTCAAAACACTAATGACATTCTTCACAGAAATAAAGAAAAAATATTAAATTTTGTGTGGAATTACAAAAGACTCTGAATAGCTAAAGCGATCCTGAGCAACAAGAACAAAGCTGGAGGTATCAGACTACCAAGACTTCAAAATAAACTACAAAGCTGTAGTAACCAGAAGAGCAATGTACAGGCATAAAAACTGACACATAGACCAAAGGGATAGAATAGAAAACCCAGAAATTCATCCATACCTCTACAACCAACTGCTTTTTAACAAAGGTGCCAAGAATGCTCATTGTAAAAAGAATAGTCTCTTCAATAAATGGTGCCAGGAAAACTGGATATCCATATGCAGAGGAATGAAACTAGACCCCCACCTCTTACTCTACACAAAAATCAACTCAAAATAGATCAAAGACTTAATGTAAGACCCCAAATGATAAAACTACTAGAAGAAACAGGACATTGGTCTGGGAAAATATTTTATATATAAAACTTCAAAAGCACAGGTAACAGAAGCAAAAATAAACAAATGCGATTATAGAAAATGAAAAAACTTCTGTACAGCAAAGGAAAAAGTCAACAGAGTGCAAAGAAAAGCCACAGAATGGGATAAAATATTTATAAATAATACATCTGAAAGGAGATTAATATCCAGGATATACAAGCAACTCAAACATCTCAACAGCAAAAGAAATAAAAAAAATTAAAAAAAAATAAAATCCAATTAAAAATGGGCAAATAATCTGAACAGACATTTCTCAAAAGAAGACATATACATGGCCAACAAATATACGAAAAAATGCTCAACATCACTACTTATCAGGGAAATGCAAATCAAAGCCACAATGAGATATTATCTCACCCCAGTTAGAATGGCTATTATAAAAAAAGAAAAAAAAAAAAAAAAAAAAAGGTCATGCGTGGTGGCTCACACCTGTAATCCTAGCACTTTGGGAGGCTGAGGCACGCGGATCACGAGGTCAGGAGATCGACACCATCCTGGCTAACACGATGAAATCCCATCTCTACTAAAAATACAAAAAATTAGTTGGGCATGGTTGTGGGCACCTGTAGTCCCAGCTACCAGGGAGGCTGAGGCAGGAGAATGGCATGAACCTGGGAGGCAGAGCTTGCAGTGAGCCGAGATCGCGCCACTGCACTCCAGAGCCTGGGCGACAGAACAAGACTCCGCCCCCACCACCAAAAAAAAAAAAGAAAAAAAATGAGATGCTGGTAAGAATGCATAGAAAAGGGAACACTTACATACTGTTGGTGGGAATGTAAACTAGTATAGCCATCATGAAGGACAGTATGTAGGTTCCTCAAGAAACTACAAATAGAGCTATCATATGATCCAGCAATCCTACTACTGGGAATTTATCCAAAGGAAAAGAAAATTGTTGTATTGAAGAGACATCTGCATCCCCATGTTTACTGTGGCACTATTCACAATAGCCAAAATACAGAATGAATCCAGGTGTTCAACAACAGATAAATGGATAAAGAAAATGTGGCAAAAATACACAATAGAATGCTATACAACCAAAAAAGAATGAAATATCCTGCATTAGAGGCAACATAGATGGAACTGGAGGACATTAAGTGAAATAAGCCAGGCACACAAAGTTAAACATTACATGTTCTCATTCATGTGGAAGCTTAAAAAAAAATTGATCTCATAGAAGCAAAAAATAGAGCAGAGGATACTATAGGCTGGAGAAAGTGGGGGCAGGGAGGGATAAAGAGAGGTTTGTTAAAGAATACAAAACTACTGGCTGGGCATGGTGGCTCACGCCTGTAATCCCAGCACTTTGGGAGGCCGAGGCGGGCGGATCATCTGTGGTCAGGAGTTCCAGACCAGCCTGACCAACACGGAGAAACCTCGTCTATACTAAAAATACAAAAATTAGCCGGGCATGGTGGCGCATGCCTGTAATCCCAGCTACTCAGGAAGGCTGAGGCAGGAGAATCGCTTGAATCCGGGAGGTGGAGGTTGCGGTGCCTGAACCGAGATCGCACCACTGCACTCCAGCCCGAGCCGAGATAGCACCACTGCACTCTAGCCTGGGCTGGGATCGTGCCACTGCACCCCAGCCCGAGCCGAGATAGCACCACTGCACTCTAGCCTGGGCCGAGATCGCGCCACTGCACTCTAGCCTGGGCAAAAAGAGCGAAACTCGGTGTCAAAAACAAAAAACAAAAAACAAAATTACTGGTAGGTAGGAGAAATAAGTTCTAGTGCTCTATACCACTGTAGGATGACTACAGTTAATAATATATATTGTTTCAAGTAGCTAAAGGAGATTATTCTTAACAGAAAAAAATGGAAAATGTTTCAGATAATGAATATGCTAATTACTCTGATCTGATCAGTATACATTATATGTACTAAAACATCACCATGTACTCCATGATACTGTACATTATTATTTATGAATTTAAAACGATTTATGAAGCAAATTCTACTTAGCTACTGATAACACAGCCAAGAACATTTAAGCAGCCAGCAATGTGATAAGGTCAAAGGACCAAAATCTGAGTATGTCACCAGGAAAATGTTTCAGGCCCACACTCTGACTTTACACATATTTTTAAAAAGCCTGATGATACAGTTTCCCAACCAACAGTCAATTAGAATTGACAAATGAGTTGGGAAAAAGCTGGAGGAAAATAGTTCTGTGGAACCAATCAAATTTAAATCAGCAAGTAGTATCAACTGACAATCTAAAAAGGCAACCACAGGTTATAGAAAGTAGATGTAGCAGTTTTAAAAGCAAAGTACACTAAGATCATTAGGTTAGGTGCCAAACCTCTTCTCATTTCGTGAGGGAATTATTGTCTAATAATTGATCTTCATACTGATGATTCTGTGCCACCATGATAATTTAAATCAGGTTTGTTATTTTCAGTGAAATGTGTAACATAAGTGATCCAAAAACACGCTAAAAAATTCCAGCACTAAATGGAATAATTTTCATTTCTCCAGAAAATAAAATAGTGTGCAAGGGTTCATTTGTTGAAGATGCCAGAAAGATGACAATACACGAGGCACTTTTATACTGTTATTATAGAACCAGGAGGAGGAGACACATAGTTTACTAGCACAATAGTTTCGATAATAAATTTTTGCTTCCCAAGGTTGGTAACTATGTTTGTCACAAGAAAGGGATATTTTATTAGCTCTGGAAAACTACATTTTTTGAGATCCTTAAAAGTGTCCAAATGCCTATGTTAAACTGATTATGAAGCAAAATCTCAATTATTAAATAGGATAGCATTATGCCATAAATTTCTCATTCTGAATAAAGCAAGGCATTTCAAATAAAATTACATGGAGATTAAGTTTTCTAAACCTTTAGAACCTTAGCAGGTTCTAGCCAGGTGCAGTGGTTCATGCCTGTAATCCCAGCATTTTGGGAGGCCAAAGCGGGTGGATCACTTGAGGTCAGGAGTTTGAGACCAGCCTGGCCAACGTAGCAAAACCCCATATCTACTAAAAATACAAAAATGAGCGGGGCGTCATGGCATGTACTTTGGAAGCCTGAGGCAGGAGAATCACTTGAACCTGGAGGTGGAGGTTGCAGTGAGCCGAGACTGTGCCACTGCACTCCAGCCTGGGTGACAGAGTGAGACTCCATCTCAAAAAAAGAAAAACAAAACAAAACAAAACAAAACCAAAAACCAAAACAGAACCTTAGCAGGTTCTAAACCTTTCATGCTTTTAAGGAGATCTTTATACGCCTCTTCACAAAACCAAAAATTCTTGCACAAGGGTAAAGCTTTCCTTCTGTTTGTTCACTGGAAACCAGTTCTGATCATTACCTGTGACATGATAATGCCCAGCAGATACATGAAGAAATGAATAAATCAGTATATAAAAACTTTACATATATATGTAGGGTATGTGTGCATGAGACAGTATATCATAATGCTCTATAACATATATTTGGATATATCTATATTGGTCTCCAAATTAAACTATATAGTATAAAAGTCTGACACATAACATGGCTTGTATATAAGGAAGTTCATAGCCTTATATGAAACACTACAATAGGAATCTGATAACTCCTATTGATAATGTTGTACTAGATCATCACATTCATCTCAGTGAAACTGGAATTCTGCTGGTAGTAAAGAACTGCACATCAGAAATAATACTTCTGAATACCATTAAGGAGGTAGCAAGATTACTAAAAAGAACATGGGCTTTGGAGTCAGACTTGGTTTAAATGCACATTTAGGCACTTACTATATGACCATTGGCACATTACTTACTCTGAGCCTGATTCCTTACCAGACGGGGCAAAATAATCCAGGATTGTTTTCAGAATTAAACGAGATAAAGTAAGAACATTTAGCACATTAGCTAGCATATATTAGGCACGTAATAAGCATTAGTTACCTTCCATTATCCTAAAAACAGATTTTATTCCAAGTCGATTTTACCTTCACTTGCAAACTTGCTGATGCAACTCTCCTTTCTAGATCTTCTACCTGTTGAAGGACACTCAAATCCATTTCCATTGCTTGTTCTTCTACTGACCAGTTCTCCACGATATCTCGAGTTACTTGGTTTTCTTCATTTTCATTCAGTTCAATAATAGCAACTACATTTAAAAAGAAATTAATTTAAAAATCCACTTATTAAGTTTTTCTCCTCAGAGATTTCTTCCAGAAAGTGAATAAAATTCTAGGGGAGCCATGTACATCTAACTTAACATACACAAATGCACTTGTGTATGTACACGCAGCTTACTCTTAAAAGTAGAAACATGCTAAGAAACACAAAACAGTATGTCTGCAGGTGTAAAAAATTACAAGACAGTAACACCAATTTAAAAAATATAGTTTGTTGAGTAAAACAGAAAAAAATAGTAGTGCATTAAGATATCATTTCTCTCTTGCTATCTGTGGGGAATTGGTTCTAGGACCCGCCCCCGCCGCCCCCAAGAATACCAAAACTTTTTGATGTTCACATCCCTTATATAAAATGGTGTTGGCCAGGAGTGGTGGCTCATGCCCATAATCTTAGCACTTTGAGAAGTTGAGGTGAGAGGATCACTTGAGGCCAGGAGTTCGAGACCAGCCTGGGCAACATAGTGAGACCCTGTCTCTACAAAAAATAAAAAAAACTAGCTGGGTGCAGGGGCATGTGCCTGTAGTCCCAGCTACTTAGAAGGCTGAGGCAGGAGGATTGCTTGAGCCTAGGACTTTGAGAATGCAGTCAGCTATGACTGCACCACCGTTCTCCAGCCTAGGTGACACAACAAGACTCTGTCACCAAAAAAAAAAGGTCCCAGCTGCTCGGGAGGCTGAGGCAGGAGAATGGCATAAACTCGGGAGGTGGAGCTTGCAGCGAGCTGAGATCCGGCCACTGCACTCCAGCCTGGGCGACAGAGTAAGACTCCGTCTCAAAAAAAAAAAAAAAAAAAAAAAAAAAGGTGTACTATTTGCATGTAATCTATGTACATCCTCCCATATGCTTTAAGTTATTTCTAGGTTACTTACAGTACCTAAGACAATGTAGATGCTATGGAAATAGTTGTTATACTACATTATTCAGGGAAGAATAAGACAAAAAAGTCTGTTTAGTACAGATGCACCCATCTTTCTTTTCTTTGACAGTGTTTGATCTGTGATTGGTTGAATCCACAGATGTGGAACTCATGAATATGAAGGACCAGTAGACTGTACTAAAATATGCTTGAGAATAAAATAATTAATTCTAATAACTAAGCAAGAAAGAAAGCTGAAATCTATTTTAGGTACATACCATCCTTATTCTTGATGCAGGCTTGAGTAATATAATCCAAATGTTTCTGAATTTGTTTTTGTAATGCCTTTTCTCTTATTCCTCTGAGATGTAGCACTTTGAGCAAAGCTTTTAGGTCCTCTGGGTCAATAATTCTCCACCAACCAAACTGCATTTCTAAGTCAAGATAAATAAGTAGATCTTTTACAAATATTTTGAATAGGAAATGATACCATGGAAATAAAAAGATTTATTAACTACATATAGAACCGTCAAATATTCAGTTACAATATAGGAATCCATAATACTGAAATTGAGTAAGTTGCTATAAACCATCTCAATGTACCTACCTTCTGGAATAGGTTTTGGACTAGGAAAATCTACTGGTTTTGCTACTTCAACAGCTGCAGGTTGAGCTGAAGTGGCCTTTTCATTCTGTGGTACTGGAGACTCACTTTTACTCGAAGCAACAGTGGAAGTCAAGAGCGAATTACCATTTCCTTCTGATAACCCTAACCCCGATCCTAGACCAGGTACAGATGATGCAAATGGAATATTAGAAGTAAGCACACCACTGGGCCACCCACAAAACTGAAGTCCCATCATAGATACTCCACCTTTCACCTGCAAAAAGAAAACATTTATTAATGAAAAGTAGATTAAGAAGTTAGGAAAAATGTTTGGAATATGAAATTATTTTTCAAATTCTGAAAAATATTCTTTCATTTATTAGAATTAGAGGAAAACAAAATACATTAGCAACAAAAATGTTAAATTCCATGTTCTTATTTGTTCCCCAAAGTAATTTTCCTTTCGGATATACTGTTATAGTAATAAGTTAAAAAGTAATTAAAGAAGACTTAGACCAAGGCTAGAGATCAGTAGTTCTAATGAACCTTGGTGACAGAAATTCTGACTTGCTTCAGTTTTCAAACGGTAGCAGGAATATTTTAACTATTTGAGTAATCCCCTAGAGTGAAAATCTCCATGGGGTCAAAGATTACATAAAGCAATATAAAAATGAGTTACAGTTAGCAGTACTAACCTGAAGAGGTGATAAAGCAAATGGATTTAAGCCAACAGGATTCTGAGTAGAAGATCCAAGAGGAGCTGGGGCAGGTGAAGGTGACTTAGATGGTGGCTGAGACTGAGGAGTCACCAAAGAAGCAGTTGACATATCAGCATGAGTAAGTGAAGTGTCATCACAAGGCGTTCGTGGCAAAAGACTAAACCATTGCCTATTCTTTTCAGTCAGCGTTTTTAGTAACTGGTCACTGGGGAGAGGACTGTAGAACTTCCCTGGACCACTTGAACCAGTATTAAACAGATTATTCGAGTCTGCCTTTTCCACATTGCCTTGCGTTGCTGTTGACTGAACACTGCCCAGTGAATGTTTTCCACTGTTCTGATAAGACAATGTGCACCCATTTGCACCAGCATTTGGTTTGGGGGTTATAACCTCTGACTCAGGAGGCATCTTAGCTACTTCTAAAAGCTTGCTTAATTTGGAAAAAGAGCCAGGTTTCTGAAGGAATAGATTTGTGTTATCTTTTTCTTTAAGATCTTCCTTTTGTTCACAGTGATCCGTATTTGAACAATTTAAACTGTCCCCAGAAGTCTCAAACATTTCTTCTTTGATCTGGACACTTTCTGCCTTTTTTAGTTTTTCTCTTTCTTTTGCAATTTCTTCTAGTCCTACAAAATCAAAAAGCATTATGAAGATCAGTTACTCCGGATCAAACCAATACTGTAAATTTCATTACTCTTTATCAAATTACATGCATAAATACTTAAACTTTTCTATATTACCTATTTACTCCCTATATTTTCCTTTTTTATGGATTATAGCTTTCACTCACTGGAAAATTAACATATATATGTGTGTGTGTGTATATATATATATATTTTTTTTTAAATTTTATTTTGAGATGGATGGAGTCTCACTCTTCTGCCAGGCTGGAGTGCAATGGTGCGAATTCAGCTCACTGCAACCTCTGCCTCCTGGGTTCAAGCAATTCTCCTGCCTCAGCCTCCTGAGTAAATGAGATTACAAGGGTGCACCACCATGCCTGGCTAATATTTTGTATTTTTAGTAGAAACAGGGTTTCACCATGTTAGCCAGGCTGGTCTCCAATCCCTGAGGTCAGGTAATCCACCCGCCTCTGCCTCCCAAAGTGTGGGGATTACAGGCGTGAGCCACTGCGCCTGGCTGGCATTAACATATATTTGTTATAAAAAATTAAAATCCAAAAATATTAAAAGTACAAAAAATATTACAAGCCCTACTACACAGCAAAAATTACCCTTAATATTTTTGTATTAAACTTCTAGGAGTTCTCTATGTGATACATACACACTTAAGTCCACATAATTAAGGAAAGAAATTCTACTACATACATAATATTCTAAGCTGCTAGAGGATTTTATTAAATAATACCCTGCAAACACCTTGACGTGTCGATAAACACATAACTTCATCATAAATTTTAATGGCTACAGAAAGAACTATATCATAAATTAAATAATCTTCTACTGATATATAATAGGTCCCAATTATTTACGATTCTAAACAATGCTGTAAATAATGACCTTTTATCTATATTTTTAGACTTGTTCTCCTGATTTACTTCCTTAAAATAAATTCCTAGAAAAAAACTAAGATGTGTACTTTTCAGAGTTTTGGAAATATATTGTCAAACTGTCCTCTAGAAAGTCTGGATCAATATATACTCATATTAAAGTACCTGAGAGCATCCGCGTGCCTCCACCCTCACTGAAACTGGAGGCTGTCAATATTTTTTGTCTTTGGCAATATTTGAGGTGAAAATCTAGATTGCATTATTTCTGGTCGTTAATAAGGCTGAATATCTTTTCATAGGTTTATTGGTATTTCTCTCTTGTAAATTTCTGGTTCATATTTTTGCTCATTGTTTTAAAAATAATTTATAAGAACTATTTTAAAAACATAAATCCACTACTTTATTCAATTTGAAAAGTAATATGCTCTCAAGTTAAAATATTCAATCATTAAGGGTATAAAGTAAAGGCCTTTCTACCTATTCCTTCAGTCTCTATTTCTACACTTCAGGGGTAGCCATGGTTAATTACATCTATATAATATCTTCCCAAAAATCGTATACACATTATCTATGACTATCGTTTTGCATTATTACATAAATGGAATACTACTATTCACTTTTCTGCAGCTTAGAGAAAAATCCAAACTCCTAACTGAGGCCTACAAATTCTATAATCTGGTTCCTGAAAACTTCCACCACCTCTGCACCACTCTTGTCCTTGACAACTCTGCTCCTCTTCTTGCTCTGTATTTTCAGCTTCTTGAACATGCTAAGTTCTTGCCCTTCTCAGAGCCTTTGGTCTTGTTCTTCCCTCTGCATGGGATACTGTTTTGTTGTCTGACTCCTTATCCTTCATGTCTCAGATAATAAATGTTATTTCCTTACAGAGATTTTCTCTGATCACCTTATCTAAAATTAGGACCCCCCATTCATCTTAGAATGTCATTCTATATATTTCCTTTACAGAATTTAACATTAATCATGATGTTTATTTTCTATTACCTCCCCCTCCCACGTACTAGAATTTAAATCAACAAGCTTTGTTTAAAGGCAGAACAATGTCTGTATCCTTTTTTTTTTTTTTTTTTTTTTTTTTTTCTGAGACAGGGTCTCACTCTGTCACCCAGGCTGGAGTGCAGTGGTGTGATTAGGGCTTACTGCAACCGTAACCTACCAAGCTCAAGTGATTCTCCCAACTCAGCCTCCCAAGTAGCTGGGACTACAGGTGCACGCCACCATGTCCAGCTAATTTTTGTATTTTTTGTAGAGACGAGGTTTCACTCTGTTGCCAGGCTGGTCTCAAACTCCTGAGCTCAAGCAATCCACCTGCAGATTACAGGCATGAGCTTTGGGATTTCAGGGATGAGCCACTGCGCCCGGTCAATGTCTGTATCTTGCTATTAGATTCTAAATGCTTAGCATGGTGGCTACTACGAAATAGTGGCTCAATAAACCAGGCACAGTGGCATGCATCTGTAGTCTCAGCTACTTGGGACGCTGAGGTGGAAGGATTGCTTGAGCCCAGGAGTTTGAATCCAGCATGGGCAACATAGTGAGATCCTGTCTCCAAAGAAAACAAAAGGAGGTGCTCAATAAATATTCCTTGAATAATGAAATAAAAGGATGAGTTTAATTCTTTCACTAACAATATTCCTTAGAGACCTTTCCAAAACATGTAACAGTAGTTCATCTGTAGTTCATTTTTGTGATCAGCTGCATAATTTTGTTATATAGGTATACTATAATTTATCCAGCCAGTCCTTTATTAATGTTTGATATAGCACTCACATCCTTCTCTTCAAATTAGTTTCTAGTTGAAATTAAATCCATATACATCAGATTTATACTTCTGACCAATATAGAGTAACAGGGACTAGATCACCTTCTTGTATGAAGCAACCAGAAACAGAAAAAATATATGAAACAACAGTTGCAGGAAACTGAACATCAAATAACAAAGATGAAAAACACACTCAGTGAGTCCTGCGATTGCCCCAGCTTAGTGCCTTGGGATAGTTTCTAGGATACAGCAATAAGGAGAGGAGTAATCCAGGTGGAGCCTGGCAAACTCCCTAAGATGAGAAGATGGAACTGAAAGCTCAGGGAGACCAAAACGGCTAGAGTGCTCAGGAAAATATTCTGGAAGGGAGAGAGCTGTGCAGAGAACTCCAGTGATATGCAGAGGAACTCCTCAAGTATTTAGCTAAATACTGATCAGCACATATGGGTGAGACTCGGCGGGGGAAAAAGTACCTTAAAGGATTAGAGGGGAAAGTGCCAGGTGCTCACACAGGCTGGGAATAGTTTCTGTTCCTACACACCAGAGTGGGAAACCTCAAGATTCATAGGCATTGGGTAGAGTACTCAGAAGGATCTTGCTTTAGTAGCAGGGCATAATCAGCCCTAGAATGAGCATTGTTCTAGTTCTGCCTGACAAAGTTTAAATGCAAGACTTGAAAGGATCGAACTTTTCCAAGGATATAATTTAACTGTGCCTCGGTTAAACAAATGTCAAGAATATAGGAACTTAACAATATCCAGCATCCAACAAGGTAAAATTCACAATCTCTGGCATCCAGTCAAAGTTAGCAGGCATGCCAAGAAGAAAAAAAACCAAGACATATACTTTTACCTCCAGTTAGGCACATGTGAAAACAGTCACAAATATTCTCTTCATATACCTATGTGTTCCAATCCTTTTAACTTTAGGTGATGTATTACCTAGTAGGGGAGTACTAATATTTGTATTCTGAGAACTAAAAAAATTTCGAAAATTGCTGTCATATATTCTAAAACAAATAAGAAACACACCATTTTTTACTAGTTTGATACTCATTGATGACTTATTTGTATCTAATATTGAGCTGATGGTAATTTCAAAAGTCACGACTATCTTTGACTTTTACATTCGAATGGTGGTCAGGCTGGTCTCGAACTCATGACCTACTGTGATCTATATGCCTTGGCCTCCCAAAGTGCTGGGATTACAGGTGTGAGCCACCGCCTCTGGCCGTAAAATTACTTTTAATCATTTGAAAATATATATGGGATATTTAGTGTAAAGAGATTCTTTAATTTTAAATAGTTTTCTATCTTTTATCTCATATAATCCCTTGGTCTTTCCAGTCCTTACTTCTTTGACATGTATCAATGACTAAAAATAACCATCTTCAAAGCAGAAGAAAGGAGAGGAAGACAACTAAGAGAGAAAATTGGAAGTACTCCTCACTTAATTAACTACCCTGGCAGCAACTGCAGTACATAATGACAAAATAGCATTTCCTAATTTAAACGAATGCTAAACATAGCAAAGTTTGCTACCGGAAAGAAGCTGTCTCCTTGAGTTTTACCAGAAGCACTGTGACCCCTGTGGGTTCACCTAATAGTTCTCACGGGATTCTGGGGGTCCACCATTCTTGGTTCAAGTGAAACATCTTTCCTTTGACTCTCCTTAGTTGGAATGAAGCAAGCTAAACCTTTCAGTGAGACTTTACTAAACTCTAAGCAAAACAGAAAAAGCAAGAAATGTAAAAGCACTGGCATTTAGAGTACAGGTTGAAGAGAGGTGCAATCACAAATGGCCTCTTCCTAGGGCTCAAGCGCCCCTACCCATTCAGTACTGCTAAGTCTTAGGAGTACTTGCAGAGCTTTCCTGTCTTCAGTTGGCAGTGTTACCACAAACCAGCTCCTAGGAAGCAGCTTGAAGATCATGGAAGGAAGATGCTAGGAAGCATCTTGAGATTATTGTGGAAGAGACTAAAGGAAGCAGATTCTTATTATGTCTATTTAAGACTGTTCCTTTCCAGGCTGATCTAAAAATTTTAAGATGATAACATAAAACCATTATCTTTAAGGTAAGATTTTCATATTTCCATGGTAGCAATTACACTGTATACTTGCAAACTTAATGCTGTAACTATATCCTAATACAAAATGAAAGAATAGTATTCATATCACAGTACAATTAACAATAAATGTTTCAGTTTCCTTCCAATAGTGAATAAATTATCTACAATCTAACATACTCCAAATGGTTTTCTAAAAAACAGTGAACTACTTCCAGGAAAGATGGCTGAATACCAACAGCTCCAGTCTGCAGCTCCCAGCGCGATCAACGCAGAAGGTGGGTGATTTCTGCATTTCCAACTGAGGTACTTGGTTCATCTCATCGGGACTGGCTAGACAGTGGGTGCAGCCCACAGAGGGTGAGCCGAAGTAGGGTGGGGCGTCGCCTCACCTGGGAAGTGCAAGGGGTCTGGGAACTCCCTCTCCTAGCCAAGGGAAGCCATGAGAGACTCTGCCTTGAAGAATGGTGCACCCCGGCCCAGATACTATGCTTTTCCCACAGTCTTTGTAATCTGCAGACCAGGAGATTGCCTCCGGTGCCTGTGCCACCAGGGCCCTGCGTTTCAAGCACAAAACTGGGTGGCCATTTGGGCAGACACTGAGCTAGCCGCAGGAGTTTTTTTCACACCCCAGTGGTGCCTGGAGTGCCAGCGAGACAGAACCATTCACTCCCCTGGAAAGGGGGGTGAAGCCAGGAAGTCAAGTGGTCTAGCTCAGCGGATCTCACCCTCACAGAGCCTAGCAAACTAAGATCCACTGGCTTGAAATTCTCACTGCAAGCACAGCAGTCTGAAGTCAACCTGGGATGGTTGAGCTTGGTGTGGGGAGGGGTGTCCACCATTACAGAGGCTTGAGTAGGCGGTTTTCCCCTCACAGTGTAAATAAAACTGCCATAAGGTTCGAACTGGGTGGAGCCCACTGCAGCTCAGCGAAGCTGCTGTAGTCAGACTGCCTCTCTAGATTCCTCCTCTCTGGGCAGGGTATCTCTTAAAGAAAGACAGCAACCCCAGTCAGGGGCTTACAGATCAAACTCCCATCTCCCTGGGGGAAGACACGGCTGTGGGCACAGCTTCAGCACACTTAAACGTTCCTGCCTGCTGGCTCTGAAGAGAGCAGAGGATCTCCCAGCACAGTATTTCAGCTCTGCTAAGGGACAGACTGCCTCCTCAATTGAGTCCCTGACTCCCGTGCCTCCTGACTGGGAGACACCTCAGAGCAGGGGTTGACAGACACCTCATACAGGAGAGCTCTGGCTGGCATGTGGCGGGTGCCCCTGTGGGACGAAGGTTCCACAGGAAGGAACAGGTAGCAATCTTTGCTGTTCTGCAGCCTCCACTGGTGATACAGGCAAATAGGATCTGGAGTGGACCTCCAGCAAACTCCAGCAGACCTGCAGCAGAGGGGCCTAACTGTTAGAAGGAAAACTAACAAACAGAAAGGAATAGCATCAACATCAATCAAAAGGACATCCACCCAGAAATTCCATCCGAAGCTCACCAACATCAAAGACCAAAGGTAGATAAATCCACGAAGATGAGGAAAAACCAGCACAAAAAGGCTGAAAATTCCCAAAACTGGAATGCCTCTTCTCCTCCAATGGAACACAACTCCTCGCTAGCAAGGGAACAAAACTGGATGGAGAATGACTTTGACGAATTGACAGAAGTAGGCTTCAGAAGGTGGGTAATAACAAACTCCTCTGAGCTAAAGGAGCATGTTCTAACCCAATGCAGGGAAGCTAAGAACGTTGAAAAAAGGTTAGAGGGATTGCTACCTAGAATAACCAGTTTACAGAAGGACATAAATGATCTGATGGAGCTGAAAAACACAGCGCGAGAACTTTGGAAAGCACACACAAGTAGCAATAGCCGAATCAAACAGAAGAAAGGATATCAATGATTGAATATCAACTTAATGAAATAAAGTGTGAAGACAAGATTAGAGAAAAAAGAATGAAAAGAAATGAACAAAGCTTCCAAGAAATATGGGACTATGTGAAAAGACCAAACCTACGTTTGATTGGTGTACCTGAAAGTGATGGGGAGAATGAAACTAAGTTGGAAAACATACTTCAGGATATTATCCAGGAGAACTTCCCCAACCGAGCAAGAGAGACCAACATTCAAAATACAGAGACCACCACCAAGATACTCCTTGAGAAGCACAACCCCAAGACACATAATCATCAGATTCACCAAGGTTGAAATGAACGAAAAAATGTTAAGGGCAGCCAGAGAAAAAGGTTGGGTTTTTTCTCTGGGTTGGGTTGGGTTGGGTTCCACAAAGGGAAATCCATCAGACTAACAGCAGATCTCTCTGCAGAAATCCTAGAAGCCAGAACAGAGCAGGGGCCAATATTCAACATTCTTAAAGAAAAGAATTTATGGATAGTCATAAACAGAAAGCTGAAACTGGATCCTTTCCTTAGTCCCTATACGCAAATTAATTCAAGATGGATTAGAGACTTAAATGTTAGACCTAAAACCATAAAAACCCTAGAAGAAAAACTAGGTAATACCATTCAGGACACAGGCATGGGCAAGGACTTCATGTCTAAAATCCCAAAAGCAACGGCAACAAAAGCCAAAATTGACAAGTGGATCTAATTAAACTAAAGAGCTTCTGCACAGCAAAACTACCTACCATCAGAGTGAACAGGCAACCTACAGAATGGGAGAAAAGTTTTGCAATCTACTCATCTGACAAAGGGTTAATATCCAGAACCTACAAAGAACTCAAACAAATTTACAAGAAAAAAAAAAAAACCCATCAAAAAGTGGGCAAAAGATATGAACAGATACTTCTCAAAAGAAGACATTTATACAGCCAACAGACACATGAAAAAAAGCTCATCATCACTCGCCATCAGAGAAATGCAAATCAAAACCACAATGAGATACCATCTCACACCAATTAGAATGGCAATCATTAAAAAGTCAGGAAACAACAGGTGCTGGAGAGGATGTGGACAAATAGGAACACTTTTACACTGTTGGTGGGACTGTAAACTAGTTCAACCATTGTGGAAAATAGTGTGGTGATCCCTCAAGGATCTAGAACTAGAAATACCATTTGACTCAGCCATACCATTACTGGGTATATACCCAAAGGATTATAAATCATGCTGCTATAAAGACACATGCACACGTATGTTTATTGCGGCACTATTCACAATAGCAAAGACTTGGAATCAACCCAAATGTCCATCAGTGACAGACTGGATTAAGAAAATGTGGCACATATACACCATGGAATACTATGCAGCCATAAAAAAGGATGAGTTCATGTCCTTTGTAGGGACATGGATGCAGCTGGAAACCATCATTCTCAGCAAACTATCACAAGAACAGAAAACCAAACACCACATGTTCTCACTCATAGGTGGGAACTGAACAATGAGATCACTTGGACACAGGAAGGGGAACATCACACACCAGGGCCTATTGTGGGGACGGGGGAGAGGGGAGGGATAGCATTAGGAAATATACCTAATGTAAATGATGAGTTAATGGGTGCAGCACACCAACATGGCACCTGTATACATATGTAACAAACCTGCACGTTGTGTACATGTACCCTAGAACGTAAAGTATAATTAAAAAAAAAAAAGAGTAGCTAGGTCATTTTTTGGAAATAGTGTACAGCCAGGAAAAGTACTGTTAAAGGAGAGTTTGTGATAACATATAAAGTTGCTTACTGATAACAATAAAGTTTGAAAAGCAAAAAAACCCCCAAAAAACAAAAAAAACACAAACAAACCAAAAGAATTTTCAACCCAGAATTTCATCTCCAGTCAAACTCAGCTTCATAAGTGAAGGAGAAATAAAATTCTTTACAGACAGGCAAATGCTGAGAGATTTTGTCACCACCAGGCTTGTCTTACAAGAGCTCCTGAAGGAAGTACTAAACATGGAAAGGAAATACTGGTACCAGCCACTGCAAAAACATACCAAATTGTAAAGACTATCAAGACTATGAAGAAACTGCATCAACTATTGGGCAAAATAACCAGCCAGCACCATAATGACAGGATCAAATATACACATAACAATATTAAACTTAAATGTAAACAGGCTAAATGCCCCAGTTAAAAGACACAGACTGGCAAACTGGATAAGGAGTCAAGACCCATCGGTGTGCTGTATTCAGGAGACGCATCTCACACGAAAAGATACAAATAGGGCTCAAAACAAAGGGATGGAGGAATATTTACCAAGCAAATGGAAAGCAAAAAATGCAGGGGTTACAATCCTAGTCTCTGATAAAACAGACTTTAAACCAACAAAGATCAAAAAAGACAAAGAAAGGCATTACATAATGGTAAAGGGATCAACACAACAAGAGCTAACTATCCTAAATATATATGCACCCAATACAGCAGCACCCAAATTAATAAAGCAAGTTCTTAGAGACCTACAAAGAGACTTAGACTCTAACATAATAATAGTGGGAGACTTTAACACCCCACTGTCAATGTTAGACAGATCAATGAGACAGAAAGTTAACAAGAACATTCAGGACTTGAACTCAGCTATGGAGCAAGGGGACCTAATAGACATCTACAGAACTCTCCACCCCAAATCAACAGAATATACATTCTTCTCAGCACCACATCGTACTTATTCTAAAATTGACCACATAATTGGAAGTAAAACACTCCTCAGCAAATGCAAAACCATGGAAATAATAACTAACAGTCTCTTAGACCACAGTGCAATGAAATTATAACTCAGGGTTAAGAAACTCACTCAAAACCACACAACTACATGGAAGCCAAACAACCTGTGCCTGAATGACTACTGGGTAAATAATGAAATGAAGGCAGAAATAAATAAGTTATTTGAAACTAATGAGAACAAAGACACAACGTACCCGAATCTCTGGGACACAGCCAAAGCAGTGTTTAGAGGGAAATTTATAGCACTAAATGCCCATAAAAGAAAGCAGGAAAGATCTAAAATCAACACCTTAACATCACAATTAAAAGAACTAGAGAGGCAAGAGCAAACAAATTCAAAAGCTAGCAGAACACAAGAAATAACTAAGATCAGAGCAGAACTGAAGGAGACAGAGACACAAAAGGCCCTTCAAAAAAATCAATGAATCCAGGAGCTGGTTTTTTGAAAAGATCAACAAAATAGATAGACTACTAGCCAGACTAATAAAGAAGAAAAGAGAGAAGAATCAAGTAGACACAATAAAACATGATAGAGTAGATATCACCACTGATCCCACAGAAATATAAACTACCATCAGAGAATACTATAAACATCTCTACACAAATAAACTAGAAAATCTGGAAGAAATGGATAAATTCCTGGACACATACACTCTCCCAAGACTAAATCAGGAATAAGTCGAAACCCTGGATAGACCAATAACAAGTTCTGAAATTGAGGCAATAATTAATAGCCTACCAGCCAAAAAAAGCTCAGTACCAGACGGATTCCAGCCAAATTTTACCAGAGGTATAAAAAAGAGCTGCTACCATTCCTTTTGAAACTATTCCAAACAATAGAAAAAGAGGGACTCCTTCCTAACTCATTTTATAAGGCCAGCATCATCCTGATACCAAAACCTGGCAGAGACGCAACAAAAAGAAAGAAAATTTCAGGCCAATATCCTGGATGAACATTGATGTGAAAATTCTCAATAAAATACTGGCAAGTTGAATCCAGCAGCACATCAAAAAGCTTATCCACCATGATCAAGTTGGCTTCATCTCTGGGATGCAAGGCTGTTTCAACATACAGAAATCAATAAACATAATCCATCACATAAACAGAACCAATGACAAAACCCACATGATTATCTCAATAGATGCAGAAAGGACCTTTGACAAAATTCAACAGCCTTCATGCTAAAAACTCTCAATAAACTCAACATACAAAACGAGAGAAAATTTTTGCAATCTATCCATCTGACAAAGGGCTAATATCCAGAATCTACAAGGAACTTCAACAAATTTATAAGAAAAAAAAACCCCATCAAAAAGCGGGCGACGGATATGAACAGACACTTCCCAAGAGAAGATATTTATGCAGCTAACAGACACATGAAAAAATGCTCATCATCACTGGTCATTAGAGAAATGCAAATCAAAACCACAATGAGATACCATCTCATGCCAGTTAGAATGGCAATCATTAAAAAGTCAGGAAACAACAGGTGTTGGAGAGGATATGGAGAAATAGGAACACTTTTAGACTGTTGGTGGGAATATAAATTAGTTCAATCATTGTGGAAGACTGTGTGGTGATTCCTCAAGGATCTAGAGCCAGGAATACAATTTGATCCAGCAATCCCATTACTGGGTATATACCCAAAGGATTATAAATCATTCTACTATAAAGACACATGCATATGTATGTTTATTGCAGCACTGTTCACAAAACAAAGACTTGGAATCAACTCAAATGCCCATCAATGATAGACTGGATAAAGAAAATGTGGCACATATACACCATGGAATACTATGCAGAAATAAAAAAGGATGAGTTCATGTCCTTTGCAGGGACATGGATGAAGCTGGAAACCATCACTCTCAGCAAGCTAACAGAAGAACAGAAAACCAAACACCGCATGTTCCCACTCGTAAGTGGGAGTTGAACAATAAGAACACATGGACATAGGGAAGGGAACATCACACACCAGGGCCTGTTGGTGGGGTGAGGGTCTGGGAGAGGGATAGCATTAGGAGGAATACCTAATGTAGATGACGGTTTGATGGGTGCAGCAAACCACCATGGCACGTGAATACCTGTGTAACAAACCTGTACGTTCTGCACTTGTATCTCAGAACTTACAGTATAATAAAACAGAACAAAAAACAAACAAACAAAAACAGTGAACTGAACTGGAAAAAAAATCCTTGGTTTTGGCTGGAAGGCTTTCTTCTTTCCCACTTCCCTGAGAGGCAGCAGCAGGTCAGAAGGCCTTCAGCTGACGTCAACACTGTTCTCAGCGTCCTCCCTATGTGGACTTTTACCCTTGATATGCATATGTCCTAGCACTGTTTCTAAACCCAAAGGTCCCTTGATAATGTTTATCATTACTCAGAAATTAAGTGCTTTTTACTCTTTCTCACACTAATGCATACAGAGCAAGGTGTGGGGTACAGTGTTTCGTCTCTTGGAGTAGTCTTGTTGCATGTCCAAGTCCTGTGGACTCATTATGGAGGCTGGGAATCCTGTGTATGGTTACTTCTCTGCTTGTAGGTTACTCTCACTAACAAACTTTGCTGCCATTAGCACCATGTGGGTCAGTGGTTTGCGTAACTATGCATCTTATACTACAGTTGGTGCCCAACAAAGTCCTGATGTCATGGCTTTCTGAAAGAAGAGAACCTATGGGTCAAATAATTTCTTCTGGGCACAGTGGTCATTCACTTGGCAGTTAGGATGGTCTCAGCAGCTATGCCTGAGAATGGCAGAAACCCTCAAGTGGTAAAGAGGGTTTCCAGTGTAATAAGGTGGCTTGAAATTAAGTTCTCTCTCTTCTCCTTATCAACTTAGAGATTTTCAGGAGTACAAAGGGGTAGGATGCACTAGAAAGGGTGTGGTAGTCTCTCTAGAAGGGAAGGTGGGACAAATTCCCACTGTTTATCTACAGTATGGGGCAGCTGGTTCTGCTGTATGTGAAGCCAGTTACTGTGAGGCACGGTATTCAGGAGCCTGAGTGGGAACACTAGCAGGAGGAGATCCAGCATTATACAGAGCAAGAGCAAGGCTCTTAATAGGTTCACTACTGTAGGGATAGTAGAGGCTTGGCCTGCTAACTTGCATGGTTAGGAGACAACAGTGGTGTTAAGTGAAGCTGAGTAAAGTGAAACACATGGCCTGGTTGAACAATGAGCAGTCTGGGTTGACGAATAATATTGGGGCTGATGTTGTCACCCTGCTTCTAAACTGGATGCTTGGTAGCATGGGTAATACATATTACCATTGCGGTGATTTTCCTGAGACTTGAATGTGAAGTGGACTAGATCCATAGATAGTGTAGTTACTTGGACACACTCTGAGACAACCGGCTGTGTTAGCATAATTACAAGAAAATCCAGTGTTTGAGTACAGAATCCCTAACAACATGCTCTCGGTGCAGAGAATGTTGGATGACCGAGTCAGAGCAGGTCTTCCTAAGCGGACAACGCCTTTGACTTTATTCCTTCATCTGGGAGGCAATGTTGGACATGAAATAGTTCTTTTAGGTCATACAAGCCCCCCAGCAGGGGTGGAAATGGAAAGAGACAGGGTCTCACGAGATGCACAGGTTTCTGCCCAAAATATAAAGAAAGAAGGAACAAAAGAAGGAATAGACAGATGGGCCCAGCTTCAGGCAGTCTCCCTCACACCAATAAATGTGGTATTGCTCAGAAGGAATAAGACAGAAATTGAGAGGTGGCCTAATTCTTGAGTGTGGGAGTGTGGTCCTATTCAAAAAGTTAAAAGACCCACTGAGACTGTGGAAAAGGGACATGTGAGATGAAACGTGATACTGAATAGTTTACAGGCTTGAGTAATTATTGGGAGAGGCGGATTCACTAGAAGATTAGGTGAAGAAGGTCCCTGGGGAGGACGAGGGCTATTAAGCCTCATCCACACAAACTTGGAAGATCTCACAACCTCGAGACTCTCCAGAAAAGGACATAGAGACAGGGAGATACCCTGCATCACCTTGACTCTGGAAGTGGCATTGCTGGTGGGACTGCTCCTAGTCATCAGTTCCACTTTATGAATTTGAGTCAACTCTAGAAGCCAAGATTCTTTGTTCCTAATCTGAGCCCTTTCAAACTCAAGGAGAAATATGGGTGGGCTCATTCCCCTTTAATCTCTTCCAAGGGATCACTAACCATGTACCCTAGAAGATTATGCTGGAAAAGAGAACAGCCTCCAATATTTATGGGTTTGCTAGAAATGGAGGACCAGTATCTATTATTCCAGACTGCAAAAGAGCTCTGGCAAACAAGTTCCTCAACTGGGGTTTGGATTCCGTGTTACCTATGGCTGAAAGATTAGAATTACAATCACTATGAATGCTTTTGGACCTTTTGCGTGAACTTTAGTTGTTCCTTTATCAGGGTGGGGTATTTAAGTTGACATGTCAGTTGGACTTTTTTTCTTTTTGAGACAGGGTCTTGCTCTGTCCCCGAGGCTGAAGTGCAGTGACGCGATTGTGGCTCACTGTAGCCTCGAACTCCTGTGCTTAATTGATTCTCCCACTTCAAACTCCTGAGTAGCTGGAACTACACCTGGCTAATTTTTCTGTAGAGATGTGATTCCACCATGTTACCCAGGCTGGTCTTGAACTCCTGGGCTCAACTGATTCTCCCACCTCAGCTTCCCAAAGTGCTGGGATTACAGGTATAAGCCACCATGCCTTGCCCTTAATTAGACCTTTTTTTTGTGACTTCTGTTGGTAGCTTCTATAACTGTTGGCCAGGTATGTTGCCAAAACCCACCTATACTTACAAGGTCGGCAGACATCGTGCGACAGTGTTGCACACCTACAGGTGAAACAGGTTGTATTTCTTATACAAGAACAGACTCAGGCAGGGGTACTGCGTAATACCATTTCACAATTTAACAAACCCGTTTGCCTAACCCTGTTTGATACTGGAACTACAAGTGATCTATGACTGGTCTCAGGCAGAGATGCTGATGGCATGTGTTAGTTTTTGGGTGTTTGATCTCCTCTAGCTAATGAATGGTATACACCTTTGGAGTTACTGTGTCTCTTGCATTTGCAGATAATATACATGCTATTAAGACTGAAGCATACTGTTATATATTGGGGTTTCCAGATATGACACAATCAAGCAATGAAAGTGCTTTCACAGCTGCTGGCATACTACAATGGGACCATGTAGAATGGTATTGCCAACATGGTACTAAGTGGCTATTCTAGGCTCCCTCTTATCCACAGGCAGTATAGAATGGTGGAACAGCATTCTGAAAGACAGCTGTGCCCATCCCTTTAACAATAACTTCTGTAAGATTGTTTGGTCTGGGTTACCTCTGCTGTTTATACTCATAAAGGTCCCTCCACTTTGGTGAAGTTCCTTGGCACCTGGGAGTCAAAAAGCAGAAACAGACAAAGAATTTACTTGGTATGCCAAGACCTGAGTTTTTACACTTCAATAGTTCTTTCCTTGTACCTGTCATAATTTCAACACGTGGCTGGGAGGTTTGTGTGTTCATATTACAGACAAATGGATGGATACAAACTTGGATGCCCTCCTGACTTCCTGATGACACTTGCTAGCTACACCTACAGAAGAGCAACTTTGATTCTCTCTTTATTCCAAACATTCTAAATTTCTGTTGTATGCTTATTCTGCAAGTGGGAGATTTTGCTGCAGTCTCTATATCCATGTAGTATATTCTATCCACAGGGTATCTCTGGTGGGAAAGTACAACTCCTGCTTTCATGTGGAATTTACTGTTCCAGAAAGAAAGAACAGACCATATAGGTTGTCCTTGAAGATGATGATGGACTGTGCTTTGGGCATAAACGTGCCTGACCAAAAAAAGTCAAAGGCTGGTTGGAGCATGAATGACTCTCTCTTCACCTTTCTTGCAGATATTAACAAACTGTACCAAATAATCCTGCGCAGCAATCCCACACAATGACACTCAGTGCAAAGCTATCACAGTGTGGGATTTGTTATGCTTAACATACTCAACTCTGGAGGACCTTCCGGAAATTCTACTCCCAGAGTTCTCATTTGCCCTGGCCCTCCATAATTCTTCCCTTACTAGTCATACTGTGTAAAACTCTATTCATCTTCTCAGGTGCAGAGAAACATGTACTCTGACATCTTGGCTCCCAGTGGATCCATGTCCCACATTAGGAGAACCCCAAAGCAGCATAAAACTCTCAACCAAATACTTCCACTTCAGACCTGCAGTTGAGTCTAATAGCATGCCAACAGCGTGTTAACCCCAGGAAAACATAAATGCCAAGTGGATATAAAATGTAACATGAAACCTCTGTAATCCAATGGAACTAGTCTTATGCGAAAGGCGTGCTTTCCCTGCCTCCCACCTGTACATAACACTGCACATTTTGGAAATACTATGAGACCTTTAATAGCGACTCAAAATCTAAGACACTGGTCACTTTCCCAGCAGTGGTCTCCAGTGCTAGCATTAGAGCCTATCCACAGGTGTTAAGGATACAGGCTTTCATTACTTTGTACAAAGGCTCTTGCCTTGAATAGACACCTATGAAGCTGAGGGTATGACCCGCAATTGCTATCGTGGGAAACGCTACCATTAAGAGAGCCTGGGATCATATCACTGAACAAATTAGCATTGCTTCCTTGACCTGAGTTAATATTAGAGAATTGCATAGCTTTGAACTGTTTGTTGGATATGCAGCCAGATTGCTCAGGGGAGCTCTGTATCTCCTAATGCTGTGGTATATTGTTTGTTTTGGAATTTCTTTGGCTATATAATGCCTCAGCACTCTCAACAAACACTGAAGGCCCCATTTAAAATCTAATTGCTTTCTATTCCAGATGAGGATGCTTATTATCTAGTGAGCCACACCAAGGGTCAGGGGGTGGACTGAGAAGGAATAAACTCTCAGTCTTAGCTAAATGGACATGGGGGCTCTCTTCCTTCTCTCGTTCCCAAGACCCATCAGCAAACCTGCTTAGCCATTGAGCTGATTTGCAGAGGAACAGTAGGGTCTTTAGCTGCTATTTTCAAAGTTCTTGGTATGTAGACCCTGGTCCTTTGTAATGCATACTTCCTAGTGTTGTTCCTAGGCCCAGAGGTCCTTTGAGATGTATGTTGTTTCTTAGAATAATGAAGGTCTTGGACTAACCTCAAAATATACAGTGTTATGAAGGTAGAGTTTTCTCTCTTTGAGTGATCTTGTTTCTTGTCCAGTCTCCAACTGGACAAGGCACACCCTTGGGGAACCACTGTAGGGGCTCAGAGATCCCATGTGCTCTGTTATTTATCTGCTCTGAAGTTATCAACACTAATAAACGTTGTTGTTATTAGCACCATGTGTATTGCTTGTGGTATATATTACCTTGCCTCTTGTACAACATGAAGTTAATTAATATTTTTCTGTGAAGGTAATCCAATGTCTGATATCTTCTCCCCGTAATATTAATTGATGTTAATGTTATTGTAAGTATTTTTTTAAAACTTGTATATTTAATGTTAAATCTAACCTTTCTTTATTAAGAACACATTATACTTTTAAGGAACTTTTAAAAGGAATAAATATGCAGCCGGGTGCGGTGGCTCACACCTGTAATCCCAGCACTTTGGGAGGCAGAGGCGGGCAGATCACGAGGTCAGGAGATCGAGACCATTCTGGCTAACACAGTGAAACCCTGTCTCTACTAAAAAACTACAAAAAAAATTAGCCAGGAGTGGTGGCGAGCACCTGTAGTCCCAGCTACTTGGGAGGCTGAGGCAGGAGAATGGCATGAACCCCGGAGGTGGAGCTTGCAGTGAGCCAAGATCACTCCACTGCACTCCAGCCTGGGCAACAGAGCGAGACTCTGTCTCAAAAAAAAAAAAAAAAAAAAAAAAAGTAATAAATAAGATGATGACAATAATGTATATTGTTAATGTTGAATTAACTTTCAGCACCTATTTATTTATGGTAGCTTCTACTAGTTTGAAACTTACTGATCCTTATCAGCCTTGCCTGTCAGAGCACTACTTGCTCATATTATATACTTGTATGTTCTCTTTGTCTTCATATGTGCTCTATCTTTCCAATGAGACTGTGAGCTCTTTGTGGATAGGGACAGGTTAACTGATTCTTTTGCATCATGTTATGTTAAAGTGATCCCCCTATGTCAACCTCCTGACTGACTGAGATTACAGGTGCCTCTCTATATATATGATTTTTAGTAGAGACAAGGTCTTGCTATGTTGCCCAGGCTTGTTGTGAACTCCTGGGCTCAAGCAATCCTCCTGCCTCAGCCTCCGAAAGTGCTAGGAATACAGGCATGAACCAGTGAGCCTGGTCTTCTTTTGCATCTCCATAGCACTTAGTACAAGGCACAATACAGGCGCAAATAAACATTAGATGAATAAATCATCTGAGTTTTTCCTCATTTTAATTAGCTGTAAGATAAAGAGAAGGAATGTATTACCTATTAAGTTCATAGCACATAGAATATAGCAGACATATATTCCCTTATTATTTCATTAATGTCTATTAATGTATCTATTAATGAAATAATAAAAAAACTTTAGAAGAAAATAAACTAAGTGAAAAATTATCCCTACTTCTCCCTGCTCTGCAATGACCACAAATAAGAGTATAAAGTACAACTGCTATTTATATATCACTTTGTAGTTCTTTTAGATCCATTATCTGACATGATCCTTGTAACAACCAAAGAATTCATATACAGCTTATTAATATTTTTTTTTTGCAGAAAGGGAAATCAGGGTCCAGAGAGGTTACATAGAAGAGCCTGGATGGAAAAGGAGATCTAATATGTAAATTCAATCTATGTTAATCTGAGAGACCTAAAATTACAAAACACAAAACTGTCTCCTATAAGCTATTCTTGTAAACCTTATAAAGACATTAAATTATTTATTTGTTTATTTAAATCTTAAAGTATTTTAAGTGTGCCTGTGATATATAAAATACTATCCTTCCAACACTGTGGAAAATTAAAAGTACAGATAAAGATTATAAGATTTAAATAAGGAAATAGTATACATATTAATGTGCTAAAATAATGGTCTAATTAATTATCTGCTTTTCTGGGGGTTCAATTTCACATATATTAAAAAGTCCACTTAAATAAGCTGGGAAGTTTGTGGAAAAGCTTAGGATTTGAGCTGGATCAAGATGGATGGGTGAAATTTAGATAGTAGAAGAAAAGCAGATTATTATTATAATAAACAAGATTTGGCAAAGATGCAAGGGGAGGAACACACATGTGTTGAGTGAGTAGATTGGACTAGGTGAATTCTCATTAAGAGAACAGCGTAAAGATAGCTTGGGGTCAGAATTGTATACTGTCTTGAATGCCAGGCTAAGTATATATTTATTACTTCATGTTACAGGTTATAGAGTCATTTAAGGTTTCAGAGTAGAGACATGGTATGTTGACAGAATGTGATGGAAGGAGGGAATTGTATATAGAGAAGTTGAGGACAGGTGTAATAATCCAGGTATACAATGACGAAGAACTGATTTCAGGAGTGTTGCAAAGAGACTGATTTCAGGTATTTTGAAGGAAAGTTGATGTCCTAGGTACTTCAAGTTTACATGCCCAAGTGATTAAGAAGAACGTGGCTCTTAATCATATTGAATATTTAACTGGTCTGGGGTAGGGCTCAGATGAGTCGTTTTCTTAGGCTTTTCAGGTGATTCTAATTACACCTAAGGTTAAAAAGCCATTCACCTGGGCATTTAAAAAAAAAAAAACTGCTCTTAAGTCTCCCAGCCTCTGTACTTCTAACTGACACATAATTTTGTCACTTTAAATTAGATCCTATACTAAAACTTTGACTTAATTTCATTTCAAACAACCCCTCCTATTGACTGCTCTAATTCATTTTAAAGTATCATAATTTTTTTTTGTTGTTGTTTTGAGACAGATCTTCACTCCTGTTGCCCAGGCTGGAGTGCAATGGCACGATCTCGGCTCACTGCAACATCCGCTTGCTTCCTGGGTTCAAGAGATTCTCCTGCCTCAGCCTCCCGAGTAGCTGGGATTACAGGCATGCGCCACCACACCTGGCTAGTTTTTTTTGTATTTTTAGTAGAGATGGGGTTTCTCCATGTTGTTCAGGCTAGTCTTGGACTCCTGACCTCAGGTGATCTGCCCCCGCTGGCTTCTCAAAGTGCTGGGATTACAAATGTGAGCCACTGTGCTTGGCCAAAGTATCATAACTTTTATTATGTATGTATATATGTATTTATTTGTTTTTGAGACAGCATCCACTCTGTCACCCAGGCTGGAGTGCAGTGGTGCACTCTTGGCTCACTGCAACCTCTGTCTCCCGGGTTCAAGTGATTCTTGTGCCTCAGCCTCCAGAGTAGCTGGGACTATAGGCACATGTCACTGCACCTGGCTAATTTTTGTATTTTTTGCTAGAGACGAGGTTTTGCCATGTTGCCCAGGTTGGTCTCAAGCTCCTGGCCTCAAGTGATCTGTCTGTCTTGGTCTCCCAAAGTGCTGGGATTAAAGGTGTGAGCCATCATGTCTAGCCCACAAATTTTCTATTGGGAATTAAGTCATTAAATTTATCTCTAATTTCCACTTTCCTACATCATATTCAATAATTTCTTACAGCAATTCAACCTTGAAGATCCTTCTTTCTGTCTTCCTTTTATCCCTGTTTGCTCCTGAGGTTATGGCCTCCCTACTTCTCAGCTGGGTTATTGTAACGGTTGCACAATCAGTTTCTTTACTTCTTCTTCCAATCCAATGCATACTTTGCTACCAGGTTATCTATTTCAGTGTAATTCCCCTGCCAAAATTAATCTCTGCTCTCCAAGAGCTCACAGTCTAGTGGCAGAGATGGCCATCTGTACCAAACATTATGACAAAATGTTAAGTAAGGTACATAATGTTTCTCAGCTTTGATCCCTCTAGGCACTTTGCTTTCATAGGTTCTGAGCTTACTCTTATTGCAGAATCCTAACATCATTAGAGATGCCTCTGGGGTCACTAATGAATTGGAAGGCAAGTATATAGAACAGAGGTCTATTTGTATAAGCTAGAAAATTCTCCCAAGTAGATCAATCAGAACAATTGGTTTTTGTTAGATGTTGAGATTCTGCATAACATTTTCATTTTAAAAAAACGTGATCCCATTACTAAAAATAAAACGCTTAAAAGCAACTGCTTTATTTATATTTTCTATTAGAGTCGTCTATATGATTAGCCAGTCTTCTCTCCCTAGTGGACTATAAACATGACATGGATTCTATTTTATACAGCTTTGTATCTCCTGCAGTGCCTAGAAATGTCTAGCACATAGCAGGCATTCAAAAATGTGTTTTTTCTTCCATGTCTGATGGGGACAAAAGTGTTAATGTTAGTGCTTACAGATTTTCAGAATGTAAAAACATTTTTGCTTCCTTGTACCAACATGAGTCAATAGCTATTTTGAAATCTATAAGCACTAACATAAAACTTTTGTTTTCACCAGAATTTGGCATTTGAAAATGTCCAGACATGGAGTTCTGAAAAGTTAAATTCAAGAAGGTTTACTGAGCACATAAATGCACAATGTACTCTGCTAGTTAATGCAACAGAAATGGAGCCAGCGAGAGAAGTCTAAAGGTAGAATATCATGAATTTGCGGTAACACAAAATTCAAAAAAGGAAGAAGTTTGAAGGAGAAGGAAGTGATCACAAACTTCAAACATTAACAAGATTTGAAAAGGAATGAGGATTATGATGATCTTAGATTTAAGCAAGTTACCTGCAGGGGGTTACTGTCAGGATGTATGCTTATTAAAAGAATAAACCACTTATTGGGAAGTTTGACAATGGGAAGAAAGAGAAATGGAACAGCAGCTATAAAAGGTAATATAGATACAAATACAAGTCTTTGTCCACAAAAGAAAGAACAGCTTATGTCTGATGTCAGAAGGAGTAGCAAAAGAAATATCAAGGGCTAGGAGGAAGTGTGTATCAGTGAAGGGGCATTACGAGTTCAAAAGGAATGAGAATTAAGGTTTTACATGTTTACCAAAGATTGATTATGGGAACATAAAATATATTGAAGAAGTAACAGAGTTTTAAAATATATAGTTTCTTATTTAACAATTTGTATCGGATTATTAGTTCTTACCTTCACCACTCTCCATGCCTTCTACAAAAATCCCCCCACATTGGGGAAGAATCCAGTACCGGCGTCTGTAACGATCCTGGCCAAACATCACTGAACGCAATGAGTGAGAGGCATCAAAGAGCTTCCTTCTGTACTGACTCTGTTGCTGTTAAAAAATGCTACATATAATTAGGTTTGGGATGTTAAATACTTTAAAAATTAATGTATAAGTAACTTTATACTTTTATACCTTTAAGCACATAAATTTCACTACTGGGAAAAGAGCAAAAGGGCTAAATATTCATGCCCGACTTCAATTTCAGTAACATTTATAAAGACAGAAATCATTTTTTTTTTCCAGCAAGTCTTTTCATTTTTATTACTCAAAAAAGTTTCATTTTTTTATTTAGCTTTTTGACTCTGTGCTTGTGCCTTCAACACTTTCACAACGATTTTCTGCTCCTCGATAAGGAAAGCACGCTTGATCCTGTCACGAATACATTTAGCACACATGGAACCACCATAGGCCCTGCTGACATGTTTCTTTGTTTTGGACAATCTCATAAGAACTTTAGGTCTTACAGCACGAACCCCTCGAAGTCTGCCTGGGCACACACCACATGCAGATTTTGGTGCTTTCCCAACCTTCTCGGTATAAAGGTAAACAATTCTATTACCAGGGGTTCGGGACAGCCTAGTTTTGTTAGAGGCTGTATTGTAGGAAAGCCTACGTCGGTATGTCAAACGTTGGACCATTCTGAGTGCCTGCAGACAACGTCCCCGGAAGAGCAAAGATAGAAATCATTTTAAGAATAATTATTTTTGTTGCCATGGAGTAAAAGGATAAGTTACCTGATAAAATAAAACTTATCCTTTTACTTGATAATAAACAATGGGATCAAGTATTTTATGGAGCCAAAGCAAACTGGTTCAATTCAACTCTTATTGATTACAGTATATAACTAATAATACATATAGGCCAGGCACAGTGGCTCATGCCTGTAATCCCAGCACTCTGGGAGGCCAAGGCGGGTGGATCGTTTAAACCCAGGAATTAGCGATCAGCCTTGGCAACATAGTGACATCCCATCTCTACAAAAAAAGTATGAAAAATCAGCTGGGCGTCATGGCACATGCCTGTAGTTCCAGCTACCAGGGAGGCTGAGGCGGGAGGATCGCTTGAGCCTGGGAGGTCAAGGCTGCCGTGATCATGCCATTTCACTCCAGCCTAGGTAACAGAGCGAGACTGTTTCGAAAAGCAAAGCAAAACAAAAAACAAATAATATATATGTAATTGGCTAAGCCTGTATTTGCCTATTTTTACACTCAGGTTGTAAACCTAGACAACATATAATTAAGTTTTGGGATAGGTCTGTGAAGAATCTAACATTAATACCATCACAGGCATGTTGTAATACCTTTAAAAAACTCATTTTTGTTCTTATAAAAAGCTCATCTTAAATTTCACTAATGCTATGAAATTCAGTTTTTATTTTTATTTTAATTTTTTAAAAAATAGAGATGGGGTCTCGCATGTTGCCCAGGCTTGTCTCAAACTCCTGGGCTCAAACAATCCTCTCACTTCAGCCTCCCAAAGTGCTGAGATTACAGGTGTAAACCACTTCTCTTTAATGAGAAGTATGTAAATACGTACACTTTACAAATCCAATGCAAATAAAACCCACAAATACACAAACGTAAAATAAGACCTAAGATGCTGAAACTGTCACTATGAAATTCACCTGAATTTTTTAGTAATTAATTCCAAGAAATAAAACTGTGCCTTAATTGATATTTCATATTTATATGAAGAGCTGAAGAATATAGAATATTTTCTTTCTAGGCTCTGATTAAGTTCAATATCATGTTTTAAGAGGCAAGCTTTTAACCTTGGCATTAAGCTTGTAAAGTTCAATTGTAAGAATGTTTCTAGAGTTCCTCATCTTATTTTTTGGTGACAAAAATGCTATTCAGAATCTTCATTTTTAATTACTCCCCAAAAGCTTGTTTTTGCTTAGCAGTCAGAAAAACTAATCCCCATACAATGTAGATTTCTAAAACACTGTGAAGATGTTAAATGTTAATCAGAAAAGTGCTTACTTTACTCAGTTTTTCAATCTGTTTTTCCAGCTCTTCAACACTTGCTGCTTGGTCACCTTCATCCTATACATAAGAAAATACAGTGTCATTTATCTGTTTTAAGATTTATTTATTCAATCCATAAATATTTAATGAAAGTCTTTTATATGCAAAATACTAGAAGAGACACTGTATAAGAAGGTATAAGACTCAGTTCTTTTCTATAAACTAAATCTGGTAGAGAGATACATAAAACGTTATATTAAAAAAAACCACACACACACAAAAACCTAGGTATGGTAGCTCATGTCTGTAATCCCAGCACTTTAGGACACTGAGGTGGGGGGATCATCACTTGAGGCCAGGAGTTTGAGACCAGCCTGGACATCATAGTCAGACCCAGTATCTACAAAAAATAAAATCAGCTTAGTGGCTTATGTCTGCAGTTCCAGCTACTTGGGAGGTTGATACAGGAGGATTGGTTAAGCCCAGAAGTTCAAGGCTGCAGTGAGCTATGATCATGCCACTGCACTCCAGCCTGCAGACCCTATCCCCAAAAGAAACAAAACATAACAAACCACACACACAATAAACTCCCCCAAAAGCAGGAAAAGTATAAGGGTCTCAAAGAGAGGTAGTAATTAAAACCTGTGAAGTTCAAGGCAGTGTAAGTAAGATTACTTTTAGTAGAAATGTATACCAAGGGAGGCTTTATAGAAGAAGTCATGTTTTAATTAGCTACTAAAGAATGGTTAGAAATGCATCCATCAGAGAAAAGAGGACAGGTCTCATGTCTTGACATGAGAGGTACATAAAGAGGTAAGGTAGGAGATGAGGCAAAATGAGTTTAAGGCTAGATTTTGAAGACCTGTAAATGCTTGTCAATTAACAAAATGATCCTTTGAGGGAGGGTTAAACATCTGAACTATGCTTTCCAAAGGTTATTCTGGCAATAGTTGTTAAGATGGCCTGGAGCAGAGAAGGGATTAAAATTGGTAAAACTAGCTAACAGACTAGTTTTGGTTTAAAACTAGCTAACAGATTAGAGAAGGAGGGATATGGTTCTTACTAGGGTAAAAGAAATAAAGATGGAGAAAAGTGAATGAATGTAAGAGATACTACATAGTTATAGAGCTGTTGAGTCTTGTCAACTCATGAATATGTGGCACAGAGGGGCAAGGGAGATGATGGAATAAATAAATTATGATGTTAAGGTTTTAAATCTAGGAGACTGGAAAAATACTGATACCATCAACTGAAGGAGTTATTTTTGAAGGGAAGAAGATTAGTTATACTTGAACACATTGAGCTTTTAGAATAAAAATAATTCCTAACATGCATAGTACTAATTGCATAAATAGAAGGTTTGTAAGTAATTACGTGAAATTTTTCATTCTAGAAAATGACAACAGAACTATCTCCACATTTTAGGTTTTAGAGGGAAAGCATGAACAGAAGGTACATGGGTTTCTTTGGATCTTAGCTGCACTACTAGACATAGGCAAATTACTTAACCTTTGTAAGGCTATTCATCTGTAAATCTGGTGATAATGTTACCTATTACATGAAGGTTTTGTGAGGACTAAGTAAGAACAGATCTGAAAGTAACCAACAGTGTTCCTACTTTAATAAGAAGACGGAGCTTCAGATTAAAGAAAAATAACAACTTGTTTTTGATGTTTACTTCCTATCAGCATTCATAAAAAGCCACACTGCCACCAACCACACACAAACATGTATTTCTGACTAGTGTGGCTACCTACCCAATGAAAAAAAAAGTGAAAAAAAGACTGCCATAGTTTCACCATTGTCTCTCACTCATCCACTCCTTACCCAAATTTAGGGAACTAAGTTACAAAGGTGTTCAGGCACATTATTTGTGCTAAGAGTAACATGAATTCTATTTGGAATTAAAAGAAACCTTAAAAGATAACTAGCTCAACAACTCTGAAATCTTGACTCTTATGTGAATATTTATAAAGAGATTCTAAAGTGATCTTCTGATCAGCAGGACAAATGTCTGATAATCTGTTTATGCAAAAATATAATTCAATCAATAAATATTCAAAATAAGATATCGAATATTTGAAAATACCATGTATCAGCCAAATAATCTAACTGCAATTTTTAAGACTCTTCCTACAATGCAAAAAGAAATAAATAAAATGTCTCCTAAAGTTTTATTTAAAGGAATTTTGGCTAATAGTACTTAAAATTTTCAGAGATTAAAAAAACGTGGAAGAACAGAGAGAAAGGTAGTAGCAGCAACAACAAAACTAAGAACACAGAATCTATACCACAGTTCCCCAACCAAAAAAGAGTGTCATTGTATGTCTCTATATGTCAGAGTTTAATTGTCCACATAACCTCTCACAGGCCAACTTGTAAGGTTCAACTCCCATAGGTCTCAACACAACTCTATGGAATGAAGGAACGAAGAGTGAGGAGAAGAGGGAATCCTCTTTGAGATAAAGGTGCTATGATCCAGTCAAGGGCAGTATCTTCTAATTGAAAGGGATCATATGGGTCTCAATAAGAAAACCTACCTGCAATCAATCCTTTAAGGAAGGTAACTACCAATACTCTACTTAAAATTTAACTGAGAGGTCAAATCTATTTTTTGAGAACTAATGTGACTAAATTATCAGTTTCATTAAGTAGTCAAAATGTTACTTATATAGGAAATTGATGTGTCTGCCAGTTCTTTATTATAAAGAATAATTCAAATCATTTAACATGAAATGTTAATTTGGCTTCTTAGGTCCTAACATTTATTACTTTATAAAATTGTGAAATTGTTTTCTCACATTACTAACAAGATCTACCTTTGCCAGTGAAATCCTAAAATCTATTTAACTCTATAATTCAACACACATAAAAAAGTGAAACATGACCAGGTGCAGTGGCTCATGCCTGTGATCCCAGCACTTCAGGAGGCCAAGGCGGGCGGAACATGAGGTTGAGATCGAGACCAGCCTGTCCAACATGGTGAAACCCCAGCTCTACTAAAAATACAAAAATTAGCTGGGTGTGGTGGCAGGCGCCTGTAATCCCAGCTACTCGGGAGGCTGAGGCAGGAGAATGGCTTGAACCCAGGAGGTGGAGGTTGCAGTGAGCTAAGATCGCACCATTGCACTCCAGCCTGCGTGACAGGGCGAGACTCTGTCTCAAAAAAAAAAAGTGAAATACTACCTTAAATGACACATCTCCTTTAAAACTTTAATAATGATTTTCAAATAGTCTATGTGTAAAGAATAAAATGTATGGTTAGTTCTCTGTTAAAAAAGAAACCAAGTAAAACAAATAATTTCTGTAAATAAGTTCTAGTTTAGTGAGATAACTATACAGTGGAATAAACTAAAATCTCAGTACATAGTTGTCCAAGTTATTGAACTTACGAGTTAACACTTTAAAACAATTTATAATGTGAAGTGCTAAAAGAGGCCACTAATTCTATGAAAAGGTGATTAATTTTGGTCAGAAAGGCTTAATTCCTGCTATGGAAACAGGTCCACTTGCCAAATGAAGCAGATTGCTTATAAATGTTATCTTTTGTTTGGGTAATTACACCTCTGATACTCAAATTATATGCCCTTCATATTATTTGTCACAGACGAATGTACATAATTTGGTAGTTTCAATAGTACAATATTATGAAATAAATTATTTCTGCAAGGAATCTCAATGTAGACTCATTTTCAGATTGGTACTATTAAAAGCAGTAAAGTCAAATTCATTACAATGAGTTCTTAAATATGACATGAAAAACGCAGGGAATAAAAGCAAAAATAGACAAGTGGCACCGTATCAAATTAAAGTGCTTCTTCATAGCAAAGGAAACAACAGACTGAAAAGAGAACCTACAGGACAGGAGAAAACATTTGCAAACCATATATTTGATAAGGGGTTAATATCTAAAACATATAAGTAACTCTTACAACTCAATAGCAAAAACCAGATAACCAGATTTTTAAAATGGGGATAGAACCTGAATAGACATTTCTGCAGTGAAGACATACAAATGGCCAACACGCATGTGAAAAGATGTCCAACATCACTAATCAGGGAAATGTAAAATCAAAATCACAATGAGATATCATCTCACACCTGTTAGGGTAATTACTCTCAAAAAGAAAGAGAAAGAGAGAGAGAGGAGTGTTGGCAAGGATATGGAGAAATTGGAACTCTCATACACTGTTGTGGGATTGTAAAATGATATAACCACTATGGAAAACAGTATAAAGGTTCCTCAAAAATTTAAAATAGAACTATCTGATCCTGCAATCCCACTTCTGCGTATTTATTCAAAAGAACTGAAATCAGGATCTTGAAGTATTTGTGCTGTCAAGTTCACTGCAATGTTATTCACAATGGCCAAACGGTGAAAGCAACTCAAGTGTCCATTGATGGATGGATGAATAAACAAAATGTGATATACAGATACAATGAAATATCATTCAGCCTTTAAAAATCCTGCTACATGTAACAACATGGGTGAACCTTGAGGACATTATGCAAAGTGAAATAAACCAGTCACAGAAGGTCAAATTCTATATGATTCCAATTATATGAGGTATCTAAAACAGTCAAACTCATAGAACCAGAGAGTAGAATGGTGGTTGCCAGGGGCTGGGAGGAAGGGGAAATTGGAGAGTTACTATTTAATAGGTGTGAAGTTTCAGTTATGCAAGATGAATAAGTTCTAGAAAGCTGTTGTACAACCTCATGCCCACAGTTACCAATAGTGTATACAGTATACTTAAACATTTCTTAAGAGGGTGAATCTCATGTTAAATATTTTACCAAAATTAAACAACAAAAAAGAAAAGTTCATTCTAATAATTTTTACCATTCTGGTTTAAAATATAACATTGGAAAGGAAGAAATTACGACAACATTTTGTACTCATATTTTTACTTAAGAAAGAGAACTGCATAGTATAAGTTCTACATTCATTCATAAATTTGATTATCATTGGTGTCAACTAGATACTATTTTCACACATTCCATCGATAAAATTCATCTCTCAGCTTTCTTTCACATTCCACTGATAAATTAATCTCTTTAAGCTTTCTTTATTTCTCCAGCATTACTGAGTTGATGCAAGAAGGGAAAAGAGTTCTTTCTAGACTTCCTTAGCTAAGTACCCTTAGCATTGAGAGCAGAAGAAATGGTTAGCTGTATGTTGTTTTTTGAGTTCAATTCCACAGCTCTAGCTAGCATTCTTTTCTGATAAAAGGTGAACTTCAACCTTTTATACATGACCATATTCATGACTTATGGTAGCTTTCCCTAAACTCAAATACATACATACACACACACATCCCTCCATGACCTTGCCTTCTTCCCTTTGACCTACTCTTCAAAGGTAGCTCCTTCACCTTGATTGAAGCCCCTCCAAAATCTTTAGAACCTTATAGCACTGCGCTTTTTAAATTTCTTTTATCTTAAATCCCCGTCTCTCATTTTACTGACTCTTTTCTTTCCATCAAAAATCATCTCAAGTCTTTAACATCTGAAAAATCCTTGGCTCCTTCTCCTCTCTAGGAACTCCCTGTCTTCTGAGACACAATGCTTGAAACAGTCATCTTCACTTTCTCACTTTCTATTGTAATCAATCAAGTATAGCCTGGTAGGTGTGCTCATCCCTCTAAAAAAACTGTGTTGACACTGGTTACCAATGACCTCTATGTTGCCTAATTCAATCAACATTTTAGGTCCATATCACACTAGCCTCTTACTGCTTTAACATTGTTTATCACTCTCCTTTTTGCAATGTTTGATTTTCTTGATTACTGTTATTATTACATGTGTAGAAAAGACTTAATACAGCAGGCCTGACTGGTATCCTCTGGAAGGCCTTCTTACAAGGTTGGTCCTTGGCTGGCATATGGGAACTTGGATTTTGGGAGGGTTAAGATGAGCTCTTAACATGGACCTGTACTATTTGCACTAACAATGTGGATTATGCTGAATACCTGCTTTTCTTCAGAGAATCTGATATTTTGGCACATGCTATGCAGAGGGTACCTACACGACCAGCCCCCAGTAAAAACCTGGACACTGAGTCTCTAATGAGCTTCCCTGGTTGATAACATTTCATGCATGTTGTCATAACTTGTTGCTGAGAGAATTAAGCCTGTCCTGTGTGACTCCGCTGGGAGATGACTCTTGGAAGCTTGTATCTGGTTTCCTCTGGACTTTGCCCATACATTCTTTGCTGATTTTGCTTTGTTTCCTTTTACTGTAGTAATTCATTGCTATAAGCACAAGTATATGCTGAGTTCTGTGAATCATCCTAGTGAATCACAGAACCTGAAGGTGGTCTTGGGGACCTCCAACTCATTATAGAAATCTCCAACCTGTCTGCTTTTGCTTCTTGAACAAGGAGCCTTGTGAGCTCCTATTAAATACTGATGATCCCTGAGGTTCCAACCTCAGCCCACTACTCTATTCACTAAACCAATCCCCCCCTGCAATCTTACTTACCTCGTGATTTTAAATTATCATCTACGTGATAATAACACCCTGATCTATATTTCTAAGAGTGAACTCTTCTTCAGGCCTCAGATTCCTAAATCTAACTGACTGCTGAGTTTGTACACACAGGTACCTCAAACTCAGCAAGTCCAAAAATAAATCATCATTTCCTGTCTTCAATTACCTGTTCCCTTACCTCCCCCTGCCCCCAAGTATGTATTTACTCTCTTCCTGATTTCCCTATTTTGGTTAATGGCAACAAAAGCATGAAGTCTTCCAAACCAGATTGCTGGAAATCAGTCCTAACACTCTATCAACCTACATGGTTCACCTTCCATCTTCAAGTCCTGCCCATTGTTCCTCCTAAATATTTATTAAATCATTTCCTCCCTCATCCCAACTACCGTTGCTCTAGTTTCTACCCCTCACAACTCACCTAAACCATTGCAGTATCTCCTGACTGATCTCTGCACCTCTGATTTTGCCCCACCTTTTTTCTTTCACATAGCTGCCAGAGTGAGTAACTTAAAAATTAATGCTGACCATGCCATTCTCTGATTATAACCCTTCAGTGGCTTCCTGCCACTAAAAAAGCAAAAGATCCTAGTTCATCATTGTTGCGTATGAGACTCCAGTAACACTGAAGCACTTGCAATCCCCTTAAAGCACATTGTGGTTTCCTGTTTCTGTCCCCTTGCTCATGCAATTCTCTCTGCCTGGAACACTCTTCCCTAGACCTTTACCCAGGTTAATGTTCAGCTCAGCTTATAGTCTCAGCTGATGGATCCAGAAACTCTGTGGGAGTTTATCACTCAGAAAATCTAAATGCTCTTAACGTGTATCCGCGTAGCACACTGTCAATACCCCTCTCAAAGCAGTTAACACATTATGTTTTCTTTTTGCAAATCCTCCTCAGTGAGACTGTAAATTGAAATGGGACGTTCAGTGCCTTATTTGTCTTTGATTAAAAATACCTAGAACTACAGAATGGTGTTTGAGGAATGCATTATTTTCACTAAACCTGACAACACTTTTAAAGGCATGAAGTGCTGTACAAATGTAACACAGTATGTTAACAGAATGAAACAGAATACCTGAAATTAAAAATCTGCATATCTCTTTGGAGAATTCTCAAGTAATTATATTAAAAAAAACTTTTTAAAATTAAGTCTTAGTGTCTTTTATGTATAGACATTCTATGAAATATTTATATAATCATCACAAAAATCTTTATGGGACACAGATTGTAATATTTGTTTTTCAGATGAAGAAACTGAGGCAAGTAAATGTCAAAACTGAATTCAAAGCCAAATCCATCTGACTCCAAATTCTGTTTTTAAAACTATGTTATGCAGTTCTAATTGTCTTAAAATTAACCTAAATTTGATTACCTCATCTTCACAGATATCAGTCTTTTTTCCTTTTTTGTCTTCTTTATCTTCCTCGTCCTCATCATCTTCATCACCTTGGTCATCACTGTCATCATCATCATCGTCGTCATAATCACTGTCTCCTCCCTTCCTTCTTCGCTTGCGTCCTGGAGTGGGTGTGCCCAAGGGATGTTGCTCTTCTCCAAGATCAATGCCACTTGAAGTGTCTCTTTTGCCTGTTTTCTTAGCATGAATGATTCTGAGCCTTTAAATATTACGAAAAGTGATGACATGGAAAAAAAGACTTCTCAATATACTTTTAAAAGAGCAAAACATGAGTTGTATGCAAAAATACCTTAAGCATTTCTTTTGTGTTAAGCAATATACCAATGTTAAAAAAATCAGAATTAGGAAACTTAAGAAATGTTTCCATAAATTACAGGATGCATTAACTTTCAAGAGTTATTCTGGATATCTCTTTGGAATTAGACTCATTAAAAAAAATGATGAAAACTGAAAAGAAGAATTCTAACAACAGTTGAGTAATAATTTCTGATCCCATACTAACTGACTGAATAAATTTCAATTCAAATTACTACAAAGAAACGAACCTCTTAACATAGGAGTAATTTCTGCATGATATTTTCTGGCAGGAAGATAATTAAGTTTTAATGTTGAATAAGTTTAGTTAGATTCCGTAAAAGCAAATTTTAATTAGAAAGCAATTAAGAAAAAAAGTTACAGTTCCAAACATTCTATTTGTGATAAAAGCAACTTAATAGCAACCACAATCTTAGAAAATGTAATTGCTTGACTTGTTTAAAAGAAAAAAGAGAAAATGACTTTCTTCTAAGTATGAAGAATATAAGCTCAATGAATCTCATTATATCTTTTGTCCACTGCAAATTCTGCCCCTGAGTTTTATTAATTTTATATCCCATCTAAACTGAGCATTATCTTTTCTTTAGACAATAAAAGTTTAAATTCTATCTTTGCAATTCATATGCTTTACTGGGAATTTGTATAAAAAGAAAACAGTACATTAACTTTAATAAAACAGGACTTACTTGCGGAGTTTACCTTCTACCACCCATTTATCTCTCCTCAAGTTTGACATATAATCAATGTTCTTGTCGATTTCACTGCCAATGCAAGAATTTATTAAAAAATATAAATTAATCAATTTATGCAATGCACTAATTTGATATGCAATAAATTTGATATGTAAATTAATGCATTTTTGAGTAAATAAAAATGATACAATTGACCTCATGCATATACACGTTCATATATATGTGTTTATATATGTATGCACATATGTTGAAAAGTGGTAACTTCTCCAATGGATACAACATTAGTATTAGAAAATTCACTGTGGTTTCTACCTTAAACCAAGAAAGAAACTTGTACCAATTGCCTTAAAAAGCCAGCATTCCAAGTTTTGTTGCATGTATTTAAGATGTGATAATTTCCAAAATCAAAGCAGGATACCAGAACACACATGGATATTTACATAAGTGCACATACATACATATGCATATACACTATCCAAATGTATATGTATAAACAACCAAACAGAAACTAAGAATATTATGATATCTGGTAAAGTCAAATAGGGGTGCTTTTTCTTTCTAAGGTAAAAACTGTAGTGTACCATTTTCACTGAATTTGGGTGTATGTGTTTTGAATAAGTGCCACTCAGCATTACTATTTGTTACCATGCTCATGCTTAAATGAACTTATTCTTCCATAAAATTGTAAGATGTGAATATTATTATATTTTTTGGGATGACTGTCAGTGAATAGCAGAAACAAACAAAAAATTACACTAATACAATATCATAGCTAAGATAGGCACAGAAAATTTAAAATTTCTACACTCGTAGAAATGCATGACTCTGAATATTTGGATTGATCCTTTTTCTAGAAAGGTGAAGGCCTAAAAGTTGTTAAAAATTTGTAAAATAATGAATAACAAGGACAAGATGAACATGAATTTGTTCAGAAATCTTGAATACTAGTGTACGTGTTGGTATTAATCTTTTATTAGTAACAAGTACTAGAGTGAGAACTCTGACTTTTAAATAAGACCAAGTACTTTAAAAAAAATATAAATTAATACATTGATAAATGAATACTCTATGGTTCTATTAGCATACAACAAAATAAAAAGTGGCTACATAATTCTATGAATGGAAAATCAGGTAAAGCAAAATCAGGTAGTCAACTGTCCTTAAAAAATGTGAAGGAAAAAAAAATTCCATATTCTTGTGGTGGTACCACATTCTGGTACCACAGCAAGTAAAAATATAAAAGAAGTTATGTATAAAGAATTAACAAAATTATTAAACAAAACAGGTGACAAAGACCATGTATTACAGACACAGAGTATGACCCAAATTTTTTTCAATACACTACAAAGAAATACATGAAAATATTGTTAGAGGCCATCTCTAAATATTGAGATAAGTACAATTTTAATTTTCTTCTTTATGCTAGTCTGTAACTTTCCAATTTTCTATAATCAATTTGTATTACTTTGTGATTAGAAAAATTCAAAATGGAAAAAATCATGGAAAAGCCTGAGCATATGCTCACCTGACCACGCTCTTGCTGCATGCCAGTTCATTGATCAGGAAAGCCAGAACTGAAGCTTTCTGTGCTGGAGTGTGAGCCTGAAAAGCTTTGGTCTTCAGACTTTCAGTAAGCTCAGTTTGTCCACAGTGGGCTTCCATAAATATCTGTAAAATCTCGGAAACATTGTCTCGATTCACACCAACATTCAGCAAATGTTCTCCAAGAGCTGTTTTAGCCTATAAAAGTTTGGCATTTTTATCAGTATTGCTCATAATCATTTATACCATAAAAACAATAAGATTAAGAATCCTCATATTATTTAATTTAGATATTACTGACAAGAGCTTTATTCACTTTTTTTAAATGAAAGAGACACAAAAATAGTCAATAGAAAACAGACAAATATTCAAGTACTTGTATCTTTCTTTTCCCACTTCAAATCCTTGGTTCCAAGTCAGGCAGGGAGAAGAGTATGCAAATTCATGGGTAGCAGAAGTTTTAAATTACCTATCAAGTCTTCCATGACTATAAAGGCAACACTAACCTTTCCTTAGGTTTTATCTGGACATTTTATCACGAATGACAGAGTGGGGAGGTTAAAAAACAGTATTGTGTTTTCTACCTTTAAGGTATCATAGGTTTTACTGGCTAGGGAAAATAAATAGGGAAACACTGAGGGAAATAGAAGAAAAACAGGTGCATCTGGGAGGTTCTCTCTCCACAATATTATCTAGAGCAAAGCTCTGTGGAATGTGTACTGTATTTGGAATTAAGATAAACGTGAACTAATTGAGCATCCACTGAGCAGCACAGGGTCTTAATGTGCTGGTCTGTAGGTGCCTTGATTAGCTTCAGTTATTCACAGTGATTGAGAGAGAACAAGGTATAATATCAGAAGGCACATACAAGTTCTAGTTGCCTTATGAATTATGAATTCTGTTGTTGATGAATATTGCTTAAGTATTTCATTAAATTACCTTGGTCTTTGCCTACAGCTAGAGAAAAAAAGAGTAACTTGAGAATGGTCTATATTCCTTAAGCTCTATAACCAGGCTTTCTTTGTATGAAGTGTAACCTGACACGAATCTACATTTAACTTTGTGAGACATTATGTGGAAAAATTAGATCAATATACATAACCTTCTGCTAATATGCTAAAGCTATCTACCAATGCACTGACAGTACAAATTTAAAACATTTTATATTTTGTTTTTTTTTACCTTGTATCCTGTTATTAGACCTGGATCACATACAGCAGCTGAGAGGAGCCTCACAAGCAAGTCTTGTACTTCACCCATGCTGTCCCCTATATTTAGCAATCCCTCTTGAAGAACACTCAGGTTTGGAACATCAATATTCACATCAAAGCCTAAAACTTTACCAAAGTTTCGTAAGAACTGCACCACCATGAGACAGTCTGAAAATGTACTTCCAGAGAGAACAAGTCCTGGAATACGAGGCAACTCTGGCAAAGGCTGAAAATAAAATAAAATATAAATAAAATAAAAAATAAAATAAAAATAGCTTAATTTTCTAAAAGCCATGATTTCATATCTTCTAAAGTAAAATAAGCTGCTACCTGTTTTTTCCCTCTTGTATTGTACCAGTAGCTTCCTTTGGGATGCTAAATTCTCTGGGGGCATTTCTGTAACCCCCATGAAACTAAGCATAGTGTCTTGAAGTATCATCATACAAGTAAGCAACCATTAACAAATTTTGGTTGAACTCAATTATGAACTTAGATCTTTGCAAAAGAGACATTAATTTTAATCAGCTTGCATATTCAATCAACTGACATATCCATATTAACAAAAACATGGATTATATAACTAGAGCAAAAATTAAATAAAATATAAACATTTTATAAGTACTTAACCATGGACATACTTATAGGGGCATGTGTACCAATTTCTTCTAATGATGATGACATTTAAAAATCATACTTTTTTTTTGTAGCTTACAAACTAACAGCATGCATCTGTGGGCTCTATGGTTGGAGAAAGTGGTATCATCTATGGCTAATGAATGCAGATAAATAACTAGGTCCACATAACTAGAATCCATGACCCTGTACCTAAACCCAGTTATAATGCAACTAAAGGTCTTTAGGTTTCCCTGTATTTAGGCAAGTATTAGCTTCAGTATTAAAATTAGCTATCTCTGTTGCTGTTTCTCAAATATGCTCACATATTAACATTTTAATGACTTAATTGCAGTACCAGTTGTCATCAACATTTTAAAAATTCAATAAATAGGTAATCTAAATTAAAAACATTTTGCCCGTTAATGAGAGCCTTAAAAAGTACTTTATATTTTAATCGGAAAAAAAGTGACATGGGAGTTATACCTGATGTAAATGACGAGTTGATGGGTGCAGCACACCAACATGGCACAAGTATACATATGTAGCAAACCTGCACGTTGTGCACATGTACCCTACAACTTGAAGTTTAATAATAATAAATAAATTAAAAAAAAAATATTTCTCCACCCTGCATTTATTGAGGTAACTAATTGAGACTTTTTCTGTTAATACTGTGTGGAAACACAAAACTATAGATAATAGCTCATCTCATACAAATATTTTATATTCTTCTTGAAAACCAGTTAATTCTCATTCTCCCTTTTTCTTGAACCACATGAAACATACACATTTCTAGGTAATTCTGAAAATTTATATAACAAAGCTGAGCTAATAAAATATGGCTTAAAATGAACTTACATATTTGATATAGTACATATTAATTTAAATGAAAATAAAAGATACAAGAAAATGAAGCTCACTTAGGATTTAAAAAGCTTGATCACTATGAGCTTATTAAATGTGTTAACTAATTTATATACCCATTCTCTGCTTAGGAAAATTTAAACATTCAAATGACTAAAACTAGTAAGTACACTCTCATTTTTATTTAGAAGCATTTATGCTAAGTAAACAAATAGCATATTAATATAGTTCAATCCATTTTAGTGTACTAAAAGTTTGCTTTAAGCACTTTAGAAAAGAGCTTACATAAATCAAGAGATAACCATTACTTGCATATCATTTGAATATTGCATATAAGTAAATACATATCCTACTAAGGAAGTATAATAATATAGAGATGAAATGCATTATTGATATTTTTCTAGAAGTACCATCTTCTTAATTATAGTCAAAACATAATTGATTTTTACTCAAAAATGTATAAAAATATGCTGGTTGCCAAGATTACAGCAATCTTTCTAAATTTATACTTTTATGTATTTCAGCAACATTACACATCTGTGAAGCACTATGGAAGACAAAACACATACGAGGTGCTTTTGTTGGACACAGTTTCTCGGCTTTCAGGATGATAAACAGTATAGGCTCTGGAGTTTAACAAACCGGAGTTTGAATCCAAATTGCCATTTATTAGTTGTGTAATCTTGGGCAAGTTCCTTAACCTCTTTGTGTCTCAGTTTTCTCATATGTGAATGGGAAGAAATACTAGCTCCAGAGGATTATATTGAAGATTAAATAAGAAAATTCAAATATGTGCTTAGCATAGTCCTAGCATGCAGTAAACATGTTTAATAAAGGTTTGTCACCTAAAGCACTGATGGAAGTCATAGATTATAAATCATAATTTATTTAAATATCTATAGGGGTATGGGGAGGAGTTAAGATTTTTCTGTGCCTGGAATCCCAGCACTTTGGAAGGCTGAGGTGGTTGGATCACTTGAGCCCAGGAGTTCAAGACCAGCCTGGGCAACGTAAGAGCCTGTCTCTACAAAAAATTAAAATAACAAAACCTAAAAAACTAGCCAAGAATGGTGGCAAGTGCCTGTGGTCCCAGCAACTCAGAAGACTGAGATGAGAGGGCCACTTGAGGCTGGGAATGAGAAGTTGAGGCTTCAGTGAGCTATAATCCTGCCACTGCCCTCCCTCCAGCCTAAATGACAGAGTAAGACCCTGTCTGAAAACAACCAGCCAACCAACCAGCCAACCAACCAACCAACCAACCAATCAACCAACCAAACAAACAAACAAAAAAACTGCCATTACCAGCACAAGAGCTCCAGAGAGGTTTACTGGTAGCTATCTAGGAAAGGCAAATTGACCTAGAGTTGGAAATTTACTGCTATAGTTAAAAATAAAAGGCTTTCACAATAGCAGCTCTGGCAAAGAAATCAGGTAAGAAAACTGGAAAAATTAAACTTATAAATGGAAATGGTATACATGACGTATAAATTACCTTTTGGTCTGCTAAGCACATGTCTTCATTAGGTTTCTTTAGTTCCTTTGCCATTTCTAATTCTAATCTTCGTTGCTCTAGTTTACGCTCTTTATTTAATCTTTTCTCATCACGTTTTTCTTGCTTCAACCGTTCTTTTTCCTTAAAAAGAAAATCATGTACACATATTCTTCTTAATCATTATATATGTTGGAATAAACTTAGAATTATGTAGCAACAATGAATTATTTTGCTTTTCATTAATCTTACTCTCTAATTTTCAAAATAATCTTATGACTGTATATATTTAATATCAATATTAGATTCAACCTAGACTATTTTGTTACTCAAAATTTGTTCAATCATTTGCCAAGTTATAAGAATAAAATACTTATTAATAAAAGCAGGTACATAAAATGCATACGGGCAACTGCATATCTTATTAAATAGTTATTAGTACAAATTTTAGTGTGGCTCCAGGAATCATATGATTTACAGTAGGAAAATGGAAGTACACGTTTGAATGTGCAAAAGCAGTTCTTTCTAAGTGAATTAGCTAGTCTTAAGATAGTACCTGTGATGAAAGAAAAATATTATTCACCACCATAAACAACACTTAAGAGAATATAAAATCAGTTCTGAAGGCAATGTCAAAAGCATTAAAAATGTTTTGGTAATGGCAACAATATGGAAATAACTGACTTGTCTCTCTGTTGTAGGGAATGACTTTTTGTTGGAGGAAGTGATTTGCTATTATAATACTATTATCATTACTTTTTCATCCTATCTCAAATATAGCTCTCATTTATTTAGAGGAGAAATAACAGTAGAATCATCAGTCAGTTCTAACCTACTACCACACATGTGCCACACATTGCTAATTGGTTTACTTTTGTAAGGCTCATTATATCTCTTCCTTGATTAAAAGTCTTTCGATTTTCTTTTTCTTTTTTTTTTTTTTTGAGACAGAGTCTCGCTCTGTTGCCCAGGCTGGATGCTGGAATGCAGTGGGGCAATCTCGGCTCACTGCAACCTTCGCCTCCTGGGTTCATGCCATTCTCCTGCCTCAGCCTCCTGAGTAGCTGGGACTACCAGTGCCTGCCACCATGCCTGGCTAATTTTTTGTATTTTTCAATATTGACAGGGTTTCACCGTGTTAGCCAGGATTGGTCTTGATCTCCTGACCTTGTGGTGCACCCAACTCGGCCTCCCAAAGTGCTGGGATTACAGGCGTGAGCCACCGTGCTGGGCCAAGTCTTTCAATTTTCTATCAAAATAAGGTCTAAGTCCTTACTTTTGAATTCCGGACTCTTCTTTTCTAACTTTACCTCTCATATTTTTTTCTGTGTAGGTTTAGAATTTCCTATTCCTGATGAACATTTATTTCCTTAGCTGCTTATATTGGTTCACTCCAATCAAGAAGTTCATTTTTCCCATCTTGCATATTTAAATCTTAAACACTACCAATTTCTATTACATTTCATAGCTCCTAACTCTGATTTTAACACAGCACTCATTGCTTTCTGTACTATATTACTATTTTTGCCCATATTCTAATCATCTCCATTTCGATTATGACTGGTAAGTGAGCACCCTGACTGCTGCTGGAGGGAATGGCCAAGAGGGAGAAAGAGAGGAGTCGGGAAGAACATGGGACCAGAGAGTAGAGAAAGTACAGTGTGTTTGAAAAATTGCTAGCAGTTTCAAAACTGGAGTGTAGGTTGTGAGTTGAATAGTTGCTGAATATTATGATAGTCAGAGGGCCAGATCATAAGGGACTTCTTATATGACATGCACAAGTTACTGTTCATTTTTATACTGCCTCTGAATTTCTGGGTTATTGATTCATGCAGACATTCTGGGAGGACAAACTATAAGGAAGCTTACGAGATTGTTGACACCAGCAAAGTTCTATAATTAATGTTACCAATTATAAACCAAAAAGCAGTTTCTGAGGTTTTGATTTTCAAATCAAATTATTAGGTAATAGCCTGAAGTACTATTATTACTAGCCCTTACAAAAGGGCAGCAGAGTTACTGGTAGAATAATTTTTTTCCCCCTAGAATTGAAATTTCGATTCTTAAACACGAACTGTTGCTCTAATAACTTTCCAAAGCAGGGAAGATTCAAGTTTTTGGTTCCTCACCAGAGTAATGAATTAGGATCACTAATAGAAAAAAAGCATATTAAATATCTCTTACTGATTTGAAAGTAGATACTGTAAAATTTTCTGCTGCACTCATATGCCACATGATGTTTGTCAATAAAGAATTGCATGTACTACAGTGTCTATGCCACATAGCCCAGATGTGTAGCAGTCTATACCATCTAAGGTTTGGGTACGTCACTCTATGACGTCTGCACAATAATGAAATTGATTAATGACACTCTTCTCAGAATGTATTGTCATCATTAAGTGATACATGGCTTTACACAGAGCTAACTCAGATCTCTTAATGATGTGCATAACAGCAATTATAAACATAATAATTGAGACTACTAGTTACTAGTTGTTAAAAATGGTTACTATTACTTTTTAAAAAGTGTGACACTGATGCTCTTTTCACTGTGTCAACTTCCCACTGGTAGCAATCCTGGAGGTACACACATACTCAATAGACACACGGGCAACAAGCTAGAGTGCACGGAATGCCATAAGATAAGTATGGATTATATGCTTGGAGTATCAATTTTAGCTGGTGATATGCAATACCTTTTTCCAACTGAAAAAGTATAATATGGAATAGAATGCAAAAGTCACATCGATATTTATGATAAAATGGAGATTTCCAAAAAAATTATAGAAATCAGTGTGACCTTTATCAGTTAAAGACAAGCATTTATTACTGTCTACTACCAGGCATACTTTAATGGAAATGTGGAGTCTCTCAATTCAGTGTGAATTGTATAGAACGAATATAAATTCTGTGGTTATGGTACAACTTTACTCTCAAAGAGCCAGAGCTTCCAAGGTCTCCTCAATCACCAACTAATATTTATAATGATGTATAAAGCCAGTCACAATCTAGCCCCACACAAGTGCTAGTCTCACATCTCACGATTCACAGTGGATTTCCCATGTTCCAGCCACACTGTGTGACACACCTGTGTGGAGAAGACAGCGTAGCCCCTTTGAAGTTACTGCTTGGATGAATAATGACGAGGAAGCAACAACAAAGTCAAGATGGGCATGTACACGAGGTTAAAATGGCTAATACCCTCTTTGTACCCCACCCCCAGGTCTTGTTTAGTCACAGTACTGTACCTCTATATATGCCATTTCTACTGTCTAGAATGCCTAGTTCCTTTACAAGAAGTCTGTATAAAGCCTGTTTTTTTTTCTTAATTTTTAAATCGTTCCCACTTTTTAAAATCGTTCCCACAACTACTTTAGACATGGTAGTACTTCTTGTTTTTGAGCTTCCATATAACTTATTACAGCATTTGTTGCACTGTATAGCAATTATTTCTTTAAAGTTGATCTCTCTCACTCAAGTATAAGCCTCTTCTAGAGGGCAGAGGAACTTATTCACCTGTTTCTTCACGGACCTATTCAATTCCCCCCTGGACACCTGGAAAAAGTTTTTAATTATTTTATCTTTCTCTTTGACTCTTGAGCCTGTATCAGTCCAACTTTCCTCTCCCACTGGTCTCCACAGTCTAAGTATTGTTCTTACTTCTTATTACAGTAGTGATATGACTGTAATAGATACGTTTGATATGCCATGGCATATAAAAATTATTTGAGCATTTATAAATTTGCTGAGTGATTAAGTCTTCAAATGACACAAACTAAAATTATGGTAACATATTGAACTGGTTATTAAATGAATTCAATAGGCAATTTCTTCTTCACTTTTAATATTTTACTCTGTGGGCAAACATAATTGCTATCTTCCATTTTCAGTTAAGAGTATTTAGAAACTTTGAATCCAAAAGTGGAATTAAATACATTTATTAAGAATATTTAGATTACATTTAGAAATTTAAAAATTATCTAAAGTATATTTTTCTAACATCTACTTCAACATTAATTTCTTAGCCATATAGCACGTACTGTGATTTGATATGCTTGCAAATAGATACCCCTCTCATAAAAATTAAACAGATTTATTACCCAATAATTTTGCCAAAAGCTAAAGTTTAAAGCAGCAGCGCTACTTAGGCCAAAATTTAAGGCATGTAAATTTGTATAGTACTCTTGCTCCTAGCGGAAGAGTAATCTATTTATCTACTTTTTACCTTAGCCTTTTCTTGACAAAGTAAGCTGCCTTATTATGAACCTATATCTAATTTCTATAATATTATATTTTGTTGCTCTGCCAAATAATAGGATTTTACAATGGAATTTTGTGATTTTCCAAGGTCAGTTCATAACAGACCTCTGATTTGCCAGAGATAAGACATATTAAACCTATCCTAATATGAAAAGAAAGTTAAAACATTTTATGTTAATATTGGTAAAACTGCAGGGCAGTAACTTAGACTGTCTACCAACGACTACAAAATGTAGCTCTAGATTTTAGATTAACTATAAAGAATTCCAAGTGATGGGTTCGGTGGCTCACGCCTGTAATCCAAGCACTTAGGGAAGCCGAGGCGGGTGGATCACCTGAGGTCCGGAGTTTGAGATCAGCCTGGCCAACACGGTGAAATGCTGTCTCTACTAAAAATACAAAAATTAGCTTGGCGTGGTCATGGGCGCCTGTAATCCCAGCTGTTTGGGAGGCTGAGACAAGAGAATTGCTTGAACCTGGGAGGTGGAGGTTGCAGTGAGCCGAGACTGCACCGCTGCACTCCAGCCTGGGCAACAAAGAGCAAAACTCCATCTCAAAGTAATAATAATAATAATAATAATTATTATTATCTTTATTATTACAAGCAAAGCAGCATGCATCATCCTAATTTTTTTTTCTTTTTCCCTCTATCCCCACCCAGTTTTCCAGATACAGAAATTCTTGAAATAAATATGGGCTCTTGGGTTATAAGTCATTTATAACAAAATATCTTTTTTATCATCCTAATTATATATTCTATGAAGAAATATAATAATATATAATGGGATTTTTTTGTATCAAAATCTTACTAATATCTTAGTTAAGAAGTCAGTCAAAATTTCATTTCAAAGTTGAAACATCTGTTGATAGCAAATGCATTAAATTTAGATTATCCTAAACAGTCTGGTTTCACATAGGGTGAAAATTTAAAAATCAATTTTTTATTTACATGAAAAGATTATTTTAGGGACTCTAAAACATAAATCAAAGGATTTCCACAATTCGATAGCACAATAACAAATACAAGAATAAATTTATTCTATTTTAGAATTATTTAAGTTAAAAATCCAAACAAGAAATGTAGTAGAATGGCCCATTAGTGTGAAGTTTATAACTTATAGATTGCAAAACAGGCCATTTTGAAGAGATCATGTTGCACAGAGACTTATGGTTTTCGCATTTGATGATTCTACCGGGTCTCCTAGGTGTTTGTTCTGGGCATAATCAGAAGAAAACATTTCATTTGACAGCAATCTGTACTCCAATTTAAAAGACAAAAATATAGTTTAAGAGACACAGGTTTACCTCAGGGTACAGGAAGGATAAAAGTGTAAATAAGATTAATAACACAAGCCATTTATAGATAACAGACGTAAAGAACAAAAATGACACTGCTTTATGGGCCAATATTGACTGTGAGTATTTCAGGTAATTTTTTTAAAAAGGCCTATTATTTTTACATTTTAATTTATATTTATAAATTATAAAAATTAAAAGAAAAAATCATGAAGCGCATGATTCCAGAAACCCTAAAGATACTTCTTATACTTTATAGATACAAAATACTTAAAAAGAATAAAACTTTCCACTTATCACATGTTCTTACAAAAGTATTACATGAAAAATTCTGTACTTATTTATTTGTATTTCTTCCCATCACTTTGGGCATTTATCATTTCTTTGTGTTACAAACATTCCAATTATACTCTTTTAGTTATTTTAAAATATACAATGAATCACTGTTGACTGTAATCACCTTGTTGTGTTATCAAATACTAGATCTTATTAATTTTATCTAATATATTCTTGTACCCATTAACCATTCTCACTTCCCCCCACACCCCACTACCCTTCCCAGCCTCTGGTAACCATCATTCTACTCTCTATATTCCTGCATTCATTGTTTGTTTGTTTGTTTTTGAGACGGAGTCTTGCTCTGTCGCCCAGGCTGGAGTGCAGTGGCGTAAGCTTGGCTCACTGTAACCTCCACCTCTCGGGTTCAAGCGATTCTCCTGCCTCAGTCTCCCAAGTAGCTGGGGCTACAGGAGTCTGCCACCATGCCCGGTTAATTTTTGTATTTTTTAGTAGAGATGGGGTTTTGCCATCTTGGCCAGGCTGGTCTTGAACTCCTGACCTCATGATTCACCCACCTTGGCCTCCCAAAGTGCTGGGAAAACAGGCGTGAGCCACTGTGCCCGGCCATATTCATTGTTTTAATTTTTAGCTCCCACAAATAAATGAGAACATGTGAATTTTGTTTTTCCTTGTCTGGCTTCTTCTACTTAACATAATGACCTCTAGTTCCATCTGTGTTGTTGAAAATGACAGGATCTCATTCTTTTTTTTTGGCTGAATAGTACTCCATTGTGTATATGTACCACATTTTCTTTATCTATTCAACTGTTGATGGACACAGATTGCTTCCAAATCTTGGCTATTGTGAACAGTGCTACAATAAACATGTGAGTACAGGTCATCTCTTTGATATACTCGTTTCCTTTCTTTTGGGTATATACCTAGGAGTGGGATTGCTGGATCATATGGTCGTTCCATTTTGAGTTTTCTGAGGAACCTCCACACTGTTTTCCATAGTGGCTGCACTTATTTACAGTCCCACCAACAGCATATGAAGGTTCTCTTTTCTCCACATGCTTGCCAGTATTCGTCATTGCCTGTCTTCTGTATAAAAGCCACTTTCACTAGGGTGAGATGATGTCTCATTATAGTTTTCATATCCTTTTCTTGATGATCAATGATGTTGAGCATCTTTTCATATACTCCCTTGCCATTTGTATGCGTTCTTTTGAGAGATGTCTATTCAGATCTTTTGACCACTTTTAACTTGGATTATCAGATTTTTTCCTATTGAGTTGTTTGAGCTCCTTACATATTCTGGTTATTCTGTACTTACTTTAGATAAACTATCTTAAATATTATGTAGGATAGTTACTATTACATAAATGTCTCCTAAATTAAAATTGACATTGTTAATAATTCTAGAGTTACAGATTTTAATAAGTATAAAAACAACTCTTTCCAAAGTCTACTTTTTTACATGACATTTAACATTCCACATTTTTTTTTTTTTTTTTTTAGACAGAGTCTCACTCTGTCGCCCACACTGGAGTGCCGTGGTGCAATCTTGGCTCACTGCAACCTCCGCCTCCTGGGTTCAAGCAATTCTCCTGCTTCAGCCTCCCAAGTAGCTGGGACTACAGGTGCACGCTGTCACACCTGGCTAATTTTTTGTATTTTAGTAGAGACGGGGTTTCACCGTGTTGCCTCGGCTGGTCTTGAACTCCTGAGCTCAGGTAATCTGCCCACCTAGGCCTACCAAAGTGCTGGGATTACAGGTGTGAGCCACCACACCCAGCCCCTGAATTTTTTAAATTTAATTTAAAAAAATTTTTTATCTTTCCTATGGTGCTAAACATTAAATTGTTTATATAGAATAATTTAATATTTGTTTATAAAGACAATTTTAAAATTGAAATAAAGTACATTTGCATAAGTATTGTTTAAGTATCTTTACTATTTTGTCAACTAAAAATGTGTTTGATTAAAAACTGTCTACATGTGCAATTTTGCTTTTTTTGTTTTTACTAATGACTGGTGTAAATATATAATTATGAAATATTCTTTATTACTTGAATCATTATGCATTTTTTTTTCTGCTTTCTAATTGTTTATTACATGACTTCTGAAACCTGAAACTTTCTTCCATTTTATGGCTTTGTCTCCTAAAGTGCTGACATAGTCACTCTGTGATAGATACACGTTTAACAACTTTTTGCAGTTTATTGATCATCAGGGAGACATGCAGAAGATTGTGTTAAAATTACTATGGTTGGTTATTTAGTTAATATGAGTAAATTGATTATAAATTTGTGACTGGTATAGTTTGAAGTTTTCATAATGGAAACTGAAGATTTTGAGTTAAATGTTACTTTCTCAAGTTGCTTAAACCAACCTTGTTTCTAGGGATTAGTAATAATGAAAGCAGATGTATTTCACATTAAATTATATTAGAAAATAAGCTTTTTGTATTCATGAGGCTAAAGACTATTTCTTACATTATGAAAATATTTATGAACTATGATGATATACTAATGCCCTTTAATGTTAATATAATAATAATGAGATAATTTATATAAATCTGAGAATTTTTTTACTAATTATAAATTTGTGTAATGGAAAAACTATAAAAATTAGATTTCACAACTAGAAAACCAAGAGAAATTTGAGAGTTTTTTAGTGAAAAATATACTAAAGTAGTACTAAATCCAAAAGATCAGTGTAGTGTACACAAAGAATCACACAAGTGGTGTTTTTGTTACCTCCTTTGATAGGTGTAGGGAGTTTCTCCGAATAATTTCAGGTAATATAGGAGATTTTTAATCAACATGGTGAAAGCAATTTGTTTTTAAAACTTCATTACTCATTAAACACTATTCATAACATTTTCATTTTTAATCCTAGTTTTCTTTCTTTACAATAGAATAATTAAAGATTTAAAGGTATTAATATTTATAATCAGGGTTATGCACAAGCCAATTCAGAATTTTGAACTGTTCTTGCCTAAGTATCATTTGGCCTTCATTTTATAATAAAGTTTGTTCTTTAAATACGTAATAACAGAAAATTATTACAGATTTGGGCTATCAGGAGGTAATGGGTGGCAGAATATAAAGCCACAATGTGCCCATTATTGACATTCCATGAGTTACATCTTGTGCATGTTAAGTAATAATGAGGAAATGGGCAAGTACATATAGGAATGCTTTGTTAATACTGAGGTTTATGTAAAAGACTGGGCGAAAGTTTTGATCGTTGTTAAAAATAGGTCTTTTATTGCCTAACCACTTATACTGTTCAGTTTTATCTCTCTGATATGATTACTGCATCTTGAATATTTTGTTTTTCCCACAGTATCTAATTTAATCTTGGGCACATATTAGTAGTTTGAAAGATTAACAGTTGATCACAGATCTATGGGCACCATTCATTAGAGCAGTGGTCCCCAACCTTTTTGGCACCAGAGACCAGTTTCATGGAAGACAATTTTTCCACAGACACAGGGGTGGGGTGGTGGGAAGGATGGTTTCAGGATGAAACTGTTACACCTCAGATCATCATCGTTAGATTCTCATTAGGAGCATGCAACCTAGATCCCTTGCATGTGCAGTTCACAATAGAGTTCACGCTTCTATGAGAATCTGATCCTGCCACTGATCTGGGAGGAGGTAAGGCTCTGGCATCTGGCTCAGGTGGAGGTACTGGTCGGAAGCCCAGGGGACCCCCGCATTAGAGGAACACAATTCAAAATGAAAATGACTGATAAAATTACCCAGTCCATGAGTCCTGTTCATGGGTCTATGGCAGAGGATAACTTTTTTTTTTTTTTTTTTAAGACAGAGTCTCACTCTGTCACACAGACTGGAGTGCAGTGGTATGATCTCTGCTCATGGCAACCTCTGCCTCCCAGGTTCAAGTGATTCTCCTGCCTCAACCTCCCGAGTAGCTGGGATTACAGGTGTGTGTCACCAGGCCTGGCTCATTTGTTTTGTGTGTATTTTTTAGTAGAGAGGGAGTTTCACTACTCCGTCAGGCTGGTCTCGAACTCCTGACCTCAGGTGATCCTCCTGCCTCGGCCTCCCAGAAGTGCTGGGATTATAGGTGTGAGCCACTGCACCTGGCCAATAACATTTTAAGAATTCAATTTTATCTATGAAATTTTCTGAAACATTCTGATTGAGGATTATTTGTGGCATATGTTATTGCACTGTTAAATAATAGTTCCTTGAGAGTGTGACTGTAACAAAAGAACACCATCTGGAGAAAAATAAAATAAAAAGAGTTTTCTATCATACAAAGAGAATTACATAGAAAACATAATAATATACTCAAAATTTAATGATTGTTTTGTACTTAATTTGATTTTTTAGTTCTGCCACAATCACTTTAATTTTACCCTATCCATTCATTCATTTACAATTTTCTAGGCACCTCCCATTTACTTGGTTCTAACTGAAGCACTGGCAATACAATGGCATAGACAGACAAGAGTCCTGTTCTCATAGATCTTATATTCTGGGAGGAACTAGCCCACAAACAATAAGATTAGCGAATGGTGTGGGGTGTAAGATAAAGCAAAATTAGGTATCTGGGAAGGCCTTTTTTTTTTGGAGATAGAGTTTTGCTCTTGTTGCCCAGGCTGGAGTGCAATGGCGCAATCTCGGCTCACTGCAACCCCCGCCTCTCAGGTTCAAGCGACTCTCCTGCTGGCAAGGCCTTTTTGAAAAGTTAACATTTGATTGATGATTGAACAACAAATAGGAACCATCTGAATATCTGGTGGAAAAACAGCAATAGCACAGACCATTCATTCAGGAATAATAACAAGACAAAAATGACCAGAATATAGTGCATAAGGGACAAATTGTATGAAGTAAAACTGGAGTGAGAGGCAGAGGTCAGTGGGAAAATGCCATGGTGAGGAGTTTGAACTTTTTTTTTTTTTTTTTTTTTTGAGGAGTTTGAACTTTATTGTAATTGCAATGAGAGTCCCCTGGATAGTGTCAGGATATGATCTGGTTTACTTTTTGAAAAGATCACTTTGGCTGCTCTGTAGAGAATGCATAGGGAGTACTGAGGATAGCAATAAAGAGAACAGAGAAACCAGGCTCACTCTTTCAGCCATTAGAATTTAAGTAATTAATTTATGTACATATGCATTTATTGGCTTTATTTTGGTTCAATATTTTAACACCGTTGCCTTGCCATTTCTTTTCAAAGTACTTATGCTTAATATGTCCAGCCCTATTCATAACTTGTATTGTTCCAATATAGGTGGGTTAATTTTCCTGCAGCTCTTCTCTCTTTATCTGCTACCTGATTTTAGTCTTACGAGTACTTCAGATTTGTGGGTGAGTATTCTGTATTCTACTTCCGCTTTTTTTCGCTCAGGACAAAGGTAGCTAGGAGAGGAAGAGCTGTACCAGGTATCTGGAATCTCTTTCTCAGTTTTATTGGAAGAACTGTAGCGGATTCACTCTATTTAGTCAAGAGTATAACCTTTTCCTTGAGAGGTGCTCTTGAGCTTTGATGGATTCTTAGAATATCTAATTTTAATCAGCTTTATTTATCCTGTGGCTACCACCCTCCATTCAACCCAGATCTTCCTCACCTCTCTGCAGCAGCTTCCCCCACTCTCCCCAGGCCCTAGTGGACAAATATGAAAAACCAGCGGGAGGGTTCATGTCTTTGAGGCCTTTGGGGTGCCTCTTTCACCTGGATATTCCCTCTCTCAGATGATCTCATTCTTACTATTTTACAGGATCTTCTCTTCTAATGAATCCTAGTATGCCTGAAGATAACGTTTTGGATTATTTTGGTTAGCTTTCCTCCCTGCCAAGAAAAACCAGAATGGCAAGCCCTGGTTCTTTTTATTCCTTTTTATAAAAAAACAAAAAACAAACAGAAAAAAAACCCCAAAAAAACAAAACCCACAATTGGTAGGGAAGAATTTGTCTCTTGAGGGATTTTCTAGGTCTTTTTCCTGAATTACTAATTGTTCCCTCCATTTCCATCTCTCCAGATTGAGGGAATTAGATTCAGTGTTCAGGCTTTTAATTAGTCCCCTTCCCTACTCTTCCCTTCACTGTACTGTTTCCATAACGGAATACAGAGCAGCCCTGCCAATTCCTGGAATACGTTACCTCTCTCTTTCCGTGACTGTCATTTTTCAGAGATTATGGTTATATTTCCATGCACAGATGTATAGATTCAATTATTATGTTAGGTATAGTGGGTGTCAATAGGCCTGGGTAATCAAAAGGTTAGGGAAAAAAAGACAGCAGGGAAAGTGTTGGAGTAAAACTTCCATAACCTTTAGGAAAAGTCACAGAAAGTGATTGCTGTAATATATGTTACATGCTATGTTAAGTCTCTGCTAAGAGGTAATCTATGTCAGTAGTTCGCAACCTGGGATGCATCTTGCTAGGCCCATTCTATACATATGTAGTGTCAATGGTTAGGTACTATGTGGTACCAGGCACTGTTCTAAGAACTTTACACACACAGAGACACATATCCATTTAATCATCTCTTCAGTCCTACGAAACAGAAATTAGTATTATCTTCATTTTATAGATGAAATGAATCACAGAGAAGTTAAATAACATGCCCAAGGTCATATAGCTGGAAAGTAATGAAATCGGAATTCAAATTCAGATAATCTGGCTACTGTGCACAGGTTCCAAAACGATACACTTATTTTCTCTACACACCAAAAATCTATATTGCTAATTTAAGCTAGAGCTGAGACCAAAATACTGAAATACAAGCCTCCCAACTTCTAGATCAAACAGTAGTATCATTTTCATTAATTCTCACTTATTAAATGCTTATCTCACTCGATAATCCCATAATCCTAGGAGGCAGGTATCATCTCAATTTTAAAGAAATGGCTTGAAAATGTAAAGCAAATTGGTGGCAGAACCAGCAGGGGAATCTGTGTCTTTCAACCTCCAAAACCCCAGTTATAATGACTCTATTCAACTGTTTTAATACAGAATGCTATTCCTTTGTAACACATATCTATTTTAACCTTTAAGTGATTTCCATTAAACTCCAAATAAGCTCATTCTGATGTACTGCAATAATTTTCTTATTCTGAATTATCTGTTAAAAGTTACTTTAAGAAAAGTACTTAGGCCTAATTTTACATAGAGAATACTAAAGAATAATTCTCAGGGCAGGAATCCATGGTCGGAATGATTTGTGTTTGAATTACGACATACAGGACTTGTCTAGGCATGCTGTAATACTAGTTTTGTGAAACTCTGGTGTAATAAACAGCTACCTTTATCTAAACCAATGTCATTTACTACACTAAAAAAAGACAATTAAAATCTTAGCCAGGAAAACTAACACATACATTGGAACTCTTCCTACATTCTTCTATGTTCTAACACTCAGTTGCTATCTCTAAATTTCTGGTTTGCATATGAAAGCCAGTAAATCACAACAAACCTATATTCTGAAGAATTTATATTTAGAAGAGCCAATGCCTTAGGAAAAAGTGTTACTTTACAAGGTAACATTTTTGTAGAAAGATACACTTACTTCTGCTTTTTTACGAGCCTCCATAGCTTTCATAAGCATCATGTGCTGTCGCCTTCGCTCTCGTTCCTATTAGGCCAGATAAAATGTGGAAAATAACTCAACCACAATTAACAGTTTGATTTTCCAATGGAAAAACAAAAACAAAAACAAAACAAAAACTCAGTATAGCATGTTTAGCATTTATAGACAAGTCACAGTAAATACTAAATATAAGACAAGAATGGCCAGTCTGTGCATGTTTTAGTTCAGGTTTAGAAAGCAAATACAAGAACAATCAAAAGCAAAAAGGTAAAGCAATGAACATGGAGACAGTGTAAACAGAAGCATACAAGATTTACTTATGGTCAGTTGTGATGCTCCTTCAAAAGCTGGCAGAACAAAAAGCATAATGGTTGGCTGGAACAGGTCAGTTACCTTACATCTGCTATTAGAAAAACCACAAATACTATGGCCAATTAAACCAAAGGTTGTGTTGTTCTTAAAATTTTAGATCAGGAAGAAATTGATTTATAGTCACTTTAACTTCATGATTTTAGAGTTGGTTATTTTATTTCAACTACAAAATCATTTTGTAAATCCAATAAGCCACCAACAAATTAGAGATTTTTTAAGGCTTTTATACCAATTTAGTTAAACTAGTCTTGTTTCACATACAACACCAGTGAAATGGGATATTCCTATTTACTGATGTCTGCCACCTGATACGCTATTTAAAGCCACAAAAGCTGCACCATGGGCTAACAGGTGGAATCTTAAAGGCACAGTATGAAAATAAGGTAAGCACTGGTTTAATTTGATAATCTCACTTTACTTTTAAAATAAAAAAATCACATATTTATAGTATCTAATCGATTTTTTTGTTTAAGCATATTTGGTTTCTCCAAAGGGATATTTCCAAAATTATTTCTAAAATTTTGTCTATGAAACCAGAATATATTTCATATTCTCTCATCAAGCAAACTCAAAATTCCCACTGTATTCAATGGCAGTTTTGCATCTAGAATGATGGGAGAATATGGGTCATAATTATACCTAATTGTATAGTGATCCAACTTTCTTTGTGACATCAGTAATGTAAATTTTTAGACAGCAGCCTTATTTAAGGCTTGTACAATTCAGTGTAAAATCTTGGAGATGCATCATACTCTTTTATAGACAGACAAGCAGATGTATGCAATGCACTGTGCTGTAAGCCATGCAGCAGTATGTAATATGACAGCAGCCAGTGCTACACTTTATGCATTGCTATGACAACCATATCACAACCAAATCACAATGCGGTGTTAGATGTACAAAAATAAACATACCCATACCATATCTAGTCTATGCCTCTCCAACTCCTGGTAGAAAGAGTTGGCACAACATTATGAAACAGAAATCACAGAGTCATAAAACCAATTTTTTAACCCCCCAAAAAGACACCAATACCAAAGCAAGGCAATAAACTGTAGGTTGAAGGAAAAACTTAAGCAGAATTATATCAGAAATTTTAAAGAAAATATTTTGAAGGTTTTCCCCCAAATAGGTTTAAGCAATATTATAAAATGTACATTCAACAGTTGTATAACTATACATTACAGACCTGATGTTTCAGAAGAACAGCTTGTTGTCTTCTCATTTCTTTTTCCTTAAAAATAAGAAACTTTTAATACATGATTTTTAGAGAAGATTTAGAACATGCTAAAATTATTAAAAGTTCCTTTTCTGAGATTCTATAGTCTTCCATTAGGTTGAACCATATGAAATGGCCAATATTCAATTATTTTTTACTTATAAAATGTCAATTTGATTTTGTATGCTTCTAGCTAACAAATACTTACATACAAAGTGTATAACATAGCAAATATGGTAGCAAGGATCTGTCTTCAGCAGTCATTTTTACTTAAAATTTAATGAATGACTGATCTAACTGCACATTTCAATGGCACATTCATTGAACTAACTAGCTAGATGGTCAGAGTCTATCAGATATAACCCACACATGTATTTTTTAATCTGTGATACATTATGGTGCAACCCTCAAATCTAGCCAATTAGAACTCTCTCCATTCTGAATATGAACTCTCCAATATACTCTATAATTAACATCATGTTTTTCATTTCTAGACACTACATATGAATTAAAGTGATAAAAACTAGGCAATCGGTGTGAAATTTTCATGTCCACCTATGATTCAGGGCACCATTCCAAGGGGATGGGGCGTAAAGCAAACCATTCAAGGAACGTCACCAATCTCATTATTTTTATAAAGGTAAAATATGGTGAAATTAATATTAACGGCAAACATGAAAAGGTAGAAATTTAAAAAATAAAGTAAGAGAGTCTATGTAGAAAAGATAAACAGTTCCTGGCTTTACAAAGTATAACTGTGGTGGCTCTTTCCAGTACCAGTAGGTTCACCCAGCTACCCCCTTTCAGTATTCAGTTACTGGTGGATGGCAGGGTGGGGGAGGGGAGGAAGGGGACATCTCTCTTATACTTCATGCCAGGAAATCAGAACAAAACACCCCCAAATACTTGAAGTTAAAATAATTAAAAACAGCTAATTTTGTTATTGGTAAATAACAGTTGATAAGGTTTGGCTTTTGTTTCTGTAGGCTTTTCATTTTTAATAGATAAAACAGTTGCTGAATATTAACAAAGAAAAAGTTATAAAGGGGAGAATCAGATTGAGACACAAAAATAAACATACCTATACCATATCTAGTCTATGGCTAAACATAAACATAACACACAAGACAGTTTTTTTGGGGGAGTCATTCTTATTTAGCAAAACTACATACAGGTATTAAGCAACAATTTGCATTTCTGATTTGATGTCTCCTAAAGAGCTCAAAGCATTACAAAAAAACCCTGCATAATAAAATAAAAATACACATACAATATACATACAAATAAAAACATATATTATACACATGCTGTATCTGCTAAACATATATTCAGATAGTCATTTTGAAGCCATATTGTTTCATATAATTGATGCCAGTATAACATACAGTTTTTATTTTTCAAAAGTAAAAGCTCTGATTCTCATCTAAACTAACCTTTATTCGTTTCTCGGCCTCCAATAATTTGGCATTTGCCGCTTCTTCCTTCTTTTTCTTTTTAGCCTGTGCATGCAAAACAGGTCTCAAAGTCATGCAACAGCACCACCACAACTTGCAAATAATGTCAGACTTGAAATGAAGCTACATGTCTCACAAGGTACGAAACAATATGTAACATATATGGAGACAATTACAGATTTCCCCCCAGTTAACATTAGGTTTAATGTAATAATTGTGTTTCTAATTTATAGGTTAGCATTAGAATACACAAAAATTTCTTAGATTCATAAGAATATGACAGCTTTTTCTTCTTCAAGCTCTGTTAAAAGTCTGAAATAATTGAGTGTTTATGTTCTTTTACCTTAAAATTTAATCACAGAAAAATGATTTTATGTCATTTATTGTTTTTCTGATTTTAAAAGTAAAACATAATCACTGTAAAACATTTAGAAAACAGAATAGATTTTAATTGATAAATAAAAATTATTTCAAGAATTAGTAATATTTGAGAATGAACATGTTAACTTTATTTAAAATTTATTTTTAATACTTAAAAATTTGAGATAAAGAAATTCATTATTGGATTATATCTTTTAAGTTAAGCATATTAGGTCTGATTTTCCCCATCTCTGTATAGTGTGGTTAAGTTCAAGTGTGTGTGTTTTTTTTTAATGGAATGAAAACTTGTAATCTTATCTTTCATGAGTCACAATCTGACTATTAAGATCATGCTATTTATCAAACATAAGCTTCATAATCTTAAAATCATGAACTGTGTAGAAGTTTCATAACTACCTAGTAGTTATTGTCAGTTTACTTTAAAATAGTATTTTCAATTTCTGGTTTATAAAATTAATTTGAAATGGGTAAGAAAATATGTGTGTATTTCTAGAAGGAATAAAACTGTAACAGAGAAAACCTCAGTTATCTGGAGCCCTCAGGGAATAAACTGCTCTATAAGGCAGCAGTTTCCGGAATGGTGGAGAAGTTGTAATAATTTTAAACATGAAAATTTTATTTTCACTATTTCAGATGGAAATAATTTTGAGACGTGCCTGCTTAGACACCACTATGCCTGTGTACTGTGTACTGTGTCTAATTTGGCGTATTCTTGATGACTCAGGGCAATTATTTTGAACATCAGTCATACTGCACAGCTCCAAAGAGTAATGCCTTTGGGCTATTAAGGTTTTGAAAATTGCTTGCTATTCAAATAAAAGATTACAGGCTGTTGCTAGGCTTTTCAGTTCCTATATGTGCTAGCTGAAGTTTTCCTGTATTTTTTCCTTGCTATCTTTTGCCTATTACTTTTGCTGTTGCCAACAGATGTCCCCTCTATCTCTATTCTAATTAGCCTTGCAGGGAAGAGGGATATGCTAGAAATCAGAAAAACAATCTGATAAAACTTTGTACATTTAAAATTTATTTTTACTTTTGAAATGTTTACTGCTGTAAACATTTGTTTCTAAACTAAAAGTAAATATTGGACTATAAGCCCTAATGATTTTTCTTTTGTTGTTTACTTTTAGAAAAGTAAAACATTTTAGCGCATGAACTTTATGACAACTCCATTGACTGCTCAGAAGTTTTCCTGTTTCTTTTGTCTCATTTTGTATATCTTTATTGTCAGGATTAGATTAGCTTGCTAAATAAGGCTCAGATAAAATTTTATTCTATGCAGAATGTTTAAAGAGAATATCTGACAAACGTGAGAAAACATGCATGTAAAATCTTTATTTTTGCAGACTTAAAAATATATGGCTATATTATTTTAATTATGTTAAATTTAAGAATTCTACCTCTAGAATTTGCTGAGCGCGAAGTTCTTTTTCCATTCTGATTTGCTGTATTCTCTTAATTTTTTCCTGTAGGAAAAGTTATGATAACTTGAGATAATAAACTGAGTAAAGAGTATTTGAGCAGAATCAAATAATAAAAATATAAGTACAAAATTACCAAAGGCTGGACATAAAAATTTAATTATTTAGTATAAAATCATAATATTTTCATGTCTGAAACTAATATGATTTGATAAAGTTTCTCATAATTTGTAAAATGCAAATGCTAAATAAAACAGAAACTCAGCGAACCATGCTGATTAAACTATATAGCCTGAAGATCTTTATAAATATTTGCAATTACAAATAATACTTAACTTGAAATAAATATAGGATTTAATAGTAGAAAAATCATGTATCAGCAGTCAGAAAACATATAGCCAGTTCTGGATTACAGTCATTTATTGAATGGTCTTGAGCAAATAATAACTATTCTTGTGTAAAACAGTGAGATGTGTTTACCCCTTCTCATTTGTCATGAGTAAATAAAATGCTTTAAAAAGTATACAGTGACACAATTGTAACATTATTAACAATAATTTCCATTCTAAAGTTTATTTTACATGTTGAATAGCATGACAATATAACATTGCTTATAATTATCACAATTAGCCCATTTCAGAAATAACCTGTAACATTATTTTAAAATTAATTAATTATAATTTAACATTCTAGGAAATTACTTGTAGGACATAACTGGGGTACACATTGTCTAAATTTAATAACCTGATTATTGGATATGTTTTATAACTTAGTGATCACATAAATTTTGATAAAAATTTACATTTTAATTTAAAAAATTATCTCATATTAATTATCTCATATTCTATAAAACATTCTTAGAAATTTCCTGTTCTTTAATCCATTCAGAAGTCCCAAATTGGCACTGATGAGAATAAATACAAGTTAAAAAAGAAAATTCAAAGTTTCCTACTTGAAAACTGTACTTATCCTAGAATTTCCAGGGCCAACACATTTTATATACCTGTATTTCACAATGCCTGCTCCTATCTCCAGATGCTAGTTGTACTTACTGAAGCTATACTTTGATATACATTTTAATTGTTTTATGTACACTGATGTTATTGATTCCCTGCAGGAGTCTACTGCAGGATGATGAAATTTTAGGGATTACTGTTCTGATTTCACAAGACCGATCACATTCTTTGATTTTGGTGATCCTATCTTGGTAATGAGTATTAATTGTAGGCTGTCAAAAATAAAAACCCCAAAGTGGGCCGGGCACTGTGGCTCACACCTGTAATCCTAGCACTCTGAGAGGCTGAGGTGGGCAGATCACCTGAGGTCAGGAGTTCGAGAAATGAACAGTGCTAGGTGGTGAAATCCTGTCTCTACTAAAAATGCAAAAAATTAGCCGGGTGTAGTGGTGCATGCCTATAATCCCAGCTACCTGGCAGGCTGAGGCAGGAGAACTGCTGGAATCCCGGAGGCGGAGGCTGCAGTGAGCAGAGATCATGCCACTGAAATTCCAGCCTGGGCAACAGAGGGAGACTCTGTCTAAAAAAACAAAAAACAAAACAAAGAAAAACAAAACAAAAAATAAAACCCAAAACCCCAAAGTGTATCTTTTGTGTAATTTCCAAGTCTTAGAAAAGATTGTATTTGATCCATATTTGCAGTATTTATTTGAATTAGAACTTGGTATCTGAGAAAAGTATACTCTTGATCTAACTTTCCTGCTCTTGTCAATTATAACATTATAAGGTGCTATGTTTTCAAGTCAGCAAAAGTCATTCATTGTTCTCTTAAGCACAGATAGGCAGGGAATCTTGGGGCTGACATACACAATCTAAAGCTTTATCTTAACTATTCAAGTGACTTTTATATATCCATATATATTTGGTAGTGTTATCATTAGCATGTAAATAAGATAAACATGGTAAATTACTATAATACAGCTTAACTTTACAATGTCGGGTACTCAACCACTGAGCTGGTCACTTTACATTTAATATCTTATCAATCATTAAAAAATAATAGAAGCTTAAATTATCTTCTTTTTATATAAGAGAAAACTGAGGTTCTCAGCAAGTAAATATTTTGTCTGAAGTCCAATACGTAGTAATACAGAGTCCTGGTCAGATCCCAATGCCTGTGTGCCTCCTGCTTTGTAATAATGTTTCTGAAATCTTCCAGAAAACTGTCTTAAGGACTGTCTGGTGATATTTTTGGTCTACTAGGTGGAAAAAATAATCCAAAGGATGAAAACACATACCCTATTTTATTCTAGATCAAATGCTGACTTTAAAATAGACCCTATATAACAGATAGTATGAGTAGAATTACTCTATACTTCGATTCACTTTGTTGAATCAAATAAATGAGATGGTATTCTGAGATTGGCCTCAGATAAATATCTTGATAAATATTAAGACCAGTTCATTTGCATTAATGTTGCTGGCAACTTTGGAGCTTAATGCTTTTTCAATGAGTAGCAAAGACCATGTGGATTTAGGTTGTAGCTACTGTAAGACTTTAAGATCATAAAGCTGAATTTAAAGTACTGATGGGATCTAATGAGTCTCCAGCCATTAGGAAATAGAATAAGCTATAAAACTTTTTAAATAAAAGTATAACAGAAACAACAGTATTTCACTTAAAAATGAAATATGAACTTATTTTTTCATATATACTCTTTAGTAAATATATTTTAACAAATGCATTCATTAGCCTATTTCAGGTCAATCTTACAATGTCTAGCAGTCACAATTAACAAACTAAGGATGGAATTCAAGTTTACAACTGCTACTTTAAATTATGGTGGTAAAAGAGTATACTGTGTAGTTGGATGTTTTATATTTATTTTTAAAAAGTTGAGCATGTGTTTTGTTGCCAGTCACTGCAGTAGGCACTTTACGTTCATTATCTCATTTATTCAGATATTGCAATTAACTTCTTTTACGATGGAAGAAATAAAGACTTAAGGGTTAAGTCATTCATCTAAGGTCACAAAATTATTAAGTAGCAGAGCCCATATTTAACCGTAGGGTGCCTGACTACAAACTCAAATCCTAAATCCCAACTCTATAGCAACTTTTCTAGTCATATTGCTTTGGTTAATACTGGAAGAAACCTTAGAGATAATCACATCAAATCCAACCCAAGCCCCTTATTTAGCAGGTATTTATATAGTAACATAATTGATTTCATTTCATTCTCAGAAATAACTACTTGCTTCCTAACATTTTTAAAAGAATAGTACTTTCTCCCATTTCCTTTCTGCTTTAATGTTACCATGAATATGAGGAGATGGGAGAGTAGTTTACACATTCTCATCTTAAATGAAGCTGAATACCTTCTCACTTAATTTTTATCTATGAAAATTTAAAATTACTTCTCTTACCTAAACTTAATTTTGAAAACCACACGGGGAGAAATATTGTAGATACAAGACAGAGAACTCTGGATTTGCTAAAATAATGCTCTCATCTTTTTTTTTTTTTTTTTTCCAGTGGCAACTTTTAAGTAACCCTGAAAGCATTCAGAAGCAACAAAGGCAAATCTTATTTTGTATAACTTAAATTTAATTTTCTACTAATATTTTACGTGTTTAAGAACAACAGGCTTTATTAAAATTTGAACATTCGAGCAATATACTTCATTGACTGATATACTAATTTAAAAATTCTGAAAATTGTTCAAGATATCAACTTATACAAAGTCTACAAGGATATCAAAGTACTTACACAAATTTACTGTTTGGTAATCATTTCTTTAAACACTTGGAAGTAGAATATTTTATTAAAGAGGTAAAATTTTAATTAAGAGAAGATAGCAATTTTCTAAACAATTTTCTAAATACTTCTAAATGTTTTCTAAGACACAAACATTAATGTGAAATAGTTATTTAAGAAATAAAAAATAATGTACATTATTAACAAATCCTCAAAATAAGTCCCATATTTTAAAAGTCAGTTCCAATACATACACATACCTGCTGTTTCATAATCTTTATCTGTTCTTTTTGCTTTCGCTTCTCCTCAGCAGCCATTATTGCTACAAGAAGCCAAAGGATACATATCATCAAAAAGGGAATGAAGAAAAGAAACCTCTCATGAATTCCCCAGTACTGACTCTTCGAGTTTATGTTATCATTTAAATCACTCACCTTGTTGTTTTTTGGCTTCTTTAGCAACTCGAGCCTGTTCCTGCTTTTGAAGTTTTCTCAAAAGCTTTATTTGTGCTGCTTGCCTGGCTATTTCTGAAAAACACAAAATTTCAAAGAATATTAACAACTTTGTGTAACTACTAACCTAAAACAGTAACTGTGTGAAAATGGTATCATCATAAAGGATATAATTTTTTTTTTTTTTTTTTGAGACAAAGTCTCGCTCTGTGGTCAGGCTGCAATGCAGTGGCGCGATCTCGGCTCACTGCAATCTCCGCTTCCTGGGTTCAAGCGATACTCCTGCCTCAGCCTCCCAAGTAGCTGGTATTACAGGCACGTGCCACCACACCCAGCTGATTTTTGTATTTTTAGTACAGACGGGGTTTCACCATGTTGACTAGGATGGTCTTGATCTCCTGATGTCTTGATCTGCTCGCCTTGGCTTCCCAAAGGGCTGGGATTACAGGTGAGAGCCACTGTGCCCGGCGGAGGATATAATATTTAAGAAAATTGCCTAAGGTCAGACAGATACCAAGTAGGAGAGTGGTGTGGTAGACAATGTCGTGTTCATTCTAACGGAAATAATCAAATTATTTCATCAAATATGAACCCATATCTAGGACTACATAAAAATGAGGTTTCTTTTAATCTTTATCAGAGAGGCTTATTTAAGTACAGGTTTTTTCACATTTCAAGTAAATCACACTTAGTGGGAAAATAGCTGCTAGTATTTTAAGAATTGTAATGTAGCTTCAGTCTTAGCGTATATAAAAAAGGAAGACTTCCAATTAAAACAAATATAAAGTCCCCTCCCACCCAAACTTAGTATTTCAATTAGCTATAATGGTTAAGTTCCTGAATCCAGTGGTATTTTCATTTATGAAGGAGAGGGACTAAATCTCCTAAATGAAAAGAATGCAGAATTTCAATGACTTTTAAAGACAACCTAGTTCTTATTATCTTCAAGGACACATGTATGAAACTATGGTAGATGAACAAAATTAATGGCTCCAATTCTTCATTCCTCCTTTTATTCATGCCATTTGTAATGTGACTTTGGAGCAATTCCCATCAAGAGGTGGAATATATTTTCCCGTCTCTTGATTCTGAAGTCAACCATGTGATTTTCCATGGTTAAGAGGTTGTTAGCAGTTGTGATGAAAACAGAGCTTGAAAGTTTATTATATTCTTTCTGCTTTTGTTCTTGTGCTTTGTCCATGACTGAAGATATGATTTGGGGACTAGGTTATTGGAAGATTGGGACACAGGGAGCCAGTTGACCCCACAAATGTGAATAAGCCCAGCCAAGATAAGCAAAGCTGCCTAGCTAATTTCCAGCTGATTCCATCTGCACAAGTGATTAAGAAAGTGTTGTATGCTACTAAGGTTTGGAGGTTGTTATCGAGCATTATTGTGGCAAAGGGTATAACAGATAAAGAAACTATGCAATATCCTTGCTTTCTTCTGCTGGTAAACTTGGTCTGAATACTTCTAACGCTAAAAGTGGTGTATAATATTGATCATATCATCATTTTAGAAAGCATCACTTTGTATTAGACATTGTTATAAATTTTGTAGCCACTGAACAAAGAAACCTAAATTATGTTCATTGACAATGAATATAATTGCTAACACGTGAATCACTTGAGCTCTAAAAATTTCTACCATTTATTGATTGCAGGTACCGTTGTGTTAAATTTTTCTTTTTCTTTCTTTCTTTTTTTGAAAGAGTCTTGCTCTGTTGCCCAGGCTGGAGTGCAGTGGCACGATCTCGGCTCACTGCAAGCTCTGCCTCCTGGGTTTAAGCCATTCTCCTGCCTCAGCCTCCTGAGTAACTGGGACTACAGGCGCTCGCCACCACACCCAGCTAATTGTTTGTATTTTTAGTAGAGATGGGGTTTCACCGTGTTAGCCAGGATGGTCTTGATCTCCTGACCTCGTGATTCACCCGCCTTGGCCTCCCAAAGTGCTGGGATTACAGGCATGAGCCACTGCGCCCGGCCTGTTGTGTTAAATTTACATCACTTTGTTTAATGTTCACAGCTACTTTATAAGATCAACATTATTGCCCCACTTACACATAAAATAATTAAGGCTCCTAGAGGTTAAATAGCATAGTCAAGAAAAAACCCAGGACTGGCTGGGCACGATGGCTCATGACTGTAATCCCAGCACTTTGGGAGCCTGAGGTAGGTGGGTCAGTTGAGGTCAGGACTTCGAGACCAGCCTGGCCAACATATGAAACCCCCACCTCTACTAAAATACAAAAATTAGCCAGGCGTGGTGGTGGGCAGCTGTCATCCCAGCTAGTTGGGAGGCTGAAGCAGAAGAACCGCTTGATCCCGGGAGAAAAAGGTTGCAGTGAGTTGAGATTGCCCACTGCACTCCAGTGAGACTCTCTCTCAAAAAAACCCCCAAAGAAACCCCAGGACTTTCTAACTCCACAGTCTATATGCTACTATCTCTAAAAATCTTTAAGCAAAGTTTAAATGCCTTAAGATTTTAGCTAAGAATGTAACTGTATGTCCTCACAATAGCTGAAGTAAAGTTGGTCACTATGGCCAATTTTCTATCACTGAGACTTTTAAAAAGGAGAAGGAATGAAAAAAGTTGAATTTCATCTAGTAAACTAGAAGTGTTATTGAAAAATAAAATGGAAGATGATAAAGTTTTATCTCCAATGTCCCAACCGTTTTCAAAATTAGGAGGTTACAGGCATCATCAAAAATTTCTGGGTCACACAAAAAGGATCTCCTGTTCACTAAATACTCTGGGACATAAAAACTTATAAACTGACCTGCAGGGTCAGCAACCTCTGATAATAATATGGGTGAAGAATATTATTCTCATCTATAATAATGCCAGATAAATATTTCTTTAACATTAAGAATGGAAAGTTTTGAATTCTACAATAGAGGCCTGACTCTGTCTTGAGATGTAAAGATGTACTGATAAAAACGTTTCCTAGAAAATATGGCATAAGTATGATCTTTTGCTCCAAGCTAAACTGATATTCTCTAATATAAGTTTAACTTTTAATAAGAATATTCTATAATATATATAGAACCATGTTTGTGTATGAGTGTATCAGTCAATTTCAAGCCCTACACAAGTCCACAATAATTTTTGTTTATTTGTTTGAGACAAGGTCTTACTCTGTAACCCAGATGCAGTGGCATGATCATAGCTTGCTGTAGCCTCCAACTCCTGGGCTCAAGTGATCCTCTCCCCTCAGCCTCCTGAATAACCAGGACTACAGGAGTGTACCACCTTGCCCAGATAATTTTTTAAAAATTTCTTTTTGTGGTCTTGCTTTATTGCCCAGGTTGGTATTGAACTCCCGGCTTCAAGCAATCCTTTCACCTTGGCCTCCCAAAGTGCTAGCATTGCACAGGTATAAGCCACTGTGTCTGCCCGGTAATTTAGAAAAATCCTTGGACCAAAAAAATTTTAAAGTTCAATTCACATCTTTTTACTTTAACAAGAAATATAAAATTTTAATTAATCATTAAAATTTTACATAGCTTAAATTTTACATTATGGGCAGTTGGAAAAGAAGATGACATGAGAAAAAGAAAAAGGTCGGGCACAGCAGCTCACGCCTGTAATCCCAGCACTTTGGGAGGCCAAGGCGGGGGATCACCTGAGGTCAGGAGTTTGAGGCCACCCTGGCCAACATGATGAAAACCTATCTCTACTAAAAATACCAAAAATTAGCCGGGCATTGTGGTGGGTGCCTGTAATCTCAGCTACTCAGGAGGCTGAGGCAGGAGAATCGCTGAATGTGGAAGGCAGAGGTTGCAGTGAGCCAAGATCGTACCATTGCACTTCAGCCTGGGCGACAAGAGTGAAACTGCATCTCAAAATTTAAAAAAAAATAAAAAAAATAAAAAAAGAAGAAAAAAAGAGAATACAAAGGAAAGAGAATGAGTTAGATACCTTGAAAAGTTTGTCCAAGCTGTAGAAATAAACTACTTCCAGTACCTTCTCATTTATTTGGTTTTTTGGTTGGTGAATATATTGTAATTACCTTTTGAAATATTAATTTGAAAAGTATCTTTTGTGGCTTACGAAATTGTCCACTTTAATTTCAAAGATGAAGTTTATTTTCACGTAGAATTAAGGATATTTTGGATATAACTCATTTCTTTGATTCTAAGATGCTTTTTTAAACATCTTGATATCCCTAAGGTCAGAATGTAACCGACAACTGGCAGCTCTTTTCTTTCTTAGTGTACATCTTAAAATAATGGTGCATGGTATAGATTACTTATAGGCATCTCAGTTTCAATCACATATGAAATGAATAGGTGTACTTGTTATTTTGGAAAATTTGAGATATTAATAGTATCAGTCAATCAATAAGCAGGTTTATTTATATAGAATGGAAGTCTTTATCATATTTAAACTTTATCAGATTTTTACCTATACACTGAGAAATTAAGAGTTCTCATTTCACAATGTTTGGATGTACATTCGAAACTCACATTTATCTCACTATTCTGAACCCTTCTTCAAATTAAGTCCGGTTTCTCAGTCTAGTTGGTCAGAGAAAGATAATAATATATAACAAAAACTTCTAGAATCCTCTCAGATAACCTCCAAAATGTTACTATAGAAGGCTTTTAGAAATGAAAGAGGTGATAAAGTGCTTCATTTTTACTCTTTTCTTCCCAAGAAAAAATGCAAACAATACTCCATATACTTGTATATATTAATAATGATTATTTACTCACTGTTAAATAATCTTTACATACATGTTGAAAAAGAGCACATGTAATATACAATAAGGTCAAAGGTAACAGAACTTGTAAAATGCAACCCAGTATATTATAACAAGGATAAACTAGGTGATTGAATGCAAATCAATTTGAAATCTGGAAGGAGAATATACATTTGGTAAAAGTTGAATAATTAACTTTTACTTTGTTACAACAAAAATATAGTTAATTTTCCAAATTTAAATTTGCTATTTTAGATTCTAACTTATAATGATACTTAGATATACCAAATATACATGAAGAGCCCATGTTTTGATTATCAGTTAATTTCAAACTTTCTTATTTTATGCAAACAATGTCCACATTCCTCAGCATTAAACATTATTCAGAAGAGTCAATAGCTTACTGACAATATCAATTTTTAAAACCCATCTATGCCTGTTTATTTATTGACTTTTACTTTTTAACCTTCACCAGTAACTCTTTGGGATGAAAGTCTTATAAGAAATCAAATCAAATAAAAAAAAAATCTGACTACCATACTGATATGGTTTGGCTCTGTGTTCACACCTGAATCACATCTCAAACTGTAATCCCCATGTGTCGAAGGAGGGACCTGGTGGGCGGGGATTGGATCATTGCGGGGGTTCCCCCCATGCTGTTCTCATGATAGCGAGTTCTCATGAGATCTGAGTTTTCCAAGTGGCAGATTCCCTTGCTCTCTCTCTCCTCTGGGTGCCTTGTGAAGAAGGTGGCTGCTTCCCCTTCCATTATGATTGTAAGTTCCCTGAGGCCTTCCAGCCATGCGAAACTGTGAGTCAATTAAACCTCTTTCCTTTATAAATTACCCAGCCTCAGGTAGTAACTTTATAGCAGTGTGAGAATAGACTAATATACACACTAAGACAAAAAAACTTATATGATATTAAGTTATATGCTAGGCAGTTAAGCTATTAGTCAAAGTATAAACTGGAGACAATATCTGCCTGCTATCCACAAAAACTTGAAAATGATTTGTATAATATGTTTAGATTTGTATAATATATGCTTAGAAAAGTGTAATATATATTTGTTACAATTATATGACAGCAAAGATCTGGAAATAGCTTAAACAGTCATCAAAAAGAGACTGATTCAAGTCCATTTATTTTAAAAATCAAAAAGGATATACATGTACATGTGAATGGTCGCATGTGTATGTATGTGTATACATATTTCTGGAAAGATTAATTATTCCACTGATAAGAATTACAGTGTCTTTTATTTTATTTATCTTTTTTTAGACACAGGATCTCACTCTGTCACCCAGGCTGGAGTGCAGTGGCATGATCATAGCTCACTGTAACCTTGAATTCCTGGGTTCAGAGGATCCTCCCACATCAGCCTCCACAATAGCTAGGATTATAGGTGCGTGCCACCAAAGCTGGCTAATTTTTAAATTTTATTTGTAGAGATGGGGTCTTGCTTTGTTGCCCAGGCTAGTCTTAAATTCCTGGCCTCAAACAATCCTCCCACATTGGCCTCCCAAAGCACTAAGATTACATGTGTCTTTAAAGCATTCTATAGTATGAGTTTTGTCATGGATATTTGTTTTATAACAAAAAACAAAGCAGCAACAGAGAAGTCAATATTATGATGGTGTTTACAATACATAGAAACAAGTCTTTTTATACATTTCCTCGCCATTTTGCTTATTTATAGGGATAATAAAAACCCATGAGAAGTAAAATTCTGTTAGATTTTTAAGTCAGTTTCATTATTAAACCTTTATTTTACATCGTTACATATCTTTACATATATGCCTTGCAAATACTTGTAAATACACATACGTTGATATATTCAGACAGCCTTAAGCGGCTTCACATTTGTAACTAGTAACGCAAACTGCAAAGCCAAACTGTTCTATTTTACTCAGCCTTCTCTTTGCCATACATAGCATGGGACTTTCATGTTGAGAACTTACGTATAATGTCAAATCATTAATACAGTTTAGGTTATTATGAGCATTTTGAACTTGACAAATGATACTTTCTGGTTATCTTAAAGTACTTTTTGATTTAAATGTATTAATTTGGTATTCTGAAAATATATATACTACATCTGGACTTACAGGAGAACCCGAACTAAAAGACTGGGGTTACTTACCAGTAATTGGAGTTCTCTGACTGAAAATTTACTCCACAGATCCACATATTTTGGAGTTATTCCCATGTACCACCTCAAGGAATCGGGAGCTGTTAAAATGAGAATTTCCAGAAGGTTGGCACGACCTTAAGGCATGTGCCAAGTGCTGGTTGATTCCCTTTCTGTGCAAGCCTTAAAAGCTTAACACCCACCTTTGTCATTCTAAATAGACAGGATAGGATGTGTTTATGAATAATGGTTCTGGAAAGATTACCTAATCAAAGAACTCCAGTTACCAGTGGGACTCCTTATTTTTTCATTTTATTCTAACACAAATATTTACTTTCTAAAAATTGAGAACAGTGTCAATCCTAAGTCAAAAATATTAGAAATACTTTTAGTATACTTTTTAGTATGATTATTAGTGTCAGACACATTATGTTTCTTACCTTGAGCTTGCAGTTTTCTTAGCAACTTTGCATCTGTGTTATCTAGGAATTCAGCATTGCCAACATTTGGAGGTCGACCCTTCCGACGTCTCATCCTGGATTCCTCTCTTGCTCGCTGTCTGTCTGGATTTGGTGGTCTTCCTCTACGGCCTTCCATTGCCCTGATACGAGGAATGACATCCTCTTCTTTCAAAAGACACCACTGCATTCCCTTTTAATTAACATTTTATAGAAATAATATATTACAAACAAAATAAACACAAGAGACTAATATGTCAGAAAATTCTAGCTAAAAATTGCATATATTTTGGAATTTATAACATTGGTATAAACTTTAGGAATTTCATTTTTAAATTAAACTTAGATGTATAATTATTCATGGCCTTTGGTATAGTTTTAATATTCTTACTTTAATGACTTAAGCTTTAATTAAATATATATAGAGATTTGTATCTGTATCTATAAACATATAGTTATAAATCTTAATCACAATTTCTGAACTATAATGACCATCGAGTTAGCAGATATTTAAAAATACTAGTTGTGGATTGATGCCACTATAGACTGCTCTTATGGGTTATCAGTTAAGCCAAAATAATACATGAAAGTTTCTCTTTATAAATATTACAGCTAATAAATTAAGACAGAAAGAGTTAGAATATCAGGATTCTGCAATACCTAATAAATTAGTGAATCAAAGAATTGAACTTGAATGGTTGCCTATCATCAAAAAAAGATACAACCAGACAGATATTAGCCTCCTAATGGAGGTTCATACAATCACCTACCTACAAAGTAGTACTCCCCCTCACACACACACAAAAATCAAACCTGGATTTGATCAAGCCTCTAGATTTAATTACAACAACTTTAAAAGAGACACAGAAGTATAAGTTAAACTATATGGCAAAATCCATTCTGTGGGAAATTCTATAAATGACCTAGTTTCTTCAACAAATATGCTGCAAGAAGAAAACTGTAGGAAGTTTAAATGAACCTTAAAATATGTATCAAACAAGCCCAATTTGTGGACCTTACTTGGATACTTATTTAAATAGACAAACTGGCCTGGCGTGGTGGCTCACACCCGTAATCCCAGCACTTTGGGAGGCCGAGGTGGGCGGATCACCTGAGGTCAGGAGTTCGAGACCAGCTTGGCCAACATGGTGAAACCCTGTCTCTACTAAAAATACAAAAATTAGCTGGGCATGGTGACAGGCACCTGTAATCCCAGCTACTCAGGAGGATGAGGCAGGAGAATAGTTTGAACCCAGGAGGCGGAGGTTGCAGTAAGCCGAGATCACACCATTGCACTCCTGCCTGGGGGACAAGAGCAAGACTTCATCTCTAAATAAATAGACAGACAGACAAACTGTTAAGAAAATTTGAATAATAAAGAGACAATTGAAAATCTGAGCAATGACTGAGAGCTGATGATATCAAGAACACATCAATGTAAATAAGTACAACCACTATGGAGAACAGTTCAGAGGTCCCTCAAAAAACTAAAAATAGAGCTACTATATAATTCAGCAATTCCACTGCTAGGTATATATCTAAAAGAAAGTAAATGAATACACTGAAGAGGTATCTGCACTTCCATGTTTACTGCAGCACTGTTCACAATAGCCAGGATTTGGAAGCAACCCATGTGTCAGATGGGTAAAGAAAATGTGGTAAATATACACCACACAGTATACACCACACTATTCAGCCATTAAGAAATCTGAGATCCTTTCATTTGCAACAGCATCATGGATGGAACTAGAGAATATCACGTTAAGTGAAACAAGCCAGGCCCAGAAAGATAAGTTTTGCATGTTCTCACTTATTTGTGGGAGCTAAAAATTAAAACAATTGAACTCAACGGAGATAGAAAGCAGAATGATAGTTGCCAGAGGCTGGGAAGGATAGTGAGAGGAGAAAGGAAAGGGAATGGAGATGATTAATGGTTACAAAAAACAGGTGGGTAAAATAAATAAGATCTAGTATTTGATAGCACAACATGGTGACTACAATCAACAATAATTTATCATACATTTAAAAAAACCTAAAAGAGTATAACTGGATTGTTTGTAACACAAAGAAAGGATAAATGCTTGAGGTAATGAATACCCCATTTACTTTGATGTTATTATTTTGCATTGTATGCCTGTATCAAAATATCTCATGTGGCTGGGCGCAGTGGCTCACACCTGTAATCCCAGCATTTTGGGAGGCTAAGGCGGGTGGAACTCCTGAGGTCAGGAGTTTGAGATCAGCCTGGCCAACATGGTGAAACCCTGTCTCTACTAAAAATACAAAAATTAGCTGGGCATGGTGGTGGGTGCCTGTAGTACTAGCTACTTGGGAGAGTGACACAGGAGAATGGCTTGAACCCGGGAGGTGGAGGTTGCAGTGAGCCGAGATGGCACACTGTACTCCAGCCTGGGCGACAGAGCGAGACTCCATCTCAAAAAAACAAAAACAAAACAAAACAAAACAAAACACTCGTGTACCCCATAAATATATATACCTATTATGTACTCACAAAAATGACAAAATTAAAAAGAAATCATATATTAAAAGTATAATAATGGTACTGTGGTCATGAGTCCTTATCTTTTAGAGACGCAAATGGAAACATTCCTTCAACAAATTTTGGAAGGGAGAAGTAGATGAGGGTATATGTAAAACAATATTGGTCAAAATGATAATTCCTAAAGCTTATGATGGGTACAAGGTATATATTATCAGTCCATCTATTTCTGTATATATTTGAGATTTCCCATTATAAGCCTCCTAGTGGAGGCACACACCAACACAATGCTAGTGTATTGTAAGAATAATTTTGTGGCCGGGTGCAGTGGCTCATGCCTATAATACCAGCACTTTGGGAGGCCAAACGGGCGGATCACAAGGTCAGGAGTTCGAGATCAGCCTGGCCAATACAGTGAAACCCCATCTCTACTAAAAACACGAAAATCAGTTAGGCATGGTGGCGTGCGTCTGTAGTCCCAGCTACTAGGGAGGCTGAGGCAGAAGAATCGCTTGAACCCAGGAGGTGGAAGTTGCAGTGAGCTGAGATAGCGCCAGAGAGCTGAGATCACGCCACTGCACTCCAACCTGGGCGAAAGAACAAGACATTGTCTCAAAATAAATAAAATAATAATAATGCTGCTTAGCACATAAATACATGTATCCTGCATGTGTCAATCAAAATAAATACATTATATTACCTTATAGTCCAAAAATAATATGTTCAGATATAGGAGACATATTTTAAAAATAACTGTGTTACTATTTCTTTTAAAGAGTTAATTCCTTCAGTATGAAGGTTAAGGAAATTTTTTAAATGTGTTTTTCTCTAAAAATATCCTTGAAGTAGAAATTTTGCTTGAGACACTAGAAGAAACTGCGTAACCAAAAATAACCCAAAGTTCTTGAGTTTTAGGTTAAACATGATTTGCCTAACCTGGGGCAAGGAGTCTATGAATATTGCAGTTAATGGGTACTAAATTGTACATGATTATGGATAATAGCTACATCCCACATTTCAAGTACTGTGTTTTGTTCCAGATACTTTGAATAGACTATACGCTTTAATCTTCACAACATTTCTACCTCATATGGTGGGTTTTATCGTCTTTATATTACAATGGAGGAAATTCAGGCTGAGCAAGGTTGAACAGACAGCAAATAACAGACTGTGATTCAAACTCATGACTGTCTCACTCTAAAACCTGTGCTCCTGACCACTATGAGTACTTGATGTTATAAAGATGTTCTTATACTTGATAAATGACAGATCATAACATTTAGCTATGAAAGCACAGCCAAGATTATGTCAAGAAAAGACTGTCAGAACAAAATTAATGCATATGTTCATACATATATATGCTAAAAATAACATCTATACTAACTCCTTTCAGTAATTCTTATGTTAAAATAATTTTAAAAATTAATTCTGAGGAAAATGAAAATCTTTTGCTGAGATTCCAAATGAAGTCAGTAGGAACAATAGATGTACAAAGTGTATTTTTCGGCCATAAGCCACTAAAAAGGAAGACATCAGAATAGTTTTATGTTAGGTTATGTTCACCAGCATAGGAAGCTTTTGATTAGTTTAGCTTTTCATTTTTTTATTATGTTCTTAAGCACCAAGGCAGCATGTATCATATAAATTGAAAAATATAAAGGTGACATTCATGATACTTGGAAGAGTGACTAATAAAAGTCTGTAAACAAATCTGCATTTGGTTTTTAAAGTATCTTATTAGTAATAAAATCAATTTTTGGCCAAAATTTTAAGAGCTTTATCAACTTTTCTTATTCAGATATAATTTTTACATGGTTATGTTTTTATTCAGCTAGGAAAATACACCTGTGTCAAAAGACGAACAAATATTATGTTGGTGCCTAAAACTTACCAGACAAATAGAGTGACCATATCATTCACATTTTTGCCCTTGGCATTTAAAAAGTAAACACTTTCTAAAGGGATTGCATATACTGGATTACTTATAATGTCTTCTGACTCCTAGATTTTAGAAAATGAGAAAAGAATCATTAGGAAAATCTGAAACTTATACTACAGCTTTAATTCATTGAAGAGCCAAAATAATTGTCGGTGAGAACAAATAGTATTTTTCTCAATAAATTTTTCCTCAGGAAAAGCAAATACAATTTATATCATTTGATTCACATGCCATTGGCTTTTTATTTATCAGAAGAATTTAATGTTTATATATCAATTTAATTATAAGAATTTAATTAATATATATCAAAAGAATTTTTTTCTTGATTTCTAAGACTTAAGATAGTATATATTTCCTGAAAATAACTGTTGTTAAGATTTTTAAAACATGGATATGAAAAGATGATCAACAAGATGGAGATAGCAAAAGATTATTATTATTACTATTATTTATTTATTTATTTTTGAGATGAAGTCTCACTCTGTGGCCTAAACTGTAGTGCAGTGGTGCAATCTCAGCTCACTGCAACCTCCACCTCTTAAGTTCAAGTGATTCTCCTGCATCAGCCTCCCAAGTAGCTGGGATTACAGGCACTTGCCACCACACCCGGCTAATTTTTGTATTTTTAGTAGAGACAGGGTTTCGCCATGTTGGCCAGGCTGGTCTCGAACTCCTGACCTCAGGTGATCCACCCACCTTGGCCTTCATTTGAATTACATGTGTGAGCCACCACGCCTGGACAAGATTATGTTAATTACATTATTCTAATTCTGCTTTCAAGGGTTGGTAATTTATATTCTTACTGAATAATACATTCACTTCTATAAATACTACAAAGAGAAAGAAGGATAAAAAGATAAGCGTTTATGTTTTATTTTGGAAGATGGAATAATCCAGGTAAACAAGTTAATGAAATAAGTGAAAGTACACTGTAAAGCTGTAATATATTATAAAAATGAAGTTTTCACTACTTAAATATTTGTTGAGGCATGTTTACTCCGAGCAAGGCATAACATTCCTACAGGTCAGCTAGAGAGAGTCCTTTTCCCTAAATGACCACATTTTTAAGAAGGACCTCAGGCTCAGTCTATTCTAAGGCAGGTGACCCTAGGACCACACCCTCAGTAATGCATTAGAAAAAGAGTTTAGAGCTTGGGAGAGAAAGCTGTCTCAACTTCCCATATAAAAATTATGATGGCCTGGATTAGAGCACAGAAATTAGAGCTGGAAAGAGAGATGAATAGTACATTGGTCTTTTGGGAGAGAGAACTGACTGAAATTGAACACTGCCTGGATGTGAAGGAGGAAAGCCAAAGACCAGAAAGGCAGTTAAAGTTTGGCGTAGTCTCTAAACAACATGGAAAAGGGAAACAAGTGGCAATGAGGTTTTCTTACTGAACAAATAAGGATAGAGAAATATTTGAGAAAACTGGAAAATAAATTTATTGCTCAACTTTTTTATGACTTATAAAAAGACTTTTAAAGAAAGAAAATATTTCCTTTTAGCGAGTTCTTAAATATTTTCTGTATTCAGAAATTCAAAAGAGATCATGAAATTTATTTCCAATATGACCTTCCTATTTCAACATTTCTGTTATGTAGTCTTCATAAATAAATGACTCCAAAGGATAGGTGAACCCTTCATGAGGGACTGGTTTGTTTTCATCTTATCTTATAGACAGTAAATTGCCTAATTAACTGGGTTTCCCACGTTTCACTGAAAGCTAAGTAAATATGTGGTTTAGCAGCCACATGTTTAGTCTTAATGTGATGTGTTCTCAAGTCTCATTCCTGATTCAATTTTACACATCCTGGCTTGACTTTTTCTTTTGTTGCTCCCATTTTTTAAATACTTGTAAGCTGAGTTATTTTTTGGGTAAAGCAGTATATAATTATGTAAATGCAGTATCCCATCCACTAAAAGCCGATTAGCTGAATGATTTATTTGCCAAGTTATTGATGACTTTTTAAAAATGTTTTAGTATCACCAAGACTTTGATGCAGCAATTTCACCATGGATTTACAGTCCTGTGCCATTAGATGCCCAGCATCCCAAGTTAATATTTGAGATGCCTAGTACTGTCCTTTTTGAATGCTCAATGTTATATAAGTGAATGGAGAGACTTTCCCCTACTCTTCTCATATTTTTCTGGATTGCGACCTGTATCTATCCCAGTCCTTGCTTCTGGTAGTAAAATATTTGTGGTGCATGTTTTAAATCTGGATTAAGGCAATTGGTCTGACAATTTAAGGCCTATCAGTCATTCAGTGGATTGATCATTTACCAAATTGATTTCTGGTTAAATAATTTTCAGTAAATTTAACCATAGCTTAAGTAAACAAAGTTAATTTTTTACTACTTTTCCTTTTGAAACTATACTTTCAGAATCCTTTATTTCCCAATTTGTTTATATGAAACTTTTAGAACTTCACACCTAAAAGCAAATCGATCTTAAAGACCTCTTATATGCATTTACATTACAGATAAGAGAATTAAGTTAGTTCAGCATAAGTAATATAAGATACTAAATTACCCTGCTAGAACTAAAAAAAATTCTTAGGGCATGAGCAAAGAAAGGGTATCAGATATTTGTGACGGAATTTGACAATTCACATAAAAAAATTAACTTCATGAAAAAAATCAAAATTTTGTTGGATTTCTTTATGTCTTTTCACAATTCAGTATTATGTCTATTTCCAGCTACTTAATAGTGTCAGAGGTACGTAGTGAAAGGGTGATAGATTACAAACTTTATGATAGATATTCTTAAGCCACTCTAGTCATATAGCTTATTATACCATATATTACATAGCACTTTAGATGTGAAAGAGTAAGAACCGTGAGGAAAGGTGTCATCTATTAAAAACACGCGAGAAAGATGTGGTTTGATACAACTGTTTCCACAATGCTGACTATGTTTTCTACTTAAAGTATGTCATCCTCTAATAGTCAACGACTTTCAATATCTCCTCCTCCTATATCCTTGGATTCATACAGTCATCCTCCTAGTATAGGCCTTGCCTAGCCACAAAAATCCTACCTGGTAGATCAGTGACATAAATTTCCAGACTTTTAGACTTCTGGTACTGATCTTTCATGTTCTCAGTGTCCATTCATGTCCACGGCTATGTTGCATTAGGTGTGACAGTTAACAGCAGAGCTGAATTAGAACTCTGGTTGTTGACTTCCAATCTTTTGTTCTTCACTTAATTTGAAATAATTACCAGCATTATAATTGTGCCAGAAACTGTGTGTTGCCTACCTTACTGTGAAGCCTTCTCTTAACAAAACCCTAAGTTTTAGCTGGAGAGTATTCTGCCTACTATTTTATCTTCCCCAGAGAATAAGCTTCTCTAAACCAACAATCATTTTTTTGTATTCTTCAGTTTCTGTATGAACACTAGTTTTTCTTCAAATTCAGGCTTTCAATTTCATTTCTGTACTCAAAGGTGTGTTCACAATTTGTCTATGGGAAAATGCCTTTAGGGGACATCTGCTTAGGGAAAAAAATGCCTGGTACATTAAGTATTTGTTACAAATATTTACTGATTAAATGACTCAGAAGAAAAGGCTCTTTTCATTAAGAACTGTAGACATTTTACTTTTTATGGGCTTGTGCATTAAAAAGAAGAAACACTGTACTTTTTTCTAAATGCAACATCTCAAAGAAAAAAAGCAACATTTTTAGAGTCATTTTAAACTTGCTTCTTCCTTGCATCTTTCAATTTTATGCTTTTTTTGGCCTGATAACAGTAGACATTCCATACTCTAATGTTTCTAAACATCCTGGTTGAAAAAAATAAAGCTAAGGTCTTCATGCTTAGATGTATAGCTTTCTAAAATTCACTGAAAATGCATTTCAAGGTAGATCATCATGTATTTCAAAATAGTATGTCATTAACAATTTATTTTGATGCCTTCCTCTATTCCTAAGAAATATATAAATACCTCTTACCTTAGTATTATATTTAGGTCAATAAAAATAATGCTATTTTATTACCAAAACATGTCTAGCTCAACCTTACTTTCTTTCATTCTGACAATCAAACACAAAGTAAAATAAAAACAACAACATTTTATTCAACAAGTTTTTTATAATGCGATGAGACAGAAGTCTGTAAGAAATTTATTTACCTTACACCATTTTCAAAGGGGTTTCTAAAACTGCCAACAGAAATTCATTAAAAGGCAGCCAGCCAGTACAGCATGGGCTTATATAGAGTATTACAATTGTTTTGTTCCGTGAAGTCTATCACTCTTCTAAAATCAAGATTTTTACAGAAGCTGGTAAGATGTGCTTGAAAACTATCAGTATGCTGAAAACTAGCCGATTCTACAAATTCCTCACTACATCTGTGGACCAAAATAAATAAAACTGATAATAGATACATTAAGTGTATCTTATTCCCTATTTCTTTCTTCCTTTTTTTTTTTTTTTTTTTTAATTAGAGACAGGGTCTCAATCTGTCACCTAGGCAGTCGTCCTCCTAGATAATGGCACGGTCATAGTTCTCTGCAGTTTCAAACTCATGGGCTAAAACAGTCCTTTTACTTCAGCCTCTCATGGAGCTGGGATTACAGGCATGCACCATCATGCCCAGGTAATATTTTTATTTTTTGTGGAGATGGAGTCTTGATACATTGCTCAGGCTAGTCTTGAACTCCCGGACTTAAGCAATCCTCCTGTCTCAGCCTCCCAAAGTGTTGGGATTACAGGTATGAGCCACTGTGCTGGGCCTCTTATCCCCATTTCATTTGTAATCCTATTTTCTGGAATTAAGGGCATCTCTTTTTTTAAAGGTAATAATTACATTGTCGTCCTTCAGTAAATGATTAAGTTACCTAAATTTTAATAAATATAAGTTCACACACCTCTCATCTTATTGTACTATACAAAAGTTAGTTAATATTTTCAACAAATGCTTGCTAATATTACTAAATACATATAAAATCATATATTAAGCCCAGAAATATCTTGAATCAGAAAATGATTAAGCAAAATATCGATGGTACTCAACAAGAAAAAACAAAAGGCGTCCAAATAGGAAGAGAGGAAATCAAACTATCTGTCTTAACAGACAATATGATTCTATACCTAGAAAGCCCTAGAGACTTTCACAAAAGGCTCCTAGGACTGATAAACGAGTTCAGTAAGGTTTGAGGATACAAAATCAATATACAAAAATCAATAACATTTCTATATGCCAATAGCATCCAAGCTGAGAGCCAAATCAAGAACGCAATCTCATTTACAATAATAGCCATAAAAAGAACAAAATACCTAGGACTATAGCTATCCAAGGAGGTAAAAGATCTCTACAACAAAAATGACGAAACACTGCTGAAAGCAATCAGAGAAGACACAAATGGAAAAACATTCTATGGTCATGGATAGGAAGAATCAACATTGTCAAAATAGCCATACTGCCCAAAGTAATTTACACATTCAATGCTTATTCCTATCGAACCACCAATGCAATTTTTCACAGAATCAGAAAAAAAACTATTCTAAAATTCATATGAAACCTAAAGAGCCTAAATTGCCAAAACAATCTAAGCTAAAAGAACAAAGCACACTTACCTGACTTCCAACTATACTACAAGGCTACAGTAACCAAAACAGCATGGTACTGGTATATAAACAGACACACAGACCAATGGAACAGGACAGATAATCCAGAAATAAGACTGCACACCCATGACCACCTGATTTTTGACAAAGTCAACAATAACAAGCAACGGAGAAAGAACTCCCCTATTCAATAAATAGTGCTGGGATAACTGGCTAGATGTACACAGAATATTGAAATTAGACCCCTTCCTTTCACCATATACAAAAATTAACTCTACATGGATTAAAGACTTAAATTCCTAGGAATAAACCTAGGAAATACCATTCTGAACATCAACCTTGGCAAAGAATTTATTACTAAGTCCCTAAAAGCAACTGCAACAAAAATAAAAATTGACAAGTGAGACCTAATTAAACTAGAGCTTCTGTACAGCAGAAGAAACTATCACAGACAACCTACAGAACGGGAGCAAATATTCACAAACTATATATCTGACAAAGATGTAATATCTAGACTCTATAAGAAACTTAATTCAACAAAAACAAAAAATAACTCCATTAAAAAATGGACACGAACACGCCTGAAAAAAAGATACATGGAGCCAATAAATATACATAGAAATACTCAACACCCTTAATCACAAAAGAAATGCAAATTAAAACCACAATGAAATACTATCTCATTCTGACACGAGTCAGAATGCCTATTGTTGGCCAGGTGCAGTGGCTCACACCTGTAATCTAATCTCAGCACTTTGGGAGGCGAAGGCAGGCGGATCACGGGGTCAGGAGATTGAGACCATCCTGGCTAACACAGTGAAACTCCGTCTCTCCTAAAAATACAAAAAAATTAGCCAGGTGCAGTGGTGGGTGCCTGTAGTCCCAGCTACTCGGGAGGCTGAGGCAGGAGAAAGGCATGAACCTGGGAGGCAGGGCTTGCAGTGAGCTGAGATGGCACTATTGCACTCCAGCTGGGTGACAGAGCAAGACTCCATCTCAAAAATAAAAGGCTATTAATAAAAAGTCAAAAAACAATAGATGTGGGCAAGATTGCAGAGAAAAGGGAATACTTTATACACTGATAGTAGGAATGTAAATTAGGTCAGCCACTGTGGAAAGCAATGTGGAGATTCCTCAAAGAACTTAAAGCAGAACTATCATTAGACCCAGCAATCCCACTACTGGGTATATACCCAAAGGAAAATAAATTGTTCTACCAAAAATTGTTCTACATGCCCTCACATGTTCACTGCAGCACTATTCACAATAGCAAAGACATGGAATCAACCTATATGCCCATCAACAGTGGACTGAATAAAGAAAATGGTATACATATGCCTAGGAATACTACGCAGCCATAGAAAGAATGATATCTTATCCTTTGTAACAACATGGATGCAGCTGGAGGCCATCACCTAAGAGACATAATGAAGGAACAGAAAACTAAATATCACATGTTCTCACAAGTGATGGCTAAACATTGAATATCCACAAATGCAAAGATGTGAACAACAGACACTAGAGACTACTTGAGTGGGGAGAGTGGTGGCAGTGGGGGGTAGTTGAAAAACTACCAATCAGGTATGTGCTCCAGGATCATTTGCACACTGAACCTCCGTGTTGCACAGCCTGCCCACCTAGCAAACCTGTACATGTACCCCGAGCCTAAAATAAAAGTTGAAAGAAAAATAAATAAAGCGCTGTGTCGCTAAAAAAAGTATCAAACTACCTGCTTAAAAATGATTTTGTTTTATTGCATGTAAATATGCCACAATAATATTATTTTATAAAGAAAAAAGTTTTTTCAATTAGGGATTTTTTTCTTTAAAAATAATATCAACAACAAAGAAATTCTTAAATGTAAGAAAAAATTAATGATTTTATCTATTCTGAAATAAAATGTTGATGGGCTGTTGCTTCTCTTTCAGATTTATTATAGGTTGCTGTATAGACTTTGGGGGTGAGGGGACTTGTTTTTTGTTTTCAATTAACTTTTTTACTTCTTTAGTATTTAATGTTGAGATGAATGGCCTTTGATGTAAATTATACTCCTAGAAGGAACAAATCATTGTCTCAATAAACTAGAGAAAAACCCAGAATTCTGCACTGCAGATATCATCTTCTGGCAGAGTGTTATCTCCTAAATTTTATATGTAATATATGGAGAATTGGAATTCCGCTGATGCAATTTCTGTAATGTGTTAAGTAAAATTAGAACATATAGAATTCATGTTGGGGGTTTTGGGATATCTTTTAAGATTAAAAAATGATGAAAAAAATATACTTCCCAGGAAAATGTTTTAATAGGAGAGTGATTAAGACTAGAGCTGTCGGCGTGCCCAAGATGGCCGAATAGGAACAGCTCCAGCTTCCAGCTCCCAGCGTGAACAACACAGAAGATGGGTGATTTCTGCATTTTCAACTGAGTACCGGGTTCATCTCACTGGGGCGTGTCATGTCGCACAGTTGGCGCTGGTCCACGGGTGCAGCCTGAGCAGCGAGAGGTGAGGCACGGCAAGGCATCACCTCACCTGGGAAGTGCAAGGGGGAAGGGAATTCCTTTTCCTAGCCAAAGGAAATTCAGACACACAACACCTGGAAAATCGGGTAACTCCCACCCTAATACTGCGCTTTACCAAGGGTCTTAGCAAACGGCACACCAGGAGATTATATCCCACATCTGGCCCAGAGGGTCCCATGCCCACGGAGCCTCCCTCATTGCTAGCACAGCAGTCTGAGATCGAACTGCAAGGCAGCAGCGAGACCAGGGGAGGGGTACACGCCACTGCTGAGGCTTAAGTAGGTAAACAAAGCCAACAGGAAGCTCGAATTGGGTGGAGCACACCACAGCTCAAGGAGGCCAGCCTGCCTCTCTAGACTCCTCCTCTGGGGACAGGGCATAGCTAAACAAAAAGCAGCAGAAACCTCGGCAGAGGTAAATGCCCCTGTCTGACAGCTTTGAAGATAGCAGTGGATCTCGCAGCATGGAGGCTGAGATCTGAAAACGGACAGACTGCCTGCTCAAGTGGGTCCCTGACCCCTGAGTAGCCTAACAGGGAGATATCCCCTACTAGGTGCAGACTGACACCTCACACCTCATACAGCGGGGTACACCCCTGAGAGGAAGCTTCCAGAGCAAGAATCAGACAGCAACACTTGCGGTTGAGCAATATTCTATCTTCTGCAGCCTCCGCTGCTGATATCCAGGCAAATGGGGTCTGGAGTGGACCTCAAGAAAACTCCAACAGACCTACAGCTGAGGGTCCTGACTGTTACAAGGAAAACTAACAAACAGAAAGGACACCCACACCAAAACCCCATCAGTATGTCACCATCATCAAAGACCAAAGGCAGATTAAACCACAAAGATGGGGAAAAAGCAGGGCAGAAAAGCTGGAAATTCAAAAAATCAGAACGCATCTCCCCCTCCAAAGGAACGCAGAGCATAGCCAGCAATGGAACAAAGCTGGACGGAGAATGACTTTGACGAGTTGAGAGAAGAAGGCTTCAGTTCATCAAACTTCTCAGAGCTAAAGGAGGAACTACATATCCAGCGCAAAGAAACTAAAAACCTTGAAAAAAGAATGGATGAATGGATAACTAGAATAATCAATGCAGAGAAGACCTTAAAAGAACTGATAGAGATGAAAACCATAACACGAGAACTACATGACAAATGCACAAGCTTCAGTAACTGACTCAATCAGCTGGAAGAAAGAGTATCAGTGATTGAAGATCACATGAATGAAATGAAGCGAGAAGAGAAGTGTAGAGAAAAAAGAGTAAACAGAAATGAACAAAGTCTCCAATAAATATGGGATTACGTGAAAAGACCAAATCTACGTCTGATTGGGGTGCCTGAAAGTGATGGGGAAAATGGAACCAAGTTGGAAAACACTCTGCAGGATATCATCCAGGAGAAATTCCCCAACCTAGTAAGGCAGGCCAACATTCAAATCCAGAAAATACAGAGAACGCCACAAAGATACTCCTCGAGAAGAGCAACTCCAAGACACGTAATTGTCAGATTCACCAAAGCTGAAATGAAAGAAAAAATGTTAAGGGCAGCCAGAGAGAAAGGTCGGGTTACACACAAAGGGAAGCCCATCAGACTAACAGCAGATATCTCAGCAGAAACTCTACAAGCCAGAAGAGAGTGGGGGCCAATATTCAACATTCCTAAAGAAAAGGATTTTCAACCCAGAATTTCATATCCAGTCAAACTAGTTTCATAAGTGAAGGAGAAATAAAATCCTTTACAGACAAGCAAATGCTTAGAGATTTTGTCACCACCAGGCCTGCCCTACAAGAGATCCTGAAGGAAGCACTAAACATGGAAAGGAACAACAGGTACCAGCCATTGCAAAAACATGTCAAAATGTAAAGTCCATCAATGCTAGGAAGAAACTGCATCAACTAGTGAGCAAAATAACCAGCTGATATCATAATGACAGGATCAAGTTCACACATAACAATATTAACCTTAAATGTAAATGGACTAAATGGTCCAATTAAATGACACAGACTGGCATATTGCATAAAGAGTCAAGACCCATCAGTTTGCTGTATTCAGGAGACCCATCTCACATGGAGAGACACACATAGGCTCAAAATAAAGGGATGGAGGAAGATCTACCAAGCAAAAGAAAAACAAAAAAAAGCCAGGGTTGCAGTCCTAGTCTGATAAAACAGACTTTAAACCACCAAAGATCAAAAGAGACAAAGAAGGCCATTACATAATGGTAAAGGGATCAATTCAACAGGAAGAGCTAACTATCCTAAATATATATGCACCCAATACAGGAGCACCCAGACTCATAGAACAAGTCCTTAGAGACTTACAAAGAGGCTTAGACTCCCATACAATAATAATGGGAGACTTTAACACCCCACCGTCAATATTAGACAGATCAACGAGACAGAAAGTTAGAAGGATATCCAGGAATTGAACTCAACTCTGTACCAAGCGGACCTAATAGACATCTACAGAACTCTCTACCCCAAATCAACAGAATATACATTCTTCTCAGCACCACATCGCACTTATTCCAAAATTGACCACATAGTTGGAAGTAAAGCACTCCTCAGCAAATATAAAAGAACAGAAATTATAACAAACTGTCTCTCAGACCACAGTGCAATCAAACTAGACCTCAGGATTAAAAAACTCAATCAAAACCGCTCAACTACATGGAAACTGAACAGCCTGCTCCTGAATGACTACTGAGTACATAACAAAATGAAGGCAGAAATAAAGATGTTCTTTGAAACCAATGAGAACAAAGATACAACATACCAGAATCTCTGGGACACATTTAAAGCAGTGTGTAGAGGGAAATTTATAGCACTAAATGCCCACAAGAGAAAGCAGGAAAGATCTAAAATTGACACCCTAACATCACAATTAAAAGAACTAGAGAAGCAAGAGCAAACACATTCAAAAGCTAGCAGAAGGCAAGAAATAACTAAGATCAGAGCAGAAATGGAGATAGAGCCACAAAAAACCCTCCAAAAAAATCAATGAATCCAAGAGCTGGGTTTTTGAAAATATCAACGAAATTGATAGACTGCTAGCAAGACTAACAAAGAAGAAAAGAGAGAAGATTTCAAATAGATGCAATAAAAAATGATAAAGGGGATATCACCACCAACCCCACAGAAATACAAACTACCATCAGAGAATACTATGAACACCTCAATGCAAATAAACTAGAAAACCTAGAAGAAATGGATAATTTCCTGGACACTTACACTCTCCCAAGACTAAACCAGGAAGAAGTTGCATCCCTGAATAGACCAATAGCAGGCTCTGAAATTGAGGCAATAATTAATACCTTACCAACCAAAAAGAGTCCAGGACCAGATGGATTCACAGACGAATTCTACCAGAGGTACAAGGAGGAGTTGGTATCATTCTTTCTGAAACTATTCCAATCAACAGAAAAAGAGGGAATCCTCCCTAACTCATTTTATGAGGCCAACATCATCCCGATACCAAAGCCTGACAGAGATACAACATAAAAAGAGAATTTTAGAACAATATCCCTGATGAACATCGATGCAAAAATCCTCAATAAAATACTGGCAAACCGAATCCAGCAGCACATCAAAAAGCTTATCCACCATGATCAAGTGGGTTTCATCCCTGGGATGCAAGGCTGGTTCAACATACGCAAATCAATAAACGTAATCCAGCATATAAACAGAACCAAAGACAAAAACCACATGATTATCTCAATAGATGCAGAAAAGGCCTTTGACGAAATTCAACAGTCCTTCATGCTAAAAACTCTCAATAAATTCGGTATTGATGGAACGTATCTCAAAACAATAAGAGCTATTTATGACAAACCTACAGCCAATATCATACTGAATGCACAAAAACTGGAAGCATTCCCTTTGAAAACCGGCACAAGACAGGGATGCCCTCTCTCACCACTCCTGTTCAACATTATGTTGGAAGTTCTGGCTAGATCAGTCAGGCAAGAGAAAGAAATAAAGGGTATTCAGTTAGGAAAAGAAGAAGTCAAACTGTCCCTGTTTGCAGATGACATGATTGTATATTTAGAAAACCCCATCATCTCAGCCCAAAATCTCCTTAAGCTGATAAGCAACTTCGGCAAAGTCTCAGGATACATCAATGTGCAAAAATCACAAGCATTCTTATACACCAGTAACAGACAAACAGAGAGCCAAATCATGAGTGAACTCCCATTCACAATAGCTTCAAAGAGAATAAAATACCTAGGAATCTAACTTACAAGGGATGTAAAGGACCTCTTCAAGGAGAACTACAAACCACTGCTCAGTGAAATAAAAGAGGACACAAACAAATGGAAGAACATACCATGCTCATGGATAGGAAGAATTGATATTGTGAAAATGGCCATACTGCCCAAGGTAATTTATAGATTCAATGCCATCCCCATCAAGCTACCAATGACTTTCTTCACAGAATTGGAAAAAACTGCTTTAAAGTTCATATGGAACCAAAAAAGACCCCACATTGCCAAGACAATCCTAAGCCAAAAGAACAAAGCTGGAGGCATCACGCTACCTGACTTCAAACTATACTACAAGGCTACAGTAACCAAAACAGCATGGTACTGGTACCAAAACAGAGATATAGACCAATGGAACAGAACAGAGCCCTCAGAAGTAATACCACACATCTACAGCCATCTGATCTTTGACAAACCTGACAAAAACAAGAAATGGGGAAAGGATTCCCTATTTAATAAATGGTGCTGGGAAAATTGGCTAGCTATAAGTAGAAAGCTGAAATTGGATCCTTTCCTTACTCCTTATACGAAAATTAATTCAAGATGGATTAGAGACTTAAATGTTAGACCTAAAACCATAAAAACCCTAGAAGAAAACCTAGGTAATACCATTCAGGACACAGGCATGGACAAGGACTTCATGTCTAAAACACCAAAAGCAATGGCAACAAAAGCCAAAATTGACAAATGGGATCTAATTAAACTAAAGAGCTTCTGCACAGCAAAACTACCTACCATCAGAGTGAACAGGCAACCTACAGAATGGGAGACAATTTTTGCAATCTACTCATCTGACAAAGGGCTAATATCCAGAACCTATAAAGAACTCAATCAAATTTACAAGAAAGAAACAAACAATTCCATCGAAAAGTAGGCAAAGGGTATGAACAGACACTTCTCAAAAGAAGACATTCATACAGCCAACAGACACATGAAAAAATGCTCATCATCACTTGCCATAAAAAATGCTCATCATCACTCACCATCAGAGTAATGCAAATCAAAATCACAATGAGACACCATCTCACACCAGTTAGAATGGCAATCATTAAAAAGTCAGGAAACAACAAGTGCTGGAGAGGATGTGGAGAAATAGGAACACTTCTACACTGTTGGTGTGAGTGTAAACTAGTTCAACCATTGTGGAAAACAGTGTGGCGATTCCTCAAGGATCTAGAACTAGAAATACCATTTGATCCAGCCATCCCATTACTGGGTATATACCCAAAGGATTATAAGTCATGCTGCTATAAGGACACATGTACACGTATGTTCATTGTGGCACTATTCACAATAGCAAAGACTTGGAATCAACCCAAATGTCCATCAGTGACAGACTGGATTAAGAAAATGTGGCACATATACACCATGGAATACTATGCAGCTGTAAAAAAGATGAGTTCATGTCCTTTGTAGAGACATGGATGCAGCTAGAAACCATCATTCTCAGCAAACTATCGCAAGAACAGAAAACCAAACACCGCATGTTCTCACTCACAGGTGGGAATTGAACAATGGGATCACTTGGACACAAGAAGGGGATCATCACACACCAGGTCCTATTGTGGGGAGGGGGAAGAGGGGAGGGATAGCATTAGGAGATATACCTAATGTAAATGACGAGTTGATGGGTGCAGCACACCAACATGGCACATGTATACATATGTTAACAAACCTGCACGTTGTGCACATATACCCTCTACCTTAAAGTACACACACACGCACACGCACACACACACAAAAGAATGGAGTTGTCCCTTGGTATCAGGACCTCCTTCTATGAATACCAGTATCTGCAGACATTCAAGTCCCTGAATAAAAATAACACAGTATTGGCATATAACCTATACCTACACTCCTATATACTTTAAATCATCTCCAGATTACTTATAATAGTAAACACAATGTAAATGTTATATAAATAGCTGTTACATTATATTGTTTAGGGAATAATGACAAGGAAAAATGTCTGGACATGTGTAGTACAGACACATTTTTTTTTCCTGAGAATTTTCAATCCACAATTGCTTGAATCCACAAATGTAGAAAACACAGATATGGAGGGCTGACTGTACTAATGAATCCACAAATACAGCATTTCATTTGCTATCAAACATCCCAATAGATACATGAAGCTTGGGAAACTGTTGCGGCAACATTTAAGGTCATTTTGTACAATCTCCATGCATTTGGAAAACTATGAATTCTCAGTTTTATTGAACCACAAAGAACAGGGATATTTACTTTTAAAAGACGGAAATTGTTTTTCTGTTGTTGTTGTTGTTGTTTTAGATGGAGTCTCACTCTGTCGCCCAGGCTGGAGTGCAGTGGTGTGATCTCGGCTCACTGCAACCTCCACCTCCCAGGTTCAAGCAATTCTCCCTGCCTGAGCCTCCTGAGCAGCTGGGACTACAGGTGCCCACCACCATGCCCAGCTACATTTTGTATTTTTAGTAGAGAAGGGGTTTTGCCACGTTGGCTAGGCTGGTCTTGAACTCCGGAGCTCAAGTGATCCGCCCGCCTCGGCCTCCCAAAGTGCTGGGGTTACAGGTGTAAGCCACAATGCCTGGCCTGTTTTTCACATTATATACATAAAACAAGCAAATTTTTGAAAACACACAACATACAAAAAATGTAGAAAGCAAAAAAAAATCCATTGCTGTCACCGTTACATCCATTATTAGTTTTGACACATTTTCTTCTAGTCTTTTAATATGCATACTTTTTTAAACATATTTCATCATCAAACCATTTATACAATTTGCATCAAAGCAGAAATATTGTAAATACATAGGATCATCATTGCATGGTAACAGTAGCTTTAAAGTGCCACCCTATATTTTACATCTTCTACAAAATTTAGTGTGATCAAAATTATTTCACATCATAATTACTATAACAAAAATATATAATCTTGGTTTTCAGAGAACATTCTTATATAATGACATACATTTCCAGTTAACCATATGCTTAAACCTATTAATCACATAATCCAGTATATAAAAATGTACATGGTTTTATAACTATATGCATCTCTAATTAATTAACTAGAACACTTTTTTGGATGACTTACCTTTAATTGTTGTTTTCTAAAAGTATCCTGAATTCCTGTGTACTAATTTTGGTTTTCGCTAAAAGAAATGCTCTCAAAATTACGAATATTTTCCCCTATCATTCTGCTGAAATGTTGGCAGCCTAACATATTTGGCTTTAGTAATTCATCTTATTTCCTTGATTGGAATTGATCTCAACAAGACAGTGTGCATTTGGAAAACACTGATTATATTTAATAAAAAGTGAATGCATGTCAAGGAACATTCTATTCTGTGTAATGAGGCTTTATAGATTAGGTCTAATTATCACTGATATAAAACTAAAAATCCTTTATATGTTAAATACCAATTAGCTTTCCTCTCAGAACAAAAATCTAGTGAAATTAAAATCACAAAGATATCTTTGGCATAAATAATACAAGTAAGAATGTGACAACATGAAACAAAAATGTTTAAAATGATAATTTTTAAAGTTTCTAATAATGACTTTAAAACTGATGCAGTGTATATAGAATGTGTAACACTGTGGTTCATTAAAATTCTAAGAATCTGGTGACAGATTTAGTCTAAGTCAAAATTTTTTTTGTTTAAAAAAATAGAAAACCCTAGAATATATTTCCATAAATTTCTATAAATCTCAGATAAACATATTTTGACATTTTAGAACTACCAATAAAGAGACAGGTAGATCTGGACATAACTTCTTTCTTTAAAAGTCATGGACTACAATAGAAAATAGGTTATATGAAGTATGCAAAAGATTACTTTTTCAGAAACCTTGAGTTCTAGTTATGTCTCAGCCTTGTGTATGACCTTAAAAAATTCCTTTAAGCTTCCAAACTCAAAATAAACCTCTTACAGAATGAGGGAGACCTTTTCCATTTCTAAATCATAAAATTTAAGGGTAAGATAGGATAGAAAAGTTCCCTATTCACAAAGAAAATATTAATTGCCAAAAAAATTTTTTTCTATGCATTATAATGGGACAGAAGAGAGACAGGTTCAATGAAGAAGGAAAATATCAACTTTAGGTGGTTGAGCATTTTAGCCTTTTTGAAACATTGTTACGCATATGATCTCATTTTAATCTTGCCATAATCCTATGAGACAGAAGTGTAATATATTTATATATATTAAAATTGTTTCTATTTGGCAGATAACAAAGTTGTGGGAAAAGGGGGCATTATTTTGTTACTGTTCAGAATTACAAGAGTATTTCACAGAATAACAAGAATCTAGGTCTCATCACTCCTTAACTGGGACCCCTTTCAATGCAGCTAAAGGGAATAATAAGCACATGCAGCTGAATACAACTAAGGAACAAAAAGAAGGCATTAAAGAAAACATATAGGAAATGAGATCTCCTTGGTGGGTTCTTTTTGCTGACTAGTGAGGATGTATACTTAACACTATAAGCTCAAAGGGAGCTGTGGTGATAGGTTCAGAAATGTGCACCAATTAATGTAAAAACTGAATTTCTGCAAAAACCAGAAATTTCATTCACCTAGTTTTAAGAAATGACAAAAAAACTTATCAAACTTGTGAAAATGCAACATATAGTGTGGCATAATCAAACGGACAAGATTCTTCCAAAACACTAGGTCATATATATCCTCTTTTGGACTGACTTATTATAATAGGGTCTTCATATTCAAATTAGTTTTTAAAACTAGCTGTACTTTTCAGGAAACTAATGTTTTCCTATATTTCATATGAATATGCAGATGCTTTTATACCTATATAAATTGTAAAGTTATTGGTTGAATTAATAAAAACAGAAAAAATTTACTTATTTATGAAAAAGATACCTATTATGTCAAAGCTCCTTGTTACTGAAACATAGTTAATTGAGGCCTTAATGAGTGCTTACCACAAAGTTATATGTATAGCCATATGAACTAATTAAAGAAAGGCAATGCTCCAGAGTGTAGTGAAATTTACTTCATTTAGGTTATGGTACTACTTTTTGGTTCAAAGACTATACTTTTTAAAAAGTGGATACCTGCGGTCCATCTCTGGCTTCATAGAAGTCACCCACTCTTATTTTTGCACTGAAGCTGAAATTGTCCCTTGAGATATCCATTATTCCATTTCTGCTGAGATACTGAAAAAATCACATATTTTTCCACTTCAGGTTTTAATAATTACAACCCAGCTTTGATGTATAGCTAGCTTCAGGACACTAATGTTTTGCATATTCTATCAAAGGGCTATAAATTTATAGGAGATCAATTTAGGTTAAGTACAATAGTCCCATACAAGAGAATATTTAGTATCAAGGAACTTTATCTGAGAAAGGAGTACACTTTTTTTTGTACATGATCATGCTTAATAGGCACCAAATGTACATTATTTGGTGAAAAGTATGTACCTTTATTACTTCAGGGTACTGCCTAAGTTTCTTTCCACATGGAGCATAATATGCTACTTCTCCTTGAAGGCGCCCTCCAAAGTTTCTTATTCTTGTCTCTCTCTGCCAGCTACACATAATAGAAATGAAGGTTATAACATACTTAATTTTAAGACAGCTTTTAAAAATTAAAAATAAGTTAAAGTATACATGTTCTCTAGAAAACATGAAAAATGAAAACAAAAACTCCTCAAACAACCCAAATATATTAACTGTCAAAATTATTTAGATTTCTAGCTAATTCAACTAAAAAATTAATTATTCAATTTATATATTAAACTCCATCAAAATGTTTAGAAATCATTAATTGATTACTTTGGGTACTCTGACATTTCAGTAACGTGTCAACGTATAGTGATTTTTACATCTGAAAAGCTTTAACGGAGGAGTAAAGTAAACCTGGCTCTCTGCTGTTGGGGTTCACGTACATTCAGTCTAAAAGCTGTCATTTCTAATTAAACCATTTTAGCCAAACTCTGGTTGAGTCCCTCAATTTTGACCAAAGTAGCTTTTACTGTCCTTTAATTCTATCTTCACAAAAACTTCTTACAATCTCGCTGTACTCCTGCCCTTTGCCATCTGATTTGCTCTTGGTTCTTTATCAGTCATGTTCCTACTTGGCTGTATCATCCCACCCCAGCTCTGCCATACCTTCAGGAAACAGGATTAATTTCAGTTTTCTGATATACCAAATTCCTTGCCCTTTGCTCTGGCTCTTCCGCTCTAATAAATACTATGCAGCTATGTACTTCTTTTATTAATTGTAGAGAATGAGAAATCAAGTATACATCAAACATGCATAAATATATGGGGGAAAAAGAAAAAGGGAAACCTTATTTTGCATACCCATATTCCAATGGAATACGCAGTTCACGTTCATCTGTTACTCTTCTTCTTTTGGAAGTGCCTTTAAAAAAATTCAGTTGGTTAATATAAAAAATTCATTAACAGAGATAATAATCTTGATCGTTTAGAAAGTTTTCTTTTAAAAAGTATATGTTAATGACTTGGATTATTTAGTGTATAATTTATACATGATTTTTAGATGGTTTTCAATAAAACACTGTATAAGGCAGGGGGCTCTCTTGTTCTTTTAGGTCTGAATGACAGAATAACTAGTTTTTTTCTCTAAAGAAAATACAATTCAAGGTAAAAATATATACCTTTCCTCTCATTTTGTTATTAAAGAAATGGCTAGAGAAGGACAGAAATAGAGGTTTCAGAAAACTTTTTTAAATTGTTGACTTTGAAAATATGAGTTTTCGGATGCTGAAAAATTTCAACAGCTGGCTCATACATTTAAAGATGATTTAATTTCTATGTCCACATACATCCATAGTCAAAAACACTACCAGGTCTTTTAATTAACCTAAACCACCAAGGAACAGGATTATGATTTTATGTAAAAATTTTCAAAGACTGAGATCAAGTTTCACAAACATAAATAAACTCATCTAAAATTAGTAGGCTATCATACTGGTATGTGGTAAATGAAAGCAAAGCTAGAAATTGACAAGAGGAGAATGAAATAAGTAAAATAACAAAATATTTTACTGTATACATCTATATTTTCTTAGACATGGAATGAGAACTGAGAGTAGTTTTGGAATATTAAATGTAGAAATGTTTAATGAAGACCTCTAGGAATTTATAAAAAGTCAAATAGGAAAAAAAAGGACATGGCATGTTAATGGAATAAGATTGCTACTCTCTAATAGAAACGACACTGGCTATATGTTGGGCAGATAGCATCTTAAGTAACCAAGTGAGCTTTTTTATAAAGTACAGTTGGCCCTTGAACAACATGGGTTTGAACTGTGTGAGTCCACTTATATTCAGATTTTCCTCCACCTCTGTCGCCCAGGAGACAGCAAGACCAATCCACCTCCTCCTCAGCCTATTCAACATGAAGATGAGAATGAAGATCTTTATAATGATCCACTTCCACGTAATGAAGAGTCAATATATTTTCTCTGGCTTATGATTTTCTTACTAACATTTGTCTTTTCTCTTTATTGTAATACAGCATAGAACACATACAACATATTCATGTTATCAGTAAGGCTTCTGGTCAATAGTAGGCTAACAGTTAAATTTTTGAGAAGCCAAAAGTTCCATGTAGATTTTCGACTGTGTGTGGAGCCAGTGCTCCTAAATCCTGCGTTCAAGGGTCAAGTGTACAAAAAAGTCCAACTGTTAAATTCTACATTCTAGAAGCACAAACTGAACACAAAAGCAGAAAAGGTTCAAAACCAAAAGAACTGTCATTAATCAGATCCTTAAACTGGAAAATCAGGGGGGAAAAAAAGACCAGGTCATATTCTTTGAAAATACATGCTGACCTTCCTTAGCCAACTTAAATCTAATTTTAATCTTGATTCCAGTGAGATCATTTCCAGAACACTCTATCAATAAAAATTCTTGCTATGGTTTGACTTCTACTTTAGAATAATAAAAATAAAGGGTAGGTACCAGAGTGTGGGCTTGAAGTAAGTGTGGAAGAAGATGTACCAAGAAAAGCAGGTGACTGGGATTCAGAACATAAGGCAGCAGGAGCAGAGCCTGGGGCTTTTGCTATGTGGAGGTTACGAGGTGTTGAGTGAGCTGTAAGACTCATGGAAGGGCTTTTGACAGAGGAAGTTGTTTTATTCAGTTTCATTGAAGTTTTCTCTCCTTCAGTATCACTATCTGATTCATCTTGGTCTTTATCATCATCATCTTCTTCTTCTGATCCTTCTGTATCTGATTCTGAATTACTATCTGATTCTGGGAAGTAAAAGAAGCATTTGTATATTATAACTAGATAATCACCAATAATTTGCAGTTTGTATCTAAATGGACTAGCTCAGGAACCAGCAACTGTGAATGAGAACTCAAATGAGCAATTTTCCTACAGAGTAAATGTTATAAGCTATTTGAGAACAGTGTATACAGGATATAAATCTTCAAAAAAAATTTTTTTAAGTGTAAGTTTTACTCAACACTTTAATCATAAAACAGTTCTCATGTGACATTATTCACATGATGAGTTCTGCTTGGTGTCAAAATAATTTTTTATTTAATGGAGAAACTAAAGTAAATGGGGATTAAATTGACTATTCAAACTAACAGATTCCAATAGCTTCTGAAGTATAGTAAGTCAAATATGAGAAAGAGAAATCTGGAACTACCATCATACTTCCATTTGGGCTCTGGAGTAAAAGAAAACCAGTTTCAACAGGAGATTCTTGGTTTTTTGGCTGCAGTTTTTCTATTTACATACAAGACTTCATCAGGCTTTTCTGGCCTCTCAAAAAACTAGGCCTACAGAAATAATTATAGTAGGATAATTCAATAATTTAAGTTTGTTCTACCTATGTAGTTCTATGTATGATGCATCCGTTCCTCTAGATATGTAAAATCTATTACTAGATTAAACTTGATAAACATAGGAGTAATATTTAGACTGTTTCCTCATAGTTCACAGAACAATAGCTTCTGTGGAATTCTGGTTTGTGTGATATCATTTGCCTATATTGAAATTCATTATAAAAGTTAAGTTTTTAAAGTAATGAATATTGATATTTATGATCTATCATACAAAGTTGTTTTATGGAACCCCCAGGAAGAGTGGTTCTTACCCTGAGCACGAAGTTTGTTTTTAACTTATAGACACTAAAAATTGTACAGCTGAGTATATTTTCCTATTCAGATTAGCTGCTAAAAAAATGAGTTGAATCTGTAGTTGACCAGTAACAAATCCACAAATGTTTATAATATGTATTTCATTTTTGTATTCACAATTTAAGTTCTCTTGTATTTTATGTTTTCAATCTTCTGTGGAATGAGGAGAGGGAAGGAAAATAAAAATGCAAAGAAGTTAACCCCCGATCCAGGAAAAAAAAAAAAAAAAAGTGACTCAAAATTAAATCAGAGAGTCATCTATATGTTATTTAACAAATTTTCTGTTATTGATGGAACATTCATAGAGATTTAGGTTTTTGGTACTTTCTGAATGACTATGACTATAATTCTATCTTTGTTCAAAACAGCTGGTGATACATTTTAACAAGTAGCAGAAGAAATGAAAGAAGAGTGGTCCTGAATGAAATAAAAATTAAGCAAGTTGATGAAATTATGTCTTAATTTATGCATCATTTGTATTCATCCTAAAGTGATTATTTGTTTAATGTCAAATGAATAACAAGCTGAGAATGTGACTTAAGATTTCCAGTATCAATTACTCCTGTATTTTACGAGCTCATTATAGAAATGCACAAAGCTGTGTGAAACACAGTAAATCACAGTGATTTTAAGTCTGAATTAAGAAATGCTTTAAAATGTCTGGTTCATATAGCATTTAGAGAAATACTTTAAATTTTAAAATGAAAATAACCTGATTGGCTGTCATCAGATTCATCATCTTCATCATCTTCCTCATCATCTTCCTCATCATCTTCCTCTTCATCCTCATTTGAATCTTCAGAATCTTTACTACTGGGAATGTCTGAATCTGTTCCTCTGAATTGTTCCACTAAAGGTTTTGCAGGATGGGAGTGATGCTGTGTTTTTACCGGGTTTACATTATTGCTAACTGCTTTTTCTTTCCCTTGACTATGCAGGATGGGAGAGGCAGAGGGCATTACAGGTGTCTGATTGCCAGGGGTTCTTCTCCCACTTGTACTCAAATTTACAGGTGAGGAAAAAGGAGTGCTACTTGCAGCAGCAATGTTTTCATTAATCTTGCTCTGCATTTTAGTTTTGGTAGTAAGTGCTAGAGGAGCTTCTTGAATGACACTTTGAATAACTCCATTTGGTTGGTGATTACCTAAAAGTGCATTTGTCAAGAATGGATTTGGGTGGTTGTTTTCTAATGTTTGTTTTGGATGTGCTGGTGAACTAGAGGTTGCTTTTGGATTTGACAAAGCTGCAATAACCTTCTTCAGGCTCTTAGATGACTCTTGTTTCTTTAACTGTGATGGGAATGCCTGTTTATATTGTTCCTGTTGAAACATAAGTTAAAAAACACAACAAAATGTACCACAAAACAAAGATTGCTTTTATTTGCTTTCAATATCTGAAAACAAATTACAGCTATCATATCACACACAAATTTAAATCATGATATACAAGTGCTGTAAAAGTAGCAACAGCTATGACTAGTTGGTTGCTACATTTCGGCTGTAACTAACTAAAATTTAATTAGCTTTTACCCCTTAAAAATTATACACCTTTTGACTATCCTCCTTGCTTTACTGTTGCTTCCATTTTCACAATAATCCAAACCTAAAACCATTTTCTTGCATGAAATAGCCTCCTCTTAGAAATTTCAAGCTGACAGGCTGGGCGTGGTGGCTCAAGCCTGTAATCCCAGCACTTTGGGAGGCTGAGACGGGCAGATCACTAGGTCAGGAGATTGAGACCATCCTGGCTAACACGGTGAAACACCGTCTCTACTAAAAAATACAGAAAACTAGCCGGGCGAGGTGGTGGGCGCCTATGGCCCCAGCTACTCGGGAGGCTGAGGCAGGAGAATGGCGTGAACCTGGGAGGTGGAGCTTGCAGTGAGCTGAGATCCGGCCACTGCACTCCAGCCTGGGCAATAGAGCGAGACTCCGTCTCAAAAAAAAAAAAAAAAAAAAAAGAAAAGAAATTTCAAGCTGACAAAATACTGTTTATTCTTCAAGATCCAAACCAAGAAGCTTTCCAAATTTCCCAGCATTCTTTGCCTCTTTCCTTTGAGCTCTTTTACCTCTTTATACAGATGCCCCTCAGCTTGCCATGGGGTGACTTCCCCATAAACTCATCGAAAGTTGAAAATATCATTAAGTCAAAAAGAGATACAATACACCTAACCTACCAAACATCACAGCTTAGTCTAGGCTACCTTAAATATACTGAAAACACTTACATTAGCCTAAAGTTGAACAAAATAATCTACCAACACAGTACACTGTAGAGTATCGGTTGTCTGACCTCATTATCATGTGGCCAAGCAGGAGCTGTGGCTCACTGCTGCTGCCCAGCATCAAGGGACTATTGTACCAATTTCTACTGAATGTGTATAGCTTTTGCACCATTGTAAAGTTGAAAGATCATAAGTCAAACAATTCTTTTTTTTTTTTTTTGAGACGGAGTCTTGCTCTGTTGACAGGCTGGAGTGCAGTGGTGCGATCTCGGCTCACTGCAACCTCTACCTCCTGGGTTCAAGCGATTGTTCTGCCTCAGTCTCCCAAGTAGCTGGAACTACAGGCATGCACCACTATGCCCAGCTAGTTTTTGTATTTTTAGTAGAGATAGGGTTGCACCATGTTGGCCAGGATGGTCTCGATCTCTTGACCTTGTGATCCACCTGCCTTGGCCTCCCAAAGTGCTGGGATTACAGGTGTGAGCCACTGCGCCCAGCCAAGTCAAACAAGTTTAAGTTGGCGACTATATGTACTCTTATGCCACACCATCTTTAGTATACATAGCATATGCCTATATGCCTGAAATCTCTAAGGAGATAACATCTTTGATAAATTCCTCAGGGTAGAAACACTCATTTATTCACCTTTATGGTCTTCCTAAGACATTGCTCAGAACCCTGTGCTTGGTATGTGCTCAAAAAACAATTTTAGGTTGCTGAATGAGTAACTTCCTGAGCAAGAACTTCTTTGAAGCAAAGATTTAAGACACTAAGCTGGTGGAAATGGACATTCTGTGGGTTCTACTTTAGTGTGCCTTTGCATAGTAACATTCCAGAGTAAACAAATTTAGAAAAATACAATTTCCTTGGAAAAGATTATAAACCATTAAGCCATAAAATTTATGTCTATAAAGAAACAAAAACTTATTTAACTATTAGAATCTCTTTAAAAACAATACAATCATGATTTTTATTAAGCTACTATGATTAAAATATTACATAAAAATAAGCAGCAGCAGAATTATTAAGATCTTTTCAGTTAACAGAAGGAGTAGAATTTCTTAATCTAAGGTAAAATTCTACATTGAAAATGATTGCCTTGAAATTAAAATCAGCAGTGTTGTCAGCATCAGACTTGGGCTCCTAACACTCAAATCAGCAAAGATTTGTGATGGAGATTTCGCAAGTGTAAATGCTGATGGAACGTTATATAAAATACTTACTAAATATTGTATTTATTCTTCTTATTATTATTTTTAGACAGAGTCTCCCTCTGTTACCCAGGCTGGAGTGCAGTGGCACGATCTTGGCTCGTTGCAACCCCCACCTCTTGGGTTCAAGCCTGCCTCAGATTCCTGAGTAGCTGAGACTACGGACACGTGCCATCATACCTGGCTAATTTTTTTGTTTTTTTGTTTTTTTTTTTTTGAGACAGAGTCTCTCACTGTGTCTCCAGGCTGGAGTGCAGTGGCGCGATCTTGACTCACTGCAACCTCCGCCTCCCCGGCTCAAGCGATCCTCCTGCCTCAGCCTCCCGAGTAGCTGGGACTACAGGCTCATGCCACCACACCCAGCTAATATTTATATTTTCAGTAAAGATGGGGTTTCACAATGTTGGCCAGGATGATCTTGATATCTTGACCCTATGATCCACCTGCCTTGGCCTCCCAAAGTGCTGGGACTACAGACGTGAACCACCGCACCCAGCCTTTTTTTTGGATTTTTAGTAGAGAAGGGGTTTCACCATGTTGGCCAGGCTGGCCTTGAACTCCTGACCTCACGTGATCCACCTGCTCTTGGCCTCCCAAAGTACTGGGATTACAGGCATGAGCCACTGCACTCAGCCTGAAATACTTATTAAATATTTTAAAGTAGTAGTACTAACAAGCAGTAAGCAATGTAAACTTTTTCATTTATGAAAAACAACTATGCTGTATTAGTTTAGAAATTAAGATAATCTTTGCAAATAAAAACTGTCACAAAATATTTGTACCTAAGGCAATATCTTACAAAGAGAAAGTGCTTAATTAGTAATTATTCAGTAAATTACAGAAAATTATACTAGTTAGATGTACTTTTTCGATGTAATTTTATAGCAAAATTCTTACATAAAATACTTTAATATATACAAGATTTAAATTTTCAGCAGAAAAATGAGTGATTTCGTCTGTTAGAACATAATTATGTAATAATTTTGTAATCTTTTTTTATAGGTAGTAAGTTTTTCTTCTAAATATACAGGTCCAAAGGGCCATGAAAACGAAAGTCCCTTAGTTTTGTATTTTAATTTTCTGCAACAATTACAGTGTTCCTCACTGTAATTCTAAAGAATCACTTCCCATATATTGACACCAATAAGTTTTTAATAACAGCCAAAGATTTCTATATCTTATTCAAATTGCTCTTTTATAGTACACATATTATCATTTTTAAAATCAGGGGTGATGTGTAAAAAGGAGATGGGAGAGAAATTTGAGACCTGTATAGCAGCAAACCTCTTGCTGCTTTAAGATATCCATTTGGGGCCAGGCGCGGTGGCTCACGCCTGTAATCCCAGCACTTTGGGAGGCCAAGGCAGGCAGATCACTTGAGGTCAGGAGTTTGTGACTAGCCTGGCCAACATGGTGAAACCGTATCTCTACTGAAAATATAAAAATTATCTGGGGGTAGTGGCGGGCGCCTGTAGTAGCAGCTACTCGGGAGGCTGAGGCAGGAGAATGCTTGAGCCCGGGAGGTGGAGCTTGCAGTGAGCCGAGACAGCGCCACTGCACTCCAGGCTGGGCAACAGAGCGAGACTCTGCCTAAAAAAAAAAAACAAAACCCATTTGGACGGGAAGAGGAGACGAGTTCCAAAACCTGTCCTACCTCCAAGCTCTTGCTCCCCGAGACCCTGCAGATCACAAAAAGTCCTCCAGATAAAAGTCGATAAAAGAGGGCCGGGCGCAGTGGCTCATGCCTGTAATCCCAGCACTTGGGGAGGCCGAGGTGGGCGGATCATGAGGTCAGGAGATTGAGACCATTCTGGCTAACACGGTGAAACCCCGTCTCTACTAAAAATACAAAAAAATTAGCTGGGTGTGGTGGCGGGCACCTGTAGTCCCAGCTACTTGGGAGGCTGAGGCAGGAGAATGGTGTGAACCCGGGAGGCGGAGCTTGCAGTGAGCCGAGGTTGAGATCCCGCAACCGCACTCCAGCCTGGGCAGCAGAGTGAGACTCTGCCTCAAAAAAAAAAAAAAAAAAAAAGTTGATAAAAGAAAGCTGACATAAGATCTACAAAATTCCACTCCTGGTCTATGTATTCAATCAATCTATATGGATTTAAGTTACATTGTCTTCAGTGTAAGGGTACTGAATGAAGGATTCAGTGATTAAATAACCTTTAAGAAAATAACGAACTAATGAGGGATGCAGGTAGGTACCTCTAACTCAATAATAGGTACTGACAAAGAGAAGGTAATCTTTTAGAGTTGAGTCTAATGTGAATGTCCAATTTTATCATCTGTAAATGAGGATAATATTAGTAGCACTCATAGATGTTATGACCAGTAAGTTAATGTATGTTCAGCAATTAAAACAATGGCTGGCAAACAGTAAATGCTCTACAAGTGTTATCTAATTAAGTTGCCTAATGATAATGTTTGTAATATTGTGTTCAAACATAATGGTTTGCTACTCTAGGCTGATTCTAGAATAAAAAGCAATACTCATTTAATTATTAGAATTTTGCTGGACATATGAAGGTAGTCTATGTAGTAAAATCAACAGCAAGAAAAACAAAGATGAGAAAATTCTCTGAAGAGTGTTTCCAGTATTTGTGTAAGTAGAAGTTATATTTCATATAATTCATTAAGAATGGCAAAGGAATTTTTTTTTTTTTGGTAGAGACAAGGTCTCACTATGTGGTGGAGGTTGGTCTCAAACAGTCCTGGGCTCAAACAGTCCTTCTGCCTTGGCTCCCAAAGTGCTGGGATTACAGGTGTGAACCACTATGTCTGGCCAGAAAAGTGATTCTTTATGAAGGGTTTTTACACTTAAAATGTATACATTCTAGAACTATAGAGGTAAATTACTTGAGTCCATTTCTTTGAAAAAGAATATATTTGGCTGGATGTGGTGGCTCACGCCTGTAATCCCAGCACTTTGGGAGGCCGAGGCAGGCAGATCACTTGAGGTCAGGAATTTGAGATCAGCCTGGCCAACATGGTGAAACCCCATCTTTACTAAATACACAAAAATTAGTCTGGTGTCATGACACACGCCAGTAGTCCCAGCTATGAGGAAGGCTGAGGCAGCAGGATCACTTGGATCCGGGAGGTGGAGGTTGCAGTGAGCTGAGATTGAGCCACCGCCCTCCAGCCTGGGCAACAGATCGAGACCCTGTCTCAAAAAAAAAAAAAAAAAAAATTGGTATTAGGAAAAAAAGGACATTAATTTTAAACCCAAGTAATTGTGAAGCTTGTCTTATTCAAACATACTTATCCCCTTATTTCTAAATCCTTAGATCTTGGGTGTGGGGGCTTATCTTAGGGATGGGTTGCAGGGGAGCTGGAATGACATGATTGCATTGCCAAAAATACATTAAACAGATACATATATGAATATAAAATGAGAGACATTTAGTTTTCTGATGTACATATTCTATTCCTGGAGACTAAGAAGGTATAAAAATGAGGGTAGAATTTAACTTAAACTTGTGTATTATAAGACAATATAGAAGCTCTATCTGTTTCTAGTAGTAAAATTCTTGTATAAATAATTTGTAACTCACCCGTTTGGATCTCAATTCACTGGTCAATGAACTAGATTCTTCAGAGGTATTTTTATTCCCTGCTTTAAGAACATCAGGAGAAGGAACTATGAGTTTCATGTAAGTTTCCTTTTTGGCTTGATTTACCAAAGATAAAGGTTTCACATTGGACACCAATCCCGTAGACTGTATCACACTGGTGTGTTTGTTCACAGATTCCTCCTTTGCCTGAGAGCTTTGGAAAATAAATGGAAGCTGCTGTGACAAAACCTGAGGCTGCTTCTGCTGGGATTGGAATGATGAGTGAGTCTGGGATTCAGACACAAGAGGTAATGGCTGGTGTATTCTTTTTTCCTGGGCTTTTTCAGTTGCTTTCTGTCCATCTGCTTTTGGGTCTGAAATACCATGTAATAGCACCTAGAAATAAAAATGAAAAGGTAAGTTCCTAACATCTATTAAGATAAAGACTATCAAGCAGTAAGACCTGGAGATAAAAACGGATACTTTAAAAGTGTTCCTAATGCCTTATGATAATATCTAAAAATCTAAAAATTCATAAAAGAAATACCATATGTCCCTTTAAAAATATTTCTTCATCTTCTTTCTTGGGCAAAAGTATGAACTCAAAGTAATGATTAACTTTAAAACTACAGACTTTGAGAGTCAAGATAAACCAGTTAATTTCTAAATATGAATAATGTTTGGATACTGTCCATGAAAAAAATTATACCTGGTTGTTACTTTTATGTTGTGCTTCACTCTCTGAATCAGAATCATCATCTTCACTTTCTTCAATACTTTGATCTTCTTCCTCTTCATCTTCTTCTAGATCATCTGAATCACTACTACTAATGCCTTCACTTGAGGTGTCTGATGATGTGCCTGAATCACTATCACTGTTGCTGGAACTTTCCATTGCTTTCTTCCTTGGTTTCTGGATAATGACAAGGCAGTTGGCAAGACTTTATTTTTCAAAAACATTCAAGTTTCAATAAAAGGTATGCTCTTTTTAATTTTCAAACGCTATTTTCAATCTCAAAATGTTATTGTAGGAAAAAGTCACATATTGTAAGGATAATTATTTAACAAACTGATCAACTTAACTTACATGACAGAACTCCTTAATAAAAAGTGCAAGCTCTGTCATGTAGAATATTGAAAATATCAATACAGCATATGTGTAGATGTATTCACATGGCTGCTAATCTTCAAAATGTGCAACAGACTAAAAAGATCAGTTCACAAAATGATTCCAACTATGATACATACATCAAAAGTTACACATTTAATCTTTTTTCTTTTTGCAGACAATGAGTCAGTAGCCAAACATTTACCTATAACATGCCACACACACCTTTCTGGGTGTGTCCAAGACTGAGTCCTTGCCTTCAAGAAACTTACTAGTGCTGGTGATAGGGGAGTATAGACAGATGCTTAACATAAAAACAAATCATTCCATATAATAATAAGTGCTGTAGAGAAGATAAAGTAGGGTAGCAACAGTCTTATGCTGCTGCTTTAGTTACGGTCAAGGAATTTAACTCTTTATGTTTCATTTCAGAAAAGATTAAAAAAGGTAGAAGATAAGGTAGATAAATATAAAGAGAGAGATTTATTTCTGGAACAGTTAAGACTCTGCAAGAAAAATAAAATCTAAAGCTGGTAGAAAGTGGCACTAGGTCACATAAAAGTGAAGTTTTGTGTTCAAGAACACACAATAGTAGTGGATAAAAACAGCAAAAATCATGAGATGAATTATAACAAATTAACAAACCAATCAAGTAACTTAGAACTCCTCAATAAAAAGTACAAGCTCTGTCACGTAGAACATTGAAAATATTTATAATTATTTAACAAAGGGAAAGTTAAAATTTCACCAATAGAAAGACTGAAAAGGAGAAACAGTGAAATGATGGAGCAAGAAGATTAAGTACGATCTAGGAACATTTAATGGCGTTTGCTGATAAAGAACAAAATATAGAAAGAATAACAATAAATTACAAAAGTTATGATATTAACAGAAATACATCCTTTCATGACTACTCAGGATTGGGGAATGAAATACAGTAATATATCTCCACAACAGAAAGCCACATTGAAGCCACGGTTACAAATTGCAAATCTATAGTCTTTTTATTGTGTCTTCTGAACACTGATTCAGGTAACATTCATATAGTGAGGAGAGTCACTCCCGCCATTATATTCTGTTTGCAATGACTCTGTTTTTTTATTTTTTTGAGACAGAGTCTCGCTCTGTCGCCCAGGCTGGAATGCAGTGGCGAGACCTCAGCTCACTGCAACCTCTGCCTCCCAGGTTCAAGCAATTCTCTGCCTCAGTCTCCCGAGTAGCTGGGAGTACAGGCACCCGCCACCACGCTCGGCTAATATTTGTATTTTTAGTAGAGACAGGGTTTCCCCATCTTGGCCAGGCTGGTCTTGAACTCCCAACCACATGATTCACCCGCCTCAGCTTCCCAAAGTGCTGGGATTACAGGTGTGAGCCACCACAGCCAGCCTTGCAATGACTCTGTTTTAACTGCTCCAAACCAGCTAACAGAAGGCCTTCTTCAAAGATACACACTTCAATAAGCAGACTAATAGTTCCCATCATTTCTTGAGTTTTCTTCCCTCAAAGCAGGGCAGGCAGGAATGAGAAACTGAATTGGAATTGTATGAGAACCACAAGATGAGAAAGATCACAAGGTAGAGATTAAAGGGCAATAATAATATATTAATATTAAGACTACCATTTGTTTGTCAAAGAAACAGCTACTTCTTTGCAACCAAAATCTGTTGTAGTTTTCTAAGCATGTATAGTAAGACTGAAAAGCATAAGGTACCTAAATGGAAATAAACATTTTTGTTTTAGTAAGGGATAAGAAAGAAAAGAAATGAGAGTGACAGTGATTTAGCAAAGAAAAATTAACTCCTATTTAAATGCCCAAGGAATAAGTGTGTAGCTTTTTATTTAAAGATGGCATGAGAAATGGGGACTCTACTCCCCAGGAGTAGTCATCCAGAGGTGCTGGTTCTGAAGCTTTAGTGTGCATAACATTCCTGAGTCCCACTTCTAAACTGGGCACTTACTGTGATTCTGATGCAGGGAGTGTCTGCCAAGTGTACTTTTGCCATGTATAAAGAGTTCTAGTTTGATAAGGTAACACATTTAGTACTCATTAAAACAAGGAGAAATGAGAAGTGTGAGTATTAGAGAAATAGGGAAAAGATGGGTTTGTATCACAGTTTATTAATTTTCCCCCATTCAATCTGGGAAAACTTTTCAGAATCCTCTCCTTGAACTTTCATTTCACTGTATACTTATTTCTTTTAATAACAAAACAAATACATATTCAAGGCTATGATGTACCAGGCATAGTTGCTCAAGTCTCTGGGGACACAAGGGTGTGAGAAACAGACACCAGCTCTGCTTAGTGAGAACTAGAAGAAGAGAATCAACAAACAATTTAAATAACTGTTTTGAGTGATAAATACCATGAGTAAAACAGAATAACTGGATAGACAATGTGTGCTGGGGAGTGGAGTGGGGCTTTGCTTTACACGTAGTCATCTCCCAAGGGAAAGCAAGAGCCAATCACCCAAGGACATAAGAGAAGAGCCTTTCAAGACGGGAAGTAGCAAAGGAAAAAGCCACCAGCTAGAAGTTGGTTGGATGTGTTCAAAAATGAAAAGGTCAGCAGACCAGTTAGAGCATAATGAACCAGGAGAGACAGTGGACGGAAATAAGCATGTATGAACTGGTAGAGGTCAGATCACACAGCTCTTATAAGCCATGGCAAGGACTTTATTCCCAGTGGGATAGAACACTAGTGGTGGGAGTGATGACATTTGATGCATATTTCCACCCCCCCCCCCCCCGTTTTTTGCTGTTAAAAATACACATAACATAAAATTTACTATTTTAACCATTTTAAAGTGTATGGTTCAGTGATATTAAATACATTCATAATGTTGTGCAAACATCAGTGCCATCCATCCTGTAAAACTGAAAGTCTATACCTATTAACTCTTTCCATCTTGTAAAACTGAAATTCTATATCTATTAAACACTAACTTTGCACACCTCCTTCCGTGCTAGCCACTGGCAACAATCGTTCTACTTTGGTCTATAATTCTGATGAGTCTAAGTACCTCAAATAAGTGGAATCATACAGTAAAGTATTTGTCTTTTTGTGTCTGGCTTACTTCACTTTGTATAATAATGTCCTCAAGGTTCATCCATGTTGTAGCAAATATCAGAATTTCCTTCCTTTTTAAAGCTGGATAATATTAACATGTATGTATGTATGTATGTGTACACATGCATCTCCTCCCATATTTTGCTTATCCAGTTATCTGTTGATAGACACTTCAGTTGTGTCTACATTTCAGCTATTCTGGACAATGCTGCTATGAGTATGGGTGTACAGAGACCTCTTTGAGACCCTGCTTTCAATTTTGGGGGGTACATACCCAGAAGTAGAATTGCAGAATCACATGGTAATTTAATTTTTAGTTTTTTGAGGAATTGTCATACTGTTTTCCACAGTGGCAGTACCACTTACTATTCCCTAACATGTAATATTTTCAAACCATAAAAAACCAGATATGTTTGTAAAGGTTATTTTGGTTGCTGTGGTAAGAATAACTTGTACGACGGTTGGAATAAAACTCATGCGACCTTGAATTGTTTTATTTTTTTCTTAACAGGCTGTATATTTTAGTTTTACTTTAATTATTTAAAATATCAATATTTATTCTAAATGCATATGTAGACTAATCAGTGACTTTCAATGAGAACGGCTGAGGTAAGTACCCCACCTCCCATGGGAGGTATCAAAATTAGCTGAAGAACATTTTTTTCAAACTACACATGAAAAGAATGAATAAAGCAACTTTTTAAAAAAGTTTTGAAAACTGAAAAAATATTGGGTGAAAAAGTATAGGATTTTCTTCTTTAGTTCCAATGCCCTTTATCTCCATTTTACTTGAACAACCCACTCCCACAAACACATGCTGAACCACATATCATCTGAAAGTGCTGTTCTTTTGATATCTTAAGTTCTAGCATGCCTCACTTGAATAGACAATCTCTCTATAATGTTATTTCCACTTAGTTGCCTTAGACACTAATATGGTACCTCAGAATCTATCTCTAAAACTGGGCAGAAAGAGGTGCCTCTGTGAGTTTTCAGTATGTTCTCCTAGTAACAGCTTTTAGTATGACAGCACTGACTGTTTAGGAATGTCAATGCAGGTTCCTCATTAGAACTAAGTATAGGAACTGTGTCATATTCATGCCTCCAAGGTCTTGTACAATGCCTTACACATTGTAGAGGCACCAGAGATTTTAGCTGATTTTAGCACTACTCCTTAAGAGGTAGGATAGCATAAGGGTTAAAAGCGTGGGCATTTAACTTTTAGAAGCACATATAAAAATGCATCCAATGATATGATGTCTGGGATTTGGTTCAAAATACTATGGGAATCAGAAATGGATGGTTTCAGTCAGTGTCTGGCATCAGAGAAACTGGCAGCAGCTCAGAGACAGGCCCTTAGTCCTTACACTAATGAGACTGCCATTGCAACAAATCCTATGGGAGAAGAGCCAAGAGCAGGTACAGAGTAACAGGTGGAGAGTATGACACTGATACCTGGGTCCCTGGGAGGAAACAATTAAGAATATTTTATCATGTTTGCTTGAGTGCTCAGTGGTGTGGGTTGAAAGGGAAATAAAATGGTTGTCTTGGGGTCTGTGTACAGCACCTTTGCATTTTTGTGATGGGTACTGTCAAGCTTCTTAGCATTACCAGATGGCCTTCCCCCAAGTCTTCATATAAGCATGCTATACTCTGGCAAATGTTTTCTATTGAGAAGGAAATTTAAAGATTTAGAGGAAATATATCTATGAAATATGCTCAGCAAAAGAAAATAAATGTATTTGTTCAGTTTTGTTTCATTTGTTCTCGAAAATATATGGAGCTTGGTGCTGCCTTGAAAAACAATAAAGAAAAGTTTGATAAAGTAGTTCTTAGGATTACAAATTGGAGTATAAGAGGCATGTAGCTCAGATTTAAAGTTCAGATCAACGTCATCTGCAGTCAGTGGCTACCCATATCTTGCTATTCTTGTTATGATGTATCAGAAGCTTCCTGTCACAATATTACAGCTGAGATGGTGAAGAACATCATGTGTGTAGGATCACAAACTTTCGACTGTCTTCCACTGGAAAACCAGGCCCTGAAAGCAGTTTTTATAAAACATAGAGGAGAAGACACAACTCTTATCTTTGTTTCCCAAATGTTTGCAGTTGATGACAAGGCTTTAACTTGGACCTCTCATTCAAGAAGAAATCAGAAGTTGCAGCAGACCAAATCCACTGATAAGAGTGATCTAATACATAATATGCTAGATCATATAGTTAGAGGCTTCTCAGCTTACTTGGTGAGATAAATGAAACCTGGACTCAGTGATGACATACATTTTATAAAGTTGAGATGTCACAGCTTCTGGCATAATGTGGAAGAGGGAATCCAAAAGTGTAGAGTGATCAGAATGTAGAAATGAATTTACCACCTGCAAACTGCATACCCACCCTACTACTGGAACCAGTTAAAGAGCCAACAAGATCTACTCAGGAGGAAGAAACCACATTAACAATCTGAACGGAAAAATTTAACATAAAGAATTGTGGATTAATAACAGAAGATTAACTACTAGGAGGGATAAAGTGACCTCTAAATAATACAGGCAAAGGAGATGTAGGAATATGTACTTTTCATAGGGCTAAGGTAGAATAATGAAATAAAGATAAACTTGGAAAAGGGACTTTTTCCTCCAACCCCTTCATTCACCCAAGGCTGAGTTTCACACTTTGTAGGAGAGGATGTGGCTATTGCCCATTGGATGGCAGAGAAACTCAATGAGGTATCACAGTCAAGGCTGACACACATAAAACACTGCTTGCTAAGATACCAGAAAAACATGGCTGGGAACTTGTCAGCTACAGTGGCAGTAAAATTAGCTTGAAAGCCACCTACTTTCCGAAACTTGATAGTAAACTGCCTCATGAGATGCCAATGAAACTCACTAGATGGTATATACTACTGGGTCTCTCGACTACCACTGGATCTTCTGGCCACCATCAGTAGAGAAGCTGTCAGCCAGCAAGGAAGCCACCCATTGGCAGCCACAGCATAATTAAAAGAAGAAAACACTAGAACCAGAAAAAGAAGTCCCAGCCACATGTGGTTGTTCATGCCTGCGATTCCAGCACTTTGGAAGGCTGAGGCGGTAGATCCCTTGAGCTCAGGTGTTCAAGACCAGCCTTGGCAACATAGTGAGACCCCATCTCTGCAAAAAATATAAAAATTATCTGCGTGTGGTAGCATGCATCTGTAGTCCCAGCTACTAGGGAAGCTGAGGTGGGAAGATAACTTAAGCCTGGGAGGTGGAAGTTGCAGTGAACTGAGATTCTGCCACTGCACTCCAGCCAGTGCAACAGAGTCAGACCCTGTCAAAGGGGAAGAAGAAAGAAGAAAAGAAGAAGAAAAAAGAAGAAAGAAGAAGAAAAAGAAGTACCATCTTCTTCCAGTGTTCTTCCAGGACCATCTACTAACAAGGACTAAGATTGCAACAAGTGGCAAACCGGAAAAGAGTGATTTAGAGCTGAGAGGCAATAAATTGATAACTTGCGAAGTTGGGGATATATATGAAATAAAACTGGCCATGATGTGATAACTGTTGAAGCTGAATAATAGGTACAAATGATTATTCTGTCTACTTTGTATATTTGAAAGTTTCCATAATAAAGGTTTTCTTATTCACTCTTTTCTAATGCACTGGAGTTAACCCACTTGCTCTCAAATCCTGGCTCAGTCACTTAGTGGCTAATTATTTTGGTGCTTTGCTTCTCCATTTGTAATAACAGTAGCTACTTCATTTCGGATATAGGGAGGAGTTAATATATATTATATGAAAAGCAATTAGAGAAGAGCTGATATGCAGTAAATTCTCAATACATTTTATCTATTGTTACTATTTGTATTATTTATACTTGTACTGATACCATAAATACACATATCTATAAAAATAAAAGTTGGTAATTCATAAGAAATTAAACCATAGATTTTGTTGATTTGACCTTCAGAATGCTAACTTTATATATATACATCTGTTATATATTAGTCCTTCCAAGAATAACTTACCTTATCCTTGATTTTGTCAACTCTAGCATCCAAAGGCTGGTTTTTGCTTTGTTCCTGATTACATTTTCGATTTCCTCCACTTGAGCTTGTACTTTTAGTTTGTCCCATGGAACTTGAAGCAGTAGTGGATAGTACAGATGTGTTGATACCAATTACAGATGATGTATTATTTCCATTTATTGACCCATTTACTCCTTGAAAATAAAAATAAACATGCTTATACAATGGAATATTGCATCATTTAAAAATGAAGTGCAGATATACGTACAATTGGATGAACTTGAAAACATGGTAAGTGAAAGAAGACAGAAAAGGTCATATTGTATGATTCCATCTATATGAAATATTCGGAATAGGTAAACCTATAGGGACAAAGTGAAAACTGATGTTTTCCAGGGGCTGAGGGAGAGGGGAGCAACTGCTTAATGGGTATAAAGTTTCCTTTTGCAGTGATAAAAATGTTTCAGAACAAGATAGAGGTGGTGTTGTACAACATTGCAAAAGCATTAAATATCACTAAATTGTTCGCTTTAAGATGGTTAATATTATGTTAACTGAATTTCACCTCAATTAAACAAAATGTTTAGAAAGATAATGAAATGCAAATGTTATCCTTTTAGAACAAACTTTGTAAAACACTTAAGTGAAAAGAAAGATAATAAACCATCTAAAATGTTGTTATAATTTTCAAATTATATTCTAACAAGTTATTAATTGCAGAAATATTAGTGATCATTTAAAAAACAGTACTAGGTTATTAGTTTTAAAGAAGTTAATACTTAATTACAGAAGAAGTAACACACTATATTGGGTTACATATAGGGAGGTAATGAAATACAGAGGAAAAAGCAGTGGAATTGGGCTAAAATCCTGACTAGGCCACATCCATATGTAAGCAGTATTTTCTTGAACAACTTATTTGACTTTGGCTGTAAAAATAAAATACTTCTAATCTCAAAGAATTATTGTAAGAATTAAGCAAGAAAATGTGAAAAGGTCTAGTATAACATTGTAAAACTGTTATTAAGGCCCGGTGTAGTGGCCTACGCCTATAATCCAAGCGCTTTGGGAGGCTGAGGTGTGAGTATTGCTTGAGGCCAGAAGTTTGAGACCTCTGGAAACATACAGAGACCCTGTTGCTACAAAAATTAAAAATAAAATTTAAAAATGTAGCTGGGCATAGTGGTACATGTCCGTAGTCCTTGGGAGGCTGGGGCAGGAGGACTGCTTGAGCCCAGGAGGATGAGGCTACAGTAAGCTATGATCACACAACTGCACTCCAGCCTGGGCAAAAGAGTGAGACCTTGTCTCTATTAAAACAAACAAACAAAAACAAAAAACGAAAAAAAGGTATTAAACCTGAACATTATGAAAATATATGAGAATGGAAGATTTATAGCCCTTCACTTATGTTAATGTGGATACCTTTTTCGGGACCATTTCGATTACTTTTTCCTGAAGTCCTTGAATGGAATGAAGAAGAATCATGATTCTGGGCTGGGGGAGCAAATAGTGGTGGAATTCCCAGTAATGGTGGAAAGAAGGTTGCTCCTGTACGTGTATGAGCATCGGTTGTTCGCCACCATTCTGCACCTCAAAACCAAACAAACCAACCAAACAAAAATATATAAATTAACTTTCCAGTTAATATCACGATGGCTTTCTATGTTTTATTTCAAAAATAATTCAAGTTTCATCTTGGAACAAAACTGCTGAATTGCTCATACTTCTGATTGTTTTCCTAATTTTAAACAGTAGAACTTGTACACTTAACACTCTTCTCATTAGGCCAGTATCTAAGGATCTTCACTTGGCAGCTTTGTGGAGTTCAAGCTTGTAAAGGACAAAGGTAGTCCACAGTTTAAAAAATGAAAGTGAAAACTAGGAATATGAAAGAAGTATTTCACTCTTTGATGACTTATCCCATTCTCATCTGTTTTAAACCCTTAGAATTTAAGTTTACATCTACAACCTATGCTAAGACTTTCCTCAGATTACATACAATATAAATCTGGCTCTGATAAATCAGATAGTCTAAATAAGAATATAAGACTACTGTAATCCACTATACCTTAAGTACATTTATGGAAGAAAACTTCTATACTTAAAGATAACCATAAATACAGCAAAATCAGTAGGCCTTTTTATGTTCTAAAAAATAAGTTCTCAAAGGAGATTTCAAAAACAAGTAATTTCACATTAAAATATAAAAGATTTATAAAGCCTCTCCCCTTAAAGTTAATGATGAAAGCCTGAATTTTGTTTTTACCTCCACTCATAAATTACAGATAACAATGATTGTTTTATTGATATAAAATGACCAGTGGTAGAAAATCATTCAATAAATGGTAAATACTTAAACAGTGTCTCTTTAAAGTTTTAGAAAAGGAAATAAGCCACATTTTACACATTTTTCAAGGAAGGATGAAGTAATCTTGTATTGCCCCATCTAAAATCTCAAAAACAATCTTCTCCAACTGGCTAGTCTGCTAGATTACCAAATCAGTTATTATCTTTCAGACTAGACTTCCAAAAGATATGGGGTATTTTTCATTGACTATGACAACCATAAGAACATTAGAGGAAAAAACCCCACAACAATACAGTACTGAAGAAACTCAAAATTGTCAGGCTATTGTATTATATAATCGTTAAAACTTTTCTAGGAATATCCTTCATTAAAAATAGAATGTAAAGTGGTATGCACCTTCATTATCTAATGGCAAAATCTGTAGTTTAAAAGAAAAGTGAAATTTTCACGGTAGTTGCCAGTTTCAAAGGTCTGAAAAACAGTATAAGTAGAAAACTGCAAAAGCTATTCTTCTGCACTGCAGGAAGGTGTTACTAGTAAAATGATACCAACATATATTCAGCCATGCCTGAACAGTGGGAACTGAACCAAGAATAACTATACAAAAGCATTGATCATTTATCCACTGTTTAGATGAAAGATGTACATTTAGACAGGAAGAAAAAGTATGTGTTTTGGGCTTGTATCAGCACAGTCAGAATCTTGTTATTTATAGGTTTGAAAGCTAGGTTCTACCTAGCTGATAAAAAGTTACTGTACTGAGGACCAGGCACAGTGGTTCACACTCGTAATCCCAGAGCTTTGGGAGGCTGAGGTGAGAGGTTCACTTGAGGCCAGGAATTTGAGACCAGCCTTGGGCAACAGAGATAGACCGTGTTGCTATAAAAAATTTTAAAAAGCAAGGAGGGACTGAGGTTTCCCGAAGATATTTATATAATTTAACACAGAGTCTGTAATGAAAGTGGAATTCAAAGACTTTGTAAACAACTAAAAAATTGGTAAGGTAATGAAAGTCTAGTAAGATTCAAATATTTTAGACATAATCAAACTCAGAAAAAAACATTTTAAAAAGTACTCGAGAATGTCAATGGTAAATAAGCACATAGCTGGGTGTCGTGGTGCACTTCTGTAATCCTTGCCACTGGGGAGGCTGAGGCACAAGAATCACTTGAGCCTGGGAAGTGGAGGTTGCAGTGAGCTGAGATCGCACCACTGCACTCCACAGCCTGGGTGACAGAGTGAAACTCTCTCTCAAAGAAAAAAAAAAGTAAGTAAGTACACAGTAGAGATTAGAGAAAACAATGGGAAAATGTGTGTTATAAATAACCTGACACCACAGAAGAAAATACAAAATAAGAAAATAAGATTAGTTAAATAAAAAGATGTGAATGGTAGAGCTTCTGAATATAAACTTTACAAATGTCTGACATTATTTCATAGGAAATAATTTTTGTTAAGTGACAAGTTTGTCTTCCAAATTTAGGAAAATAAGCAAAATTTAGTCACAAATCAGCTTGTTGATAAAATGAAAAATATAAAATAAGGATAACATAAATCAGCATATGGTAAATTTCTAAGTATATTCAAAAGAAAGAACAGCATAGTAGTAACATTTAACTTTTTTTTTTTTTTTTTTTGAGACAGATTCATGCTCTGTTGCCCAGGCTGGAGTACAGTGGCCTGACATGGGCTCACTGCAACCTCCATCTCCTGGATTCAAGTGATTCTCTTGCCTCAGCCTCCAGGGTAGCTGGGATTACAGGCATGTACCACCATACCTGGCTAATTTTTGTAGTTTTGGTAGAGATGAGGTTTGGCTATGTTGGTGAGGCATCAAGTGATCCACCTGCCTCGGCCTCCCAAAGTGCTGGGATTACAGGCATGAGGTACCACGGCCAGCCAATATTTGACATATTTAACTCAAAGAGTCTATTAATAGTATTTCAGAGGACATAATAGATCTCAATTTGAACCTAGAAGATTTAGCAGAATTTGAAAATCGTTCATACTTGATAGAGCCAAAAATATTTTGCAAAAATTCATGGTAATTTAATATTAAAATTAATTACCAAAAAAATTACAAATATTTAAAAAATTACCATGAAATACTATTTCAATATAAAATGGAAATAATTTTATTATGCTAATACCATTAAATAATTTTACATTTATTGATTTAATCTGAAATGCATATTTTAGAAACTACATAAAATGTAAAAATAAATTATTCCTCATTAAAAATTCCTAGTGATATCTTCCTGTTTTGTTCTCATTTATTTACTGGGCGATTTAAAAGTCTGGTAATTTGGTCACCCTTCTGAATAAAGCCAATTATAGAAAATTTATATTTAAGTTACTGTATGAAACTGCAAATTAAACAAAATGAATCTTTGAAAACTAGGCATAATCTATGCCCATCTGGCAAAAAGTATGCTCATCTAGGCATACTTTTATCACTAAAGATTGTGTCTTGCAATTGTCTGTTTATCTATCTCCTAAAAACTGCAAGCAACATAAAATATAATATACTATGTTTATTCTTCTGTTTTTGGCCTTGTGTGCAGAGCACAGTAGATGCCCAAAGAATTTTGTGCATTCAGTGAATAAGTGAATAATTTATTTTGGCTGAGGAAGCCATCAAATTTTTTTCTATACAGAAGTATCAACATTATTGAAATTCAGATGAGTAATTTTTTAAATGTGTTAACCATCATTCTAGTACAAAAGATATTTGATTTTAATAATATAGTATTTACATTGTGGTTCAGAAATGTTCAAAAGCAACAGTGTAATAAGCCATGATAAAACAATAAAAATATTTAAGATATCACTATCTATATTGCTATTTATTTTGATATTTATTCAGTAAATTCAGATACTTATATTTCAGTAAATATCTATGGAATGCTTATCTTACTAAGCAACCATGCTAGAAACTGACTAAATTCCTATTAATATTTTTGAAGGAAATGTTAAAACGTGGTTTAAGACTTCTTTAACTGCCTACTCACAATACTACTCCTCAGCATCCCTGCTTCCCAGACAACTGAATTAAAGAGGTAATATGACTCAAGAAATAGTACTTGAAATATACATTTAACCATCTATCCTTTCTACATATTGTTTTAAAAACACTTCTTTCCTTTTAAGAAAGCATTTGATAAATTATTAACCATTAAAGTAGGCAAAATATAATAATGATAGTTACCAATTATGGACTAATTATGTGCACCAGATACTGTACTCGGCACTAAATATGACTTAACTCCTTTAATCCTCACAAGAACCCTGTAAGTCAGGTACTATTATTATGATCCTCATTTTTCAGATGAGAAAACTGATGCTAAGAGGTCAGATAATTTGTTCAAGGTCACACGGCTATGAAATAACAAAGCCAGATTTAAATTCAGGCCTATTTGTCTCTAGAATTATGCTATAATGTTTTAAGTTATTTTACATACATTAATACATGCAGACCTTACTAAAATTTATTAAAGTCAAGTTAATCTATAGAAAACACATTCAAATTTAAGCTTTCAAGATAATATAACAAATTAAAGCATGTCTATCTAAAGTTTTAATTAACTGATGTCTTACTGAACTACTAAATCCTCATAATCTATAGAATTTTGGATAATACTGGTCCTCTTGCCATGTAAGTGGTACAACTCTCTAGTTGTTTTGATCAAATACAGGAAAACAGGCTGGGCACAGTGGCTCACACCTATAATTCCAGCACTCTGAGAGGCTGAGGCGGGCGGATCACTTGAGATCAGGAGTTCAAGACCAGCCTGGCCAACATGGCGAAACCCCGTCTCTACTAAAAATACAAAAATTAGCCAGACATGGTGGTGCGTGGCTGTAATCCCAGCTACTCGGGACGCTGAGACAGGAGAATTGCTTGAACTTAGGAGGAGGAGGTTGCAGTGAGCTGAGATTGCACCACTGCACTCTAGCCTGGGCAACAGAGCAAGATTCCATTTCAGAAAAAAACAAAACAAACAAACAAAAACCAGAAAAATAAAGAAAGGTAAGAGTCTAGCTCATTTTCCTTATGGTGAAGAAAAGTGAGAACTTGAAATAGGGGTGTAAAAATACTCATAAAAACAACTTCAGTTTCACACTAAATAATTTTTTAAAAAATCAAATAAGGCTGAGGAAAATTCATTTAACTCTACATTTATAATATGTATATTTTTCTGTATATTGTACTTCAACAAAAAACATGAGAAAAACTTGCCTGAATTACTCTGTCCTGTGACAGACACCTATTTCTCTAGTTAAATACCTGGATATCTGATTAACTGCTCTGCCACCTAACATAGTTAGGGTGTTTAATTTTTTGCACATGATAAATAGGATTGAGCCAATTCTTATACCAAAGTTTTAAATACACCAGGCATTAGACTATTCCTTTTGTTCAATAGACAAATTACTGCTTGAACATTCTCAAGCTTTCCTCCTTTCCTTGAACACTGTTTGTAACAGATGTTTACCTGGAAAAGATGCTAGTTGGGGATGTGCGGCTAAGGCTGTGGGTGTACCAAGTGTCCCCAAACCACCAAATTCTGAATGCCCTGAGCTGGCTGAATGTAGACCAAAGACTGGGTGGCTGACCATTGGGAAGGCACTCGACACTGTGGACAGGTTAAACGGTTGATCCCCAGCTGTTCTGAATAAATGTCCTGGGAGGGAAAAAAACACACTTAAAGTTGTACTATAAAAAACAGATGAGATTTATCTGATTTCAGTGTTTGTAGTTAAAATTTATAATAATTTACCTATTACATTTTTATTTTACCTTTTTCCTGCTGCATTTTCTACTCTTCAAACCCTATGAAATGTTTCTAGAAACATGAAGGCATGCTAAAAATCATTAAAATGAATGGTATAACTTTACTTACTTTGAATTTGAGATTTGAGAACCAATGTTTTAAGTAAATAATTTTCACTAATTAAAATTGTCTGACCTGAGGAAGTGAGGCCAATTTTCTCTTAATATATATACATTAATACATTATCAATATATTTTACTCATAAGAAGGGAAATAAAAAACATCCTATTAATCTAAGGTTGAAAGCCACTGAAATAAGTACAGGATCTGTCACCAGGTCAATACTCAAATTATTATACACTCTAAGCAAGGCGATCCCAGTTTCAATGAGCCAGAGTTGAAGCTCTGTTCTCTAATACAGTCATGAGTTGTTTAATGACGGGGATACATTCTAAGAAATGCATTGTTAGGTGATTCTGTCATCGTGCAAACATTGTACAGTGTAGTTACACAATCTAGGTGGTACAGTCTACTACACACCTAGGCTATAGGATACAGCCTATTGCTCCTAGGCTACAAACCTGTTCAGGATGTTACTGAACTGAGTACTTTAGGCAGCTGTAACACAATGGTAAATATTTGTATATCTAGACATATCTCAACCTAAGAAAGGTACAGTAAAAATATGGCATTATAATCTTAGGGGGCTATTGTCAAATATGTGGTCAGGCATTGACTAAAATGTCATTATGCAGTGTATGACTGTACTTCTTAGGTGAGAAGAGTATCTTGATACCAAAAAGCGAATTATTCTAGTCTACCAAAACAATGCACAAGACAACATAAGTACTTAATAAATTTACAAAGATATATCTAAATGAATTCACAAGTGGTTATCAATATAAAAATCATTTTTAACTTTCTCAGAGTAAGACAATGTTCAATTCAAATGAGTCTGACTTTTTAATTCTATTTTTAATCTAAAGAAAATCTAATAGTAAGTGTTACAACTCCAGGTTGGAATGTTATATGATAAAAAACATGACTTATTTTTCATACTTTGTAGGAATTTGGCAGAAAAATTTTCTAATACTTGGAAATCCTCCCTTTACTTCCAGGAAATAACTAAGGTACCCTGTCTTGTGATAATAGAATACTCTAGGTTATCTTAAGAATTTACTGTGTGAACAGTATTGTGCTCTGTGTAAAATTAGAATAAAGCTTCCTTATTATCTCTTGTTTATATTATATCAGTCCTGACTGTGTACTGCAATTTAATTAGTTTTAATATAGTATGTGTGAAATTTATAAATGTAAGTTAAAAATAGTATACTTATTGTTATTATTTAGTTATCAACCAAATCTCTTCCCTTGGCTTTCTTGCTTCCTGAAAACCAAGGGGTAGTCCTAAAAACCGGTCAGAGTGTACCCTCCAAAGTCTGATATAAAACCTATACTGTTTATTAAAATAATGCTATATTCTTTACTGAAACAGGAAGATCTGAATGACTTTTAAAAATAAGATTTAAATAAATTGCATTAAGTATGTTTTGTAACAGGCTATTTAAGAAAAAAGTTCTGAATCAGGATAGTGCTCCCACTACAACAAAGCAGTAACTAGATTTCACAGGGAAAATCCTCAAAATGTCTTTACAAGGAAGGCCCACAAGGAAACTGTGAGGTAAGAGGACAAGAAAAGGGCATAAACTTGGGTGTCTTTTCTAAATCAGCTAATCATTGTTTTTGTTGAATTGGTTCTTCTGTGTATCAGAGTGGACTGCATTAGAACTGAAGATGAGTCAAAATAAAACAGAATATGCTACTGCCAAAAAAGGCTACCCAAATGTCACTATCTTTAAGACCAGTGATAAGCCACCAGAAATACTGTGTTTTTTTTTTTTTTTTCCCCTGGTAAATTCTCAGAAACCCAGCTAGTTTCTCAAAAAAATGAGCTTGTAACTGTAAAAGCCAGTTTTTACTTTCATTTGTTATTACACACAAAATCTCTGGTTCTCACCAATCAATTCAACTTCCTGACTCAAATGTACTTAAATGTTTTATTTATAAACATACTATGATCAGTTCTTTTCTTTCTCCATCAATTAGTGTGGTAAGCAAGTTGAACTGAACATTGCAGTTTTGGAGAATTTGGGGTCATCTGTAATTTATGTTTTACAAATAACAATTCCTAAATTATATCAATTATATGTATTTAGTCGTGATTTAATACAAAGAAATTTGAGGGAAGTAACCTCAAAACTACAAAAGCTATATTAAATATTATAAAAATCCAGAATAATTGAAATTGCCAAGGATTAGAAACTGATAGAAACACTTCTGTAATAACTAATTGTAATTACAATTAGTTGTAATAAACAATTGGTAATAATTGGTAGTAGTAATAAATAATTGGTAGTAATAAATAATAAGTAATACATAATTGGTAGTAAGCAGCATTCTTAGATGCATAGTTACAGCATTAATTTCATTATTGGAAAGAAGCAAACAAGCTAAACTTTGTAGTCTCACAAGCAGAAAACATAAGCAATAAGTAAATGAAGTTACCACTCTTGCAGCAACAATTAAGAACCAATGATACATAATTTGCCAACAAAAAGTTCTTTTTTAACTCTAAAAGGAATGGCATCTGGAAGCAACTGAGTAGAAAGTTTCAGCAAAATGAGCTGTATACATCACAGATTCCAATGAAAAGAAAATATAGATCTGTACACAGGAATGACATCCATGCCTGGCAAGAATGCAGAGATGGGCATTCAGATCAAGGCTACTTCAACTCTACTTCCTAATTCTTTCTTCTAAAATTCTTGGTTAAAACAGTTCAAAGCATGGAAAGCACCCTTAGTGACGACTGAATCTTACAGGTCCATTCTTTGCTGGTGAGAAAAAGACTCACTTCTATATTTAGTGAAATATACTAAGATCACTTAACATGATTGTAGTAATACCATGCATTAAAAAATACCCAAGTAAAAGACTTCCTCTGTTTCATGTGGGAGAAGTTACACTACAGAAGGGAAATAATTTAAGAACACATTTCACAATTGTACTATATTTTGCCTTTATAGCAAGAATTGAGAACTCAGTGATATTTTTTAAAAAGTAATCTTTCTCATTAAAAAGTTCTGTAATGCTATATATATAATTTTAATACTGTTTTTCTTCCACCTTTTACAAAACACAGATAGTAATTCCGTGTAAAAATCTTACAGAATTATTCTGTTATTTAACAGTTTCTGTAATTCAAACACTTCATGAACATACCTATTAAACATCAGGTACTCTGCTTAAGTAACTGGCCTACAAGGATGAGTAAGACAATCTCTGACCTCAAGGAACTCATGTTTTCAGCATAATTTAAACAGTGCAAGACCATTTTTATACCATAATGTATAAAACAAGTTTGTTAATATTACAATATTACAAATTGGTATGGTCACATACAGGACTCAGTAATACAACCCAAACACCTAAAACAGTGTCTAGTATATAACAGACATAAAATAAATTTTTTTAAATGAATTAATTCACTACTCATTTAAAGCAGAAGAGGCCTATCCATGGGACTCATTCCAAAGGCTTTCAATCATAACAAAAAGTTGTCTTGAGTCTTTATGCAAACTTGCAGTTATGGTTCCTAGATTCCTTTGCCTTATTTCCTTAACCCCTCATCCTAATTTGTGAACATTACCACTGGCCCTTTATTCCTCCTTGATTCCATTTAGGTCACATGTTGGATTTGATCACACAAAATCCTACCACCTCCAGGATCTTAAACTCTTAAAGTTTTACCCTTGAACCACAATTTTCACATTTCCATTTCCTTATTTCTCAACATGACCTTTAGCCTCTCTCAGGGCCATTCCTTGACCTTATCTGTCTCTTTCCCTCTCAATACCATCAATATCTCTCCTATGTTAACCTTAAAGGAAAAGTCTTATACCTGCTACGTCTACTTCCTCCTCACTTCTCAGAATGTTTCAGCATTTGTGCCAAGCCCCAAGCCTCCCTGCCACTTGGTCTGTAAAATGGAAGATTTCCTAATCACTAGATCACTCTAATCTTTCATTCTCAACCTCTTATATAAGTCTCGCATTCCTGATTGTGTCTTTCATATTATTATTTTTTTGACATGGAGTCTCACTCTGTCACCCAGGCTGGAGTGCAGTGGCACAATCTCAGCTCACTACAACCTCTGCCTCTGGGTTCAAGTGATTCTCCTGCCTCAGTCTCCCGAGTAGCCGGAATTTCAGCTGTGTGCCACTACGTCCAGCTAATTTTTTTTGTATTTGCAATAGAGACAGGGTTTCACCACATTGGCCAGGCTAGTCTCAAACTCCTGACCTCGTGATCCACTCGTCTCGGTCTCCCAAAGTGCTGGGATTACAGATGTGAGCCACTGCGTCTGGTCCTTTCTTTTCAAAACCCATTATCATCCTTAAGATCTAGGTCATGGAATCCTCTTGATCCTCTTCTTAACTATACATCTTTCAATAATACTATCTCCTTTATTGGATTTTCTTTTGCTTTTTTTCCCCTAAATGTAAAGCATTCCTAAAGATTTTGTCCAGCTATCTCTTTCCTTCTCTTATGCTTTCTCCTTCAATATTTCACATGCTTATAATGTTTAAACTATCACCTCTATGCAAATGAATTATAAGCCAGGATTTTAGATCTTTGAGGCAAAAACTGAATCTTATTTAGCTCAGGATTTCCAATAATCTGAAACACAATAGGTACTTAACAAACTGTTTCTCATTGCTGTATTTTTGGTCACATTATTTCTTCCACTTGAGAACCTCCAAAGCCTATATAACATGCTCTTTGATTTCTACCCTTTATAATTATATTCTTTACTATTTCAAAAACCTATTGCTCAAGAAATATTCCTGAATCTCCAGACAGATATGTTTGGGGCCTCCTTTCATTGTTCATGATAGATTATTGGCCATTTGTCCTTTATCATACCATTACTAGGGTATAAAAGTTATGAAGGAAACAGCCAGGTCTTAACCATTTTTACTCTTTACAAAACATTGCACAAAGCAAACTGCTATCAGTTGGCAGAGACAATACTTCATAATACCTGTTATAGGCATCTCCACAACAATAGTTTTCAATTCTTTGTTTCACTTTTCTTTTAAAAGGCTAGAATAAACAGGAATTATTCTTTAAATGATTAAAATATAACATGCCACTTTGCTCCAATTGCAAAAGTCACTCACAAGGTTAGTAAAAGCTCACTGGGTATTCAGAATGATGTCTCTTTTGTGGCTTTAATCTTTTTATACAGCAGGGATTGCTGTTTTGTTTACACCCTTGGTCCATTGCCAGAAAAATAACCTTAGTCTTCAACCATCTTAACATTTCAAACTACTGTTCACAAGGAAAATTTTGATCATAGACTGATGATGGCTCAGTCAATCCTATAATTACATTTAAAACAAAGTATATTCAGTATTAATAAAAAAGGAGAAAGATACTTTATTTCACAAAACAAAATACAACTCAAGTCAAATAGGCTCTATTAACCTTATGAGTACAAAACAAAATTATCTGGATATTACAATGTTCCACTTTTAGAAAAGCAAATGTTTCTCATATTAATGTACTTAATATCAACAGATTTATTGCTCACAAATAAAACTTGTCTTGATGAAAACTTCTGAGTTCTGCTCAGAGAAGACATTTGAGTTCTGCTCAGAGAAAACATTTGCAAGCTGATGAATTATATCATAAAACAATATTTTTAGAAGATCACAATTTTTTTGCAGATATTAACATTCATAGTTTCAAAATTATGAATATAAATATTATTTTAGTTTCTATTTTGAGAGGTAACTGTATACAGTTTACATAATAAAAATTAATATACATCTGCAATGCCTACGTTCTCAGATTATAATGAGCCGAATACTTTTCAGCAAAGCTTTTCAAATTCTACTGGCCAAATCAAATCACTACATATAAAAGTGATTAAAATCAGTACACAAATGCTGGTGTGTGGCAGTAACAAGGCATGGTAACTACAAATGTCTTTATTAGTATTAATGAATAATTCGTTAAGGTTTTCTACCTGAAATTGTACTGAACTAATGCTTTGAATCTAAACTACCAGTGAACAAAATCTCCCATCACTAAGGAAAAGTCCAGAAAGTAAATAAAACAAAATAATTGTAAGAACTAAGTATGTTAAAGCACTCAATCTTAGTCAAGAAAATTGCTTACTATGACATAACTTTATGTTTTTTTGTGTGCTAAAAATGTCTTTTAACCTTTCAATGCTACACAAAATTGTTATATCTTGTCTTCAAATTTTGTCTCTAGTTCCTTAAAATGGTAAGCATAAATTTACAACATTACAAAATCAGGCTCTAACATACATCTTGCAAAGTATGGCTATTCATTAAAAATGGTAGTATATTCAAATAAAGTTGTTATGAGGACTTTAGTTAATATCAATAATAAGTGAGTGTAATACCAAAATGAACATCATCAAAATTACTGTAAATCAAAGCAATATTCAAATTACTGGCTCACACATTAAAATTCTTCAGTATATTAATATTTAAATATTTCTGAACTCAAAATGTCCAAATTTTGTAAACCTGAATTTTGATTAAAGAACAGAAAGAAGTCTACAGTTACTGGTGACAAAACATTTCTCTCCAAGTAATTCTCATTTCACTCTTGAATTCTCAAAATGTTTTGAGCTAGTTAACCTTTATTTATTTATTTTTTAGAACAAAACAGGTATATTTCTATTAGACTACCTGATACAGAAGATAGTGTGGTATGGATGGATAGTATGAATGACAAATAATACAAATATATTTTATTTGAAATAAAAATGCATACGCAGCTCAATGGGTCACTTGGAAACAAACTGTTGCTTGACTATATTATTGAGCAAAAACAAAACTAAAGCACACTTTTTTTTTTTTTAACCTGTATCTGGAGATAGACAGGAAGACACTACTTGTTTCTTTTAAAAACTGACCTTCCCTTAAGGCCGGGTCATAGAACGATAAACAATGTAAATGAATCCACCATTACCAGTTGTTATATTATATCTATGTCATCTGTGTATTCTGAGATTACGCACATACCTGCCAATATACCTGGAACAGGTTATTTTATCACAGTTACACTTGAGTTCTTGAAAGGCAGGACTGAGGAAGAGTAATTTGAAGTAAGTTTTACATCCTATTTAGAAGAAATCATTAGCATTTACTTAAATAACAGGTTACAATAGAAAGATACTGCCTGGAATTTATCCTTTTCATTTTGGTTCATTTTTAGTTTTTGTTTATGATTACATAGCTGTTTAATTCATTTGCTTATAGTGCAATCCTGCCATAAAGTACTAAAGCACAAGATACCTATTATTCCCTCAACATCTGCATTTTTCAAGTTTTATCCTCTATATCCACAGTATTTCAGTAGTTCTTGACTGTTTAAAAAAATAAATGGGTAAAACTCTTCTAAAAATGCAGATGTCTATAACTACAATGGCACTAAAATGGGAAGGAGACAATAAGAGAAGGGATAAAAGGAAATATGTTCATGTGCAGGGAACACGGTTCAAGTCTTTGGATTTAAAAACAAGTTCCCCAGAAAAGCTGACACTTCCTTTGCCCTCCAAAAAGAACCTGAAAAGTCCAATCCAAACTTTCGAAAATTACAGTTCTGAGATGCAATAAATGATGATCAAAGCAGTCAGAGGGAGAAGGATGAATGTGTCTTCCATTTAGCTATAGATTATAGTATAGCCTCTTTAGGTGCTGGTAGATCAGTGAAAACCACTGAAGTACCAGAAGTGCTTGGAAGGATGGGGTAGAAAGTAATGACCATAATACCTTTTCTAAATCAGCAGCAGGGCTTCATGGCTAGGAAACTTTTTTCAACAGTAAAATGTCTCCAGGATAGATCTCTCTCTCCAACATAAAATGTGCCAGAATTAACAACAACAAAAAAAGACTTACACTTGGATATAGCAATAACAGAAAATTGCAAGGCAGAGAACACAAAAGAATCAAGACAATGCTTATAGGTTCAACAGTATTCCATGAGGCTAGAAAACTGGTTAACTTTGAAAGCTCTAGCAAAATAGCACTCTTGTTTATAAATCACTTATTTATCATATGACCACACGTTGAATCCTTGTCTTTCCACATAGTGAAGAATCCTACATTCAGCCTTTAGGCATTCTGCATTTCTTTGGCAATGTTGTAGCTGAGTATCTTGTTCCAGTCGATTTTGGTGCGGGTACCTGGAAGCTGCCGGCGCAAGACCTTGAATGTGGTATCTGACATTGTTTGATAGTTTTCACTAATTGCTGTCTGACGCTCATTTTCTGCATTCTCTATGATTTTAATAAACTCCTTGGCAGTTTGTGTGTCATTCGAAACAGTTAGTGAATCATGTACATCTTTATGACTAACCAACTGAACATTGCCATCTTCATAATAGTGAACCTGAATCTTAAGCACTCCAACCACCTGGCCTGTAGGTGGTGTGATGGTAAACTTCTACTCTGATCTCCAATGACCATTCCATAAGTTTTTAGGCTGACTCTGGTGGCTTTCAATACACGCAATAATAGTCTGTTGCCCATTGATAGTTTTAGCATAAACAGTACAGAAGCAGTTGGAATAATGGTCTTTCACACAGGCTCTTAAAGCACTGTCACAGGATTATCTCCAAGACTTCAGACCTCCATCTACTTGTTCTGGCTGGGGGTCACTTGCTTCTTTCTGTAAGTGATCAAATTTAAAGGAAATTTTGTTTCTTGGATCTAAAACTCTGCTATTGCCCAGGTCACCATGCTCTGTAATTAAGACCTGATCTTCATATCCTTCTGTCTTCACAGGTGTGAACTGATTCACGTTGTAATGAGCAAATGCATGTTCTGCCCTTTCCCTGAGGAGGTTGTCATTATTACGTAGTAGCCGAACATCACTGAATACTTCATTAAATTCCCCTGGGGGTGCATGAGTGATGAATTCAGCAGCTGTGCGTACCTTCTCCTCATCCAACAAACAATCAACGAAGTTGGCCATCTTGCGCTGTTCTCAACATTTATATTTTAACACTTAAAAAGATGCATGGAATGGAAGCAAGGTCTTTTTTTTTCTAAGATATAAATAGCTTTTATTTATCTTACACTATATGAAATGTCATATATTTCAGTACAGAAATATGAATATATTTGTCCCCCAAACAACACTGGTGGTGTGTAGAGTTACATAACATGTGGTATATGTATTGTATCTTGTAAATATTTAAAAAATCACTTCTGATGCTAATCTGGCCCCAAGTGTTTTTTCTTAATTATAAATTGAAAATTTATAATGACATAAATTTATAGGGTACAAAGTGATATTATAACCTCTGAATAAAATGTAGAATAATTTAATCAAGGTAATTAACACAGCCATGACCTCAAATACTTAACTTTTGGTGGTGTGAACACTTGAAATTTACTCTCTTAGCTATTTTGAATATTCACCACACTATGCAATAGAACTCAGAAAAAAGAAAATAAAATTTCTCCTGTCTGAGATTTTGTACCCTTTGATCATCATCTTCCCATTCCTCCCATCCCTCAGTCTTTGTTTTTCTTTTTTTTCTTTTTTTATTGAGACGGAGTCTCGCTCTGTTGCCAGGCCACAGTGCTGTGGCGTGATCTCAGCTCACTGCAACCTCTGCCTCCCAGGTTCAAGCGATTCTCCTGCCTCAGCCTCCCAAGTAGCCGGGACTAAAGGCACACACCACCATGCCCAGCTAATTTTTGTATTTTTAGTGGAGACAGGATTTCACCATGTTGGCCAGGATGGTCTGGATCTCCTGACCTTGTGATTTGCCCGCCTCGGCCTCCCAAAGTGCTAGGATCACAGGTGTGAGCCACTGCGCCCGGCCATCCCTCAGCCTTTGTAACCACCATTCTACTCTCTGTTTCTGAGTTCAATGGTTTTAGATTTCACATGTGAGACATGCAGTATTTTGTGTTTCTGTGCCTGATTTATCTTATTTCACTTAGCATAATGTTCTCTGATTCCATCCACGATGTTGCAAATAAGAAAATTTCTTTCTTTTTCAAGGCCAAATAGTATTCCATTGTGTACATACCTGATTTTTAAAAAATACATTCATCTGTTGATGAACACTTGGGTTGATTCCTTAACGTGTCTATTGTTAATGGTTCTGCAATGAACGTGGAAGTGCAGACATGTCTTTGACAAACTGTTTTCAAGTCCTTTGGGTAAATGCCACAAACAGGATGGCTGGATCATACAGTAATTCTATTTTTAGTTTTTTGAGGAAACTCCATACTATTTTCTATAAAGGCTGTACTAATTTACATCCCCATTAACAGTGTACAAGGGTTCCCTTTTCTCCACATCCTTGCCAATACTTGTCTTTTGTCTATTTGATAAAAGCCAATCTGACAGGTGTGAGATGATATCTCATTGTGATTTTAATTTGCATCTCCCTAACGATTAGTGATGTTGAGCGTTTTTTTCATATATCTGCTGGCCATTTGTATGTCTTTTGAGAAATGTCTATTCAGATTGGGTTTTATTTTTATTTTTGAGACACAGTCTCACCCTGTCGCCCAGGCTGGAGTGCAATGGTGCGATCTCGGCTCACTGCAACCTCCACCTCCCGTTTTCAAACAATTCTCCTGCCTCAGCCTCCCGAGGAGCTGGGATTACAGGCGACCACCACCATGCCTAGCTAATTTTTGTATTTTTAGTAGAGACAGGGTTTCACCACGTTGACCAGTCCAGTCTCGAACTCCTGACCTCGTGATCTGCCCACCTTGGCATCCCAAAGTACTGGGATTACAGGTGTGAGCCACTGTGCCCAGCCTATTTTTATTTTTAAGCAGTTATTTTGAGATTATTTTGACTCACAAGAGTTACAAAAATAGTACACAGAGTTCCTATATACTCTCTGTCCAACCTTACTTCTCCTCATGTTAACATCTTACATGACTAAAGAACTTTCCAAACTAAGAAATTAACTTTGATTAACTAATTAGAATAAAGAATTTATTCCGATTTAATCAGTTTTCCCACCAATGTTACTTCTCTATACCAATATCCAATCCAGCATCTCATATTACATTTAGGTGTTGTGTTTCCCTAATTTTGTAGTCTGTGATATTTCCTCAGTCTTGTTTGGTATGACTATAATACACTGAAGTGTACTGGTCAGAGGTATTTTGCAAGATGTCCCTCTGAGTTTGTCTGATGCGTTCTCATGATTAGAAGAGGTGATGTATTATTAGAAAAGATGGTCAATGTGCCCTTCTCAGAGCAATATATCTAGGGCCCATAATGTTACTATGTAGTGCTGGTGACATTAACGTTGATCACTTGGTTAAGCTGGTATCTGCTAGGATTTGCCACTGTAAAATTACCATTTTCTTCTAAAACAGCATTTTTATTAGAAAACAAGTCACTGGGAGCCGTGTTAACTTTGGGAACAAAAGCTGCCATTTAGTAACATCAAACATGCCGAACAAGCTTTGTTCAAGAAATGATGCATCAATACTCAGGCAAATGACTATTCTTAAAAGATAAGGACAGTTCCTCTTTTGTGATAATTTTTGTTGGATCTAATGAAAAAAATTAGAGTTCATAGATTAAAATGCTAAAAATATGGAATATTTTATATACGTTTCTATATTCAAATATAGCTGTACTTCTAGTAAGGAAACAGAAAAAACTAAAAATAATATAATTCTTGTTTTACTTTACTTACCTTATTCTAAATCTTGTTCATCTTATGTTTCAATAAATAAGAAAGTCTTAGTTTTCCCATAATGAACATAAATTTTTACAATCAGCTTTGAAAGTATAGACTGGGTGTATTAATTTGCTAGAGCTGCCATAATAAAGTACCACAACTGTGTGACTTAGAACAACAGAAATGTATTGTCTCATGGTGCTGGAGGTTAGAAGTCTGAAATCAAGGTGTCAATAAGGGCATGTTCCTTCTGAAGGCACTAGGAAAGATGGGTTCCATGATTCTCTCCTAGTTTCTTATAACCTTGGGTATTCTTCCTGTGTCTTCACATGTGCTTCTTGCTGTGCATGTCTCTGTGTCTACATTTCTCCTTTGATAAAAATACTGGATATGTATTGGATTAGGGCCCAACCTAATGATTTCATTTTAACTTGATTAGCTCTGTAAGGTATCTATAACCAAGTAAGGTCACATTCTGAAGTACTAAGGGATTAGGACTCTAACCTATGTCTTTTGAGGGGGAGGATACAATTTAACCTATAACATTTTCTTTATTTTTTTAAGAGAACTTAATTGACTTGAACACATTACCTTTCTCAAGTAACCTACTACTAAAATCCCAAATTAAAACTACAAAGTTCTACTAAAAAGTGAAGTAAAATAATAGTCCAAAAATACTTGTGATCAAATCTTTCATTAAATAAACCCCACTGCAAAAAAGGCTAGACAGTTGAAAATTCAACAGCCTGAACAGGCGCAATGGCTTACGCCTGTAATCCCAGTATTTTGGGAGGCCGAGGTGGGCGGATCATTTGAGGTCAGGAGTTCAAGACCAACCTGGCTAACATGGTGAAACCCTGTCTCTACCAAAAATGCAAAAATTATTCAGGCATGGTGGCACGCACCCAGCTACTTGGGAGGCTGAGGTGAGAGAATCACTTGAACCCAGGAGGCGGAGGTTGCAGTGAGCTGAGATCATACCACTGCACTCCAGCCTGGACGACAGAGTGAGACCCTGTCTCAAAAAAAAAAAAAAAAAGAAAAGAAAAGAAAAGAAAGAAAATCCAAGAGTCTTTATTTAGGATTTATAGATGCCTACAACATTAACACATCAACTAAAAAAGAAAATCATGTTGTAATAGTTCAGAGTATAACACAAATACCCAAAGAAACTTTGGCTTTATCCACAAACCACCAAGGACAGGCCTGTCTCATTCCCTGATGATTCCCTACTAAGTATAAACTTAAGTCTTGGCTGTCTCTTAAGTTCTAGTTAAACCATAACTTTTGACTTCCAGTTTTTTTTTTTTTTTTTTTTTGAGACGGAGTCTCGCTTTGTCACCCAGGCTGGAGTGCAGTGGTGCAATCTTGGCTCACTGCAAGCTCCGCTTCCTGGGTTCACGCCATTCTCCTGCCTCAGCCTCCTGAGTAGCTGGGACTACAGGCACCTGCCACCACGCCTGGCTAATTTTTTGTATTTTTAGTAGAGATGGAGTCTCACGATGTTAGCCAGGATGGTCTCGATCTCCTGACCTCATGATCTGCCCACGTCAGCCTCCCAAAGTGCTGGGATTACAGGCTGAGCCACTGCGCCCGGCCTCAGGTTTGTTTTTCATACATTGCCTCTTCAGTAATCTAAACTGATCTTTTAAATTCCTTATCCTGTAGCTTATGATGCCCACCCTTCACTAAAATCTGCATAGTTACTTGATATTACCAGAGCAATGCACAGCACAGCTCAGAAAACTTATTAATCAGAGTTAATTATCATTTAAGTTTTAACTCTTAGTCCTGTAAATTCATCTCTCCTTCCCTTCCTTTCTTCAATAATTGTTTCTTATTATTATATATTTTGTGCCAGGCACTGACTGGATACATACTGGTAAAATGGATAAAGTCCTTGCTCCTTAAATGTAGAAGAATTGACAAATAAGTAAAACACCACCAAATGTCTAGTTATAAATTGTGAAGAGTGCTATGGAAGAAATTATAGGTGCAGCAATTACCTAGACACTATAATTAGAGGTCTAATTAAGGAATGTATTAGTCAAGATTCTTTAGAAAACAGAACCAACAGGTTCTGTTTTTTACATATGTTTTATTACATATGATTATAAGGAATTGAGATTATGGAGGCTGACCCAGGAAAGCTGGTGGTATAATTCTGAGAACCAAAGGGCTGATGGTGTAAGTCCCAGCCATGGGAGAAGACTGACGTCCTAGATCAATCAGTCAGGCAAATAGAACTACTCCCCTCTTCCTCCTTTTTTTTAAATTCTCTGCAGGTCCTCAATGGATTAGATGATGCCCACACTGCACTGGGGAGGACAATGTGCTCTACTCACTCTACTGATTCAACTGCTAAACACCCTTACAGACACACCCAGAAATAATGTTTAACCTGAACACCCATGAGCTAGTCAAGTGGACACATCAAATTAATTATTATAATATCTCAGGACATCTGACCTGAGACAAAGCATGAGGAAGAATCAGCTTTATGAAGATCTTCCAGACAGAGGGAGAGCATATTTGAAATTCTGAGTTGGGAAATAATGTTTTGTATCTGAAGAAGTAAAAGGTCAGGGAGGCTGAAAGATAAGGGTTCAGAATGAGAACAGTACCAAATAAATTTGAGAAGGCAGGCAAGATTAGGTCATGGAGAGTGTAGAGCCTTATGTAAAAATTAAATTGTAAGTACAAAACATCCAGCTCAATATGGCTAGGTGAAAAAGTTAATCTAATGACTCACATAACTCAAAAGCTTTTGGGAAAGGCTCATTTTATAGACGAAGAAGCTAGACTGAACGTTTTACCAAGACCTAATTTCTCCTCTTCTGGTTCTACCTCCTCAGATGGGCCTTTCCTCCCAGGTTTCTAGAGCAGGAAGCTGCAGGTGCCAGTGCAAGGGGAGGTATTTTTCCTCCCCCAGCACCAAGAAAAATCCCAGAATGGAATCTCTTTGCTTTGATTAATTGACTTATGTTGTGTCCATTCCTTAACCAATCATTCTTGTCTAGGAAAGATGATATTTGGATTGGCTAGGTTGGATCACATGCCACACATCTGTAGTGTCTTAGGCAAAAAATGTTTTTAAAGTAAGTGATTTATTTTGGCGTCGGAGACAACTGCTGGTAATGGTGGAGGAGTGAGGTGGTCATATGAATCCTCCACAGAGGACAATTACTAAAATTGGGCTAAAAAAAAAAAAAAAACCCTGAAGATACTGGAAAGCATCCAAAAGCAGAAGGAAGGCAGAGGAGAGTTTCATCTGGAAAAATGGTTAACAAGAAGTAAAAAGTATGACTTTGTAGCTTTCTGGTCTGATAATGCTGCCTAAACCACATAGTTGTAAGTACAGATGATGGTCAAATATAAAAAACAGCAGGCTTATCAACTAAAGGTGCAAGAGGTCAGAATTCAGAACTACGGCAGCATCTTGAGATGTAAAGGGGAAATCTTGGTAGTGCGCAAACTACAGAAAGTATGAGACCCAAATTCAATTTAATTAATATCCAAATGCCTAGCTGCAAGTATACGGTGGATGAATGAAAAAGGATTCCAGGGTCAGCACAAACTAGCTGGCAGAGAATGAAGATAAATCTACTCTTGAAAAGCAGAGCTATATACAGCAGATCTGTTGGGTTTGATGTATTTATTTATTAAGTGCACTCCCTCATCATGATTATCTCAGGCACTAGGAAGTATGAAGTGTCACAGCACTGAGACCCAAGCTGGCAGAGCAACTGGAGATTAGGGGGTAATCTTAGAAGAAAAAAAAAAAATCCACCACCACCAACAGCAAAAACAAAACCCAATAAAGAAACACAGAGGAAAGGAGACCCATCTCTGCCTAAATACTTTGCCAATCAAGAATTTTCACAGGTACAGAGGAGACCCAGAGGAGTCTACTACGAAAAAGCAGAAGTAGGAAGTCAAAAGAATCATAGCACAAATATTATCAGTACATTTTCTAACCACAGTAAAACTAAAATGGATATCGATTTTAAAGACTAAATGTTAATGACTTCTAAACTCCCCATCAGCCAAAGAAGAATTAACACAGGAAACTAGAAAATATTTTTACTGGAATGGTAAGAAAATGACACATAAAACTTATGTGCTGCAGCTACAGCACCAATTACAAGGGAAATTCATTGCATTAAATACATATATAAGAAAAGGACAAAGGTGCTAAAGAAACAATTTAAGCTTCCCTCTAGAAAACAAGAAAAGGCCTGGCACTGTGGCTCACGCCTGTAATCCCAACACTTTGAGAGGCCAAGGCGGGTAGTTCACAAGGTCAGGAGTTCAAGACCAGCATGGCCAACATAGTGAAACCCACATCTCTACTAAAAATTAAAAAAATTAGCTGGGCGTGGTGGCGGTGGGTGCCTGTAATTGCATCTACTCGGGAGGCAGAGGTTGCAGTGAGCTGAGATTGCGCCATTGCACTCAGCCCAGGCGATAGTTCGAGACTCTGTCTCAAAAAAAAAAGAGGAAGGAAAAAGAAGAGAAAATAATACCCATAGGAAAACACAAGGAAATAATTAATGAGAGAAAAAAACAGAAAATTGAGAAAACTCAAGGAAACCAAAAGCTTGTTCTTAAAAAAAATCGGTAAAATTGAAAAACGTCTAGTCACTAAAAAAAGACGTAAGTTATGCATATCAACGATGAAAGAAAAAACATCTCTAGCAATTATACAGACATAAAAAGAATGAGGTAATATCTGGAACAAGTTTGGGTCCATACATTTAATGATGTAGATGAAATGAACAAATTCCTTGAAAGACACCAACCAAAGCTCATTCAAGGAGAAAAAGATATCCTGAATTGTTCTATACCTACATTTTTTACTTATTTTATTTATTTATGTATTTATTTATTTATTTGTTTGTTTGTTTGTTTATTTATTTATTTTTGAGACCCAGTCTTGCTCTGTCACCCAGGCTGGAGTGCAGTGACACAATCTCGGCTCAATGCAACCTCCACCTCCCAGGTTCAGGCGATTCCCCTGCCTCAGCCTCTCGAGTAGCTGGGATTACAGGTGCCCGCCACCATGCCTGGCTAAGTTTTTAATACATTTTTTAGTAGAGACAGGGTTTCATCATGTTGACCAGGCTGGTCTCGAACTCCTGACCTCAAGTGATCTGCCTGCCTCAGCCTCCCAGAGTGCTGGGATTACAGGCGTGAGCCACCACGCTCAGCCTATATCTACATTTTAAAAGGCGAACTCATGATTTAGTATCTTACAACAACAACAACAACTTAAACAAACAACCAAAGCTCTCCAGGCCCAGATGTTTCACCAGTGAATTCTACCGAACATTTAGAGAAAAAATAATATCAATTCTATATTCTTTGAAAAACACAAGAGAGGCAGGAATCTTACCCACTCATTTCCAACAAATTAACTGCAAGAAAACTATAGACCAATAACCCTCATGCACACGGGTGCAAAATTCCTTAAGAAAATTTTAGCAAATCAAATTCAACAGTGCTTTATTTCTAGACTTGCTTCAAGCATGACCAACAGTATTTTGAAGGGATAACCCATCATTACCAAGTGGGATTAATCCTTGAAATGCAAGATTGGCTTAACTATAAAAAACTCATCATCGTAATCTGCCAAAATAGCAAGTTAAAAGGGAAAAGTCGTATGATCATTTCAATAAGTGCAGAAAATGCATGTGACAATATTTAATACCAATTCATAATAAAAAACTCTCAGCAAAGAATGAATAGAAGGGAACTGTCTCAGTAATCGCCAGGGCGGGGATGGAGGGAGGAATTTAACTTCAAAAAGATACAAGGCAACTTCCTGGAGTAATAAAATTGTCCTACAGCCTTGAGGTTACATGAGTATATACACTTGTCAAAATTCATTAAAGAATACATTTAAAATGGTGAATTATATTGTACATAAATCACACCAAAATAAAGAAACTAAAAGGAGGGTTTGCATATGCAGCTTCACTCTGTTCTGAGAGGAACAGATAAAAGCAGGGCAAGCATAGAAGTGGGGAAGCCAGTTAGAAAGAACTGCAATGATGTAGATGAGAAATTTCAGAGTAGACTAGGGTAGTGGTAGTGGAGACAGAAAGAAGTGTAGAGACTCAAGCTTTATTTTGAAGGTAGAATCAACAGACTTTAGATGTGAGGGTGAAAGAGAAATAGATAAATCCAGAGATCACTATCTTTATGGCTTAAGCTACTGGATGAACTGTGGTATCATTTTATGATAGAGAATGTAAAGGAAACAGGTTTTGGGAGAAAACCAAAAGTTTGGTTTTTGGATATGTTAAATCTGTTAAGTTTGAGATGCCTATGAAATATCTATGTAAAATGTATATGTTCAGGAGCTCAGAGAGAAAGTCTGGGCAGAGTCTTCCTACAGGTGTATTTAAACAAAAAGACAAGAGATAACAGGCCTCAGAATCAAGGCTTAGAAAATGCAACATTTATGAGTACAGGAATCTGGGGGAAAAAAAAAACTTAAGAAGGAGTTGTATAAAAAAATTTGGAGAAAAACTATGAGTGGTATAATGGAAACTAAAACAAAAGATTTAAGAAGAAGAGAGTGGTCAGCTATGTCAAATTCTGCTGAGGTTGAGTGAGATGATAGAAAGGTGACATTGATGTGAGTTGGGATGTGTGTGAAAGACAAGAAGAAAGCATATGTAACTATCTCCTTTCGGAAGTTGGGCTGTGAACGTTCTGGCAGAAAATAGGGCAATAGCCAGAAGAGTATTGGGATGTAAAAATGGTTTGGGGGCCAGGCACAGTGGCTCACATGTGTAATCCCAGCAATTTGGGAGGCTGAAATAAGACAATCAGGAGTCTAGGAGTTTGAGACCAGTCTGGGCAACAGAGTGAGTCTCTACAGGAAAAAAAAAAAAAAAAAATTAAATTAGCTGGGCTTGCCTGTAGTTCCAGCTACTAAGGAGGTGGAGGTTGGGGGATTGCCTGAGCCTCGGAGGTTGAGACTGCAGTGAGGAGTGATCACACCACGGCACTCTAGCCAAAGAGAGCGAGACTCTGTCTCCCTCTGGCTCCCCCTAAAAAGAAGGTTTTTTTGTACATACTGCTTTTTTTAGGACGGGTGATACTAAGAGCATGCTTTTATACTGATGAACATGATCCAGTAGATAAAGAAGAATTAATGATACAGTACAGAAGAAATGAAGTACTGAAAAAATCCTTTATAATCTTTAATAAAAAACCAATAGATATTTGCTATTGTCTGTGAAAGTTAAGAGCCATATCACTTTGAGTTGAGCATTTATTCTATTTGCCTTAATTTATATTCTTACATAGAACAGGATTTCAAAGGAGATTTGTAATAAACACACATAAGCTACTAGATGCACTACTGAAATAGATTTTAAAGAAATGGGCAGTTGAAATGGGAATAAAGTTCATATACATGTATCAGGAAAGTTTATTACAATACAGAGCTGGGGAGATATGGCAGAGGAGCTATAATCAGATGAGTTTAAATGGGTAGATAATTGGTTCATTCAAGATTTGTTTCAACTTATTTTTAGCATGCCTTCCAATGATGCAGGAGCTGGCAGCTAAAAACTACATTTATTAGTCTCTCTTGCAGCCAGGGTTCTGAAAGTAATTTAGATTCTGCCATTGGGATGTATTTGGAAGAATTAAAAACTGTTAAGTTGAGTAAATGGTAGCACATGAAGTATCCTTTTGGCAAGTTCAGATCCAGCAGGCAGTGCAAAACAGCCCTGGAGTTCTGTCAGTGGTTTATGACCACTGGATTGAAATTATTCATAGGGGCTAGGGGCCAGCTCTTCAATAATTTTCTAAGTACCTAATTCCTTATATTAAATTTCTTTCTGCTTAAAATAACTTCAGTGATTTCTATTATCTTTAGTTGAATTGACTGAAACATTGACCAACAGTCCAAAGTGATGAGAGTTCTAAAAATAAAAAGCCAATTCAGTCTGTCACACTGGTCTGATATCTAATAACCATATACTTTTTTTTTTTTTTTTAAGTTCTGGGATACATGTGCTGAACATGCAGGTTTGCCACATAGGTATACATGTGCCATGGTGGTTTGTTGCACCTATCAACACATCATCTAGGTTTTAAGCCCTGAATGCATTAGGTTTTTGTCCTAATGCTCTCCCTTCCCTTGCCTCCCCACCCCTCGACAGCCCCCAATGTGTCATGTTCCTCTCCCTGTGTCCATGTGTTCTCATTGTTCAACTCTCACTTATGAGTGAGAACATGTGGTGTTTGGTTTTCTGTTTCCAGTTTCATCCATGGTTTCCAGTTTCATCCATGTTCTTGCAAAGGACATGAAATCGTTCTTTTTTACGGCTGCATAGTATTCCATGGTGTATATGTTTCACATTTTCTTTATCCAGTCTATCACTGATGGACATTTGGGTTGGTTCCAAGTCTTTGCTATTGTGAATAGTGCCACAATAAATACACGTATGCAAGTGTCTTTATAGTGAGAGGTGACAATGTGCCAGCAGTCCTCACTCTCAGCACCTCCTCAGCCTTGGTATCCACTCTTGCAGTACTTGAGGAGCTCTTCAGCCCGCCACGGCACCGTGGGAGCCCCTCTCTGGGCTGGCTGAGGCTGAAACCTCCTCCCTCTGCTTGCCGGGAGGTGTGGAGGGAGAGGCAAGGGTGGGCACAGGGGCTGCACGCTGTGCTTGCGGGCCAGTGTGAGTTCTGGCGGGTGCAGGCACAGGCTTGGAGGGTCCGGCACACAGAGCCGCTGGCCAGCACCGCAGCCCAGAGCAGTGAGGGGCTTAGCACCCGGGACAGCAGCTGCAGTGGGTGCACCAGGTCCCCCAGCAGAGCCGGTCCACCAGCACTGTGCTCCAATTCTCTTGGAGCCTTTGCTGCCTCCCGGTGGGGCAGGGCTCAGGACCTGCAGCCTGCCATGTCTGAGCTCCCTGCGCTGTGGTGGGCTCCCGCGTGGCCTGAGCCTCCCTGACAGGCGCCACCCTGCTCCATGGCCCCCGGTCCCATTGACAGCCCAAGGACTCAGGAGCACGGCTGGCAACTTGCGGGCACACTGCCTGCAGCCCTGGTGCAGGATCCAGTGGGTGAAGCCAGCTGGGTTCCTGAGCCTGATGGGGACTTGGAGAACTTTTAAGTCTAGCTAGAGGATCGTAAATACACCAATCAGCACTCTGTGTCTAGCTCAAGGATTATAAACGCACCGATCAGCACTCTGTGTCTAGCTCAGGGTTTGTAAATACATCAATTGGTACCTGTATCTAGCTAACTCTGTATCTAGCTAACCTAGTGGGGACTTGGAGAACTTTTCCATCTAGCAAGCACTCTGTGTCTAGCTCAAGGATTGTAAAAGCACCAATCAGCACTCTGTGTCTAGCTCAGCACGCTGTCAAAATGGACCAATCAGCTCTCTATAAAATGGACCAATCAGTAGGATGTGGGTGGGGTCAGATAAGGGAATAAAAGCAGGCAGCGGGAGCCAGCAGTGACAACCTGCTCGGGTCCCCTTGCACGCTGTGGAAGCTTTGTTCTTTCACTCTTTGCAATAAATCTTGCTGCTGCTCACTCTTTGGGTCCATGCTGCCTTTATGAGCTGTAACACTCACCACGAAGGTTTGCAGCTTCACTCCTGACAGCAAGACCACGAACCCAGCAAAAGGAAGAAGCTCCAGACACATCTGAACATCTGAGGGAATAAACTCCAGACACACCATCTTGAAGAACTGTAACACTCCCCGCAAGGGTCCGCGGCTTCATTCTTGAAGTCAGTGAGACCAAGAACCCACCAATTCTGGACAAAATAGTAGAATAATTTATAATCCTTTGGGTATACACCCACTAATGGGATTGCTGGGTCAAATGGTATTTCTGGTTCCAGATCCTTGAGGAATTGCCACACTGTCTTCCACAATGGTGGAACTAATTTACACTCCCAACAGCATAAATAAAAGCGTTCCTATTTCTCCACATCCTCTCCAGCATCTGTTGTTTCCTCACTTTTTAATGATTGCCATTGTAACCGGCATGAGATGGTATCTCATTGTGGTTTTGATTTGCATTTCTGTAATGACTAGAGATGATGAGTTTTTTATCATATATTTGTTGGCTGCATCAATGTCTTCTTTTGAGAAGTGTCTGTTCATATCCTTCACTCACATTTTGATGTTTTTTATTTTTTTTCTTTTCTGTTTTTTTCTTGTACATTTGTTTCAGTTCCTTGTAGATTCTGGATATTAGCCCTTTGTCAGAAGGCTAGATTGCAAAAACTTTCTCCCATTCTGTAGGTTGCCTGTTCACGCTGATGATAGTTTCTTTTGCTGTGCAGAAGCTCTTTAGTTTAATTAGATCCCATTTGTCAATTTTGGCTTTTGTTGACATTGCTTTTGGTGTTTTAGTCATGAAGTCTTTGCCCATGCCTATGTCCTGACTGGTATTGCCTAGGGTTTCTTCTAGGGTTTTCATAGTTTTAGGTCTGACATTTAAGTCTTTCATGCAACTTGAGTTAATTTTTGTATAAGGCACAAGGAAGGGATCCAGTTTCAGTTTTCTGCATATGGCTAGCCAATTTTCCCAACACCATTTATTAAATAGGAAATCCTTTCCCCATTGCTTGTTTTTGTCAGGTTTGTCAAAGATCACATGGTTGTAGATATGTGGCATTATTTCTGAGGCCTCTGTTCTGTTCCATTGGTCTACATCTCTGTTGTGGTACCAGTACAATACTGTTTTGGTTACTGTAGCCTTGTAGTATAGTTTGAAGTTAGGTAGTGTGATGCCTCTAGCTTTATTCTTTTTGCTTGGGATTGTATTGGCTATATGAGCTCTTTTTTGGTTCCATATGAAATTTAAAGTTTTTTTTTTTTTTTTTTTTGAGACGGGGTCTCGCTCTGTCGCCCAGGCTGAGTGCAGTGGCCGGATCTCGGATCACTGCAAGCTCTGCCTCCCGGGTTTACGCCATTCTCCTGCCTCAGCCTCCCGAGTAGCTGGGACTACAGGCGCCCACCACCTCGTCCGGCTAGTTTTTTGTATTTTTTAGTAGAGACGGGGTTTCACCGTGTTAGCTAGGATGGTCTCGATCTCCTGACCTCGTGATCCGCCCGTCTCGGCCTCCCAAAGTGCTGGGATTAAAGTAGTTTTTTTTTTTCTAATTCTGTGGAGAAAGTCATTGGTAGCTTGACGGGGATAGCAAATCTATAAATTACTTTGGACATTATAGCCATTTTCATGACTGATTCTTCCTAGCCATGAGCATGGAAGGTTTTTCCATTTGTTTGTGTCCTCTCTTATTTCCTTGAGAAGTGGTTTATAGTTCTCCTTGAACAGGTCCTTCACATCCCTTGGTAAGTTGTATTCCTAGGTATTTTATTCTCTTTGTAGCAGTTGTGAATGGGAGTTTATTCAAGATTTGGCTCTTTGTTTGTCTACTATTGGTATATAAAAATGCTTGTGATTTTTGCACATTGATTTTGTATCCTGAGACTTTGCCGAAGTTACTTATCAGCTTAAGGAGATTTTGGGCTGAGATGATATATACAATCATGTCATCTGAAAAGAGAGACAATTTGACTTCCTCTTTTCCTATTTGCATACCCTTTATTTCTTTCTCTTGCCTGATTGCCCTGGCCAGAACTTTCAATACTATGTTGAATAGGAGTGGTGAGAGAGGGCGTCCTTGTCTTGTGCCGGTTTTCAAAGGGAATGCTTCCAGCTTTAGCCCATTCAGTATGATATTGGCTGTGGGTCTGTAATAAATAGCTCTTATTATTTGGAAATATGTTCCATCAATACCCAGTTTATTGAGAGGTTTTAGCATGAAGAGGTGATGAATTTTATCACAGGCCTTTTCTGCATCTATTGAGATAATCATGTGGATTTTGTCGTCGTTTCTGTTTATGTGATGGATTACGTTTATTGATTTGTGTATGTTGAACCAGCTTTGCATCCCAGGGATGAAGCCAACTTGATTGTGTGGATAAGCTTTTTGATGTGCTGCTGGATTCGGTGTGCCAGTATTTTATTGAGGATTTTTGCATTGATGTTTGTCAGGGATATTTGTCTAAAATTCTCTTTTTTTCTGTTGTGTCTCTGCCAGGCTTTGGTATGAGGATGATGCTGGTCTCATAAAACGAATTAGGGAGGATTCCCTCTTTTCCTATTGTTTAGAATAGTTTCAGAAGGAATGGTACCAGTTCCTCTCTGTACCTCTGGTAGAATTTGGCTGTGAATTCGTCTGGTCCTGGGCTTCCTTTGGTTGGTAGACTATTAATTATTGCCTCAGTTTCAGAACTTGTTATTGGTCTATTCAGGGATTTGACTTCTTTCTGGTTTAGTCTTGGGAGGGTGCATGCGTCCAGGAAATTATCCATTTCTTCTAGATTTCTAGTTTATTTGCATAGAGATGTATTCTCTGATGGTAGTCTGTATTTCTGTGGGATCGGTGGTGATATCCACTTTATCATTTTTTTATTGCATCTATTCTATTCTTCTATTTTTTATTAGTCTGGCTAGGAGTCTATCTATTTTGTTGATCTTTTCAAAAAACCAGCTCCTGGATTCATTGATTTTTTTGAAGCGTTTTTTGTCTCTCTCCTTCAGTTCTATTCTGATTTTAGTTATTTCTTGTCTTCTGACAAGGTGTTGATTTTAGATCTTTCCCAGTTTCTTCTGTGGGCATTTAGCGCTATAAATTTCCCTCTAAACACTGCTTTAGCTGTGTCCCAGATATTCTGGTACATTGTATCTTTGTTCTCATTGGTTTCAAGGAACATCTTTATTTCTGACTTCATTTCGTTATTTACCCAGTAGTCATTCAGGAGCAGGTTGGTCAGTTTCCATGCAGTTGTGCGGTTTTGAGTGAGTTTCTTAATCCTGAGTTCTAATTTGATTGCACTGTGGTCTGAGAGACTGTTTGTTATGATTTCTGTTCTTTTGCAATTGCTGAGGAGTGTTTTACTTCCAATTATGTGGTCAACTGTAGAATAACTGAGACATAGTGCTGAGAAGGCTCTATATTCTGTTGATTTGGGATGGAGAGTTCTGTAGATGTGTATTAGTTCTGCTTGGTCCAGAGCTGAGTTCAAGTCCTGAATATCCTTGTTAATTTTCTGTTTTGTTGATCTAATATTGGCAGTGGGTGTTAAAGTCATCCACTATTATTGTATGGGAGTCTAACTCTATAGAATCTGGGTGCTCCTGTATTGGGTGCATATATATTTAGGACAAGTTAGTTCTTCTTGTTGCATTGATTCCTTTACCATTATGTAATGTCCTTTTCTGTCTCCTTTGATCTTTGTTGGTTTAAAGTCTGTTTTATCAGAGACTAGGTTGTAACCCCGTTTTTTTTTTTTTTTCTTTCCATTTGCTTGGTAAATATTCCTCCATCCCTTTATTTTGAGCCTATGTGTGTTTCTGCCTGTGAGATGGATCTCCTGAATACAGCACACCAATGGGTCTTGACTCTTTATCCAATCTGCCAGCCTGTGTCCTTTAATTGGGGCATTCAGCCCGTTGACATTTAAGGTTAATATTGTTATGTGTGAACTTGATCCTGTCATTATGATGCTAGCTGGTTATTTTGCCGTTAGTTGGTGCAGTTTCTTCATAGTGTTGATGGTCTTTACAATTTGGCATGTTTTTGCAGTGGCTGGTAGCGGTTATTCATTTCTATGTTTAGTGCTTCCTTCAGGAGCTCTTGTAAGGCAGGCCTGGTGGTAACAAAATCTCTCAGCATTTGCTTGTCTGTAAAATATTTATTTCTTCTTCGCTTATGAAGCTCAGTTTGGTGGGATATGAAATTCTGGGTTGAAAATTCTTTTCTTTAACAGTGTTGAATATTGGCCCCCACTCTCTTCTGGCTTCTAGGGTTTCTGCAGAGAGATCTGCTGTTAGTCTAATGGGGTTTCCTTTGTGGGTAACTCGACCTTTCTCTTTGGCTGCCCTTAACATTTTTTGTTTCATGTCAACCTTGGTGAATCTGACGATTATGTGTCTTGGGGTTGCTCTTCTTGAGGAATATCTTTGTGGTGTTCTCTGTATTTCCTAAATTTGAATGTTGGCCTGTCTTGATAGCTTGGGGAAATTCTCCTGGATAATATCTGGAAGAGTGTTTTCCAACTTGGTTCCATTCTCCTTGTCAATTTCAGGTACACCAATCAAACATAGGTTCAGTCTTTCCATATAGTCCTATATTTCTTGGAGGCTTTGTTCTTTCCTTTATTCTTTTTTTCTAATCTTGTCTTCATGCCTTATTTCATTACGCTGATTCAATCTCTGATATCCTTTCTTCTGCTTGATTGATTTGGCTATTGATACTTGCATACGCTTCACAAAGTTCTCGTGCTGTGTTTTTCAGCTCCATCAGGTCATTTATGTTCTTCTCTAAACTGATTATTCTAGTTAGCAATTTCTCTAACCTTTTTTCAAGGTTCTTAGCTTTCTTGCATTGGTTTAGAACATGCTACTTTAGCTCGGAGGAGTTTGTTATTACCCACCTTCTGAAGCCTACTTCTGTCAGTTAGTCAAACTCCTTCTCCATCCAGTTTTGTTCTCTTGCTGGCGAGGAGTTGTGATTCTTTGGAGGAGAAGAGGTATTTTGGTTTTTGGAATTTTCAGCTCTTTTGCGCTGGTTTTTCCTCATCTTCGTGGATTTATCTACCTTTGGTCTTTGATATTGTTGACCTTTGGATGGGGTTTCTGTGCGGACGTCCTTTTTGTTGATATTGATGCTATGTCTTTCTGTTTGTTATTTTTCTCTCTAACAGTCAGGCCCCTCTGACTGTTAATCTGCAGGTCTGCTGGAGGTCCACTCCAGACCTGTTTTCCTGGGTATCACCAGTGGAGGCTGCAGAACAGCAAAGGTTGCTGCCATTCCTTCCTCTAGAAACTTCATCCCAGAGAGGCATCTGCCAGATGCCAGCCGGAGCTCTCCTGTTTGAGGTGTCTGTCACCCCTGCTAGGAGTTGTCTCCTAGTCAGGATGCACGGGGGTCAGGGACCCACTTGAGGAGGCAGTCTGTCCCTTAGCAGAGCTTGAGTGCTATGCTGGGAGATCCGCCGCTCTCTTCAGAGCTGGCAGGCAGGAGTGTTTAGGTATGCTGAAGCTGTACCCACAGCCGCCTCTCCCCCCAGGTGCTTTGTTCCAGGGAGATAGGAGTTTTATCTGTAAGCCCCCGACTGGGGCTGCTGTAAAAGGCTTCATTTTAATCATGGACTACAACACTGTGAAAGTTTAGAAAAAAATTATTTTACCTACAAAATGAAAAAAACTCATGTTGTAGGTACTAAAAATATGTTAATAAATGACACATTTCTGCGTAAATGGAATTATACTTTCATTCAATGTAAGCATCTCAATATAAATACTCTACACCCTTTCTTACTAGCAGCAAATAACAATTAAAAACATGCATCCCTTTCCAGACAAGATTTCTAATGTTATTCAGCAACTCAGCACACTCCATCCCTTCTGCAGCTTCCAACCATCCACTAACAAACAAAAAATAGTGCCCAACATGTGACTCATGAGAACTGCAAGCAAATTCCAATGTCACTAATTCAGAAAACTAAGTGAGAAAAAGTGTTCAGAAAACTCAGAATCTGTACTCAAGGATGTTATTGAAGCCTTCAACATAAGAAAAGACATTTCTTTAGGAATACTATGTAAAAGACTAATTCAGAAATAAATATAAAGACAGCAGATTAGAATACACTGAAAGGAGCTCACAACAAGGAAAGAGAAAGAAGAGTTACAAAAAAACAGCAAAATATAATTACATAAGTACAACTGAGTACAATCATTTACACAAAGTTATCTGAGGTAAAAAGTCAATCACAAGCATCACTATTTTTGAGCACGGTATATCATCAGAGCCTTGGACACTTAGAGTCCAGCCATCATTTTGCATATAAGGGAAATGTGAACAAACTTGCTAATTATTTGATGAAGATTGTCCACAGGGTGGAGAAGTTATATTTATTTTTTAAAAATATATAGTGCAGCTGGGCGCAGTGGCTCATGCCTGTAATCCCAGCACTTTGGGAGGCTGAGGTGGGCAGATCACGAGGTCAGGAGATCAAGACCATCCTGGCTAACACGGTGAAACCCCGTCTCTACTAAAAATACAAAAAAATTAACTGGGCGTGGTGGTAGGCACCTGTAGTCCCAGCTACTCAGGAGGATGAGGCACGAGAATGGCGTGAACCCGGGAGGTGGAGCTTGCAATGAGCCAAGATCGTGCCATTGCACTCCAGCCTGGGTGACAGTGCGAGACTCCATCTCAAAAAAACAAACAAACGAACAAACAAAAAAGCTCTCTCTATATAGATAGATATATATACACACACACACATACATATACACACATGTATAGTGCTATTTTAGTTATTTTGTAATCCCTAAGAATATATTAGAAAATGGTTTGATCATAATATAATGACAGAATGGCATCCTTCTTGTCATTCCATTGACTGGAAAAACAAAAATAAATGAAAACATTTATTTGACAATTTGCTAGAGTATTTTGTAAGCAAATATTAAACATTTATGCATTACATTTATGCAAAAGTTTCAATTTTAATTCTGAATAAGAAAAATATCATTTAGTTTACTGCTTATAAACATGAAATAATCTATAAGAAATAGTTAAAGTTAAAATGCTTCCTACCAATAAATAAATGAGTTAAATAACTTTAAGTATTCAATTAAAGGAATGTATTCTACCACACCTTTGTAAAAGAGCCAAAAGTGATTTTGGGAGGTGCTTAAAGATATCCTCTACATAATTAATCAAAATTGAGGATATTTTCACTTCTGAAATAAAGCTCTCCTTTTACGCAAATATAAATTTTATTCTTTTTTTTTTTTTTTCTTTGAGACGAGTTTCACTCTTGTTACCCAGGCTGGAGTGCAATGGCGCAATTTTGGTTCACTGCAACCTCCACCTCCTGGGTTCAAGCGATTCTCCTGCCTCAGCCTCCTGAGTAGCCGGGATTACAGGCATGCACCACCATGCCTGGCTAATTCTGTATTTTTAATAGAGATGAGGTTTCCCCATGTTGGTCAGGCTGGTCTTGAACTCCTGATCTCAGGTGATCTGCTCACCTTGGCCTCCCAAAGTGCTGGGATTACACAGTGAGCCACCGTGCTCAGCCAAATTTTATTCATGTTTAAGAGAAATTTGTTATGCTCTAAACTTTAAAAACATTTTCCATCAAGTAAATGATCTGCCTTAGTGTACATCTGTGAACTGGAGTAGCTGGAGCTTACAAGGCCATTTCAAATACTGGAAGGAAATCTAGGGCAAAGTATCTACCAAGGACTTCCTTCTATTTCATTCCCTCTTGGGCCTATTGTTTTAAAAGACTTCACCAATTTATTAATTAAAATGATAAAACAAATGATGGTATCAAGATTTAACTCTCAAACACAATTTCTAACAAGCATAGAATAACTAGTGCTTTCCCATTGTAAAATCCTGAAAAAGCAAAAAGACTAGGTGTTTAACTTAGCCTTTATTCAACAGGTCAATGCAAGTCATGAGAACATTTTATTCAGAGCTCAATAAAATACTATGCAAATTATTTAAAGAATGGCATTCTAAAACTGAGTTTAAAAAGGGTATTTACCACATGGGTTGATTGTAGAGCTAAGTGAAGCAACTCCAGTGGAAAGGCCACCTTTTGAAACTACTGAAGCCACAGAAGGTGTCGAAGATGAAGTTGGTGTATTAGAGGAGGCTGCTGAGGATGGTAACCGTTCTCCAGACTCCATATCTATGAGAGGGGAAAATGTTAATTCTCAGTATCAGATAAAAAATTTTTTCAAAATAATTCAACATATTTAAACTTTCTGTATACTTTTAAAAATATAAATTTCTAAATACATGGTCTTTGGAAAGATAAAATATGGAGTAGATAAAAACAATATAATTTAAAATACCAATTTATAGAATAAGTTTAAGTATACCAAATCCTCTTGAGTTTTCTTACCCCAAATTAATAGTGGTTCGAATATAGTAATTTCACACAAATGCGTGTTGCCACAACCATCAATTAACATGTTATATTCGTCTTATTCATCCTAAATCACCTTCACTTGCAACAGAATTCCTATGTTACCTTAATGAATAATTAAAAAAAAAATACCACCACATTTGAATGGGTTTCACCCTTATCTTCTAAATACAGATAGCAATATACTTGTAGGTTTTAAGTGTCCAAGACTCTGGCCTGGGAGTCCCCAATACAGTGAACACCCCCCATACCCCTCAACAAAGGCAAATACATTTCAGAGTTTAACTGGAGGCAAGTTTAAACCATGATTTCAAAATGGCCTCAGTTGTGACCCATTTAAAATGACAAAAGTACTTCTAATCATCTTTATTAATTTTTTGGGCTTTGTGGATGTAGCCTTGCATTGGTTTTACTGCAATAACTAATGCTGATATTAAAAATTCGGACTATAATGGGCATTTTATATTCATCTTAATACTCTGCATGCACTGATCCCACACTCAAGCAAGGAAGTCATTAAATTCACAGACGCTTTAAAGAGAACATAATCTATAATAAGGAAAAAGATACTGTTTGCCTATAAGTGAATTCATAATCAGCCACATGAAAACTCTCACCATTTAAATAATCTAACTACAGAAAGATTTCTGTATTGAATTCTACAGGCAATTCACAGAATAACTGTATATTTACTAAGAAAAATAGTTGGATTTCATTTTAAAATATTGACTAATTAAAATAATGCAAGGCTAGCATTTGCCTAATTGTGGATTGAATCCATAAAGTATGTAGATAATTTTTCTCATAAGATAGATACATATGGGGAAGGTAATCTTAAATCGACATATAACATCATTAGAAAGACCATTTCAATGAGCTTTCCAATCATACAGAATTCAAAAACTTGTCTTCATATTCTGGTATTGCTGTAAATCACTTCCATAGACTACAGTACTGCTATGATGAGTCTGTCCATATTCTTACAGAATTTGTATTTCCTTTTATCAGCATTCATCATGGGAAAGGCATAGTTGCTACTGATGGCTGCATGCAACTAATGTACAAAGGGTAGGTTTTGGGTCAACAACAGTACCTAATGAACTCCGAGACATGTGGTTGTCTGATGGTAAATCCCATAAAAATTATTTTTACCAAGTTCAATTTCACCAAATACAAAAATACGGACTCTTTACCTAGAAGAGAGTTTAGGAAAAAGCTATTTTTTCTTTATAGCTGGTAACCTCATTGTCTTCAAGAATTCTACTTGCTACTTAAATATATTATGTAAAAAAAAGATGAAAAGGGTTTTAAAAAGTTTGCCTTTGTACTCCACAGCAGAAATAATTTGGTGACATAATAAGATAAGCACTTTAGCTGAGTACTTGACATATAAGAGCTCAATATAAAATCGTCATTATCTTTTTTTACAGGATATTATGCTATAAAGTATAGGTATTTCTTATTGTTGATAAAACCTGATTCAGGACTAAAGCAAGGAAGATCAAGAAGGCAAAAGAAGCAGTCTCGTATACATACTGCTTAATGGATATTACTTTCCCTGAAGAATTAATCTGAATATTTATTTAAATAAACGCACATGTACAAATGCACGTGCACGCACACACACACAGACACAAACACACACACACACAGAAATAAAGTATCATTAGGTAAAGTGATATATACAACGTTCTTAGCTACAGCACTACTTAAAAATAAAATTTAAACCTGGCAATGAGAGTAGAACTAGTGCTAGTAGTATAAGGCTGGGGCCTTTTTCAGTTTCAGTAAAGGTGTAATTTTTTTCTTCTATTTCTGGTTCTTTTTGCTCATTTAAGAAAGGGCTTAACTTTTTTTTTTTTTATACTTTAAGTTCTAGGGTACATGTGCACAACATGCAGGTGTGTTACATATGTATACATGTGCCATGTTGGTGTGCTGCACCCATCAACTCGTCAGCATCCATCAACTCATCATTTACATCAGTTATAACTCCCAATGCCATCCCTCCCTCCTCCCCCCTCCCCATAATAGGCCCCGGTGTGTGATGTTCCCCTTCCCATGTCCAAGTGATCTTATTGTTCAATTCCCACCTATGAGTGAGAACATGCGGTGTTTGGTTTTCTGTTCTTGCGAAAGTTTGCTGAGAAAGTTTCCAGCTGCACCCATGTCCCTACAAAGGACATGAACTCATCCTTTTTTATGGCTGCATAGTATTCTGTGGTGTATATGTGCCACATTTTCTTAATCCAGTCTGTCACTGATAGACATTTGGGTTGATTCCAAGTCTTTGCTATTGTGAATAGTGCCGCAGTAAACATACGTGTGCATGTGTCTTTATAGCAGCATGATTTATAATCCTTTGGATATATCCCCAGTAATGGGATGGCTGGGTCAAATGGTATTTCTAGTTCTAGATCCTTGAGGAATCACCATACTGTTTTCCACAATGGTTGAACTAGTTTACAATCCCACCAACAGTGTAAAAGTGTTCCTACTTGTCCACATCCTCTCCAGCACCTGTTGTTTCCTGACTTCTTAATGACTGCCATTCTAACTGGTGTGAGATGGTATCTCATTGTGGTTTTGATTTGCGTTTCTCTGATGGCCAGTGATGATGAGCATTTTTTCATGTGTCTGTTGGCTGTATGAATGTCTTCTTTAGAGAAATGTCCATTCATATCCTTTGCCCACTTTTTGATGGGGTTGTTTTTTTCTTGTAAATTTGTTTGAGTTCTTTGTAGGTTCTGGATATTAGCCCTTTGTCAGATGAGTAGATTGCAAAAATTGTTTCCCATTCTGTAGGTTGCCTACTCACTCTGATGGTAGTTTCTTTTGCTGTGCAGAAGCATGCTACTTGACTTCAAACTATACTACAAGGCTACAGTAACCAAAACAGCATAGTACTGGTACCAAAACAGAGATATAGACCAATGGAACAGAACAGAGCCCTCAGAAATAATACCACACATCTACAACCATCTGATCTTTGACAAACCTGACAAAAACAAGAAATGGGGAAAGGATTCCCTATTTAATAAATGGTGCTGGGAAAATTGGCTAGCCATAAGCAGAAAGCTGAAACTGGATCTTTTCCTTACTCCTTATATGAAAATTAATTCAAGATGGATTAGAGACTTAAATGTTAGACCTAATACCATAAAAACCCTAGAAGAAAACCTAGGGAATACCATTCAGGACATAGGCATGGGTAAGGACTTCATGTCTAAAACACCAAAAGCAACGGCAACAAAGCCAAAATTGACAAATGGGCTTAATTTCTTAAAAACATATGCTTATGGCCAGGCACGGTGGCTCATGCCTGTAATCCCAGCACTTTGCGAGGCTGAGGCACGCGGATCACGAGGTTAGGAGATCAAGAACATCCTGTCTAACACGATGAAACCCCATCTCTACTAAAAATAGAAAAAAATTAGTGGGGCGTGGTGGCGGGTGTCTGTAGTTTCAGCTACTTGGGAGGCTGAGGCAGGAGAATAGCGTGAACCTGGGAGGCTGAGGCTACAGTAAGCCGAGATCACGCCAGTGCATTCCAGCCTGGGTGACAGAGTGAAACTCTGTCTCAAAAACAACAACAACAACAACAACAAAACATATGTTTATGTAACCATTTTCCTTAGAAACTCTATTATAGACATTATTAATGTATTATTTTCTTTCAACTATATTGACACTAGATATTTATTTTTAGCCTAAGATTTCTTAGGTGGCTGAGTAGTCTTCTTGCATGTAAAGTACGAATTCTCTCACACTAGTCTTAAGTAGTTGTTGTTTTTAATAGGCATTTCTTAGTTCTAATAATCAAAAATTGGGTCAACTACTCCAAGTTCACCTTATACATAATCTTTTTTTTTGTCATTTTATAGAAATTTAACAAATCCACTCTACCCTTTGTTACTCTAGAATGAAGATTGTCTTATGCCGGAATTTACAAGGATTAGCTCTTCAAATTTTCTTTTTAAGTTAAATATTATTCTTTCAGTTTTATTTACTATCATCCCCTGCTAAAGCACAAGAAATCCTAGCCATCAACTTGATAGTTAAAAGTTGAGAAGGCAATACCTTCGTAATTGTGAAACTGTATAATTGTGAAAAATCCACAAAACAATCATTGGCTTACCATATTGTAAGAACTAGTCCAAGAACAAGATTTAAAATACATATGCACCAAAGGTAACTAAAAGCAGTGGGTCAAAATTTGAGGAGAAAAAGGACATTTGCATAGTCTCAAAGTATCTCCTCCAAAATATCCATTAAAGAAAAAGATGAAAAGAATAGTTTCACAGTGGGGAAACAACATTACCTATAACAAAATATCAACATCATGTATTTTCTGATGCCTCAGAAGAGTCCATCACTTCTGTGGTATTCTTCCCAAAAATATACAATCTCAGCTGAACCATGAGAAACCACACAAACTCAAACTGAAAAACGATACGCAAAATAACTGACCAGTATTCATCAAAAGTGTCATGGGAAAGGAAGGGAAGGGAAGGGGAGACAGACAAAACAGAGAAAGAAAGAGAAAGAAAGAGAAAGAAAGAAGACTGTGGAATTGCCATAGGTTGGAGACTAAGGAGACTAGGAATTCCTTAGTGTGAGATCTAGGATATCCCACAACTAAATGTGATGTGGGATCCTAAGCTGGATTTTAGAATAAGAAAAGGATATTAATGGCAAAACTAGTGAAAATTACATAAGGTCTGTAGTTTACTTAATAACATTCTATCAATGTTAATTTCCTGATGTTTATAATTTTGATAATTGTACTCTGGTTATGTAAGTTATTAACATTAAGAGAAGCTAGATGAAAAATATATGTGAACTGTGTTTTTTATTATTAAGTCTAAAATTATTTTGAAATAAAAAGTAAAAAAAACAAACAAAAAAACACAAAGTCTTCCATATAGTAAGCACTAAAAAAAAAATACATATGCTTTGAAGTTAAAGAGTATAAAAACCTACACCTTGAAGGAATGAAGAACAGACTACATTGTGTTGGTGAGATATTCACTAATAAACATTATCTGGGTTCAAACACTATGCCTGAAGTTTATTAGTTGTGATCTTGTAAAAATTATGTAATTTCTCTCAGTTCTCAATTTCCTCATAAGTGATTTGAAGAAGATGTAGTTGAGAGGATTAAATGAGATAACGCATGTAAAGGGCAGGGTACCTAGCATTCAATACTTGTTAGCTATTGTTTTTAATGAAGGAACATCTATGTATATAATTACCCATGTGTATACGTGGCAAGAAAAGAAACCTTAAGATGTTCTAGATTATTCATGTTGAAGTGAATATTTAAGACTTATACCATTTATAGATTACGTATATACTTACCATGGCATTATATTTTTTAGCCAGATAGATTATGTGTTAAAAATTTAAAATAAATGTCTCACAATTGTATAGATACCAATGTTGTAAGGTATGTTATCTTAAAATTTTCCAAATAAACTGATTTTTCATCTATAAAACAAATACAGATGAAAAATTGATACATTCATTTTGTTGACAAAATATAATATCTGTTATCACGAGTTATTATTTATAATTCAAGCATAGTACATAAAAATCTGCAGAAACTCATTCATTCAGATCTTTTAAGAAAAATATATTCATTTAAATGAAAACAGTTCAGGTATCCAAGAACCCTCCATTCCTAGATTTCTGTTAGGGCCAGAGCATCCATGTCTGACACCTATGCTTCTATAACGGCCTCTCATTCTGACCCTTTGTGTTAAGAATACTACTTTCATCTTGGGTTCCAAATGATCATAAACGAATCCATTCTTCGTGTTCAAAACCAGCCTAGATATCACAACATCAAAACAAACAGAGTATAATAACATGACTTCCCATCTATAACTCACCAAAGGAAGAATATCTAGTAGGTACATCTTTTAACTTAAGGCCATTCAAGAGATTACAGTTTCTAATGTATAACTTGGTCATTTTTTTTTTTTTTTTTTTTTTTGAGACAAGATCTCACTCTGCCACCCAGGCTGGAGTGCAGTGTTGTGATCATGGCTCACTGCAGCCTCAACCTCCCGGGCTCCAGTGATCCTCCCACCTCAGCCTCCCAAATAACTGAGACTACAGGTGCATGTCACCATGCTTGGCTAATTGTTTGCATTTTTTGGTACAGACAGGTTTTTGCCATGTTGCCCAGGCTGATCTTGAACTCTTGAGCTCAAACTGTCTGCCTGTCTTCACCTCCCAAAGTGCTAGGATTCCTTATTTCAAAAGTTAACTTTTGAATAATTAACTTTTGAATAAGGAATTCAAAAGTTAACTTTTGAAAGCGGTGGCTCACGCCTGTAATTCCAGAGCTTTGGGAGGCCGAGGTGGGAAGATCACTTGAGTTCAGGAGTTCGAGACCAGCCTGGCCAAAGTGGTGAAACCCTGTCTCTACCAAAAATACAAAAATTAGCGAGACCCACATGGTGGTGGGTGCCTGTAATCCCAGCTACTCCGGAGGCTGAGGCAGGAGAACTGCTGGAACTCAAGAGGCGGAGACTGTAGTGAGCCGAGGTTGCACCACTGCACTCCAGTCTGAGCAACAGAGTGAGACTCTGTCTCAAATAAAAACAAAAACAAAACAAAACAAAAAAACGGAAAGAAAAGAAAAAAGAAAATTAACTTTAAGATGACTACAACCACAAATTAACACAAAACACTGTAGTGAAAAAAAAATGTTGTGAACCAAGGGAGAAATATGTGCAAAAGATGAAGGGCCTACAGATCATCTGATTCATTATAGATCTTTCCTGTAGCCTAAAGCAATGATTTTGGTTTTGTGACACACCATCTCTCCCACCAGGGAACATATGGGTGACATTTTTGGTTGTCACAACTGGAAGAGCACTAATGGCATTCAGTGGAGATAGAGGCCAGGGATGCTGTTAAATACCCTAAAATGGACAAGAAGAACAGTCTTCCCCCTACAGAATTATCCAAACTAAGTTGTGTTGCTATGGATGAAAAACTCTGATCTAAAGTATGAAAAAGGGTATTATTTGAAATTCAACTAGCTAAAACTATAATAGTAATTCTGTATAACTATAATAGTAAGATCAATCAAGCTGATTTTGATGATCCAAAGCTACTGTAGTGATAAAATTATACTCGACATCTTTTGTGTCAGCATCCCCCTGAAAGTCTAATATTTTACATCTTATCCAAATTTTTAAACACTGACAATGTATCACATGCAATTAACACACATCACAATGTTCACTCATACTGGGTAACATAAATTTGTTGTATTTTACTAAAATGACATTTATCTATAACAATTCTGAGAGCAAATAAAAATCCAAATTATGAAAATGACAGACCACAACTTCTTCCCTGCATGATGATTTTATGTACTATAAAGGGATTCGATGATCAGTTAATGATAATATTGTTAAAGTTTATGTATCTCAAGTATTCCTGTTTTGTGTAATCATAGAGTTCATGAACACTGACAGCTGGTAGTTGTAAACCTGAACAGGTGCTAACAGGGAGTCCAAGACACGTTGTTTGAGATATGTAAACACGATTAGTTCCCTGTGTTTCAGGTGCACTGATACTTTAGTATTGCCATATACAGTCAAGAAAAACAGGGTAATAAAAAAAAGTATAGGGATAGATTAAAGATGCAGAAATTACAAACAAAATGGACTCAGATATTTTTCCTGAAAGGACATTTTTTAAAGAATGACTTTATTTGTACTAACAGTAGCAAAAGTTCTCTGTGGGAGTTCAAAACACAGCAGATTCAGTGAGTCCTTACTTTTCCTTTATAATGTAACCTCAGAGAAATATGATAATTAGGAAGAATATCCGGAGGTAGTCACTATGCTACTTCTTTTGGTTTATTAGAACCATTAAGAGTAGAGTTTTATTATACAAGTTCAATATTTTCTAAAAATTCTGAGAAAGGTTTATATATAACTATTTGTTTAGATAATTAGATAACTTCCAGGCAATTGATCATGTGAACATATAAAACTTCAAGATATTAAATAGTAAAACAAAACAAAAACCAGGCAACAAATGAAAAGCTGTCTGTTAAAGGACATTCAGAAATAGGGGATGTGGCCAAAATACCTTATCAGACAGCAGACAAAATTATTCTTTGAAAATAATATGTTCATAGGAAAAAGATTCTATTCATAAAATTCTTATTTACCTACATTTTCTGAAACAGAATTTCAAGGAATTAAGTATGGTATATAGTGGTTTAAAATGTGAATATGTAAAATGAGTTGCTTTTTTTGTCATTTGACACATTTTAACTACCATTATAAACAAACAATTCATTACATTACATCCTCAAACAGAACTGGATGGCAACCAGGTGTTCTGTGTGTTAACCTGTGATACTGAGCAAGTTTCAGACTCCCCTAAATACTAGTTTCTTTACCTAAAAAATTATGAGATTGAATTAAACTAGCTCTCAAGTTCCTATCAGAGTTTTACAAACTTGGTGGTTAAAAAACAACTGACCCCCAAAACCAACAAAAAACACACACAAAATTAATACTGCATTAACATATTGGCGGTCTTGATTCTATCTCCAAATGTGTATCATGTTAAATTACAGATTTCTGTTAAATCTTCTAAAGATTTACTCTTGTTGTACTTTTATCTCAAGAGACCTGATGGTGAGAAATTATCCAAGGGTAAAAGCAGTGGTTTTCATATTGCTCAGCAAATAATCTATTCAGAGAGTATCCCTTTCCATCCAAAGGATTAAATATTCCTTTGCAATGAGCTACCTGTGGGGAAGACGTTATCCTAAGACTTATGAAAAAGATGTAAAAGAATAACAAGATTTGAGAAAGACTTAATATCTATGGATCAACTAAACTGTAGGTATAGTCTGTGATTTTAAATACTAACTAGATTTAGAAATGTCTAACAAGGAAACAAAGGTCAGAAAGATAAAAAGAGATAGTGTATGGTTAGATGATCCTTTCATCTACAAATCCAAGGGGCTCCAAAGAACAAGCAAAAGACCTAAAACTTTGCTTAACTAAGAAATACAATTAAAATTTTAATTAGAATATTTAAGATAGTTCTGAAAAGCAACTGAGACCAATGCGTGAGATTGAAAAAATAAAGCACAGAATCAAACAGAAATCGTATTACTCTATATAAAATATCTGTGTATACTCAGAAGCCCAGGAAGCAAAGTCTAAGTACTACATGTCTGATGAACTAAAATAAAAAGTCCCCCTTAATAGGAAAGATGCAGAACCACATGGCAGAAACAAAGTATCTAAGTCTTAAAGAACAAAGTGAGGATAACAGGTTGTGAATACCATGCAAAAAATGTGGGCTTTTCTTTTTCTTTTTTTTTTCTTGGTGCTAGTCACCCTCACATTAGGTATGTCTTTTTAATATTACCACTTTCCTACTTGAAAGTCTTCAAAGGAATATATATCCCAGAAATACACTCAAATATTTATTGGTAAAGGTATACATAAAGGATATTCATTACACCACTATAATTGCAAAAGACTTTTAAAAACACATTTCCATCAATAAATAGTTAAATTAGATTTTTAAAATCTTTATTAGATTACTATGCAGGTGTTCAAAAAGAAAGAGGTAGACCTATACTAGCTAATATGTTAAATATAAAGAACAAGGTGGGGGAGACTATAAATAGCAAGATCTCATTTGTGATAAAGACAAATAAGTGGAAGATATATTCATATACTTGTATGCTCACAGAATATTTCTAGAAAGATATATAAGAAATTGGTAACTGCTTTTACTAGGCAATGGTGAAACTGGATTCTAGGGTGGGAGAATTATTTTTCACCATATATTTTTTGTGCTTGAATGTTTTACCATGTGATTGTATTAATGACCGTTAAATCAACAAAAAGAGAAACATTTCTAAAGGTCTGTTATTGCTAGAAATTACCTTTCAAAATGCTCCAGAGTCTTAGGCTACCTTTAAGTGTTAGGAAGTAGGGAACCTACTCCCAGTAACCTTGAAATAGAGGCTCTAGCTCTAGAGTTCTGCATCCTAAACATCTAGACTCTGACCTGTTGAGTCGATCACCTACTTGGGGAGGTTTTAAGTGATTTATTTTATTATCTATCCACTATTTTTTTTCCAAGTTTCAACAAGAGAATCAAACAAGCAGAAGAAAGAACTTCAGAACTTGAAGACAAGGCTTTCAAATTAATCCAATCAGACAAAGATAAAAAAAAGAAAAAAGAAAAAAACAATGAACAAAGACTCCAATGAGTTCTACTTTAATCCCAGCACTTTGGGAGGCCAAGGCGGGCAGATCACGAGGTCAGGAGATCGAGACCAGCCTGGCCAACATGGTGAAACCCCGTTTCTACTAAAAAATAAAAAAAACTAGCCGGGCGTGATGGCGCGCGCCTGTAGTCAGTCGCAGCTACTCAGGAGACTGAGGCAGAGGAATCCCTTGAACCCAGGAGGTGGAGGTTGCAGTGAGCCAAGATCGTGCCACTGCACACTCCAGCCTAGTGATAGAGCAAGACTCGACAAATAAATAAATAAATTTTAAATAAATTAATGCTACTAGAATCGCTTGAACCTGGGAGGCGGAGGTTGCAGTGGGCCGAGATTGCACCACTGCACTCCAGCCTGAGCAACAGAGTGAGACTCTGTCTTAAAAAAACAAAACAACAACCACCAAAAAAAAGGTCATCCACGGTGGCTCACGCCTTAATCCCAGCACTCTGGGAGGCCGAGGCAGGCAGATGACCTGAGGTTGGGAGTTTGAGACCAGCCTGACCAACATGGAGAAACCCCATCTCTACTAAAAATACAAAATTAGCCAGGCATGGTGACGCATGGCTGTAATCCCAACTACTCAGGAAGGCTGAGGCAGGAGAATCACTTGAACCTGGGATGCGGAGGTTGGGGTGAGCCAAGATTGTGCCATTGCATTCCAGCTCGGGCAGTAAGAGCGAAACTCCATCTCAAAACAAAACAAAACAAAATGTAATGCTACTATAATGAAGAGAATTTTGAGAATTCTGATAAAAATTCAAGAAAAAATTGTTATACATTAAGGATTTATTCCTTTTTTGCCTCTTGGGCTGAAATAGCTGGTCTATTATTTATTTAACAACTATTTTTGAGCATTAAGTACAAATCTCTACGCTGGTTTAGTTGTTAGAAAATAAAGATAAATCATAGTCCTTGCCTTATAAAAGTTCATCATTCAATAGTTCTCACTACTCAATTTTCTCTAAATTTCTTTTCATGTCATACTGTTATCTCCATAATTCAACCTCAATCTCAATTACTATATATTTTTTTTTATTTTTCTGAAAAACAGAAATGTATGTGCTCACTTCACTAAACTCAAAGTAGTGAGAGGAGTACAAAGGAGATGCAAACACAAAGATTTTGGAGACAGGCAATGTCACTGATGAACCACCAGGAAGAAAAAAGATCTTTTGCCTTGATGTAATTTTTAAATGATGACAGTTTTCATAAAAGTTCCACGCTCCACCCCCATCCAGGAAGTAGGAAGGTCCATGACTCATCATGCTTTCCCTGTGCTTCACTCAGGCTTCCTCTTTACAGACCTAATTCAGCAGATAGGACTTCCTGATGCTGAGGAAATCCTTGTCTCTTAACAGTGGGCCACATGATCCCATTCCTGTGGTTAAAGCTGTCTGAAACAGATATAACCCAAGGAGACAATAGTTGGCCAGAAATCTATGTGTTGGTGGTCTCTAAAAGATTCTATACTCTAATCAGATTCTTTCTGATATAAACATTTTAACTGATAGAAACAGGGAAAGTTGTTGCTGAGATAAGAGGTCCTTAAGGCTGGGGGCCTAAATATACAAGTTGGAAAAAAATAATGGAAGAGTAAATGTACAGAGAAGTTGAGTGGCCTTGAGGGAGAGAAGATACTCTTCTGTTACTGTTCCCTGCCAGCTAAAGAGCCTAGTAGAAAACTTCCTAACAAATATGCTTATTTGTCTTTTCTCATGTTCACTCATGCCGTTTACACCACTGAGACATATTCTGGTTTTCAGTTCCAATAATCCAAACACTATACTCCTTTAAATATAGGCCCTAGAGTCCCTTTACCCATAAAGCTGGATCTGACTAATCTTGGGTCCCAACTTCCCATCTTTGAATTATGTAGCACTTTAGCTTCTACCCAGGAAGCTGCTAATTACATGACCTTTTTACAGCTCTGTATGTGTTTTATGAATATACTGTATTATTCAGCACACAACCAGTATGTCTGTTGAGCTTTGGTTGCTGAATCAGTACAGTGGAACTAATTATGCTTACTTCAAAGAGTTATTTACAAGGAGAGGGCCTAGTACATTTCCTGCTAGGTATTTTGTTCTGATGTGTTTGGCCAGGAGAATACAAAGAAGAAAATATTTTCTTCAAACTTATGATACAAGAGTAAAAAAAAGCTCAATAAAAGTCAACATTATTTATTTTATAAGTTAAATGTGAGCAAACATATGTTTAAAATGTCAAGGTAATTTTCAATTCCAAGCAGATTTAGTTCACAGGTAAACCTAAAGAGGTGTTCAAGAGTATATTAGGCGATCGCCTGTCAAGCTAGCTTTCAAAAATACCATCTTTACCTTAGCTTTAGATAATAGTATAATTTGAAATTTTGTTTTAGATAACAGTGACATTTTTATTTTAGTTCTTAGATAACTAAAATAGTAAAACTGCTGTTCCCTGAGAAGTTAATACATAATTTTATAACCTTCATTAGACACAAAATTAATTTTGTTCAGACTGTAGCCGTGCGTTTTTCAGTAATCTAGCGACCAAGTTTTCTCCTTTTGACATTGATAATCTCCAAATATACACAAAAAAGTTATTATTATAATTCCCCCTACCATTCTCTTAACTATACCAGTTGGTCAAATTATGTATTAACTTATCGTTTCAATTATGCCTCATCCATTTCCCTCATAATTTTTATTATTTTCTGAATTGCATACACTTGTCCATGCCTTACTGTACTGGCAATACCCAAATATCAACATAAATAATGTTGACTTTTATTGAGCTGTTTTTCTACCCATGTATCTTAAGTTTGAAGAAAAGATTTTCTTTCTGTATTCTCCTGGCCAAATACATAACAAAATACCTAACAGGAGGCATGCTACACCCTCTATTTATTATTAATATTTTTTTTCTTCTACTTTTAAGTTCAGGGGTACATGTATAGGCTGTGCAGGTTTGTTACATAGGTAAACATGTGCCATGGTGGTTTGCTGCACAGATCAACCCATCACCTAGGTATTAAGCCCAATATCCATTAGCTATTCTTCCTGATGCTCTCTCTCACCCCCACCCCTGCCACTCCGACCTGCACCAGTGTGTGTATATCTCCTCCCTGTGTCCACATGTTCTCGTTATTCAGTTCCACTTATACGTAAGAACATGTCATGTTTGATTTTCTGTTCTTACATTAGAATGCTCAGGATAATGGCTTCCAACTCCATCCATGTCCCTGCAAAAGACATGATCTCATTCCTTTTTATGGCTGCATAGTATTCCATGGTGTATGTACCACATTTTCTTTATTCAGTCTATCACTGATGGGTATTAAAGTTGAGTCCATGTCTCTGCTATTGTGAACAGTGCTGCAATGAACATACATGGTGTATGTATCTTTATAATAGAATGATTTCTATTCCTTTGGGTATACACCCAGTTATGGGATTGCTGAGTCAAATGGTATTTCAGCTTTTAGATCTTTGAGGAATCGCCATACTGTCTTCCACATGGTTGAAATAATTTACACTCCCATCAACAGTGTAAAAGCATTCCTTTTCCCCTGCAACCTCATCAGCATCTGTTGTTTTTGACTTTTTAATAATGGCCATTCTGACTTGTGTGAGATGGTATCTCACTGTGGTTTTGATTGGCATGATGTTGAGCTTTTTTTTGTATGTTTGTTGGCCACATGTATGTCTTCTTTTGAGAAGTGTCTGTTCATGTCCTTTGCCCACTTTTTAATGGTGTTTTTTTTTTCTTATAAATTTGTTTAAGTTCCTTGTAGACTCTGGATATTAGACCTCTGTCAGTTGGATAGACTACAAAAATTTTCTCCCATTCTGTAGGTTGTCTGTTCACTCTGATGACAGTTTCTTTTGCTGTGCAGAAGCTCTTTGGTTTAATTAGATCCCATTTATCAGTTTTTGCTTTTGTTGCAATTGCTTTTGCCGTTTTCATCATAAAATCTCTGCCCCTGCCTATGTCCTGAATGGTACTACCTAGATTTTCTTGTAGGGTTTTTATACTTTTGGGTTTTACATTTAAGTATTTAATACACCTTGAGTTAATTTTTGTATATGGTGTAAGGAGGGGGTCCAGTTTCAATTTTCTGCCTATGGCTAGCCAGCTCTCCCAGTACCCTTTATTAAATAGGGAGTCCTTTTCCCATTGCTCGTTTTTGTCATGTTTCTTGAAGATCAGATGATTGTAGGTGTGTGATCTTATTTTTGAGTTATCTATTCTGTTCTATTCATCTCTGTGTTTGTTCTTGTACCTGCACCATGCTGTTTCAGTTACAGTAGCCTTGTAATATAGTTTGAAGTTGGGGCGCCTCCCGTGATGTTCTCTTTGAAGTGATGCCTCCAGCTTTGTTCTTTTGCTTATTGTCTTGGCCTTCTCTTTATCATAATATTCCTAGTTTTTATATGGAAGAATGAAGACCCTCTGTGACAATGCTCAGAGGAAATAAATTCCTTCATAGTACAAGGCCCTAAGTATATATCCTAAACATGTCTAAATATAACCTGCATTAAAATATGAAAACAGCTTGGAGGCCAGGTGTGGTGGTTCACGCCTGTAATCCCAACACTTTGGGAGGACGAGGCATGCGGATCACCTGAAGTCAGGAATTCGAGACCAGCCTGGCAGACTGGGTTTCACCCAATCTCTACTAAAAATACAAAAATTAGCTGGGTGTGGTGGTGCATGCCTGTAATCTCAGCTACTCGGGAGGCTGAGTCAGGAGAATCGCTGGAACCCAGAAGGCGGAGGTTGCAGTGAGCTGAGACTGTGCCACTGCACTCCAGCCTGGGTGACAGAGCAAGACTCTATCTCAAAAAAAAAAAAAAAAAAAAAAAAAAAGAAGAAAGAAAAGGAAAGAAAGAAAATGGCTGGGCACGATAGCCAATGCCTATAATCCCAGCACTTTGGGAGGCTGAGGCAGGCAGATTGCTTGGGCCCAGGAGTTCAAGATCAGCCTGGGCAACATGGTGAAACCCCATCTCTGTTTAAAAATATATATATATTAAAATATATATATATATATATATATATATATATATAAAAAAATTAGCTGAGCATGATGGCTTGCACCTGTAGTCCCAGCTACTCAAGAGGCTGATGGGGGAGGAACACCTGAGCCCAGGGAGGTTGAGGCTGCGGTGGGCTGTGATCATGCCACTGCACTCCAGCCTGGGTGACGGAGTGAGATACTGTGTCAAATATATATGTTATATACATACACACACACACCGTGTGTGTGTGTTTTAGTGTGAAAATATTCAATGGTTAAACACAGTGATATCATGAATATAACTATGAGCCAAATTTTTTTTAGTATTTCTACAAAGTAAAACAAAGTACAAACTCAATAATAACATTATTCTAAAAATGAGCATTACCATGATTTTAAAAACTTTTAAGTATCCTTTATAAACACAGTTTTCCGATTACTAAAATTAATGTAGTCTAATGATAAAACCATAATACCTAATTTAACCACAAAACTGTCTCTACTTTACATGATCATCTAAATATTCTACTTCAAATGTTGAAAAGTTAAGAATATCTGAGTTCCTCAAAGGGTTAAACATTCTGAGTTACTGTATGACCCAGCAATTCAACTCTTAGGTAGAATTCTACTCCTATTCTTGGGCATATACCCTAAAGAAATGAAAATATATGTCTACACAAAAACTGGTACCTGAATGTTCATAGCTATTGTTCATAATAGCCCCAAAGCAGAATAACCCAAATGGCTATCAACTGATGAATGAATAAATGTGGTATATCCATACAATGAAATATTATTCAGCAATAAAAAGGAATAAAGTGATAAATGATGCAACATGGAAGAACTCCGAAAACACTGAGATAAGTAAAAGAAGCCAGTCACAAATGACCATGGGTTTCATGATTCCATTTAAATGAAACATCTAGAAAAGGATACTCTGTAGAGACAGAAAATATAGAACTATGGGTAGGTTGGGGGAAAATGAAGACTGACTGCTAATGGATATTGGGTCTCTTTGGGGGATTATGAAATGTTCTAAGTGATTGTGATGATGGTTGCACAACTCTGTGAATACACTAAAAACTGAATTGTATATTTTAAATGGAAAAATTGTATGGTATATGAATTATATCTCCATAAAGCTATTAAAAAAAAAAAAAAAAAGGCTGGCCAGGTGATTTACACCTGTAGTCCCAGCACTTTAGGAGGCCAAGGTGAGAGGATCCCTTGAGCTCAGGAATTCAAGACCAGCCTGGGCAACATGGCAAAACCCCATCTCTCAAAAAGGAAAAAAAATTAGCCAAGCATGGTGGCATGTGCCTGTGGTCCCAGATACTCAGGAGGCTGAGACAAGAGGATTGCCTGAGCCTGGGAGACTGAGGCTGCAGTGAGCTGTGATCATGACACTGTACTGCAGCCTAGGCAATAGAGCAAGACCTTGTCTCCAAAATAAAAGATTATCTGCATCTCTCAATGATACTCAATGACAAAATGCCATTTGACTTAATGAATTCTCTATGGGAATTTTAAATTCAATATTCTTGATTCTAGACTCTATATCCAAGACCAAATGTAGAATGTCTCTAATATGACTTTTCATGTGCTATATAATGATATGCTGAGACAGAAAATCAAGTCACGAACCCATACCAAACTCTCCCAGGTGCTCATCCATTTAGTAATCTTGCACCTCCATATTACATATATTTTTTTAAAACTTGGTAAAGCTATATTAATTCAGTTTGGGGACTAACAAGTTTATCCAACGTTATAAGCATATATATCTTCTCTCTACTCCCACCATCATCTTAGTACAATCCTAAATCAATTCTTATTGGAAATAATGCAGTAGCCTTCCAAGAAGTTTCTCTGCTTCTCTTTCCTTCAATCCTGTTTCTACCAAGAGTAATCCTGTTTTTTTTTTTTTTTTTTTTTTGTAAGCAGTAACCTTTTTTTTTTTTTTTTTTTTTTTGAGACGGAGTCTTGCTCTGTTGCCCGGGCTGGAGTGCAGTGGCCGGATCTCAGCTCACTGCAAGCTCCGCCTCCCGGGTTTACGCCATTCTCCTGCCTCAGCCTCCCGAGTAGCGGGGACTACAGGCGCCCGCCACCTCGCCCGGCTAGTTTTTTGTGTTTTTAGTAGAGACGGGGTTTCACTGTGTTAGCCAGGATGGTCTCGATCTCCTGACCTCGTGATCCGCCCGTCTCGGCCTCCCAAAGTGCTGGGATTACAGGCTCGAGCCACCGCGCCCGGCCAGCAGTAATCTTTTTAATATAAAAATCTGATCCTGCCACTCCCCTACTTAAAATCTTTCTGTGTTTCTATGTCACTTGTATGATAAAATCCCAGGTCTTCTGCTAAGCATAACAAGCTCTGTTTAATAGGCCTCTGGCTTCTTTGGTCTCCTTTTCCACTCTCTTCTCACATATTAGGTGACTAAACTTCTTGCCGTTCCCAAATACACCACTGTCTCCTCCTGTATCCACACTATGTTTTTGGTGCATGATGTTTGTTCTCCCTCAAATGCCCTGCCCTTATTCTCTGCCTTACTCCTACATACACTCTAGGTCTCAGCTCATGTGTAACTTCTTCTAAGGAACCGTTCTGACTCACAAGGAAGTCTTAGGTCCTTTCTTGTTAATCTTGTGTATTCCCTAATTAAGTCACTTATAACATTGTACTATATAACAATTTTTTATTTTGTTATCTGCTTTCTTTTTTTTTTTTTTTTGAGACGGAGTTTCACTCTTGTTGCCCCGGTTGGAGTGCAATGGTGCGATCTCAGCTCACTGCAGCCTCCCCCTTCCGGGTTCAAGCCATTCTCCTGCCTCAGCCTCCCAAGCAACTGGCATTACAGGTGCCCGCCACTATGCTGGGCTAATTTTTTGTATTTTTAGTAGAGACAGGGTTTCACCACTTTGGCCAGGTTAGTCTCAAACTCCTGACCATAGGTGATCCACCTGCCTTGGCCTCCCAAAATGCTAGGATTACAGGTGTGAGCCACTGCGCCCAGCTGATATCTGGCTTCCTCTGGCAAATCAGAAAATCTCTTCAAAAGTTTCCACAAAGTAGTGAATTGAATAAAATATGTCAAATGTCTATATTTTGCTTTAATGTTTTTTGAATATACTGTAAACTTGGTAAGGCAACAGCATTAATACTGATTAGTATATTTATACTAACATTAAATAAACGTGACTTGCAAAGAATATTATACAAATTCTTCTGAGATGCATGTTGGCACTTAGACCTCTTAATTTTAATAAAGTGTTGAAATCTTAAAAAATTTTTTTTAAGAGATGAGGGTCTCACCATGTTGCCCAGGCCTGAGTGCAGTGGCTATTCACAGGCAGATCCTAGTGCACTTCAGCCTCTAACTCCTGGCCTCAAGCGATCCTCCTGCCTCAGCTTCCTGCGTAGTTGAGACTACAGGCACATGGCACTCTGTCCAGATTGAACCTTAAAATTTAACTTGACATCTAAGAAATCTATTTGTGACAAAAAAACCTCTGCTTTTCCGTATTTATATCAAACTTCTCAAATTCACTAAAGGCAGGGAGTTAGGCACCACTGGTTTATTTGTGTAAGCTAATTTTATTTTACTAAAAACACATCAATACCTTGGGATCAATCGAGTCACATTGTGTTTATCAGTCCCATATTGAACATCCTTCTCTCTTAAGACATATTGGAATCTCATAAAAGGCAAATAGGGTTCCACTCAGCTTAAACAGTAAGACAATTTTTATATACATATGAAATACTATACACAAATACATAAAAACACAAGTCTAGAACATTCCTTTAGCTATCAAAGTTCTACATGAACTTATTTGGTTCTCCAGTTCAATCTGTATATATAAGTTATATTTTAAACAAAGGTGAAGAGAGCAATTATCTTTCACAATCTGTCTTAGATGATAGAACTTAATTTATAAAGCTACATATTTATTATATAATCAAGCTCAACTTATTTCAATCTTGATGGACAAAGAGTAACATTATGAAAATGACTTATGCAATATCTTCAGATAAAAGTAATACGCCCACTATAAAGGGAGGGGGTCATCTACTTAGAGAAAACTTGACCAATAAAAATCTTAATTTAGAAAACAGTGAAGCAAAGAAGTATATGTAATTTCGTAGAAGCGAATTCCAGCAGAGTGTCCTGTCATCTAGTAGTTTTTCAAGTATTTTCTGAGTGTAAAATGAATTTTTTTCTTCATAAACAAGTTTACCACACAATTCCTTTAATGTAATGATTCACAAGCCTGGCTGCACATTAGAAACACGTGGGGGATCTTAAATATATAAACCTGTGACAAGGCAGATCTCTAGATCAATTATATCAGAATCTCTGGGGGTGGGTAGGTAAGCATTAACAGGTTGGGAAGCCCTCCAAAAGATTCCAAGGTTAAGAATCACTGCCATAGAGCTTTTATAAGCTTCACCATTTCCAGATTATGTCAATTTTGAAGTTCAAACGAAAATAATAATTGAGTAACATTCACTGTCTTGCTGGCCCAGTACTTAATATTAAAGATGCTATAAGACTCACTAAAACAAACAAAAATTTAAAAAGGAAGAAACTATCTGCTAATATAAGGGAATGGGAAAATATCTGCTAATATAAAGAATGGGAAAAATATACAGATAGCTTAGATGAAAAGGTCCCACAAGAAGGCAAGAATATAAAATTCATCATCATAAGCCCCAAAAGCCAGGTAGGAAAATAACAAGAGAACAATTCATACAAGTAACAGCAGGTATGTGTATAAGGCAGTTTCTATAACCTGAAACTGACAATGAAAGACTTGAAAAATAATTGGCTTTACTGATAACTGAGGCTCTGAATAGTTACACATTGGCAAGCTAAGAATATAATACATTATAAACTACCTTGTGTCCAGATGAGCATTCAGGATGAGAGGTGACAAGGGCAGTTGTGAGAACTCCCAGCTATCCTCCTGTCAACAATGACAGAGAATCTGAAACACAGATCTCTCCTTTCCAAGAGTCTTCTGCCCCTCCCCAAAAAAAAACTCTTATAAGGGCTGTCTGGCAAGTTTGCTATAACTAGAGTAGGCATATGGAAAGGTGGTAGCAGGACCTTCACCCCTCCAAAAAAAATTCTACAAGGACATGTGACTACCTGGGTAAGGCTCTCTACCCATGAATCCCTTGCTAGGTAATCCTTACCATGGTCTATTGCTTCTTGAGGCTCCACCTCACCTATATCCAGAGGGAGCCAGGATGACAGGAGGGAAACTGGACCTAGCAATGGATCTACTGACCCAGCTCTCCAGGAGATCTGAGCTGTAATACACTGTATTACAGGTGATAAATGAATATCCACAAAGTTCCATTTCAACATCATGTCTAAGGAATGATTAATAAGCAAATATGAACATACAGATACTCATTAGGAAATAAAAAAGAAAAGCATCCAGAAAGGGATGATGTAGACTTCTATCAGCTGCTTAGATGGAGGAATATCTCCTGGTACTTGGGCAGTAACTCCACAAAGAACCAGATGGGCCCACTCCAGAAAAACTCCAAACCTTCAGGAAGAATACTATGAATACTTCAGGCACAGCTTAGAAAAGCTTAGAAGAGAAAGCCTGCATTTCAGAAACTGTGTTATCTATAAGAATACAGGACCAACATGGGAAACATCATTACCACAATGTCTTTTCTCCTCTCAATTTTTAACCCGGAAAACTTTCCTTTTGGGGTCACAAATAATAGACAGTACTGAGTTCTTTTCCACCCTCAGTAATTTGTGTCCTAGAATGAAAGGAGGATAAGAAAAAGGAAAAGAGAAAGAGCAATTCAAGCGAGAGAATCTAACACGCAAGATAAACTATTCAAAGAGGTCAGAGTCTGAAAACTGGCACTACTGGTGGGACTGATGAATAACCCATCACTCACACACAAATCTCTTGTTCAGTGTCAGGTATAATACTTTGTGGAACAGGTCAACATAAAAGTAATGGTACTTCTACTCAGTTATCTAAACTATAATTATAAAAGTTTTAGATTCATGGGGCCCCAAAATAAAGTCTGGGATAATAACAAATTAAGGCCTTCTGAAAAATGCTTAGATGGTCATCAAAGAGAGATTAGATGGCTGCAAAGGAGAGTTAAATGGTTTTCAGGACAAAAAACTTGAGGTTTCCTGTGTAATATATAGCCTGATACATTAAAGTACAAAACTTGAAGAAATAGGCTCCAGAAAAAGTTTATTAGGCAACAGGTCAACAGTTGATTTAGTGATGAAAGTTAGGCTTCAAACAACTATGAAAGTGAGGAGGTTAAAAAAAAATCTAAACAATTATATCTAGAAAGAATATTAATTCCAAGTTTCAGGTGAAAACTAAGAATTGGAAAGGTGTTTCTTTGAAGAGAAAAGCAGTGGTCTCCCTAAAAAAATTTCATTTGTATTTCACGTATACTAGAGGTACAGAAAGTTCTAAGGCATTAAGGTTCTTTGAATGTGTATCTGCTTGTGTATAAGGGATTAATATGAGTTTGGAAAATTAGATATGTTTTTCAATCAGTGCACTAAAATATTAGGAATCAAATTAGATCTAGGATTCATTACAATCTTCCTACCATGAGAAGTAATCTAAATTGAATAACAAAAAAACTTTAAGAAAATGAGAAGGGACAAAGTGAGTAAGAGTTATACTAAAGGTATGATTACTTTTAGAAAGAAGGAACTTAAACATTTTAAAAAGGGAGGTTCAAAAGAGACCACCTTGTTTCAAAATGGAAGTAGAGATGTTTTGAAATAAAAGTAACAGCACTATCTAACTTATTTATTTATTTATTTATTTATTTATTTATTTATTTATTTAGAGTCTCCCTCTGTCGCCCAGGCTGTAGTGCAAGTGGCATGATCTTAGCTCGCCACAACCTCCACCTCCCGGTTCAATGATTCTTGTGCCTTAGCTTCCCGATTAGCTGGGATTACAGTCATGTGCCACCACGCCCAGCTAATTTTTGTATTTTTAGCAGAGATGGGGTTTCGTCATATTAGCCAGGTTGGTTTCGAACTCTTGGCCTCAAGCAATCTACCCGCCTTGGCCTCCCAAAGTGTTGTGATCACAGGCGTGAGCCACAACGCCTGGCCTATCTATCTGATTTCGAATATGGGCTATTGTACAGCCTCGTAAATAGATACTTCCATCACAAGTTCAGCAGGTTCCTTGAAATGAAAGTTGGCTTTGACACTTTCTTATCCTCTTTAAATTTTCTATTTCACTTAAGTTTTAGTCACAGTGACTCCTTACTTTCTTGCCAGATCAGCAATGTCAAACTAAAAACATTTAAACTACTTATCTAATTATTGAATTTGTATTCAGTAAGTTATTCAGAGTATTCAGTTTGTTACAATTATATGCTCTATAGATTATTGAAATTTTGCTTTTAACCAAGTGGAAACTTATTTCCCAAAAGGTTTCTCCAAGTCCAACTTTGGTTAATGATTTAAACACCCTATAATCTCATTCCCAGTTCCTACTTAAGATTCAAATTCATATTAAGGCAAATTGCCTCAGAGGTTTGCCAAAAGAAAAAAAAAATCCATGAGTTATCCATGTCAATTTTCTCAAAATTGCTGGCTATTTCAATCTCCCTATGCATTACACACTCTCATGTATGCCCCCTGATGAGAAATTTAAAGAAAACTTCCAATTAGCTTTCCTTTTATTTCCAGAAATTACTCTCTGATGTCCTAAATAATATCCTCATCAGTATGACCCATTATATCTGTTATTACCATTTATTTCCTTATTGAATCCACAAGTGGTAATTCATTACTGTTTGTGGGTTTGTGATATTATATATCCCTCTTAGGGAAACTTGTAATTAGGTCAAAGTTTCCCTATCTTAATATTGCGCCCCATTTCCTCAGTCCTATAACCTTATCAAGCCAGTGAAATAAACCCTGCCTTTTGGCTTAGTGGTCCCTCACTGATCTACAGAAAGACAGATAAACATTGTTCTAATCCATATGGAATTCCAGAATTTATACATGTAAGAGTGATTTCAAAAATGCTGAATGAAATGCCTATAGTCTTCTCTCTCACTTATAAAATATAAAACATTAACATATATGAAGGAAAATAAATTGACTAAAAAGAATATACTGGAAACACTTTCCAGTCAGATATAATTGAGTGATTTTATATTATAATGCAAAAAAGGCAACTAATAGATATCTTAAAAACAGGCAGAAATACACTGTTAATTCTAATTACCTGTGGAAACATCCTTTTATAACATCGTTTCCAGGGACTAAGAAATTCAAACTCAATGACCATGTTCTAGAAAATATTACAAAACTGGGGTTACATACAACCAGAATGCTTGATTATTTTTTAAAAATTCACTTTAAGAGGTGGCTATTTACACATATATATGTTTTCACACATAACACATATGGCTTTTTTACTCTCTTTTAAGAAAAATAGCCCATATGTGCTGAAGCCAGTATTCATTCAGCCTAATCTTTTACATTCACTACATAGTGTAACAGAATAAAATCAATGCTTGATTCAGCTATCTGTAAACAGTTTTGTGGTTCCTCCAAAAAGTTAATGTAAAATTACTATATGAATTGAAAGCAGAGACTTGAAAACATACCTGTACACCTATATCCCTCAAAGATGAATAAACAAATGTGATATACATATAAATACATATTTATATAATTATATTTGTATATATGTACAAACATGTATATATGTACATTTGTATACATGTACAAATATATGGATATGGATACACAAATATACATATATATGTACATGTATATATGAGCAATTGTTTATATATGTACATATATACATACAAGTGTGTATGTATAAATGTACATTTATATGTATATATGTACATACATACATATATCTATAAAATTGAACTATAAAAGGAAATGAAGTTGTGCTACATGCTATAACATAGATGAACGCTGAAAACTCTAAAGTGAGATAAACCCAACCCAAAAAAGGACAAACATTGTATGATTCCACTTATGAAAAATATGCAGAAGAGGAAAATTTGCAGAGATGGAAAGTAGATTAGAGGTTACTAGGAGATAGCAGATGGTGAGGGAAATGGGGAGTTACTGCTTTTTTTTATTTAAAAATTTTTTTTGAGACACAGTCTCACTCTGTCACCCAGGCTGGAGTGCAGTGGTGCGATCGCAGTTTACTGCAGCCTCAACCTTCTGTGCTCAAGGCCTGAGTAGCTGGGACTACAGGCGTGTGCCACCATGCCCAGCTATTTTATTTTTGTAGAGCAGAGGTCTCACTACATTGCCGAGGCTGGCCTTGAACTCCTAGTCTCAAGTGATCCTCCCGCCTCAGCCTCCCAAAGTGCTGGGATTCAGGCATGAACCACTGCATCTGACCAGGAGTTATTATTACTTAATGGTTACCGAGTTTCTGCTTGGCATGATGAAAAAATTTTGGAAATAGACAGTAACGATGGTTGCACAGCACTATGAATGTAATTAAGACCACTGAATTGTGTACATAAAAATAGTTAAAATGACAAATTTTATGTTATAGACGTTTTACTGCAATGTAAAAAAAAAATGTAATATTCCAAAAGCCATTAAACTATATACTTTAAATGGTGAACTGCATGGTATGTGAATTATATCTCAATAAAGTTATTTGTAAAAACATATGTTTGAAGTCCTGCTTGGTGCTTGAAGACGCTGTTCTAGTTCCTTTTCCTTAAAGGAGCCTTCCCTGGTCATTCAAATGACCCCTCTCTTACTGTCAATTCATAGTATTTTGCTTACATATCACTCATTGAGCAATTAATCTTATGCTCCTTTTGACATCTCTGGTGTTTTTTAATTACTGTAACACATTTAATATTTGATTACGCTTTGCTTGTAAAACTGGATTAGTTGCTCAAATTCTCAAATCAAGACTCATTTAATATTTGTTTGTACTTTATTTACCAAACGAGATTAGTAGTAGCGCAGATTTTCAAATCAGGACCCAGTAGCCCTCTATGTCTTCAAATCATCAAAAAATATTCAATTTTATACTTGCACAAATACATTAAATTTTAATAATGTTAAGACAAACTATTCCAGAAAAAATAAATCAGAATACTCATTCTCTGGACATTTATTTCTCTATTTCTCTCTTTCTCTCTTTCTCTCTCTCTCCCTCTCTCCCCGTCCCTCCCTCCCTCCTTCTCTCCTTTTCTCTCTTTCTTTCTTTTTTAAGATGGAGTTTCACTCTTGTCACCCAGGCTGGATGGCGTGATTTCAGCTCACTGCAACCTCTGCCTCCGGGTTCAAGCGATTCTCCTGACTCAGCCTCCCAAGTAGCTGGGATTACAGGCGCCTGACACCACGCCCGGCTAATTTTTTGTATTTTTAGTAGAGATGAGGTTTCACCACGTTGGCCAGGCTGGTCTCGAACTCCTGAACTTTGGTGATCCACCTGCTTTGGCCTCCCAAAATGCTGGGATTACAGAGGTGAGGTGTTGCGCCCAGCCTCTCTGGACATTTCAATTTATAAAGGATATAACACTTAGTTCAGTATAATTATTTAAAAATAGGCACTAATAAAGTACTTTGAACAGAAATTTTTTTCTGATCAACAGGTCATTTCCTTTTCCCCAACTGAACCAAAGACATAGTCCAAATAAAACAAATTTTAAAACGAAGTGATACACAAACATGTAACATATACACTACACTACTATTTTTATGACTAAGTAGAAATGCTCAGGAAATATAATTCTAATCATAAGCAGAATTAATTAAAATATGAAATTATATAGATAACTTAGATAAAATAAAGAATGATGTAGGGGTCAACCAACATTTTTGTTTACTTAAATAATCTGTTTAATGATTACAGTGACCATAAAAAAGTTATACTTAAAGAAATCTTTAAGTTATTATAATAAAATAAAAGGAAAACTTTAGAGAAAGGCATAGGAAGAATGAATACATCTTCTTTGTTCCTTTGAAAAAACAGCATAAAATTTTGAGAAATGTATCAAAACATCAGACTTAGTGTAAAGTCATGTATTTATAGAACAGAAATATATAGACAATGTAAAGTTTCTACCTATTCCCTTAGTATATACTTTTTTTTTTTTTTTTTTTTTTTGAGACGGAGTCTCGCTCTGTCGCCCAGGCTGGAGTGCAGTGGCCAGATCTCAGCTCACTGCAAGCTCCGCCTCCCGGGTTTACGCCATTCTCCTGCCTCAGCCTCCGGAGTAGCTGGGACTACAGGCGCCCGCCACCTCGCCCGGCTAGTTTTTTGTATCCCTTAGTATATACTTAAAATGACCATTTAGACTCATATCCTATTTTAATCTACAACAGGTTTTTTAAAAAACTGGTATTTCTATATGTTTGATATGGCTTCATAAAAACGTTTCTTTCCTGCAGTTTCTCTGAATGCTTGCTCTTAAGTATCTTTAAAAACATCATAAATGTAAACAGTATTAACTCACATGAAATAAATTCTATTTCGATCCAGAAGGCAAAAGGTTTAAGTTTTTAAAATACGGCATTGTCACCTCAAAAGTAAGTATGTTTCAAAGAACAACTATATTTTTATTCCCTGCTAAAGTTGAACAACTTATGTTCAATTTTACAATGAAAATACCCAGTGGCATCTTAGAGATTACTGGTTTTCCAGTAAGAAACACAGCTATTTAGCAAATTCACTTGCCTAAAAAACAGCCAAAAAAGCAAAAGAAATAAAGATGGTCTCCAAGCTGATAAAATGTGTGGATTCAAACTCATTCTTCATTATTTAGAATGTCTTTGTGCCCTTAATCTTTGAAGTTTTATAATTGACACATGATTCCAACAAGCTTGGGTTGATTCCCAAGGCCACAGTATAGTACAAAGAAAAAGATGATGATAATATCAGCTGTAATTTTCTAAGCACTTATTAAGCACTATACACAGGGATGGGAACCAGGAGTAGAGGGAGTGTCTATAACAGGTAACTATACTGAAAGCTCTGTAGTTATTCAAAGAACAACAACAAATGACTTGACTCCTTGATCAAGAATCTAAAAACCTTATGTCCCAAGGGTATCACTGTGTTACACTACAGAATGATAACTAACATTTTAAAAAGACAACTCCTTGAGACCTCAGACAAAGTCTAAAAATTTTTTAATTTTAACATCATACATTTTTAAAATAAGGAGCATGGTCAATGGAATCTAAAGGCCTGGATTTGAATCCAGGCCTATCACCTAATCTATCAATGACCTTAGGGAATATTAATCTCCCTCATACTCAGCTTCTCCAAATGTAAAGCAGAAATACTATTTACCTTACAGTACTAAGGTGAGAATCAACATATGTAAAAGCAGACAGTACAACTCATGAAAATAGCAGTCAGTGAAATACTCTGAAAACTTGACTACCCAGAATGATTTTGTTCTTTGAAATATTTTTATTACTTTTTAAATGTTTTTACTTATTAGATGTTTAGATGTTACTTTCATTAGTAAATATGCAAAGTAGATAATGCCAAGATTCATTCAAGTATGTAGCAAATGCTCTCAAATTTCACCACAAACTACCTGTTTGACTAGGTAAGTCCAATTCATTCTTCAGTCTCAATTTGAGTTGTACCCTCTCTGTAAAGCTTTCTCACATCTCCACTTGCATATCTAATAAACATTTTGGTCTACCACATCCAAAGCCAGAGTCCTGATTCTTCATCCTCATCCCAAACCTTCTCCACCTGAAATTCTTCCCCATGTCACAGCTGATGGCAACACCATCCTTCCAGCTGCCAAAACCCTTAAAGTCATCTTTTCTCCTCTTTCCTTGCATCTCACATCCAGCCCATCTGGAAATCTTTTTGGTTGTACCTTAAAAACATCCAGAATTTAACTGCTACTAGGCCACTACCTTCTCTCATTTAGATTACTCTAAGAACCTTCTATCTGGTGGTCCATGCCTCTTTACATACAATCTATTCTAAACATAGCAACTGGAGTGATCCTTTTTAAAAATACTGAAAGCCCTGGAGTGGCTGCTCAAAGTCCCCACGGAGGCCCTACATGAATAACCCACTCACTCATTTCCTTTGACAATACCTCCTCTTTCTCTCTCCATACCCGTACTCACAGTGACAACCATTCATTTCCCTGAGCAAACCAATCATGCTCCTGCCTCATGCCCTCTGCCTGGAAGACTTTCCAAAGGCATCCACATGGCTAACTTCCTTAATCTTTCCTCAATATCATCTTCTTTGTGAATCCTTCCTCAGCCCCCGAATCCCATCACCACCTAACCTTCACATCCTGCTCCTTTTTCTTTACTTTGTACTATTTGTCATCTTCTAAAATGCTATGCAGTTTACTTGTTATTATTTATCTCCACTCCTACTATATGTGCCACAAAAGCCGAGACCTTTGAAAGTTTCATTTACTGATATTTCCCATGTACCTAGAACACCACACAAATATGCAAATTAAATATGGAAATAAAACAATACATTGGCTATCTCTCCTTGGCGTCACCTTTAGCATCCTGTACTGACCTATATTTTATCAGTTATCACATTGTACTGTTAACAGCCTATTAATTTTCTGCCTCTTCCACTAGACTGCAGGCTTCTTGAGACAAGGGATTTTGTATTGCTTTAGAATGCTATTACCTTAATTCCTTAAAGTGCCTGATACTTATATTTGATAAATTAATGAAAAAAATAAAACCATCTGAATCAAATGTGTAAGCACCTTTACTATCTCCAAAATATAAACACAATGGTTAAGGGTATGACACTGGAGACTGTTCTGGATTCTGAATTGTGTGTTTTCAGCTTGGCTCTGGTATTTACTGGCTAAGGACCTTACTCAAATTATTTAAATTCTCTACAATTACTTCCTCATTGATAAAAATGGAAGTAATGATGGTACCTCCACCTCATGTGATTATCATGAATATTAAATGACAATAGAATTAGCCCAGAGGTTTGCATATAGTAAGTATTCAATAAATGACATAAATTACTTGTTACTGTAAATTAAAATAGAGGCACTATTATAACTTTTACTTTGATAACTTGATTAAGCTAGAATACTCACAAAACTTAACCTTTAGAATCTCCTCAGAATATGCCAATTTATATCAAAAATTACTGAGTTACCTAAAATAACCCTGATAAGCATTATGTGAAAGAAACTAACTTAATTCTTTCAACAAAAGTAGGATTCTATTTACATTATTCCATTTTTTAACATTCCTAGATGTTAGGTTCTATAACATTCTTCAGTAACTACTTTTGATTTTTCATAATCGTATGTTTTCTTTTTATATAATCAACATATCTAATACTACAGATTAAAAATTAAACATCTCACTATGTAGATCACCTACATTTATATGTCCATAATATATACATACATACATTCTTCCCTCTACTCTGAACAATTTTACTTTCAGAAATAAGACTTCTAAGAAAGAGTTAAATAATTTTAAGTATATTTGTCATTCTTTACTAAATTACCTTTAAGCTTTCTACTGCCCATTTTAGTCATGTATCCAACAACATGTATATTCCTATGTATATTCCTTTGGTAATACTATATTAAAGATTGAGCAAAACTAAGAGTTCTGTTTCAAATTAAAAAGCCAAAGTAATGGTGTTTCTTTTAAAGTCATAAATTAAAAAAAAATTATTTCTCTGTCTATTGTTACTGCTAATGTTTTCCTACGTGCAGAGTCAGTTCTCCATTTTATAAAATACTTGTGAAATTCATTTGCTTTGTAGTTTGTAACACTATAAATAAATAAACAAACATACACATTTTACCTAAGCACTCACAAGGGCAGTAGACAAGAAAACTGAGGTAAGCAGTTTAAATGATTGTCCCAAGACTACAGATGGAGTGACGGCCAGATTTAGGATTAAAACTAAGAAGCTCATTATTCCCTTCTTATATTCTCAATACTTAACATTGTTTTTATATCATAAGGATCTCTTTGCTAATTTCAGAATAAGTTAATTTCATAATTAAAATTATCGATATATTTTGAGAATATATGTAAATAGAATTATGAAATTTATTAAATCAAGATAAAATTAGAGTTTATCCAAAGCCTCTGAAAAAAAAATCTTTTTACTACAAAAGTTATTTTTAAAATTTTGTTTAGAGTGGCAAGAAAGTGGCAGCTTAATATCATTTATCATTTCAATGTCTTTATTTAATAAAGCTAATTTCTGTAACCAAAACCTACAGTATGTGTATGAGCTGGTTGGATTTAAGATACCAAACAGAAATACTTTTTCATTTTAAGAAATCTTCCAAACTTAAACAGTAGTTTCTACTCTAATTGTAAACTTTAACTTCAGGATATATTTCTAAGAGATCTTTCCATGAAAAAGCAATATTAAAAAGTAAAGAAAACACCAAATACCCTTGCATTTACAGGAGAAAAAGACATAGAGTATAACATTAACAGCTTACTGTGGAGAGTGGGTTTAATCAGGAAGTAGCCATTATCCTTTCGATTCAGAGCAGTGACAGCACTCCAAAACAACAAGCCGTGATATTTTTCAGTTAAAAGGCATGAAAGAATACCTACTATTGTGTCCTAGCTTTGCTGACCCCAAAGGTCAGCATATGTCTTTTATCAAAAGCTATCATGAAAACATAATCCAAGTAAGCATTTACAATGCTGTATTTGTTGAAACACCTAAAATCTACCTAACACAACCTCTCTCTCAGTTACTCACAAAACATGGCTGTCTTATTCAGAGATTAGCAATTATTGTAATGAGATACTGTCGGAGAGGGTCAAATAGTACTTCCTGCAGTTTACACATCTTGATTTCCTGGTAAACAAACTGAAAGGCAGGTGGAGCACTTGGATCACCAGCAAACGTGAATGCTCACGTGATAAAACTAAGCCAGGTAAGGCTACGTCTCAAGTAATCGTTCTTTTCTTAATTTTATTAATGTCAAACAGACAATAAAGAGGTCTGTCTTTCTTCCTTTTTAAAGAAGGGTTTATTCCTCACATAAACTCACATGATAGGAATGCTTGAAAACTGGCACTGTTTAAAAGCAGGTTTCAAAAATCACTTCTGGCAGATAAACTATAAAAACAAAGCAATGCTAACAAGATTAAAAAAAACAAATAAGAATAACTACTCAAAAACCTGCTAAATACAAAGAAAAGTCTTTACATTTCAGCTGCTACAATAAACTATGTAAAATAAATATCTGAGTTATAATAAAAGACCAAAATTAATTGTTTTGTGGTCAAAGCATAAGTTTATTGTTTTATTTGGACACCTTCCTGCAAAATAAGACTGCTTTATAATTTATGTGGCAGTCTTTGGAAAAAAATTCCTATGATCAGAAAGTTTACATAATTTGAAACTATTCTCTACATCATTTTAAACTCATATATCAAAAAGAAAACAAAACGTAAAATATTTAACCTGTGAGCATTTTTTAAAAGCACTGTTAGCTTGAAAACTAAGTTTCTTTGTCCATAGTTTTTTTTTTTTAAATCCCCCAAACTGCTGTTTTTTCATGCTCTGAAATTTCTAGTATAGTTTGATGAGGGTTGGTTTAAATTAGCCATGGGTATGAAACAAACAAAAAACCCAACTCCATCAAAATGATAAACTAATTTACTACTTAAAAAAAAATCTAGATAATTCTGTAAATCCACAAAATTTGCATTATCTTTAAAATTCTATATTTACTAAGGCCATGCATCAATATCCTAACTATTATGAACACAGTAAGATTTGATTTTAATGCAAAAAGCTCTTAAGACTCCTTTACAACAATATAATCATGTTAAGATATTAAAATTATACTACTTAAATTAGGTTTGTATTTATTCAGTTTGCAAAATAAAGTTCTAATGTACTGAAATAGAACAAAACAGAATGATAATAAATAACAACAAAAAAAACACCCAGGAGAGAAGACTGTGCCAAGGGTATAGAATCTCAGAACAAGTTTCATTACATATACGTAATATGTCATTTCAAGGAGTATGTATTTGATATTGAACCACATTAAGGTGCTAACATCACTAATCACCACCTTAAAATTTACTACAACGACACATGAAATAGCAAATTTTCAAAAAACTATGATTACGAACTTAACATTTCCAGCTGAATTTCTTGGTCACATTAACATTAAATAATTTAAAAACCATAGTAGTCACATGGAATGCAAAACACAGTTCTTATTTCCTTTATAGAAAATTTAAGATGTAATTCCTACCACATAAGTAGTTTTGAGTATGTAATTCATACACCAAAACAAAACAAAATTTTAAATCAGAAAATTATTTCAATTGTTTCAATGATTTATGACCATCTTAGCTCCCTATAATGTGTCAAATTTAGAGCATGATGAAATGAAAACATAAAGAGGTACAGCAAATAAATATGATATTTGGTTTCACTGAACGTGGTTTTTATCAAGAGCCATTAAGTTTTGATGAGTTTACAATGCACTTAAAAGGTAAGGGTTTTACAAAAACCAGTTGGAAAAAGACTTGCCCTCAGAGCTGACAAATGAGAGAAATATACCTTTTCCTTCTCTTGGGTATATTTCAGCCCTACTTGTCCTCTCAGGCATTCTTTAACTGGACCTAGTAGTGCTATATAGACAAAAAGCTTCAGAGTGAATTCCCCTATCCTCTGGAAAGTCCAAGAAACCACAGAGATAAGTCCTCCATATTAAGAACTATGTGCAAAATGAGGTGGGAAGGCAGAGGGAGAGACAAGAGGAGGAAGAAAGTTTCCTACTTTTTACTTGCTTGCCTTCTGCTACAATAAATAGGTGTTACATAATTATTTATATCCCATCTTATTCCAACATAATTTAAGATGACTTACAAAACTATGAGAAGAACAGAATGCCGTCTTTAAAACTAATACGAATAAAAGAGAAAATAAGAGGACATGAGAAAGATGAAAACACAAGGTAAAGTTGGAACAAAGAAACACCTATCATAAGGTCTTGCACAAGTCTATGATATGGGTGGTTCAGCTCCTTAGCAATCAAAGTAAAGTAGGAGACGAGATCAAATTACACAATTCTCATTCTCTATAAGATGTAATTTACAAACAAGCTCCAAAGCCTTCTCTAGTACTTAGAATTGAGAGAAGTTTTAAAAATAATTTTCAAAAATGCAACAATGGAGCACACAAGAGTTTTCTCAATAGAATCTTTACAGCAATTAAAATAACAAATTTCACATAAAAGTTTCTTTTAACATTTCGTCAGTGCAAGTCAGAGTGATAACATAATGAAAGATTCCCAAAAATAAGCCATCTTGCTAGGAAGTCTGCAATTCTCATCTGGATCTTTAAACATACACTAACAATTCCCAGAATCTTATGTTAAATTCCATTTTCAAATTCCAAATTCATATTCTATTTTCTAAAGTCGGGTTCTTATGCTAGATGACAGCAGAAGATCACATAAAATGTGATAACCAGGGTTCCAGATCAGGCAAAAGATAAGGGACCTTTCTTTTTCTTTTTTTTTTCCAGACAGTCTCGCTCTGTCGCCCAGGCTGGAGCGCAGTGGCGCCATCTCGGCTCACTGCAAGCTCCGCCTCCCGAGTTCATGCCATTCTCCTGCCTCAGCATCCCAAGTAGCTGGGACTACAGGCACCCGCCACCACTCCCAGCTAATTTCTTTTTGTATTTTTGGTAGAGACAGGGCTTCACTGTGTTAGCCAGGATGGTCTTGATCTCCTGATCTCGTGATCCGCCCGCCTCGGCCTCTCAAAGTGCTGGGATTACAGGCGTGAGCCACCGCGCCCGGCCAAGGGACCTTTCTTTTTCAATGAAATGAGTTCCTCTTTTCATTGGTGATCTTCCTTCCATGATCCTGCTCATTACAACAGCTGGGAGTCCAATCTATGATGATTTGTAATCCCCCCCAGTTTGGTATTTCTAACTATAGTAGATAAATGTGACCCTGTCTTCACATTCAGTTTGCATCAATTTAGATTCGTATTTGCATACTTTCAGAACATTTACTTTTTGTTACTGGTGGAGGGGAAAGACAGCGAAATCGATACAAACGAAATTTCCTATCTCTTATTTTATTATACAAGAAAAAAACAAGATCTACCAGTGATGTCAAACGACATGCTACCATGGTATAGTATCTGGATTGAACACTAATAAAATGTAACAATGATGCATTCTGGTTTTCGTGTCAGGTAAATAGGTTGTAGCAAATCATATCTTCCTTACTACTTAGGGCTGGTCTACTCTCTGCCTCCCAAAGATCCTAAATTTATGTCCTCCTGCCTCCCAGATTATGCTTATGTTGTTTCGTATCTCTGCTCCTACCTCATTATCAGTTTAGGTCTCATCACTTCCAGGATGGCTCTCTCTCAGACTCCATTTGAAGGGCCCATAAAACCTTTCTCTACATAATTTAGCTATATATTACTATATAATTATTTGGGGAATCTCCTTACTAAATCTTAAAATTCCTTCTTTTATATTACCCACCATGAATAACAAAATGCTCAATATGTAGAAAATACTCTAAATACAAATAAACTTAGTATAATGCATTAATAAACTGCTGTATATATTTATAACAGACCATATTTCTTCAGCGTAACTAGGATATTTATTATGATTGCATCAATTGAACCAGAAGGCAAATTTTTACCATAAAGGTGATTTCTCCATGGTATACAATCAACCCATATTTAATCAAACCTTGGGCTTTTCTACTTTCAAGTTTGTCAAAATAATTTCAATTGTGAGACAACTTTTGAGAACACTACCAAAAACCAAATCTATTTTGTAAGCTTCTGTCAAACCTCAAAATGACTAAGATTAAATGACAATTTTCATCCAATACAGTTTGATCCATACTTGAACTCATAAAATTTATGAAGCTTACTACTTTATTACCATTCAATGAATTCTTCCAATGTGTAGCCACTGAAATTTATTTCTGAACTTCCTATTTTATAAAAATTCAAATCTTAGTAATCTCAATATATAATTTTGCTATTGTAAAAGGAGTAGTCTTTAGATTTGGCATAATATATACACTCCCTTACCATACTTTCCTGCAGTAAGGAAAACCACTCCTAATATTTAAAAATATGTTAGAAAACATATGCTTAAGTATCTCATATTATCAACTTAAATCAATCAAGATTAATTCTATTCATTTAAAAAGTTATAGGATAATTATCATGGTTACATTATTAACCACCTTATAATTGTTTACTTCAAAGAACAAAAGTAGGAAACATATCCATAATATAAATTGAAATGGCTTTTGAACAAATTTAACAACAAAAGATTATTAAATTTTCTTTCTTTTCCTTAAAAACAAAATGGAAAGAGTAAGCCAAAGACAGATATAGATGTATATATTTTCATTTATTGCAACATAATAGATACACACAGAGCCTGTGAGAATACAATATTCATTTTGCTGCAGAAGAACAGACATTGCATAACAATGAGATTTGCTAATGAAATCAACCATCAACCTGAAATACATATGTATTAAACCAAGACCTCAGTGTCATTTTCTTTTTGCATCGTTTGTTCTTTCTTTATTTTTTTCTCGACCTTTTCAGTATTTTTGTCCTTTAGATTTTAGAACTTATGGGTGAAGCAAAATCAACTCTATATTACAATGTATTGCTTTTTATTCATCACATTTATTTTTAATGTAAATTCCAATTGTTCTGCTTCTATCAGCACTATTAGTGTACCTTTAGAAAAAAGAAATCAATGGATGCTACCAGAAGAAACAAAGGAGGTTTATTTCTATAGAGAATTGTTGGATCTCAGGTCCAAAAAATTTTTTATCAATATTTCACATAAATTCTATGTGGAAACTTTAATTGCAAGGTGAGTGCTTACTTATTTAATAAGAAATAAGAAAATAATAAATATATTTTAAAGTCAGTTTTGTAATAATGTAATTTCCTCGACAATTTCGACTACTGATAATTATTAAATGAAATAATATAAAGCTAATATAATCATTAAAATGAAAATTATTCTCAAGTTTTTAAAATAAAATAATACTTTTCCCTCAAAATGTTTTACTATCCTGGTCTGAAAATGTTGATTACCAATTAATATTTGTCAAAAGTAAGTAATGCTGGGAATTTTCTATGATTTAATTATAATTTTCAATAAAAGCACAAAACTATGAAAGTATTTAATGTGATATATCTTAAAGAAAAAATAAGTATTAATGTACCCCCAGAATCAATTTGTATCCTTTTGAGTATAGGCTATTTAAAGAGCTATCTATACCATTGGTTGTCCATTTACACAAATTAGGTTTTTCAATTCACCTGTGCTACAGATAAAATTAACAGGCTAATCTCTGGTATACAACTGCTACTAATTCATAATAATAACAGCTTTAACAGCAACAACAACAAGAAGCAGTATTTATACCAACTAAAACATCCAGAGTCAAACAGAAGATTAAGTTTCCTGTTAAATTTTTATATTACCTTAATGTGTAACCTAAAACAATATCCTGCAAAAATAACCAAAGGCAGTATCAACTACAATTCTGTCAGAAATAAGTAAACAGTTAGACATTCCTTATTAAATGTAAACTCTGAAAGTTGCCACTGACAGTCTAATAATTGTCAAGTCTATTTTTAAAACTTTGAAGAATGACTTGAAAAAACCACACAACCACAGAACAATCAATCTACACACAACAGATTTTCCTTTAAAAATCCAGAAATTTATATTAAAATGTCAAATTATACATTAGACTGTAGAGAAACAGACACTGTAAACAAGTATCTGTGCGATACTAAAAGCCTACTTTTACTAGTACCAAAAAAAAAAAAAAAAAAAACCCTAAAACATGGTGACAGGGTTTGGAAAGTCATCTAGCTCACTGCTACTCCAAGTACAGTCCATAGACCAGCAACATGGAAATTATTTGTTAAAAATGCAGAATCTTGGCCAGGTACGGTGGCTCACACCTGTGATCCCAACATTTTTGGGAGGTCAAGGCAGGATCACTTGAGGCCAGGAGTTCAACACTAGCTCAGGCAATACGAGACCCCATCTCTATTAAAAAAAAAAAAATAATTAGCCAGATGTGGTGATATGTGCCTGTAGTTCCAGCTACTCAGGAGGCTGAACTGGGAGGATCACTTGAGGCCAGGAGTTCTAGGCCAGCCTGGGTAATAATGAGACCTAGTCTCTACAAAAAATACTAAAAATTAGCCAGGTATGTTGGCACGTACTTGTAGCCTTAGCAACTCAGGACACTCAGGTGGAAAGATCATTTCAGCCCAGGAGTTCGAAGTTACAGTGAGCTATATGACTGCACCGCTGCACTCCAGCCTGGGTGACAGAGCAAGACCCTGTCTCTAAAAAAAAAAAAAGAAAAGAAAAAAGAAAAAACAAGGCTGGGTGCGGTGGCTCACGCTTGTAATCCCAGCACTTTGGGAGGCCGAGGCAGGCGGATCACGAGGTCAGGAGTTCGAGACCAGCCTGGCCAACATAGTGAAACCCCATCTCTACTAAAAGTACAAAAATTAGCTGGGTGTGGTGGCACTCCTGTAGTCCCAGCTACTTGGGAGGCTAAGGTGGAGGAACTGCTTGAACCCGGGAGGCAGAGGTTGCAGTGAGCTGAGACCATGTCATTGCACTCCAGCCTGGGTGACAGAGTGAGACTCTGTCTCAAAAAAAAAAAAAAAAAAAAAAAAAAAAAAACAGAAATGCAGAAACTCAGGCACCAGACTAGACTTACTCAGAATATTCTGTACATTAAAGTTTAGGAAGTCCTGATCTAGAAAATGCTTCAGAGTACCTAACAATTCATACCTCAATTTCAGTAATTTCTGATATGCTAACAACTCCTGAAAAATCCATATTAAAAGACAGAATACTCAGAGAGTAATTTATTTGTTGTACCCAAAGTCCACTGTCTATCTTTTGCTTATTCATCTAAAGTCTCATTCATATGGACTACTGATTTAAAAGCTGTGGTAATATGAGGAATAAGTGGGCAGAAATAATATGTTTCTATAAATTACTGGAAAAAATATAAAAAACAAGAATTTACACTCACTTAGCAAGATTTTAAATTGTTTCAGCAGAAGAGGCTTTTCTTCAAATAAAATCTGTGAAGAAGTCCAGTATGGGCTCACACTGAGATTACAGGCTCACACTTGTAATCCCAACACTCTTGGGAGACCAAGCTGGGAGGACGGATTGACGTCAGGAGGTTGTGACCAGCCTGGGCAATACAGCAAGACTCCATCTCTACAAAAATTTTTAAAAATTAGCCAGGCGTTAAAAAAATAAATAAAATAAAATAAAATTAGCCAGGCGTGGTGGTGGTGCATGCCTGTGGTCCCAGCTACTCAGCAGGCTGAGGTGGGAGGATTGCATGAGCTGGGAAGTCAAGGCCGCAGTGAGCTGTGATCATGTCACTACACCCAAGCCTGGGCAATAGAGTGAAACCCCATCTCAAAAACAAAACAACCAACCAACCAACCCAGAATAGTAGAAAATAAAGAGCTGCTTTTTGGGGTACAGGAGGTGCCTAGCAGCTGCCAAGGTATTTCAATACAACCAATTCATATGGTTCTACAGAGGACAGTCTGACTTGACCAAAGGGGATTACCTAAGAGTCTAAAAACAAGTGGGAAAGTAGTTGTACTAATCACAAAGTTTACTATTTATCAAAGCAAGTCCTCAAGTTTGTTCCGTAGTATTTTAAACTAAGAACACTGGATTAAAATTACATAAATTTTCTGTAAGTAAAATTGATATTTTCCTAAATAAATCCAATTGGCGAAGTTAGAAGTAACTAAGGTTATCTTCAATTAAATTATTTTAATCAGTAGAAGGCCTATCATTTACAAGGCATTATGTTAAATGCTAGTAATATAGATGAATGGACAAAGTACTCTATTTATTGTCTTGGAAGAATAAAATAAATACATGGTAGTCCCAGGTACTCAGGAGACTGAGGCAGGAGGAGTGCTTGAGCTCAGGAGTTCCAGACCACCCAGACTAATACAGAGAGACCCTATCTCTAAAATAAAGATAAACACATGGAACATACTACCATTTATACCATAAGAGTAGTATAAATAAAGTACTCTGAGAGCAAAATTAACTGAGGATGGCAGAAAGAATCTTTATGAAAAAATGATACCTGAAGTAGGCTTTGCAAAGTAGTGTAGGAATTTGAATAACAAAGGTGAGTAGGTGGAGGAACTAGGAAAAGAGACATCCCAAGGGGAAGGAGAACATAAGCTAAGGATCAAAAGCTGAAAAGCACTGGATGTATTCTGAGACTAGCTTAAGGTGGCTTCCAAGCTCCCTAATAACAGGAATCATGAGTTGCTCCTTTTATGGCAGTAGCACCTATGACACCCAAGAGTTAACATACAGGTTGAACATCCCTAATTTGAAAAGCTCCAAGATCTGATACTTTCTGAGCATCAACATGATGCCACAATGAAAAATTCCATACCTGACCTTATGTGACGTGTTGCACATTATTTAAAATATCATACATAAGTGCCTTCAGATTATGTGTATAAGGTATAGATGAAACTAATAAATTCAGTGTTTAGACCTGGGTATCTACCCTCCCCAAGATATATCATTATATATATGAAAATATTCCAAAGTCTGAAAAAATCTGAAATCCCAAAAGCTTCTAGACCCAACCATTTCAGATAAGGAATACTCAACCTGTACCTGGGCAGCATAAAAGCTTGTTATGTATAAACTGTTTGAATGACTCAATCAATCAGTAAAGTAATATAGTCTGGCTAGTACAAAGGACATACATAAAAAATAGTGCGAGAGATATTTATTTGGCTGAAAACGTACTCTAAAACCTTATCGGAGATGACCTTAAATACCATACTAAGTGTTTAAAGTTAATGCTGCGAACAATGGTAAACTACTCGCATTAGAAATATTGATCTAGCCGTTTTAAGGAGGATGAATTGAAGCAGGAAGAAATTTACAATAAGGATATTGCGTATTTGGTCTCCTGAGATAATTTAGGCAAAAGTGATGTTTTGTACTAAGGTGTGGCAGAAGAGTGAGAAATGAGGGGATGGATAAATATAAAAGTTATTCATATATAGAAGTAGGGATAAATTTATTTTTTTACTTCTTAGCTGGTTAGAGTAGAGAAAGAAATTTAAAAATTGTATTGTAGAAGTAAAATTTACTGGACTTCAAAGCAGGCTCTATATGCAGAAAGTGGGAATACAAAAATTAAGCAAATGCTAAAAAGTAGAGCAGAAATCTTTTATGCATTGGTCACATAAACTGGTACAATTATATAGAAAGAAATCAGGCAACATATAGTAAAGTAAAGCTGCATGTAGACTATAATACAGTAATTCTAGATATCTCACCCAGAAAAGTTCCCATACGTGCACATAAAAAGTCATGTATATGAATGTAAACTGCAGTTCTATTTGTTGAGTAAAACCTTGGAAATACTGGAAAATGAATAAATAAAAATATCATGGTATGTTTTTATAATGAAATACTATATGGTAGTTAATGTAAGTAGAGCTACTTATATTAACATAGATATATATCTTTAATATGCTAACACAAACACTTGAGGGAAGTGAAGGTTTAACGTTTCGTTTGCACTTCTGTTTATCGCTTTACTTCATGCCAGGACAATCCTTTGGATAACAATGAAATAAACCAGTCATGAGGGAGAAAAATGAATGTCTTTTGGCAGATCAATAAAGCAAGCCTCTAGAGGAGGCAGAAGTGAATAAAAATAAAAAAGCATGAAGTTTTAGGTTTAGTAAGGAGGTGAAACACTTTATTTCTCAGATATGGGTAGGGAGGTAGAAGGAAAAAAACCTCATAGTTTTTGTTTTTTTGCTTTTGAGACAGGGTCTCATTCTATCACCCATGCTGGAGTGTAGTGGAATCTCTGCTCACTAGCTTATATAGTAAGTATGTGTTTCTTTTTTTTTTTTTGAAACTGCAAACTATTTTTCAGAGTAGTTGTACCATTTTACATTCCCACTGGTAATGTATGAGAGTCTGATTTCTTCATATCCTTGCCAGCAATTCATATTGTTGCTATTTTTAATTTTAATTTTTTTAGACGGGGTCTTGCTGTATTGCGCAGGCTGGTCTTAAACTCCTGGGTTCAAGCAAGAGTTCAACTATTCTAATAGGTGTGTGGTAATATATCATTTTTTAATTTCTCTGATGGCTAGTGATGCTGAACATCTTTTCACGTGTTCAGCTGACATCCGTATATCCTTTTTGGCCAAATGAATATCTTTTGCCCATTTTCTAATTGGACTGTTTGCCTTTTTACTATTGAGTTTTTAGTTTTTATGTATCCTAGATAAGAGTCCTTTGTCAGATAAGCGGTTTTCAAATATTTCCTCCCAGTATGTAGTTTGTCTTTTCATCATCTTAACAGGGCATTTTGCAAAGCAAATGTTTTTAATTTTGATAAAGTCCAATTTACAGATTTCTTTCTTCTATGAATCATGTTTTTGCATCATGTGGAGGAACTCTTCACTAAGTTTTGTCTTGTAGTTTTCACTTAAGTCTTTCTCTAAAAGCTTTATAGTTCTACATTTAAATGTATGATCCAAACAGGTTCTGAACTACAGGAGAAGAGGAACTGAACAATCTTTTCATCAGGACTTCAACTAGTCAGTCAAGATAATTTCAACATTTACTGGGTATCCACTTAAAGTATTAGGCACTTAGCACCATTACAAAGTATCAGTATCAGATACACGCAGCAGAAAAAACACAAATATCTATTTCTATTTCATTATTTCCAGTGTTTTGATAAGAGTTATACAGGAGTGCACCTGACTTACTCAGGGAGAGCTTGAGAGTGTTTCTGCAGACTCCTTTTGCTATAACTTGGAAGCCTTCTCACGGGAAGGCTAGGTCAGGAAGGGATAACAGCACTGAGTAAAGGCAAAAGGACTATATACCCACCTCTTGGTTTAAGGAAGTATAAATCATTTAACATTTGGAGACTAAGTATGGGACACTGAGGCATTACTTTTAGATGTAAGCAGGAGACAGGCTGTGGAAGATTGCATATACCCTGTAAATGAGATTAAATTTTATTCTGTAGTGGTTGGAAGATAATAAAGGAGTTTAAGTAGGTAAATAACCTAGTATGATTTGTCAATTTGATGTCAATTATGTCATCACTGAGAGGATGATTAACATGGACACAGCAAGATGAGGGGCAGAGACACTTGTTAGGGGGTTACTGTGACAGCCCAGGTGAGACAAGATGCAAATCTACATTAAGATTTAAGCATCATGAACAGAGAAGAAAAAATGGATTTGAGAAATATTTCAGGTGAAAAAAAGAAATGTAGTCTTTGTTAAAAACAGGCTGAGAAAGGTATTGGCTTAAGAACAGTAGAGAAGGCCGGGTGCAGTGGCTCATGCCTATAATCCCAGCACTTTGGAAGGTCGAGGTGGTGGGATCACCCGAGGTGAAGAGTCTGAGACCAGCCTGGCCAACGTGGTGAAACCCTGTTTCTACTAAAAATACAAAAATTAGCCAGGTGTGGTGGTGAGTGCCTGTAATCCCAGCTACTTGGGAGGCTGAGGCAGAAGAATCACTTGAACCCGGGAGGCAGAGGTTGCAGTAAGCCGAGATCACGCCACTGCACTCCAGTCTGTGTGGCAAGAGCAAAACTCCGCCTCAAAGAAAAAAAAAAAAAAAAAAAGAATAGTAAAGAAGTTATGAAATAGCAATCGATTGTAGAAAATCCTTTTATTAACCTCAAGTTAACCTGTAGGATTGTCTAATACAGCACTTACCAAAGCATGAAAAACACTAGTCCCATAAGATGTTCTTTGAAGGAAGGGTCAAATAAGTTGGAGGTTCACAAAACACATTAGCACATTTTAAAAGGCTCAGAAAACGTTTTTAAATAAAACAAAAACTTTTAACGTTAACATTAACTCTACATCTTCCAAACTTACTTGATCATGGAACCTTTTTTCATGAAATACTCCATACAACCAATGCTCTACCAAAACTACTTTGGGTACCACTGGTTTGGCAACAATGTAGGCTTTGGTTAAGTTTAAAGAGCGTTTTTTCAATCTTCTCTTTAAAAAAAAGAGACTTAAATGCTTAAATGTTGATTTATGTGAAATCTCTCTGGCTTCCTTTGTAACTCTCTCTCATTGCTCACGCAACTCTAGCCATCCTGATTTCCCTATTATTCTTGGAAAATGCTAAGCACAATCCCTCCCAGTATCATGGCATTTATTGTTTTCTTTGGAACAGTTCTCACCCAGGTATCTACATGACTCAATTCCCTCACTTCCTTAAGATCTCTGCAAAATTGTCATCTTATTGGAGAGGTCTTCAATGGCCAATCTGTAACAAATACTAATTCATACCCCTGGCTAATTCATACTCATGACTCTTAATTTGCTTTACCTTTCTCCTAAGTGTTAGCTGCCATCTAATATACTACATATAACTTACTTACCTCTTTCACTGATAGAATGAAAAGCTCCATGAGTGCAAAGTCGCTGTTTTGTTTAGTACCTTATCCTTAGCACATGCATGTAACTAGGCACTTAATAGCTGTTGAATAATTTAGTGATAATCATATAACCTCTGATTGTATTTATTTTCTATTAAAGTAGATAACAGGTAAAATACCTACATATCAACATATCATTATAAAAACAGTATTTTCACTTAAGCTTTTGTTGTTCATATTTTTCATGTCCACATTCGATATGAAAGATCTGACCAGTTTTATCCTTTAAAAAATTGAGCATTTTGGAAGCTTTCAACTCTAACTTTCCAAACTTTTCTTTTAATCAAAAACAAATGTAAAATTATTACATAATTATATCTTTAGAAAATGCACAGACATTTTAGTATAACTACTTAAATTTCTCTTCAGCACTTCCTTAGACGCTGGCTTGCAAAGGACTACCTATAATATTTAAAGTAGCAACCTTCACCCTCTAAAACAGAGTCACTTTCTTTTGTGATGTACAGTGATTTCTTTCTACAACTTTTGTAATTGTCAAGTGCTTTCATAGGTTTTAGGTGTGTAATGCCTCTACTTTTAATTTTAACCATGACTTATTACTCTTCAATATAGATCAAGTGTCCAACTGGACATATTTCACATAATATTCTCATAGTGACATATATTCTCCTTAAAACGGAAAGAAATGCTCACTGATAAATGCAGCACTTTTTCAAAATATCTCAGTATATCTTTAATCTATAAAACCCTTAAATATTTTAATATAAAATGCAATATTTCTAAAAGAAAGGACTTTTAAAAATACCCAAATAAGTCAACACAAGACATGTACTTTAATAGGTTCTGCTTCATATAAAATGTTTGTTGAGGAGTAAGAACAGAGGTATGCATATATAATCCAGACATAAACTCTCCATTTAACAAAATTTTTCTATATAGCAATATATTCACAGCAAATTAAGGCCAGGTGCTAGTGGCTCCTGGCACTTTGGGAGGCCAAGGTGGGTGGATCACTTGAGGTTAGGAATTTGAGACCAGCCTGGCCAACATGGCGAAACCCTGTCTCTACTAAAAATACAAAAATTACCCAGGCATGGTGGCGCATGCCTGTAATCCCAGCTACTCAGAAGGCTGAGGCAGGAGAATCACTTGAACCCTGGTGAAGGTGTTCAAGGAGGTGAAGGTGAAGTGAGCCAAGAATGCGACACTACACTCTAGCCTGGGCAACAGAGTGAAGACTCCGTCTCAAAAAAAAAAAAAAAAAAAGGAAATTAAATGAAAATTCTGAATTCTTTCCAGTAAAAATATCTGCAACTGAAAAATAAATAAAAGTCTCTGAAATTATTATCATCATTATGCATCGTTATGAATAATTAGGTGTATTCTCTGGGTATTGTAAGTTTTATTTAAATAGAGTTTTACCTATAACTAAAGATATTTTATAACAAGTCATAATTTAAGAGTCATAAACTAGCTAAGTAGTCTTAGTTAAGTCACAATCTCTGACCCTTACTTTCTTCATCTGGAAAACGAGTGGACTGGTCCAGGGTTTTTAGACACCGTTAGGGTTTAATATTGTGTGATTCCAAAAAACATTTTTTCAATCAATTTTTTTGATTGAAAAACATCTAAGAGATGTTTTTACTTTTGCAAACCAACTGAGAAATATTTCTGATACAAGAAATGCACATTCTCTTAAAAGCTTATTTCTTTAAAAAGTAGACAATAAAATATATTTATGTTTCTTTATAATGAAACACCTCAATTTGTACTGAAATGTGATGACTACTATTTATCTACTTTAGGTGAATAAAAGCTGAGAACAATTTATTAGACCATGGAAAAGACTCCTGAATACTAGAAGGTCACAGCCTATGTGCTGAGCTGCTAGCAAAACATCTATGTGCTCCAAAGCTGCCATTTTTCTTCCTTGACAAAGACTCCATCTGCCACCGAGCCATTTACAGCCTCCAAGTCAGAATATCAATGATTTCCAACCATTCTGCAAGCCTGCTTTCACCTTGACATCACCTTTGTAATACATCTACAGCAGATGATACATATATCCCCAACTACAAGCATGAAGCCCATGCTTTATTCACCTGAGAGGTATTTAAGCTGCTCTCTAAAGTACCATTTTTATTCATGCTGACTTGCAAAAGAAGTTTAAAGTGTATATATTCAATTATCTATACACTTATATATACTTTCCTATAATTCCTTTTGCTTTATGTACTTTAAATCAAATATATTCACAAAACTTTAAAATCTAAAATGACTGTATTAAGTAGTTTTCAATAATGGCTTAGAAACTAAGACAAGAGAAGTATATTTCCATTTAACAATCAGTCACAAAATTATTTTTTATAAAATATTTTATTTCCTTAGAAATTGAAAATATTAAAATAAAGAAATATTGATAACATTTCTAGTTTTGTACTCTCATCACTGTTTTTAACATTTTAAACAAGTGAAACCCATTTACATAGCAATAAAATAAAACCAGAGAATTTTTCAATTATATTTTGTAGAATGCTAACTACCAAGAACTATTAAAAACACTTCTTCCGGCCCGGCGCGGTGGCTCAAGCCTGTAATCCCAGCACTTTGGGAGGCCGAGACGGGCGGATCACGAGGTCAGGAGATCAAGACCATCCTGGCTAACACGGTGAAACCCCGTCTCTACTAAAAAATACAAAAATCTAGCCGGGCGAGGTGGCGGGCGCCTGTAGTCCCAGCTACTGGGGAGGCTGAGGCAGGAGAATGGCGTAAACCCGGGAGGCGGAGCTTGCAGTGAGCTGAGATCCGGCCACTGCACTCCAGCCTGGGCGACAGAGCGAGACTCCGCCTCAAAAAAAAAAAAAAAAAAAAACCCTTCTTCCATCCTTTTAAACAAAAGCAGTATAATCCTTGGCTATAATATCTGTACAAATGGAAATAAAGTCTTACACTTTTATCTGAAAGTAAATGTTCTCTACCAAATAAGGAAAAAATGAATTAAAGCCTATTATGTGCAAAATATTAAGGGCAGCACAAAAAAGTTTAAAACAAGACTCATGGCCTCAAACTGCAGAAATAACAAATGCACTCATGAACAAGCATCTAAAAAGACAATGCACTTTACAATGATAGGAAGTGTGTTACATAGGAAGGAATTTTGGAATTAGAGGTTAGGGACTTAAGTTTACTTGCATCTCTGCCCTGAACTCTCTAAGTACTTATGTTAATCATTTAACTCCAGGAAAACCACTTACTCACCTGTAGTTAAGTGACTATTGTAAGTGGTATCTAAGGTCTTTTTCTGCTCTAGCACTCTCCGATAAAAGGATTCTGTGTCAAGATGTCAAATGATCACACATGCTACCTGGCCCCAGATTGTACAAGTCACAGTCCTTTTAGGTAGACAGGGCCAGTACAGAGAAGGAAATGAGATTTCAGTTGAGTCTCCAAGAATGTGCAACATTAAAATATACATGGAGAGACAGAAAAATTATCTCCCAGAAAAAAGAAATAGTATAAACAAAGGTGTGAAAAAAAAACATGACTTCAGATGTGTTTATGTGGCACTGTTATCCACAAAAAGTAAGAAGAGGAGACATGATACTGGAGAAAGAGAAACTAGAAAGTAAATTAATATGGTAATCTAAGTATGACCTGATAGGGTGGTGGTGGGAGTGAAAAGAAAACAAAGGATGCAAAAGATATTGAAGATAGATCACAGGCACTTTTAGGTTTTGATTATCTGAAGCCAGAGAAAAGAGCAATCTAAAGTGATATCAAGAGTTGATATCTTGTTGTGGGAAATGGTGATACCATTAACAGTAATAGGCCTGATACATAATCCTTTTTCTAAAACAAAACGGAAAGAATAGAATACATTAAAGAGAAATGAAGAAAGTCACTTAATTTTCAGAAAAAGAACACTGGACTAGGAAATTCGACACCAATACCAGAGTCTCACCATAAACTAGCTGTGCAATATAGATCAAGTCACTCTGAGGTTTGGTTTTCCAAAATGAAAGTACTAAACTTACAATCATTTTTATCATTATTTTCAGCTTTATATATAATACATTATCTTAATTTCCCCACAAACTTTAAGTTGTTGAAGCAGGCAATCTTTCAAAATCCCTTCTTAATCCTGACTGATTTAAGATTGAACATTTTTTACACATATGAAAGGCTAAAAAAAACAAAGTACTTTATAAACAAAAAGGAAGAAATATTTTTCACCAAACAAGTATAACTAATAACACAACTGCCAGAAAACTGAAGGCAGAAACAGGGATTTCAGAATTAACCTGGTATTTCTGATCCTGCTTTAGCTATTAGCTGGTCATTCATTAAATATCCTTTATGAGCAACTAAGAATAAGCCAAAAGATACACAGTTTTCATGTTTAAGCATATCATAACTTTATTGGTGATATAAAAATGTATGTGAAACAAAAACTGCCTTGTAATGTAGACTAAGCTACATACTAAGAAAATTACTTAACATTTCTAAGGAAAGCTAGAACTGAACTATAATCTGAAAACTGTGGTTAACAGAATAAATATTAATAGTTTTCCTTTAACGAGAGGCCATAATCGAATTAAAATTTTATAAATATTTCATACTGTTATTTTTTGCACAATGATTCCTCACAATTTCAAGTAAAAACCTTGTATCTATTCCTATGTCATGATTCCAAATACAGGGAAGACTTATAAAGTATGTTTCTGAAGGGATGTATAAAGCAAATAGAGTAAAATAATTTTATTTACTAAACATCATTACAATTTACCCACGGGGATATGTTCTGAGAAACATGTTGTTAGGTGATTTTGTTGTATGAACATCACAGAGTGTACTTACATGAACCTAGATGGTAAAGACTACTACACACCTAGGTTATACTGTATAGCCTGTTATGTCTAGGCTACAAACCTGTATAGCATGATACTATACTGAATACTGTAGGCAACTGTAACACAATGGTGTTTCTAATAGAAATAGGCCTGAAATGTGAATATGAAAAATATTTATAGAGGTAAACATATCTAAAAAAGAAAAGAAACAATAAAATTACGGTATTAGAATCTTATGGGACCACTGTCATATATACAGTCTGTCCTTGACCAAAAACATCATTATGCCTCTTGTGACAGTACATTGTATTCTGAAATAATTTATACTCCAAACATAATTTCTTTATTTTATTTTATTTATTTTTTTGAGACAGAGTCTTGCTCTCTCACCAGGCTGGAGGGCAGTAGCGTCCACCTCTCAGGTTCAAGCAATTCTCCTGCCTCAGCCTTCTGAGTAGCTGGGACTACAGGCATGTACCACCGCACCCAGCTAATTTTTGTATTTTTAGTAGAGAAGGGGTTTCGCCATGCTAGCCAGGTTGGTCTCGAACTCCTGACTTCAGGTGATCCACCCACCTCAGCCTCCCAAAGTGCTGGGATTACAGGTGTGAGCCACCACACCTGGTCTCCAAACATAATTTCTAAATTAATAAACAATTTTTATAGGAAAGTAAATTTAACAAACATAAAAAAGGGAAAAGTTAACTTCTAGAAACTTGTCTTATTTCTTCCATTAAAATCAGTATGCTGATAATAAATAATTAAAATCATATACCAGAGCTTATTACTCTTAATTTTTCAGTACTTACTATTAACATATACTCAACTAAAGATATAATTAAATTGGCAAGTGCTACACATGTTCCAGTGAGGTAAATTTTTGCTCTTTGGGAAAAATATTTCTACATACTCATGGACTTTGATCTCCAAGATGACCTCTTGCTTATGAAAAATGCACCTGGCTGGGCGTGGTGGTTCATGCCTGTAATTCCAGCACCGTGGGAGGCTGAGGTGGGCAGATAACTTGAGGTCAGGAGTTTGAGACCAGCCTAGCCAATATGGTGAAACCCCGTCTCCACTAAGAATGCAAAAATTAGCTGGGCATGGTGGTGTGTGCCTGTAATCCCAGCTACTGGGGAGTCTGAGGCAGAAGAATGTTTGAACCTGGGAGGCGGAGGTGGCAATGAGCCAAGATTGCGCCACTGCACTCCAGCCTGGGTGACAGAGCAGTGAGACTCTGTCTCAAAAAGAAAAGAAAAATATACCTTTATTTTATTTGAAGAATATTATGACTCAATAAACTTTCTCTATTTTGCTTTAAAAGCTCATTATCAGTATGTAAAAATGATCACAGTATAGTACTTAAAATAAGACAAACAAAATGAATTAGAAATGTTTTGATTGTTACCTATGAAAATACAGATAATACAGAAAATACAGATAATAATGAACCCAGCTCTCTTTAAAGACATTAATATTCTCTCTTCATTATTAACATTTTACTAAAATAAAATTAATTATTTCTCCACTCCTCAAAGCAAAATCCATGTTAGAAAATGGTCTGCAGCTACCAGATCACTTCTGCAATTGTCTGTCTGAATCTTTAGCCAGTGCTAACCATATCTGTGTGGCAAAGATTTGTGATTTATTGTTGCTGCAGTGATTTGGTAATTGGTCCCCAAGTTCTCATATATTAATGCTTTATCCTTAAATGGCACATTAGAAAAGAATAATTAATAGAAAGTAATTGATACACTGTATGTGTGAAATTATATATAGATTTGCTGAACACATGAGCAACTGACTACAAACATACATTAAAAACTCATTTAGTCCAGTGAATATTTATTATAAACAAGTTTGAGGGGTTAAGTTCCAACACTGAAAAGACATTTGTGAATAAGGTAGTTTTGTCCACAAGGAGCTCACAATCAAATATTTATTTATTTATTTAATTTATTTATTTTAAGGCTAGTCAAGTGAAGTAGTGGGAGTGTAGGAAGAAAAACAAAGAAATCTCTAATTGGTTGTGATCAATTCGGTGTAAAGACCAGGGCTCTCAGACCAGCCACAATCAAATACTTTAAACGGAAAATTTTCTAAAGTGTTCATATTTTTAATGAAATAATAGCGTATTAAATTTGTATTTCTAATAATAAGTAAAATAAGAATATTTCTCAGCAACCCAGAAAGAACAGGTTGAGAAATTTAAATGTATACCATGTGTGTTAGTGAGTGGCAATCAGATCAGAGTGTTCAATCCCTGTGTCGCACTAAGATAGCTACCATGATGGTTTTGACTTTTTTGCATTTTAAAATTTGTTAAAAGAATAGAAGCATGAGGTGAACTAATAGGAAAATGAAAGCCAATGAAGGAAGAAGATCTTCACTAAATTCCTCAATTGCATGTGTCTGCTCAAAGATTTTACATGGCACACCAAGATGTCTTTATTTCAAAAACCAATGTTGAGAAAAAAAGTAACGACAATTCTTTTTATAAAATAACCAAAGTGGATACAATTATCTGTTTTCTGAATTAGGACAAAACCAGTTTATTTGTTGACACTGAAAGAACTTCAAACATCAGCAAATGAAAGCAATCTTTAATATTTTAAATGTGGTACAGCAAAATGTAATCTATGCTTAACGAACAAAATAAAAATGTTACTTTAAAATGTTGATATCACGATAGTGAAGAGGCAAAAGCAACCCAAGAGTTCATCCACAGATGAAAGAATGAATAAAATATGGCATACACACACACACAGGAATATCATTCAGCCTTAAAATGAAAGGACATTCTAGCACATGCTACAACATGCATGAAACTTCAAGGACATGATACTAAGTGAAACAATCCAGTAACAAAAAGACAAATACTGTATGATCTCACATACACAAGGTACTTACAGTAGTCAAAAATCATAGAGACAGAAAGTAAAATGGGGGGTGACCAAGGGCCAGGGCCAGGGGAAAGTGGGCATGAGGTATTATTGTTTAATGTTTATAGAATTTTAGTTTTGAAAGATGAAAAGAATTCTGGAGATGGATGGTGGTGATGACTGTACATGAATGTGATTGCACTGTACATCCCCAAAGGTCTGACTTTCAGTCTTCTTCTGGAAAAAGGGATAAAGGAGGCACTGTTACCTGACTGTGTTAAGTGGAGGAGACTGAGGAATCTAACTAGTTGAACAGACTTTGTTTGTTTAATGAATGCTTAATAAATATTTCCCATTTTCATATAGTTTTTATATGTAGAGTTTCACCTGTACCTATAACTATAACCTTTTTCTCCCCTCCTGCCCATTCCAGAGATACACAGAACTGCTAATTGCTGAGCCTTTAGGAGTTTCAAATGTGTAAACTGTTTTTTCTAGGCTTTCTTCACTGTCATCTGATAATTCAGTTATTGGGTTCTCTCAATCTGATAAATCAGTTACTATTTATCTATTGCTCTCCAGCTTCCAGAATTTTGTTGCTATTCATTCTTCTCCTGTTTCTTTGCTTATGCCTTTTTGAAAATCTTTTTTTTTCTATATAATCAATGGGGCTTCAACAGTTAGCTGAATTAAGCATGTATGTTAATCTACCATCTTTTTAAGAAGCCTATTGTCCTCTTCTTCAGTCTCATGAAATCCTTTCTATGTTAGAAATTGTCTTCTGTAGGAAGATGATGGTTTTATGAGTAAATACTATGTGGAATTAACTTCTTTGTTTGTTTGTTTGCTTAGGAGGAGTCTCATTCTATTGCTCAAGCTGCAGCGCAGTGGCCCGATCTTAGCTCACTGCAACCTCTGTCTCTTGGGTTCAAGGGATCCTCCCACCTCAGCCTCTCTAGTAGCTGAGACTACAGGCACGCGACACCATGTCTGGCTAATTTTTGTATTTTTAGTAGAGACAGGGTTTTTACCACGTTGCCCAGGCTGGTCTCGAACTCCTGTATGTGCAATTAACTTTAAAGGTCAATTTTATTATAAAGGCTTCCGATCTTCACTTGAAATTCTGCTACGTCTGCTGTTTTTATCACTTCTTTAATACTCACTGTATATATGAAATATCTGCACACCACAGCCTTTTTTGATTTAATCCTTACATGTGGTACTCTGCATTTATTTGTAACTGCATTTTTATTTTAGGAATCTGCCTAGATTTAACTTTCTAAGAGCCTTCCTCCTGCTTCTCAGCAAACACACTTAAAAAAATCACATCATTTTCTCTATGGTCATGTTGCCCATTCCAGTTGTACAGGCATTCTCATACCACTCTGGTATGTCTTAGTTATGAAAGTGCCTGCTTAATATTATGGCGAAAAGCACTGTATATTTATACCTAGGGTTTTGAATTGGGGAAAGATCTAGGCACCCAGTTGAGGACCAACAGAGGACATTAGCACACGATCAGAGATAAATCAATTCCTTTGTCTATAATCATACTGCCCAATACTCAAAAAACATAGCGGCAAAATTTGCTACCAAGCCTTCCTTCAAAACTTTTAACACTTTATCTTCTCACCTCATGTAAACTTACAAATACAAAAGAAAAGGGATGAGGGAAAACAGAAGGGGAAGAGGACAACAGTAACAAAATGCAACATAACGCTTTTTCACTCTCTACTTCCAAACGAATTCAACTTTTTCACTTGTCTTAAGACAGATACTACTTTATTTCCCTATAAAGTTGGAAAACATAAACTCTTTTTACAGATTTTTTGCAGCATCAGCATCACTGTTCAAATAGTGATACCTATACTCTGCTTCAAAATGCAGAGGGGGGGAATCTCCATAGACTGAATAGTTTTGATGTGGCCCTTTCTACCCATAAGGATCATATCATGCTTTCTATATTCAAAAAACATTAAACATACACCTCTACTGTGCCATCTACCACAGCTATAATGACCAGTTTATGTGTCTGTCTCTCCAGTACACGATAAGCTCCTAATGAAGAAAAGAAGAGCAGTGCATTTTCTACTTTTATAAATTTAGTAAGTAATTCAAAAAGAACAACACAGTGCTTATTAAATCAAGGAATAAATCATAACCATGAATTTCTCTTCAAGATAATGGAAGTTTCTTAAATATGCTATCAAGGGTAAATAATGTAGGGACAACACAGGAGAATGCAACCAAAAATATAAATTCATACACAGCATAAAGAATTTATAATAATGCTTTAATACCATTTATGTACTAGTGTCCTCCATAAAAACCTCCACTAGGACAAAAGTTGAATATGAAACATTCTCAAATTAAACATGGTGGGGGAGGGTTTATTAATATCAATCAACCAAAAAAATCTTCCCGGCTAGCCACAGTGGCTCATGCCTGTAATCCCAGCACTTGGAGTCAAAGGCTGAGACAGGAGGACTGCTTGAGCCCAGGAGTTCAAGACTAGCCTGGGCAACATAGTAAGACCCTGTCTGTATTTTTTTTTTAATTAAAAAAATTAAAATAACAAAAAAAACTTCCAGTGGCTTCTCTTCACATTAGAAAGAAGTTAAACTTTTTTTTTTTTTTTTTTTGAGATGGAGTCTCGCTCTGTCACCCAGGCTGGAGTGCAGTCGTGCGATCTCGGCTCACTGCAAGCTCTGCCTCCCAGGGTCACGCCATTCTCCTGCCTCAGCCTCCCGAGTAGCTGCGACTACAGGAACCTGCCACCACACCCGGCTAGATTTTTGTATTTTTAGTAGAGACGCGGTTTCACCATGTTAGCCAGGATGGTCTCGATCTCCTGACCTCATGATCCGCCCGTCTCGGCCTCCCAAAGTGCTGGGATTACAGGCGTGAGCCACCGCGCCCGGCCAGTAAACTATTTTTTTTATATCTGCCTACCTTTATTCCCACAGCTCACTACATTCTAGCCTCACTGGCACTGTGATCACTATAACCTCAGATTTTCACAATGTGACACCTGGCTCTTTCTGGTGATTCATGTCTCAACACAAGTGTCACCTCATCAGGGAGACCTTCCCTGACTGTTATATGTATGTTGCCCTCAATTCTACCTGACTCCCTGTATATGCTATCACATTTTCCTTCCTCCATTCCTGTTTGGAGCTCTTATCAATAATTGAGAATATTTTACTTATATATTTGTTTACTTCTCCCCACTAGAAAGTAAACTTAGTAACAGAAGAAACTTCATCTCATTGACCACAGTAATCCCAATATCTAGACAGTGGAAACACATAAGCGGCACTCCATAAATATTTGTAGAATGAATAAATGAGTGAATGAGTGACAGTATGTGAAGCATACAATATAATGACTAAATGAATAAATGGCTAAAAATTCCTACCTAGGAATGTGCTGTCAGGCAGAATCTTTGAGACCAAACAACTTTTCATCTGATAGCTTTCTTTATGTCTCTTCCCTTACTGAATATCAATACTATAACTGAGGTACACAAAAATAAAGATAATTAAATGAGAGAGATTGGCAGTGTATAAGTGGGTTGAAGAATGTGTCGCATAAGATCACCTCAGGGCACACGCTAGCTGATTCTGGAATTCTTTTCTTTCATAATCCTGTTTCTGTCATTCAATCAACTAGAAAGTATGCACTGAGGATGATGTTTTCTATTTCTAAATATCCATACTAAGGTCTCTTGAACACAAGTTAGTTTTATATTCTTTGCGAGTATTGTAGTAGAAACAGCATGGTCTTCAGTTAGTGAAATATGAATTGGAATCTTAGTTACAACCAGTACTAGTTATGTCAACAAGAAGCAGTTACTTAATATCCATAAGTCTAAAACAAAATGATACTTGGAAACTATCTAGTATATAAGTACCTTCATTGTTAGTTCTCCCTTAGAGAGCAGGAACTGAAATGTAGAAGAAATCATAAGAATAGATAAAACGTATCTTTATTCTAATGTTCACTGTGGAACACTGTGGTCCACCTGTTTACTGAGAAGCAACAGGTCACAAGCAGAGCTAACAAAATTAATGTAAATGTGACTACATTTGCAAAGGGCAAAATCACATCTCTCAACATAGTAGGCATTCATCTGCTGAAATAATAATGTCAGGTCACAGAAACTTCAGCCTTTAAATGTTTTACACATTTCCTAGATTTGTATTTCTAAGAAATGGAGTGATACAGATGTTAGATCCAAACATTCCTGGATTATGACCTTTGTTTTACCGCTTAATCACTGTATGACCTTGAGAGAGTTATTTAACTTCTATAAACCTCAATGAAAATCGAGTTGTCGATAATTTAAACATAATTCAAACATTTCCCATTGCTCTAGGATAAACAAACAAACAAAATCCATTATTATTATTACTACTATTATTATTATTATTTTGAGGTGAAGTCCCACTCTGTTGTGCAGGCTGGAGTGCGTTGGCATGATCTCAGCTCACTGCAACCTCTGCCTCCTGGGTCAAGTGATTCTTCTGCCTCAGACTCCCAAGTAGCTGGGATTTCAGGTACCCACCACTATCCCTGGCTAATTTTTTGTATTTTTAGTAGAGACAGGGTTTCACCATGTTGGCCAGGCTGGTCTCGAACTCCTGACCTCAGGCAATCTGCCCACCTCAGCCTCCCAAAGTGCTGGGATTACAGGTGTGAGCCACTGCACCGAGCCAAAAGTCCTTACTATTAAACAAACAAAAGTTCTCATTATGGTCTACTATGTCCTGTATTTTCTGGTTGCTTACCTCAAACCGCAATTCTTGCTCTCTGTACGCCAGTCACATAGGCTTTTAGTTCTTTCCTTCAAAGTGCTATGTTCCCTTCCTATTTATCTGAGTAGTAACCTTAACTGGAGTTATTTTTCTTCAGATGTCTTTAAGTTACTGTCTAGGTTCCTTTCATTTCAGCCTGAAGATCTCCCATTAGGGCATTTCTTGTAGGCAGGTGTACTAGCAACAGATTCCCTATCTAAAATATGCTCAAAGAGCAAAAGGAAACCCATAGACAAAAGAATGAAAGGAAACCAGGAAAACAATGTATGGACAAAATGAGAATATCAATAAAGAAACAGAAATTTCAAAAAGGAACCAAATAGAAGTTACAGAGCTAAATAGTATGATAGCTAAAATGAAAAATTCACTAGAGGGATTCACAGTAGATATGAGTAGGCAGAAGAAAAGAACCAGCAAACTTGAAGATAGGTCAATTGAGATTATTCAGTCTAAGGAATAGGAAGAAAACAGAGTGAACAAAAGTGAACAGAGGCTATGGAACCTGTAAGACACCATTAAGTGAACCAATATGCATTATGGATACGCCAAAAGGATAAGACAGAGAGAAAGGAGTAGAAACAATGTTTGAAAAAATAATGGATGAAAACTTCCCAAATTTGAAGAAAGACGTGAATCTACATATCCATATCCAACAAGCTCAATGAACTTCAAGCAGGATAAATTCAAAGAGATCCACACAAAGACACATTATAATCAGCTATTGAAAGCCACAGAGAAAATCTTGAAGGCAGCAAGAGAAAGGCAACTTGTTATGTTCTTATGTACAAGGAATTTCAATAAGATTAATAAGCCAGGTGTGCCGGCACCTAGTATCACAGTAAAAGACAAGCAGTGCAGCATAACAATAAAGACACAGGTTCCATGTCAAATGCCTAGGTTTGAATCCTAAACTTCACTAATTGCCATGTAACTCTGGGAAAATTCCTTAACTTCTCCATAGCTAAGTTTTCCCATCTATAAAATAAGAATAATGATACCTCCCCCTCACAAAGTTGTTTGGAGGATGAAATAAATTAAAGCTATAAACTCATGACAGGTTGCCTGGAACATAATTAATCACTCAAATGTTGACTATTACTTATTATTATCATTATCACTTTATAGAGGTTCTAAAAATTTTAATTCTTATTTCCTTGAATTTCCCATATTTCTGTGAAACAAACACTGACTATTGAGGAGGTATGACACAATAATAATCTTTTTGTTTGCAGAAATAGTATGAATTGGTAAAATAATAAAAATTTATTTTATGTATGATAATGCTATCAGGCTAAATGTTCTATCACCTCCTTTAGCAAATCCTTTATTATCAGAGACACTGAGTAAAATAAGTGATCAATGAATATACTTTATTTTTTTCTCAAGCTTTGCCTCTGACAAGAGATGCTTATCCTTTTGTGGTATGGACTTATGCTTTTTCTATAAACAAACAGCCCCAAATTATTATCATACCTAAAATCTTAACAAATCTTTTCTTTTTTTAGATGGGGTCTCGCTCTTTCACCAGGCTGGAGTGCAGTGGTGTGATCTCAGCTCACTGCAACCTCTTCCTCCTGGGTTTAAGTGATTCTCCTGCCTTAGCCTCCTGAGTAGCTGGAACTACAGGCGCACACCACCACGTCCAGCTAATTTTTGTATTTTTAGTAGAGACAAGGTTTCGCCATGTTGGCCAGGCTGGTCTTGATCCCTTGACCTCATGATCCACCTGCCTTGGCCTCCCAAAGTGCTGGGATTACAGGCATGTGCCACTGCACCTGGCCAACAATTCTTTAATATGAAACACCCAGTTGATGTACACATTTCGTCTTATATTTTCAAATTGCCTGTTTGTTTGAATCTGGACTCAAATAAAATCCGTATATTGGATCTGGCTGATAATGACTCAAGTCTCTTTTAATCGCTAAATGCTCTAGCCAATCTTTTCTTTTTCCTTCCTTATTATTTTTAGCTCAAGAAACTAGGTTCTTTGCCTTTTAGAGTTTTCCACAGTCTGGATTTTCCTGACTCTATCCCCCTGGTGTAATTTAACATGTCCTTGTGTCCTTCTTATTTCCTGTAAATTAGGCCTGATCATATTTAGGTTGTTTTTTTTTTTTTTTTTTTCTTTTGGCTGGACAGCCTCCTATGGGAGGTACATACTTTTGTTAGCAAGTACATAATTTATTTCTTATGTAAAACAGTGATAATAATGGTGTCTAACTCTTAAAGTTAAGAGGATTAATTTACTACCGGTCAAATGTTTAGATTAGTACCTGGCACACAGTAAGGACTCCACTAACATTAGCTCTTATTATTACATTGCATATAGAGAATCAATAGGATTTGATACCAGCTTAGATATGAATTTGTGAAGAAGAAGCTGAAGATAACTCATATTTCTACCTTGAGTGGCTAAGTAGATGTTGATATCATTGACTAATACAGGGAATATATAAAGAGGAAAAGGTTTCTGGAAAATTAGAAGAAAATCAGTTCAAGTTTGAACAGGTTGAATTACATGTCTGTGGGATAACCAGGTACCAATCCTATATAGAGAGCTGCAAATGGAGGTTCTGCAATTTAAAAGAGAGGTCTGGGGAGCTACAGATAAAGATCAAATGGCGAGCGGAAAGGGAACTTAATGAAGGTCACATTTATCACAAAAGACTACAAGACCTCTTTGAAGAATGGATTGGCTTTGGGTAAGGAGAGTTAGTAGCACTTCAAGAAAAGGAAATATGTGGAAAAAGACATTCTGACAAAATCGACAGTATATTTATATTTGTGGCTAAAAGAGTGCTTTGACTATAAAATAATGTGTGTTGGAAAGCAGAGGGAAATTAATTTATGTAGATAGGGACAAGGCTACATTTAAATGGCTTTGAAATTCAGGAATAGGTAATGCAATTTAAGTAGGAAATAAGACACTGAAAAAGTTAGCAAGAGAGCTGAACTCTGCTGTGGCAACATTATACAAAAACCTATCATAACAGAATATGGAAAGTAAAATGTACTTACTATATTATTCGAGAGGATTTTAATTTATGCCAGTTTTATTTCCACTGAAGTTAAAAGGAATGTTGTCTAGGCACTGTAACTTTAGGCAATAGCCCCAAGGCAGAAAATGTTATCTTTAGTACCTTCCCATATTTCTTCCCAGTCCCTTCTCCTGCCTCTCCACTTCCCTGGTGAACCAATGTTCTCAATCTGCTCTAATATAAAAAACTACATTTTTGCAATGATGCAATGTCTTGTTCCCTGAAGTACTCTGGTTACATCTCCTTGCTCAGTTCTACTCTCCCAGGAAATCATTCATTCTCTGTCGCCCCTCTACAGATCTCAGCTAAGAAAAAAACAAAAATTGATTATCTAATTAAGGTAGTGCATACAACACTGTAAGTGATCAAAATCCTAGGAGATATTTAATTTCAAAAAGAGGAATCTGTTAACACCTATGAATTTCAAATTGTTAAAATATATACTATCTCCCTGTTTTCTGTACTACACATTCCAGTTACAAAGTAAAAGACAAAAAAAGTCACTAATTTTCCTTATATTACACTTTGCACACCAGCAAAGTCAAGTTTGCTGCATAGATATTTACTGGGTCACTACTAGGAAAAAGTATTGAGACAGACTCTAATGAAACTGCAAGGATGAATGAAATATAATCTATGCCCTTACTAGATTATAAGGAATTTATAGGTGAAACAACTGAACACACAATCATCACATAAGGTATATAAGGACTCTGTAACAATGTTTCTGAAACTTAACCTATGTATAAACCCCTTATGAAGACAGAAAAAAGGTTTTGTGAAACACCCTCCACCCACTGACTTATTATATTGTTACTGAAATACAGAAAAATAAAGCTATGGATAAGGATAAACTCTTCCTCTTGCTTCCAGATCTTCTTTCAAATACCAAAATGATTTCCAAATAGGCACATAAAAGCTACAAACAACACAGTTCAAATACACGGTTCAAAAACTGTGTATTGTGTTCACGAATACAATGTTTTTGTGAAAATGTATCATTATAGTCAACATAAAAATGGTACTGACTGCTATTTCTCCATAATTTTTCAGTTACATTTTGGTTTGACATGCCTATAAGTCTAGTGATATGGTTTGGCTGTGTCCCCATCCAAATCTCATCTTGAATTGTAACTCCCACAATTCCCATGTCATGGGAGGAACCCAGTGGGAGGTGACTGAATTATGGGGGCGGGTCTTTCGTGCGATGTTCTCGTGATAGTGAATGAGTCTCATGAGATCTGATGGTTTTAAAAACAGGAGTTTCCTTGCACAAGCTCTCTCTCTTTCTGCCTGCCACCATCCATGTGAGACATGACTTCCTCCATCAGGATTGTGAGGTCTCCCCAGCCATGTGGAACTGTAAGTCCAATAAACCTCTTTCTTTTGTAAATTGCCCAGTCTCGGGTAATCAGCAGCATGAAAATGAACTAATACATCTAGTATGCCCTAAATGATTTAATATCATTTGTTTCTACTCAAATGACTGCAAAACTTTTAGTTCACTCTGATGTCATCAGGCTTTCACCTAATACAAGTGAACCACTTATAATATTAAGTCTATTGTTGTTCTTTTCTCATTAGACTAACATAATCATAGCCCTGAAAATACATGGTAGTAATTGGTTATAAGGTAGGCATGGCATACCACATGATCTAAGAATATGCTCACACTAATTTATTTTATATTAACATTGAAAATTTTAGCCCTTTCTCCCTGTGGAGAATACATTTGCACACTCAGGTCCATGTACCCTGTGTTGAAATAAATTGCTATAACAGAAATAACAAAACTGAAAGGCAGAAATGATACAGAGATTAATTCCAACTGAAAAGGATCCAAAGGTTTTATGGAGGAGGTAACATTTGAAATGAACTGTGACATTTGAGTTTAGTGCCAAGTGTCTACGTTTTCTGAAATTTCCCTTCCATAAAGATGACACTGAAAATATAAAGCTACTAGAGTTTAGAAAAAAAGACACACAGGAAATATTCAGTGGTAAGGGGAGTGAGGACAAAAATCATGAATTTTATAAACAAAAGTTGACGGGTTTCTTTTGAGGAGAAAGAAAATCAGAGAATAAAATTGCAAGCATTAGATGTGCTATTTGCAAAATCAACAGCATACTTTGCATGTTGTAAAGTTTACACATACTATCTTACATTTTGATGCAAATGTACCCATTGATGTAATGTTTTAAAATGCATTTAAAAATGCATTCACATAAGGACAGCTTCAGGAATATTTGTATCAGTTCAACTTTTTTTAAACATTCATGACACGCAAACTTTTGATACTATACAACAAAAAAAATTTCCATTTTTGTCAAAATTCTTTCTCCTCCATGGCTTTTTCTGTGTATATTTATATAAAAAGAACAAAGAGGTTAAATATCACAAACCCATAACTCAGTGTACATCACCCATTTTCTCATCTCTAGTTTCTGCAGACTACAGTTATATTTTATCCACTCCCTTACAAACGTTTCTTACATCTCACAGCAGAAGTGTGCATTAGTGTTCTACAAAGTGTGAGGGGAAGAAAACAATTTACTGGCCAGATTAAATTTCACGTTGCCTTAATTCAGGAAATATTTACCTAGTCTACATGCTAGACACTGCTGATTACAATAAGAAAACATCAAACCACAGCAGAAAACTGGTTTTCATTTTATATTCTCTGATGTTTCTATAATTATTCCTAGATCTGTAAAGTTTCTTTTTTAAAGACAGATTTATTAAACAGTAGCTCATTTAGAATTTTCTGATAAATAAGAATCTATCTTTAAATCAAGGGATTGTGTAACATTACACATTTTGACTTGTTCAAAAGAAGTTAAACTTGAATCTGTGCAGTATGGTGTTATTTATATATGCAGCCACTCATACAGAGAACATCATGCATGCTTTTAGCTCCATTAATTGTTAAATGTTAAAACAGTACAACTTATGAGAAAATGCAGTACAAGTAAACAGATGGTTTCTTTCATACAAATATACATTTAGGAATAGCAATGGGAAATAGATTTATATGAAGTAACTTAAATGGCTGCTACATACTAATTTTGAAGATACTATTCAAAATATTCAGACTCTGTAAAACAAAATGTTTAAGACATATTTTATAACTTTACTGTACTACATTTAAAAATTTTAACACTTTTAGATTTGTTACTTGCTATAAAATATAGAAATTCTTAAAAAGATTTTCACTTCTGGTTTTATTACTGTTATATTTTACTACAGATATTTTAAAATTGACTATAACTCTACTTTTGGTATTAGAAAAGTGAAAAATAAAGGTCAGACAGTACACAGTAAACTTGTTCTGGAAATGACTACTTTTTGTGCTTTTCAGATAATGACTTAACTATCACTTACAACACACTAGGAAAGATATTTGACCTTTCCAAGTCTGTTTGGGCATCTGTAAAATGTAATGATATATCTTTTAAAATTGTTAAAGGTTCAAATAAGTACCTAGCATCTTAAAAAAATCAGTGGATAAATAAATATTAGCTTTGTTCTTCATTCCTCAACACATTTATCAAAATATATTTATTAAAAATATTTAATGATAGTCGAGTACAGTGCCTCACACCTGTAACTTCCATGCTTTGGGAGGCCTAGGTGGAAGGATTGCTTGAGGCCAGGAGTTTGAGGTTACAGTGAGCTATGATTGTGCCACTGTAGTCCAGCCTGGGTGACAGAGCAAGACCCTGTTTCTAAAAATAAAAACATAACAAACAAAAAAACCCACTAAAATTTAATAGAAAAGCAATAAATAATATTAAAATTATTTACAATAAAATAACTCATCACTAGGTATCCAGCACTTACTAAAGTTTTTAGTTTATAAATTCCTGTAAGAGCTGACCATTAGGCTCATTTACTTCCTCAAATGTTGTATTTCAACAGTATTAAACTAAGGCCAGGCATGGTAGCTCACGCCTGTAATCCCAGCACTTTGGAAGGCCGAGGCAGGCAGATTAGTTCAGGTCAAGAGTTCGAGACCAGCCTAAGCAACATGGTGAAACCCCAGCTCTACTAAAAATATAAAAATTAGCTGGGCATGGTGGCATGTGCCTGAAACCTCACCTACTCAGGAGGCTGAGGCAGAAGAACTGCTTGAACCTGGGAGGCGGAAGTTGCAGTGAGCCGAGATCGCATCACTGCACTCCAGCCTGGGCAACAGAGCGAGACTGTCTGAAAACACACAAACAACCAAACAAAAACTAAAACATCTACATGTCTCTGAACATATGTTCTTTCAAGTCTATATGCCTATTTCCTCTTTCTAGATTCTCTTCTACATTATACTTCAAAAATCTAGACCACATGTCTCACTCCTCTGTAAATGTTTCTTGATCCCCTGTGCTAGACAGAATGAATCATTTCCCTTTCCATTCTTCTCCTAAAACTTCCAGGGCTGTCCCATCTTTTGGCTTCCCTGGGCTACACTGGATGAAGAGGGATTGTGTTGAACCACACATAAAATACAGTAGCACTAACTGTAGCTGATGAGCTAAAAAACAAAAAACAAAAATCACACAAAAAAATCTCATAATGTTTTGACAAAGTTTCCAAATTTGTGTTAGGCTACACTGATAGCTGTCCTGGGTTGCATGTGGCCCACAGGCCACAGGATGAAGAAGCTTGACTTAAACCATGGAGACAGTAGAGTTCAAATAAAACAAGTGAGATGTTAAAAAAAAAAAAAAAGACATTTTAACAATGGCATAAACATTTTTTCTTTTTTTTTTTTTTTGAGATGGAGTCTTGCTGTGTAGCTCAGGTTGGAGTGCAGGGGTGCAATCTCAGCTCACTGCAACCTCCGCCTCTCGGGTTCAAGCAATTCCCCTGCCTCAGCCTCCCGAGCAGCTGGGACTACAGGCATGTGCCACCATGCCTGGCTAATTTTTGTATTTTTAGTAGAGATGGGGTTTTGCCATGTTGGCCAAGCTGGTCTCAAACTCCAGACAAGTGATCTGCCCACCTTTGCCTGATCCACCCACCTCAGCCTCCCAAAGTACTGGGATTACAGGCATGAGCCACTGCACCCAGCCACAATGGCATAAACATTCTTCGTCAAGCTATCTTAGTCTATCAGGATTAGTTTTGGCCACGAGTGACAGAAAGCCCAAAAGTGAATGGCTCATACAATACAGAGTTTTATCTCTGTCATGTCAAAGAAGTACAGGGATAGGCAGGCCAGTATGGACAGTGTAACATTATGTTAGTAAGAATTTTCTTTCTTACTGTTGCTTTATCCATTCTCAGTATAGGGTTTCCACTCACAGTCCAATTATGCTCACAATTCAGCCAGCAAGGAGGAAGGGGCAAAAAAGAGGATGTGCACCCATTCCGTTAAGGACACATCCTGAAAGTTGCACACACTACTTCTGCCTATATATCTCTTGCCAAAGTTTAGTCAGATTACTATATCTAGCTGCAAGGGAGACTGGGGAAATGATGTTTTTATTCTAGGTAGTAATATGCTGGAAAAAAAATTAGAAGGGGGGGAAAATCAGTATTAAGGACAACTATAAATCATTGCCATACTTGGTTATATCTTCTCTGTGGTAGGTACCTGACATTTTAAATTTACTATCTAACACCAATATTTCTGACAGTATGTACACTATAACGTTATATAGCAATTCCTTCTAAACCTCAATTATTAAGTATTACTATTGGGAGAGATGTATCTCTACAAAATTTAAGTAATATTCATAATAAAATTACCAAGAAGAAAAATGGAAAAAAAATTTTTCTTTTTTGAGGCAAGCTCTTCCTCTGTAGCCTAGGCTGGAGTACAATGGTACAATCTTGGCTTACTGCAGCTTTGAACTCCTGGACTCAAGCAATCCTCCCACCTCAGCTTCCCGAGTAGCGGGGACTACAGGCTTGAGCCACCATGCCTAGCTAATTTTGTTTATTATTTTGTAGAGACAAAGTCTCACTATGTTGCCCAGGTGGGTCTTTAACTCCAGGGCTCAAGCAATCCCCCATGTTGGGCTACCAAAGTGCTGGGATTACAGGAATGACAGCAACTGTGCCCAACCAAGAAATTTTAATAAAAACAGAAAAAGTCACTTTATTTAAAAGGTTGCCGGCCGGGCGCAGTGGCTCACGCCTGTAATCCAGCACTTTGGGAGGCCGAGGTGGGCAGATCACGAGGTCAGGAGATCGAGACCATCCTGGCTAACACGGTGAAACCCCATCTTTACTAAAAATACAAAATATTAGCTGGGCATGGCGGTGGGCACCTGTAGTCCCAGCTACTCAGGAGGCTGAGACAGGAGAATGGTGTGAACCCGGGAGGCAGAACTGGCAGTGAGCCGAGATCGTGCCACTGCTCTCCAGCCTGGGTGACAGTAAGACTCAGACTCAAAAAAAAAAAAAAAGATTGTGTTGTGACATATTATTAAATATATAGTAAAATATTAAGTAAGAATATTTGAAGATAAAATATAGCCACTCTAATAATGAAATTACATATAAACAAAACTGCATGTATATGAAACTGCACAAATACACTCAGAGAAGACAGAGGATTAAGGGAGATTTAAGAAAATAACCTCTAAATTATTTTATTATACTTTCTATAAATGCTGTTTAGACATCTTTAATCAAGTAAGAACTAATCACAAAACAGAACAGTAAAAATTCTAACAGGATAAAGCAAAGTCAGGTTAGTCCAAGTTCTCAAATCACGTAATTTTAAACAAGTAACTTTACAGATATTGATGAGTATGATGAGGGTAAGAAAAATGTAGTATGTGCCATCTTTTGTGCTAAGTGCTTTATGAGCAATGTTTCATTTAATATTCCAGACATAATAATATTATCCCCACTCTAAAAAGAAAAAATTGGGTCTTAGACTAAGAAATTGACTCAGGATCACAACAGCTACAGAAGTAGCAGAACACAAACAAAAACAAAGGATTTTCTAACCCTAAGTCCATGTCCTTAACTATTATGTGCACTACTTTCCCTCAAGCTCTCTAAACCTTGATTTTCTCACCCATTACATAAGGGGAATGCACAGTACTCTAAACTATTCTATAGTTCATTCTGGTTTTTTAAGATGTTGCCATTCTAGTTGTCTTTCTAGTTGTCTAGTTGTCACTCCCTTTTCCTCAAATAAAAGAATATTAACAGGTCTAATTGGCCTCTTTGCTGAAACTTGCTGAAAGTCAATAAATTTATCACTAATATACATAATGTAGAAATCTATTTATTAAAACAGACAAAATGGCCACAATTTGTAAGTAAGGTAAATTTGAATGTTTAGGATATATCACTGATCTTTATGGTTGATTTCACGTCCCTTGTGTATCTGTAAAGGAGTAAGCCATAAAGTTCTATCAGGAAGAGGGAGGAAAGCTAAAAAAAATGAATTTAAATTTCATAATCCTTTTAAATTCAAATAATGCATCGTTTTATACGTGAAGATACTGAGGCACAAAGAGGCTGACTTGCTGGAAGTCACACCGCTAGTATACAGTGACGTTAGTACTTGAACTCTATTGGTTCTAAAATCTAAGCTCTTTTTTATCCACCCTGTTTCCTGTGGTTAAATTATATTAATTTATTAATATCCTTATTTCAATTTTAACATAAGAACACTAAAGATAGTAATTGATTTAGCACTTTCTGCTTTATCATGAATGCCAACAAACATTTGCTGAATATAGTAAGAAGATGTGTATTAAAATAAATATCTTAAATACAATTATGTTATCAGTAACACTGGAGTAATAAAAATTAAGCATTACCAAATTATTAGGAACAGAGAACTAGGATGATTAGGGAACACCTCAGGGAGATGATTATATGTGGATATGCTATTAGAGAGAAAGGTTGATTTCACCAGAAGAAATTATTTTTAAGTGTGAAAATAAAAACAATATTCTAGGTAAAGAGAATAACATGAATTAAGTGTGGAGCCAAAACGTGTATCCAAGGTAGGGAACATAGTCCACATTAGGTAGAGTATACCATTCTTATTCTTGAATAATAGAAAATATGCTGAAGACAGCCTGGGCACAGTGGCTCACTCCTGTAATCCCAGCACTTTGAGAGGCCAAGGTGGGTGTATCACTTGAGTCAGGAGTTCGAGGCCAGCCTGGCCAACATGGTAAAACCCTGTATCTGCTAAAAATACAAAAATTAGCTGGGCATGGTGGCGCATGCCTGTAATCCCAGCTACTTGGGAGGCTGAGGCAGAAGAATCATCTGAACCCAGGAGGTAGAGGTTGCAGTGAGCCAAGATTGCACCGCTGCACTCCAGCCTGGGCAACAGAGTGAGACTCTGTCTCAAAAAAAAAAAAAAAAAAAAAAAAAAAGGAAACAAAGAAAGAAAAGAAAATATGCTGAAGACAAACTGAGGAAGGATCTTAAATACCAAGTTAGAAGGTCTGGATTTGATCACACAGAAAATGAGAAGCCACCACATGTTTTCTTCTTTTTTTTTCTTTTGAGACGGGAGTCTCGCTCTGTAGCCCAGGCTGGAGTGCAGTGGTGCGATCTCAGCTCACTGCAAGCTCCGCCTCCTGGGTTTACGCCATTCTCCTGCCTCAGCCTCCCGAGTAGCTGGGACTACAGGCGCCCGCTAGTTTTTTGTATTTTTTTTTAAGTAGAGATGGGGTTTCACCGTGTTAGCCAGGATGGTCTCGATCTTCTGACCTCGTGATCCGCCCGTCTCAGCCTCCCAAAGTGCTGGGATTACAGGCTTGAGCCACCGCGCCCAGCCGCCACCACACGTTTTCAAGTATAGAAATAAAAGGAACCGAGCAATTATTTAATCAGATTAAACTGGGAGTTGTGTACAAGTTTCAATGGAATTGACAATGGCCAGGAAGAAGGGAGATCAGTTAAAAGGTTTTGACATTTATATACATTGTGGCATCAAAGAAAAAAACAGAAATTCTCCTGACTTCTGAAAATTTTGATTAAAACATATATAAAGTGTATATTACGTAATATATAAATAGCTACTACACTTCAGCTCTGAAACAGCACATAATATAATCCCCCTCTCTAACCATAACATTTTATCTTTAGTTCTTACTATGTCATCTCATTATACCAGTTTATGTATCTATGACTAGTCTCCTGACCTCTCTACTTCCTTTGGATAAATCAGCCCTTTCCTGGCCTCATTTTATTCCAGCCACATGGTAAACATATATTTGAACTACTCTCTCACTAGTACTCTCAACCTGAATCAATGTTGAAATCTACCCTCTTTTCTTAACTCAAAGGGCTGGCAAAAGCCTCACAACAGTGACATAACAAAGTTAAGGTTTCTAGTATCAGTCACTTATGAACCTCTCAAATGAACACTTCTTACTCTTTAACTGATATTTAACATCTAATAATATTAAATATCACTTCTCTTCCTGAAATTCTTGGATTTTGATCAGTTGCAATTAATTACTCTCTTAATATTACCCTAAAAATAAACTGTGGGAAAAAAATTTAAAACAAAAATAAGCTGTGGGAGTCAGCATTTTTCAGTTTTAAAAAAGGTTTCATTTAATGCTAATGTTAACTTCTTTGGTTGTAAAGCACTAGATGCTGAACAGAAGGTTTCTATAGAAATATGTCAATATTTTCTTATAAAATATTCAGTTAGGGCAATAAAGTTCTAATTAAGAAAAAACAAACACGGAAAGAGCTACAAATCAAACAAAGCTAAAATGCTGCCTTAGGAAAATGAATAAATATGCTATAAGTATTAGTAGACAAAATTATGATGATAAAGCCTTTAAAAATAAAATTTCTCTCTAGCCTCTGCAAAATGTTAAACTTAACAAATGAACCAGTTTAAAAAAAAAGATTCAACATAAATACAAACATTATCTATATGTGAATTTATACTTCTAATAATGCTTCTGGATTTAATGAGTTAAATTAAAACAGAGTTAAAGAAGCAGCAGGATCATGGAGTAAATAATTTAGTACAAATTTATCTGTTATTTAAGAGAATTTTTTAAAAATGATATAACATTCATGATTGTAATTCAGATTTTATCACTTAGAATTTTCTAATGTGGATAAAGGCCCTGGTAAAGTTTTTCTTTAGGTAATATATGTCCTTATACACAACAGAAATTAACACTTAAAATTCAAAAGTATCATTTCCTTAAGAGAACCATCTTTATCAAAAAATGCTCCATATCTGGAAGACTCTACAAATCCTATAAATATCAATAAGAAATTTAAGCAAGATGCCTAAAAACTCTACCAAGGCTATATATATATATATATATATATATATATATATATATATATATATTTTAGACCAAGTCTCTCTATTGCCCAGGTTGGAATGCAGTGGCACAATCTCAGCTCACTGCAACCTCCAACTCCCAGGTTCAAGTGATTCTCCTGCCTCAGCCTCCCGAGTAGCTGGGATTACAGGTGTGTGCCACCATGCCTAGCTATTTTTGTATTTTAGTAGAGACGGGGTTTTGCCATGTTGGCCAGGCTAGTCTCAAACTCCCGACCTCAGGTGATCCACCCACCTCGGCCTCCCAAAGTGCTGGGATTACAGGCGTGAGCCACCACGCCCAGCCTACCAATGCTACATTTTCATAATCTTTCCTTAATAATTCATTACAATCTCAAGTAATTTACTTTTATATGTATTTCCTAATGTGGAATCACCTTAACCTTTCTGCCATTTTTCAGTAAAAATAAAAACTCAAAACAGATGACATTCAGAGTTTAACTCACACTGAAATAATTTAGTATATTTAGGCCTATAATTTCAGTTGTAAATTAAAAGTAATTTTCATTTTAAATCCTTTAAAGCAATATTTTAAAAGTATTTAAATAGCTAGAAGTATAAGATATGATTCATTTAAAATGTTAACATTCAACTGGCTAGTAAAAGAAATAATTATTTCAAATTATAAATGTTTTCTAGGTCAATTCTCATTCTCAGAGAAAACCAAACTTCCTTAAAAGCTTAACTATCATTTTGGTCTTACTGTGATCAATGTGGTCAATCTTGTGACATCACTGTTGGGAAACCTGCAATAGGAAAACAGAATTAGCAATCAGCTGAAGCATACTTAAGAAATTTCAGAAACTAAAAAGTTTGTTCAAAATTTGTGTCTTTCTTGATGCCATAAGTCATACTGAAATTAACCTACAGTATCAGGGTCCATATAATTAGCATGACAAAAATAAGCACAAAAGGACTGGAGTTTATTTATAGATCATTATTTATTATAGTATGGCAGGTCATGTTTTTGTTTATAATCACCAACACCCTAGGGTGAACATAACATATTAAAAAATAAACTATAGGACATTTGGGTTACAAGTTTTATTTGTCTTCAAGACAAATAAAAATGTACTAAGAAGAGCAAAACAGTATCTTAAATATGTCACAAACTGAAGACAATTAGGTATTATTTATAAATACTTTTCTGTCTATGATTATCAGTACAGATGAGAACCAAAATGTCATCTACTTAATACTGGAGACATTACCACAAGCTAATGTTTATGAATAGTGACAAAATTATCAAAAGATTGAAAATATCACTGGGAATAATTCAGAAGAGGAAACAAATATTTCCTAAGCTATAAATGGCTTCAAGTTTATCCCTGTGAAATCTAAATTTTTAGAATTTTGTTGTCGTTTTTTCAAGACAGGGTCTCACTCTCACCCAGGCTGAAGTGCAGTGGTGCGATCTTGGCTCCCTGCAACCTCTGCCTCATGGGTTCAAGCGATTCTTGTGCCTCAGCCTCCTGTGTAGCTGGGACTACAAGCGTGCACCACCACACCCAGCTAACTTTTTGTATATTTAGTAGAGACAGGGTTTCACTATGTTGGCCAGCCTGGTCTCGAACTCCTGGCCTCAAGTGATCCACCTACTTTGACCTCCCAAAGTGCTGGGATTACAGGCAAGAGCCACCGCACCCGGCCTGGAAATTTCTTTATTAACAAGTCTAATTTGAGATGAGCCCTTAAACGTTTAGTGTTAAAAAGTAAGACATGGTTATGGCATTTTAAGGTTCCTAATGGGCTTTCAGGTGTTATTTCATCAGATCCTCATAATGATTCCTTCAAAGGGGCAGGAAAGAGATATTCCTTATTATAGACTCCAGGAAAACAGAATTTAGAGCTGATACATGACTTGTCTAAACACAAAGAACTGAGTTTTTCCTGGTTTCTCTTTTACCTCTGACCTTTCACCTAGTCCAGCCTACCACTACTCTTCCTCACTCTGTCCTTAATTCAAAAACTATTACTGCTAGTTACCTTACTAGTTCATGATTACTGGCTCTCCTATATTACCATTATAGCCTCCCTATTTCTATTTTTTTTTTTTCCTGCCTCAGCCTCCTGGGTAGCTGGGACTACAGGTGTGTGTCACTACACCTTGCTAATTTTTTTTCTTTCTTTCTTTTTTTTTTTTTTCTGGAGAGACAGGGTCTCACCATGTTGCCCAGGCTGGTCTCAAACTCCCGGTCTCAAGTACCTACATCTGTTCTTAAAGCAAGTAAATCAAATCACATCATTCCCTTATTCAAAACCGTACAATGGCTTTAGCAGCTCTTAGAATAAAACCCACAATGCTTACTATCATGACCTCATAGGCCCTCTGTTACCTTGTGCCCTGACTGCATTTCCTGTTTCTACCATGTTCGAGTCACAAGCACCCTTTTGATAATCCCCAAACATATCAAATTTGTTCCACTTCAGGGCCTTGACACTTGCTCTTCCCTCTGCCCTCTTCATAGGACCGGTTTTCTCACTTCAATCAGGTCTCATAACAAACGCCACCTCCTCAGAGAGGCCTTTCTTTACCACCAGAGGCTGTTGTCAGCTTTAACTTCCTGAAGGAAGATATAGTACCTGGAACCCAATAGCTAATTAGCTGCTGAATGAATGAGTGAACAAGTACTTATCAAGTTCCTACTGCATCCAGCATTATGTCAAGAGCTACAAAGGAGCCAAAAGAAAATTTAAGTAGAAACTCTTGCAAGAATTACTACCTATTTAAAGAAAATATGCCATAACAACTTGGTATGCGTTTTTAAGTCACTGCAAGAAGCATTTGGGAAGCTTAAAAAAAAAGCAACGCAGGGGGTGATGGGAAAGCGGGGGTAGTGAATTAAAGGTGTACGATAATGAGGGTCTGGATAGTGAAGATGAGAAAACGCAGAGGGAATGGGAAACCCAAATCTTAAATGGTGAAACCAGAGGGCTTCATGCTAAATTAAGTATTAGGAACAAGGATAGCAAAAGAGTGAAAGATTACATCAAAGGTTCCCACTAACATAATGAAAGAAATCTGCAGTGGTAGGGTGGGGTGACTTTTGTTTAGAACAGTAGGACAGGCCAGTGTTACCAGAGGTCATTCAAATGAAGATACTTCCCACCAGCAGGTAGAAATTTAGAAGAGTCCAAGATTTGAAAATCAGTTACATAAAAGTACAGTTCAAGCCAAGACTGTGGGTGAGTTCACCAAGGGAATATGGAGAAAAAACAGAACAGCCAGCATAATTTGGCAGAGACCTGTAAGTAGGGCCCATGGGAAATAAGAAGTAGAATTGCAGGGTTTTTTGTTTTGTTTAAGTTCAAGAAGTAGAGACATAGAAAATACAATGAATAAAGGCACATGAAGAAAGATTTCCAAAGAGGAAAACATATTGAACAGTTTTAGAGGGGTAAAAATGTTAGAGGGGTAAAAGAAGATAAGACAGAAACATTCTCTTTAAACTAACCTTCTCTACCCCTATCATACCAAATAAGATCACAGGCGCGGATGGTTCATGCCTGTAATCCCAGCACTTTGGGAGGCTGAGGCAAGCAGATCGCTTGAGCCCATGAGTTCAAAACCAGCCTGGGCAACATGGTGAAACCCACTCTCTACAAAACATAAAAAAATTGGCAAGGCATGGTGGCACATGCCTGTAGTCCCACCCAGCTACTCATGAGTCTGAGGTAGGAGGATGACCGGAGTCCAGGGAGGTCAAGGCTGCAGCGAGCTCTGATCGTACTATTGCACTCTATCTTGGGTGAAGGAGTAACCCTGTCTAAAAGGAAAAAAAAAAAAAAAAAAAAAGAAGGTGGCCACGTAGATAAAATACATTATTCTCTCTGTATCCAAAAAACTGCTTTCAAGGAGCTACTTGCCTAACATTAAGCTCTCAACTTTAATCAATGCAAAAATAAGTCTTTTGATGGTAACAGAGTCAATACAAGAAGTCTTGTGAAGGAAAAAACTACTTCTATAAAACCCTGTGATTCAAAACAGGTATTAAAACTATTGTAAACAGTTACGCTCAAACTATGCATATCTGAATAAAAGATAAATTCCATTTTACTTTTGATTTTTTGGAAAAATTTTAAGTTAATTAAGGATAGATCTACAGTTAAAATATATACAGTTTACTTAAAGTACTAAAGCTCATAGGATAAAAAACTAGTAAAAGCATTCCTTCCTCATGATAGCAATTTTTATACATGACTCACTAGGTACTTGCAATTGCATGAGGAAAAAAACACGGGAAATTAAAACGACACTAGAGGATGAAGCCAGACTAATCTTAAAGCTGCTCATAAAAATCCTAAGTGCCTTTTACGAGCAAAAGGTAATTCTTTCAAATCATTTCAAAACTAAGAAACGTATTCAAATTACACATATAAAAAGTAATGTTACATTTTATGAAAACATAATTCAACTAATGTATTGGTTATATGCTACTTCTCTACAAGTCACTGTTTTAGTAAATATGCACAGAGAAAAATCTCAGTAATATTAACCCCCAGAAAACATCTACAAGTATTACCCACCTACCAATGTGGGAAAATAATTTTAAGTCATGATATGCAATCCTATGAGTATTTTTCTAGCAATCAGCATGTACTATCTTTATTTTTCTTCATGCTCTGCCCCAAAACAAAGTCTTTCTTTATGTACTCAATTTTAACATACTCTAGTTTTAACCTTTCCTTGACAATACTACATACCTACAAATTATGGATATCTACAATACTACATACCTACAAAGGATGGACATTCATCCATACCTACCTCAGTAAAAGTAATCAATGAAATAAATGAATAGAATATCTATCTGCTTTTTCTCACTTTGCTCAATCTTAACACAGAAGTAATGCTGATTAATCCTGAAATTTGTTTGTAATCAACACAAAATATTTAATCATTCATTTATATATCAGGTTGATTTTTTTTGTGTGCTCTATGCTCTTTTCAAGGTATGGTTATACAATAAAAAAATTATTTTCAAAATTTATATATGAAAAATAATCTCACAAATCATGTGCTATTTGTAGATGTATCAGTGTTGTTATCTTAGATTATAGACCATGGACATGGAAAAGTTAAGGACTGTCTTTATCATTCTCTTTTTAAAGTGTCAACTGTACATATTTTGGCATTTATTTTTAAGGTTTAACAAAATTTTTATAGAACTTTTTTTTTTTTTTTTTTTTTTTTTTTTTGAGATGGAGTCTTGCTCTGTCACTCAGGCTAGAGTGCAGTGGTGTGATCTCGGCTCACTGCAATCTCCGCCTCCCAGGTTCAAGCGATTCTCCTGCCTCACCCTCCCGAGTAGGTGGGATTACAGGCGCCTGCCACCACACCCGGCTAATTTTTGTACTTTTAGTAGAGACAGGGCTTCCCGTCTTGGCCAGGCTGGTCTCAAACTCCTGACCTCATGATCCACCCACCTTGGCCTCCCAAAGTGCTGGGATTACAGGCGTGAGCCACCACGCCCGGCTAAAACCCTAACTTGCTAATCATTTCAAATACTGACTTTTTAAATTTGAAGATTATTATTCAGTAGGGAAAAAAAATCACAGGCTTAGGATATAAGCAATACTTTTTTGGCAGGAGGGGAGGATACTTGAAAATAATAGAAAATTATATACTGGGAAACTGGTGACAATGTGATCTATCCAGGGTTGTGCAACAGAACTTTCTGCAAAGAAGGGAATGTTCAGTGCCTATGCTGTCCAATATATACCTGCTATGATGTGGATATGGTTTGTTTGTACCCACCAAATTTCATGTTGAAATTTTATCCCCAGTGTGATATTGCAGGAAAGTGGGGCATAAGGTAGGGTGTTTGGGTCATGGGGGTGGATCCCTCATGAATGGTTTGGTGCTGCTCTGGCAGTAATGAGTGAGTCCTTGCTTGAAGACTTGATTGGTTCTCTAGGGAATGGGTTAGTTCCTGTGAGACTGAGTTGTTATAAAGCCAAGAGACCTTTGGGTTTGGTCCCTCTCACCCATGCCAGCTTCCCCTTTGACGTTCTCCACCATATTTTGATGCAGCCTTCACGAGAAGCTGAGCTGATGACAGCACCATGCCTCTTGTACAGCCTGCAGAACTGTTAGCTTAATAAACCTCTTTTCTTTATAAACTACACAGCTTTAAGTATTCCTTCATAGCAACTAAGACAGTAGCCTATAGCGAAATGTGGCTACTGAGCACTTGTAATATTGCTGGTGTTACTAAGGAACTAACTTTTAAATATTATTTAGTTTTAATTACTCAAATTTAAATAGACACATGTGGCTTATGGCTACCATATCAGATGGTACTACTATGTATTTCAGAAACCATACCTGGACTGAACCGTAAATGGTGCTCCTAAATATTTGAAAAATTACTTTCTCCATTTTTTATAACTGGAAAAAGAAAACCTCAATTCTATTTGGTAGGATATGTACATTTCAATAAAACTGCTCCAAGTTGGGAGGAGAGGAATTCTTACATCTTCAAATGTCTTTCAAATTTATGTTTGGGGAAATGGGTTTATTTTACCATAGAATCTTTAACGTATAATAGAGCTTCTGTGGGAAACGAATCTTGGGTTGTGGAGAACTGAGTTTTTAACCTCTTCAGATTGCATCATTATTGCTTGGTATTTAAAAGCTGCAATTTGCTTTACATTGGTCAGCTGGGCAGAACTGCTTTACTTTGTTTTCTCATGTACTATTATGACTGAAACTAAATTTGCATTTCCATAAATTACTAAGAGGTATCAATAATTACACTATCCTTTCTGCAAAAAACTGGCATTCCATCAAAAAGCATTTCATTCTTCATTTGCATCACTTGTCTTTATTGTTCTGTGTGACTGAAACTTCTCTAAAAAAAGGTATAATTCCCATAGGTTGAATCACAAAATTTTCAGACAGCTTACAAAAGCCTTATTATATGAAGTTTAGCGAGAGCTGAGATGACAACTTCATTGTTTTGCTGGTGATAAAAAACCACAGAAATGAAGCACAACTGGCTATTAGACTGGGTAAATTTAAAAACACACACACACATAAGCTGCCTGTTTTTCCACACTTTACTACTCTATTCTTTCAAGACTGGTTAGCACTTCTCAACATCTTTACTCACTCTCTCTTAAGTTTCCATTTTAACGCCACAAATGGGCTTCCAGTAGAGGAAGGAGGTAGTAGCACTGCCAACTGCTACTGAAACATTTTTGAGGTTAATGTATACACAATATCCAAAAGTGGACCAATCACTTGGGTGAAGTAATACAATGAAGTTTCATTTGAGAAAAATTATGTGTTGTTTTAGTTATATATACTTTTATTTCTCTAACTATAAGTTTTTAGGGAATTCAATTCAAATTGTAGCAACCCACAGACAGCTTTACGTTAAACTTTTAGGAATTAATATTAAGTTAAAGCACATTGTCTGATTATAGAAATTTTTAGTTTTTTATATCAAAATTAGAGTCCATTTTGGTCCTGCCCATAAATGCCAAATTGACAGATAATTTGACCCTCACAAGATTGCTTTTTTACAAAAATATCACTCGAATAAGCCAGCAATCAAGACAAACATAAGGTAACAGTTTTATAAAGTTTTCAAGCACCATAGCTAAAGAACAGACATGATGCTATCCCAACCCACATCTTCAAAAATCAATTTCAGACTATGGCTGTGAAGACTGGAAAAATAATCATGCACTTTAATAATACAGAGGTCAAAGAAATATTTAGTCAGATCAAATAACTGAAGTTATCACTAATAAATATTAAGTTTCAGAAAATTTGTATTTTACTCTTTTATTCAAAGAAAACTGCTATGAATATTTAGAGAAATTAAATAATGATTACTGCTCTTGGTTTTTCCTAGAACTTAGAATAATTTCATCACGAACAAAAAATTTGGTCTAATGTTGTCAACAGGGACTACATAACCCTGGTCCTTACTCAGAATTTTGGCATATATTCATTATGTACTTTAGGCAATCTATCAGTACTTCTTCAGTTTGCAATACTGTAATTATCGACTTCACAAGGGATACTGTGGTTTAGTTAATTACATTTATAACATTTTTTGAGGGTCATGGATGAAAGAGGGGTGTAAGGCATACATACAATTAATTTATATGTACTTGGTGAAAAAATGCCACTTAAAAATATTTAACAGCAACAACATGGATGAACCTTAAATACATTATATGCTAAGTAAAATAAGCCAGTCAAGGACAAATACAGTATGATTCTGCATATATGCGGTACCCAGAATAGTCAAATTCACAGAGACAGAAAGTAAAATGATAATTACCAGGGACTAGGGGAAGGAGGAGTGGGAGTTATTATTTAATGGGTACAGAGTTTCAGTTTGAGAAGATGAAAAAAGTAATGGTTGTGCAACAATATGAATAAATGTACTTAATGCTACTGAATACGCTTTAAAATGGCTAAAATGGTAAATTTAATGTTATGCATATTTTACTATAATTAAAAAAACTTAACAAGTGTGAAAATCAGAATATGAATCACAATCCAATTTTAACATTTTCTGATTCACTCATTAAGACATGAATCGAATCATTCTTTTGTTCATTCAGTAAATATTTATCAAATTATTTCAATGTGGCAGATACTGTGTTAGACCTGGGAGTATAGCAGTCAACAAGACGAAGTCTCTGCTTCATAGAAGTTACATTTTCGCAGTAGAGACCTACAATATCATTTTTGCAAACTATCCTTCTTATAGTGATAAGTACTACACTGAAGGGTAAAGAGGTGAAATGATGGCAAGGATGTATCTCTCAGAACATAATTACCCTGAGAATGAAGTAAAAAGGAAGACTCCAGATAGAACAGAAGTGCCGAGGCCCTGAGGGGAGAAGGCCCGGTGTTTTCAAAAAATGACAAGAATGCCCAGGGCTAGTGCAGAGTAAGATAAGGGGTAGGAGAGCAAGGCAGAGGCCATAGAAGGCCTGGAAAGCAACAGTAAATACTCTAGATGTTATTCCACATGTGCTGAAAGCCATATGGGATGTTATGACTATGGGAATGATGTGATTCGATTAAAAAAAAAAACCAGGAACACTCTAACCACGGCATATGGAATAATCTTGGGGATATGGGACAGAAAGGAGAATCAAAACACAGTGACCAGTTGAGCAACTATAGTAACTCAGGTAGAAAAAAGAAGACTATCGTGGTAGCCATATTGGTGGTGAAAAAAGTAATTATTTTTTATATTTGGTTGCTGATGACTAAACAAGAAAAAAAACCCAACATAATTAAGGATGATTCCAAGGTTTTGGTGAGGTCAACTGGGTAAATGACATTGCCAAATTTTGAGATAAAGAACAATGGGATAGGAATAGGATTGCTGGTGGTGGTAGTGGTAATAGTAGTAAGGAACCAAGAGTGTGATCTTAACAAAGTTAAGTACTCAAGTAAAGAGTTTCAGGAAAGACAACATGACAAAGTGTGACAAATGCTGCCGGGAAAACAACATGAGGGCTGAGAAATGACCATTGGATTTAGCAAGATAAATTATTTTTTGAGGCAGAATCTCACTCTGTCACCCAAGCTGGAGTGAAGTGGCACAATCTCGGCTCATTGCAACCTCTGCCTCATGAGTTCAAGTGATTCTCCTGCCTCAGCCCCTCAAGTAGCTGCGATTAGAGGTGTGCGCCACCACACCCAGCTAATTTTTGTAATTTTAGTAGAGACAGGGTTTAACCATGTTGGCCAGGCTGGTCTCGAACTGCTGACCTCAGATGATCCACCTGCCTCAGCCTCCCAAAGTGCTGGGATTACAGGCGTGAGCCACCATGCCGGCCTCAAGATAAATTTCACTGGTGTCCATGACAAGAATGTTGTCAGTGAAGTGGTAAGGACAAAAGAATGAATACAGTAAAAAGCAGAGAAAGTGAGATGAGGATATGAAAGCAGCATATATGGACAACTCTGACGGAGGTTTGCTCTGAAGGGTGAAAAGAAATGGTACTATACCTGGAGGGGGAGTGGAGTCTTCAAAGTTATTTTTGTATTAAAATGGGAGACAGTATAACACATATGCTGATGAGATGATCGAGAGAGAGAAAAAATGATGGCAAAAATTGCAGAAGCAAAATCAGTGATTACTAAGCATCTAATAAATGCTTAAGGCCAGACATGGTGGTTCACACCTGTAATCCCAGCCCTTTGGGAGGCAGAGGTAGGCAGATCACGAGGTCAGAGGAGTTCAAGATCAGCTTGACCAATATGGTGAAACCCCATCTCTACCGAAAATACAAAAATTAGCTAGACGTTGTGGTGCGCGCCTGTAGTCCCAGCTAGTTGGGAGGCTGAGGCAGGAGAATCGCTTGAACCAGGGAGGGCAAGGTTGTAGTGAGCTGAGATTGCACCACTGCATTCCAGCCTGGGCAACAAAGTGAGACTCTGTCTCAAAAAAAAAAAGAAAAGAAAAGAAAAAGAAAGAAAGCTTATATCTGTCCTTGCTGCTGGAAATACAAAGGTAATAAATATAAGACATGAAACTAATTGAAGGATTCTATGGAAACTATATTGAAAATCATGAAGGGAAATACCACAAATAGATAATTAAAAAATCATTTAGAAACAGTATTATTTTGTAATAGGCTGCCATGTTAAAAATATTACATAAAGCAATGTTGACACGTGTTTTTTTGTTTGTTTTTTGTTTTTTTGAGACAGAGTTTCGCTCTTGTTGCCCAGGCTGGAGTGCAATGGCTCGATCTGGGTTCACAGCAACCTCTGCCTCCTGGGTTCAAGCGATTCTCCTGCCTCCGCCTTCCAAGTAGTTGAGATTGCATTTTTATTAGAGATGGTGTTTCTCCATGTTGGTCAGGCTGGTCTCAAACTCCTGACTTCAGGTGATTCGCCCACCTCAGCCTCCCAAAGTGCTGGGATTACAGGTGTGACCCACCACACCCGGCAATGTTGACGTATCTTATGATGTGACAGCCATGTCCTTCTAAGCTATATACGTGCAGTTGCACAGTATAAAAATGTCATGTACAGCCTTTGATTTAATTAATCACAGTTGGATTTAGATGAATCAACCTTAGACAAAAAGCAAAGCCAGCAATTTAAGAAAATATCTCCACTGTGCTTCCCCTTCTCCCTCTGCAGTGTTGACCCATTTCCATTTTTGAATTTTCATTATCCCTGAATTCTATAATTCACCACCTAACAGGAGGCCATTCATATATCAATCATTTACATTAATTTTCCTTATTTCCAGAGTACCCTTCCCTTTGCTTATTTAACTATTTGCCACTTGTTCTCGTCTCCTTAAAAAAGTTAAAAATTTGAAAGTTAGAAAGACTACTAATTACATATTTGTGTAATATATATAAGTTACTCAAACACACATTTGCATTTTTAACTTTCCCCCCTCTAATTATAAGATCCTTTTAAACCTTTTGTAATTTTGTATCTTTTACTGTTCTAAAATAAGATGTGAGGTAAAATACTAAGGTACATAATATACAGAATAAAATGCAAACTAAGGAAATGGAGAAAGAAAAACAGGATGAGGTTAAGAATAAGGATGGAATTAAAAATGTAATCAGGGGCCAGGCATGGTGGCTAATACCTATAATCCCAGCACTTTGGGAAGCCAAGGCAAGTGGATCACCTGAGGTCAGGAATTTCAGACCATCCTGGCCAACATGATGAGACCTCATTTCTACTAAATATACAAAAATTAGCCAGGCATGGTGGTATGTGCCTGTAGTCCCAGCTACTTGGGAGGCTGAGGCAGGAGAAACGCTTGAACCCAGGAGGCAGAGGTTGCAGTGAGCCAAGATAGCGCCACTGCACTCCAGCCTGGGAGACAGAGCGAGACCCAGTCTCAAAGAAAAAAAGAAAAAAAATCATTTAACAAGACCCTGTAGCCTTTGTTACTGAGGGGACCTATAAATACATGGCTTTTAGTTTCCTGGTCATCAGTGCAAAGAAGAAATGGCTGTCATATACAGCTTTTATTTGTTTATATCACTTACAGTATTCATAAGGTAAAAATAAATCATTTTCTTGAAAGAAGCACAGTTTTTTGTTACTGAGACCTGAGGTAAGTCATTCTACTGAATTGTCAAAAATACTCCAGTAAAGAAAATGTGGCACATATACACCATGGAATACTATGCAGCCATAAAAAAGGATGAGTTCGTGTCCTTTGTAGGGACATGGATGCAGCTGGAAACCATCATTCTCAGCAAACTATTGCAAGAACAGAAAACCAAACACCACATGTTCTCACTCATAGGTGGGAACTGAACATTGAGATCACTTGGATTCTGGAAGGGGAACATCATACACCCGGGCCCATTATGGGGAGGGGGGAGGGGGACGGATGGCATTGGGAGTTATACCTGATGTAAATGACAAGTTGATGGGTGCTGATGAGTTGATGGGTGCAGCACACCAACATGGCCAAGTATATATATGTAACAAACCTGCACGTTGTTCACAAGTACTCTAGAACTTAAAGTATAATAATAATAAAAAAAAAATTCCAGTAATAAATTCAATGTGTTTTGTAGGACTATTTCTTTAACATCTTTCAGAATTCGTCATGGCATATTGCTTGGGCATTTTGGCAGCTAAAATAAGAGGGTTTGAGAATGTTGTACATTATTTTAATTCCAGGACAAGTTTAAAATATCCAGAGTAACAGTATTCCCCATGTTTCAGGTATTCCTCCCTACAGTATTACAATTTAAAAATCAGGCTGGGCGTGGTAGCTCACGCCTGTAATCCCAGCACTTTGGGAGGCCGAGGCCAGCAGATCACGGTATCAAGAGATTGAGACTATACTGACCAACATGGTGAAACCCCATCTCTACTAAAAATACAAAAATTAGCTGGGCATCGTGGCACGCACCTGTAGTCCCAGCTACTTGGGAGGCTGAGGCAGGAGAATTGCTTGAACCCAGGAGGTGGAGGTTGCTGTGAGCCGAGATTGGGCCACTGCACTCCAGCCTGGGGAAAGAGCAAGACTCGGTCTTAAATAACTAAAAATAACTAAAAATAAAAATCGCAATAAATTTTTTTGAGATAAAACTCACCAATTTAATCTCTGGAAAGTGTTCAATTCAGCGGTTTTAGTGCATTCACAATGCTGTGCAACCATAACCACTATCTAATTCCAGAACATTTTATCATTCCCAAAAGAAACACCATACCAATTAAGCAGCCACTCTCCATTCCTTCATCTGTCTCTGGTGAATTCTCTTCCTCCTCACCCATCAGATGTATTGCCTAGCTAATGAACAGCTGATGTCCATAGAAAATCACATTGTTAACATTCAACAAAAACTTGAAATTGTTAAATAATCAGAAAAAGATAGACATTAAAACAGCATGCAGCCTTTCAACAAAAACTATCAAAATCAATAGATTATAGCTTGAAAAAGAAAAAGCATGTAATTTTTTCATCATGACTGGATTAAGGTATGCAACAAAAAAAATTATCACTCGGATGAATCAACTGCTGAAAATGATCAAATTTGTATTTATATGTATTTAACTATAAATTATTTAAATGAGTTCTTAAGTTCTCATTCATGAGAAAGGAGTTCATGCAGACTGAAAAGTTAAAAAAAAAAAAAAAGCTCTTTTATTTTGAACTTTAAAAGTAATACTAGTTTTATTCTCTTTCAACAGTGGCTAAGATGGTTGCCTGGACTGACAGTGCCTGAATTACTCTGGACTGAACAGGCAACATGTTTCTTTAAAGTTATAGGAATAGAAGATACTGATAAATGCTCAAACTAATTAACCAGATTCAATTAGCAGCTAAAGTGAAAATAAAACTTCTGAGTTTCCTAATTGTGATTCTTAAGAGCTGAATTTAAAACAATAATACTGGGAGAAGAGGACAAGGTCATGAAAAGTTGTCAAACTTAATCACTTGAATATCTAAATTGATTAGGTATATTTTAATTCACTACTATCTTAGTACATGAGTTTTACTATACTATTTTAAGTTCTCCCTTATATTAGGGTTTTCATGACACTAGATTACTTGAGATGATCTTTTTTTTTCTACTTATTGATGCACTGGCAGCATTTACTAAATAACGATTAAGAGATGTCATCTATTCCATAACAAATTATGCCTTGACTTACAATTTCAACATGTATCTCTATTATACATGATACATAAGCATTACATATTTACACCACTAAGCATTGTTCTCAAAACAACCAAAAAAAGATTTAAATGAAAAATAGATTATTATTCTCAAACTGCTAATGAATTAAACAAGCATAAAAGATAGAATTATTCACAGAGAATGGCTACCCACAGTCTCTGAAAAAATTATGACAGGAGCTATTCAAGATGAAACAATGATTGGGGAGCAATTCAAAGAATATCAACTTTTGCAACACACGCAGTTTCTGTTCTTCCTTTTCCTATCATACCTAGGCAAGACAGGTAAAAAACTTTTAATAAAAATAAGAAACAAATTGAATGCTAAACTTCTATAATTACCCAACTCCCTAGCAAGTTTTCTAATACTAAGCAGAAAAAACATAAAAAGATACAAATAAAATATACGCATTTTTAAAAGTTGTTAGATTTAGGATTTTACAAAGTAACATATAAGAGATATTTAAACTTTAAAAATATACTTTTTAGATTCAAAATAAAAAATGATTTCACTTTTCTAACTTTTTTATTGTCATAGTATTTCAAAAACGTAGCCAGATGTGGTAGTACACACCTGTAATCCCTGCACTTTAGGAGGCTGAGGTGATAGGACTGCTTGAGCCCAGGAGTTTGAGACAGCAGTGAGCTATGACCACCCCAGTGACTCCAGCCTGGGTGACAGAGCAAGAGCCTGTCTCATAAAAAAAAAAAAAAAAAAAAGTACATAAATGAAAATTAGGTCATTTTCAGCAGTTAATTCACCTGTGAGATCATTTTTATTGTTGTCTACCTTAATTCAAATAAGCCAGGTCAATAGGTTAAAATACAAAAAAAAAAAAACCATGATGAAATAAAGTCTGTGCACAGTGTCTGACATATAGTACGCTTTCAATATACATCTGTTAAACTAAGTTGTATATATTATCTGTGCCTCACCTTACTCTGAGGTACAATACCAGTGTAAAGAGAATAAAGATGCTTATCTATGGTTTAAAACTTAAAACTTAGAATGTTCTTACTTAGAAATCAATTTCACTTTAGAAAACAGAATTTCATTAAAGTTCTTTTTTTTTTTTTTTGGAGACAGAGTCTCGCTCTGTGACCCAGGTTGGAGTGCAGTGGTACAATTTCAGCTCACTGCAATCTCCGCCTCCTGGGTTCAAGCGATTCTCTTGCCTCAGCCTCCAGAGTAGCTGGGACTACAGGGGCCCGCCACCATGCCTGGCTAATTTTTGTATTTTTAGTAGAGACGGGGTTTCACTGTTGGCCAGGCTGGTCTCAAAATCCTGACCTCGTGATCTGACCGCCTTGGCCTCCCAAAGTGCTAGGATTACAGGCATGAGCCACCGTGCCCAGCCTCATTACAGTATTTTTAATGGGATTTCACAATACAGAAGGCAGGACATAAAAAGTATAAGTAATACTCAATTTGAAAATCTTTCCTATATATCACTCTGAGAAGACAGTGACCTCACCTTGACTGACCTTTTCCTGCCATTTATATCCCAGCACATTTTTCACCCTTTCTCTGTGTCTGTCTTATTTCCACTTGTCAGGCAAAAAGCAACCTTCTCCAGAAATACTTTTTAACCTCTGACCTCTCCCTTCCAACTCTAGCTGCACTCCATCGCACTCCCTGCAGGTTGGATAAGTGTGGTAATCCTAATATTTCATAAGATGCTATGCATATCTTTATCATTGAATAATTTATCCCCTATTGTTAGCATTTTCTTTTTTTTTTTGTTTTGTTTTTGTTTTTTGAGATGGAGACTCACTCTGTTGCCCAGGCTGGAGTGCAGTGGCACGATGATCTCAGCTCACTGCAGCCTCCTCCTCCTGGGTTCAAGAGATTCTCCTGCCTCAGACTCCCGAGTAGCTGAGGTTCAGGTGCCTGCAACCATGCCTGGCTAATTTTTGTATTTTTAATAGAGATGAGGTTTCACCATGTTGACCAGGCTAGTCTTGAACTCCTGACTGAAAGTGAACCAGTGAGCCTCAGTCAGGATTTTCTTTTTATCAATTTGTTTTCTGTCTTCAAATTTCAGAAAAGCCAGGATTATGTCTGATACTGATGGGGTTTAGGAAATGCTCTCCCAAAAAACATGACACTGTAACATACTGAATATTTTAAGCTAAAGAAGTCTGAGAAACAGCATGTGCAGGAAGCTTAGCCATGAATCTAGGATGTGTAGAAAGAAAGATATTTTTCCTTCCCTATAATATACAGTAGATGCTGGGGTATAGTAATAAATATTTGCTCTTTACCCCTAGTTACCAGTACAAAAATCCTAAAAACCCTGGAATTCACTGTCTTTTATGCTAAACAGATGACTTATGGGGTGGGGAGAGCTGGACAGCATCATCGTGGGTCTGCTCTGCAGAAAAACCAACCACATGATTAGGGAGTTAGAGCTTTCAGTCCTACTTCTGACCTCCAGAGAGGGGAAAGGGGCTGGAGACTGAGTTCAATTGCTAATGGCCAATTGTCTTAGTTCCTATTTTGCTGCTATAACAGAATGGCATCGAATGGGTAATTTATAAATAATAGCAGTTTATTTTGCTCACAGTTCTGGAGGCTGGGAAGTCCAAGAGCATAGCACTGGCATCTTGTGACAGCCTCCATGCTCCATCATAACAGGATGGAAGGGCAAGGGAGTGCCCGAGATAAAGAGAGGATATCCATCAAATCCATCTCTTGATCAGGAGCCTACTCCCAAGATAACAAACCCACTTCCCAGGTAAGCGCATTAATCCTTTCATAAAGGTGGAGCCCTTATGGCCCAATCACATCTTAAAGGCTGCACCTCTTAATACTGTTACAATGGCAGCATCAAGTTTCAACATGATTTTTGGAAGGGACATTCAAACCCAGCACAAATTTTCATCAAGCATGCCTATGTAATTAAACCCCCATAAAAACCACTAAATTATGGGATTTGTAGAGTTTCCAAGTTGGTAAACGGATCCATGTGCTGAGAGGGTAGCACACCCTGACTCCATGGGGACAGAGGCTCCTATGCTCAGGATCCTATTACACATTGCCTTATATACCTCACCCACTGGATGCTCATTTGTATCTGTTATAATAAACTGTAAGCATAGCACTTTCCTGAGTTCAATGAGTCATTCTAGCAAATAACTGAAACTGCAGGGGTTGTGGGAACCTCTGATTAGTTTCAGCCTGTCAGAAGTGTGAGTAACCTTGAGACCCTATTGGTGGCTGGCATCCGAAGTGGGGACAGTCTTACGGGACTGAGACCTTAAACCGTGGGGTCTACAATAACTTCGAACAGTTACTGTCAGAATGGAATTCAATTGTTGGAGACCAAGTTGGTGCTGAATAATTGGAGAATTTGTTTTTGGAAAAACACACACAATACTCAATACATTTATTTGGGATAAATCAATAAATGAGTGAAAGTGAACAATAAATAAAAGCTATATTAAACTACTCATATATTTTATTATTATTATGCGTAGGCATGTTTGTAACACTTTTTAGAGCTAGATTTTTGCTGTTCGTTCAATTAATTTGTATTGAACTTTTCCATATAGATAGTGCTTGCTTTATATTTTACAATTATTTTAATATAAGTACACTCTTTTAAACTATTATTTTCAAGTTTAAAAACACTTAAGTCAACATGCATTATCAAAATCACAACAAAAACAAAAATCAGATTCTCCTTTATGAAAGACAGAGATTAGCATGAACGGACCTGCCTCTCTCTTAATATTATTTATCATAAGCAACATGAGAATGAGGATTGTGTTTATTGGAATTTTCTTTTCCAGAGATTAACAGGGTGCTTAGAACATGAGAAGTGGTCACTACCTGCTGGAAAATAAAAATAAATATTATGAGGGCAAAATATCAAAAGGAGGACCAGAAAGTGGGAAACGAGAAAGTTTTCTAGAGAATTGAAAAAGGATTTAAAAAGGAGGGGTGGGATATGACTGAATTAGGCCAAAGATATAAGTGACTTTGAAGATAGTAACTTCAGATAAATTAGCATGAAAAGTTAATAAGACTGTACAGAGGTAAGATACGAAAGGAGAACCTGTTGCAAGAAATCTGGTAATAAGAGATCCAGAATTGCCAAAATAATCTTGAAAAGGAAGAATAAAGTTGGAGGGCTCACACTTTCTGATTTCAATTTACGACAATGCTACAGTAATCAAAGTAGAGTAGCTTGGCTTAATGCTAGACCTTTAGATCAACAGAATAGAACTGAGATTCAAGAAACAAACCCTTACTTACATGTATAGTCAAGTGATACTTTACAAGAGTGCCAAAACAATTTAATGGGGAAAGAATATCTTTTCAACATAAGGTGCTGGAACAACTGAATATTCACAAGTAAAAGAAAGAAATTGGACCTCTACCCCACACCATACACAAAAAGGAACTAAGAATAAATCAATGACCCAAACAAGAGAGCTAAAAACATAAAACTCCTGGAAGAAAATAAAGGCATAAATCTTCTTGACCTTGGATTAGGCAATGTTTTCTTAGATATGGCATCAAAAGCACAAGCAATCAAAGGAAAAATAGATAATGTGGACTTCCGTCCTTCAAAGGACACTATTAAGAAAGTGAAAAGATAACCTACAGAATGGGAGAAAATATTTGTATATCATATATCTGAAGACAGCTGTATCCAAAATATATTTTTAAAAAACTCTTATAACTACTTAATAATTAAAAACAACACAGCTAGGCACAGGTGGCTCACATCCATAATCCTAGCAGTTTGGGAGGCCAAGGTAGGTAGATCGCTTGAGCCCAAGAGTTCAAGACCAGCCTGGGCAACATGGCAAAATCCCTTATCTACAAAAAAATACAAAAATTAGCTGGGTGTGTTGGCATGTGCCTATAGTCCCAGCTACTCGGGTGGCTGAGGGGGAGGATCCCTGGAGCCTGGGAGGTTGAGGCTGCAGTGAGCTATGATGTGCTACTGCATTCTACCCAGGGTGACACAGTGAGACCCTGACCCTAACAGAGGGACAGACAGACAGACATCCACACACACACACACACAGACCACAATTTTAAAATGGGCAAAGGGTTTGAACAGACATTTTATCCAAAGAAGATACACAAATGGCTAATAAGCATAAGAAAAGATGCTCAATATCATTAGCCATCAGAGAAATGCAAATCAAAACCACAATGAGATAGCACTTCACACTCACTAGAATGGCAAAAAACAAACAAACAAACAAAAAAACTAATAAGTGGGGATGTGGGGAAACTGGAACCTTACACAATGCCAGTGGGATTGCAAAATATTGTAGCCATTACAGAAAACATTTTGGCAGTTCCTCAATAAGTTAAACATAGAGTTATGTCACCCAGCAATTCTATTCCTAGTATATACACAAGAGAACTACAAACATATGTCCACAAACAAATGTATGTAGGTTTTGTACATGAATGTTCATAACAGCATTATTTCTAATTATTCAAGTGTTCATCAAATAATAAATGGATAAACAAAAATATGACGTACTCATACAATGAAATATTATTTGGTAAGAAAATGAAATGAAGGCTGGGCATGGTGGTTCATGACAGTAATCCCAGCACTCTGGGAGGCTAAGGCAGGTGGATCACGAGGTCAAAAGTTTGAGACTAGCCTAACCCCGTCTCTATTAAAAATACAAAAATTAGCCAGGCATGGTGGCACACACCTGTAATCCCAGTTACTCAGGAAGCTGAGGCAGGAGAATCACTTGAACCCAGGAGGCGGAGGTTGCAGTGAGCCGAGATACCACTACTGCATTCCAGCCTGGACAACAGAGCAGGACTCCATTTCAAAAAAAAAAAAAGGAAGGAAGGAAGGAAGGAATAAAATTAAGTTGTGATACATGCTGCAACAAGGATGAACCTGGAAAGCATTACGTTACATGACAGAAGCCAGTCACAAGAGACTATATATTGTATAATTCCACTTACATGCAATGTCCAGAGTAGGCAAATCCATAGAGAGAGAAAGTAGGATAGTGGGTAATGGGAGCTGGGGGAACAGGAAATGGAGAGTGACTCCACAGGGAGTCCTATGCTCCTATGCTCAGGATCCTTTTGGACCTTCCCTCATATATACCAGGGTTACTCCAGCCTGGGCGACAGAGCAAGACTCTGCCTCCCAAAGAAAAAAAAAAACATGCGAAAAGGGAGAGTGGATAGCATGAAAGAGGTTAAAATATACCGGATAAAAAATAGAAGTGAAGTCAATTCAACAGGTATGTTTCAAGTGCTTACCATATTCTAGACACAGAGTTATACAGAGCTATAACATCAAGGATATAAAGGTAAATGGAGGAATTCATTAAGTTGAGAAGGCTTAACAAACCTTTGCCTCCAAACAAGCCAACACCCAAATGATTTAATTTAAATAAAATTAAAACTGCTTTTAAGGTTGGACCACAGTATTTGCCACTACTTAATGACTGAACCTCTTTGTGTCTAAGATTCCTAATCTGTAAAGTGAGGAATGGAGACCCTAGATCACTCACTTCTAAAATTTGAAGAGTCAAAACAATGTTGACAGACTAGAAATTGGAATAATAGGTCAAAATTCACAAAAAGTATGATTTTAGTACTATATTTACATGCATCTTATTAACATGATTATAAAACTCTTGTAGTGATACTAGTATGTCCTCAAGAATATCATTTTCAAAAGATAAAAATTTTAATATGATTGAATATGAAATCTCCAAAAATACATTCTTAGAAAATCTAAGAATCTCTATGTTTTCCTTCAATCATAGCAACTGCTTTTAGACTATATGAAGTTTGGAGGACAGAAAGCTCAATTCTACAAACAGCATACTAAAATGCTAGGACCAAAATTCACATACAGTAGTAAAATATCTTTCCTTTAAGATCTAGAAACTTAAATCCTGAGAAACAAACAGCTTCACAACATTACTAAGAATATAAATTAGCTCCACAATTTTATTTAAAAGGTCAACTAAACCCAGCTGGTCTTACTGAGAATCAGTAAAGGAAATCTGAATTTGATTCCTAGATTTACTATACACTAGCTATGTAATCTTGGGCAAGTTACTTAGTCACATCTCAGTTTCCTCAACTGTAAGTAGAACAGATATACCCACCTAAGAGAATTCTTGTGAGGATTACACAAATAAATATATGGAAAGCTCTAACAGCATAACATCAATGTGGTCAAAAGATGTTGACAGATAATTTATAGAAAAAATAAAAGAGATCCGTCTGGTCAACAAAGTGAGACTTCGTCTTTACAAAAAATAAAAACCAACTAATAAATAAGAAAGAAAAGGTGACCAATGCATGAAAATAAACTAACTCTTATGAATAGAGAAATGCAAATTTGAACAATCTTGAGTTATTATGCACCAATCAGATTTTATCAAAGGTTTAAAAAAAAAACCAAAACAAAGCCCTCAGAATTAGTAGTTTTAGAGGGAGTGTAAATTGATACCACCACTCTGAAAGACAGTTCGGTAACAAGTATAAAAGTTTTGGCTGGGTGCTGTGGCTCACACCTGTAATCCCAGCACTTTGGGAGGCCGAGGCGGGCAGATCACCTGAGGTCAGGAGTTTGAGACCAGCCTGACCAATATGGAGAAACCCCGTTTCTACTAAAAATACAAAATTAGCCAGGCGTGGTGGCACATGCCTGTAATCCCAGCTACTCGGGAGGCTGACGCAGGAGAATCACTTGAGCCCAGAAGACAGAGGTTGCAGTGAGCCGAGATTGCGCCATCGCACTCCAGCCTGGGCATTAAGAGCGAAACCACATCTCAAAAAAAAAAAAAAAAAAAAAAAAAAAAAAAAAAATTGATCCAGCAATTTCGCTTTCAGGAATTTAACCTGTGCAGATAATCACAAGGGTAAAAAGTCACATCCATAAAATGCTCATCATAGAACTTTAATAGTTTGGAAAACTTAGAAATCATTTAAATGTCTATTAATGACCAATAATTAAATTACAGTATATCCATAAAATGATTTGCAGTTATTAATAATTTATATTCTCTACACTAGTTTAAAAAGGAAAGTGTGGCCGGGCATGGTGGCTCACACCTGTAACCCCAGCACTTTGGGAGGCCGAGGCGGGCAGATCACGAGGTCAGGAGACAGAGACCATCCTGGCTAACATGGTGAAACCCTGTTTCTACTAAAAATACAAAAAATTAGTTGGGCATGGTGGCCTACGCCTGTAGTCCCAGTCACTTGGGAGGCTGAGGCAGAAGAATCGCTTGAATCCCGGAGGCAGAGGTTGCAGTGAGCGGAGATCATGCCATTGCACTCCAGTCTGGGCTACAACGCGAGACTGTGTCTCAAAAAAAAAAAAAAAAAAAAAAGGAAAGCGTGGCTAGGCACGGTGGCTCATACGTGTATTCTCAGCCCTTTGGGAGAACGAGGTTGGAAGACTACTCGAGCCCAGGAGTTCAAGACCAGCCTGAGCAACACAGTGAGACCCCGATTTTTCCAAAAATTTTAAAAATTAGTTGGGTGCAGTGGTGAATGCCTCTAGTCCCAGCTACTGGTAAGGATAAGGCAGGAGGATCATTTGAGCCCAGGGGGTCAAGGACGCAGTGAACCATGATGGTACCACTGCACTCCATCCTAGGCAACAGAGTGAAATCCTATCTCTAAAAAAAATTAACTTAAGAAATAACATATTCCAGAACATATTATTGATTAAAAAGGTAAATTACAAACCAATAGATTATGACCTTATTTTTATGTGTATATTTATAGGGAGGAGCATTTACCACGTTAACAAGGTTAGCTCCAAATAGTAGAATTTTAAGGGATTTAACTGTCTTTAAAAAATTCTTTCTGCATTAAGTTACACTTTCTATAAGTATGCATTACCTTTATAATCAGAAAATACTATTTTGATTTCTTTAAATAAATTTGAAAAAGAACTAAAAGAGGATACCAGTTCTTGGTCCAATGATTGTTTTCACTACACAAAATGATTTGCTTGATCCAAGCAAATGTTAAGTTAGGGAGGAAAAGTACTTTAAATGTGCCCTAAGATTAGAGGAACCTGACAGCCTAGGGAAAGATGAAAACTAATAACAATTATGTGACAAGACTCAACAATATCTCATCTTAAAACATATCTGCTTCAGTTTAGATTGACCAAAGTCCTTTTATACACCACAAGAAATAAAAGTAGGCACCTTAAGGAGAAAGGCTAAAGAAACAGCTAAGAAATTTACTAAACACACTGAAACTTATAATACTGCTTTTTAAGCTATTCTTAAAGTAATTAAAAGAATGATTCAACATGAGACAAGAACTGGTTCATTTATGTTAGAGGACTTAAGTAATTTAAAGAAAGCTACATCAAACTGTCTGAAACCTCACTTGTTTTTACTTGTCATTAATTTCCTACCAAGATATCACCTGCTAACAAAAAGAAAAACCTAAAGAAATACAAATTTTAACACTTCCTAGTATCAACACATGAAAACTGTTTTTTTCCCTTATAAAAACTCTAGTGCTTAGCTTTCTTATTTGAATTCAGGAAAGAGTACTAAATGAAGATAAAAATTCAAAGCAAAAGGAACAACACTGAACAACAGAGTCAAGAAACAGACTGTGGTTTCAATTATCTATTAACTCAGTCTTAATTTTCTTATAAGTAAAACAAGAAGATTGACAAGAGCTTAAAATACTTTTAATGGAGTATCAGTGATATAATACACTCTTTGAAAAATTCACAGTCCATGAAAAAAAGAAAAGTTCTAGGGTAAAATAAGTTCAGAAAATTGTGCACACCCTTTGCCCTTTTTGGAGATCCATAATGCAGAAAAGAAAATATTTTTGTGTAACCCAATGTTTCCCAAAATGGGAGACAAACTACATGTCCCTCAACAATGGAATGATTTTAAAATGCTTACATTAGACAGATCAACGTGACAAAAAGTTAACAAGGATATCCAGGAATTGAACTAAGTTCTGCACCAAGCACACCTAATAGACATCTACAGGACTCTCCACCCCAAATCAACAGAATATACATTCTTCTCAGCACCACATCGCACTTATTCCAAAATTGACCACATAGTTGGAAGTAAAGCACTCCTCAGGAAATGTAAAAGAACAGAAATTATAACAAACTGGGGGAGGGATTGCATTGGGAGTTATACCTGATGTAAATGACGAGTTGATGGGTGCAGCACACCAACATGGCACAAGTATACATATGTAGCAAACCTGCACGTTGTGCACATGTACCCTACAACTTGAAGTTTAATAATAATAAATAAATTTTAAAAAAAAAATTGAATTTGAAAATTAAAAAAAAAAAAAAAAAGAAATTATAACAAACTGTCTCTAGGACCACAGTGCAATCAAACTAGAACTCAGGATTAAGAAACTCACTCAAAATCACTCAACTACATGGAAACTGAACAACCTGCTCCTGAATGACTACTGGGTACATAATGAAATGAAGGCAGAAATAAAGATGTTCTTTGAAACCAATGAGAACAAAGACACAACATACCACAACCTATGGGACATATTTAAAGCAGTGTGTAGAGGGAAATTTACAGCACTAAATGCCCACGAGAAAGCAGGAAAGATCTAAAATTGACACCCTAACATCACAATGAAAAGAACTACACAAGCAACAGCAAACAAATTCAAAAGCTAGCAGAAGACAAGAAATAACTAAGATCAGAGCAGAATTGAAGGAGATAGAGACACAAAAACCCCTTCAAAAAAGCAATGAATCCAGGAGCTGGTTTTCTGAAAAGATCAACAAAATTGACAAATGACTAGCAAGACTAATAAAGACGAAAAGAGAGAAGAATCAAATAGACGCAATAAAAAATGATAAAGGGGTTATCACCACCGATCCCACAGAAATACAAACTACCATCAGAGATTACTATAAACACCTCTATGCAAATAAACAAGATAACCTAGAAGAAATGGATAAATTCCTGGACACATACACGCTCCCAAGACAAAATCAGGAAGAAGCTGAATCCCTGAATAGACCAATAACAAGCTCTGAAATTGAGGCAATAATTAATAGCCTACCAACGAAAAAAAGTTCAAGACCAGATGGATTCATAACTGAATTCTACCAGAGGTACAAAGGAGCTGGTACCATTCCTTCTGAAACTATTCCAATCAATAGAAAAAGAGGGAATCCTTCCTAACTCATTTTAATGCTAGCATCATCCTGATACCAAAACCTGGCAGAGACACAACAAAAAAAGAGAATTTTAGTCCAATATCCCTGATGAACATCGATGCAAAAATCCTCAATAAAATACCGGCAAACCGAATCCAGCAGCACATCAAAAAGCTTATCTACCACGATTAAGTTGGCTTCATCCCTGGGATGCAAGGCTGGTTCAACATACACAAATCAGGAAACGTAATCCATCATAGAACCAAAGACAAAAACCACATGATTATCTCAATAGATGCAGAAAAGGGCTTTGACAAAATTTAACAGCCCTTCATGTTAAAACCTCTCAATAAACTAGGTATTGATGGGACGTATCTCAAAACAGTAAGAGCTATTTATGACAAACCCACAGCCAATATCATACTGAATGGACAAAAACTGGAAGCATTCCTTTGAAAACTGGCACAAGACAGGGATGCCCTCTCTCACCACTCCTATTCAACATAGTGTTGGAAGTTCTAGCCAGGCCAATCAGGCAAGAGAAAGAAATAAAGGGTATTTGATTAGGAAAAGAGGAAGTCAAATTGTCCCTGTTTGCGGATGACATGATTGTATATTTAGAAAACCCCATCGTGTCAGCCCCAAATCTCCTTAAGCTGATAAGCAACTTCAGCAAAGTCTCAGGACACAAAATCAGTGTGCAAAAATCACATGCATTCCTATACACCAACAATCGAGAAGAGCCAAATCATGAGTGAACTCCCATTCACAATCGCTTCAAAGATAATAAAATACCTAGGAATCCAACTTACAAGGGATGTGAAGGACCTCTTCAAGGAGAACTACAAACCACTGCTCAATGAAATAAAACAGGACACAAACAAATGGAAGAACATTCCATGCTCTTGGATAGAAAGAATCAACATCACGAAAATGGCCATACTGCCCAAGGTAATTTATAGGTTCAATACCATCCCCATCAAGCTACCAATGACTTCTTCACAAAATTGGAAAAAACTACTTTAAACTTCATATGGATCCAAAAAAGAGCTCGCATTGCCAAGACAACCCTAAGCCAAAAGAACAAAGCTGGAGGCATCATGCTACCTAACTTCAAACTATTCTACAAGGCTACGGCAGCCAAAACAGCATGGTACTGGTACCAAAACAGAGATATAGACCAATGGAACAGAACAGAGCCCTCAGAAATAATACCACACATCTACAACCATCTGATCTTTGACAATCCTGACAAAAACAAGCAATAGGGGAAATGATTCCCTATATTTAATAAATGGTGCTGGGAAAATTGGCTAGCCTTATGTAGAAAGCTGAAACTGGATCCCTTCCTTCCACCTCATACAAAAATTAATTCAAGATGGATTAGAGACTTAAATGTTAGACCTAAAACCATAAAAACCCTAGAAGAAAACCTAGGCAATACCATTCAGGACATAGGCATGGGCAAGGACTTCATGACTAAAACACCAAAAATAATGGCGACAAAAGCCAAAATTGACAAACGGGATCTAATTAAACTAAAAAGCTTCTGCACAGCAAAAGAAACTACCATCAGAGTAAACAACCTACAGAATGGGAGAAAATTTTTACAATCTAACCATCTGACAAAGGGCTAATATCCAGAATTGACAAAAGAACTTAAACAAATTTACAAGATAAAATCAAACAACCCCATCAAAAAATGGGCAAAGGATATGAACAGGCACTTCTCAAGAGAAGACATTTATGCAGCCAACAGACACATGAAAAAATGCTCATCATCACTGGCCATTAGAGAAATGCAAATCAAAACCACAATGAGATACCATCTCACACCAGTTAGAATGGCAACCATTAAAAAGTCAGGAAACAACAGGTGCTGGAGAGAATGTGGAGAAATAGGAACACTTTTACACTACTGATGGGACTGTAAACTAGTTCAACCATTGTGGAAGACAGTGTGGTGATTCCTCAAGGATCTAGAACTAGAAATACCATTTGACTCAGCCATCCCATTACTGGGTATACACCCAAAGGATTACAAATCGTGCTGCTATAAAGACACATGCACACGTATGTTTACTGCGACACTATTCACAATAGCAAAGACTTGGAACCAATCCAAATGTCCATCAATGATAGGCTGGATTAAGAAAATGTGGCACATACACACCATGGAATACTATGCAGCCATAAAAAAGGATGAGTTCATGTCCTTTGTAGGGACATGGAAGAAGCTGGAAACCATCATTCTGAGCAAACTATCGCAAGGACAGAAAACCAAACATCGCATGTTCTCACTCACAGGTGGGAATTGAACAATGAGAACACTTGGACACAGGGTCCGGAACATCACACACTGGGGCCTGTCATGGGGCAGGGGGAGTGGGGAGGGACAGCATTAGGAGATATACCTAATGTAAATGACGAGTTAATGGGTGCAGCACACCAACATGGCACATGTATATATATGTAACAAACCTGCACGTTGTGCACATGTACCCTAGAACTTAAAGTATAATTTAAAACATGCTTACACGTCACTGTATAATCTTTTCAAAGAAAACATATTTATACATATTCACATGGCAGACTTCTGTGACATAGGTAGAATATATAATCAAACTATGAAATAATGCATACTTAACTGATTTTAAAAAATAAGTACATATATTCATATACATATAAAAAAGTCTGAAAGAATGCACAGCAAACCATTTTAAAGTAATTCTGGAAATTGCAATCAGCAGGGCCAAAGGGAATACATCTACTTTATGAATGGACAGATTTGAGTTTCTCCGGTAAGAATATATCATTTTGTAATACAAATAAGTAGCCAACAGAAAACATAAATGCACTGGGTAAGTTCACATACTTTTTTTTGAGATTCTGTAACCCAAGCTGGAGTGCAGTGCGCAATCACGGCTCACCGCAGCTTCAACCTCCCAGGTTCAAGCTCAGCCTCTGGAGTAGCTGGGACAACAGGCCAGCATTACAATGTCTAAATAATTTTTGTACTTTTTTTAAGAGATGGGGTCCCACTATGTTGCCCAGGCTGGTCTTGAACTCCTGGACTCCAGTGATCAGCCCACCTCAGCCTCCCAAAGTGCTTGGATTACAGGTGTGAGCTACTGGGCCTGGCTGTTCATATTATTTAAAATAAATCTTTTCACAACAAAAATATATTGGCTCTTTTATAAATATGAAATTTAATGCATTTCTTCTAACAGAATGTATCTCCAGGTTACTGAATTAAAGACTTCGTAAGATATTCACTGAGGCGTTACCTATAAAAATACACATTGGGAACACTTAAATGCTTATAATAATCAATAGTTAAGTAAATGACTAAATATCAACCCAAGGTAATTTTTCAATTTGCCTATTTTGTTTATGAATTGCCTACAGTTTTATAAGGATTTTGAAAGCTAACTCAACAAAAAATTTGTATAATTATGTAGAATACATAGCAACACAAAATACTTATACATATAAGTAAAAAAATTCCAATGCATAATTTGTTATTTTACCTGTAAAAAATCTGAAATATTTTCTTTTTTTTTTTTTTTTTTTTGAGATGGAGTCTCGCTCTTGTTGCCCAGGCTAGAGTACAATGGTGCAATCTCAGCTCACTGCAAACTCTGCCTCCCAGGTTCAAATGATTCTCCTGCCTAAGCCTCCCAAGTAGCTGGGATTACAGACGCCACCACCACACCCAGCTAATTTTTGTATTTTCAGTAGAGATGGGGTTTCGCCATGTTGGCCAGGCTGGTCTAGAGCTCCTGAGCTCAGGTGATCCGCCTGCCTCGGCCTCCCAAAGTGCTGGGATTATAGGCGTGAGCCTGATTTAGGTTTTAAGAGGATCACTTTGGTTGCTATGTTGAGAACAGACTCTTGGGAGTAGGAGCAGTAGCCATTCAGAAGGCCACTACAAATAACCAAGAGATGATAGTAACCTGGGCCACAGAACAGTGAAGGTGATGAAACACGTGGTGAGAATTCGAATAGATTTTGAAAGTAGAGTCAACACAATTTGTTGACGCCTTATAAGTGGGATATGAGAGGAGTTAAGATACAGAAAAGAAGAGTCAAGAATGTAGACAAGAATGGAGTCAAGGATGACAGGACATGGTTTAGATCTGTGTCCTCACCAAATCTCATGTTGAAATGTAATCTCCAATATTAAAGGTGGAGCCTGGTGGGAGGTGATTGGATCATAGGGGTGGATTTCTCATGAATGGCCTAGAACCATCCCCTTGGTACTGTTTTTTTTTTTTTTTTTTTTTTTTTTGAGACGGAGTCTCGCTCTGTGGCCCAGGCTGGAGTGCAGTGGCCAGATCTCAGCTCACTGCAAGCTCCGCCTCCCGGGTTCACACCATTCTCCTGCCTCAGCCTCCCGACTAGCTGGGACTACAGGCGCCCGCCACCTCGCCCGGCTAGTTTTTTGTATTTTTTAGTAGAGACGGGGTTTCTCCGTGTCAGCCAGGATGATCTCGATCGCCTGACCTCGTGATCCGCCCGTCTCGGCCTCCCAAAGTGCTGCGATTACAGGCTTGAGCCACCGTGCCCAGCCTGGTACTATTCTTGCAATAGTGACTTCTTGGGAGATCTAGTCGTTTAAAAGTGTATAGCACCTGGCCACTCTCTCGCTTGCTCCTGCTTTCACCATGTGATGTGCCTGTTCCCCCTTTGCCTGCTGTCATGATTGGGAGCTTACTGAAACCTCCCCAGAAGCAGATGCCACTATGCTTCCTGTACAGCCTTCGGAACCATAAGCCAATTAAACCTCTTTCCTTATAAATTACCCAGTCTCAGGTATTTCTTTATAGCAGTGCAAGAACAGACTAATACAATAGCGTTTTCTCGATATGTGCAGCAAGAATGAGTTGTCACTAAGATGGGGAAGACTGTTATAGGGATAGACTTGAGTGGTGAAGTCAAACTTTTGACACTGAACATGTTAAATTTAAGATGCCTCCTCAGTGTGCAGGTAGAGAAGTCAAGAAGACAGGAAGACAATTGGCTGTAAGAGTAAAGTGGCTTGCTCCACTTTAAAGAATGTGATATGAAACTTCTATTTTAGGGATGTAGTTGCAAAAAACACAATGATTTACAATTAGGGGATCCATCTTCACAGATAAAATATTGTCTGGCCCTCAACAGACACATAAAAAAATATGGTAAATGAATGTGAAAATTGCATTAAATGTTTACATTTATATGCATATATATTTTTTATGATTTCCTGTTTTGACCTTTTTGATTAAATGAATAGCTATCAAATCCAATTGCATTGGATAAGAAGTCTGTTGCTGTAAATTTTGCAAATAATGGTTAAGTCATTTTTAAATATGTTAAGTATCCATACTAGAAATATTCTAAATAAAATGGTTAACAGACTTCTTCTTTCTCCTTAATTGTCAATTTCTGATACCCAGAATTATTTAATAAAATCAGTTTGATATTTCCTACGTGTTAGTTTTATCACTGTAATACAGTGATGCCCTCATTCAATGACTAGGACTTTGTCCCTATGCTAAATGGCGCCAGCCAGACTGCTTTCAAGTTTTTCAGTTTCCTCTCTTATTAGAAGGTGTGACCTGCTTGCTGCCTAAATGCTCATTTAAAGCTAATCTTTTCAACATTATTGGCTTAAATAAATGACTTTTTCTTTACAGGTCTACTTATGCCAAATTTTTGGCAAAAGTCACCTTTACACTGCTAACTCAGAAACTAACTATGAGTAAGGCAGATTTCATACTCAATCTGAATGTACAAGTCAGTCATTTTATATGTGCTTAGAAGTAGATTATTGTTTTTACAGTAATTATTTTACAACATCAGCTTTAACTTTAAAATTTCACATTAAACCTAAGAACCCATTGCTATTTACTGTTTATTGATCATCTATACATTGTGGTAATGATATTACGATTATAATTTTTTACATCTGACACAGCAAAAAAGAATTTGTGAGGATCTCAAGACTAAAAGTTATTACTTAACCCTTGAAAATGTGTTTTATTTTGTGACCCAAACAGTTTTGTTTTGATTTTTTGTAGGGAAAGTGCTCGGCTGTATACACAAATCTGCTGAACAAACATAAATAAATCACCTACATAGAATTCAGAATTTTTCTTGTAAATTACTACTAACCTTGCTACCAAGCTACCTTAAAAGTGTTATCAATCCATTTTCAGTTGAACCAGTTTATCAACTTCAGGCTTCTAAGTTTCTTACTAAAGAAAAAGAAATTTAAGGAAGACCAATAATTATTACTTTTGTTCTGTATCCAAACACTACTGATATAAATGAATTATTTATCTTCAACATTAAAAGACTTAAATCCTAGCACTTTGGGAGACTGAGGCAGGAGGACTGCTTGAGACTAGGAGTTCAAGAACAACCTGAGCAACAAAATGAGATCCTGTCCCTACTTAAAAATAACATAAAACATTTTTTAAAAACTAAAGAATAAAAATGTACTGAAAAATTAAAATTATTCCAGATAGAATATACTGAGGTTTGCATAATATAAACTCTAAAACTAAAAAATAAATTGATGTATAAAAGCTAAAATTTAGATTTTCCACTAACAGTTTGATCCTACAAGATCTTACAAGAGTTCACTACCTAAGATCTGAAGAGTTCACTACCTAAGAAATAACATTTCTCTCCTCCCTCAAGTACATCTTCCACAATGCCAATAGACATACCTTCCTAAAACCTAAATCTCACTAAACCTAATCATGTCTCTTCCCCTTTTTAATAACTTAACATAAAAATGGGGGGAAAACTTTAATAATATCCTATCACCTGCAACTTTCTTAATTGCCTATCTAAACCTCACCTTCCAATGTTATGTGCCAGCACTTCCTACAATACCTGAACTTTAAACCTGCCTGTCCTTTCCCACTTTGCACATCTGGACATACTTCAATTCACTCATCAAAAATTCACTAAAATCCAAACTTTTTAACCAGCTAATATTTATTGACTAAATTACCAAGTTTAAGGCCCAGTGCTGTGTTGTAAATATGTAACTCTCAAGATGCAGTCCTTGCCCTCAAAGTTTAACAATCTGGTGCATTTCTCCCTAAAACCTTACCCCTCTCAGAGCTACCTTTTACATTAAATCTAATTCTCCGGATGTACTTATTATACTATATAGTAATTATTTACATGACTGTTTTCCCCTACTAGTCTGCGAACAGAAAGAAGCAAAATGAATTACCAAAGTAGTTGCTCAATGCTGCAATTGTATACAATATATCAAGAGCAAAAACAAAACAAAAAAAGGCCAGGAGCAGTGGGTAACGCCTGTAATCCCAACACTTTCGGAGGCCAATGTGAGCGCACTGCTTGAGCCTTGGAGTGTTAAGATCAGCCTGGGCAACACAGTTGAGACCCCCTCTCTACTAAAAATTACACAAATTAGCTGAACATGGTGGCATGTGTCTGTAGTCCCATCTACTCAGGAGGCTAAGGCAGAAGGATAGCTTGAGTCTGGAGTTTGAGGCTGCAGTGAGATATGATTGTACCATTACACTTCAGACCGGGTAACAGACAGACCAAGACCCTGGCTCAACAGAAAAAAAAAAAAAAACCTGCTTGCCAAATGAAACAAAATGTGGTAACACCTTACCATCATATAACCATATTTAAATGAGTCTTCATTTTAATCTACAAGATATATTTATGAATTAATGGTGAATCATCTCAGCCAACAATAACTCCGATATAGGTTGGGTGTAGTGGTTCATGCCTGTAATCTCAACACTTTGGGAGGCCAAGGTGAGAGAACCACTTGAGCCCAGAAGTTGGAGGCTGCAGTGGGCTATGACTGGCCACTGCACTCCAGCCTGGGCAACAGAGTAAGATCTTCACACACACACACACACACACCCCTCTTAAATATGACCATAGTCCATTATTTCCCCAACGAAGACAATTCTTCAGTGGGGAGGGTCCATCCCAAACTTTGCAGATGTTTAGCACTGCTGGCCCTGCAGACTCAATATCAATAGCTCGGTTTAGTCATTATGACAAACCAAAACATACAACACATTAAAAAATGCTCCCTAAGTGAATAAGCAGACCCTGAGATGAGAACCAGTGCTTAGCTTTGTAGCTCTTTTTGACTTTATTTATAAATAAATCATATATTCCATAGAAAATACTTGCCATGCATCTCTAAAACAAAAACAAAATGTAAGTAAAATAAAAATTGTAATATGAAATTATTTCCTCAAATACTGGGAACACATTTTATATAGTCAGCCACTCTACCTTAGGGAGATATACATAAGCAAAAAGACTAAAGGCAGGTTGAAGCAGAAAGGACCAGAAAGAAAATATGGCATCTAAAGTCTACATGCAGATGCCAGAATTAAACAAACTAATTTCTTCAAAAGCAGGATTTTCAAGATGGTCTTTTAAAATGTGGGAAGAAATCATAAAGAATCTAACTTTTATTAAGAGAACAAGAAAAGTTTGCTAACTACTAATATTTAACACATGGATGAAGACTGCTGCCACTCACAGGATTGAATATTACGCTTTTTATGCCAAGCTACCAGGCAGGAAGAGTGTGAATTCCACATTGTAGAGGAACTCACAGTGGTATCCTTACTCACACTGCTCAGAATCATAATTTATGGGTCTATAATGAAGTAGATTTATAAATTATACTATTCTAAGCAAACTTTCATAAAAAGTGAGAGGTCTTTAAAAAGATTCGTTCCAAAAAACACATGGATTAAACATAATACTAGTTAACAGGATCACAAGAAATAACACAAAGTGCGAAAGCTGATGCTTTTGCTGCTAGTTATCAGCCACACTGTGAGGAAAAAACAATGATCTCAGCCAAAAAATAACTATAAATTTAAGAAGAAACTATTTGAGTTACCATATTTATTATTGTTAACAATCACCCTAAGTTTCTAATTCACTTTGAGAAACTGGCTAATAAGAATATAAAGCATTTGCAGTTAGCAAAATATCTTAAGACACTGTTTATATAATCTTTATCTCATCCTATTTCGTTTATATATATTAGTGTGTATCTGACATAAAATACTAGAATATTAGTAAATTCATATAATCCATAAACAAATATACTGGTGATCCATGCTCCAAAACATTTTTATTGATAGGGAAACACAAAATAGTTCTAAGACCATCATATAGAAGACAGGAGTCTAAAATAACGTAGTCTAAGAAGAATTTCCCAAACCTTTAAGTCAACCAGATTTAAGGATACCCAGCAAGGCTGGGCCCGGCGGTTCACACCCGTGATCCCAGCACTTTGGCAGGCCGAGGCAGGCAGATCATTTGAGGTCAGGAGTTCAAGACCAGCCTGGCCAATGTGGTAAAAACCCATCTCTACTAAAAATACAAAAATTAGCCAGGCATGGTGGCAGGCACCTGTAATCCCAGCTACTTGGGAGGCTGAGGCAGAAGAATCACTTGAACCTGGGAGGCAGAGGTTGCAGTGAGCCAAGATCACGCCACTGTACTCCAGTCTGGGCAACAAAAGCAAGACTCCATCTCAAACAAACAAACAAACAACAACAACAACAAAAAACCACCCAGGAAGAACTGGCTATTGTTAATCATCCACTCAAAAAAAAAAAACAAAAACAAAAAACAAGTAAAAGCTCCTCAAAAATAGGCCAGGTGTGGTGGCTCACGCCTGTAATCCTAGCACTTTGGGAGGCCAAGGTGGGTGGATTACCTGAGGCCAGGAGTTCAAGACCAGCCTGGCCAACATAGTGAAATCCCATCTCTACTAAAAATACAAAAACTTAGCCAGACCTGGTGGTGGGCGCCTATAATCCCAGCTACTAGAGAGGCTGAGGCAGGAGAACTGCTTGAACCCAGGGACGGAGGATGCAGTGAGACAAGATCATGCGACTTCACTCCAGCCTGGGAGAAAGAGCAAAAGTCCGATTAAAAATAAACAAACAAACAAACAAACAAACATATATAGGAATAGATTAGATATAAGAATTGAAAATTTTAAAGATAACAATCAGTGAAAAGATGCTTTAACTCAGGGTCTCAAAGCAAAATAATTTCAAAACGGTATGCTATTCCCTAATTGCAAAAATGGCGGGGGGACATGGTGAAATGGAAAGAAGCAAATTTTTAGCAATCTCTAATAGTTCTTCTATTCACAATCTGGACTTTATCAGATTTACTTACATTTCAAGAGGAAAATAAAAAGTGTAAAACAGCACTTTTAAAAGGCTTCTAACTAGCTTTTAAAAATCATTTTTACATTAAAAATTTTTATTTTTAAACATTTCTTGAGTTGATAAACATGTAGCATTAAATCTGCTTACATTTAATAGTATTTTAATGCATTCTTATCAGATTATAAGATCTATATCTCTGTTTCTAGGTTCACTTAAGTAGTATCTGTGAAAACATTTTGTCCACAGTGGGCTTACATGAAATAATATCAAATCTCATTGCCTAAAAAGTAGATGTTACTACTTATGAATAAAAATCACATTATAAACATTTAAAAGTATAACCATTACATAGAAATGAAAAGTTCTTTTCCAACTATTAAAAGAGCTCTTTCCTAAAAGCTTTCTAGGCAAGTGAACAACTCTGAAGCAAATGAAAATTAAGTTCCAGACTTTTTTTTTCTGATCAACAGGCTTCCATTACACACTTACTTCCATTAGAACAGGAGTTGTAATGGGACATGGCAACTACAGGTGAAGAGTTATCTCATTAATTTCAGTTGCTGGGTTTCTTGCCAGTTCCCCAGTCTACTTCTGTTTCTATGGCAACAAAGGTAGGATAAGGAAAACAGAAGGAACCACTTTCAGATAACAGCTAAGTGGGGAGAGTCAAAGTACTGAATGGCATATACAGTAATTTAATTTTAAGAAAATAATCTAAAATATTTTTTAAAAGAAGGAAATTGCAGTTCATACAACCTTAAAGATACTCAAAGGGAGGACCTTGCCATTCCAATATTTTTCCTTAATTGTTTTCATGAAAACATATTTAAATTTTACTGATAACTTTTCTAGATATTTGATTCCACTCCTACTATGGGTGGCCCAAAACCCAAAAAACAAAACCAGAAATTATCAAATGCCCAGATTCATTTTCTAGCAAAAATCACAGTACTTGAAGTAATGCTTTTTAAAAAATATTCTATCATATTTTGTGATCCTAGTTAGGAATTCACTTTAAACTCTTACTTTCTTTAAAATAATTGATTCTAACATGGCCCTTTAAGCTAAGCAAAGCAGCTACATTTAAGTTCGAGACCAGGCTGGGCAACAAGGCAAGACGCTATCTCTACAAAAATTATTAAAATTAGCCAGGCATGATGGTGGGTGCCTGTATTCCCAGCTATTTAGGAGGTTGAGGCGTGAGGATCTGCTGAGCCTGGGAGGTTGAGGCTGCAGTGAGCCATGTTTGCACCACCAAACTCCAGCCTGGGCAACAGAGTGAGACACTGTCTCAAACAAACAAAAAAACAAAGAAAAAGAAAAAAAAAGAAACAGACCCATCTGTGAATATGAATCTTCCACATAGATATACTGTGTATCAATAAATTACATACAATGTGTCTGGAATGGACATTTCGTCAGTAGATTTACTAAGAAATTCTGGGATCATGTTAAGTCTGTAAATATTCAACATCATGAATTTTATTTATTCATTTATTTATTTACTTTTAGAGACAGGGTCTTGCTATATTGCCTAGGCTGGTCTTAAACTCCTAGGCTTAAGCCATTCTCCTGCCTCAGTTTCTCAGTGCTGGGATTACAGGTATGAGCCACTGCACCTGGCCCAATATCATGACTTTAACAGATTTTTTAAACTGCTTGTTCTTTTCCAAGTTGCTTTATATTCAAAATTATCTTCTTTCCTCTCTCACAACATTCCCATTCTCAAAAGAGACTGTCTCTCTCAATCTCATCCACTCACTTTGGTGGAAGCAAGTTGCCATGTCAGACACAGCACCATGGAAATGACCATGTGATCAAGAACTAAGGCCTCCCACCAACAGAACAGGGACAAGGAAGAAAGGCCTGCCAAGGACTATATGAACTTGGAAGCAGATCTTCTAGCCCCAGTTGGGCCTTGCAATGACTGCTGCCCCAACTGACAGTGTGACAGCCACCTCTTGAGAGACCTTAAGCCAAAACCATCTAAGCCACTACCAGATTCCTGAACTACAGAAACTCCAATAACAAATATGTTTTAACCTGTTAAGTTTTGAAATATTTGCTAAACACAATTAGATAAATTAATAAAGTATCTTATTCATCTCTTTATTCTCTCTCACCTCAACACTGAGTTCCCTGCCTGGAGAAGATACTTAGTAAATAAACGACTAAGCAAAGTCTTAAGATTTGTGATGCAGTTTGGCCAAAACTCATGCCAAATGGGCCTACTCTACTGCCAAGGGAAACAAAAATTTAAGCCCCCAACTCCATATGACAACTAAAGTAATAAAAAGAAAATTCATGTTCACTTAATAAAACATATGATATGCAATCTGTGCCATGAGAGAACAAAGAGTATGGCCAAAATCTATATTCTCACCTTTATCTATCATTATTTTCCTCAGTGATCATGCAAACTTTGGCCAAATCTCTGTATTTTACCTTTGTAGAATCTGGAATGTACTTCTACGTATTCTATCAGTTGAAATCTTACCCCTCTTAACAATAATGTTCCTGCGAGGAAAAATTATGGAAGACTTTAACAAAGGGAAAAAAAAAGATTATGTCCTATCTAGGGCATCATACCAAGTTATCTGTCCCTTTCAGAATTGTTTTGGGGGTTGTTTTTCATGGTAAAATACACATACCAGTAGTCCCCACTTATCCATGTTTTTACTGTGAGGTTTCAGTTACGAGCAGTTGGCCAACGTCCAAAAATAATAAAAGGAAAATTTTAGGAATCAACAATTCACAAGTTTTAAATTGTTTGCCATTTTGAGTAGCATAATGAAATTTCATGCCTTCCCCCTCCATCCTGCCTGGGACACAAATCATCCCTTTGTCCAGCATATCCACTTTATAAACGCTACCTGCCTGTTAGTCATCTAATAGTTGTCTAGTTATTAGATTGATAAAACATAGTCATCCACTGGGGGTTGGGCAGCAACCACTGAGTGTCTTGGAACGTATCTCCTTGGGGACAAGGCAGGGACTACTGTAATATAACATTTGCCATTTTTGCCAGTTTTTTAAAAAGCCTACATTCTCCTATCCAAGTACTAACCAGGCCTGTCCCTGCTTTGCTTTAGAGATTAGAGATCAGGCACATTCTTTAACCATTTTTAAGTGTACAATTAGCTGGTATTAAGTACATTCACAACAGTGTGCAACCTCCACCACTATCCATTTGCAGGCCTTTCAATTCTCTTTGAACTAAATTCTCAGACAATAAAAACACTGAACTTCCAATATTCTGCATGTGCATTAAAAAACAAAAAATAATTAGAAAAACTAAGTATTTTAGTTTTTAAGATCTTAAGAACCCAAGTTTACAAAAGAAAGGTAAATCTTTGGCAAATGGGACTAATTTAATAAATTCAAATTTTAAAAATTTATGGCTTTAACCAATCAGACAAGCTAGGATTAATCCTATATGTTTACAACATGAAACAGATAAATTTCCATGTTCATGTAAATTGAATCACTATTTTGACAGTTTTTTTTTTTTTTTTTTTGACATGAAATCTTGCTTTGTTGCCCAGAATGGAGTGCAGTGGTATGATTACGACGTGCTGCAGCCTCCGACTCCCAGGCTCAAGGGATCCTCCCAGCTCAGTCTCCCAAGTAGCTAGGACTACAGGTGCATGCCACCATACCCAGTGCATTTTTCGTAGTTTTTGTAGAGACAGGGTTTCACCATGTTGCCCAGGCTGGTCTCAAACTCCTAACATCGAGCTATTTGCCTGCCTTAGCCTCCCAAAGTGCTGGGATTACAGGCCCAAGCCACTGGGCATGGCCCAACAAATTTTTATTTCAACAATAAGTATATTTTGTAGCATGGCGGCTTGAAGATAATTTTCAGATCTTTAGGTAACCTAAAACCTTGGACTGATATAAAATAATTATTCAATGCATAATAACTTCTAATTAAGGTAAAATACTGAAACATTGATTACTATGCATCATTTTAAACATACACTTTTTTTTTGTTGTTTTTTAAATGGAGTTTTGCTCGTTGCCCAGGCTGGAGTGCAATGGCATGACCTCGGCTCCCTGCAATCTCCAACTCCTGGGTTCACGCGATTCTCCTGCCTCATCCTCCTGAGTAGCTGGGATCACAGGCATGCGCCACCATACCTGGTGAATTTTGTATTTTTAGTAGAGATCGGGTTTCTCCACGTTGGTCATGCTGGTCCCAAACTCCTGACCTCAGGTGAACTGCCCACCTCAACCTCCCCAAGTGCTGGGATTACAGGCTAAACATACGCTTTTGTTTCTTGCTTTTATATACTAATGACAAGCTGTTTTAGGTCATGTTAGTGGAAGTGTCAATTTTTGCCACTTTAAGAGGTGAAAAAGAGATATGTGTGCTGTAAAAAGTGGTGTTGTGTGTGCTCATGAACTCTACTCGCCTGCTAAAATGCTGGTATATGACACAGTTCTCAATTATTCATCTCCAACTTTTCTCTGTAAAACAGAAATTAGTCACTTCAACTAAAAGTTACAACTAATATGATTCATTGAGATTTGTTACATAAGTTTAGCCTAAAGCTGCCTCCTTACCTATTTTAAGTTCAGCCTAAAGGTTTCTCTGTACATTCTGAACTATATCTAACAAGTGGAGGTATAAACAGTTCATAGCCCACTCTTATGCCAGTCACCCAGTTTTGGCAAATCAAATGTGGCCAATTGCTCCAACTGTATTCAACCAAGGCAAACACCAAGCTGTAATCAATCCAGCTATTTCTGTACCTTACTTCTGTTTTCTGTATGTCACTTTCCTTTTTCTGTCCATAAATCTTCTTCCACCACTTCACTATGCTGGAGTCTCTGAGTCTACTCTGGCTCGGGAGGCTGCTTGATTCATGAATTGTTCTTTGCTCAATTAAACACTTAAATAAATTTGGCTGAAGTCTTTCTTTTAACAGACTATACCAGGAGCAATAGTGACACGGAATCACAGCTCGGAGTGTGCATTTATTTTCAAGAAAAAGGAGTAGTATTGTTAAAAGAAGGGATTCTTGTGCATTTTGGTCTCCTGGCCTCTTTATACTCTTAGGACTTGTTGAAGACTCCAACAGAGCTTTTATTTTACATAGGTTGTAACTCTTGATGTTTACCATATTGGAAATTAAGACTGAGACATATTTTTAAGTGCTTATTTACTGTTCCAGTTGAAGACAACAATGATTAATATATTGCACATTAGCAAATTTTAGTTTTATAAAAATATGTGTGACACCACAGATCCCGTTAGAGAGAAGCACTGCCCTAAATGTCTGTTTGTTCAAGAATATAAAAATGAAGGACCTAACCTAGAAAGTAAATTTTATTTGTCTTGATTTATAACAGCTAACATAGAAAAGAAGCTACCAAACATTTTATTTTTGTTCTTTCTCCACTGTTTTTATATTTTTAAATTTTTTATTTCCATAGGGTACTGGGGAATAGGTGGGGTTTGGTTACATGAGTGGTGATCTGTGAGATTTTGGTGCATCCATCACCTGAGCAGTATACACTGCACACAATTTGTAGTCTTTTATCCCTCAGCCCCCCTTCCCACCCTTTCCCCCTGAATCCCCAAAGTCCACTGTGTCATTCTTATGCCTTTGAATCCTCATATCATAGCTTAGCTCCCACTTACGAGTGAGAACATACAGTGTTTGCTTTTCCATTCCTGAGTTACTTCACTTAGAATAATAGTCTCCCATCTTATCCAAGTTGCTGCAAACGCCATTAATTAATATCTTTTTCATATGATGACTTCTTTTCTTCTGGGTAGATATCCAGTAGTGGGATTGCTGGATCAAATGATTGTTCTACTTTTAGTTCTTTAAGGAATCTCCATACTGTTTTCCATAGTAGTTGTACTAGTTAACATTCCTACAACAGTGTAGAAGTGTTCACTGTTCACCACATCCAAGCCAACATCTATTATTTTTTGGCTTTTTGATTATGGCCATTCTTGCATGAGTAAGGTGGTATCGCATTGTGGTTTTGATTTGCATTTCCCTGATCAATAGTGCTGTTGAGCATTTTTTTCTTGTTTGTTGGCCATTTGTATATCTTCTTTTGAGAACTGTCTACTCATGTCCTTAGCCCACTTTTTGATGGGACTGTTTTTTTTCTTGCTAATTCGTTTGAGTATTTAAAATGTTCGAAACATTTTAAATTTTAGAAAATTTCACTGAACATCGATGGGCTTGCTTCCTTAGAATACTAGTTAATTCCTTCATCTTCAATGTGAAAGGCTATTCTATACCTGCTGTGTAAAGTACCTAAATAGCAGAAATCCTGTATCCTAACAGAATAATTTTCTGTGCTTAGGTTGAGTTCATGATGTCCTTGATCATCTAAAGGAAAAAAAAATGAATAGGTTCCTCCTCAGGTATGAAAGAGGTAAGGTCTTACCTTTTCAAATTTTTTTTGAGATGGAGTCTTGCTCCGTTGCCCAGTGGAGTGCAGCGACGCAAGTCAGCTCACTGCAACCTTCGCCTTGCAGGTTCAAGCGATTCTCCCGCCTCAGCATCCCAAGTAGCTGGGATTTCAGGCATGTGTCACCATACCCTCAGGTGATCCGCCCGCCTTGGCCTCCCAAAGTAATGGGATTACAGGAGTGAGCCACCTCGTCCAGCCAGGCTTTCCTGTCTATGTTTTATTGTTACTCTGATTAAATAAGTAACCAAAGCTTGTTTCTCAGGCAGCCACGACTCTATCTCACTCAAACCCCAAATATCCTAACAACTCTCTATTTGTGTTCCCCCAGTCAGATCCTAAATATAGAAAAATAAAATAAAACTTTCACAATACACTAAATAAACCAAACTATCTTTGAGATTTCCCAGTGTGCCTCAATAAGACCACATAGACCTTTTTTTTTTTTTTTTTTCTGAGACGGAGTCTTGCTGTGTCGCCTAGGCTGGAGTGCAATGGCACGATCTCCGCTCACTGCAATCTCCGCCTCCCGGGTTCAAGCGATTCTCCTGTCTCAGCCTCCCGAGTAGCTGGCATTACAGGTGCCCACCACTACGCCCAGCTTGTTTTTGTAGAGACAAGGTTTCACCATATTGGCCAGGCTGGTCTTGAACTCCTGACCTTGTGATCCGCCTGCCTCAGCCTCCCAAAGTGCTCGGACAACAGGTGTGAGCCACTGCGCCTGGCCGACTTACTCTTTCACTTCATAAAAAAAGAGCTGCTGGAAAGAACTGGGTGTACTTGATATGCTACTCTCACAAGAACTGCATGGGAAAAGTGTGAAATCAAGAGAGATATTTAGCTTTTCCTAGGTTAATATTATATAGATAACATGTTATTAGTACAAATATTTCAGAAAACTTATGTTTTATGAGGAATCCCTGGGAATGTATCAATGTCTTTACTGTCCATTATAATTTTACTTTCGGAGGAAATACTGATTGAAAACTCAAGAAATAATTATGGGTGGGTGTGGTGGCTCACACCTGTAATCCCAACACTTTGGGAAGCCGAGGTGGGTGGATTACAAGGTCAGGAGTTTGAGACCAGCCTGGTAAAACAGACCAGCCTGGCCAACATGGTGAAGCCCTGTTTCTATTAAAAATACAAAAATTAGCCAGGCATCTGTAATCTCAGCTACTTGGGAGGCTGAGGGAGGAGAATTGAACCCAGGAGGCAGAGGTTGCAGTGAGCCGAGACTGAGCCACTGCATTCCAGCCGGATGACAAGAGTTAGACTCTGTCACATAAATAAATAAATAAATAAATAAATAAAATATAGCTGTTAACTGGGTGTGGTGGCAAAAGTGAGACTCTGTCTCAAAAATAAATAAAAAATAAAATATAGCTATTAACCGAATATGGTGGCTCATGCCTGTAATTCCAGCACTTTGGGAGACCAGGGAGGGAGGATCACTTAAGGACCACCCTGGCCAACATGGTGAAACCCCGTCTCTACTAAAAATACAAAAAATTAGCTGGTCTTGGTGGCACACGCCTGTAATCCCAGCTACTCAACCTATTGAGCAACTGACATTTTACCTAAAGTGTCATATTTGAGAACTATGCTCACTTAAACAGGTATAACAAGTTACTTTTAAGGAACTAATGTCGACTTTACGAGCCCTCCCTGGAAAACTAGTGTGGTCCCTGTCTTACAGGGGCTCAGCCTTTTAAGTGATAAGGAAGATCACTTCCTGGCAGGCCACAAACTTAAGAAATCTGAGGGACTGCTGAGCATGGTGGCTCAAGCCTGTAATCCCATCATGTTGCGAGGCTGAGACAGGTGGATTACCTGAGGCCAGGAGTTTGAGACCAGCCTGACCAACATGGAGAAACCCCATCTCTACTAAAAATACAAATTTAGCCGGGTGGTGGCTCATGCCTGTAATCCCAGCTACTTGGGAGGCTGAGGCAGGAGAATCGCTTGAACCTAAGAGGTGGACATTGCCATGAGCCGAGATTGCGCCATTGCACTCCAGCCTGGGCAACAAGAGGGAAACTCTGTCTCAAAAAAATAAAAATAAAAAAAAGAAATCTGGGGCCATGCACGGTGGCTCACGCCTGTAATCCCAGCACTTTGGGAGGCCGAGGCGGACGGATCACAAGATCAGCAGATCAAGGCCATCCTGGCTAACACGGTGAAACCCCATCTCTACTAAAAATACAAAAAATTAGCCAGGCGTGGTAGCGGGAGCCTGTAGTCCCAGCTACTCGGGAGGCAAAGGCAGGAGAATGGCGTGAACTCGAGAGGTGGAGTTTGCAGTGAGCCGAGATCACGCCACTGTACTCCAGCCTGGGCAACAGAGCGAGACTCCACCTCAAAAAAAAATTAAAATAAAAAAAAAAGAAATCTGAGGGATAGTTGGGGGTACTATAGTAGGTAAAATCTGGTAGAATGTCCCAGGCTTGCTTTCTAGCCTGAGTAGAGGAAACATCAGTAATTTTTTAATGTCCTAGCTCAGATTCCTTAGAAAAAGTTACAAAGTTAATTTTGTAGCTTTAGTAGTTGTATATAGTGCATAGGCTCAAGATATGCACAAGTTAACTCAAGGAAGCCTATATGGTTAATTAATATTTTTGCACACCTATGTAAATAAGCCATACCTCATGAGACCAGCCTTTTGGGGGGGGATCAAGAAAAATCTTTAAGATAATTATATGATCACATTGCTCCAAAAATCTTACCAGAACCACTCCTGCCAAACAATTCAGAAACAAATATAATTCCCTAACAAATTGAGGCATATATAATTATCCATAACAATCAAGAATATGTAAATTAAAATAATAATATTCCCATTGTTTAAAAAAATGAAAAAATATTCTCAACTTCCAATTGCAAGAGTATATAAAATGATACTAATTCTTCTGAGGGGGATTTTTGTGGATATGTGAAAAGAGCCTTTAAAATCTGAATAACATACATTCACATGATCCTGTCCCGAAATCCACCAAACAGGGCAAAAAGGACCAAAATTAGAGTGGGAACCAGGGAAAATACCAGTACTATTTTAATAACACTGATTCTATAAGCATATGCCCTAAGAGGGCAAAGTTCACAATTTAGTAAGTAAGAGAATATTCAGAAACGTCCTAACGCATAACTTTTATAGCTGACGTTTAGAATCATGGGGGGCCTATAAAGAGAAGTGGAGAATCACAGATCTTGGGACACATGTTCGCAGAGCAGAAAATAATAGAGCTACTTTTTTGGCCTCATCATGTTTATTTTTCTCAACCTTTCATTAGGGTTGAGGAGACAGCTTTGAAGGTGAGGATCAAATCTGACTAAGCAGACAAAAGCTCTGACTCATCATACAAAACTCAGAATCCACAGGATTACAGAGAGTCATTCTCTCCCTCCTCCCACTCACATCTTCAGGTGTGCCAAGTTCTCCTTAAAGCAGGGAAACTGCTAAAATCAGAGTTCCACCCTCACATACAGAACAACAGCAAAGATCTCAACAGACTCAGAGAAAAAGTTCTAGGAAAAAACATATGGAAACTATACTTCCTGTTGCCTAGCTCTTCTTGCCCCTTATTCCAAATATTTAAAATGATCAACATCTATACCTGTAGCACAAATCATAAAACAAGGAACCAAAAAAAAAAAAACCCTTCAACAACACTGAGGTAAAAAAGCATTACCATGTTTCCCAAGCATTTAATAAAATTCAACTTCCTTTCCTGATTTAAAAAGTCTGCAGTATCACTTGCACCCGGGAGGTCAAGGCTTCAGTAAGCCGAGACTGTGCCACTGCACTCCAGAATGGGTGACAGAGTGAGACCCTGTCTCAAAAGAAGAAAAAAAAAAAAAAGGCTGGGCACAGTGGCTCACGCCTGTAGTCCGAGCACTTTGGGAGGCCGAGGCGGGTGGATCACGAGATCAGGAGTTCAAGACCAGCCTGGCCAACATGGTAAAACTCCGTCTCTACAAAAAATACAAAAATTAGCCAGGTGTGGTGGCAGGTGCCTGTAATTCCAGCTATTCGGGAGGCTGAGGCAGGAGAATCGCCTGAACCTGGGAGGCAGAGGTTGCGGTGAGCCGAGATTGTGCCATTGTACTCCAGCCTGGGCAACAGGAGCGAAACTCTGTCTCAAAAAAAAAAAAAAAAAGAACCAAGATAGAAATAGATGCATGCTTGCTTAACATGATCTTTAAAAACACGTATAACAAACCAAAAGGTAATACCATAAAAAAAGACTAAGTACTAGAATCATTTCCAAAGTCAGGAAAAGATAAGAGTGCCCAATGTTACCAATACATTGCAAATAGTAGTCAGCTTAATTTCATTCTTTATACAATAAAGTTACAAATACTGAAGGTAGCAAAATTACCTTTATTTGTATACGATTATATATCTAGAAAACCCTAGAAAATCAACTGAAAAATTATTAAAAACCATAAGAGTTGAATAATTCAATCAACAGTCAGTAGGATGTATTGGGGAAAACTGGACTCTTTTGGAAAAAAAATAAGTTGGGAATCTAAACTTCACTTCTTTCACTTAAACAGACTCCATCATGCATAAAGATTTCAGTTTAAAGCAAGATAAACCTAGGAGCCATAAGTGAAAAAAATGATACACTGGTCTTCTACACCCATATTTATCGCTATATTGGAAACAACAATCTAGCAGTAAAAAATTCCACCATACATATCAGAAATGGGAGTAAGAAACAGGAAGAAGAGAACTAAAAAAGATAACCTAGCATTGGTATGCTAGAGCTTGCTCATAGTGGCTCAAAAGAGTCAACTGTTAATTCTTGGGAACTCTTGCAATCTAGTTGTTAAAAACAATCATTATTAATTAAATTATATAAACTTACAGTCAATAAATTATAATAGGGTAATAAACACTCAAAACATCACTTCCTAATTATTTTACATTTTATTATTTATGCTGTAGGAAGTTATTTTACATCTATAGTATGATTATGATGAAAATACTATATAATGATTGTACAACTACATTTCTCAACTTTGTTCAGTTGCATTAAGTTGTAGGATTGAAACAGGCCATGGTGGCAGTATTTACACAGGAAAAGAGTAGACACTACAAATCAAGGCTCTTTGCCACATATACAAACCAGTTAATATTTTCCAGAATACCACTATATATAAAATATTCATATTCTTTGATCTAACAATTCAATCGCTAAGAATGAATTCTACAGAAATAACTTAGAATAAAAAAAGGGATGTTTGATGTTATTTCATTCCATCATATAATAACATATAGTGAGGCTAGGCACGGTGGCTCACACCTATAATCCCAACACTTTGGAAGGCTAAGGAGGGTGGACTGCTTGAGGCTGGGAGTTCAAGACCAGCCAGGACAATATAGTGAAACACAATGTCTAATAAAAATACAAAAATTAGCTGGGTGTGGTGGCATGTGCCTGTAGTCCCAGCTACTCACGAGGCTGAGGCAGGGGAATTGCTCGAACCCGGGAGGCGGAGGTTGCAGTGAGCCGAGATTGTGCCACTATACTCCAGCCTAGGCAACAGAGCGAGACTCCTTCTCATAAAAAACAAAAACAAAAACAAAAAAACTTAAATGTCCTAAGATTGGATAATTATGCAGTCTTTTAAAATACTTAATGACAAAAAAATGCTCATGATATAATCCAAATAACTAATAAAGAGCTAATAAACAATGAAGAATGCAAAAACTACGTAACAGCCATTTTGTAAAAATACATAAATTTACATTTTAAAAATGGAAATTAAAACTTGTTTTATTTAAAATGCCATAAGGAGGCATTTCTGTTAAAAGAAGTGCTAACATTTGGAACTAGAACTCTCTGAAATTTCTTTCCTCAAGCTCCAATTTCACTACTATGCATTCCCACATTTTTTCTTTCCCTCTAGTTACAATACAAGAGTATCCCTCATTCCAGTTCATGATAATCAGTCTGACATGGGTCTGGAACCCATTTCTTCCCATTTCTCACAGAATCTCTGAATTATATCCTCTGCCCCTATATCTTCAGTCCCTGGTTTAAAAAAAAAACAAAAAACAAAAAACATCTTCCTATATTTCCTTCCCAGAAACTACCCAATTTCTTTTCCTGCTCCTTACAAAAAAAACCAAAAAACAAAAAAATACCCCACAACTATTTAAACATGTTTCCATTTCCATAGCTTTAATCCAAACCACTCCACTGAAACTATTAATGCCAAGGTCACTAATGTCCTTGTCACTTAATCCAGTGGATTATTTTAGTTCTTTCTTAGGTAATACCACAGAAGCATTTCACTCTATGCCCACTCCTGTCATTCTCATCTTTTGCAGGGATAGGTTCACGACACCAACCTGCTGTTTCATTAATGAACACTTTCATTTCAGTAAATATTTCATTTCAACATAAAACAAACTAATAATGCATACAGTAGCCTGTGAATAATAGAATTGTGAACATATGAAATTTTTATCTTAATGCTTTTCTGTTTTTTTAAACTTTTATTAATATTTTATAGTGAAGAAATACACTTTTAAAGAAGAAAAGTCAAAGGACAATGAATATGATTAACTGTAAGAAGGAATAAGTAACTGGCAAGTTGTACAGCTGCATATATCCTTTTATCATAAAGAAGCAAATGACACAAATATGATATGGGAATTTATTTTTTTAATTCAAAGTTATATTCTCAAGTAGTTTTTTTCCCTTTCTTATATGTGTATTTTTAATTTTATTTTATTTTTAGAGATGGGAGTCTTACTATGTTGCTCTGGCTGGTCTCACACTCCTGGCCTCCAGTGATGTTCCCACTTCAGCCTCCCGAGTAGCTGGAATTACAGGTGTGAGTCACCATGCCCAGCTATTTTTAATTGACACATAATAATTGTACATATTTATAGAGTAAAATATTTTGATACTCAAATAGTTTTAATTTAGGCATCTAAAATGTAATAGAATTACTTACCAGCATAAGCCTGCCTTATCAAAGAAAGCAGTTTGAATACTCTCAATATATTTAATAAAATTGGTATTTTTTTGAAAGATTCCTATCACAAGAGGTTAAAACAAAATTACAACCAAAACATGACAATGCTTTAAAAAACTGACCTTTAGTTATCTAACTCAACATTCCTTATAACGGAAGTTTTAGAGAATGCAATATAACATGAAAATACGGTATAAGTAAGTGTCGATGGGAAGTTGGGCCTTAATATGAGCATAAAAGGACAGTTTTACTAGCAGAAAGGAATGCAAAATCATTAAATGTCAAAACATTAAAAATATGAGAAATAACTATAAAAAGTTTGGTGAGGAGGGCATTTTTCAGCTTAAAAGTAGGAAAATTACTTTTAAATCTAAAAAACTGCCGGGCATGGTGGCTCATGCCTGTAATCCCAGCACTCCGGGAGGCCGAGGCCGGCGGATCGCGAGGTCAGGAGATGGAGACCATCCTGGCCAACGTGGGGAAACCCCGTCTCTACTAAAAATACAAAAAAATTAGCCGGGCGTGGTGGTGGGGGCCTGTAGTCCCAGCTACTGGGAAGGCTGAGGCAGGAGAATGGTGTGAATTTGGGAGGCGGAGCTTGCAGTGAGCCGAGATCATGCCACTACACTCCAGCCTGGGTGACAGAGCGAGACTTGCTCTCAAAAAAAAAAAAAAAAAATCTAAAGAACTGACAATATATTGCGTGTGTGTGTGTGTGTGTATGACAGAGAGATAGGATGGGGGTGGGGGAGGAGAGACAGAGAGAGAGAGAGAGAGAGAGAGAGACAGAGAGACAGACAGAGAGACAGAGACAGAAAGAGAGACAGGATCTCACTCTGTTACTCGGGCTGGAGAATGCAATAATACCTCATTGCAGCCTTGAGCTCCTGGGTTCCAGCAATCCTTCCACCTCAGCCTCCCAAGTTGCTAGGACTACGGGTGCATGCCACCGCAGCCAGCTGGTTTTTGTTTTTTGTTTTTTTAATTTGGTGTAGAGACAAGATCTTGCTATGTTGACCAGGCTGCTCTTGAACTCCTAGCCTCAAGTGATCCTCCCATTTTGGCCTCCCAAAGTGCCAGGATTACAGGTGTGAGGCACTGTGCCTGGCTTGATGATTTTTATTTATTTCCATGGGTAGCTGTAGGATTATTTTTAGCTCACTTTTAAAGTGCTGAGATTATAAATATAGAAACAAACATGTATTTTTACCCATGTACATGTAATTACTTTAGTTGGTACCTGCAATATATTAAATGTTACTTGGAACAAATAAAATATTTGCAAAAATAATCTATTTCACAAAAGGTGTTTCATATTAAAATGCAAAAGGTCAAATTCAAGGTACTACATCATAGAACATTTCATTATTAAAAAAAAAAAAAAAAAAACCAGCTAGGCTGAGTGGTGCATGCCTGTAGTCCCAGCTACTCAGGAGGCTAAGATGGGAGGATCTCTTGTGCCCAGTTCAGTCCAGTCTGGGCAACAGAGCAAGATCCTGTCTCTAAAAAATTAATAATAATGAAAATTTAAAAACAGTAAAATTCTGGTCACATTCAATTTAGCTTTTCTTCCCAGGCATGCCTTATTCCTACCTTCCCATTTCACACATAGTACAAAAACATTTTCACGTTTTTTAAAACAATTCTTCTCTTTTGTGAGTTTTGGCAAGTGTGCCTACGAACAGGCTTTCTGCAGGGGAAAGGGCAAAGACAGCTTTTATCTAACTGTCCAATGTTATTACATGTTCTCTTCCTGGATCAAGTGTTTACCATTTACACTGCGCTTCCCTAACCCTTCAACTTTTTACTTCAAATCCCCAAGGCATGACTACAGATAAGTTATTTTCCCAACAAGTCACAGAAAATATTAATGACAAGGCACAGAAATTTAATGCTAAAATACTTACACCACTATGGACACAATCTTGATATGTTCCAAGAGGATTTGATTACCTAACAATGCTCCACTCTGACTGCATTTAGAAATCTTATTTAAAATTGTCTCCTTTTTTGTTGTTTCTGCCCAAACCCTAAGAACACTTAACTTTGGCTCCAAAGTAACTCCTCTTTTAAAATAAAGAGATTTGACCCACACCTCTGTCAGTTACTGTTGTCTTGCAGACCTGTTTTTTTTTCAGCATGCTGCACTAACAACCCAGAGAGGAAGAAAAGGTCATTTTGTGACTTACATACAGGCTGCTCCTGACTTTTTCAAATGTTGAAGACAGGTTTTGGTACTTCTTATGTCATCACAATGGTTTATGTTAACAGCAAGACATTACCCAAAGATCAGAAGCATGTATCAACAACCATGTCATCATAGAAACCAGAAAAGATAGTAAGAATGGCTTCGAACTAAACTTAGACACTAGATAACTTTTATTCCACTGTTTTCCATCATTAATTTACCTCAAAACTTATCCTTGTACAAGATAAAAAATGGTTACATAAAAGTTTTAAGGTTTTCTTATGACAAATCTCTTGCAAGTAAATGTTCATCACAATACTGCAAATAAAACACATTTCATTAATATGCAGTAATAATGAATTTCATCATTATTATGATGTAGTAATAATGAAGTTAGGAAAAGACTAAAATTTATTGTCCTTGGCCAAGACATTATGTAAAAGATCTTTCATATATTTGTGTTTTGAAAATTTTTTAAATCTTTCCTTTTGCATACTCTTTTAGTGAAAACCAGTATTGATGTTATGAAAATAGGGGCTATGAATCGTGCTTCTTTTTTTTTTTGAGATGGAGTCTCACTCTGTCACCCAAGCTGGAGTACAGTGGCACTATCTCGGCTCACTGCAACCTGTGCTTCAAAAAAATACTTTTTGTATTTTCAGTAGAGACAGGGTTTCACCATGTTGGCCAGGCTGGTCTCAAACTCCTGGCCTCAAGTGATCTGCCTGTCTCGGCTCCCAAAGTGCTGGGATTACAGACATAAGCCACTGCGCCCGGCCCTCCTTTTTGTCTTTATAGATACGCCCATTACTAGCAATCCAGCAGTCTGCTTGTCTTCTGCATTCATCCAAAGGAACTAAAAGAAGTAAAAGTGTTTTTTTGAGCCATAGCCATCATCATGGAGAATAGGGATACACATATATCACCCTCTCTTCTCCACTCAATGTTCTTTTTTTTTTTTTTGAGGTGGAGTCTTGATCTGTCGCCCAGGCTGGAGAGCAGTGGCGCAATCTCTGCTCACTGCAAGCTCTACGTCCTGGGTTCACACCATTCTCCTGCCTCAGCCTCCTGAGTAGCTGGGACTACAGACGCCCACCGCTGTGCCCCGCTAATTCTTTTTTATATTTTTAGTAGAGATGGGGTTTCACCACATTAGCCATGATGGTCTTGATCTCCTGACCTTGTGATCTGCCCGCCTCGGCCTCCGAAAGTGCTGTGAGCCACCACGCCCGGCCTATTCAATGTTCTTAGCAGGGGTGATCATGTACTAGGTTTCCAGAAAAACTATTCACAAAAGCATAGGAAAAGAACCAAGGAGAAGGGAGGGATTCTGGTTAATCTCAAAACAGAAGATTTAAATACCTCTGATCAGAAAGGGCGGTTTTGTCAGTTTTAACCCGGCCTCCACAAAGAAGCCTATCATTGAAATGGAGGATTTGAAACTGATTAACCCAGCTTCTCCAGAAAAAGCCAAGCAGTCAATTTTGAAAGCAATGGAGGAAAGGAAGGATCCCATGACATTTTCTTTTCCTTCTAGTGGAAGAGGCATGGATGGGTTGGGGTGACCTTGAAAAGGCAGAACCATCCCAGATGTCAAATGGACTGGCTCTAATATAGAGCTCTAGCTCTACATTTGTTCTATAATGGGCTTATGCAGTCCTTCTTTTCTTGGATCTTTTCTTCCTGATCTGTGAATATTCAAAATTTAATTGTTCTTGATCTAGTTCAGTGCTACCTAAACCAAAGGGCCTTTTCTAATTAATCCAACGAGAAGCCATCTCTCTCCTATTATGAACTTTCATAAATTGTTATCCATAGCTCTTCCAGAGCATGCTTGGAGATAGCATTCAATAAAAGCTTGAAGAATGAAGGTAGATGCCTCCTCCTTTTCCTATTATTAATACTAGAATACAAGTATATCAAATATGTGCAATTCTCCTCTGGTGGGTGTCACTGAGTCATTTCACTTTTTCAAACAATGACTAAATTTTTTGTTTTGCTGGGTTACTAACACAGTATAGAAAAATTCAGTCAGGCCAGGCGTGGTTGCTCATGCCTGTAATCTCAGCACTTTGAGAGGCCAAGGTGGGCAGATCGTTTGAGTCCACGAGTTCAAGAGTAGCCTGGGAAACGTGCTAGAACTCCATCTCTACAAAAATACAAAAATTAGCCAGGCAAGGCGGCATAAGCCTGCAGTCCCAGCTACTTGGGGGACTAAGGCAGTGGAGATCACTTGAGCTCAGGAGGTTGAGGTAAACTGGAATTGTGCCACTGCACTCCAGCCTGGGCAACAAGTGAGACCCTGTCTCCAAAAAAAAAAAAAAAAAAAGTAAAAATAAAAATTCAGTCTATTAACTCACACTTCTTCTTTTCTAAATATAATTATTTATGTAATGAGAACCAGAAAAGGCAGACAAATAAAATCCTAAACCTCCATTTTAGTCAAAAACTAAGAACTCCTCTTCATGAAGAAGTGGGGAAGGCAGGGAAAACCAGATTTGTTTGAATTTTCCTTCCTTTATTCTGTGATGAGATGCTAAAGAACAGAGAAATAAATGAAAGGACAATAGTCAAAAGGGAGAGAAGAGGACATAAAATAATTTACAAAACGCCTGATGTAATCTCAAATAATGGGAAGTTAACTAATTACAGTTATGATCCTATGCAACTCAAAACTAAAACATAATGCATCATCCTTTAATAACCTTTGGATTTATTGTTTTTTAAAAAAGTACAGCCTACTATCAGCTAGATTAAATTTGGCCATATATTCTGTTACATTACGAACCTATCCAGCCATTTGTGAAGCCAAGAAAGAGTAAAATGCACTCTTAGGACTGGAACTCAACCTTGAAGTGCTGAGAGCTACTTTATCATCTAGTGTGGGGACAAACACATACATGCACGTGTGAGCCTAACACCATGTGTGGAAACGCATCATTATAAATCACTCAGGTATTCACTTATTTTAACACACACAAATCAAAACACAGCTCCCTGTGATTCCTAAAAGGAGAGCTGAAATAGCATTTAACATTTTCTCCTCCCACCCTTCTCACTGAAAGCTTGAGATGTAAAGGTGTTCTCCTCTTTCCTTACAGTTATTACTGACAACATGCAGGAAACTATTATAGCTGTCCTAACTTACCAATACCATCTAAATACTTTAAGAGCCTACCTGTGCTTAATATTCCAAAAGTGACTCAAAATGCAAAAGAGACTCCTTATTAGATTCCTTCTAAAAAACTAGAGTAACTCTACAGTTTTAGGATTAGCATTATTCTAATCCAATTATAAAGTCCTGTCAATTTTCCCTTCTATCTTGCTTTACACCACCACTCATAAGCTAAAAGTATTATACTACTACTTTTCTACATATTAGATGACATTGTTTTAGACTAATTAATCACAATCTACTGTTAATGTTGTTTCCCAAAACTATGTATAACTATTAAAATATTATTAGCAATATTTTCAAATCAAGGATAATCCTGTTATTGATCTATGGACAAAATCATAAAACACATATTCCAAAAATTACAATAGTTGTAAAATCTAGGTTGGTTTGTTCGGTTCTGGCCAAGATTAACTATATGACAGGTAAGACATGACCTTTTACACTTGTTTCCTGCAACCCTTCTTCATTTTATTCAGTATTAAGTTTAAATTAAATATTTAAAATTGAACCTGTTCTGTGTTGCAAACACAGCTAAAATGAAGAGCTTCTGTAGTAGCAGTGACCAGATTTTAAATGCAGGTAGATCAATAAAAAAAAAAAAAAATCACCAAGCACAGGCTCCATGTGAGTGGAATGGTTTATAATAGCTTGCAAATGACTATGTGCTTGCTGTAACCAGCTGTTCTTAAATTATGAATATGCAACCAATTCATGTTAAAGCCAAATCCCAGCACTATTTCTACAGAGAAATCCCAGTAGTTTTGCTTGTTCTACATGTTAGCTCTGTTAAGGATACAAATAGCAGTAAGCTTCTGAACAAATAGGACCAAACTATTGGCATTTCATGCACTAGGTCCATTATCACAGCAGGGAATGTCAATCATTGGTACATTCCTGTAACAGCTCAGGCAATATGACAATGATCTCGTAGGAAAAAAAAATCAAAATCTCTGCAGCATACTCAAAGTCCTTCTGACAACCTAATGCTTTCTTACTACAGCCAATCAGATTGTCAGACCTGACCTACTAGAAGACTTTCACCAAGCTTGAAACATTTAAAAACATCAATCATAAAAACAAAGACAGGACATTGAATTATACAGTATTAACCTCTAGGGTTTGCATACAAAGACCTTAGATTTATTTATGTCCTAGCGAGTTAAGAGCTTCAGTACACCGTTCTTTACACCAAACTGACTGCCAATTTGATGAACCTCTCTGCCCTCAGCAGGAGTGCACCGTCTTTGATTAATGAGTGCATGTTTGTGGAAAAGTGTTAAGAGGAGAAAACAGGAAAAAACACACAATTAGGTCTACACATAGCTGAAGTACCAATGCAAGAATAGATTTATCTTCAAACCAAATGCTCCTTTTTCTTATATACCATGCACACATGTGCACAACACAAAATTAGTAAAAGTTCATATCTATGTTGCCGTCATTATTATTATCCCCAATATGCAATAATTTTTATTTGAATGAAACGCATTCAAAAGCCAAAGTACAAGTTGAATTTTATAAATTACAAAAACTATTTTTAAAAATTAACTTTACCTTTTAAAACAAATTGAAATACTCTTACCTTATATAGTAAAACTTTATGTGGAATAAAAACTACATTTTCACCTCATACTCTTATAAAACCCTATTAATGTTAAAAACTCAATATTTAACTTGTAAATATCCATACTTTTAAATATTTTACATTTCAAACTCTATCATGACTGCCACAAATCAAATAGCACTCAAAACATTTAAAAGTCATATATATTCATTTACTTTTCCTGTTTTCAATAAAGATGTGGCCAATATTTTATAACTCAATATGCAGTTGAAAATGAATTAAATATATTTATTACCCATAATTTCATACTTACTATGGTCAACAGAAAAACCTGTAAATCGAAGTTTTAACTTTTAAAATGACCTTTCTATTGAGAATTACCTTCCTTTAAGAAATCTGATGCCTGAAAATTTCTCCTTAAACTACAGGATGTTTATGTGTAGTACAATTAACACTATATTATCTCTAAAAATAAACTAAGCATCAGGAGTCCTTTAAAAAAATTTTCACATTTCATACACAAGTCAATGTACCATAATTTGATTTATATGAATATCTAACTCAACAAAAATATGTTATGAGTAAATACATTTCTTAAATATTGAGTCATAGTCAAAGGTAATAGAATTATTTTCTTTTTAAGGAGTTGTATGGCTACTATATAAAAAGGGTTGAGAAAGCATAATGCCTGAATATAAATCTTAGTTTTAGTCACAGTAACGTACAACCTATTTAAAAGGAAAGTGTCTCTATAAACTCATGATTTCAGGAAATCATAATTCTGGAATCAGTGGCATATTAAAAGTGTTAAAAATTTATATTGTAGAGGAAGTTTTGAGCAAATTATATATTCTAATCAATTTCATATTTTATTTTTGTAATGGCAAACTATTTTAAGTGTTACAAATGTTATGCTCTTTGAAGAATTATTTAAATGCCTAATACACCTAAAGACCTACAAATTAAAAGTCAATAAATACTGGGACTAGAAAAATTCTCTTAACATAGTAATAAATAAACTATATTACATCCTTAAATCTTATTTACATGAATTTTTTTTAAATGTGTTTTTCTGTGTTGGGATTATCACTTTTCATTCTTCCTCTTTTCTCCCTCCCATTTCCTCTACCACCAAAAAACACCATGCAAATAATTAGAAAAAGTAGAATATGTGTAGGCACCAATGGGATGACACCATTTTAGTATCACATATTTAGTATCACACATTTTAGTATCACATATTTAGTATCACACATTTTAGTATGATAGCTGAAACTATCAATAAAAGTTATAACAATAAAACATAATTTCAATTTTTAAAAATCATTGAATGTCTACAGTAAATTATTTTAGATCATAGTTTGTATGAATGTTTAAATAACATTCTAGCCTCATTATAAAGAAAAATTAAATACAAAACTGCCTCTTTACCCAATAATTATTTCTTTTCTTTTCTGATTACCTCCTACAACAAAAGTTTAAAGAAACGGCCAAATGGATTACCATTTATTAAACAGGGCAGCAGTATTTTTAAAACTTCATGGTACAAAATACTTAATTTTATGTAACCAAAAAAACTCTTAAAATACCTAACTAGGTAACTTAATTAATCCCCCAGGAAATCAAATATATTAATAATCACTAAAACTTGATGGCATAATTCCTCTTAAGGGTCAAAATCACCATATTACTTTGTGCTAAATCATATTTCTTCTTTTGGTAGTTCTACTCAGAAACTATAACTTAAAATCCCTTCTCTGAGAAACCTTTAAACCTAAAAGTAATCAAGTTCCAAAATATACTTTCACTAATTCAAGGAGATAAGACAGAAATCCTGAACTTTCATGCAACTGTGATATCCTACATCTTGTATAGTAACACAAAAGTAGCAACAAAGACATTAACAATTGCAGTTCAAGCTGGGAGTGACTGTTCTGTTTCAATTCAATGACACCACTAATGGCTTCTTAGCAGCTCCATGAAATCAACCAGCTGTCAAGTTGATGCATCAGAAGGAACAGTTATGCACTCCCATAAGAAAAAGCAACACATCAGGATGTTTGGCAAAACATCTGCTCCTTTACACTGCAGTTCTATAATAAACATGCAAACAAAGAAATGGGAGAAAGGGCAACAGAATTAAAATTCTAAGGTTTCCATTACAGTCTTATGTGCATTTTAAATGAATGGCTTATAAAAAATAAAAACAAATTTCTACGAAGTTGAATACTTTAAGCTATTCGAAATTTTTTGAAAATGCTAAATATAATTACTCAGAGACTCTTCTAGAAAGAAAAAACTGGGTAAGAATCCATCTATTCTAAAAATTCAAAATAAACTATATTCAAGTAAAATCAATATCATACTGTTATGTACAAAACTCAAAAATTAAAACTAAAATATATCCTTTCTTCACTTAATAAGTATTTCATAAATGATGCCAGCAGTATTCCAATAAATGCACTTTCAAGACTGAAGAGTTTAGAAGTGTTTTTTCATTAGTGTTTGCAAGAGTAAATGGTACTACAGTTCGGCACTAATTTAATATGTGAGAACAGTGAAGCTACTATTATCTGGATTTTAAAATATGTACCCATTCCTATTTCTCTCCAATCATTGTAAGAACACAATATTAAGTTCTCATAAATAACTTTTTATTTTTAAAGCATACAATTTGATTTCCTAAAAAAAAAAAAAAACTTCATCATCATAGGTTTAAAATAATTTTAAATTCAACCACTTGTTTCAAATACTTGTAAAAATTACTTTTTTCCATCTGAACCATACAAGTGTCTTAATGTTGTCCAAATTATTGATTATGCAGCACAGTGACAATAATATGTACAGTGTTTACAATAGGTGTGAGACATCAAATGTACTTAACTACCATTTTCTTAAACTGCTTATCCTCTGTTGCTTGCCATTTATAATCTGCCAAATCTTCTAGTCCTTTGTTGCATGTATAATTTAGAACCATCTGTTCTATGTGCTTTTAACTATTTAAACATTTTTCACCTACCTACAATTCACATAAATGGCAGACATTCAACTTTCTATATAGCATATTACATGAAGCAAATTTCTGGATAAATAACACCAAAAGACTGCTACAGAAATAAAAACATACCATATAGAACATAAATTTTTGTGTGTTAGACAAATCTTTTCAATGTATTCAGAATTGTTTCTATTAGCTTTTTTTAAGTTAATTGTAGTCAGTGTTTTTCCCTCAACCCAGAAGACAAAGAGAATGCAAATTAAATACAGACAGTTTCATGTCCTTGTTAGAAGAGACGTAAATATGCTGACTGAAAATGACTACAGGAGACAGAATTCCACTTTCCCATTCAATTTACAGTGCCTCTTATTTATATACTAGTCAGTGTATCATTAAGTTTGGTCATGTGACCAAACCAACTTTTGTGAGGCGAAAAACTATGTTAGACAAGCAAATTAAAACAGTGCTAGTTTTTATTGTTTATCTGTTCATAATGGCTGACAAAGAGTTTATAGCTAGCGATTATATCTTTTAAAATCAATTCTGCCTCTTAAATACTCAATTGTTTGACTTAATATCTGCTACTAAATTTTAAAAGAATCCATTATCTTAACGTATTTTCCATAGTCATTTCTCTTCAAAATCTAAATAATAGAAAAAAAACCCTCACATCATTTTATTATAAACGAGGAGCCAGATAATCTAAAATAACCATACATAAATATTAACCAAGCTAATTTTCAAAAAATCCATAGGGGAGAGTAGAACAAATAAGAAAGGGATATACTGACTACAGGTAACAGTTGAAACCTTTAAATTGAAAAAAATACACAAAAACTAGGTAAATAACAAATAACGCACAAAAGTTTACCATTTTTTGCACAAAATCTTCCACCTGTTACCAAAACATACAATACTCAGACTTCGTATACTCATTTTGAGAGCAAAACACAAATATAAGCCACACAACTTATCAGTAACCTGTAAGTTACACAATCCTATACAACAGGAGAAAAATTAAGCAAAAAATTTACTCTTGGGAAAATTTCTCCATAAAGTTTACATGACGTCACTGGGCCCCCGGAACATTCCCTAAACTTTGAGCCTTATCCAGACACACTTCCTAATGCTTCTTTCCTTTCCTCAAAAATAAAAAAGAGACTTGGGAATAAAATTGCCCAAGATGGCGAAACGCTTGTTGTTTAGAGGGCAGGGAAAAAAATGGAGGATATTGTAATATACACAAAGGGATAAATTTCAACAACTCGGCCAAGGACTGCAGCTGCTTCCCTCTTTATAAGGAAGCAACAGACAAAAGATAAATACAGAGGGAGAAAGAAAAGAAGAGAAAATCTCCCAAACAACAGACCCAGCTCTGGCTCTTCAAACACTTCCTTCCCCTTCCCAAATTCCAATTCTGGGGTTCGTGAAACTACTTAAAGGGGAGGGAGCCGCGAAAGAGAACGGGGGCGGGGGGGAGGGGTAACGAGAAGATTAAAAGAGGGAAGCAGAGGAGTTGGGAGCTGGCGGTCGTTCCCGGGGAAGAACTGCTAAAAGATGAGACCAAGGCACAGACCTTACTGTATGAGAAGCAATGCTCCTCAAACCTTCTGCGTCCTGACATAGACCTTCCCAGGTATCCAGATCTTTTCCCAATCCCACCTGCCCCACCCCCACCCCCGCTCATCTTCAGTAAACTCAGAGCCTCCAGCTACACACGGGAGAGCTAGAGGCCCGAGCCGGGGAGTGGGGGTGGCAGACGCAGCTAATCAGTCCGAGAGGGAAGAGGGGGCGGAGGCAAAAAAGGGCAGCAGGAGGCGGACGGGGGTGGGGGGTGATCCAGAAACTACCCCGGCAGGGAGTGGGGGAACAGCAGATATTCCGGGGTAGGAACGGCCATCGCAACGCTGACAGAGGCGGTTTTTTAAGAAGCAAAACTGTTGGCCGCGACCTGAGCGCTGGAAGCCGAAGGGGAAGAGGAAGGAGACGCGAAGCCAAGGCGGCCGGCACAAAGGCGGCGGACTCGCGGCGGCAGCGCCTGCCCGGCCGGGAGCACAGCCCGCGGCCCTACTCCAGCGAAGTCCTGCACCGGCTTCTAGGAATAAAGTTTACGTTCTCCTGAGGCCGCACCCCCCACCTCCCACCCAGGACGGCACATCTCCGCGGCCTCCTCCCCCAAACTCCACTGGGACCCCGAGAACCACCCCAGCCTTCCGGCCACCACAACAAAGAGCCGCACCGACCGGCGAGGGTAAACAGCGGCGGAGGGCGAGAGGGCGGCGGGGCGAGCGCCTCCACGCAGCAACTCCGGAGTCCCCCGCTTGCCCGAGCGCAGTTTCTCCGCTGCTGTTTCCACCAGCTTTGTAACACTGGGAATTTACATCCTCACCCGCACCCCTCACGCCCGAGGATTTTAAACTCACCTTTACTTTCGAACTGAGAGTTGCGGTAGATGGGATTTTTGCCTTTTCCCCAGATGGTTGAAGGTTAAGATTTTTGGAAACCCCACCACCTCCTTATTTCTATTATTATTTCTGCAAGAAAAGTATAAAGAGAGTTGTAGTGGAGGTGAGATTTGTGATCGGGAAAGCCCTCGACTCCCTCCTTCTCCGTCTTCCGCCTCTCTCTCTCTGATTAGTTCCTATCCAGCAGCAGATTGAAGCAGGAGATGATTCTTCTCAAGGTTTGTTCAGCAGCTTCACTTCTAGGCGAAGGCTTCATGAACCAAGTGACGTCAACCAACAAGGCTTCTCTCTCTCTCCTCTCTCTAACAATGAAAGTTGCTGTTAACAAGGGAAAAAAAGAGAGAGAATTGTTTATACCATTTCAGTTCCAATAATAAATGACCTATCAGCTCCTAAAGGAGCTAAGGGAGGGGGTTGCTGCTTCTTTCCAAGAATACTGTAGCTTTGAGTTTGCACCGTTCCTTGTCCTAGGAAAAAGTTAAGAAACTTAAAATGTTTTGTTTTGCTTTTAAAGAAGACAGGACAGAAAATGGGACTTAAAACTTAGTTTTTTAAAAACAAAAGCTACAGAGTAGGGAGCATAGGTCAACTACCATCTCCACCTAAACTTTTTTTTGTTCCTAAACTCAGAATTCTACAAACCAAATAAATTAATATGCCGAGATTTCGCGGATGTTAAAACTCAAAAAGCAGGATGCAAGACGGTCCCGGGGTAAAATTCTACTGCCTTTCTACGAACAAGTTAAACTGGCTGTAATGTTTACGCACTAAGTTAAAATAAAATTTAAATAAAAGACGTTAAAATAGTCAATTGCTTTAAAGTTACAAGCACACACTGTAAAAGTTAATCTCGATAGCTTTTTTTCCAGTTTCTGAGAGGTTAGAAAAAAGCATAGCAAATTGTAGGCACTGAACACTTTTTAAAAATCAAGTTATGAGTAAGACTGGTAGCCTTTTGCTCCTTTAAACTACACACGCAGTCATATGCTATGTGTCTACCCCCAGAATGTCTTCCAACTGTTTTTACCCTTCCACTCCCCCAACCCCAATTCCCAAATCCTGCAACCAATCAAGTTAAACTAAAGATACAATAATCTTTAGTTATTGGTAGTAATGGGTGCCCCATTCCCTCCCGCACCCCATCCTATAGATTCCTAAAAAAAAAAACAATTTTTTTGAAAGCCTTAATCTTGATAACACTTTATTAGCCAAGAAGATACGTTTTTTTTTTTTATAAGTTCGCTGAGGTACCGTTTTTTCCCTCCAGAACACAAGAAACTCTCAAAGTTCATATAACTAAAAATTGCCTAATTTAATTTTCAGGATGAAGAGTAAGTAAAAATTAAGCTATCGGAGAATAATTTGATCATCTATGTATATTTTATACATTTGTGGATAGATGTATCTTAAAAGATGCTATTGTTTTATGTTTCCTCTTCAGCCACTGGCTGTGATTTTAATTGTGCTGGAGGATCTTCATTAGTATTAACACATGGGGAGATTTCACAAAGCTGCTTCATTAGGAAAAAAAAAAGCTTGGCAGACTAGGTCTTTTTGCATGCACTGAGAATGTCAGCCTTACCTCGGTCATTTGTAACATAATAAGTGCAAGTACAATGATTGCAATGCAGGAGCTCTGGGGGAAGGGCAGAAATACTGCCTGTCTAATAGGGATATCTGAAAAGAAGGCTGCTCATTACATAGTAAAATGTATGCTAAAAATTAGTGAAGATGATGTCTCAGGAGACTGATGCTAAATAAATTAATGTGCTGATATGTTTTTAATTATTATTTTTGTAGTAGTTTATTTCATTCTCAGGATTCACATTGAGCAGCAAAGCTGTGCTAGCACTTATTGATTTTTTTTCCCTGCCACATTCCCGGAATACAGATTTTAATCATTTCACTACACCACACTCAGTAATTTCATTAAAAAGTGGAATCTTCCATCCCCAGAAAAGCATTTAATTTCAATGACATACAATTTCTCTTTTAGCAGCAAACTGTCTCTACAGTAAAAACTGGCCTAAGGTTCAAATGCATAATTTAATCCTGAGTTTTCCATGCTCTGCATTCCTTTCAAGCTATAATTTGAGTAACTACCTAATAACTGTAATAAGGACAATAATTTCCTTATAATATATTATTAACTCATATTTAATTAACTCGGAGGCCAAGCTCTGTACATGTGTGACTGGGTCAACAGTTCTATAATCTCAAAATTTACTAATAATGTTCCAGAAGAAAAATATAGATTAAAATATAAGTATGAATGCACTTAGTATCTAAGACTTCTATCCCAAGTCACATACAAAAAGTTAATGCATTGTTCTATAATGGTGGTCATTAAATAAATAATATTTTTAAGTATGTGGAACTAAAAAATAGAATTCAGTGATATTTCTATGTGTAAAGTATTGAATATTAATATTTTAACAATCTATTACTGACACTTTACCTAATCATTAGCATTACTGTTGAAAATATTTAATTTTGAAAAGATAAGGAAAATGTGCTAGATTCAAGTTATCTTGATTTTCATAAAGATTTCCCCCAAAATATACTTTGCTTGAAATAAGTGGCACATTGTAACTTGAATAATTAAGAATACATCCTTTACTTAAATACTTCAAACAATATACTGCAAAGCATGGTTCAATTTTTGGTGCCAATAATATTTTGAAATATTGGCATTGCAGATGCCACACTGCAAACAGTGGTTTCATAAGGATATGTAATTTATATTACCTGGATTTTAGAAAAGAAAGCTGTGAAAAAAAAAAATTTTAAGTAATAAAATTCATTAATTTAAATTGTGGAAATATGTCTAATCAACAGAAAAAACAGAATATATGTAATGAAAGTGATTACTATATAAAAACTCAAATCATTCCCCTGAGTAATTTTAGAATCATAATTCAAAAATTTTTATAAGAATATGTATATGCAGTTTCAAGCTTGAGCCACATACAACGCAAAGTTGTCTTTTACTTGATTGTACAAGGAAGTAACTTATAACAAAATAATCTTATCATCAAAAGGTTGGAAAAAAGGAGAAAAGGGGTGACAGTGAAAACCTTGATTTTAATGTCTTTTAAAAACATTTTAAAACATATTTTTATTATGAAGGGCTCGTTATATACTTCAGGAAATATCTGTGACATTCTCAATGGTGAAGTTATGTGGAAATCAATAATTAACAAAATAGTTGGTAAACGACTGACAGATATCTCAAATTCATAAATGTATTTATCTATTTCAGTAAAACTCAATAAAAACTTTAATTTTATATTAAAATATATGTTTAAAATTACTTAATATTATTTGGTAATTCAGATATACTATTCAATTTAATCTGTACTTTTAAACTGATTCTTCTTAAAAAGAAATGATGTCCTAGAAATTTTAAACTGAATTACTCCAAGTATTTGATACCTTCTTACTAAGAAATTGTGCTTAAATTATTTTAAAAATATGATTCCTTCCCTTTTTTCATGTTATCATACTTGATCTTTTCAGAGATTATAACATAATCATACAGTTGAGGGGGAAAACTTCAGATAAAATAATTGCTATAGTTATAAAATAACTTAACTCCCAACAACACTTAGTCTTCTACCCAAGATCATCATCTATATTAGTACTGCATCATGTACATAATTGTGAAAGAATTTAATGATCAAGCAGATCTTTTCCAATTTTAGTGAATAATTAACTCTGAAATTCTATATCTATTTACCCATCCCACAGACTAATTATGCCACCAATATGGACTAAATTGTTGCACTTTCTTCTATAAAGCAGCATCTGTTTTTAGGACAAAGACAGAACTTCTTAAATAGGTAGATATAGAGATAGAGTTGGATGGCTATCTAATTTACTACTGTGGGTATTGTAGATGGTTTCTCAAAGAGTAAGGAATTGCCATGTACAGAGAATGAAGTCTAAGAAGGCTGACTACAAAGAAAAACAAACGAGAGATCTCAACAGTATAACAAGCTGGCCACTGTTATATCTTGTTTCTGTTTCAGTCACTACAGACTAATGAAGCTTTATTTGTTTTCATTCATTGAACAAACATTTGAGTGCTTGCTATATGCTATGTGCTATGCTAGAGGCTGGAAAAACATGAAAAGCTCACATTTTGGTTGATGTGGAAAGTGTGAAATTCCTGGGAGATTAGAGACTCATATAAATCACATTATAAAGATACAAATAATAAAGTTTTGTGAGAATAAAGAGGATAAGGTAACTAATTCTCACTGGGAGACTAGAAAAGGCTTTATCAAAGAGATGCCATTTGAATTGCATCTTATATACTGAGAGCTTACCAGGCAAAGAAGTTCAGGGTGGGAGGTGGTCTTCTAAATGAAAGAAACAATAAGTGTAAATATGCAGAGATACTACATCTGGTGTCTATCCACTAGTGAGAAATTCTGTATGCGGGAATATTCAGTATGGGGAAGGACAGAGATAAAGGGATGATAGGGATGTCATGACCAAGGTGAAGGCTGGGACCTGAGAGTAAAAGGCCTAAGTACCATGGTAAGGTGGTTGAATTTATCCTAAGAGCCAACAAAGGCTAGCAAAGGAGTGGTATGGTGAACCTTGTTTTGAGGGAACAATAACTGTATAGGCAGTGCAAATGATAGACTGCAGCATGAAGGGATTGCTTAACAGTCCATAAGAATGATGGTAAGAGACAGTGGCGTTGGAGATTTACAGCCAGATATTTCTGAGGTAAAATTTCAGTTTGGTGACTAACTGAAAATAGAATTAAGGAAGAGGAAGGAGTGAAAGAGAACTAGAGAAATTTCTGGCTTACAGTAGATGGTGGAGTCATTAACTATGGGCCAGAATACGTAAGGGAAAACAAATCATAAAGTAGTCTGGAATTAAAACCTGGCTATGATGCTTTATAGGCCTCTTTTAAAAATAGGATTATCAGAATCAACTGTAGAGATTGTTTTAAATATCTAGAATTGTCCCCAGTGTCCAGAATTCACTATGTGAATTTAAATGTCCCCAACGTCCAGAATTCACTATGTCTGGGTGGGGGTCAAGTATTTCTTTTCCTCTTTAACTCTAAAGGTGCTTCTGATAAACATCCCTGATTAAGAACACAGCTGTAAGCATAAATTTGTTATAAAATTCAGTTGGAAAAAGAAACAAGAAAAACACAGGAAATCTTGAAAAAGAGAGCTTTGCCGAGGGTGGAGGGGACAATCATAACAGATACTAAAGCATTATAAAACCTTTAAAATTTAATAGTTAACACTGGCACATGCATAAAAAACCAATAAAACATAATAGAAAAATGAGAAATTGACCCAAGTACATATGGAAATTTAGTATAGATAAAAGCAGTATCTCAAAACAGTGAGGAAGGGATGGAGTTTTTGATAATTGGTGTTCAAGGCCACGCATGGTAGCTCATGCCTGTAATCCCAGCACTTTGGGAGGCCAAGGCGGGAGGACTGTTTGAGGTCAGGACCAGCCTGGGCAACATAACTAGATCCTGTCTCTACAAAAAAAATTAAAATTAGCTAGGTGCTGGGCGCGGTGGCTCACACCTGTAATCCCAGCACTTTGGGAGGCCAAGGCAGGCGGATCACCTGAGGTCAGGAGTTGAGACCAGCCTGACTAACATGGAGAAACCCCATCTCTATCAAACATTACAAAATTAGCCAGGCGTGGTGGCACATGCCTGTAATCCCAGCTACATGGAAGGCTGAGGCAGGAGAACTGCTTGAACCCAGGAGGAGGAGGTTGCGGTGACCCGAGATCATGCCATTGCACTCCAGCCTGGGCAACAAGAGCAAAACTCCATCTCAAAAAAAAAAAAAAAATTAGGCATGGTAGTGCATGCCTGTAGTACCAGCTACCAAGGAGGCCAAGGCAGAAGGATCACTTGAGTCCAAGAGGTCAAGACTGAAGTAAGTCATGATTGTGTCACTGCACTCCAGCCTGGGCAACAGAGTGAGCACTGTCTAAAAACAAAGTGGTGTTCAAATAACTGGGTATTCATAAGGAAAAGGATAAACTTGGATCTGTTCCAAAAATAAAACTGAAAAAGATCAGATATTTGAACATGAAGAATTGAACCTATACAAATACTAGAAAAAATTGTGGGAGGATTCCCCAATAATTAGAGAGTAAAGAAAACTTTCCCAGCAATGGTCAAAACCAGATGCAATAAAGGGAAATATTGATAAATCTTACTACATAAAATAGCTTTTCTATAACCAAAACCAAAATACTACAAGCAAACTATAGACAAATGACAAACTGTAAATAAATACTTGCAACTTACATGAGACAGTTGAATAACCTTATATGTAAAGCCTGCCTAGAAACAGAGAAGAAAAAGACTAACAACCTGATAGCAAAATGACTAGAGAGATAAGCAGCCATTTTACAGAAAAAGAAATGGGGCCGGGTACAGTGGCTCATGCCTGCAATGCCAGCACTTTGAGAGGTTGAGGCAGGCAGATAATTGAAGACCAGCCTAGGCAACACGGTGAGACTGTCTCTACAAAAAATACAAAAAGTAGTCGGGCATGGTGGTGTGTCCATCTTCCCAGCTATTTGAAGCCTGGGAGGTCCAGGCTGCAGCAGGCCATGATCAAACCACTGGACTCCAGCCAGGGTGATAGAGTGAGATCCTGTCTCAAAAAAAAAAAAAAAAAAAAAAGAAGAAAGAAAGGAAGAGAAGGAGGAAAGGAAAGAAAGGAAGAAAGAGGAAAGAAAAAAAAGGAAGAGGGAAGGGAAGGGAAGAGAAGGGAAGGAAGAGGGGAGGGAGAGGGGAGAGGGAAGAAAAGGGAGGGAAAGGGAAAGAAAAAGATGAAGGAAGGAAGGAGAGAGGAAAGGAGGAAGGAAAAGGAAAGAAGAGAGAGAGAGAGTGAGCTGGGTGCAGTGGCATACACCTGTAGTTGCAGGTACTTGGGAGGTTAACTTAAGAAGATCACTTGAGCCTAGGTTTCTGAAGTTGTAGTGCACTATAATTAACCACTGCATTAGAGCCTGGGCAACATGCAAGACCCTGTCTCAGAAAAAAAAAGACATACACACAAAAGAAATGCCCAAGGGCATTTAAGGGGAAGAAATTCCCCTTAAATGAAAACATTCGTAACCTTGCTTATAGTAAGAGAAATGCACATTAAGAATTACTGAGATGCTGGGCATGGTGGCTCATGCCTGTAATTCCAGCACTTTGGGAGGCCGAGGCGGGTGGATCACCTGAGGTTGGGAGTTCGAGACCAGCCTGACTAACATGGAAAAACCCTGTCTCTACTAAAAATACAAAAGTAACCAGGCATGGTGGCACATGCCTGTAATCCCAGCTACTAAGGAGGCTGAGGCAGGAAATTCGCTTGAACTTGGGAGGTGGAGGTTGTGGTGAGCCAAGATCGTGCCATTGCACTCCAGCCTGGGCAACAAGAGCAAAACTCCGTCTCAAAAAAAAAAAAAGAATTACTGAGATACTATTTCTCATTCTTCAGATGCCCAAAAGTCCAAGTTTTACAAAACAAGCTGTTAGTGAGTGAGGCTTCTGCAGAAAAAAAGGGACAGTTTTTTGTTTCTTTTTTTTTTTTCTTCTTTTTGGAGTACAAAATGGAAAAACCCCAGCAAGGGAGAATTTGGCAGTATGTAACAAAGTTACATACATGTTTATTTTATTTTTGCTAGCAAATTTCACTTCTAAGAATCTGACCAACACTGACAAAAATATGAAAATAGGTATATATACGGGAAGTTATTCACTGAAGCACTGTTACAGCAAAAACCTGGAAATAATCCAAATTATGTGTCATAATGAAATGGTTGAATTAATTATGGTACATTCACACAGTGGAGTACTATGCAATTTTTAAAAAGGCGTGAGGCGGAGCCCAGCAAGCTAAGATCCAATGGCTTGAAATTCTCGCTGCCAGCACAGCAGTCTGAAGTCAACCTGGGACACTTGAGCTTGGTGGGGGGAGGGGCATCCGCCATTGATGAGACTTGAGTGGGTGGTTTTACCCTCACAGTGTAAACAAAGTTGCTGGGAGGTTTGAACTGGGTGGAGCCCACCACAGCTCAGCAAGGCCTCTGTGGCCAGACTGCCTCTCTAGATTTCTCCTCGCTGGGCAAGGCATCTCTGAAAAAAAGGCAGCAGCCCCAGTCGGGGTCTTATAGATATAACCCCCAACTCCCTGGGACACAGCACCTGGGGGCAGGGGCGGCTGTGGGCACAGCTTCAGAAGTAAACGTCCCTGCCTCAGCAGCGGATATCCCAGCACAGCGTTCGAGCTCTGCTAAGGGTCAGACTGCCTCCTCAAGCCGGTCCCTGACCCCTGTGCCTCCTGATGGGGAGACACCTCCCAGTAGGGGCTGACAGACACCTCAAATAGGAGAGGTCTGGCTGGCATCTGGCAGGTGCCCCTCTGGGACGAAGCTTCCAGAGGAAGGAACAGGCAGCAATCTTTGCTGTTTGCAGCCTCCGCTGGTGAGACCCAGGCAAACAGGGTCTGGTGTGGACCTCCAGCAAACTCCAGCAGAGGGGCCTGACTGTTAGAAGGAAAACTAACAAACAGAAAGGAATAGCATCAACATGAATAAAAAGGACATCCACTCAGAGACCCCATCCAAAGGTCACCAACATGAAGCACCAAAGGTAGATAAATCCACGAAGATGGGTAGAAACGAGCCCAAAAAGGCTGAAAATTCCAAAAACAGAATGCCTCTTCTCCTCCAAAGGACCACAACTCCTCGCCAGCAAGGGAACAAAACTGGATGGAGAATGAGTTTGACTAACTGACAGAAGTATGCTTCAGAAGGTGGGTAATAAACTCCTCTGAGCTAAAGGAGCATGTTCTAACCCAATGCAAGGAAGCTAAGAATCTTGAAAAAAGGTTACAGGAACTGCTAACTAGAATAACCAGTTTAGAGAAGAACATAAATGATCTGATGGAAATGAAAAACACAGCACGAGAATGTCGTGAAGCATACACAAGTATCAATAGCTGAATTGATCAAGCGGAAGAAAAGATATCAGAGATTGAATAGCAACTTAATAAAATAAAGCGAGAAGACAAGATTAGAGAAAAAAGAATGAAAAGGAATTAACAAAGCCTCCAAGAAATATGGGACTATGTGAAAAGACCAAACCTACATTTGACTGGTGTGCCTGAAAATGACAGAGAGAATAGAACCAAGTTGGAAAACACTCCCCAGGATATTATCCAGGAGAACTTCCGGAACCTAGCAAGACAGCCCAACATTCAAATTCAGGAAATACAGAGCACAACCCAAAGATACTCCTTGAGAAGAACAACTCCAAGACACATAATCGTCAGATTCACCAAGGTTGAAATGAAGGAAAAAATGTTAAGGGCAGCCAGAGAGAAAGGTCGGGTTACTCACAAAGAGAAGCCCATCAGACTAAGAGTGGATCTCTCTGCAGAAACCCTACAAGCCAGAAGAGAGTAGGGGCCAATATTCAACATTCTTAAAGAAAAGAATTTTCTACCCAGAATTTCATATCCCGCCAAACTGAGCTTCATAAGCGAAGGAGAAATAAATCTTTTACAGACAAGCAAATGCTGAGAGATTTTGTTACCACTAGGCCTGCCTTATAAGAGCTCCTGAAGGAAGCACTAAACATGGAAAGGAATAACCGCTACCAGCCACTGCAAAAACATGCCAAATTGTAAAGGCCTTTGACACTATGAAGAAACTGCATCAACGAACAGGCAAAATAACCAGATAGCATCATAATGACAGGCTCAAATTCACATGTAATACAAACCTTAAATGTAAACAGGCTAAATACCCCAATTAAAAGACACAGACTGGCAAAATGGGTAGAGTCAACACCCATTGGTGTGCTGTATTCAGGAGACCCATCTCACATGCAAAGACACACATACTCAAAATAAAGGGACGGAGGAATATTTACCAAGCAAATGGAAAGCAAAAAAAGCAAGAGGTTGCAATTCTACTCTCTGAGAAAACAGACTTTAAACCAACAGAGATCAAAAGAGACAAAGAAGGCCATTACATAATAGTAAAGGGATCAATACAACAAGAGGAGCTAACTATCCTAAATATATATACACCCAATACAGGAGCACCCAAATTCATAAAGCAAGTTCTTAGAGACCTACAAAGAGACTTAGACTCCCACACAATAATAATGGGAGACTTTAACACCCCACTGTCAATATTAGATAGATCAACAAGACAGATAATTAAGAATATTCAGGACTTGAACTCAGCTCTGGGCCGAGCGGATCTAATAAACATCTACATAACTCTCCACCCCAAATCAACAGAATATACATTCTTCTCAGCACCATTCTTCTCAGCACACTTATTCTAAAATTGACCACATAAGAAGTAAAACACTCCTCAGCAAATACAAAAGAATGGAAATAATAACAAACACTCTCTGACCACGGTGCAATCAAATTAGAATTCATGATTAAGAAACTCACTCAAAACCACACAACTGTGTCCCTGGGACACAGCACCTGGGGGAAGGGGCGGCTGTGGGCACACTGAACAACCTGCACCTGAATGACTGAACAACCTGCTCCTGAATGACTACTGGGTAAATAGCAAAATTAAGGCAGAAATAAAGATATTCTTTGAAACTAATGAGAACAAAGACACAACATACCAGAATCTCTGGGACGCATTTAAAGCAGTGTGGAGGGAAATTTATAGCACTAAATGCCCACAAGAGAAAGGAGGAAAGATCTAAAATTGACACTCTAACATCACAATTAAAAGAACTAGAGAAGCAAGAGGAAACAAATTCAAAAGCTAGCAGAAGATAAGAAATAATTAAGACCTGAACAGAACCAAAGGAGATAGAGGCATGGAAAACCCTTCAAAAAATCAGTGAATCCAGGAGTTGGTTTTTTGAAAAGATCAAAAATAGACCACTTGCCAGACTAATAAAGAAGAAAAGAGACAAGAATCAAATAGACGCAATAAAAAATGATAAAGTGGATGTCACCACGGATCCCGCAAAAATACAAACTACCATCAGATCACACTATAAACACCTCTATGCAAATAAACTAGAAAATCTAGAAGAAATGGATAATTTCACAGACACATATACCCTCCCAAGTCTAAACAAGGAAGAAGTTGAATCCCTGAATAGACCAATAACAAGTTTTGAAATTGAGGCAGTAATTAATAGCCTACCACACAAAAAAAGTCCAGGACCAGATGGATTCACAGCTGAATTCTACCAGAGGTACAAAGAGGAACTGGTACCATTCCTTCTGAAACTATTCCAAAGAACAGAAAAAGAGGGAATCCTCCCTCTTTTTATGAGGCCTGCATCATCCTGATACCAAAACCTGGCAGACACACAACAAAAACAGAAAATTTCAGGCCAATATCCTTGATGAACATCAGTGTGAAAATCCTCAATAAAAAACTGGCAAACCAAATCCAGCAGCACATCAAAAAGTTTATCCACCACGACCACATCAGATTCAACCCTGGGATCCAAGGCTGGTTTAACATATGCAAATCAATAAACGTAATCCATCACATAAACAGAACCAATGACAAAAACAACATGATCATCTCAACAGATGCAGAAAAAGCCTTTGATAAAATGCAAAACTCCTACATGCTAAAAACTCTCAATGAACTACGTTATTAATGAAACATATCTCAAAATAGTAAGAGCTATTTAAGACAAACCCACAATGAATATCATACTAAATGGGCAAAATTTGGGAGCATTCCCTTTGAAAATTAGCACAAGACAAGGATGCCCCCTCTCACCACTCCTATAACATAGTACTGGAAGTTCTGGCCAGGGCAATCAGGCAAGAGAAAGAAATAAAGGGTATTCAAATAGGAAAAGAGGAAGTCAAATTGTCTCTGTTTGCAGATGACATGATTGTATATTTAGAAAACCTCATCTTCTCAGCCCAAAATCTCCTTAAGCTGATAAGCAACTTTAGCAAAGTCTCAGGATACAAAATCAATGCGCAAAAATCACAAGCATTCCTATACTCCAATAACAGACAGAGAGCCAAATCACGAGTGAACTCTCATTCACAATTGCTACAAAGAGAATACAATACCTAGGAATCCAACTAACAAGGGATGTGAAGGACCTCTTCAAGGAGAACTACAAACCACTGCTCAAGGAAATAAGAGACGATACAAACAAATGGGAAAACATTCCATGCTCATGGATAGGAAGAGTCAATATTGTGAAAATGACCATACTGCCTAAAGTAATTTATAGATTCAATGCTATCCCCATCAAGCTACCAGTGACTTTCTTCACAGAATTAGAAAAAACTACCTTAAATTTCATATGGAACCAAAAAAGAGCCCGCATGGCCAAGACAACCCAGGCAAAAAGAACAAAGCTGGAGGCATCATGCTACCTGACTTCAAACTGTACTACAAGGCTACAGTAACCAAAACAGCACAGTACTGGTACCAAAACAGATATATAGACCAATGGAACAGAACAGAGACCTGAGAAATAACACCACACATCTACAACCATCTGATCTTTGACAAACCTGACAAAAACAAGAAATGGGGAAAGGATTCCCTATTTAATAAATGGTGCTGAGAAAACTGGCTAGCCATATGCAGAAAACTGAAACTGGACCACTTCGTTACACCTTATACAAAAATTAACTCAAGATGGATTAAAGACTTAAATGTAAGACCTAAAACCATAAAAACCCCAGAAGAAAACCTAGGCAATACCATTCAGGACATAGGCAAGCGCAAAGACTTCATGACTAAAACACCGAAAGTAATTGCAACAAAAGCCAAAATTGAGAAATGGGATATAATTTAAAAAGAGCTTCTGCATAGCAAAAGAAACTATCATCAGAGTGAATAGGAAACATACAGAATGGGAGAAAATTTTTGCAATCTATCCATCTGACAAAGGGCTAATATCCAGAATCTACAAAGAACTTAAACAAATTTACAAGAAAAAAACAAATAACCCCATCAAAAAGTGGGGTGGGTGAAGGATATGAACAGGCACTTCTCAAAAGAACACATTTATGCAGCAAACAAACATATGAAAAAAAGCTCATCATCACTGGTCGTTAGAGAAATGCAAATCAAAACCACAATGAGCTACCACCTCATGCCAGTTGGAATGGAAATCATTAAAAAGTCAGGAAACAACAGATGGCTGGAGAGGATGTGGAGAAATAGGAATGCTTTTACACTGTTGGTGGGAGTGTAAATTAGTTCAACCATTGTGGAAGACAGTGTGGCAATTCCTCAAGGACCTAGAACTAGAAATACCATTTGACCTAGCAATCCCATTAATGCATATATACCCAAAGGATTATAAATCATTCTACCATAAAGACACATGCACACGTATGTTTATTGTGTCACTATTCACAATAGCAAAGACTTAGAACCAACCCAAATGCCCATCAATGATAGACTGGACAAAGAAAATGTGGAACACATGCAACATGGAATACTATGCGGCCACAAAAAAGGATGAATTCATGTCCTTTGCAGGGACATGGATTAAGCTGGAAACCATCATTCTCAGCAAACTAACACAAGAACAGAAAACCAAACACCGACTGATCTCACTCATAAGTGGGAGCTGAGTGGGAGATGAGAAAACATGGACACAGCGAGGGGAATATCACACAATGGGGCCTGTTGGCGGGGGTGGGGGGCTAGGGGAGCAATAGCATTAGGAGAAATACCTAATGTAGATGATGGGTTGATGAGTGCAGCAAACCACCATGGCATTTTTATACCTATGTAACAAACTTGCACATTCTGCACATGTACCCCAGAACTTATAGTATAATAAAAAATAAAATATAAAGAAATAAAAATTAAAAAGCATGAGGGACATATACAGTATGAAGCACTTTACAGTGAATTCCAGTATTTATTGTTAAGTGAAAAAAGCAAGTTGGAGAAAAACGTAGTATAGTATGTCACCATTCATCTAAATATTTACTTATTTTTTAATTGAAAGGATAAAACCTTAAAAAAAACGTGGTTACCTAAAAGGAGGAAGAGAGCAGAGTAGTAAAAATAGAAACAGTACAGTATGTGGGTATCTCATAAAACCTGTATTGTAGATGTGAATTTGGGACCATATAAAGTCATTTACATTATTATAAAACAGAAAGTAAGTTAAAAAGCAGGCCAGGTGCACTAGCTTGCATCTGTAATCCCAGTGCTTTGGGAGGCCAAGGCAGGAGGATTGCTTGAGCCCAGGAGTTCAAGGCTGCAGTGGGCTATGACCACGCCACTAAAAGCCTGGGCAACAGAGTGAGATTGCATCTCACAAAAACCAAAAAAACAAAATACAATCCCATAAAAGTGAAACCCAAATAAATAAATGAACTTACTTGTATGTGAAGTTGGTGGCATAACCATAGAGAATTATTTCAAGTGACTTTAAAACACAACAGCTAAAAACACACACACTAATTTAACAGTATATAGTATTCAAAGCAACAAGACAAAACAGCAACTGAAATTATCAGGAACCATATTCTTAGGCTGTTATTGGTGGTGTTATTGTAACATTGTTGCACACACAGTCTGAGAAAAAGCAAATGGCCAGGCCCAGTGGCTCACGGTGTGTAATCCCAACATTTTGAGAGGCCCAAGTAGAAGGATTGTTTGAGCCCAGGAGTTAGAGACCAACCTGGGCAACGTGGTGAAACCCCAACTTTAAAAACAATTTTAAATATTACCCGGGCATGGTGGTACACACTTGTAGTCCCAGGTACTCAGGAGGTTGAGGTGGAAGGACTGCTTGAGCCCAGGAGGTCAAAACTACATTGAGTCATGATTGTGCCACTGCATTCCAGCCTGGGCAACAGAGCAAGACCCTGTCAAAAAATAAATGGATAAATAAATAAAAAGAAAAGAATGAATATGCTGGTGTTTTTGGGAAATTAATTTTTGAGTTGCATAAAAACTCTGTGATGCTGAATTTAAAATGTATGTGTTAGAATGAACTCATTATATATTTTATACTTAAAAATACATATTTCTTACTTGCATACCGTAAATACCTAGAAACAGGGACCAGTGTATAGCAACAAGCACACACCCACAGTATACAGATTATGGTCTCTATACATCAACTGCCCCTAAAAAATTCCATGAAGCAATGGCTGACTCCACATTTGGGTTAAGAAATATTAAAAAATGAGTTTAGAATACCTGTCACACCAGTAAGCATGGAAATTATGAAAGATTATTGGTGTCATGTCAAAAGGACTTGGTATCCAATTTGAAGGGTCCAATATGAGGTGGCTCCCATTGGCCAAAGATGAGACAATTTGAATGTTAACAATAGGCCGGGCGCGGTGGCTCAAGCCTGTAATCCCAGCACTTTGGGAGGCCGAGACAGGCGGATCACGAGGTCAGGAGATCGAGACCATCCTGCCTAACACGGTGAAACCCCGTCTCTACTAAAAAATACAAAAACTAGCCGGGCGAGGTGGCGGGCGCCTGTAGTCCCAGCTACTCGGGAGGCTGAGGCAGGAGAATGGCGTGAACCCAGGAGGCGGAGCTTGCAGTGAGCTGAGATCCGGCCACTGCACTCCAGCCTGGGCGACAGAGCGAGACTCCGTCTCAAAAAAAAAAACAAAAAAAAAAAACAAAAAAAAACAATAACCCCAAAGTATCTGATACAATGTGATAATCACTCTAATATAAATATTCAAAGTAAAATGAGTACACAATTTACTCAGTAAGGAATGACTACTTTTTCTGGGTGGAGACAGGGGAAGGAGAATACATATTCTCAGTGTGTTAAAGAAGCCACCTGACAGTGATTAAACCATGTTTGCATCATAGGTTGTCCTCACATATTATCTTCAGCATTAAAATTCATAATAGTTTAGCCCTGCAGGACAGTTTCAAGCTATTCATGGTACTACCACACGCCATTTGGGAAAGCTCCCTGAAATCACTAAAATCGTCTTTTTTAGGGCCACGAGGAAATGTTATCTCATATCTGATTTTAAAAATTCATGACTACCTTCTCTCTTGACAGCCAGTATCTTTCAGGTTGGAAACCAGAGTTTTATATTCACTGCCTATTTATTTTCACTGTATTCTTTTTTTTTTTTTTTTTTTTTTTTAGGTAGAGTCTTACTCCGTCACCTAGGCGGGAGTGCAGTGGCATGATCTCGGCTCACTGTAACTCTGCTTCCCAGGTTTAAGCAATTCTTGTGCCTCAGCCTCCCAAGTAGCTGGAATTACAGGAACATACCACCATGTCCAGCTTATTTTTGTATATGTAGTAGAGATGAGGTTTTGGCATGTTGGCCAGTCTGGTTTTGAACTCCTGACCTCAGGTGATCCAACCACCTCGGGCTCCCAAAGTGCTGGGATTACAGGTGTGAGACACCGTGCCCAGCCATATTTTCACTGTATTCTAAAAAATACATACACAAGGACCAACATTCAATAACGAGTACAATTTTCACTATTACCTTTAATAAGAGAAGCAATATCAGAGTTCATATTTATAGACAATTATGTTCTAGGAATAGCACAGTGTGAGAATATTCTAGCGCCATTTCTTTAACTAATGTAATGGTGATCTTTCTTATTCCTTAGCTGCTGCTCTGTTAATACTGATCTCAACACATCATTTTTAGAAAACTTTTTTGACTCACAAAATAATCACAAGTCAATTTTTAAAAATCTCATCCCCTTTTTGCATGAATTTTCAATACGAAATACGAAAGGAACAAGTTGTCAAGCACTTCCCCCCCAAATGAACTACATACAGATCAAAGATTTGCTCACATCCTTCACATAGAAAATCTGCATCCAATTGTAATGGTAATTATTCATTAGCATGCACATGTTAGAATAACTGTGCTTTCATATTATATATTGTTAATATTATAATGTCCAAAAGTATCACGTGTATAAAGAGTTTTGACGAGTTGATTTTTGCCTTCAATATAGACAAAATATTATTTTGCTGCTGGTTTAATGAATTTACCAACTGTGTGGTTTTATGTCCGATTTTACTCTGAGGAGTGCAATACTGAATAACTTCCTTAGCTTTAGTTTCTTCTCCACCTTTGAAGACAAAAATACTAAAAAGCATTATTTTCTGCTTATTGTGGAAAGTGTTTACTGTTTTACCAGCAATGTTTACGGAAAATGTCACTGAGTTTTGTTTAAAAGATAGTCAATGACTTTAAAATTCCCTAACCTGAATGACTTAAAATTACTTTTTAAAATTTCTCTCTTTTTCCCTCCATATATTTAATGAAGAGACAATCCAAAGAGAGGCAAATTATCTTTGGAGAAACAAAACAAATGGCAGAAGTCACATGGCTACAAGGTGCTACAAACAGGACTTTTTCAAATAGCAAAGAAAAATGGCCATACCATGAGCAGTTTAGTGTGGCTACAGTCGAGGAATAGAAAGAAGACATGTCCGCTGGAATTGTGTGGCAACTTTAACATGCAGCTTTGGGTAGAGGAATGGGATTCAGTTGTATGAGATTTTCTGGGAGGTTTACCCTATCTACTCAGGAAAGGGAACATACCTTGTTCTCACTGAGAGATAATCCTTGGAATTTAGATCATTCCCTCAATTCAAGAGTCCTGAAGCTTCTGCTTCTGCCAATAAATCAGTATTAATTCTTCACTTTTCAGCTTTTAGTCATCTCTTCTCAGCAGCTGTTTCTACTTTCACAGAGTAACAGAAAGAAAAATGTAAAAAAAAAAAAAAAAAAGACCCCAAAACAAAAACTCCATGAATCTATTCCTCTACTATTTTAGGTATATTAATGATGTTTCTCAAGGTCACGGTTTTTTGAGAGCAGATGTGGCGCTGGGCGCCATACTATGCTTCAGGAAATTTTCTATTTCTTTCCTCGGCTATCATCTTTTGAAATGTATGATGAAATTCTATCCTGTTTGTTATTTCTGGTTGCTGCTGGTGAATAATTTGTTTCTTCTTTTTTTTCTTGTCTGGTTCTGCTATTCTACCCTTCCCCTTTTTAACATTGTTATAGTGCATATTTTTAGGTATCATAGGAGGACATTTCTGTAGCTTCTTTTTACCAGCTTTAAAAAGGAGTCTCTTCTCCTAATTGAAAAGATGCTTAATTGAAACCATGTGAATATCTAAAGCATTGTTTAGATAATAATACAAATGGCAAAGCTGATAATCAAGAGGTATCTTACTCTTTAAAACATAAAGTCCCTGGCAACATAGGGAGACCCTGTTTCTATAAAAAATTTTTAAAATAGCCAGGTGTGGTGGCACATGCCTGCAGTCTCAGATACTAGGGAGGCTGAAGTGGGAGGATTGCTTAAGCCTGGGAGGTCAAGGCAGCAGTGAACCATGTTCATACCACTGCACTCCAGCCTAGGTGACAGAACAAGACTCCATCTCAAACAAAATAAAACAAAACAAATACAAAAACATAACGTGGGTAACGGGGCAGAGCATGGTGGCAGAATAGAAGCCTACACTGCTCAACCCCCAAATGGAACACCAAATTTTAATAACTATCTGCACACAGAAAATCACCATCACAAAACCAAAAGTAAGGTGAGCAATCACAGTACCTGGCTTTAACTTCATATTCCTGAAAGAAGCATTGAGGAGGCCAGGAGAGATGGTCTTAAATTGCCACTGCCTCCCTGCTCCCACCTCCTGACTGTAGTTGTGCTGCATGGAGAGAAACTCTCACCACTGTGGGGAGGGAGAATGCAGCTCCTGGGAGACTTACGCTAAACTCAGTGATGCCCTGTCATAGCAGAGAACAAAGCTGTGCTGGGCTTAGCTGGCACCTGTGCATGGAGGGGGCTTTTGGACTACAGCATTTGGATCAGAACTAGACAGAGGGAAATCACTCATCGCGGTGGTCAGCACTTGAGTTTCTCGACAAGCCTCACCACTGTGGGCTGAAGTGCTCTGGGGTCCTAGGCAAACTTGAAAGACAGTCTAGGACACAAGGACTGCAATTCCTAGGCAAATCCTAATGCTAGGCTGGGCTTAGAGCCGGTGAACTATGGTGGCATGTGACCTAGGAAGATACTAGTTGAGGTGGCTATAGGAGTGCTTATGCCATCCCTCTCCCAATCCAGGCAGTCCAGCTTATAGTAATGAAAGAGACCTCCCTCCTTTTGCTTAAGGAGAGCTAAGAGTAATAGAGAGGACTTGGTCTTGCATATTGGAAACCAGCTCAATCACAATAGGATAGGGCACTGGGCAGAGTTGTGAGGCCCCCACTCCAGGCACCAGCTTCCAGATGACATTTTTAGACATACAAAAGGAAATCCACTACCTTCAAGGGAAGGACCCAGTCCTGGGAAGATTCATCACCTGCTGACTAAAGAGGCATTGGGCCCTGAATAACCAGCAGCAATACCTGGGGAGTACACACTGGGCCTCGGGCTCTGAGATGTACTGGCTTCAGGTGGGACCCAGCACATTCCCAGCTGTGGTGGCTATGGTGGCAGACTCCTTCTGTTTGAGAAAAGTAGAGGAAAAAGTAAAGAGGACTTTGTCTTGTAATCTTAGGTACCAGCTTGTACACAGTGGGGTAGAGCAACAAGCAGGCTCTACGGGTCCCTATGTCCAGGCCTAGGCTCTTGAAAAGCATTTCTGGACTTGCCCAGGGCCAGAGGGGAGCCCACTGTCCTGAGGGTGAGTCCCAGGCCTGGCAGCATTCACCACAAGCTGATAAAAGAGTCCTTGGGCTTGAACTGAACATCAGCTGTGGCCTGGCAGAACCCGCCAAGGACTGGTGTTGGTGCTGGCCACAAGGAGAAGCTCCTCTGCCTGTGGAAAGGAGAGGAAACACTGGGGAAGGCTTCTATATTGTGGTTTGAGTGCTAGCTTAGCCACAGTAAAATAAAACATCAGGTAAATTGCTAAGGGTTTTTATTTTTATTTTTTTAGAGACCCTCTGTCACCTAGGCTGGAGTGCAGTGGCATGAACACAGCTCACTGCAGCCTCAACCTCCCAGGCTCAAGCAATCCTCCCACCTCAGCCTCTCAAGTAGCTGGGACTACAGGTGCCCACTACCATGCCAGAGGAATTTTTTTTCTATTTTTCTGTAGAGACAGGGTTTCACCATGTTGCCTACACTGGTCTTGAACTTGTGAGCTCAAGCAGTATATCTACCTCAGCCTCCCAAATTGTTAGGATTACATGTGTGACCCACCACACCTGACTGTAAATTTCTAAAGTTTTTGACTCCAATCCCTGGCTCCCAGACAGCATCTCCGGGAACCTGGAGGAACTCACCACCCTGAAGGAAAGCTCCTTGGGCAAGGCCCATTGCTGTGCTGGCTTTAGGTCTGACCCACTGCAGTAAGAGTAGTGGTGGCTACAAGGGAACTTGCATCACCATACCCTCAGTTCCAGGTGACTCAGCACACACAGAGAGAGACTCTGTTTGTTTGGAAGAAAGTAAGAAAAAAGAACAATTCTCTGTGTGGTAATCCAGAGAATTCTGGCTCTTATCTACGACCACCAAGGTGATACCTTAGGCATGAGTCCACAAAAACCACAGCATTATTGGGCTTGAGGCCCAAGTCCCTTTGAATACCTAGAAAGACTTCTCAAGAACAACAGGCACAAACAAGCCCAGACTGTGGAGACTACAATAAATACCTAACTCTTCAATGTCCAGACATTGATGAACATCTATAAGCATCAACATCATCTAGGAAAACATGACCTCACCAAGTGAACTAAATAGGAACAATCCTGGAAAAAAAGAGATATATGACCTTTCAGACAATAAATTCAGAATAACTGTTGTGAGGAAACTTCAAAAAAATTCAAGATAACACAGAGTAGGCATTCAGAATTCTATCAGATAAGTTTAACGGAGAAATTGAAATAATTTAAAAGAATCAAGCAGAAATTCTAGAGTTGAAAATGCAATTGACATGCTGAAGAATGCATCAGAGCTTTTTAATAACAGACTTGATTAAGCAGAAAAAAAATGAGTGAGCTTGAAGACAAGTTATTTATTTATTTATTTATTTATTTATTTTTTTGAGAAGGGGTCTCGCTTTGTCACCCGGGCTGGAATGCAGTGGCCGGATCTCAGCTCACTGCAAGCTCTGCCTCCCGGGTTTACGCCATTCTCCTGCCTCAGCCTCCCGAGTAGCTGGGACTACAGGTGCCCGCCACCTCGCCCGGCTAGTTTTTTTGTATTTTTTTTAGTAGAGACAGGGTTTCACCGTGTTAGCCAGGATGGTCTCGATCTCCTGACCTCGTGATCTGCCCGTCTCGGCCTCCCAAAGTGCTGGGATTACAGGCTTGAGCCACCGTGCCCGGCCTAGACGAGTTATTTAAAAATACAAAATCAGAGGAGACAAAAGAAAAAAAATAAAAATACAATGAGGTATGCCTACAAAATCTAGAAAATAGCATCAAAAGGGCAAATCTAAGAGTTACTGGCCTTAAAGAGGAGGTAGAGAAAGAGATAGGGGTAGAAACTTTATTCATAGGGATATCAAAAAAATTTCCAAACTTAAAGACATCAACATTCAAGTACAAGAAGGTTACAGAACACCAAGCAGATTTAATCCAAAGAAGACTATCTCAAGAAATTTAGTAATCAAACTCCCAAAGGTCAAGAATAAATAAAAGATTCTAAAAGCAGCAAGATAAAAAAGATAAACAGCATACAATGGAGCTCCAATATGTCTGGCAGCAGACTTTTCAATGGAAACTTATAGGCCAGGAGAGAGTAGCATAACATATTTAAAGTGCTGGGAAAACACACACACACACACACACACACACACACACACACACACACACACACACACACAAAGCAAAAAAACACTTTTACCCTAGCATACTATATCCAGCAAAAATATTCTTCAAATCAAGAAGGACAAATAAAGATGTTCCCAGACAAACAAAAGCTGAGGGCTTTCAAGACCAGACTTGTCCTACAAGAAATCTTAAAGGGATTTCCTCAATCTGAAAGAAATGGACATTACTAAGCAAGAAGAAATCGTCTGAAGTTAAAAAACACTGGTAATGGTAAGCACATTTAAAAAACCCAGGATAGTATAACACTGTAATTGTGGTATGTAAATTACTCTTAAGTAGAAAGACTAAATGATAAACCAGTCAAAAATAATAACTACAAGAACGTTTCTAGACATAGACAGTTACAATGAAACAAGGAGAAACCATAAAAAGTTAAAAAGCAGGGAGATGAACTTAAAGTATATTGTTTTTATTAGTTCTCTCTCTCGTATTTGTTTATGCAAGCAGTGTTAAATTGTCATCAGTTTAAAATAGTGGGTTGTAAGGTAGTATTTGCAAGTTTCATAGTACTCTAAAATAAAAAAACATACAATGGATGCACACAAAATAAAAATAAATTAAATCGTACCACTAGAAAAAAATCAAATTAACTAAAAGGAAGACAGGAAGGAAGGAGAGAAGGAGGAGAAGACCACAAAACAAATAAACAAACAAACCAGAAAACAAGTAGCAAAGTGGTAGGAGTTAGTCCCTACTTATCAATAATAACACAAATATAAATAGACTAAACTCTCCAATCAAAAGACACAGAGTAGGTGAATGGATTAAAAAAAATAAGACCCAGTGATTTGTTGCCTATAGGAAACACACTTCACCCATAAAGATACACATAGACTGAAAATAAAGGGATGGAAAAACACATTCATTTGGTGCCAATGGAAACCAAAAAAAGCAGGAATAGCTATATTGACATAGACTATCGGGGGAACCCACCCCCGATAGTTAACGTGGGTTCTTTTCTATTTCCCTAAGCATCTCGGCTGGTTTGAGAAACAAAAGGAAAGAGAACAAAAGAGAGAAATTTTAAAGCTGGGTGTCCGGGGGAGACATCATATATCGGCAAGTTCCATGATGCTCTCTGAGCCGTAAAACCAGCAAGTTTTTATTAGTGATTTTCAAAACAGGAGGGAGTGCACGAATAGGGTGTGGATCACAGAGCTCACATGATTCACAAGGTAATAGAATATCACAAAGCAAGTGGAGGCAGGGCAAGATCACAGGACCACAGGATGGAGTGAAATTAAAATTGCTAATGAAGTTTCCGGCATGCATTATCATTGATAACATCTTATCAGGAGACAGGGTTTGAGAGCAGACAACCTGTCTGACCAAATTTTATTAGGTGGGAATTTCCTCATCCTAATAAGCCTGGGAGCACTACAAGAGACCGGGGCTTATTTCATCCCTTTGGCTTTGACGGTAAAAGACAGCCGCCTCCAAAGAGGCTGTTCATAGACCTACCCTCAGGGCACATTCTCTTTCTCAGGGATGTTCCTTGCTGAGAAAAAGAATTCAGCAATATTTCTCCTATTTGCTTTTGAAAGAAGAGAAATACGGCTCCCTTCCATCCAGCTCACCGGCAGTCAGAGTTTAAAGTCTTATTTCCCTTGTTCCCTGAACATTGCTGTTATCCTGTTCTTTTTTCAAGGTGCCCAGATTTCATATTGTTCAAACACACATGTTCTACAAACAATTTGTGCAGTTAACGCAATCATTACAGGGTCCTGAGGCAACATATATCCTCCTCAGCTTACAAAGATGATGGGATTAAGAGATTAAAGAAAAGACAGGCATAGGAAATCACAAGGGAATTGATTGGGGAAGTGATAAGTGTCCATGAAATCTTCACAATTTATGTTCAGAGATTGCAGTAAAGACGGGTGTAAGAAATTATAAAAATATTAATTTGGGGAACTAATAAATGTCCATGAAATCTTCATAATTTATGTTCTCCTGCCATGGCTTCAGCCGGTCCCTCCGTTCGGGGTCCCTGATTTCCCCGCAACAATAGACAAAATAGATTAACAAAAACTGTAAGAAGAGATACAGAAGTTCATTACATAATCAGAAAGGTTCATTCAGCAAAGGATATAATAATTCTAAATACATATATACCCAACAATGGAGCAGCCAGATATATAAAGCAAATATTAGAACTAAAGGGAGAGAGAAATTCCAATACAATAATAGTGAATTCAAAATCCCACTTTCAGCATTGGACAGATCTCCCAGACATAAGATCAACAAAGAAACATCAGACTTAATCTGCTATACAGAAAAAAATGGGCCTCATGGCTATTTACAGAACATTTCATGCAATAGCTGCAGAATATACATTCTTCTTCTTGGCATATGAATCATTCTCAAGGATAGACCATAAATTAGGTCACAAAACAAATCTTAAAATATTAAAAAAAGAAATCTGAAATAATATCAAATACATTCTCTAACCACATGGAATAAAACCAGAACTCCATAATGAGAGGAATTTTGGAAACTATACAAACACATGAAAATCAAACAATATGCTCTTGAAAGGCCAGTGTGTCAATGAAAAATTAAGTAGGAAATCGAAAGCTTTCTTGAAACAAATAATGGAAACACAACATATCAAAACCTATGCAATACAGTTAAGGCAGTTGTAAGAAGGAAATTTATGGCTGTAAGTACCTACATCAAAAAGAAGAAAAACTTCAAATAAATAACCTAATGATGCATTTTAAAGAACTGGAAAAGCTCAGCATCATAAGACAGGATGAAATAATTAAAAAAAAAAAAAAGAACTAGAAAAGCAATAACAAATCAAATCCAAGATTAGTAGAAGAAAAGAAATAATAAAGCTCAGAGAAGAAATAAATGAAACAGAAATGAAGAAAATACAAAAAAATTAGCAAAACAAAAACATTGTTTTTTGAAAAAAATAAAATTGACAAACCTTTAGACAAAGGAAAAAAAAACCAAATAAATAAAATCAGAGACGAAAAAGGAGACATTACAACTGATATTGCAGAAATTCAAAGGATCATAAGTGTCTCCCAGGAGCAACTATATGCCAATAAATTGGAAAATTTAGAAGAAATGATTTATAGCCACACTGTCTTCCACAATGGTTGAACTAATTTACACTCCCACTAACAGTATAAAAGCATTCCTTTTTCTCCACAACCTCACCAGCATCTGTTATTTTTTGACTTTTTAATAATAGCCAGTCTGACTGGTGTTAGATAGTATCTCATTGTGGTTTTGATTTGCATTTGTCTAATTACCTGTGATGTTAAGCTTTTTTCCACATGATTGTGGGGCACATGTATGTCTTCTTTTGAAAAGTGTGTGTTCATGTCCTTTGCCCACTTTTTAGTGGGGTTTCTTTTTCTTGTAAATTTGTTTAATTTCCTTATAGACACTGCATCTTAGACTTTGTTAGATGCATAGTTGTCAAAAATGTTCTCTCATTCTGTAGGCAGTCTGTTTACTCTGTTGATAGTTGTTTTTGCTATGCAGAAGCTCTTCAGTTTAATTAAATGCCATTTGTCAATGTTTGCTTTTGTTGCAATTGCTTTTGGAGTCTGGTCATGAAATCTTTTCCTGTGCCTATCTCCTGAATAGTATTGCCCAGGTTGTTTTCCAGGGTTTTTATAGTTTTGGATTTTACATTTAATTCTTTAATCCATCTGGGGTGATTTTTGTATGTGGTGTAAGGAAGGGGTCCAGTTTCAATCTTCTACATATGGCTAGCCAGTCATCCCAACATTGTTCTTATTTTGAAATGATAAACATACCTTAGTTATCTCTCAAATAAAATATTATTTTCATATTTTTCCTTTTTTCTCCTCTGCTCACAAGGTAAACTCAGTATCACAATGTCTGCACATTAAGGTACATATTGCCTCTAATATAGACATAAATAATTCTATCAGTGAAGTATTAATCTACTCAGAATCTTTCCTTGTATCATTCAATTCCCTTTTATCTAATTCTGAAATTTTTCTTTTTTTTTTTTAGACAGAGTCTCGCTCTCTCGCCCAAGCTGGAGTACAGTGGCCTGATCTCGGCTCATTGGAACCTCTGCCTCCCAGGTTCAAGTGATTCTCCTGCCTCAGCCTCCTGAGTAGCTGGGACTACAGGCACCCACCACCATACCCAGCTAATTTTTTGTATTTTTAGTAGAGAAGGTGTTTCACTGTGTTAGCCAGGATGGTCTCAATCTCCTGACCTCCTGATCCATCCTCCTTGGCCTCCTAAAGTGCTGGGATTACATGCCTGAGCCACTATGCCCAGCCTAATTCTGAAATTTTTCTATTTTAGTTAGCATTTTCTGCTCAAGTTCTATTAAGATCAACCTTGTGATTTCCTACGCCTGTCTTTACCTCTTTAACTTTATAGCAGAAATTGAAAATGTGGATTTTCTTCTACTTAATTTTCAGTGTTATACACATTGAATTTTGATGAGAATGTTTTTCTTGTTCTACAGTATGTTTTCCATAGATTGATTGTTTTCTATTTTTTCTTTTCTTTTTTTTTTTTTTTGTTTTGAGACAGAGTCTTGCTCTGTCGCCCAGGCTGGAGTGCAGTGGCCGGATCTCAGCTCACTGCAAGCTCCACCTCCCGGGTTTACGTCATTCTCCTGCCTCAGCCTTTCGAGTAGCTGGGACTACAGGCGCCTGCCACCTCGCCCGGCTAGTTTTTTGTATGTTTTAGTAGAGACGGGGTTTCACCGGGTTAGCCAGGATGGTCTCGATCTCCTGAACTTGTGATCCGCCCGTCTCGGCCTCCCAAAGTGCTGGGATTACAGGCTTGAGCCACCGTGCCTGGCCTTTTCTTTTGAGACAAAGTCTCACCCTTTTGCCTAGGCTGGAGTGCAATGGCACAATCTTGGCTCACTGCAACCTCTGCCTCCTGGGTTCAAGTGATTCTCCTGTCTCAGCCTTTCAAGTAGCTGGGATTACAGGTGCCAGCCACCACACCTGGCTAATTTTTGTAGTTTTAGTACAGACGGGGTTTCATCATGTTGGCCGGGCTGGTCTCGAACCACTGGCCCTGAGGTGATCCACCTGCTTCGGCCTCCCAAAGTGCTGGGATTATAGGTGTGAGCCATTGTGCCCAGCCAAAACATTCTTAATAATTAATGGGGGAAATTATAATCGTCCTGTGACCTTTACTAATTTTTGGCAAAACATGGAAAACTTTCCTAATGTAGGAATAAATTACAGAAAAATGAAAAAAGATTACAATATTTATCTTGTATGAAATAATTTAAAACATTAAAAAATGAGGTTAAAATGTTTTATCTTTGTTAAAACCCTATCAAGAGTAGGATGAACAGTGCTTTCCTTCTTCTCCTATAAATTAACATAGGGAATGTTCACCTTTTCTATGCCTTGGTGAATTTCATACTCCTTTCTAAGTATGGATCACGTTCCATCATTTTATCCTTTGTGTTTCCAATATTATCAAGTATCTCATGAGTTATCTTGAAACTTTTTTGCTGTATCACTTTCCTTGGGACATCTTAGTACTTTTCCTCACAATCACTTTCCTCATTTATGTTGATAACTTCACCAATACTAAGTTCCTGACTTAATATCTAGAATCTTTGAATGACAGCAATGTCAACATTTTCATATCAGCTATTTTTTTCTATAACTCAATTTATGATAGACTTGAATATCACTAATGGCATTATCACATTTTACTTGTTTGCTTCACTTTCATTGTTGTAAGTATATTTGTCTGCTTGGGTTGCCACAACAAAATACAATACACTGGGTGGTTTAACCCACAAAATTTTTTTCTTATAGTTCTGAAAGCTGGTTAAGTCCAAGATCAAGGTGATGGTAAGGCTGGTTTCATTCTGAAGCCTCTTCTCTTGGCTTATATGCAGCCACCATCTTGCTCTTTCCTAACATGGCAGAGGGAGAAAGTGAGCTCTCTATCATCTCTCCTTATAAAAACACTAATCCTATCAGATCAAGCCTCATTCTTACAATCTCACTTACCGTACAGGCTCAATTTCCAAAAACAGCCACATTGGAGTTTAGAGCTTCAACATATGAATTTTCAGAGGATCTAAATATTTAGCCTAACATTCCATCCTTGGTCCCCCGTAATTCATATCCTTCTCATATGCAAAATACATGCCTTAAAAGTCTTAACTTGGGCCGGGCGCAGTGGCTCACACCTGTAATCCCAACACTTTGGAAGGCAGGGCGGGCGGATCGCGAGGTCAGCAGATTGAGAACATCCTGGTTAACACGGTGAAATCCTGTCTCTATTAAAAATACAAAAAATTAGCCAGGTGTGGCAGGTGTGGTGGCAGGCGCCTTTAGTCCCATCTACTCGGGAGGCTGAGGCAGGAGAATGGTGTGCACCCAGGAGGTGGAGCCTGCAGTGAGCTGAGATCACGCCACTGCACTCCAGCCTAGGAGACAGAGCCAGACTCTGTCTCAACAACAACAACAACAACAACAACAACAAGTTTTAACTTGGCTGGTGCGGTGGCTCATGCCTGTAACCCCAGCACTTTGGGAGTCCAAGGTAGGTGGATGACTTGAGGTTAGGAGTTCGAGACCAGCCAGGCCAACATGGTGAAACACCATCTCTACTAAAAATACAAAAAATTACCCAATTATCCAGGTGTGGTGGCAGGCACCTGTTATCCCAGCTACTCAGGAGGCTGAGGCAAAAGAATCGCTTGAACCCAGGAGGCAGAGGGTGCAGTGAGTGGAGAATGCATCATTGCACTCCAGCCTGGGCAACAAGAGTGAAACTCCATCACAAAAAAAAAAAAAAAAAAAAAAAAAAAAAAAAAAAAAAAAAGGTCTTAATTCATTCAAGCATCAACTCAAACATCTAAAGCCCAAGTCTCATTTAAATATTATCTAACCTGGGTGCAGTGACTCTCACATGTATTACTAGCTACACAGGAGGCTGCGACAGGAGGCTCTCTTGACCCCAGGAGGTAGAGGCTGCAGTTAGCTATGATTATGCCACTGTACTCCAGGGTGGGTGACAGAGCAAGACCACATCTCTTTTAATAAAGGATTAAATAAGCATCATCTAAATCAGATATGGGTGAGACTCAAGGTACTATTCATCTTGAGGAAAAATTCTTCTCTAGCTGTGAACTTGTAAAACCAGATAAGCTATATGCTTTAAAAATACAACGGTGGGCTATGCATAGGATAGACATTCCCATTCCAAAAGGGAGAAGTAGGGAAGAAGAATGTGATGGCAGGTCCCCAGCAACTCTAAAACCTAGTAAAAAAAAACTTCACTAGATCTTAAGGCTGGAGATGAGTGTGTTTGGCTTGATATCCCACCTTCCAGGCCTACTGGGATGGTAATATCATGCCAACAGCTGTTTGGTCTGATCCTACATGCACCTGTGGCTGTCTATGAGAGCATTACCCTCTGAAACCAACTAAGAAGCTGTCTTACACCCTTAGGCTACTGCTGGTAGTAGCAGTACTCATGATTTCTGAATCACCTTTGGTGTTACTCTTCCCTTTCTTTGAGAATAGTGCACATTTGCAGCTGAACAGCTCTACGTTCCTGCCTGGTAGAATTCAAGAAGTCCGAACGCCTTCCTTCATTCTGTCTTGCCTTCCTCTGTCCTCAGTTCAAACTGGCAGTGTCTTTGTTGTTATAATTGCATTTCTATTCCTAGCTTCTTCTGAGATTGACGATTACACCCAGGAGGTACACCCACGATTTCTTTATCAAGTGGTTCTTCAGCCATACCACCCTTCATGTTCTCTTCAGAACAAGTTTTGTGCAGTATGGATAGGCTAAGAATTTTCCCAATCTCCATGTTCTGATAACTTTTTCTTTAATAATTCCTTCTTCATTTCTTGCCTCTCATGTTTTACTATAAGTAGTAAGGAGAATCTATGCTGCATTTTCAACACTTGGCTTTAAAACTCACCTCTGGGCCAGGCACAGTGGCTCACACATGTAATCCCTGCATTTTGAGAGCCCAAGGCAGGTAGATTGCTTGAGCCCAGGAGTTCCAGACCTGGGCAACATGGTGAAACCTTGTCTCTACAAATAATAAAATTAGCTGGGCATGGTGGCATGCGCCTATAGTCTCAGCTACTCAGGAAGCTGAGGTGTGAGGATCACTTGGGCCTGGGAGGTAACTGTTGCAGTGAGCTATGATCGTGCCATTGTACTCCATCCAGGCCAGGTGACAGAGAGAGCCCTGTCTCTAAAACACAGTTTTTTAAAAAATCACTTCTGCTAAATACCCAATTTCATTGCTTAAAATAATGGTCCCTAACCTTTTTGGCACCAGGGACCAGTTTCGTGGAAGACAATTTTACCACAGATGGAGCGAGGTGGGAGGGTGTCATGGTTTCAGGATGAACCTGTTCCACCTCAGATCATCAGGCATTAGTTAGATTCTCCTAAGGAGTGTGCAACCTAGATCCCTCCAATGCACAGTTCACAATAGGGTGCACACTCATCTGAGAATCTAATGCCACTGCTGATCTGACAGGAGGTGGAGCTCGGGTGGTAATGCTCACTCAACTGCTGCTTACCTCCTGCTTATGTGGCCCGGTTCCTAATAGGCCATGGACTTATACCAATCTGCAGCCCAGGGGTTGGGGACCCCTGGCTTAAAAATTCTACTTGCTGCAAAATACTAGAACATAATTCAAACAATATTTTTGCCCCTTTATAACAAGGATTGCCACCTGTTCCTCTTTTATACCTGAGAGCTTACCAGAATGGTCTTTAACATATATATTTCTACCATTCTAACATTCTGCTCATGATTATTTATGTGTTCTCTTAAAGATAGAAGCTTTCTCTCCTGCTCTGCTGTTTTCCTTCTGAGCCCTTACACAATCATTCATTAAACATATATATTTCTAGGATGCATCTCAAAACTTCCAGCTTACCCAGTTCCACTTACTGGGTACTTGGTACTACACTTAGCGAGTTCCAAAGCCACTTCCACATTTTAGGTTATTTGTTACAGGAGAACCCCACATCTTGGATCCAAAATCTGTATTAGTCAGGATTCTCCAGAGAAACAAAACCAAAAGAATGTATGTATAAAGATATTTATTGTAAGGAATTCACTCATACAATTATGTATTAGTACCAAGGCCTACAGTCAGCAAATTGGAAATCCAGGAGAGACAATGGTTTAAGTCTGAAAGCTGGCAGACTCAAGACCCAAGAAGAACCAATGCTTCAGTTCAAGTCTGAAGGCAGGAAAAGTCCAGTTTCCTAGCTCAATAGTTAGGCAGGAGGTGTTTCCTGTTACTCACAGTAGGATCAATGTTTTTGTTCTATTCAGGCTTTCAATTGATTCACATCCACATTAGGGAGAACAATCTCCTTTACTCAGTCTACTGATTCAAATGTACATTTCATATAAAAACACTCCCAGAGACACACTCAGAATAATGACTGACCAAATAAATACCTGAGCACCCCATGGCCCAGATTAATTGATACATAAAATTAACCATCACAGCCAATTCCCTTGATTATTCATTTTGGTAAAACGTCATGTAGATTTATCACTGTGAGACAAGAAGACAACACAACTACATGCTTTGCTGTCTGTGCATGAATTGAACAACGACCAATAATATTAAAAAATCACCACCAGATGACGTTGAAAAAGTAATGTGACAGGCCACTGATCATGCCAGACATCTGTTATTTATAATGATTTGTGGACTGAAGAGCTAGCAGTAAACAATTTACTTTATGCAATTATTCATAATAAATATTCTGTGGTAAATTTAAAGGTTTTTAGGGGATGGATGAGATTTAACTAAAGTATGATGACTGAAATTTGTGCATACTGGAACCATGCAAAGTGAGAACTTACTGTAATTTGCATATAACAAATTGCATATACTTAAAATGCATAATTAGATCATTTTGTCACACATATATAGTCGTGGAAACCTTAACATAGTAAAGATTATGGATATATCCTTTACTTCTGAAGTTTCCTCTTACCTTCCCCCACTATTTATTTATTTGTTTGTTTGTTTATTTCTTTTTTGAGAAAGAGTCTCACTCTGTCATCCAGGCTAGAGTGCAGTGGCATGATCTTGGTTCGCTGCAACCTCCACCTCCCAGGTTCAAGTCATTCTCCTGCCTCAGCCTCCCAAGTAGATGGGGTTACAGGCACATGCCACCATGCCCACCTAATTTTTGTTTTTTTAGTAGAGATGGGGTTTCAGCATGTCGCTTAGGTTGGTCTTGAACTCCTGACCTCAACTAATCCACCTGCCTTGGCCTCCCAAAGTGCTGGGATTACAGGCGTGAGCCACCGTGTTCAGCCCCTCTTGCTCCTTTATAATGCTTCCTCTCATTCTTCCATGTTACCCAACTCCATGGATCCCATGCAATGACTGATTTGCTTTCAATCACAATAGATTGCTTTGCATTTCGGGAAGTTCATATAAATAAGATCATATACTATGTATTCTTTTTTGTCTGGCTTCTTCCATTCAGTATAATTATTTTTGGATTCACCCAGTTTGCATGTTTAAATTGTTCGTTCTCTTTTATTGCTAACTTGTATTTCATTATACAGATACCAGATTTTATTTACCTACACTCTTGGGTTAACATTTAGATTTTTTTCTACCTTTTAGCTATTATAAATCATGTTGTTATGAACGTTTATATAAGAAACTCTATGCGGACTTATATCATTACATTTCCTGGGTATATACTAAGGAGTGGAATAGCTGGATCATATGGTAGGTATGTATTTAATTTTTTTAAAAACTGCCAAATTGTTTACCAAAGTGGCTATAACATTTTACATTCCCACCAACAGTGAATAAGTACTCCACATATCCCACATCCCTAGCCAAAATGAGGGGGTAGTCTGTGTTTTAAAATTGTAGTCATTCTAATAGGTGTGTGGTATTATCTGATTGTGGTGTTAATTTGCATTTCTCTAATTACTAATGATGTTGAGCATTTTTATATGCTTATTTGCCATCCTTTTACCTTTTTGGGTGAAATGTCTGTTCAACTTATTGGCCATTTAAAAAATTGTGTTACATGTTTTCTTATTATTGAGCTTTGAGAGTTCTTTATACATTTTGGATACAAAGCCTATACAGCTCACCATAATGTAGGATCAGGGGAGCCCTGAGCTTGTTTTCCTGCAACTAGATGGTCCCATCTGGGGGTGATGGGAGACGCTGACAGATCATCAGGCATTAGATTCTCATAAGGAGTACACAACCTAGATCCCTCACATGCACAGTTCACAATAGGGTTTGTGTTCCTATGAGAATCTAATGCCGCCACTGATGTGACAGGAGGTGGAGCTCAGGCGGTACTATGAGTGTTGGGGAGTGGCTGTAAATACAGATGAAGCTTCTCTTGCCCACCACTCACCTCCTGCTGTGCGGCCCAGTTCCTAACAGGCCACAGACCAGGACTGGTACCAGTCCATGGCCCAGGGATTGGGGACCCCTGCTATAGGTCATGTGTCTTTTTTTTCCTCAAGCTGCTTTCAAGATTTTCTCTTATTACTATTTTTGAACAATTTGATGGTGACCTACATTGATGTAGTTTTCTTCATGTTTCTTGGTTTTTGGTTTGAGTTTCTTCTGTCTCTGGGTTTAAAGCTATCATCAAATTTGGAAAAACTCAGCCATGATTTCTTCAAGTATTTTTTTCTGCCTTCCTTTCCTTAAAGGGGTCCCATTACAAATATATTATGCTATATTTATAGTTGAATACGAGTGATGCACAACTGTTATTTATGAAGGTGTCCCACAGCTTAGTGATGTTCTATTCATTTTTTAATAATTAATTTTTCTCTTTATGCCTTCCTTTGAATGTTTTCCATTGTAATTTCTTCAACTTCACCAATCTTTTCTTCTACAAGATATGACCTCTAGTTAATCCCATCTCTTGTGTTTTCCATGTCAGACATTATAGTTATCAGCACTAGAAGTTTGTTTTGGATTTGTTCTATATCATTCATTTTTTTACTTAACATGTTTGATCTTTTCTCCAGCTTTATCTTACATACAGAATACAGTTATAAGAAGTTTTGGTATCCTTATCTGTCAATTTCACAATTTTAGTTTTTTGTTTTTTGTTTTTTTGGTTGTTTCCATGCCTGCTAGTTTTTTTACTGGGTGTCATATATTGTGAATTTTACCTTGTGAGGTGTTGAACATGTTTGTATTACTATAAAGATTCCTGGGCTTTTTTTCTGGGTTGCAGTTAAATTGGAAATGATTTAATCCTTTCAGGTCTTGCTTTTAAGATTTGTCAGACAGAACCACGGGAGCATTTAAGTTTAGGGCTAAGGATTCCACACTATTGATGCAAGATCTTTTAAAACACTGTACCCAATGCCCCACAAATTGTGAGGCTTTCTAGTCTGGTAGGTGGCAAAAGGCACTATTCCTATTCCTGTGAGAACTGCGTACACTCTTCTCTCTTCTAAACCTTTTCAGTGGTTCTTTCCCTAACCTTGGGTAGCTCCCTCATATTCATACACTGATTAGTACTCTACTGCAAACATGACAAGGATCTTCTGCAAATCTCTGGAGTTCTTGTAGTGACTCTCACCACTTCAGTACTGCACCCTGTGATATCTAGCAACCTTGGTCTCTACAGACTATCATCAATGTCTCTTCAAGTCACGAGTTTCTGAGTGCTACCTCTGTTCCCCTTTTCTGTGACAGAGCCTGGAGAGTCTCTCACAGCAGTAAGCTGAGACAATAATAGGGCCAACCTTGTTTGATTAATGTCTCTCAGCAAACAATGTCCTTTGTTGCCCAATGCCCAATGTCTTAAAAACCCCTTGTTTCACATTTTCCTATTCTTTATTTCAGGTAGTAGGTTAAATTTTGTCCAGTTACACCATCTCATCTAGAAATATAAGATCCTTTTTGTGTATTTTTAATTTAATTGATAAAAATTCCTTTTATTAACTAGCCTTAAAATTCCTTTAAAAAATTGTGATTATAATCCCCAGCACAAAATGTTATCAAGGTACTTTCTTTCCTCACTTATGTGGGAAATCATATATCCAAGAATTGCAATGCACTTATTTTACCATTACTCTTACATTGTGAATATAGAAAAAAATAGAAATGGGTTGGTACAGTATTATGGCCATTTCAAAAATGAGTAGTGGGATGGCTATAGAGCCTTCTGATTATTACAAACCTCATTCCAATCAAGGGGAGTTAATAGTAGGGGATAAAGTTTATCTCTTTTTCAAGGACCAGAACTGATTTTATTTTATGAGGAAAAGTATGTGATTTATGTGTTTTCTCATTCCAGCTCTCTCCTTAGTGTTAGTGAAAAAACCTTGTACATTCTCATAACCACTTTTCTGCCAATCGTAATCTTTGGCAGTAGTGTAGGTTTTCATTTATTATGTTTTCAAGAGTACATTCGTGGGGTCAGCTATGTCAGGATTGGCAGGAAGATATCATTTTTTGAGGTTTTAAAACATTATTGAAATATAATTCATTTACCATAAAACTTACACCTTTAAAAGATATAATTTAGTGGTTTTTAGTCACAAATCTGTACAACCATCACTACAGATTTTCATCACCCACAAAAGATACACCACACCCATTACCCATCACTACTGACTCTTCTCTTCCCCCAGTTCCTGAAAAATATGTGGAATTTGTCTATTCCACATATTTTATATAAATGGAGCCATAAAATACGTGGTCTTTTGTGAGTAGCTCCTTTCACATAGCATAAGTTTTCAGGTTTGATCCATATTGTAGCATTTATTGATACCTCATTCTGTTTCATTGCTGAATAATATTTCATTATATGAATAGATCACATTTTCTTTTTCCATTCATTAGTGAATATTTAAATTGTTTCAAATTTTGAGCTATTATAAATAATACTGCTATAAACATTCATGTACATGTTTTTGTGTGAAAATGTATTTATTCCACTCTTTTGGGTATATACCTGGAAGTAAAACTGCTGAGTCATACAATAACTATAATTTTCTGAGGAACTGACAGACTGCTTTCCAAACTGGCTATACAATTTTACTTTCTGCCCAGCAATGTACAGGGATGCTAATTTCTCTCCATCTTTACCATCACTTGTTACTCTCTTTTTTTTTTTTTTTTTTTTTTTGAGATGGAATTTTGCTCTTGTTGCCCAGGCTGGAGTGCAATGGCATGATCTTGGCTCACTGCAATCTCTACCTCCCAGGTTCAAGTGAATCTCCTGCCTCACCCTCCCAAATAGCTGGGATTATAGGTACATGCCACAATATCTGGCTAATTTTGTATTTTTAATAGAGACAGGGTTTCATCATGTTGGCCAGGCTGGTCTCAAACTCCTGACCTCAGGTGATCCACCCTCCTTGGCCTCTTAAAGTGTTGGGATTACAGGTGTGAGCCACCGCACCTGGCCACTGTCTATCATTTTGATTACAGCCATTCTGGTGGGCATAAAGTGGTATCTCACTGTGGTTCTGATTTGCAGTTCCCACCATAGCCGCTTTTCTCTGTTGTATCTACAATGATGTTGAGCATGCAAGAAGTCTTTTTCTTTTTTTTTTTTTTTGAGACAGTATCTTGCTCTTTTGCCCAAAGGCTTCATGCATTGTTGAGTGGTACAAACACGATTTACTAACAGTCCTGACTTCCTGGGTCAAGTGATCCTCCTGCCTCAGCTTCCCAAGAAGTCAGAAGTACAGGTGTGTGTCACTATGCCTAGCTTATTTTTTTGTAGAGATGGAGTCTCACTCTGTAGCCCAGACTGGTCTCAAACTCCTAGGCTCAAGCAATCTTCCTATCTTGGCCTCCTAAAGTGCTGGAATTACAGGCATGAGCCACTGTGCCTGGCCCAAGTGTCCTTTTTTTTTTCTTTTTTTTTTGAGACAGAGTCTCACTTTGTTGCCCAGGCTGGAGGGCAGGGGTGCCATCTCAGCTCACTGCAACCTCCGCCTCCCGGGTTCAAGTGATTCTCCTGCCTCGGCCTTCTAAGTAGCTGGGATTACAGGCATATGCCACAACACTCAGCTAATTTTTTAAACTTTTTGGTAGACACGGGGTTTCACCACGTTGGCCAGGCTAGTCTTGAACTCCTGACCTCAAGGGATCCACCCGCCTCAGCCTCCCAAAGTGCTGGGATTACAGGCGTGAGCCACCACACCTGGCTCCAAGTGTCCTTTTTAATTAACCTCCTATACCACCTTTTTATTAAAAATTCTGTTTAAGAATTTTACCTAACAAATATTCAATAAACACGTTATATTAATATTCTTTTAAAAAATCATTTCTACAACATTTCTTCTATTAAACTATTTGGGAATTTGTTCAAATGTATACCTAGCCTCATACATGCAGCTGACCCAGATATTCTATAATTCTTTTAATAGAACATATCAAAGAGTTGGAAACAATCATATCTTACAGGTTTTATGTTACTTAGTACCTCTAAACGAAACTTGAGATAGTCTTTGCTTGGCATCCTAGAAATCAAAACAACTTGAAATTGAATTTTACAAGTGAAAAAGATCCTAAAGAAAACCTGGATCTTCTGGCTTATATGATAGATGATGTAATTACAAATAAGGTTCAGTGACTTCAAAATAATTTAGCTAATTATTGACACAGTTGTCACTAAAATCTAGATATGCTGACTTCTACACTAGTGTTCCTTCTAATGGAATTATTGACAAACTCAAATAATAAAAGATTTATCATGAAACAATGGCAAGGGTAATGGACTAGTAATCAGAAAATGTACTTGTATCTTTTTTTTTTTTTTTTTTTTTTTGAGACGGAGTCTCGCTGTGTCACCCAGGCTGGAGTGCAGTGGCCGGATCTCGGCTCACTGCAAGCTCTGCCTCCCGGGTTCACGCCATTCCCCTGCCTCAGCCTCCCGAGTAGCTGGAACTACAGGCGCCCGCCACCTCGCCCGGCTAGTTTTTTGTATTTTTTTAGTGGAGACGGGGTTTCACCGTGTTAGCCAGGATGGTCTCGATCTCCTGACCTCATGATCCGCCCGTCTCGGCCTCCCAAAGTGCTGGGATTACAGGCTTGAGCCACCGCGCCCGGCCAAATGTACTTGTATCTTACAACATTTGGCTGAGCCTATGGAATACTAATTTAACCTCTGTACCATATCTTCATCAAATAGGAAATTCTACTAGATAACCTCAAATTCTTCCACATTTAAAAGATTCACTGGAATATAAAAAGGCATTAAGTAGACTTGGAAGTTAACCCCAAAAAAAGAGTACAGGAGCTTTAAACAACAAATAATAAGCCAAAACCTTAGTGGAATTTTTTCCTGTTACAATAGTGGGAATGCAATCAGAAATACATTCTATCAACAAGAACAGCTTGGACTAACACAGGCAGGAAAAGAACTCAACTCTCATTACATGTTGTAATATATTGATCAATAAAAAGACAACCGTATCCCAACTGCACGGAGTAATACTCTGAGGAAACCAGAACGAGAAGCCTGCCAAAGATTCCACCATAGCCGCTTTTCTCTGTTGTATCTACAGAGTTTATAATTCCCAGCATGTAACACATAAAGAAGCAGGAGCACAGGGTTGAAATATATGATATATGTTAGTAGTAGACAAAAGATGGAAAGATAGGCTTGAATATATTACATATTATCAAAGTATTGTGAACTGAGATCTGACTAATTTAGACAGAGAAACCAAGACAAAAAAAACCCCAAGAAGCGCTAACAGATCCATTTAAGATAAATGTCAACAGGTATTGCAGGGAAAGGTAGAAACCTGCCTTCTAAGTTAGCACTAAGAGCACAATTTGCTAGCAGTGTAATAGGAAAGCGAGGAAGTGTTAAGTTTTCTTCTTCAATGCTCTCTATTGAAAAAAATGCCAGAAGAACTTGCTAAGTATGTAGGAAAAAAATGAAGTAAAGAAAAAGAAAAAAAAAAAAGGAGAAGAATGTTTTGAAAAGAAACTACAGGCCAGGCATGATGGCTCACACCTGTAATTCCAACACTTTGGGAGGCCGAGATGGGTGGATCACTTGAGCTCAGGGGTTCAAGACCAGCCTGGGCAACATGGTGAAACCCCATCTCCACAAAAAAATACAAAAATTAGCTGGGCAAGGCAATGCATGCCTGTACTTGGGAGGCTGAGGGAGGAGAATCGCTTGAGCCTGGGAGGCAGAGGCTATAGTGAGCCGAGATAAAAGATAAAAAGACATGTAAAATAGCATATATTATGTAGTTTCCTCTGAGGAAAATATAAACATTTATGTTTCATGTGCTTGGTTATTTCAAAGAAGATGCAACAGGAAAGTCAAAGAGAGGAATTAAAATAAAATGATAACATGAATTCAAAGGCTATTAGTACAATGTAAGGAATTAGCTAATGGAAAATAACAAAATAATTTAAACATGCACTACGGTCACATTAAAAGTGAAGAAAGAAGGCCGAGGCAGGTGGATTACCTGAGGTCAGGAGTTTGAGACCAGGCTGGCCAACATGGCAAAACCCTGCCTCTACTAAAAATACAAAAATTAGCCATGTGTGGTGGCAGGTGCCTATAATCCGAGCTACTCGGGAGGCTGAGGCAGGAGAATTTCTTGCACCTGGTGGGGTGGACGTTGCAGTGAGCTGAGATCACGCCACTTCACTCCAGCATGGGCAAAAGAGCAAAAGTCTATCTCAAAAAAAAAAGAAAAAAAAAAGTGAAGAAAGATGTGAAAGACAGACTAAAATATTTCTCAGAATGAAAAAGAAAAATGCGAAGGATATTTGAAGAATACTTAAGAACAAGATGGCTAATATAAAGGCATGTGAAAAAAAAACATCCTATGTAAAAATTACAAGTATATATATCAGCCCAGGTTTCCTTAGGACACATACACACTTTCAAGTTTGGATAATTCAAGAAGGGTTTATGTATTCATAAAACAGGGTGAAAGGGAACCATAAGAAACAGTACAATAACGCAGGGCTAGTATCAGTGGAGTTCTTACTGTCCTTATGGGGAGCAAAATTAGCTGCTGTAGCCAGAAGGAAGGAATAGTGTAGAAAAGGCCATGGCCAATAAGAGACATAGTGAGCCTGACGTACCCATATGGGAAGGGAGCCAGGGGAATAAATAACTGTCCGCATACTCCTCCTTTTCCCTGATATTCTTCAAGGGCTCCTCATTGGTGGAAACTGACCAAATGGCAGTGAGTATATGGACCTATATAATTCACACAAATCTAACTCCCAGGGTAAAAAGCAAAGTGGACTAAGAATAGTGAATTTGCAGGGGCAAATGGAATATAGCCACAATAGTGTAGCATAGGAATAAAGGGACATAAATCTCTACCATTTGCCTGAAGTCCATTCACCTTCACTGTAATTACTGATATAGTTGAATTTGTATTTCCCATCTTGCTATTTTTTTCCTTTGTGTCCTTTTTTGTTCTCCGTTACTCCTATGTGATCTTTTATGTTAAACAAGTATGCTAAACACATGTTTGTGTGTGTATATATGTGTGTGTATGTGCACATGTATATATAGCTTCTTTTCAGTCCATTACTTTAGGAATTATACGATTAGTCTCTAATTTATGACAATCTACTTTAAAACAATCTTAATTTAACAAATTTGCTCCTATATGTTTCATTTCCACCACCCTCCTTAGCATTATTAATGTCAATTATATGTTATGCATTCAACAAAAAAGTGCCATAATTACTGCTTTAAACACTTTGTTTTTTGAAGAAATTAGGAAAATAGAAAAAAATATTTTAAAGTCTTTTACACACAAATTTACTTTTACCAGTCCTCTTCATTCTTTCCTCTGGATATGAGTTACTATCAGGTATCACATTCTTTCAATCTGAAGAAATCTGAAGTAGTGTTTGTAGCACAGGCTGGTTATTAACCAAATCTCTCAGTTTTTATTTTCTTGGAAACATCTTTATATTGCCTTCATTTCCGAAGGTTAATTTTATACTATATAGTATTCTTTGTTGTCAGTTCCCTCCACAAACCCACCCCCAGGACTTTAAATATGCCATTGTATTGTCTTCTGGAGATCACTGTTTCTGACAACAGCAGTAAGCTATTAATCATATTGCTGTTTCCCTGTTCATGATGAGTTTTTTTTTTCTTGCTTCTTTCAAGAGTTTCTTTTTGTCTTTAGCTGTCAGCACTTTCACGATAATGTTTCCAGGTGTGGTCCTTTAGTGTTTTTCCTTTATGGGATTTGTTGAGCTTCTTGAATCTCAAGTTTCTACCAAAACTCGGAGGTGCTCATTAATTATTTCTTCAATTATTTTTTCTCCCCCCTCACCCTCATACTAGGATGCCCATTACATGTATAACAGTTACCTGACATCGCATTGGATAATTTCTAATGATCTCATCTCACTGGGTAATTTTTAATGGTCTTCAAGTTTACTGAGTGTTTCAATTTGCTGCTAAGTCCATCAAGTAAATTTTTCATTTCAGTTCTCTTCCTTTTAAGTTCTAGAATTTCTATTTGGTTCCTTTTCTATAGATTCTATTTATCTATTTAGATTCCCCCTTTACATTGAGTCACTGTTATTATGTTTTCCATTAGTTCTTTGAATGTAAGTTTAAAACAAATTTTCAGCGTATTTCTAATAGCTGTGTTGAGGTCCTCTGCAAAATCTAACATCTGGGCCCACTCAGATTCAATTTCTATTGATTGCTTTGTTTCCAGAGCATGTCTCATCTTTGCATATCTAGTAGTTTTGACTTTTAGAGAGCATGTAGCAACTCTAAATTCTGTTTTATTTTCCTGAAAGTGTTGTTTATTTATTTTTAGTAACTTGCCTGGACTTAAACTTCAGAATTTGTCTCTCAGGCGGTGTGTAGCTACTGATGTCTCTGATTATTCTTTTAAAAATTAATATGCTTTTTAAAGCAATTTTAGTTTTACAGAAAAATAAGTTGCAAGTACAGAGAGTTCCCATATAACCCCTCAAATCTCTTCCCCAGTTATTAATATCTTGATTTACTGTGGTACACTGGTCACAACTGATGAGCCAATACTGATACATTATTAACTGAAGTTACAGATTACATTGGGGGTATGCTTTCTGTTGCTTTGTATGAGTTCTGACAGATGCATAATGACATGTATCCACTAATATAGTATCATACAGGATAGTTTCATGATTCTAAAAATTATGTGTTACACCCATTTATCCCTCTCTCCCTACCTCACCCTGAACCCCTTGACGACCACTGCTCTTTTTACTGTCTCCACAGATTTACCTTTTGCAGAATGTCATATAGTTGGAATTAAACAGTATGTAATCTTTTCAGATTGGATTCTTTCACTTGGCAATATGTGTTTAAGGTTTCTCCATGTCTTTTCATTTCTTAATAGGGTCATTTCTTTTTAGTACTGAATAATATTCCATTGTCTGGATGTAACACTCTCATTTTAACTAACAATTCCCTAATGGCATATGATGTTGAGCATCTTTTCATATGCTTATTGGCCATAGGTATCTTTTCTTTATATGTTTAGATCCTTTGCACATTTTTTTAATCAGGTTGTCTGTTCCTTATTTTTGAATTTTAAATATCTCTCTGAATGTTTGAATAAGTCATCAGATACGTATTTTGCAAATAATTTCTCCCACTCTGTGGCTCTTTTTTTCATTCTCTTAATGGTGTCTTTTGCAGAGAAGTCTTAAATTGTAATCATGTACAACTTATCAATTTTTTTCTTTTATAGAGTAGATGCTTTTGGTATTGTATCTAAAAATTCACTGCAAACTCTAGGTCACTTAGACTTTCTCCAGTGTTATCCTCCAGGAGTTTTATAGTTTTGCGGTTTTACATTTAGGTCTATCCATGCTTAACTAATTTTTCTGGAAGCTGTAAGGCCTATATTTAGATTAATTTTTTTGCATGTAGATGTCCAGTTCCAGCACCATTTGTTGAAAGGACTATCCTTTCTACATTAAATTGCCTTTGCTCTTTTGTCAAAGATCCATTGACTATTATTTGCATAGGTCTATTTCTGTGTTCTGTATCAATTTGTCCTCTCTTTTATCAGTACCACACTGTGCTGATTACTGTAGCTTTACAGTAAGCCATGGAATTGGAGAGTGTCAGTCCTCTAACCTTGTTCTTCAATATTGTCTTGGCTATTATGCATCTTTTGTCTTTATGTATAAACTTCAGAATCAGCTTGTTGATGTCCCCAAAATAATTGGCAATGACTTTGATTGAGATTCTGTTAAATCAAGTTGGAAAGAACTGAAATCTTGACATAATAGACTCTTCCTATCCATGTATGTGGAATATCTCACAATTTATTTAGATCTTTGATTTCTTTTGTCAGAGTTTTATAGTTTTCCTCATATAGTTCTGGTACATACTTTGTCAGATTTATATCTAAGTACTTCTCGGATTTGATGGTAATGTAAAAGGTATGGTGTTTTTAATGTCAAATTCAAATTGTTCGTTGCTGGAATATAAGAAGGCAACTGGATTTTGTACATTAACTTCGTATCTTGCAGCTTTGATACAAGTAGTTATTAGTTCCAGAGTTTTTGGTTGATTCTTTAAATTTGCAAATAAAGATAGTTTCATTTCTTCTTTTCCAATCCGCAGGCATTTTGTTTCTTTTTCTTGCCTTATTGAATTAAATAGGCACTTCAGTATGAAGTCGAATAGGAGTGGTGAAAGTGGACATCTCTGCCCTGTTTCTGATCTTAGTGGGAAAGCATCTATTCTCTCACTATTAAGTATTTTAGAGGTAGTTTCTCTGTTGATGTCCTTTATCAACTTGAGGGAGTACCCTTCTATTCTCAGTTTGAAAAAGATTTTTGTCATAAATGGGTGTTGGACTTTGTCAAATTGTTTTTATGCATCTATTGATATGATCATATGATTTCTTTAGCCAGTTGATGTCATGAATTTCATTAGTTGCTCTTTGCTAAACGAACCTTGTGTAACTGGAATAAATACCAGTTGGTCATGGTATAAAATTGTTTTTGTGCATTGTGGGATTTGATTTGCTAATATTTAGTTGAAAAAAAATTTTTTTTTTTTGCGACTGGGTCTTGCTCTGTCACCCAGACTGGGATGCAGTGGCACAATCATGGTTCAATGCAACCTTGATCTCCTGAGTTCAAGAGATCCTCTCACCTAGGCCTCACGAGTATGTAGAACCACAGGCATGTACCACCATGTCCAGCTAAATTTTATTTTTATTTATTTATATTTTTTTGGAGACAGAGTCTTGCTCTGTTGCCCAGGATGGAGTGCAGTGGCGCGATCTCAGCTCACTGCAACCTCTGCCTCCCAGGTTCAAGCGATTCTTGTGCCTCAGCCTCCCAAGTAGCTGGGACTATAGGCATGCTCCACTGAAGTCTGGATAATTCTTTGCATTTCAGTAGAGATAGGGTTTTATCATGTTGCCCAGGCTGGTCTTGAATGCCTAAGCTCAGGCAATCCACCTGCTTTGGCCTCCCAAAGTGGTCTGATTACAGGCATGAGCCACTGCACCCAGATAAATTTTATTTGTATTGAACAGATGGGGTCTCCCTATGTTGCCTAGGCTGGTCTTGAACTCCTGAGATCAAGCAATCCTCCTGCCTCGACCTCCCAAAGTGCTGGGGTTACAGGAATTAGCCATCGTGGCTGGCCTCAGCTGAAGATTTTTGCATCTACATTCATGAGAGATTTTGATCTGTGCTTTCCCTTTCTTGTAATGTCTTTTGTCTAGTTTGTGTACTGAAATAATCCCAGCTTGACAGAATGTGTTAGGAAGCATTCCCTTTGTTTCTATTTTCTGGAAGAGATTGTAGAGAATTTGTATAATTTATTCCGTGAATGTTTCTGTTCCGTTTCTTTATTCCTACTATTATTTTGTAATCTGGCTTCCTAGAAGTTGCCTGTTTCAACACTACTCAGTGGTCAGCCAACGGGTGTGGCTCAATCAGCCTCAGGGTTGTGCTCAAATACCTTGAGCCAATAAGATTTCTACCACTTGCCAATTATCTGTGTGTGGGTTGCAGAACTTACTAAAAGTTTGAGCCAAATCTTTAGTGTCCTTTGTCTTTTTGCTTTTTGTCAGATGCTCTTGGGTATTCTTTGAACATGTGTAGTTTGCTAGTTAGCAAGGGATGTGTGGAGAACCCCTATACAGATATCTCATTTCCAGGTCTCCCAAGTGGAACTAACTTTTAGTTAACAAAACTGGGGGTTTTCCCCACCATTTTAAACCTAATTTGACAATTTTAGCTGGCAAAGACACAAATTTTTACTCTCCACTTCTGAGTATTCCTCTGACATCAAATGTCATAGTATCCATGACCAGTCAAAAGCTGGTAAAACTACCACTCTTGTCCACTAAGTTCCCTGGAGGAGGGGTATAGGAATAGCTCCAGACAAGAAGGCCACAGACTCTCACTATTCATATCCAAAACTGCAACAGTTTTTCAAGAATTAATGTTTCTCAATGTGTTGCCCGCTTTGGGCTGATTTCCAGTGCACAGAAGTTGTTGTTTCTGACAAATTTCTCCATTTTTATATTTATTTTTTTGTAAAGAGGAGTCATCAAGTATTTCCATTTACCATAACTGGAAGTCCTCTATTCATTACAGTATCATAATTTCATGCATCACTTTTTCACTGAGGTAAAATAAATATAACATCAATTTACTATTTTAATCATTTTGAAGTGTACAATTCAGTGGAATTAAGCACATTCATAATTTTGTGCAACCATCATCATTTTCCATTTCCAGAACTTTTTCATCATGTTAAACAGAAACTCTATATCCATTAAACAGTAACTCCCCATTCCTTTCTCTCCATAGTATTTGGTAAGCTCTATTCTATTTTGTCTCTATTAATTTGCCTCTATGAGGTATCATATATATCACAAATAAGTGAAATTATACCTCTGTCCTTTCATTTTTGGCTTATTTCAGTTAGCATAATATTTTGGAGAGTCAACAACCTTGTACCATGAATCAGTACTTCATTCCTTTTTATGGATAAATAATATTCCACTGTATAGATATATAACATTTTGTTTATTCTTTCTTCATTTAATAGAATTTGGGTTGTTTCCATCTTTTGGCCATTATGATGCTGCATGAACATTAATCTGTGACTTCTTCTGTGGACATATGTTTTCATTTCTCTTGAGCATATACCTAGTTGTAGAAGTGATAGATTTAATGGTAACTCTATGTTTAACTTTTCAAGGAACTGCCAAACTGTGAAACGCAACTACACATTTTTCTCTCCCATAAGCAGTGTACAAGGGCTCCAATTACTCCACATCCTCCCCTAAATATATATACATATATTTTGAGACAGAGTCTCACTCTGTTGCCCAGGCTGGCACAATTTCAGCTCACTGCAACCTCCACCTTCCATGTTCAAACAATTCCCCTGCCTCAGCCTCCTGAGTAGCTGGGATTACAGTTGTGCACCTCCACACCCAGCTAATTTTTATATTTTTAGTAGGCGTAGGGTTTTACCATGTTGGTCAGGCTGGTCTCGAATTCCTGACCTTAAGTGATCCACCCGCCTTGGCCTCCCAAAGTGCTAGGATTACAGGCGTGAGCCACCGAGCCTGGCCACCAATATTTATTTTTAAAATAGCATTATTAAAATATAATTGATATACAAAATACACATATGTACAGTATACAATTTGATAATTTTTGACTTATGAATATACTTGTGAAACAGTACCATAATCAAGATAGTGAATATATTAATCACTCCAAAAAGTTTTTTCATCCCTTTTGTAATCCTTTCTCCCTCCCTACTCCCCTTCTTCCTATCCCCAGGCAACTAACAATCTATTTCTTGCCACTAGAGGTTTGTCTATTTTGTTTAGAGTTTTACATAAATGAAATCATATAGTATATATTCCCTTTTTGTGTGGGTTAATTCACTTAGAAAAATTACTTTCAGCTTCAGCCATATTGTAATATGTGAATAGTTCATCTTTCTATATGGCTGAGTAGTATTCCATTGTATGGATATACTACAGTTTCTCTATTCATTAACCTGTTGATGGACATTTCAGATGTTTCCAATTTTGGGGCTATTACAAATAAAGCTGTTAGGTATATTCTAGTTCAAGAGTCTGTATGGCCATATCCTCTTTTTCTCTTGGGCAAATTCCCAAGAAAAGAGTGAATGAATCATGTGGTTGGTTTTTGTTCAGCTTTTTAAGCTTTTTAAAGCCAAACTGTTTTCCTACGCAGTTTTACAATTTTATATTCCCACACATAGGGTTCTAATTCCTCTACAACCATGTCAAAACCCAGTGCAGTCCGTTTTAAAAGTTTTATTCCATCTATTTGATGTGTAGTGATATCTCAAAGTATGAGTGTATGTTGTATATGCGTTTTATTGTGTAAATTCCCATAATATAAAATTAACCATTTTAAAGGGAACAATTCGGTGGCATTTAGTACATTCACAATGTTGTAAAACCATCGTCTTTTTTTTTTAAATTAATTGAGACAAGGTCTCAGTATACTGCTAAGGTTGGTCTTGAACTCTTGGGCTCAAGCGGTACTCCTGTCTCCACCTCCCAAAGTGCTAGGACTACAGGAGTAAGCCATCATGCCTGGCCAACAATCTTATCTAATTGCAAAAGATTTTCATTACTCCCTGACCATCCCCCACCCAAAATAACCCAGGCCCATGAAACAGGTATTCCTTGGCCACTGGCAACCACCAATCTGCTGTCTATCTCTGGATTTACCTATTCTGGATATTGCATACAAATGGAATCATACAACATGTGGCCTTGTGTATTTTGTTGCTTTCACTTGGCATGATATCAAGGCTCATCTGCACTGTAGCATATGTACCACTATTCCTTTTTGTTGGCCAAAAATAATATTCCATTGGATAGATTACACCACAATTTGCTTATTGATCTGTTGATGGACATTTAGTTCTTTCCACCTTTTGGCAATTGTATAATGGTACTACTATAAACATTCATGCATGAGTATTTGTTTGGGTATCTGTTTTTAATTATTTAAGGTATATACCTAAGTGGAAAATTTTTTGGTTATATGGTATTTCTATGTTTAACTCTTTCATGTACTGCCAAACCGTTTTCCACACCGTGGCTGAACCACTTTACATACCTACCAGCACCATATGAGAGGTTCCAATATTTCCACATTCTCACTGATTCTTGTTTCTTACTTTTGTTTGTTTTGTTTTGTTTCCTTTTTGAGATGAAGTCTCAAAAAGGCTGGAGTGCAATGGCGTGATCTCTGCTCACTGCAACCTCTGTCTCCTGGGCTCAAGTGAGTCTCCTACCTCAGCCTCCCGAGTAGCTGAGATTACAGGTGCCCACCACCATGCCTGGCTAATTTTTTTTCTTTTTTTTTGTATTTTTAGTAGACATGGGGTTTCACCATGTTGGCCAGGCTGGCTTTGAACTCCTGACCTCACACGATCCACCTGCCTCAACCTCCCAAAGTGCTGGGATTATAGGAGTGAGCCACTGCGCCTAGCCCTTACTTTTGTTTTTTAAACAGCCATCCTAGTGATTGTGAATTAATATCTTATTGTCATTTTGATTTTCATTTCCCTGATGGCTAATGATGTTGAACATCATTTCATGTGCTTATAAACCATTTATATAACTTCTTTAGATAAATGTCTATTTTGATTTTTTGTCCATTTTTAAAAATAAGCTTTTTATTGAATTGTAAGTGGTCTTTATATATTCAAGATACAAGTTTCTTATCAAATATATAATTTGCAAATATTTCTCCCATTCTATTGGTGGTCTTTTACCTTTTTGATGGTGTCCCTAGAAGCACAAAAGTTTTAATATTGCCAAAGTCTAATTTATCTAATTTTCTTTTTTTTTTTTTTTTTTTTTTTGAGACAGAGTCTCACTCTGTCAGCCAGGCTGGAGTACAGTGGCATGATCTCAGCTCACTGCAACCTTGAGCCCTCCTGGGCTCAAGCAATTCTCCTGCCTCAGCCTCCTGAGTAGCTGGGAATACAGGCGTGTACCACTACGCCCAGCTAATTTTTTGTGTTTTTAGTAGAGATGTGGTTTCACTATGTTGGTCAGGCTGGTCTCGAACCCCTGACCTCAGGTGATCCTCCCGCCTTGGCCTCCCAAAGTGCTGAGATTACAGGTGTGAGCCACCATGCACGGCCTGTTGCTAGCATGTGTGTGTGTTTTTTCGTTTTTGAGATGGAATCACACTCTGTCACCCAGGTTGGAATGCAATGGTGTGGTCTCGGCTCACTGCAACCTCTGCCTCCCGGGTTCAAGCAATTCTCCTGCCTCAGCTTCCCGAGCTGCTAGTATTACAGGCACATGCCACCACATCGGCTATTTTTTGTATCTTTGGTAGAGACGGGGTTTCACTATGTTGGCCAGGCTGGTCTCGAACTCCTGACCTCATGATCTGCTTGCCTTGGCCTCCCAAAATGCTGGGATTACAGGCATGAGCCACCGCACCCAGCTGCCTGTTACTAACTTTTAAGAAACTGTCAAACCGTTTTCTAAGGTGGATTACCATTTCACATGTCCACCATCAGTGTTTGCAAATTCTAGTTGGTGTACATCCTAAACAGCATTCCATATGGACATCTTTTTTTTTTTTTTTTTGGAGACGGAGTCTTGCTGTGTCCCCCAGGCTGGAGTGCAGTGGCGCGACCTCGGCTCACTGCAAGCTTCGCCTCCCGGGTTCACGCCATTCTCCTGCCTCAGCCTCCCGAGTAGCTGGGACTACAGGCGCCCACTACCGCGCCCGGCTAATTTTTTGTATTTTTAGTAGAGACGGGGTTTCACCGTGGTCTCGATCTCCTGACCTTGTGATCCGCCCGCCTCGGCCTCCCAAAGTGCTGGGATTACAGGCGTGAGCCACCGCGCCCGGCTATGGACATCTTTTTTAGTTTTAACAATTGTAATGTGTGTGAAATGGGTGTTTTTGGTTTTAATTTGCATTTCCCTGTTGACTAATGATGTTGGGCATAATTTCATGTGTTTATTTTCACATTCACATATCCTTTTATGATGTACCTAGGCAAAACTTTTGTTCATTTGTTAAATGGGTCACTTTCTTCTTGTTAGTGAGTTGTAAAAGTTCTGTTAATATCCTGCAAGCAGGAGAATGGCTAAACCCGGGAGGTGGAGCTTGCAGTGAGCTGAGATCCGGCCACTGCACTCCAGCCTGGGCGACAGAGCGAGACTCCGTCTAAAAAAAAAAAAAAAAAATCCTGCAAGCAAGTCCCAGTCCTTTGATATATATTTACAATATTGTTCCTCCATGCATTCACTGCATTTTCATTTTATTAAGTGTGTTTCCAAAGAGCAAAAAATTTAAATTTTGATCTTTAAAAAAAGGCCAATTTATTATATTTTCTTTTATGATTCACTTTTTTTTTTTTTTTTTTTTTTTTTGAGACAGTGTCTCGCTCTGTTGCCCAGGCTAGAGTGCAATGGCACAATCTTGGCTCACTGCAATCTCTGCCTCACTGGCTCAGGGGTCTTCCAACCTCAGCCTTCCAAGTAGCTGGGACTACAGAGGCATGCCACCACGCCTAGCTAAATTTTTGTATTTTTTGTAAAGATGGGGTTTCACCATGTTGCCCAGGCTGGTTTCAAATTCCTGGGCTCAAGTGATCCACCGACCTCAGCCTCCAAAGTGCTGGGATTATAGGCATGCGCCACCATACCCAGCTGATTCATACTTTTAAAATACTAAGAACAGGCCAGATGTTGTAATCCTAGCATTTAGGAGGCCAAAGTGGGTGGATTACTTGATGTCAGGAGTTCGAGACCAGCCTGGCCAACACAGCAAAACCCCGTCTCTACTAAAATGCAAAAATTAGCCGGGTGTGGTGGCACATGCCTGTAATCCCAGCTACTTGGGAGGCAGAGGCAGGAGAATTGCTTGAATTCGGAAGGCGGAGGTTGCAGTGAGCCAAGATCAGGCCACTGCACTCCAGCCTGGGCAACAGAGCGAAGACTCCATCTGAAAACAAAACAAAACAAAACAAAACACACATGGACACAGAGAGGGGAACATCACACACCGGGGCCTGGTGGGGGTTGGGGGGCAAGGGGAGGGATAGCATTAGGAGAAATACCTAATGCACGTGGGGCTTAAAACCTAGATGACGGGTTGATGAGTGCAGCAAACCACCATGGCACATATATACTTATATAACAAATCTGCATGTTCTGCACATGTATCCCATAACTTAAAGTATAATAAAAAAATTAAAAATAAAACTAAGAAAAATTTTCCCATTTCTAGATTGCAAAGATTTTTCTCCTGGTTTTTTTTTTTTTTTTTTTTCCCCTCAGTGATTTACAGTGTGAGGCTTTAGGTTTAAGTTTATAGTTCATTTTGAGGTTTTTTTCTTCAATATAAGATGGAATTAATAATAATTTCTCCCCCATTTTGGCAGTCAATTATATCAACATTTTATTGAAAGGACTCTCCAGCCAGGCATGGTGGCTAACACCCATAATCCCAGCACTTTGGAAGGCCAAGCCAGGTGGATCACTTGAGGCCAGGAGTTTGAGACCAGCCTGGCCAACACGGTGAAGCCTCATCTCTACTAAAAATGCAAAAATTAGCCAGGCATAGTGGCACCTGCCTGTAATCCAAGCTACTCAGGAGTCTGAGGCATGAGAATTGCTTGAACCCAGGAGGCGGAGGTTGCAGTGATGTAAGACTGTGCCACTGCATTGCAGCCTGGGTGACAGAGTGTGACTGTTTCAAAAATAAATAAATAAAAGACTCTATTCCCTCACTAAATTATCTCGGCATCCTTGGTGAAAATCAGTTAATTATATATGTGTGTGCCAGGCCTATTTTAAGATTGCATTCTGTTCCATTGTTCCACGGGCCTTTCATTTTGTCAATAACAAATAGTTATGATTACAACTTGAAGTCTTGAAATCTGGATAGGTTCTCCAATTTTATCATTTTAAAAGTAGGATTGTCTATCATTGGTTGTTTGCTTTTGTGCATTTTCACATTGATTTTACCATCAGCTTTTCATATTCTCTCAAAATGGTCTACTAAAATTTTAATTGAAATTATATTAGTTTTATTAATCAATTTCATTAGAAGTAACATGTCAACAATCTTGAGTGCTGTAATTCATGAACATGGTATATCTATTAAATTCAGTCATTTAAAAATTCTCTCATCAGTGTTTTATAGTATTCTGGGTAGAAACTGTAGATGTATTTTGTTATATTTATTCCTATTATTCTTTTGATGAAGTTTTAAAAAAATACCAATTGTTTGCTACTAGTATATAAAATATTCAACTCACTTTATATTAACCTTATATTCTTTAACATTGTTAATTCATTCATTTGTTCTAGTAGTTGCTTTTGCAGAGGGACTGTTTACTTTGTCCTTTAGGATCTTTATACATATTATTGCTGTTATTCTTTTGCCCTAATGCAATGTCTACAGCATTTGTTACAATGTTAAATATAAATGGTGAAAGAGGTCATTAGGTTATTCTTTCCATGTTTATTTTTTTATTTTATTTTATTTTTTTTTTTGGAGACAGTGTCTCTGTCGCCCAGGCTGGAGTGCAGTGGCGCGATCTAGGCGCACTGCAAGCTCCGCCTCCCGGGTTCACCCCATTCTCCTGCCTCAGCCTTCCGAGTAGCTGGGACGACAGGCGCCCGCCACCGCGCCTGGCTAAAATTTTGTATTTTTAGTAGAGACAGGGTTTCACCATGGTCTTGATCTCCTGACTTCGTGATCTGCCTGCCTCGGCCTCCCAAACTGCTGGGATTACAGGCGTGAGCCACCGCGCCCGGCCCATTCTTTCCATGTTTCTAATCCTTGGGGTAATATATTCCATCTTTCACTGCTATGTATGATGTTAATTGGGGGTTTTCCAGTATATACCCCTTTTCAGGTTAAGAAGTTCCCTATTATCCCAAGTTTACTGAGTTTATATAATGAATGCATGTTTAATTTTGTCTATTGCTTTCTCTTTTATCTCAATCATTTAGGTAGGTACATGTTTATTTTGTTTTTCTTTTCAAATAATCAGATACTGGTTTTGTCAGTTTTCTCTCATCTGTTTTTTGGGTGATGGATTTCTGTTCTTATCTTTATTCCTTCTTCCTTCTACTTAGTTTAGGTTCAATTTGCTTTTCCTAGTCTAGCTTCTTAAAATCTCAAGTCATTAATTTTAGAGCTTTGTTTTCTAATTTAAGAAATTGAAATGGGCTCACGCCTGTAATCCCAGCATTTAGGGAGGCCGAGGCAGGCTGATCACTTGAGGTCAGGAATTTGAGACCAGCCTGGACAACATGGCAAAACCCCATCTCTACTAAAAATGCAAAAATTAGCTGGGCATGGTGGTGCATGCCTGTGATTCAGGCTACTCGGGAGGCTGAGGCAGGAGAATTGCTTGAACCTGGGAGGCGGAGGTTGCAATGAGCTGAGATCGTGCCACTTCATTCCAATCTGGGCAACAGAGCAAGAGACTCTGTCTCAAATTTAAAAAAGAAAAAAAAAAAAAGAAAGAAATTGAAGCTATGTTACCCTTTAAGCACTGCTTTATCTACATTCCTCAAATTTTGATCTGTTGTATTCTCATTATCACTCCCTTCAAAGTATTTTCTAATTTCCTTTTTGCTTTCTTCTTTGTCCTATTTTTTATTTGGTGGCGGTGTTAAGTTTCAAAATATTTGGTATTTTCCTATCTTGTCATTGATTTTTAATTCTGTTGTGGTAAGAGAACTGCATAATTTCATTCCTTTTAAATTTGTTGTTTTGTTTTATTGTCTATCATATGGTCTCTCTTTGAGAATATACCATGTGAACCCCCAAAAAATATGTATTTGGCAGTTATTTAGGTATAGTATTCCAAATGTATCCATTAGATCAAATCGGTTCAAATCTTCTATGTCTTTACAGGTTTTTTTTTTCAGTTGTTCTATCAATTACTGAGAAGGAGGTGTTAAAATCTTCTACCATGATCTCAATTTTTGCTTCATGTATGTTTAAGTTGCTGTTACACAGGCATTTGTGATTATGTTTTCTCAAATTGTGCCTTTTATCATGATGAAATATCACTCTTTACCTCCGATAATACTCTCAGTCTTAAAAGCGATTTCATCTGATGTTAATATAGGTGCTTCCTCTTTTTATGCTGTTTACCTGGTATAGTTTTGTCTATTCATTTACTTCCAACATATTTGTATTTTTAGGCCTAAGATAAATCTTTTGTAGGAAGTATAGTTTGTTCTTTCATTTATATCTGCTCTAACAATCTACCTTTACAGTTTAGTATTTAGATGTTTAATATTTAATGTGATTATTGTTATCACTGAATTTCATTTAATAATTTTATTACTTGGCTCGATTATCTCTATGTGTTGTTGCAGTAGTTCCTGTTGTTCTTTCTTTCCTCTTTTTTTTTTTTTGAGATTGAGTCTTGCTCTGTCACCCAGGCTGGCGTGCAGTGGTGTGACCTCGGCTCACTGCAACCTCTGCCTCCTGGGTTCAAGTGATTCTCCTGCCTCAGCCTCCCGAGTAGCTGGGATTACAGGCATGCACCACCATGCCTGGCTAATTTTTGTATATTCACTAGAGATGGGGTTTTACTGTGTTGTCCAGGCTAGTCTCAAACTCCTGACCTCAAGTGATCCACCCGCCTCGGCCTCCCAAAGTGCTGGAATGACAGGCGTGAGCTACCTCTTTTCTACTTTTTAGAAAGATAATTTAAATACTCCTTAGTATGGCATTTTAACAATTCTATTGGCTCATGAACTGTACCTCTTTGTATTTTATTTTTAGCGATTTCTGTAAGGATCACAATATACATCTCTAATCTTCCAGAGTTCAAGCAGAACACTGTATCTCTTCTCTTCATGTAAAATATATACACCTTGTAAGCATATAGGTCCCTTTAATCACCTGCCCCCTTGCCACATACCATACATTGTTATAGTTTTATGTATTTTATAGTAGTCGTATAAATTACTTTTATTGTATATTAACAATGTAAATATGTATTAATCTACATACACTGAAAACTCCAAAACTCCAATGTTATAATTTTGTTTTAAATACCCAAAGGTCATTTTAAAGGACTTAAGAGGATAAAAATAGTCTTTTATTTTTATCCAGATATTTACCATTTCTGATGTTCTTCATTTGCTCCTGAAGATCCAAGTTTTCTCTTAGTATCATTTCCTGTTCACTTGAAGAACTTCCATTATCATTTCTTGTAGTATAGGTCTGCTGGAGACAAATTTCTCTTAGTTTCCCATTTGTAAAATTGTCTTAATTTTGCCATCATTTCTGAAGGATACTTCCACTGGACACAGAATTCTGGAATGACTGATTTATTGTTTCAGGTTTTAAGATGATTTATACTGTCTTCTGGCCTCTACGTTTCCTGACGAAAAAATGTTGGTCTTCAAATTATTGTTCTTTGGTATGTAAAGCAAACATTTCTCTGTCTGCTTTCATAATTTTTTCTTTATCTTAGGTTTCAGATTATAAGTGTGTCTAGGCCTGCTTTTCTAAGAATAGTACTCATGGTTCTAAACTGCACCTCAATATGCCTCATCCCTTGATTTTGTCAGGTCAAATATATTGATCCTTTAAATCTGGCCCTCCCTTACTATCTTCACTCATAAGCTGTCAAGGTTGATGTTCAGAACTGCTGACTTACTGGTTAATGTTTTATAATTCATTTGGGTCACTGGAGCTCCTTGCAATACTTTTGTTCTCCCAAAGAACCATTTCAAATAATAAAAAAAAAATGCATGCAAGGGTGATATACATTAAGATAGAAAATAATTGGTAGCTATACAGGACATAAATAATTAATTCTTTCTAGAAGGTAGTACCTCAAATACTTTTAAAAGTGAACCCAGAGAGGCAATGTTTTTAAAATGAGTTTAAATATAAATATCTCAATTTTAAAAATAAGAGATCAGGTACAACAGTTATTTATTGGGATTATTTCACCAATTAGACAAAAAATAATAATTGTCCCATCCTGCTGAAGTTTTCAGAGGCCTGGTCAGTCAATAAATATGAACTCTTTCTGCTCAGGAATACTCAGTATATTGGTCAAACTAGCAGAAATAGTTTATGTATTCTTAATAAATAATCTGATATATTTATATAATGAAGACCAAACACTAGAGATGCTCAAGCTAATGGCCTTTCAGATTTGGATAGCATGTTGTTTTTCCCTCTAATGGCCACTTCTCATGGATATATAATTTTTAATCATATCAACAAATTCCTTTATAAAACAACTAATCCTAACTGTATGTAATATTGTTCCACAACTCTTAGAATAGTTCTCTTGGGAGCCGCTCAAGAATACAACCATGTTGTCAAACTTTAGCGTGACTTGAAAATTCTTCACCTCATTTTCATCCCAGAAACATTTTGCTTCTTTTTTCCTTTGTGTACATATTGTTATGTTATATTAGGCATTATTATTTCATTTTCCATGTAAACATTCTAAACTTTTGTATAAAGTTTATATTAGGCATTACTATTTCATTTTCCATATAAACATTCTAAACTTTTGTATAAGATGTAAGAACAGTTTTCTAGTTGCAACAAAATAATAATTTTGTTTTAGAATATAAGCCTGCTTATAATCAATTGAGACAATTAGGATTTATGGTACACATTTCAAAAATGTTGAAGAGGAAGTGGTGTCAACAACCATGAATGTATTTAAGGATTTTATTTTAGCTAATTTATACCAGTCAGTCGCATAAACACACAGATTGTAATGTTTTAGTTGTTAAATCCAATGGATCTCACCCAAATAAACGATGTTCAACAATGGCCAATATTGTCTTTTTCTTCCCCATAAATCTCCCAAGTTGGAAAGATAAAAAGAAGACAAAACTATGCAATTTTCATGAAAATAGAAAGTAAACAACACCACATCCTGTACAGAATCCTGGGGCCTTAGAATCCTCATGGAAATACAGTTGCCAGTGATGCTAACCAGAGTGAAGGTTTTTCCAGATATAAGCAGCATCTACTTTATACTTTTGGAGAGAGGGAGGTGTTACGGCTTCCTGACTCCTCCTCCTGAATAGACAGAAGACCAGTGAGGAAGAATAAGATTCTAAAAACTGACAAGTATAGATTTAGAAATTTAGTATGCAGTAAAGGGCTTATCTCAGAAGACTAGAGGAAAAATGGACTTTTAAATAAATAATGTTGGGATAACTAGATAGCTATTTGGAAAATGATATATCTGGATCAATTTTGCATACTATACATATGCATACACCCCAAGTAGACCTAAGTTCTAAATGTAAAGTATGAAATGATACCAAGAGTGAAAGAAAACATATATTAATTTCTTTATAACTTAGGTATTGAGAAAGACTTTATATAAATGACTCAAACTCCAGATTCATTAAAAGAAAATATTGACAAATCTGTTACATAAAAATGAAAAACTTCTGCATGGCAAAAAACATCGTAAGTAAAGTCCAAAGACAAATGATAAGCAGGGAGGAAATACTTGCAACATAAACTATAGGTAATAGGCTAATATTCCTAATATATAAAGAACTCTTAGATAACCAATTAAAAACTCTAAAATCCCAACAGAAAAACAGGCAAAAAAATTAAACAGATGATTCAGAAAAATAATATGAAATGGCTCTTAAACATATGAAAATACATTCAGCTTCACTTTCATGAGGCAAATGTAAATTAAAACTACACTAAGATACCATTTCTCACCTTTAGACCAGTAAAAACTCCAAAGTTTGACAATTACTCTGTTGGTGCAGCTGTGAGGAAATAGGAACTTAACCATTGCTGGCAGGATATAAAATACTATAATCTCTATAGGGAAGAATTTGGCAATGTCAAACAAACTACAAAGGTGTTTATCCTTCGATTTAACAATTCCATTTCTGGAATTTACCCTGAATATACAACTCTAAATGTATAAAAATATGTATGTACAAAGTGATGAATTGCAGCATTATTTGTAATTGAAAAACACAGGAAAAACACATAAATGCTTTTACATTAGTAGGTTAAACTATGGACACCCACACACTGTACATCACAAATTATGTAGCTGTAAAAAAAAAAAAAAGAAGATCTCTATGAACTGATAAAAATATATCCAGGATATATTAGCCAAAAATCAAATAAATCAAAACTATAAAAAAGTACATAGAGTAGCTGTCTTTTCTGAAAGACATAAGAAGAATATATAATTACATATGAAGATATACATATTTTTGCACACACACAGAATGAAAACCAAGAAGCAAAACAAACAAACAAACCCTCTAGAGGAATGACAACCAGAAATGAAAAAAACTAGTTATCTAAAGCAGGCGAGTGAGAGAGGGACAGAAGAGGGAATGACAGTTCATTGATTATATATTTTTGTACAGTTTTTATTTAAGAACATTTAAGAGTAAATGATATAATTAATTTTTTTTTAATTTAAAAGAACAGGGATCAGATGCAGTGGCTGATACTTGTAATCCTAAGCACTTTGCAAGGCTGAGGTGGGCGGATTGCTTGAGCCAAGGAGTTCAAGACCAGCCTGGGCAATATGGTGAAACCTTGTCTCTACAAAAACAACCTGAGTGTGGTGGCATGTGCCTGTAGTCTCAGTTACTCGGGAGTCTGAGATAGGAGGATCAGCTGAGCCCACTAAGTGAGGGCAGCAATAAGCTGTGATCACACCATTGCACTCCAGCCTGGGCAACGAAGTGAGACCCTGTCTCAGAAAAGAAAGACAGAAAGACAGAAAGACAGACAGAAAGACAGAAGGAAGGAAGGAAGGAAGGAAGGAAGGAAGGAAGGAAGGAAGGAAGGAAGGAAGGAAGGAAAGAAGGAAAGAAAAAAAGAAAGAAGGAAAGAAAGAAGGAAAGGGAAAGGGAAAGGGAAAGGGAGAGAGAAGAGAGGAGAGAGGAGAGAGGAGAGAGGAGAGGAGAGGAGAAGGCTGGGTGCAGTGGCTCATGCCTGTATTCCCAGCACTTTGGGAGGCTGAGGTGGGCCAATCACTTTAGGTTGGGAGTTCGAGACCAGCCTAGCCAACATGGTGAAACTGTGTCTCTACTAAAAAATATAAAAATTAGCTGGGCATGGTGGCATGTGCCTGTAATCCCAGCTACTTGAGAGGCTGAGGCAAGAGAATCACTTGAACCTGGGAGGCGGAGGTTGCAGCGAGCCGAGATTGCGCCATTGCAGTCCAGCCTGGGCCACAAGAGTGAAGCTCTATCTTAAAAAAAAAAAAAAAAAAAAAAAAAAAAAAAAAAAAAAAGAATGGGGAAAACCTAAAGGTGAATACCTGAAGAAACAAATAAATATAAGGATTTTTGAATAAATAATATGGCCATGTAGAACAAGGAAAATAACTAATCCAAATAATTTCTGAATACAGTGTTTGAAGTATATGACTTTCACTGGAAAATAAAGAGAAATGCAAAAATTTCTTGAGCTGTACCTTAAAAGTCTATTGTTTGTAATGACATTGGAGCAGCATTTTTGTATGATTTTGTCTTTGTTGCAGCATTAAGCAAATGAGTAAACATATAAAATGCTCTTGGGGAGCCAGAGTACCTTACTGGCAGAGAAGGAACACACAAATACAGAACTGGGGAAGACAAGACAGAATCCTCTCATTTTAGACTGGAATAAGACTTATTATAAGCTGGCACAGTGGCTCTTGCTTGTAATCCTAGCACTTTGGGAAGCCTAGGTGACAGAATCACTTGAGGCCAGGAATTTGAGACTGTCTCTATTATAATAAGTAAATTAAAGAGGCAATAAAATATTACATTTTTTTAAGTTATCAACACATCACACTTCTTCAGTTAAAAAAAAAGGCACAACAGAATACAATTTAACAAATGTTAAATGAGCCCATTAACTGTAAAAATCCTCTGATTCCTGAATCATAGATAGGAAAAATTTGTATACTTTAGTGAAAGTATTAACTATTTCTGGTGAAGATAGGATATGAGGGAATAAGTTTAAGGTAAAAATGTGATAGCAATGTATGTAGAGCTTTATAAAGGGAAACCTCTCCAGTTATAGAATTGTGAAACCCAAGAAAGACAATCTGAAGAAATATTAACAAAACAGATCAATTTTTTTTTGGAGATAAAGTACAATTTTATCTAAAATAATGTACAGAAAATGATTCTCCAGATTTCCCCAACTGATTTCATAATTATCTACCTATTTTCATATTTCCCCATATATCACCTCTTTAGAGAATATAACGAAATCCCAGCTTTTCTATCTGAAAGGTTTCAATTACCTTTCTTTTTTTTTTTTTTTTTTTTTTTTTGAGACCGAGTCTCACTCTGTCACCCAGGCTGGAGTGCAGTGGCATGATCCTAGCTCACTGCAACCTCCATCTCACAGGCTTAAGCTAAATCCTCCCACCTCAGCCTCCCAAGTAACTGGGGATACAGGCGCACCCCACTACGTTCGGCTAATTTTTTTTTTTTTTTTTGAGATGGAGTCTCACTCTGTCGCCCAGGCTGGAGTGTAGTGGCGAGATCTAGGCTCACTGCAACCTCTGCCCCCTGGGTTCAGGTGATTCTCCTGCCTCAACCTCCCGAGTAGCTGGGATTACAGGCGCCTGCCACTGCACCCAGCTAATATTTGTATTTTTAATAGAGACAAGGTTTCACCATCTTGGCCAGGCTAGTCTTGAACTCCTGACCTCGTGATCCACCCGCCTCGGTCTCCCAAAGTGCTGGGATTACAGGTGTGAGCCACTGTGCCTGGCCTAGGCTATTTTTTTTTTTTTTTTTTTTTTAGTACAGACGAGGTCTCGCTATGTTGCCCAGGCTGGTCTTGAACTCCTGAACTCCAGCAATCCTCCCACCTTAGCCTCCCAAACTGCTGGGATTACAGGTGTGATCCACCATGCCTGGCTTCAATTATCTTTTCTGAATAAGGTATCTTATAAACTTACTAATATTAGTGGCTTGGTTCTTTGTGATACTTCACAACTATTTGTATATATGCACACACCACTATTCATGGTATTATATTTCTCCTAATGACAATAGTAAACCTTTACCATATTAAATTTTCTCATTCAAGTGGAAAAATTAAAACATATAGTCATTTTAAGCTGAGCACGCGGTGGGTGCCTGTAGTCACAGCTACTTGGGAGGCTGAGGTGAGAGGACTGATTGAGCTCAGTGGTCCAAGTCCAGCCTGGGTAACACAGTGGTATCTAATGCGCGCGCGCGCACACACACACACACACACACACACACAGAGTTGTTTTAAAGTTGAGTAATTCAAGGCAAATTCATAAAGACAGAAAGTAGATTAGAAGCTACCAGAGACTGGGTGCAATAGGGAGTTATTGCTAAATGATTACAGAGTTTCTATTTGTGGTGATAAAAAAGTTTTGGAAACAGTGGATGGTTGCACAATAGTGTGAATGTACTTAATGCTACTGAGTTATAGGCTTAAAACGAGTAAAATGGTTAAATTTATGTTACATAAGTAACATATATATATATATATATTACAATTTTTAAAAATTGAGTCATCAATTTAAATAAAATTGTCAGCCCTTATTGGACAGAAGTCCTGTATTGTGCTGAAAGGGAATCTTCAACAGTGATAATGATGGATAAAGATTAAAGCTTATATAATTACCAACGAACACATATATTTGCTTGAAAAGTAATAAAATATACAGTTACATGATAAAAATTCTCAAGAAAAAATTTGAACTCCTGAGAATACACAGCTTCCTTCATTTTAAAGAGGAAAAAGTCTACAAAAACAAAAAGCCTTGTCCTTTTCTAATATTTTTTTTCTAAACTCTTTAAAAGACTGAATACAACACAATGATATTTTGTTTCAAATCTTTGTTTTAAAGAAATCCTTAATATTTTGTGTAACTATGCTTTTGCTAATTATAGGTAGAAGACTTAAAATAATAAGTCATGAAATTAATATAAGTTTTTAAAGTATGTTTTAAAAGAGGCAAGTGATCATTCACTAATTTTTATGGTATCAAAGACAGGGGCAGAAAAACCCAGGAGAAAAAAATTGCACTGTGTCTTAAGTGCTACATTTTATTTCTAATTTTGTATTTATCATTAAACATCTGTGAGGACAAAATACACTTATAAAACAAATAACGCCACATATTGCAACAATGGAGAGTCATTCAAAGACAGTCATTTGAAGTCATTCATATTTGGGTTTCACAATATGCTATTTGAGTATAGAGGACTTCATTCTTAGTTTAGAAGCTTAATTTTCCCAAATGCAGATTACTATAACATTTAGGAAGATAAAAACAAGTGGATTTGTTCTTTGTTTTCTTCCCTCTTTTCTGGGAATTACACTTAAAGCTGCACCAAGTTACTTCAGAGGACCAGAAACAAATGCTGTATTGTTTACATCCCCATCTAGTGGTCTTACATTTCTGTTCTGCATAGTATTCAAAAAATAAATACTTAAAGATGAAAACTTAAAAAAAATTATCTGACAAAAATTAACACAAACCAAAACTTTACAGCTATGAGAAATACTATTATGTTACCTAGTCTCATGCTATTACAATTAGAATGGAATGGAATGGCAGAGACTATGTGAAGCCACTAGAAAAAACAAGGAGCATTTTTCTGGAGCATCTATTTTACGTACCGCTAAATAATTTAAAACATTTTATGTTAATGCAAACATAGTCTGGAATAAAATGTTTTATTAGTATTTCAGTTTGAGAAGCACAGGGCACAAACTTCTCATTCCATTGAAAAAGAACCTAATAACTTGAGCAATTAAGTTACTTGATCAAGTTCCCTCAACCAGACCATAATAGAGCAGTATCAATAATACAGATATTTTATACTTTTTACATTACAAAATACAAATACTGAATACCAATCCCAAGTGTCTAATTGCAATATACTTTATTCTTTGCACATAGTTTCTTAGACATTTTATTCTAACTTCCAGAATTTCCTTTTTACTTCATATCACAGCACACTTACAACCTGTAAAGTGTGCTTCATACACAGCACACTTATAACCTTATACTAATAGTACTATTTTCCATTCTAGTGGTGCATGCCTATAGTCCCAGCTACTCGAGAGGCTGAGATAGGTAGGACTGCTTGAGCCCAGGAGTTAGGGGCCAGCTGGGGTAATAGTGAGATCACCTTGTGTCAAAAAAAAAAAAAAAGTATTATTCTACAATTTTTTCCTAAAATTGACTTAAAATTATGAAACTGATTTGATGGTGGGAGAGGTAAATAGTTCTGTAAACTTAAAAACATATACAGATTTATGTAACTACCACCACAATCAGGATAAAGAACACTTCTATGACACACACCTCCAAAATCCCTTGTACTATTACTTTTGCAGTTTCACAATCCCTAACCCCTGATAACTACTGATCTGTTTTCTAACAATATATGTTTGTCTTGTCAAGAATAGCTTATAAATGGCATGATACAGAAGCAACCTTTCTGAGAATAGTTTCTATTCTGCATGACTTTGAGATTCACTACTCAAGATGTTGAATGTGGGTTCATTCCTTTTTTTTCTTCTGACTCTGTTAAAGGTGACATGCTTTTTTATTGCTGAGCAGCATTCCAGAGTATATTATATACTATGTGGTCATATATAGAATAGTATAGTATAAAGTTTATAAAAATAAAATAAAAATAGCAGAGTTTGTTTATATATTCAGCCATGGAAGAACATGTGGGTTGTTTTCTGTCTTAGGTGATTATGAATAAAATGGCCATAAGCATTTGTATCTAGGTTCTCTTCTATTAAATAATTTTTAAATGTAGGTGATTTAACATTATAAGTCTTTCCTAATTCTGACCTTTATACAGAATGTGATATGAAAATGTAACTTCCATAAAAGTAATAATTTAAAAAAATGCTTCCAATGCCTAAATTACTTCATCACTATTCAGGAATTGGCATTAAGAAGACAATTATTCACATTTATATACGAGAAAAGTGAAATAGGAAAATTAAACTTCTTTTAAACATGAGAATATATAATAATTTACTTAAAAACCTAGGAAGGAAATGCCAAATACTTGGGCCACTATTCCCTCTTTCTCTGCCCATGGCATACATCAAAAATCATTCAAAGTGCACTTTGCTTTGTTGATGCAGCCTCAATGCTCAATGCATAGTTCTAGGCAGTAATTACTACATAATCAGAGTTGGGACTCCCATTGCGATGAATTTTGTATCTCTGGCTTAGGAAAAATTATTCTCAATAAACTCTAATCTATGAAAATTATTTTCGCTTTAAGGAAAAAATTACGTTCTGTAACATTCTTAATCCTACGCTTATTACGTTAATAAGGTGTGATTTTTTACAAGACTGAGCAAGAAAAACTGCTGGGGTAGTTCTGGACTGCCATCGGTTAGTACTAGAACAAAATCCAATGTGCACAAGAGAAAAAAGTATAATCTTACAAAAAGGAAAGCAAGGACAAAGAAGAAAAGAAGATGAAGATTACAACCTGTTAAGAAATTGAAAAATCTTTTTTATTATCCACTGCGTTAAGCTAATTCTTTGAGCTTTGTGTCTTGTACTTACTTGACAATAAATCTGTGCTTTTATGTCTTCATACTACCTATTTGTTAGATACCAGGGTTAGATTCTGATAGAATAAGTATATACATGGATTTATTTCCTATATTCCAAAATAGATTAAAATGTCAAATAAAATTTTAAAGTAGAAAACCAAAAGGTACAATCAGGTTCAAAGTCAAAACAAACATATGGACCAAAAACTGAAGAGTAATACAAATTAATGAATGGGTTGTTACCCTGGGCACGCTAGTCTCCAGTTCAAAAGCAGGCAGTGACAGCAGCTGAAAATTCAGCCTCTGTGGAGAAATGCTCACTGAATATGCTGTATGTGATAATAAGGGTTCAGAGACAGGCTCACTATTTGAAACTACAGGTAGCTGCAGGACAGGAATAATATGTATTCCTTGTATATATTCCTTATCCTTATTCCTGTCCTTTGCAGTAGGGGCTGTTACCCCCTATTGCAAAATAAGGCTACAAAATGTGCTACCAACCTATTGCCTGGGCTCCAGTTCTGTGGAGTTACATTGGCTCAGCAGACAGGAAGACAAAAATATAGCTCATGATCATGCCTGTCAGGATGAGCAGTATCCCTAAATAACATGACAGTGTAACAGCTCTGAAATGATGACACAAAACCCATTCATAGACTGGGGCAAGACTTGGGTAGAGGTAACCTCAAAATTGCTAGGGAAAGACTTCTGAGTATAGATCAAGAAGTAAAGGAGAAAGGGGGGAAAAGAAAAACTTTAAAATTTCCTTCTACTTAAAACAAGCCAGCTAAATTCCAATACCGTAAGTTTTACCATAAGAGAAATACCATGTCTTACCATAAGAGAAAATCTTATGGTAAAATTTACCATAAGAGAAAATTACCATAAGAGAATATCTCATGGTAAAACAGCTATCAAAATTAATAATCAGAACACTAGTTTACTATAAAAAATAATTTTATACAAATCTGACAGATTTTAAAAATCAGTATTTAAGTGTTTAAGATGTTCAGAATAATAAAGAATTCACATTCATCAAAAAAGATAACAAATTATAACAATCAGGTAGAAATGACACAATACATAGATATGAAAAAGAAACAGACCAGACACAGTTTGACCAAAAAACAAAAAGAAGGAAAAAGAAACAAATCGACATCTTAGACAAGAAAAACATAGTCACTGAAATAAAAACCTTAACAGATCTGATAAATGCTAGATTGAAAGAGAGAATTACTATATCGAAGGGCAGTTTTATCAGTTTGGATAACATACAGTCAGGGTTACACCCAAAACATTTGAAACTAGAAGGCAAGAGAGTCTACTAATATTGTTCAAACATCCAGAACGGAGTGCAGAAAGGAGAATGCTGAAGTAAATGTGGGGGAGACAATAGAAGATACCGTGCACAGAAGCTCTTGGCTATGCAAAATAGCAGAGCCAACTATGTAGGGGCATTGGGTGAGGCGGGGGCAGAGAATGCTGATTATTTCATATAACGAGAAGATAGAACAGTTCCAGGGTTGACTAATTCATCAACTCAATAATAGAATACCAGCTCAACTTCTCTACAATTTCCTCTGTTTTCTTCTTGGCTGCAGCAGTTCCAAACACTACATTCTCTTGAAATTATTCCAGAAGAGGAAAAAAAGCACCATTTCTTCTCGTGCATCTGTTTTAGAGATAAAACCATACACACACACGCGCGCACACACACACACACACATATTTCTACGAGTCCTCCCAGCAGACTTTCCCTTACATTGTCCTTTTTTTTTTTTTTTTTTTTTTTTTTAAACTCTTTGATATTTTTGGCTAACTGTATAAGAATTCGGAGTGCATTCCCTCCATGGAGCATTATTATTTATGCTCTATTTACTTGTATAGAGTTGCCATCTGTATTATACTTTCGACAAATGTATAGACTTTCCAAGACACCAAGCAGCATGTCTAATGTATGTTTTTTTTCTTTGGGTAAACACGTTCTGAACGAAACATTTCTTTAAAATTTAGTCAGGTTTATTATAGTACAACTAACATACAGCACGTTCACACAATTTTTTTAAGAGATGGGTTCTTGCTATGCTCTCCAGGCTGGTCTCAAACTCCTGGGCTCAAGCAACCCTTTCACCTCAGCCTCCTGAGAAACTGGGACTACAGGCATGCACCACCATGCTTAGCTAAAATCACACTTTTTAGCATATTGTTTTATAAGTTATAACAGAGTTATAACCACCACCACAACCAAAATATAGAACAGTTTCATCACTCCAAAATATTCCCTTATGCCCCTTTGTAGTTGTGTTAGTTTTCTTGTTGCTCCTATAAAAAATTGCCATAAACTTAGTTCCTTAAAATAACACAAACATAGTTCCTCATATCAGAAGTGTGAAATGAATTGTATGAGGCTAAAATCAAGGTGTTAACAGGGCTGGTTCCTTCTGGAAGCTTCAGGGAAGATATCTGTTTCTTATTCCTTTCAGCTTCTAGGGACTGCCAGTATTCCTTGGTTCCTGGCTACATTACTGCAATGTGTGCTTTGTCTTCATATTGCCACCTTCTCCCCTATTAACACTTTTTTCTCTTTAAGTATCTTTGTGATTAAATTCAGAGCTTACTTAGATAATCCAAGACAACTGCTGCCCCATCTCAAGATTTTCAGTCATATCTACAAAGTCTTTTTTGCTCTATAAGGTAACACTTTCAGGTTTTAGAAATCAGAATGTAGATATCTCTGGGAGGCCATTATTCAGCCTACACAGTAGGCAACTCCTCTGTCCTCCAGCTGCTGGCAACCACTGCTGTTAGTCCTGTCCTATTTTTATCTTTTCCAGAATGTCATATAAATGCAATAATTACAGTAAGCAGTCTTTTGGGTCTGGCTTCCTTCACTTAGCATAATACACATGAGATTCATCCATGCTGTTGTATTTATCAATAGTTTGTTCTTTTGTACTACTGAATAATTCCACTGCATGGATGTCCCACACTTTAACAATTCAAAAGTTGATGAGTATTTGTGCTGTTTAGGGTTTTTGACAAGCATGAATAAAGCTGCTATGAGCACTGATGTGCAGCTTTTTGTGTGAACATAAAATTTTCATTTCTCTTCAGTAAAACCTAGGAATGAGATTGCTGAGTTGTGTAGTAAGTGCATGTTTAGCTTTCTAAGAAATTGCCAAACTAACCCTTGGTTACCCACTAAATAAAGGAAAAGTGGAAGAAGTAGTAATTAGTTGGACTATATTGTCTACACAATGATAGAATGAATTATTTCTTTTTCTCTTTGTAAAGGCTGGAGTACAGTGGTGCAATCATGGTTCACTGCAGCCTCAAAGTCCTGGGCTCAAGTGATCCTCCCAACTCAGTCTCCCAAGTAGCTGGGAAACAGCGATCAGACCATACACTGTAACTGTCTTTACTCATATTCCCCTTTACATTATTTGGTAATATACTCTTAAGCGTCACTAAAAGTTAAAGCATAGCTATACTCTTATTTGTACACATTCCTTATCCATTCTAATATATTCTGGAAGAAATAATTTATTTTCTACAATGAGATTCTATGATACAGAATAAAATAATTTGATTTAGTAGTAACCTTATTATATATCATAGATCAAAAAGGTATTTTTAAAACGTTCTGAAAGAAATGCTGTATTTTCATACACAGAATTTCCTGCCAAACAGGCCAAGCTGTCCTCATCATGCTTATTCACTAAAGTGGAATTTGTGGGTAGAGGTATCATTGCATGAAAGAGTCATGGTAATGTCCAGAACGCCTTCCTTTATGGCTCTGCTATGCCCTTTTATGTATGCATATTAAACTAGACTGCTTACTGATTAGTTTTGTTATATAAAGTTTTATGGATTTAATCATAGGTCTCTAAGCTTTTCATAAGAGCAAAACATGACAAGGTGTTTCTACCTTACGGAAAACGTTACAAATAAAATATACAAAAATGTTGTACTGAGGTTGTAGTTTAATTTTATTAACAACTTCCAGATACCAAGTGAAGTATAAATACAATTTTTATTTAGAAAGAAGTATCTATAAATAAGGTAACATTTGGTAACTGACGTAACAGCTTAACTAAGGTAGAACACTTAAGAATTACAAATGGGATGTGCATCTTACAACATTCAGTTCTTAAATTTTTTTTTTTGCAGTAATTTTACACTTAAAGAAAACATGGTACAAATTACCTAGTGCCAAGGTCTTGGTTTCTAAATATCATTCTCTAAAAAAAGGAACAAAGAAACCTTGAAGAAATATCTGATTATAGGGCTGGAAGAGAGAAAATAGAAGAAAAGGCAAAAGCATCTTGTAGTACCAGAAAGCAAGAAAATGCTCAAAAAACAAAGGAATGGGGCCATGTTAAAGGGCCATAGAAGCCTACCACAGAGAACTCCCCATGGCCAATGCTGGAATAATTTGGCATGATTACACTATACATAATGGCATTATTACACTATACATAATGCAATATTACACTATAATGCAAAGAATAAAATAAATAAACATAAGCTCATACTGTTATAAATATATGATGAATAATAAATAAGAGTCAAATATTCCTTACAGGATATGTAAGATATATAGAAACTCTTCCCTCCAGGAGAAACTTAACTGCACCCCCTGACCTCAACTCCTTCCTTTCAGAGTGAGCTGGACTTAGTGATTCCTTTCCAAAGAAAAGAAGAAGAAAAAATTGGAATTTAACAAGAAAGAATAATAGAGGCTGGCCCTGGTGGCCCCCACCTGTAATCCCAATGCTTTGGGAGGCTGAGGCAGGAGGATTACTAAAGGCCAGGATTTCAAGACCACCTTGGGCAACATAGAAAGACCTTGTCTCTACAAAAAATTTAAAAATAGTTAGCTGAGTGTAGTGGCATGTGCCTGTAGTCCCAGCTACTCAGGAGGGTGAGGCAGGAGGAGCCCTTAAACCCAGGAGTTCAAGGTTACATTGAGCTTGGATGGGGGTGGGGGGAGAGGGGGAGCGAGAGAGAGAGAATATGGCAGAGTACTACCTTAACTAAGATATCAAGGTTTACCTCACCGGAAAACAACACTAAGAAACTATCACAGACCAGAAGAGATTTGAGAGATGTAGCAACTAAATGCAACGTAGTAACCTGAATTGGATCTTGAGCAGAAAAGGGATATTAAAAAAATAATAAGTGAAATCTGAATGAAGTCTGGAGTTTAAAAAGACATTAATAGAAAAACAGGTGAAATCCAAATAGTCTGGGGTTTAGATAATAGTTGGTTTCTTAGTTTAAAAAAATGTACCACAGTAGGCCGGACATGGTGGCTCACGCCTGTAATCCCAGCACTTTGGGAGGCCGAGGCAGGCGGATCACAAGGTCAGGAGATCGAGACCATCCTGGCTAACACGATGAAACCCCGTCTCTACTAAAAATACAAAAAGTTAGACAGTCATGGTGGTGGACGCCTGCAATCCCAGCTACTCCGGAGGCTGAGGCAGGAGAATGGCATGAACCCAGCAGGCAGAGCTTGCAGGGAGCCGAGATCGCGGCGCTGCACTCCGGCCTGGGTGACAGAGCGAGACTCTTGTCTCCAAAAAAAAAAAAAAAAAAAAAAAAAGTACTACAGTAATTGAAAATATTAACATTAGAGGAAACTGAAACTAAGAAGGTTGTATTATATAATAACTCACTGAACTATTTTTTTCAACTGTGATAAATAGAGTATTTGGTTTTTGTCCCCAGTTCCTGGAACAAACTTTATAAAACTCTGGAAGTTTCTTGAGTAATAATGAGGTGGAGGAGAATGTTTTGCTATTCATACCAAGCTCCTTGCAACCATACCTGAATTTATGCTACTAAGGTGAAAAGCCTCAAGATAGAGGCTGGTTGCCAGGGCAACCAACCATGTGATCAGATGGTTCAAACATTCAATCCTTCCCCCAGACCTCTGGGGGAGGGAAGAAAGAGTGGAGATTGTAGTCAATCACCAATGGCCAATGATTTAATCAATCACATCTCTGTAATGGAACCTTCATGAAAACCTTAATCTAACAGGTTCAGAGAGCTTCCAGGTTGAATGCATTAACATGCCAGGAGGCAGGATGTGTCCAAAGCTCCATGGAGACAGAAGCTCCTGTACTCAGACCCTTCCAGACCTCACCCTATAAGCCTTTTTATCTATTTGTGCATTTGTATCCTTTATAATAAACTGGTAATAGTAAAGTGTTTCCCTGAGTTCTGTAAGCTATTATAGTAAATTGCTGAACATGAGGCAGAGGTTATGGGAACTCCCAATTTGTAGTCAAGTTAGTCAGAAGTACTGGAGACCTGGGATTTTGATTGGTGTCTGAAGCTGGGATTGAGGCAGTCTTGTAGGACTAAGGCCTTACTTAGCCTGTGGGGTCTGATGCTAACCCTAGGTAGATAGTATCAGAATCAAATTAAATTGCACTCATGTCCACAGTAAACTGGAGAATTGCTTGGCGTGGAAAATTGACACATTTGGTATCAGAAACGTTGTGAGTATAGGACAAATTTTTTCTTTATCTACTTTTACATATCTTAAATTATTCTAAAGTAAAAGTTTATTTTTTATTTTATTATTGTTTTTTAAGGCAGAATCTTGTTCTGTCACCCAGGCTGAAAGTCAATGTGAGATCATAGTTCATTGCCACCTTGATCTCCCTGACTCAAGCAATCCTCCCACCGCAGCTTTCCTAGCTGGGACTACAGGCATGTGCCACCATGCCCAGCTAGTTTTTTTTTCAATTTTTAGTAGAGATGAGGTCTTGTTATGTTGCCCAGGCTTGCCTTGAACTCCTAAGCTCAAGCAGCTTCCCAAAGTGCTGGAACTACAAGCATGAGACACCAGGTCCAGCCCAGACATTCATTTTTTTAAAAGTACAAGGAATTTCCATATACATGTTACTCAGATTCCCCAAACTTAACATTTTACCACATTTACCTTATCAGTCTCTTTCTGCTCCCTTTGTAAAGATATTTTTCATCATTCCCTTTTACACCTGAATATTTCAATGTATATTTCTGTTAAAAGTACATTTATCAAAATAAGGAAATGAGCATTAATACAATACTATCCAATACAGACCTTCACATTTCACCATTTGTTTCACTAATGTACTTTATAACAAAAATATGATAAAAGAGTAATATAAAATAAAAATTGTTTCCATCCTAGCCCATGATCCAATCGAGGGTCATACATTATTTTTAAAGGTCATACCTCTTTGGACTTCTTGGATCTGGAACGCATTCTTCAGTCTTTGTTTTTCATGACCTTGACATTTTTGAAAAGTACAAACTATTTATTTTGTGAAATGTCTCTCAATTTGGGCTTTACTGATGGTTCTTCATGTTTATGCTCAGGTTATGCATTTTTGCAGTAATACGGCAGAAGTGATGTGCTCTTCTTTGTGCATCCTGTCAACATGCATGCTATTGGTTCCACTACTGTTAGTGTTAACTTTTGCAACTTCGTAAAGGTGGTATATGTCATGCATGTCCATTGTATAGTTGCTATTTTTTCCATTCTTGATTACTATCTTGTGGGGAGATATTTTGAGCATGTAAAAACATGCTCCTTGTAATCAACTCTTCACAAAATACTGTAAAATCCACTGCTGATTTTTGCCTGAAACAATTTCTGACTAGAATTCCATTCTACATCTACTTGTCCAGCTCCATAAAAAAGCATGTATTTTTCTCGCAAATAGGACTTTTTATTTGGCACTATTGTAAGTCTGAACTTTAAACAGATTCTTGGACTCGTGGTTCATATCCATCAGCTCGTTCAACTTTAGCATCTGTCTCATCCCCAGTGACTTTTCCAAAACTACTACCTTCACCATGAAGCTCCACAAGTTTTCTCAATTCAAACTTGGGCTTCTTCAGCATTTTTACTTTTCTTCTTCTTCTTTTTTTTTTTTTTAAATGGAGTCTCACTCTTGTCTCCCAGGCTAGAGTGCAGTGGAATAATCTTGGCTCACTGCAACCTCTGCCTCCCAGGTTCAAGTGATCCTCCTGCCTCAGTCTCCTGAGTAGTTGGGATTACAGGTGCACACCACCACGTCCAGCTTATTTTTTTGTATTTTTAGTAGAGATGGGGTTTCACCATGTTGGCCAGGCTGGTCTCAAACTCCTGACCTCAAATTACCTGCCCACCTCAGTTTCCCAAAGTGTTGGGATTAGAGGCATGAGCCACTGTTCCCAGCTAGCTTTTTTACTTTTCTAATGAAGACATCATGGAGAGGAAAAAATAGATTGGCAAGGATTTTCTATGTCTTTTCCAATGTTGTCTGGTATCAATTTATTGATCACTTCTTTCAAGTCATTTGTCTGCACCTCTCGGGTCATGATTTCCATCATCTTCCAGATTTGGCAGACTTGCTGGTGCTGAGCCTAAGAGGTCATCCGTATCTGATTGTTGTGTTTTTTAGTAAAGTCAACACAGAACAGATGAAGCCAAGTAACCATCAGTAGTCTTGACATGAACAGGAGCTTCAATCATTGTCTGCCATTTTTTGACCATAGAATACATTTTGTTACAAGTAAGATCCAAGACATGGAAGTTGGGCAGTTTTTGCCCTGAACATCTTCAGTAATCAGTTTGAATTTTTCTAAATGCGACTTCATCATTCTGCAAATCAGCAAGACTCACTTCAAAAACATGACCCTTGAGGCCATCAGATACAGTTTTGGTTCCTTGGATCCTGGTGACGAGCGTCTTTCCAACATTTCTTATATTGAACATAGCAGGTATTTTCACATTGTATCAATCTTTCTTAGAAAATGGATCAACCACTTTCTCCTTGACTCCCTTCTGCCACCTTTCATAAGGTGCTTGTTCTTGCCAACTGCCGTGGTGCTGCTCATAGAGCCAAAAGGCCATGCTGGTATTTTTATTGAGATTGTCTTTCACAAGTATTTTAAAGCTTTTCTCAAATAGCTTTTACATACTTCTGGTTACATTTATTCCTAAGTATTTTATCTTCTTCGTTGTTATTTAATTGGGGTATCCCTTACCACTCTATTTTCTAACTGGTAGTTATTTATATACATACAAAATATTAATTTCTGAACGCTAATTTTATAGCCTACTAGTTACTGATTTTTTTATTATTTAGTTTTATCATTGATTTTCTAGTGCAGAAGTCCACACACTGTATCTTTTCAGTAAAAACACCAGACTGTAAATATTTCATTTTTGTATGCCAAAAAGTTCTTATCCCAACTGTTCCACTCTGCTGGTGTAGTGCAAAAGATGACAGAGGCAATACAAAACCAAGTATATATGGCTAAATTTGGCTCTCAGTTTGCTAACCCTTGCTCTAGGGTTTTCCAGATATACTATTTTATCATCTGCAAATAGAGATAGTTTTATTTCTTCTCTTCTGTTATGCCTCTACTGATTCCTCTTCTTTAACTGTATTGGCTAATATCCCCAGTAATGTGATGAATAACAGTGTAGTTACTAGATATCCTTGCCTTGCTCCTGATGGTACTAGTAAAAATGCCCTTGGCATTTTCCATTACGATGACTTTAAGACTAAGGGGTGTGTGTGTGTATGTGTGTGTGTGTGTGTGTGTGTGTACCTATACATATAAGGTGTGTATATATATTTATCATGTTAAGAAAATACGCATCAATTCCTATTTTCTTAAGTGCTTTTATCAGAAGATGTTGATTTTTCTTAAAGGTTTTTGCAGCATCTACGGAGATAATTATATGATTTATCCCTATATGTATTAATATAGTATATTAATGGATTTCCCAATATTGAAACAATCTTGTGTTTTTGGAAAACAGCTGACCCTTGAACAATGTCGGGGCAGGGGTTCTGACTCCCTACTCAGGTGAAAATCTGCACATAACTTTTGACTCCCCAAAAACTTAACTACTAATTGCCTACTGAGATGCCTTACCTATAACATAGTCAATTAACACATATTTTGTATGTTACATACAATACTGTATTCTTACAATAAAGTAGGCTAGAGAAAAGGTTATTAAGAAAATACGGGAAAGAAAATACATTTACAGTATTGTACTGTATTTACTGATACTGTAAGTTTATGTCATCTGTTTACAAGTTTACAGAATTGCCCGTCTGAAATGGAAAAAAAGGCATCTGTAGCAGCACACCTCAATCTATAGTACATCTTAAGCAATTCGACTTTTTATTGTTATATCATGACTTCACTGCTTCTTGGTAGCAACTCCAGCATCACCAGTAGCACTTGGTATGGATCCTATAGTGTTACTCATGGTTTACGGTATTACACTAAACAGGATAAAGAATACATAAGAACTGCAAAAGATCACTTTTTACTGTGATACAATGCCATTTACTGAAGAGATGAGCTGCTCATCTGGAGATGATAAGTATCATAAGGCCTTTTAAGCATATACTATGAACACTTGAACTCACCACAATAGCAATATGAGGCAGCTGCAAAATTACTACAGCAGTACATGTGCTACAATTAACTTTATGCAGTTATTAATACTGCATCATTCTGCTTGCTTACATTTCTCTCCACTGTGAATGATGCTATGTATGACCTGTTTATATGTGTAAGTTTTGAAAAATTTTAACTTTTTATATTAGATTCGTGTATATTTTATGGTATTAAATGATAAAACAGACTAGTATCTACATATATTTCATGCATTCATGATATATCTTTTTCTTAATTTTTTTTTTCTTTTTGAGACTGAGTCTTACTCTGTTGTCCAGGCTAGAATGCAGTGGCACAATCTCAGCTCACTGTAACCTCTGACTTCCAGGTTCAAGTGATTCTCCTGCCTCAGCCTCCCAAGTAGCTGGGATTACAGGCATGCAGAGTACCACACCCTGCTAATTTTTTGTATTTTTAGTAGAGATGGGGGTTTCACCATGTTGGCCAGGCTGGTCTTGAACTCCTGACTTCAGGTGATCTGCCCACCTTGGTCTCCCAAAGTGCTGGGATTACAGGCGTGAGCCCCCGTGCCTGGCTTCTTAATTTTTTTCAATATTTCTAGGCTATGTGGTTCATCTGCAAATTTTTTCAAATTGTCACAAATCTTCAGAAAATATTCCAATATATTTATTGAAACAAGTCTGTAGAATCTGGGCATGGCAGCACACACCTGTAATCGTAGTCATTCAGGAGGCTGAGGCTGGAGGATCACTTGAGGACAGGAGTTCAAGACCAGTCTGGGCAACATAGTGAGACCTGTCTCTTTAAAATAAAAAATTAAAAAACAAAAAAAACACTACATATAAATGGACCTGTGCAGTTCAAACTTGTTTTGCTTAAGGGTCAACTGTAAATCCCATATGGTCATAATGTGTTATTTTATTTTAGAGACAGAGTTTCATTCTGTCACCAAAGCTGTAGTACAATGGTACTACAGCTCAGTAGCACTACAGAGTACAACAGCTCACAGCCTTGAACTCCTTGGCTCAAGCCACCGTCCTTTCTCAGCTTCCCAAGTAGCTAGGACTACAGGTACATGCCACCATACCGGTTAATTTAAAAATTTTTTCATAGACACAGGGTCTCACTGGTCTTGAACTTCTGGCTTCAAGTGATCCTCCTGTGTTGACCTCCAAAAGCACTGGGTTTATAGGTGTAAGCCACCATGCCCAGCTTACTTTCCTAATATATGATATTGGAATTTGTTTGCTAATATTTTATTTAGTACTTGGTATGAATATATACAATTGATTGGTTTATAATTTTTTTTTCCTTTTTGTGCTGTCTTTAGGAATTGGTATTATCCACATTCAAGGCTCTGCACCAGTTTATGGAGCACTGAGACTATCTTTGAGTGTTTCGTAGATTATCTCTACAAAACCATCTGGGACTGGTGCTTTTTAATGAGGTAGATCCTTGATATTCTTTTCTATTTCTTCTACAGAAATTGAACTTTCTCAAATGTGGCCAATTTTGATGAAATATATTTGCCTTAAAAATAAACTTTTTTTTTTTTAAGACAGGGTCTCACTCTGCCTCCCAGGCTAAGGGCAATAGTGAGATCATGGCTCACCGCAGTCTCCACCTCCTAGGCTCAAGCGATCCTCCCATCTGAGTCTCCCAAGTAGCTGGGACCATAGACATGTGCCACCATACCTAAGTTTTCATTTTTTGTAGAGACAGGGTCTCACTATGTTGCCCAGGCTGGTCTCAAAACTCCTAGATTCAAGGGATCCTCGCACCTTGACTTCTCAAAGTGTGAATCATTGCACCTGGCCATCTTTTTTTTTTTTTTTAAGAGATGGGGTCTCACTATGTTGCCCAGGCTGGAGTACCGTGACTATTCACAGGCACAGCCTCCAACTCCTGGTCTCAAGGAATCCTCCTTCCTCAACCTCTTGAGTAACTGGGACTTACAGGTGTGTACTACTGTGCCTAGCTGAAAGTGACTTTTTCATTTAAGTTTTCAAATTTATTTGGAAAGAAAAGTAGGTTCTTATATTTTTCAAAATTGAGGCATAATTTACATATCATAAAATTCACCATATGTTTTAAAGTGTTGTGTCTCCCTCCCCAACTAAATTCATGTGTAGAAGTCCTAACACCTCCACTACCTCAGAATGTGATTGTATTTGGAGATGGGACCTTTAAAGAGACAAGTAAGGTAAAATGTCATGTATGTGGCCCTAATTCAATATGACTGGTATCCTTATAAGAAGGTTAGGACACAGACAACACACAGACCAAGGGGTGACCAAGTGAGGCCACAGGGAAGTTAGCCATCTACAAGCCAAGAAAGAGGCCTGAGAATGAAAACACCCCTTGAGACATTTTGACTGTGGACTTCTAGACTCCATATGGTGAGAAAATACGTTTCTGTTGCTCAAGCCACCAGCCTGTAGTATTATTTGTTATGACAGTCCTAGCAAACAAATACATAAAATATATAATCCAGTGGCTTTTAGTATATTCACAACCTCATAAAACAAACACCAGTATCTAGTTGCAGTACATTTTCATCACCTCAAAAAGAAACCCTATACTCGTTAGCAGTCACTTCTACCTCTTGCTTTTCCCAGTACCTGGGAACCACTTAGCTGTTTTCTAGCTCTATGGATTTGCCTATTCTGGACATTGATATAAATGGAATAATACAATATGTGACCCTCTATGTTTGGCTCCCATATCTAATGATAATGTTTTCAAGGTTCATCCATGTTGCAGCATGCAGCAGAACTTCATTCCTTTTTAAGGCTAAATAATATTCCACTGGATGGATATACCACATTTTGTTTATCAATTTATCCATTGTTGCACATTTGGGTTGTTTCCACATTTTGGCTATTATGATATGAACATTTGTGTATAGGGTTTTGTGTGACATGTGTTTTCAGTCCTCCTTAGTATATATTTAGTAATGATATTGCTGAGTCATATGGTAACTATAATTAAACTTCTGAGGACTGCTAAACTGCTTTCTGAAACAGCTGTGCCATTTTACATTCCTACCAGCAATATATGAAGGTACCAATTTCTACATCCTCATCAACATTTGTTACTTTTTTATTGTAGCCATACTAGTGTGTGTGAAGAAATACTTCCCTTGTGGTTTTGATTTGCATTTCCCTAATGACTGCGGAGGCTGAGCATACATTTATTGTCTATTTTTTATGCATTTATTGGCTATTTTTATATCTTCTTTAGAAAAATACCTATTTAAATCCTTTGCCAATTTTACAATAATTGTAACCTATTTTACAATTAGATTATTTGTGTTTTTATTGTTGAGTTTTAAGAGGTTCTTTATTCTGGATACAGGTGCCTTGTCATATATAGGATTTACAACCTTTTTCTCACATTCTGTGTGTTGTCTTTTCACTTGCTTGATGGTATCTTTTGAAGCAAAAGGTTTCTGTTTGTTTTAGTTTATTAGGTCCAATTTATCTAGTTTTCTTTGGTTGCTTATACTTGAAGGTGTCATATCTTAAAAAAAACCACTAGTAGGTCAAGAATACTTACATGTAATATTCACATAACAATTTTTTCTACAAGTTGTACAGTTTTAGTACTTAAAGCTAGATCTTCAATCCATTTTAAATGAATTTTTGTGCATGGTGTGAGGTAGCGGTCCAACTTCATTCTCTGCATGTCAATTTCCATTTATCCCAGCATCATTTGTTAGAGAGGTTTTTCTTCCCCCATTGAATTATCTTGGCATTCTTGAAGAAAATGAATTGACCATAAATATAAGGGTCTAGTTATAAAGTCTCAGTTCTATTCCATTGATCTATATATATATATATATTTTTTTTTTTTTTTAATTTGAGACAGAGTCTCACTCTGTTGCCCAGGGTGGAATGCAGTGGTGTGATCTTGGCTCATTGCAACCTCTGCCTCCTGGGTTTAAGTGATTCTCCTGTCACAGCCTCCTGAGTAGCTAGGAATACAGACACACATGCCACCATGCCCGGCTGAGTTTTTTTGTTTTCGTTTGTTTTAGTAGAGACAGGGTTTCATCATGTTGATCAGACTGGTCTTGAACTCTTGACCTCAAGCGATCCCCCAGCCTCGGCCTCCCAAAGTGCTGGGATTACAAGTGTGAGCCACCACACCTAGCCGATATATCTATTTTTATGCCTGTGTTTCTTAGGAGGGGGTTATAGGTATTTTCATTAAATGAACATCATTTCCTATTATTTTACCTTCATTTTCTATTTTCTTTCAAAATTATTTATATAGTTAAAGATCCTGTCACTTCTTTTCTGTGAACAGGACTGGCTGTTTGAAGTAGTTTACAAGATTCCTAGTTCAAAAATGACTTCTGCTTTTAGTAAAGTATGGTTTCTTTATTAATTGGATTTGGGGGCAAGGCAGTGTGAGATTTGTCCTCCAATTAAAAAATATTTTTCTGTCTTGCAGGATCCTAAATTTTCCCCTTCTATTTTTCTTTTTCTTTCTTTTTTTTTTTTTTTTTTTTTTGAGACAGAGTCTCGCTCTGTCGCCCAGGCTGGAGTGCAGTGGCCGGATCTCAGCTCACTGCAAACTCCGCCTCCCGGGTTTACGCCATTCCCCTGTCTCAGCCTCCCGAGTAGCTGGGACTACAGGCGCCCGCCACATCGCCCGGCTAGTTTTTTTTTGTGTGTGTGTGTATTTTTTAGTAGAGACGGGGTTTCACCGCGTTAGCCAGGATGGTCTCGATCTCCTGACCTCGTGATCCACCCGTCTCGGCCTCCCAAAGTGCTGGGATTACAGGCTTGAGCCACCGCGCCCGGCCCATTCTATTTTTCTTAACTGTTTAGTTTTCAGTTTAACCCTTCCTTTTTTACCCTCTTCTCCCCTAATGAGTGCCTTTCCAAAACTACCTTTTTGAGCCCATATATACTTGTAAGTCCCTTCCCTGTAGTCTCCTCTGATCTATCAGTATTTCTTAGGAGGAAATTCTTCTGGAAATGTCTTTAGATGAATATCTTAAGCCTGTCACTAGCTTCTTTCTTCTCCTCTGCAGTTTTTCCCAGATCACCCTTGCTTTCCACCACAGCTTGCACAAAGGCATGAATAATGGCTGGCTAGGATTTAGTATGTATTTTTCTACTTACACATAATTTGAAGTTGGAACATTCTCTGCCTTCTAATATTAACATATGGTTATGTGTAGTTTTTTTTTTGAGACAGAGTCTTGCTCTGTCACCCAGGCTGGAGTGCAGTGGCACCATCTCGGCTCACTGCAACCTCTGCCTCCCAGGTTCAAGTGATTCTCCTGCCTCAGTCTCCCAAGTAGCTGTGACTACAGGCGCATGCCACACTTGGCTAATTGTTGTATTTTTGTAGAGACAGGATTTCACCATATTGGTCAGGCTGGTCTTGAACTCCTGACCTCAGGTGATCCACTCACCTCGGCCTCCCAAAGTGCTGGGATTACAGGTGTGAGTCACTGTGTCCAGCCTGGTTATGTGTAGTTTTATGTGTTCATCTTTATAGTTTTTCGGAGGATGTGTGAGGATTTTCAGAGTAACGCATTTGCCATTACTTTAGTTCCCCAGTCAATCTTTTAATAGTTTTGTAAATATTTTGTCTGCTTGTTTTTTCTGGATAAAGAATTGTCAGGTTTTTAATGGTCTGGGATATGTCTATTCTAGTATTGCAATGGTAATACTGCTTAAGGATAATATTGAAATTGGCTAATCTTAATTGACTCATTGGTTAATATATACTAAGATAAATTCTTCCAAAAGATACTATACTCCGACCATAACAAACAATTCATAAATCATGTCATATCAGAAATTACAACAGAAAAAAACACTGTTCACTAAAATACAAAATAATGTAAAAGTCTTTTATGCAAAACGAGCTACTTGCTTTTGTTTAGGGGCTCTCTCCACTAGGACAATCATTTTTATATTTAAACAGTCAAATTCAATAAATAAGTAGTTTATCACCCTGGCTATATGAAGAGTATTTGAATCACGGTCTATAGCAATTTTGGCTTTTTTTGCACTTTGCTTACCAGAAGAGAATCTATGTAACTTAATGATCATGATATTAAAAACAAATATTGAATGAAATCACTAACTTCTTAAATATAAATATCTTACATATGTTTATACTTAGAGGATTTTACCTTGGAATACTTATTTTAATACAGACATCTCTTTAAACTGCCATGACAATATTTTTATTGTCAAGTTTATTCTTGGAGGTACAATAGCATTTCTTAGCATTACACTGATTTTATTTTATATGGGGGTTAAAGTTGAGTAATGGAAATTTGGAACTACTCAGGTTCCATCAGTTAAATACTATGTGATCTTAGGTAAGTAACTTTGCCTCCCTCAGCTTTTGTTTTTTCATATGAAATATGTAATTAATTTAACAATACCAACAATAGAGAGATTTTGAAAGGTTTAGTGTTTGTAAAATACTTTGAGTATCAGAATGAAAAGACTCCATTGCAAATTACTAACAATTATAAATTTGCCCAGTACATATTAGCATGCTAATCACCAATGCTAGAAGTTTCGTTGCAGTACCTTATAAGTTTAAGAGTTTTCCACAAATCTACTCCCTCTACTTAGTATAAAAATATTTTACTAGGCCAAGCATAGTGGCTCATGCCTGTAATCCTAACACTTTGGGATGCTGAGGGGGGAGGACTGCTTGAGTCCATGAGTTTGAGACCAGTCAGGGCAATATAGCAAGACCTTATCCCTACAAAAAATAAAAAATTAGCTGGGCATGGTAGCATGCACCTATGGTCCCAGTTACTCAGATGACTTGAGCCCAGGAGTTTGAGGCTGCAGTGAGCTGTGACTGCACCATTGCACTCTAGCCTGGGCAACAGAGCGAGACCCTGTCCCCCACCTTCCCACAAAAAAAAAAAAAGAAGACAATGTTTAACCCTTTCTAGTAAGTACTATATATTATATAGTATTGAAAACTGCCTAGTTTTTCTCAATATAAAAATATTTTAATATGTACTGCTACTTCATGTATTAAGAATGTTTAGCCCTTCTCATCATATTTTTATAAAATAGTGAGCTGACTTTAATAATCCCCTAAATCAAAGCTTTTTTCTCAATGCTTCTTAGGAGTTAAAAATCTGACTATTCATTTTATAATTTTAACCAAAGCAATAATAATTTTTAAATTTCTAATAGTTATAAATATTTCTTACATAATTGAATAGTAACTTGAACTGAAGATTTTTTTAGCAACAAAACAATATTTACTCTATCTGTCCAAAACATATTAGTACCAGATAATTACTACTTCACTTCTTTAAGCAATTTAAAACACAAACAACTACAGCAACGTGTCTGCTCATTACTTCAACATTTATTGAGTGCCTATAGCTTGCAAGAACTGTCTTCTGGTAATCCTGGATATCAGAAGTAGCATGTGGTAACAGAGCAAGGAATATAGGGTAGTAGCAGACATACCCAGTATCCTCAGTGGGGCTGAGAACGTACAACTGAGGACAGTCTCAACCTCCCTTGTAAAATTGTGATATACTTTCCTTGGAAGTTTTTGGATTGTATAGAAACCTAAATAAATCAATATTTAGGTTGGTCCAAGCACATCAACACTTATTTAAAAGCTCCAGGGTCAGGCACAGTGGCTCAAGCTTATAATCCCAACACTTGGGGAGGCCAAGATGAGAGGACTGCTTTAGGCCAGGAGTTTGAGACAAGCCTGGGCAACACAGTGAGACCCATCTTTTTCTAAAAAATGAGCTGAGTGTGGTGGTGCACGCCTGTAGTCCTAGGTACTTGGGAAGCTGAGTTAGGAGGATCACTCGAGTCCAGGAGTTTGAGGTTGCAGTGAACTATGATCACACCACTGGACTCCAGCCTAGGTGACAGAGCAAGACCCTGTCTCTTAGAGGAAAAAAAAAAGAGCTGGGGTTAGAAACAAAATGAATTTTCAAAGTTTATTCTTCACAGAGCTTACAATAAATCAGTGGAAAAATGCTGTTTAGTATTTTGCCTCAGCACTTTGATTAATCAGTCACTCCTAATGTTGCTTCTTACTTATTTCTACCCATCTGAATCCCATCCTTTTCTGGGCCCAGTTGTAAAGCCACAACCACAAAACCTACAATATATTTTATTCACTCTTAATTACAATGAATTTTATCAACTCACAACTCCTAGAATTTTATTTATCTATGCTGCTTATCTGCAACGTTCTGGAGTCTGGGAAGTCCAACATCAAGGTGCCAGTTGGACTAGTATCTGGTGAGAGCTACTCTCTGCTTTCAAGACAGCATTTTATTGCTGCTTCCTCTAGAGAGGAGGAATGTTGTCTCCTAACATGACAGAAAAGACAGTGAACCCACTCCCCTCAAGCCCTTTTTCAAGGGCCCTAATCCCATCCATGAAGGCTCTGCCCTTATGACTCAATCACCTCACAAGTGCTCCAGCTCTTAACTATCGCATTGGTAGTATATAATACTATTTAAGAATTATGGAGGACATTCAGACCACAGAACTTCACTAATAGCAGACTTAGAATTTACAAAACAATTTCAGTTGTTCCTTATTATAGGGGGGAAGTAGTTCCACGACCTCCAGTGGATATCAAAATCTATGAATGCTCAAGTCCCCTATATAAAATGGTGTACTATTTGCATATAACCTACGTAATCCTCCTGTATACTTTAAATCATCTCTAGATTACTTATATCTAATACAATGTAAACGCTACGTAAAAGTTGTTATACTGTTCCTTAATTTGTATTTTTTTATTACTGTTTTTTGTTTGTTTGTTTGTTTTTGAGACACAGTTTTGCCCCGATCGCCCAGGCAGGAGTGCAGTGGCATGATCTGAGCTCACTGCAACCTCCGCCTCCAGGGTTCCAGTGATTCTTCTGCCTCAGCCTCTCGAGTAGCTGGGACTACAGGCGTATGCCACCATGCCCGGCTGACTTTCATATTTTTTTGTAGAGAGGGGGTTTCACCATATTGGCCAGACTGGTCTCGAACTCCCGACCTCGTGATCTGCCCACCCAAAGTGTTGGGATTACAGGCGTGAGCCACCATGTCCTGCCCTGTATTGTTGTTTCTTCTTGTTTTTTCCTCGAATATTTATTGATAGATGGTTGGTTGAATCCAAGGATGTGGAACACGCAGATGAATTCTATCTAACTTAAGTTCCATTTAGCAGAATCTTTTTACACTAATGGGCAAGACAAATAATTTCTCAATTTCATAAAGTGGTATCTCGTTTTTATGAGAGAAAGATGTTCAAGTAAAATTTATATTAAATTCCTAGTTGTTACATAGATTAAATATGTGATTTAATCATGCTTAACATTAGAGCAAATTTAATTGGCAAACACATTTTTCATTAAAGAAAAATATTACAAAACTTAATTTTACTGTACTAAATAGAAGAATGCTTGGTCTCCCATAAAAACTACAGAATAAAATTTATTTCTAATCAATGGCAATAAAAAAAGTGTTAATATATTCTATAAATGAAACATCAATGTCACTAAAAAGACACATTTATTGTAAAATACAATTTATACATACGATTTCAAGCAAGAATTTTAAAACAGTATTACAGACACAAACAGAATCTGTTCTTTTTTTTATTTTTCCTCTTCTCATTAATTTCTGTAAATAATAATGAAGGCTACTCTAATGTATTTCTTGGTTTTTAATAGGAGTATATAGTTTCATTCTTAAGCATTGAGGATCTATATCATTTCTTTTTTTTAAATAGAGGAAACTTACTCATCTCTATGGATTGATGGATGCTAAATTCAAACTTTAAAAAATTCAGGGAAAACAGGGAAATGTTCTGTTACAACTAATTAAAAATGTATGATGTATTTTTTAATAGTCGTATATGTAGTTTTAAAATTTGACTTCATAGTCTTATTTATGTATAATACATAATATACATTTTATAATATATTTTAATGTTTTATATTGTATATTTTTATAACACAATATATTTTATAATACATTATATATTTTATATGTATATATTTTTTGAAACAGAGTCTTGCTCTGTCGCCTAGGATGGAGTGCAGTGGCGTGATCTTGGCTCACTGCAACCTCCACCTCCCAAGTTCCAGTAATTCTCCTGCCTTAACCTCCTGAGTAGGAAGGACTACAGGCGCACACCACCATGCCCAGCTAATTTTTGTATTTTTAGTAGAGAAAGAGCTTCACCATGTTGGCCAGGCTGGTCTTGAACTCCTGACCTCAGGTGATTGCCTGCCTCAGCCTCCCAAAGTGCTGGAATTACAGACATGAGCCACTGTGCCCGGCCATTTTATATTTTATATCCACATCTACCTTAATTTTTGTAGATTTTTTTCACTACGTATCTGTGCTAATTTTGTTCTGACAAAGTTTAAATTCTACAGTTGGTTCTGCTAGCAAAATCCAAAAACTTCTAAGCAAGATGTAAAAGCTTCTATTCAATGTGTAAGAGTTGGTTTTCTCCCATTTTGGCTGATTAAAAAGCAAAGTGTTATCATATTTTTAGTTCTTTCTATACATTTTTCTTTCAATCAGAATTAATGCTAATCATGTCTATGTAGCTTTCTTCTAAGCACAGACAAGAGTAAACACTAGCTATTTTCATTTCTGGATATTATCAAGAATTATTAAAATTTAACTTAAAAACTCTTTACCCAGACTTTGAAAAGACAGATTTTCATCTGCCCAATTAATTTTTAATGCTACCATTTAATTAATGACTTATTAATACATCCCATTAAAGTCTTGACATAAAACTTTACAAAAAAATTTTTATTTTAATAGTTCTCTAATTTGCATTATTATCGGTAATAACGAAATAGATGGATCCGGAAAGTATTTGGTTATTAACACAAGAAAGTGAAGCCTAATGCAAAACAGTCATATCATTATGTTTATAAGACTGTTCCAGGGCTTACAAGGAAATCAAATATTCATTAAAATGGTTTTTCACATTTTCATCCCTATCTTAGGACGCCAATATGCAAAAACATGTTTAAAACTTTCTTTCTTTTGGCCGGGTGCAGTGGCTAACACCTGTAATCCCAGAACTTTGGGAGGTCAAGGCGGGCAGATCACGAGGTCAGGAGATCAAGACCATCCTGGCTAACACAGTGAAACCTCGTCTCTACTAAAAACACAAAAAATTAGCTGGGTGTGGTGGCAGGCACCTGTAGTCCCAGCTACTCGAGAGGGAGGCTGAGGCAGGAGAATGGCATGAACCCGGGAGGCGGAGCTTGCAGTGAGCCGAGATTGCGCCACTGCACTCCAGCCTGGGCTACAGAGCGAGACTCCATCTCAAAAAAAAAAAAAAACTTTCTTTTTTTGAGATGGAGTCTCGCTCTGTTGCCCAGGCTGGAGGGTTTTTTTTTTTGAGATGGAGTCTCGCTCTGTAGCCCAGGCTGGAGTGCAGTGGCGCAATCTCTACTTACTACAACCTCCGCCTCCTGCGTTCAAGCAATTCTCCCTGCCTCAGATTTCCAAGTAGCTTGGATTATAGGCTTCTGCCACCATACCCAGCTAATTTTTGTATTTTGTTTTAGTAGAGATAGGATTTCACCATGTTGGCCAGGTTGGTCTTGAACTCCTGACCTCAAGTAATCTGTCCGCCTCAGCCTCCCAAAGTGCTGGGATTATAGGTGTGAGCGGCTGTGCCCAGCCAAAATTTTCCATTTAAGTAACTATTTGTGATAAACATAAGTTTAAAAAATACCTTAATAAATGGACTTTAAAACAATGAAATAATCACATCCGCCCCCCGCCCCTGCAAAAGAAAAAGCTTTCCGACAAATGTAGGCAAAATTAATCCTATGCAAACAAACAAAAAAAGCGCTGAGTTACACAGCCTCTAAAAACAGAATTAAAATTCAATTTTGGGCCAGGTGTGGTGGCTTGCGCCTGTAATCCCAGCACTTTGGAAGGCTGAGGTGAGCAGACTGCTTGACCTCCCTGGAGGTCAAGACCAGCCTTGGCAACAAGCGAAACCCTGTCACTAAAGAAAATACAAAAGTCAGTCAGTAGTCCCAGCTACTTGGAAGGCTGAGGTGATAGGATCTCTTGAGCCCAGGAGGTTCAGGCTAGAGTGAGTAGTGATCGTACCACTGTACTTCAGCCTGGGTAACAGAACAAGACCCTGTCTCAAAAAAAAAAAAAAATTTGAAAAGTACAGAGGTCTCAGCTTCAAAGATAACAATCAACCATTACCACCAACATGCTTATGTGCCATGCTAAAGTTAAGACTTACAAACATAAATATAAGGTAAATATTTTAAGTGTGTTACCATTCCCATACCATTTTATGATGATGTAATAAAAAAATACGCAAGATTTCTTCTATACTGTCCTTGGTATAAATGGCATGCTTGCTGTCAAGAGCACTGAAGCTCCATGGTGAGAAACTTAGAATGGACTCTGGGATAAAAAATAGGGTTATCTGAGAAACTAGTTAAGTAGTACATGTGCTGTATGTATATAGTTTTTAAATTATTATTATAATATGCAAAAGTACAGATGAGGTGTTTCTAAATAACTGGAGTATATGTACTCAATGGCTTTATCCAACTGCTAAGAAAGTGAAACAGGAATAGTGGGAAAAATAAGTTAACATCATTCCTAGGCATGCTGGTAGTATAACATGCACTGTATAATGCAAAATCAGTTAGGTGTATTGGGTGATTCTGGAGGACACAGTTATCATTTCCTTCCTTCCTCCCTCCCTCCCTTCCTCCCTCCCTCTCTCACTTGCTCTCTCTTTTTTTTCTTTATTTTTGAGATGGAGTTTCGCTCTTGTTGCCCAGGCTGGAGTGCAAAGGCACGATCTCGGCTCACTGCAACCTCCACCTCCCAGGTTCAAGTGATTCTCCTGCCTTGGCCTCCCGAATAGCTGAGATTACAGGTGTGCACCACCACGCCCAGCTAATTTTGGATTTTTAGTAGAGATGGGTTTCACTATGTTGGCCTGGCTGGTCTCAAACTCCTGAATTCAGGTGATCCACCCGCCTCAGCTTCCCCAAGTGCTGGGATTACAGGCGTGAGCCACCGTGTCCGGCCTTTACTTTTTTATTTATTTATTTATTTTTTGAGACGGATCTTGCTCCATCGCCCAGGCTGGAGTGCAGTGGTGCATTCTCGGTTCACTGCAAGCTCCGCCTCCTGAGTTCTTGCCATTCTCCTGCCTCAGCCTCCCAAGTAGCTGGGACTACAGGCGCCTGCCACCACACCCAGCTAATTTTTTGTATTTTTAATAGAGATGGGGTTTCACCATGTTAGCCAGGATGGTCTCGATCTCCTGTCCTCGTGATCCACCCGCCTCGGCCTCCCAAAGTGCTAGGATTACAGGCGTGAGCCATGGCTCCCAGTCTCATCCGGCCTTTTTTGTTTTGTTGTTTTTTTTGGAGACAAGGTCTTGCTCTGTCGCCCAGGATGCCAGGCTGGGGTGCAGTGGCACAATCTCAGCTCACAAAAACCTTTGCCTCCTCGGCTCAAGCAATTCTCCTGCCTAAGCCCCCTAAGTAGCTTTGACTACAGGTGTGCGCCTCAAGTCTGGCTAATTTTTGTATTTTTTTGTAGAGATGGGGTCTCACTGTGTGGCCCAGGCTGGTCTTAAACTCCAGACTCAAGTGGTCTGCTCACCTTAGCCTCCCAAAGTGCTGGGATTATAGGTGTGAGCTACCACGTCCAGCCTAGTTACCACTTCTTATAAATGAACAAGTAGGTGACAGAAAAACAGAACAGTATTAATAAATGAGAAAGATTCAAAAGATAGGTAAACAATATTTCGTTTTCTGAATACTTTAACATTTATAGTTCTGAACAGTTTAGTTTTCAGAATAGAAAACCCAGAAATACATTCAGCATAAATTTAAAAATTCAATATATGACAAAGGTGGTCTTTCTAATTACAGAGAAAAGAATGGATTATTTAGGAATGCTACTGGCACACCTGGCTATCTATTGAGAATAAAATAAAATTAGATCCTATTACCTTATTCCATATACAAAAATGCTATTTTTTAAGATGTAAGAGATCAATTGAGAATAATTAAGCACAATCTGGAAAATGTAGGATACTGCATGATAATATCAAGGGATAAGTAAGATTTTTTAAGCCAAATTGGAAACCTAGAACTTATTAAAGAAATCATTGACACATTTTACCATATAAACTTATCCATGGCAAAAAATACATGTAAAATCAATAGAAATGAAAAAAACACTGTGAAAGCAGCATAGTGATAATATCTATTACAAATCAAAAGCAAAGGCTAAACAACTAAATATCAATAGGGATTCAGAGAAAAGGTACTATAGAATGAAAAAAGTTAGATGAAGATGCATGCTTAAATTTGATTTCATTTTATAATTAAATGGCAAAAAAAACTCCATCAATACCAGTATTTCTATAAACATATATAAGACACACACACACACACTCTTTTATGATTGTGTGACCATGCAGAAAATAAGGTGGGAAGATACACAGTAGTTGGTCAACATGAGCTGCAAAGGATGTTTGTGCAGTAGTAGACAGGGGCAGAAGAGCCAAATTAAAAAGGAAAAAGGCAAGGAAAAGGTGAAAAACGGAAAAGAGAAGGACTACACTAAAATAGTAGGTATGATACAATCACATACATAGCTTTTTATAAAATTGTACACATATGTGGACATGAAAAAAAAATTTAAGATAAAACAGGAGGCTGCCTAACTTGGCAGAAGGAATGCTCAAGGAATTTATATCAGTATCCCCTTCTGCTTCCAATCTCAAAAAAATGTAATCTGAAGTGGTCATGGAGGCCAAGCATGGTCCTTGATTATTGTAATTCTGAAGTTCGTGTGTGTCTGTGTGTGTGTGTGTGAGTGCACACGCACACGCACGTGCACATTTGGCTGAACTCTATTACAGGAACAGAGGTTAGTTCAACTTGGTTTTATGGTTTACTCCAGAGGTCAGCAAACTTTCTGTACTAAATATTTTAGGATTTCTAAGTCATGCCATCTCTGTCACAACTACTAAACTGTTGTCATTGTAGGGTGAAAGCAGTTAAACTGTGATGGTTAATTTTATATGACAGCTTGGCAAGGCTAGAGTACCCAGTTACTTAAGTAGCATTAATCTGGGCTGCTGTGGAGGTATTTTGTAGAAGTGGTTAATAACTATAATCTGTAGACTTTAAAGAAATTACTCTTGATAATGTTGATGGGCCTCATCCAATCAGCCTTAAGAGCAAAAATGGAAGTTTCCTAGAAAAGAAATCCTGCCTGAAGAATACAGCATCAACTCTGGTCTTAGTTTCCAGCCTGTGAACCTGCCCTACAAATTTCAAACTTGTCAGCCTCCACAATTACGTGAGCTAATTCCTTAAAATAAATATCTTCACAGACAGATAATGTATTGTATACTATGGTTCTGTTTCTCTGGAGAACCCTAATATATAATACGCAACAACAGACAATACATAATCTAACGGGCGTGCCTGTGTTCCAATAAAAGTATTTAAAATAACAGGTAGTGGGCTACATTTGGCCCGTGTACCACAGTTTTCCAACTCCTAGTTTTATCAATAATAAAAAAAATAAGCCTGGGCATGGTGGATCACACCTATAATCACAGCACTTTGGGAGGCCAAGGCAGGAGGATCATGAGACACCAGGAGTTCAAGACCAGGAGTTCAACATACTGAGACCTCATCTCTATTAAAAATAATAATAAAGTATAGCTGTTGGCCGGGTGCGGTGGCTCACGCCTGTAATCCCAACACTTTGGGAGGTCAAGCACTTTGGGAGGATCACCTTAGGTCAGGAGTTTGAGACCAGTCTGGCCAGCATGGTGAAACCCCATTTCTACTAAAAATAGAAAAATTAGCCTGGCATGATGGCTGGCGCCTGTAATCTGAGTTACTCGGGAGGCTGAGGCAGAACTGCTTGAACCTGGGAGGCGGAGGTTGCAGTGAGCCGAGATTGAGCCACTGCATTCCAGCCTGGGAGACAAGAGTGAGACTCTGTCTCCAAAATAAATAAATAAATAAAATAAAATATAGCTGTTAACTGGATGTGGTACTGATGCCTGTAATTCCAGCACTTTGGGAGGCTGGGGAGAGAGGATCACTTGAGGCTTGGAGTTCAGGATCAGCCTGGGCAGCAAAAAATTTAAAAACAACTAGCCCCACATAGTGGTGGCACACCTGTAGTCACAGCCACTCAGGAGGCTGAGGCAGGAGGACAGCTTTAGCCTAGAAGTTTGAGGCTGCAGTGAACTATGATGGTACCACCATGCACTCCAGCCTGGGAAATGGAATGAGGCTTATGTACTTAAAAACATGAATAAAATGTATCTGCTTTTCTTAAGCATTCTATATATTTCCGACAGTGTGCAAGGTTTGAATTCCAAGTGTTCCACAAATTGAGGATTATTCATGGTGAGGCCAGATATTCTAGAGCAACTAAAAGCAGGAATGATCTTTCTAGAAGCAGTGAGATCTAGACTGTAAGCTTAGATGTAAGAGAGGTTTCTCAGAGAGAGTTTCAAGATAGTACTCTCTTTATGTGTTTTAATATCCTTTTATTTATTTATTTATTTAGAGACAGAGTCTGTCACCCAAGCCTGAATGCAGTGACATGATCACCGCTCACTACAAGCCTCAACCTCCTGGGTTCAAGCAATCCTCCTGCCTCAGCCTCCCAAGTAGCTGGGATTACAGGCATGCACCAATGCACACAAAGCTAATTTTTAAAATTTTTTGTAGAGGGGCCTCACTTTGTTGCCCAGGCTGGTCTCAAGCATCCTCCTGACTCAGCCTCTCAAAGTCCTGGGATTATAGGCTTGAGCCACTACATCTGGCCTCTATATTCTTTTAAATATTGGCTTGGAGAATTGAAAGTTTTTGATGCTAATCCGGCAGAAGTCAACCAACAGAATGTTTTGGATGTTCATGTACTAAATGTGGCAACTTTAAATAAAACTTGATGTGGGGAAAATAAAAATGCATAAAGGCACTAAATCGAGAGTTTATTATTTCTGTTATGAAAGGAATTCCTTACATCAAAGACTTAAAACAGTGGACCTTTAAGTAATATATCCCTTAGAAGTAGAAGTCCTCAGGACATTTTGGGCTGGATAAAAAAATAAAAAAAAAAAGAGGCAGGGATCCTCGGCCAGGCACGGTGGCTTACGCCTGTAATCAGCACACTGGGAGGCTGAGGCAGGCGGACCACCTGAACAAGTTGTTCTCATGCAGGTAGACAGTAGAACGATAGTTACCAGAGGCTGCGAAGGGTATGTGTGTGGTGGGGGGTGGGGACAAAAAGAAGATGGTTAATGGGTACAAATATAAAGTTGGATAAAAGGAGTAAGTTCTAATGTTTGATAGTAGAGTGACTATGGTTAACAACATCATATTGTATTATTTCAAAATAGGTAGAAGGGAAGACTTGAAATACTACCAACATAGAAGTCATAAATGCTCTAGATGATGGTTATCCTAAATACTTTGACTTGATCATTACACATTCTATGTATGTAACAAAATATCCCATCTACCCCATAATATATAAAAATACTATGTATCAATAAAAAATTATGATTTGCAAAAAGCAAATGTAACCACATCTTTTCAATATATCATTATTTATGCAAAGTAAAGGATATCTCTACAACTGCCCTTACCAAAGAGAAGCTTTTTAGAAGTTTAGGTTGTGGGATGAATAAAGGAGGGGAACACAAGAACTTTGAAATTCAGTATCTGAACGAGCATTCTAAGCTATCAGGTGGAAGAAATACTCAAAACCTAAGAGTAAAGGGCTGAATGACCATGGGTAAATGACAGACAAGTTTATAAAATAAAAGGGGAAAAATTAGTAATAGTCAATAAGATGCTAACTTAGAGAAGAAGCCAAGTTCAAAAATGAAAACTAAGATGAGTGGTGAGGGCAAGTGGTGAACAAAGATATTTAGATACAGAAAGGTACATCAGAGTCACTCATAAAGGATAAAAAGTTTAGCAAGGAAAGGTCAAGTGGGAGAACTCTGTGGATAAAAGGCAAACATGGTGTCTAGATTGTCTGGAACAGTTCTGACTTCAAACACTTGCCTGTCAAATCACTTTGTAATGATTTTTAGTTAAGAAACTATGGTCATTTTCCATGACCATGTTTTACCTATTCACATCCATAATTCCTAGCAAAATGTCTTTTTTTTTTTTTTTTTTTTTGAGATGGAGTTTCACTCTGTCACTCAGGCTGGAGTGCAGGGGTGTGATCTCGGCTCACTGCAACTTCCGCCTCCTGGGTTCAAGCGATTCTCCTGCCTCAGTCTCCCAAGCAGCGGGGACTACAGGCGCCTGCCACCACGCCCAGCTAATTTTTTGTATTTTTAGTAGAGACAGGGTTTCACCATGTTAGCCAGGATGGTCTCCATCTCCTGACCTCATGATCCACCCACCTTGGCCTCCCAAAGTGCTGGGATTACAGGCATGAGCCATCACGCCCGGCCGCAAAATGTCTTTACCGTAGCAAAATCTCAGTAATTATTTATCACTCACGATAATTACCTGAATACTAAAATCAGAGAGAGTACATTAAAAAGAAACACAATCACCATTCTTAAATAATAAAAACATATTCATCAGTGGTCTTTATTTACTAGCACCAATAAAAAATCAGAAGTTCTGTTTAACCTAGGAAATTGGTGTCATACTCACTTCATAATATCATCAGTGCTGGGTGGAGACAAAGCCATAATCTGCCACAATCTGCACCATCCTTGCCAGGTTTGGGAGTTCTGTAGAGTAGTTACCACTGCCAGGTCTGACTGCCATAGCTCAGGAAGAGGGTGCAGTCATTTCTCTTAGCATAATCTTGAGAAGATGTCTAAGGGACCTATGTAATATTAAGTCACAGAAAGAGAAAATATTATTGGTGGTTTAGACATGGAATGTAATAGCTTACAATTATGGAATGCTTACCGTGTTTCAGGAACTGATGCATTATCTCATCTAAACAACCCTATAGGGCATGGGTACTGTTACTAATCCCGTTTTACAGGAAACCTAGGTTTAGCAAGATTAAGGAATTGCTTGAGATAACAAAGGTAGTAAAAGGCAGGGCTGGAATTTGAACCCATATAGTCTGGTTCTTCAGGGTGTATACATCCGTGTATCTACAACCACAATAATGCAGGGGCACTCGAACAGGCTGGAAAAAAATTATTTTTCTTTAAAGGGCAAATTAATTTCCTCAAAAGTAATCTCTGTTCACTTTACCCCATACCAGATGCTTATTTTCATTTCATATCCTAAAAGTTAGATTGGCACTTACAAGCTAACTTAAAATACTAAACTTTAAATCTTTAAAATTCATAGTATTTTAGAATTTATCATAGTGAAACATGTACAGTCGTTTGTCCCCAGTACAGTAAAATAAGGATAGTGATTGATACTCCATTCCCTTCTGATGCAATGACAAATACGTAGAAACACTGTGTTTCACTTATTGGAATTATTTGGATCCAAAAGATAGCTTTTAATACCCTAACAAAATAGGTCATTAAAAAAAAATCAAGTGCCTTTCAGTATTCTTCCAAGTTTCAATAACTGATCTTTTCCATTAAAGAACTTCTGATTCATTATTCCAAATCAACATATCATCTAAATATTTCCACATATTTAGATGTAGATTTTCCCTAAACTATTTCCTTTTATTTATTAGGACTCATTCACATCTTAGTTTGCCACATTTACAGTTCTTTGAAAGTTTCATCTAATATTCACCTGACCATTCACCTCACAATTTTCCTCCCTCTTTCTAAATAGGTGAATTTGTTTACTGCAAAATCGATGGCTACGCTATTAAAGGTTACTATCACGATTTTAAAAGACATGATCACCATCACCAAGATTTACTTACCACAAGGAAATTATCACAAGGTTGGACAAACAGGCTCCAACTCTTAAGAGAAAGAGCTTGCAGTCAGATCACACAGGGAGGGCAGGGAAGCAAGCGGGGAGGGGTAGGTCGGAAAAGGCAGTGCTTGATTCAATTCAACATTCACTGCGCCACTTACCAAGCGCCAGAAAAAGAAAAAAAAAGCCAACGAGTTGGGCGTTATTTCGAGCACGGGGCCCTGCAGGTTGGACTGTGGGCGGGGACCCGGCGCCCAGGAGGGAAGGGGCTGGCTCTGAGACGCTAGCCGGGCGGGGACAGCCACCCAGGGCCGGGCCTCCAGCGCCAGACGCCCGCACACTCGCCAGCCCAGCTGCCGGTACGCCAGCCAGCCAGCCGCTGCCGCTTACCAGTGGCGCCTCGCTGACTCCCCAGGGGCAGCTCTTCAACGGTTCCCGCAGTCAGAGCACCACCCCGCGGTGGGGTACCTCCAGCCCGCCCGCAGCTCTCGGTCCCCGCAGCTCCGCCACTCTCGCGAGAAGCCAGGAAGTCCGCGAAGTTGGGGGAGGAGGAGCAGGGAGGGGCACTTAACGGTGGCGGCTGGTTCTGCGCCGGATCCGGGAGAGGGGCGGGCGCCATTGTGCTTCGCTGCGGACTGCTTTTTCTCAGTCACAGGCCTAGAACTCCAAGGAGGAAGGCAGCGGTGCGGGTCGCTGCGAGCAGGACGCGCACTGGTCAGTGCCGGCTCAGGAGCGGGGGTAATGATCTGCGGAGCTCGTTCTTCGTCCCGGGAGCTAGTTCAGGACCAGGCCGCGAGTGGGGGAGGGGAGGAAACGAAGAGGCCTGGGGACGCGGAGGCCGCTTCCTCTCAGGATGAGGTGGAGGAGCTTGGTCCGGTGCCACCGGTGCAAAGCGGGTCACGGCACAGGCCTCCTCTGCCAGAGTCCTTTTGTCGGGTGGTGGAGTTTGTGGCGGGTGGGGGGGACAGATAGTGGGTCTTCCTCAGGAACGTGTGGTGGGTGAGGGAAAGAGGCCTGAGCCCTCTTTTGGCGCGGGGCGGCCTCCTCTTGGGCCGCGGGGCTGGGGGGTCCTCGGAGCCCTGCGGGCCGTGGGCGTCGCGCGTGAGCTCGCTGGTGAGCGCGGGGCAAAGGTGGGCAGGGTTCCGGCTCGGCCAGCCCGGCCTCGAGTTGAAGTGATTTCGGCAGCGCCTTAGATTCGGCCAAGATTGTCTTATTGGTAACGCCAGTTTTTGAATATCGTGACGCCCTGAGAGTTATTTTTGTGTTGTGGTGAATTGTGGGTTCTGCAACTCGAAGTAGGTAATTCTATTAAAAATGGACCTGTTGGCCTAAGAAGTAAAAATATGGAAGGCGCTGGGAGTAGGAAACTCCCTCATTTTGGTGAAACTGCGTATTGAAGATGAGTGTGTCCACCCACTCACCCCAAAATGCTGCACTTAATACTTTTTCTCAAGTACCAAAGTAAATATATTGGGAAAGTCTCTATCTGGGTAATAAATTCGTCACGATTAAGGTTGTTTGGTACTATTAGTTAAATGTGTCAAAACTGAATTTGGCGAGGTTTTTCCCCCTATTTTGTACGATTGATTAGATGTTTTTCTGGTTACATAATATTTTAAATCTCCACGTTTCTGTCCAGATCCAAGATGTAGGGTTAAATACGAATTTTCGCTTTAAAAATCCAGTAGTGTACAGTTATTAAGAAGGAACACATGTAGTGTAACTAGATCTTTTTCTTGAGGTAGCAAAAAGTTTGTTTGAGAAGTGAGGTCAGTATAATATTTTTATTTAACAGCTCTACAGCATTTCGGGAGACAGGACTGGTGCATGAGGCAGTAGCACCAGACTCAGAAGACCTGGGTTTGAGTTTTCATTTTTGCCGTAGTTGTTTATGTTCATGAGATTGTCTCAGAAACATGGCAGTTCATTTCTAGAGAGGATTAAATTTGCTGAGGTGGTGTGTGAAGCAGTCACTGGGGGGACATAATACTAATCTTGGTTTTTTTCCAGTTTCATGCTGGGTCAGGTGTCTTGAATAAGAATTCCTACTTATTCAAGTACAAATGATTTCTTTTTTTTTTGCCACCTTGGAAGAGGGCTTATTTTCCCAGATAAAGCACGAGAATGCCCAGATTATGTTCTACATGAAGGTGTCGGGTAACAAACTGGACACAGAAGTCATCCATGACTCTCATGTAGCCAATTTTTAGTCCGTTCCATACCCACCTTACACAACTCTATCTGCTTTATGTTCAAGAATTGTCTACATTTGGACATTTTATTGTTGGAAAATAATTTTGTAATGCAAAATCTGTCAAATATCTTTAAACATTTTTGGATAATTTGTAATTTGTTGTAGTCAAATTACAAATTATGGAGAGCTTCACATTACAAGAATGAGCTTGATATGGCATCTGCCCTCCACAACTCACTGTTTAGTCATCAGACTAATGTATAAACAACTATTATTATCTTAGTATGACTGTACAGTAATTCTGTGGGAGCGTAGGGGAGGGGTGCTTACTCTTGGAAATTTTACAGGATTTATTTATTGCTTGAACTAAGATGTGAAGGATCACTAGGACTTTGATAAAGAAACTGTGCAAAGTCATGATATTATGGTTTGTTGTAGGAATTCATGATTTGTTCCTGTAGCTGAAACATACATTGAATGGTAAGTTAGAGCCTGACATAAAAGACTTTCTGTACTGTACTAGGAAATTAGTGTCTGGGTGTGGTGGCTCACTCCTGTAATCCCATCACTTTGGGAGGCCAAGGTGGGAGGATCTCTTAAAGCCAGGAGTTCGAGACCAGCCAGGCCACAAAGACCCCATCTCTGCGGGCATGATGGTGCGAGTGTAGTGGTGCACACTGCTACTACTAGCTACTTGGGCTGCTGAGGCAGGACCATCATTTGAGCTCACGGGTTAGAGAGACTGCAGTGAAGTATGATACAGCTCCACTGCACTCCAGCCTGTGCCATAGAGTGAGACCCTGTCTAAAAAAATAAAAATAAAGTTAGTGCTCTATGCTGTGGAATGGAGAGCTATTGTGTTCCTTAACAAAATAAAAATATTTTTTAGATGATCTTTGCTGATACATCCTTCTGTTACCACAGATAATTAAGTGCCAGTAATAAAGAACAGTGGGACATGCATGAATGAAATGCGCGGTGTTGCTTTAGACTTCACTTTTAAACAACAAATTAAATTAACGAAGCTTTTAACTGTTAAATAAGTGAATCAACTGATCATATTAGAATGATTACAATTTTAAAGGAATTAGATTTTAAGTTCATACTAAGATTTCTGGAATTCACCAAAGCAGAATTCAATTGCTGTCAAAAAATTTATCTTAATATACAGTATTTCCTAATAATAGGATAAGCCAAAAAGTCTGAGATTGGGGAGGATGAAATTATAATTTGAGAGTTTAGGTTGGGGGTGGTTAATACATTTTTTTTCTTTTTTTTTTTGTGGCAAGGTCTCACTCTGTTTCTGCTGCAGCCCCAGTCTCCCAGACTCAAGCAGTTCTCCCACCTCAGTCTCCTAGGTAGCTTGTTAAGCCACCATGTCTGACTAATTTTTATATTTTTTTATAGAGACAGGATTTCACCATGTTTCCCAGGCTGGTCTCCAACTCCTTAGCTCAAGGAATCCTCCCACCTCAGCCTCCCAAAGAGCTGTGATTACAGGCCTGAGTGTGAGTAACAGCATGCCAGGGTTTAATTTTCATTAATCTTCATTTTCAACTTTTCTGCCCTGGCATGAACTTACATGGTCAGAGCTGGTTTTTCCTGCCCTCAAATATATTTCTCTGACTCTACTGGTTAGACTAGGTAAGTCGAACACCCAGTTTTAAAATCACCTGCTTGCTACTCTACACCCATTTTTGTCAACAGCTTAAAAAGAAGGCAAGTTTTGAACCTTAAAAGTAGTTATCTTTCCATTATGATCATTGTATATTAGTGTGATGTTTCACACTTTGTAGAAAGAACCCTAAAATGGTTTCCACTCATTGAATGAAGATCGAAACTTGATGCTTACAGATTAAATTCACTTCAAGGAGAACAGTTTGTCTTTTAAAGTGGTGTAGTGTAGACTTAACATCATAGTCATATTTTCTCATGGGATGTTAAAGTTTTTTCTAATTTTTTAAGATTTGGGCATACCATATTTTTGTGTTTTAAATATTTGTCAGCTTAAAATTAAGACACTTTTTCATTTTAAGGCCCAAAATGTTGTATACTTTCAAAGTGATTCCCTCATTGACCCACCCTTAGCTTCCAAGTCTCCATGTTTACTATGATTTCCCACTAAGAAAAAAAAATTCCTCAGAAGCAAATTTTTTTTTTTTAAGAAAAGGATATGCAAAGTATATGTAAATAATGAAATTGTAACTGTGTGTATTTCTGCAAGACTCTTGAAATATTACATTGGGGCTGGGCATGGTAGCTCACTCCTGGAACCCCAGCACTTTGGGAGGCCAAGACAGGCAGATTACTTGAGCTCAAGAGTTCAAGACCAGCCTGGGCAACATGGAGAAACCCTGTCTCTAGGAAAAAACAATACAAAAACTAGCTGGGTATGGTGGTGCGTGCCTATAGTCCAGGCTACTCAGGAGGCTGAGGTGGGAGGATCACTTGAACCCAGGAGGTCGAGGCTGCAGTGATTGCGCCACTGCACTCTGGCTGGGGCAGCAGAGTGAGACCCTGTCTCCAAAAAAAAAGAAAGAAAGAAAGATTACATTGGTATTTTGTGTGGTTACTCTGGCCTTTGTGCCATGAGTTTATCCTATAGTAGTGGTGTACTTTTAGTAATTCAATACTTGTAATCTTCCTTGGATATTTAAGATAATTCCCCAGTTAGACTCAGTTAAAATCAGAGTTTACAGGGACTGCCGGCGTAAGATAATAGTATGGTAACAGTAGAAAATAAGGATAAGTTATGAAGCTTTGCTCTATGACTGCATAACAAACCACCTCAAAACCTAGTGGATTGAAACAACTGGTTTTTACAGTTCTAGGTGCCTGTTGGGCAGTTCTACCGATTTCGCTGGGGTTTGCTCCTCATGTACCAGCATTCAGCTGGAGGATTTCCCAGGCTGGGAGGTCCAAGTTGGCATCACTCGTATTTGGCAGCTAGTGTTGGTGGACATATAGGCCTTGCTCTGTGTGATCATTTATGACACAGGAGTCTTGGGACAGCATTCTAAGGGAAGCTTGTAAGACCTCTTACAACCTTGCAAATCTTACAATGTCACAATCCATTCTCTTAGTCACGCAAGACTGGGGTGGGGAAGTAAGACTGCCTCATCCTAGGCAGAGCAGCAACATTGCATTACAAAGGGGGCTAATACTAGGATGGGGGAAATTTGTAGCCATATTTTGTAATTTACCATAGGTTCTTTAGACCACTATAAGAATAGATAGCCTCAAAAATGTCATGCTTGGGATTGCTTTAAAATAATAGAGTGGTTGGTAAAATAGGTTAGAGAGGTTGAATATGGATAATAGTTGAAGACTTTATTGGTACATGGAAGATCATTATTTGTGTATGTTTAAAATTTTTCGTGATAAAAACTTTAAGTCATACTCAGGTAATCTGAACTTCATTTTGTGAGGTATTTTAACTTTATCATTTACTTAGTCTTTACTAGAAGAGTATTACTTAGTATTTACTACTTTGTGGTATGTAGCTACTAAGGCTGTAAACCAGCAAGTTAGAATGGGAATTCTTCTCCTTAGAACTTATGTAATACAAGTTATTTAAAAAATGCCTTTTCCTGTGGCAAATAATTGTTGCCCTCAATTAACAAAGTACATTAAAGAAATTTTTTGAAAACTAAGTACAAAGAAGAAAAAAACACATCAATAATGCCATCACCTGAGATAACAGTAAAATGATAAAAATGGCTATTTCTTTCCAGTTGTTTAATGCATACACTTAATATAAGTAATCCTGTATAGGTTTCTTTACCCTGCAGTGAATATCCTGTACGTAAATCTGAATGACTTTGAAAGATGTTTTACTATGTGTTAAAGACCAATTTCAAATAATGAAAAAGCCAACAAAATTTCTACTGAGCTGTTTATATGAAAACCTTCACACTGATGGTATTGGTTAATAACAGCTAGTATTTGCTGAACACATTCTGTATGCCAGCAAACCTCACAATATACCTGTGAAGTTGATACTATCATTATCACCATTTTATAGGTGAGGAAATTAAGCATTTGTTTATACCTAGAGTCATACCCAAGCATACCAAGTGAGGGGCAGACTTTAAAGCTTCCACTCAACTAGCATATTTCTACAAATAGAAATTGGCTGATGTGCAAAATTAGACAACGATTAACTTACTTCCTGCCTAGCCTAGCCTCAGTTTTCTATTTTGGAAAAAAATGTGATACGAATTTTATTAATATATTAAATACATATTTATTAATACATTAACATACAGGAAAAGACTTAGGTGTGGGAGGTAGCATGTGTTAATAGGGCTGAGGCATTTTTGTTAGGCTGGTTATTTTATGACTACTATGTGACTCTTGACATATCTGAACAAGGCCATTATTGTAATAATGGGACACAGTGATCTGTAGCATAATGGAAGGGGATACATAATACTTGAGAAAAATCTTCATAAGCAGAATCAAAGAAAAACTTTTGGACATTGTACTGCTTTTAGGAATTCACAGCTTTCCAAATAGGGTAAACTAAAAATCCAAGCTCTACCTGGTAGGCAGCTTGTGATTATGGTCAGAGAAAGCTTTAGTCATAAGTAGGGTAATTGGTAGAACTCCTTTCCTCCTAATGTTTTCTTAAACTGCCTGAAGTTTTTCAGTTTACTTTTTCATAGTACCCCAAATTCTACTAGAGATAAGTTGGTGGGAAGACTGCCAAATAGAAGGTACAGTACAAGTAGAAGGCAAGCAGGTAGCATATATATCTGGGAAAAAGTAAATAAATCAGTGTATGTAACTGAAAAATTTACTGTCAGCCACACTGCTCTCGTGTTTTCAAAACTTTATTTACAGCATTCTACTGGACCTTCTGGGCACTTCTGATTGATTGCTTATTATTATTATTAATATTTTGAGATAGTGTCTTACTCTGAGTGCAGTGGCACGATCTCCGTTCACTACAACCTTCACCTCCCCAGGCTCAAACAATTCTCCTGCCTCAGTTCCCGAGTAGCTGGGATTACAGGCATGCACCACTACCACCCGGCTAATTTTTTTTTGTATTTTTAGTAGAGACGGGGTTTCACCATGTTGGCCAGGCTGGTCTGCTTATTCTTTATTGTAGAGACGGGGTCTCAATGTGTTACCCAGGCTGGTCTTGAACTCCTGGCCTCAAACAGTCCTGCCCTGACCTCCCACAGTGCTGGAAGGCACCACAACCGTCCAGACAGCTCATTCTTTAAAACCAACTAATCTTGGTGTGCTTCGTTGACTACCCCCCCCCCACCCCCTCCCAACCCGCTGAAAGAAAAACAGTAAAATGTTTTTTCTTCATCAGTATTATAAATAATTCCCTCCTTTCCCAGTTGTTAGGTAAATCCTTTCTGACTTAAGAAGTATGTATTGAATCTGCCTTTTATCCATTTCCATGACTTTGGGTCCTCACCCATGGAGCCAACATGTCTCTTCCTTTAATAATTCTAATACTAATTGAGTTTGAGGGGATTTTTTCCTGGCGTATTTCCTCCTTCTCCAGTTTTTCAGTTTTACCTAGTCTACTGTTAAGCCCATCATTTGTTGACATTGGGGCCGAATCTTGGTCTGCTTCTGCCATTTTATCTCTTGGTAATGGATTGATTTTTTCTTCCTTGCATATTTGTGCATCGTACAAGTTTTGACTAAATGCTAAACTAAGAACAGATTAGAGACTGAGATAAATAATATTTATGCATTGATATGGGCATATTCTACTTCTATTGGGGCATCAGTATGATGGGTTGACTTTGTTTTGTCTGTAGTTGAGATGGGTATGAGCTTTATTATTGCTTTATTTACCCTCAGAGTATTCCAGTAGTGGACTGCCACTGCCTAGTGCTTAGTATGAGGCCAAGAATACTGGAGGAGTTCCCCACCCCCCCAACCCAAGACAGAGTCTTGCTCTGTTGCCCAGGCTGGAGTGCAGTGGTGTGATCTCGGCTCACTGCAACTTCCACCTCCTGGATTCAAGCAATTCTCCTGCCTCAGCCTCCCAGGTAGCTAGGATTACAGGCACGTGACACCATGCCCCGCTAATTTTTGTGTTCTGAGTAGAGATGGAGTTTCACCATATTGGCCAGGCTGATCTTGAACTCATGACTTCGTGATCCTCCTGCCTCGCCTCCCAAAGTGCTGGGATTACAGGTATGAGCCACCACACCCAGCCATGGAGGATTTCTGAAGAGTCGAGGCCAATTATCTTACATAATGTCTTCCATTTTGGGTGTCCTATCCTCGTAGTATTGTTTATATTATGGCTATTGTGTATTTGTTAAAAAGTGCTCTTATTGCAGTTTCCTGTTGCTTGCCTGTATTTTTCAAACTTCTCTTTATTTAAACACACAAAGCATAGTTTTATAATCTGCCTAAAATGTTTGAGTTAATGTTTTGCTACTCCATTTTTTTCTCTCATCTTGTGTCTCAAAGACCTTGTTTGTGGTATCTTATTTTGCTGTATACTTAGTTATCCTTTGTTCGTTATGCTTGAAAAATTACTTGTAGAAATAATTTGAAAGTTAGCATGAAGGCATATTCCTCTAGCAAGATTTATGTTGGCTTCTGCCATGTTCGTGGTGGATTACTGAATTGGGACCACCTTAAACCAAATGCAAAATTTGAACTTCCATTTACCAAGCAGGCAACATTAACTTGGGCTGCAAATCTGCACAAGAGCTGGTTTATTTCTATTAATAGCTTAACGCTTTCCCCCACCCCTCAAGACGGAGTCCTGCTGTGTTGCTCAGGCTGGGGTTCAGTGGCATGATCTTGGCTCGCTGCAACCTCTGCCTCCCAGATTCAAGCAGTTCTCCCGCCTTAGTCTCCGGGTTGGCTGAGATTACAGATGCGAGCCACCACGCACAGCTATTTTTTTTTTTTTTTTTGTATTTTTGATAGAGACGGTTTCGCCACATTGGCCAGGCTGGTCTCAAACTCCTGACCTTGTGATCTGCCCTCCTCGGCCTCCCAAAGTGCTGGGATTACAGGCGTGAGCCACTGCGCCTGGCCTAATAGCTTAACTCTTAATCTGAGGTTGTGGTCTTTTGGAGTCCACCTTATTGTGAGGAGGTGGCCTGTTAAGAGTCCTTACCTTGTTTATGTCCTGGATTTCTTCAGAGTTTCTTAGGATGCCCAGAGGAATGGAGTCACCGATTTAAAAAAAAAGTTCATTTTTTTCGTAGCTAAAGCAAGCCCACAGGTTTGTGAGATACAGACAGACTACATAAATTGTTGAATTGGTATGAATACAGGTTTTTTACTCTTGTTGCTGTGTCAGCCACTATTAAAATGCCTTAAGGTGAAGGCATACTTAACAGAGTAAAAGTATGTCTTATTAGGTAAACTAGCAGCTGCATTTTCAGCTTCAGAGAATCTTCATCCAGAAACTTTCATCTCACAAGTCAAAAAGTTCAATAAGTGAAAAATCTCAAATACTAATCATACGATATTTTTTGTGGCTTTGTAGCTAATTACATTCCTTACACACTCAGTACCAATTCTGGAGAATAGAAAGTGTAGCCTCTTGTCAGTGCCTTGCCTTCCTCAGTCATAGACTTGTTAATGAGGAATATGAGCATAAAATTCTAGTGGATCTATCATGACTGGGACTTCAGTGAGGCGTATTTCACTATGGCAGTTGCAAAACTTTTAATGAAGCTCAGAGCCCACACCTGCAAAATCAGCCCTGGTCATAAGTTTCTTATTACCGGACAGGAAGATAGCCTAACTGTCCAGCTCTGAAATGAAATCTGAATTTTAAAAAGCATGATATAGTGACAGAAGGAAAGACTATTTCATTGACCATTGAAGAAAGAGTGTATGTGTGAACTTTTTTTGCACTATTTTAAAGTCTTGGTTTAAAACATTAAGCTTCAAATGCCTCTTTCCACTGGTCTGCTCTTGCTTATACCTTTTTCTTTTTTTTTTTTTTTTTTGTTTTTGAGACAGTCTTTCTCTGTTGCCCAGGCTGGTGTGCAGTGGCCTGATGTTAGCTCACTGCAACCTCCACCTCCTGGCTTCAAGTGATTCTTGTGCCTCAGCCTCCTGAGTAGCTGGGATCACAGGCGTGTGCCACAACACCTGGCTAACTTGTATTTTTAGTAGAGACAGGGTTTCACTGTGTTTGCCAGGCTGATCTCGAACTTCTGGCCTCAAGTGATCCACCTCGGCCTCCCAAAGTGCTGAGATTACAGTTGTGAGCCACCACGCCCAGCCTATATACCTTTTCCTTTGTAGCACTTAGAGCTATTGAAGTTATGTGATTATTTGTGTAGTTTGTTCCCTATTAGACTACAGTTTCTTTACAGGCACCATCTCAGAATGTTTAGTGTTGTCCCCCTACCTCATTCGCTTGTTATTAATTACTGTGCTTAGTGCATGAGTATCCAAAAAACTTGGTTAAATGAATGAATGAACTTCAAAAGATGCATCTTAGAACCTTCTAAGTGATTCGATAGAAGTTTCTCAAGGACTGCACATTTTTGTTTTTCACTATATTTTGTGCTTTTGACCTACAACTTATGCAACCAAATTACGTAAGTTTTCCTGTAACACCTACATTGTCAAAATTCAATCAATTTATGTGGAGGAGTTGCCAAAAATAGTTTCATACAATATCAAATTATCTCTCTCAGAGGACTCTGCCTCTTTGCCTTCTCCCAAGGAGGTTTGTTTTAAGCAGATTTCCTACTAGGTTAGTTTGGTTCTACAAGTAAGAACTGGGTATAAATGTAGTCAGAGTAAACCATGAGAGGTATTATTAGGAAGCACTATTGTCATAGAACTTAATATTGGCGTATATCTTTTAAAGCATTTTGTTACCCAAAAATTCTCAGATTGCATATACCTTTAGTGTCTTCTTAGCTACCTTGATAAAATACCACATCTGCTACTTGTTAAATTGTTCATGGGCTTTTGCATTGTCAATGTTTAACCATTAATATTCTGTCCCCTAATGAGTGCCTTTTTAAATTTCCAGTTCAGGATTTACCTCTTTTTAATGAAGTATTTTGTATCGACTTACCAAATACGTATATAGTTTGTAAAAAGCCGATGGTAGAAAAGATTTATAATTTAGGTGACCATAAGCTTTATCATCCAAATGAGGCCACTTTTAAGAGACAGCGTAGGCACTACTAATAATTTTTCTGGGATAATAAGCATAAATTAGAATTTTTCAGCACATAAACTAGGACTGTTCTGGGCAAATAGGGAAATATGGTCATCCTGCTTCTAAGGAAAAGAGCAGTCCTTTTCCTTACCCTTTACCCCATCTCTAGTCCCACTTTGCAAAGGCAGTGCCCCACTACTATTTAGTATTTCTTTTAGGACTTACATACTTTCATTTTTCTAAACAGGGTGCTTACATGGTTATTTCATGGTTTTTCATTGTTTCCTGCCATTCTTATTTCCCACTGCCCACTTCCATCTCACAATATGTAACAAATTGATTCAGTAGTCTGTATTTACATTATTATGAGTATGTAAATATTAAAGAGCTCACCTAGTACAATCATGCCTCCTTTCATGAACAGCTAAGTTTTTTCAAGTTAAAAAATTAATTCTTAAAATTGCCTTCTTTTTTCTAGTTATACCATCATCTCTACCACATGCCAATGAGATATAGTTTCCATGTGATGCTTTTTTTTTTCCTTAGAACTTCTGCTGCCTGAGGTCCTGCTCCAGTCTGAATTGTTTGCTTCCCATGCTTTCTGCATACCATCCTCCTTAACTTCCCCTTTATTGCTCCTTCCTGAGTTTCGTATCTTGTTATTTCCTGCCTCACACTCCCTTATTTCTAGGACATGCTTTTCATTTAGCTTCATCTGGTTGTGTTTTTGGTCGTTTTGTTTTGTTGAGACCTTCCATGTCTGAAAACATGTTCTGTTCTCCACTTCAAATTTACTTGCTAGATTGGAATTCAAGGCTAAACATTTTTCTCAGTATTGTAAGCATTATTTCATTGTCTTAAGTGTTTATTGTTGCTGTTAAGCGATTCTGATTACATTCTCTTTGTATGTGACCCATTTTTTCCATTCTAGCAACTTACAGGATCTTTCCATTACTTCTGGTTTCTGCAGTTTCACGGTGATATATTGTGCTTAGTGTTGGTCTTTTTTCTTACGTAGTCTTGAGCCCTTTCAGTTTGGAGAGTTCTGTTCTTCGTTTCTAGAAAAGTTTATTTGGTAATTTTCTCTGTATTTCCTTTTTCTGTAACCACAGTCAAATGATAACTTTGGATAATTATTTTCATGTTACATTTGCTATTTGTTTTGGTTCTGCTCTCCAGGAGGTTTCTGCAGCTTACTCCCAATCCTTATGTTGAATTTATTTCAGTGTATCTCATTTTAACAAGTATGTGGCATTTTGAATTTCCATAAGCTCTTGATTATGCTGTCTTTGTATTCTCACCCATCCCGTTGTTATTTTATGAATGAATTTTTTAATATACTTTTAAGTTCTAGGGTACATGTGCACAACTTGCAGGTTTGTTACGTATGTATACATGTGCCATGTTGGTGTGCTGCACCCATTAACTTGTCATTTACAATAGGTATTTCTCTTAATGCCATCCTTCCCCCCTCCCCCCACCCTACGACAGGCCCCAGTGTGTGATGTTCCCCGCCCTGTGTCCAAGTGTTCTCATTGTTCAATTCCCACCTATAAGTGAGAACATACGGTGTTTGGTTTTCTGTCCTTGCAACAGTTTGCTCAGAATGATGGTGTCCAGCTTCATCTATGTCCCTACAAAGTACATGATCTCATCCTTTTTTATGGTTGCATAGTATTCCATGGTGTTTATATGCCACATTTTCTTAATGTAATCTATCATTGATGGACATTTGGGTTGATTCCAAGTCTTTGCTATTGTGAATAGTGCAGCAATAAACATACTTGTGCATGTGTCTTTATAATAGCATGATTTATAATCCTTTGGGTCTAATCCTTTGCATAATGGGATGACTGGGTCAAATGGTATTTCCAGTTCTAGATCCTTGAGGAATTGCCACACTGTCTTCTACAATGGTTGAACTAGTTTACAGTCCCACCAACAGTGTAAAAGTGTTCCTATTTCTCCACATCCTCTCCAGCACCTGTTGTTTCCTGACTTTTTAATGATCACCATTCTAACTGGTGTGAGATGGTATCTCATTATGGCTTTGATTTGCATTTCTCTGATGGCCAGTGATGATGAGCATTTTTTCATGTGTCTGTTGGCTGCATAAATGTCTTCTTTTGAGAAGTATCTGTTCGTATCCTTCGCCCACTTTTTGATGGGGTTGTTTGATTTTTTTTTTTATGAAATTTGTTTAAGTTCTTTGTAGATTCGGGATATTAGCCCTTTGTCAGATGGGTAGATTGCAAACATTTCCTCCCAACGAATGAACGTTGTTTGATCTCTGTGAGGATAGAAATAAGCCCCTTTCCCCCAAATTTTCCTCTCCCTACAGCATCTTAAAGTTTTGTTGTTACTATTGTTTTACTTTGGTCCTTCTTTCGTATTGGAGGCCTTCCTTGATTACATGGTAGTCCTTGATGTTTGTCAGTTAGAGGGAAGCACTAAAAGTCCTGATGAGAAACTCTTGGTGACTAGCAGCCTTTGCTGTAGGATAGAATGGTTTAGTGAAAGGCTAGCTATTGAAGTGAAGACATTTCAAATGACATTCAGAAATCTTGTCATTGGTGTTTGGCAATCCAAGAGTAGAATCCCTTAGTCTCCTGACGGCATTGTAGAAACAGGACCATGAAAGAGTCTTTGGGTCTCAATATTGAGTGTATAAATTTTCTTTTATTCCTTAGAGTGACCCATGCCTAAACTCCTGCAGAGGTGATTGTACGTCGTGTGTGGGAGATGGGAGGCGTGGAGGACACAAGAGTATTATCTAGGAAATCTTTATTCTCCAGAGAATAAATATTCTATCTTTAGGGGAATGGAACTGGGGAAGAATCTGAGGTTCCGCTGCTCCAGATACAGGTGTTAATTCAACAGCTTGCAGTCTGACCACATGCACCATCCCCCCAATCTGTTATTTTTTTGTGATAAAATACAGAGAACATAAATTTTACCATCTAAACCATGTTTGTGTACAATTCAGTATTATTGGATACATTCATAATGTTGTGCAAGCATCACTAACATCTATCTCCATAACTCTTTTCATCTTGTAAAACGAAAATTTCACACTCATTAAACAACTCCCCATCCTCCGCCAACCACCAATCTTCTTTCTCTGTGATTTGACTATTCTTAATTATTTTTAATGTATCTTTTCTGTGTTTAGATATATAAATACTTACCATTGTATTACAGTTGTCTGCAGTATTCAGTACAGTCGCATGCTATACAGGTTTGCTGTCTAAAAACAATAGGTTATACCATATAATCCAGGTATTAGAGTATACCATTCAGGTTTGTGTATATACACTGTTATTTTTGCACAGTGACGAAATCACCTAAAGATGCATTTCCTAGAATGTATTCCTGTTCTTGAGTGATGCGTGACTATGCATACTATGCATACAATGCAATAATGTTCAGCCATAAAAAGGAAGGAAATTCTGGCATATGGTACAATATAGATGAGGACATTAGGGTAAGGGAAATAAGCCAATCATGAAAAGACAAATATTGTATGATTCCACTTATATGAGATACAGTCAGAGGCCTTGTAAATCCTTACCTCAGAATATTTTAAAATCTTTTTAAGGCCAGGCACGGTGGCTCATGCCTCTAATCCCAGCACCTTGGGAGGCTGAGGCAGGCAGATCACAAAGTCAGGAGATCGAGACCATCCTGGCTAACATGGTGAAACCCCGTCTCTACTAAAAATACACAAAATTAGCCGAATGTTTTGGCGGGCGCCTGTAGTCCCAGCTCCTCTGGAGGCTGAGGCCGGAGAATGGCATGAACCTGCGAGATGGAGCTTGCAGTGAGCGGAGATCGTGCCACTTCACTCTATCCTGGGCGACAGAGCAAGACTCTGTCTCAGAAAAAAAAAAAACTTTTTAAATTATAGTAGTAATGTCTTTATAGTAGCACTGTTATAGTTCCCAAGTGGAAACAATACAGCGTACTTTTATGGTAGAATGGGAAAATAAATTGTGTGCATTCATGTAGTGGAATGCTATGTAAAGAAATTAGAGTGAACTTAAAACTGCATGCAACAGCACAGATGAATCTCACAAATATAATGTTGAGCAAATGAAGCTGGATACAAAAGAGTACTTATTGTATGATTCCATTTATATATATTTAATAATCAGGCATGGGTAATCATTACTTTTGCCCTGGGTTTGGAAATGTTTAGTAAGGGAAAGTTGGAAATTATTGATCTGTAAAGTGGAAAGCACTCAGTTCCACAAAATAAATTTAGCCTTTTGGTTTTTTTTTCTTAGAAGTTTTATTCATTTTATTTGCATTAATAGAATCATACTCTATGTGTAGATTTATAGATTGACTTTTTTACTTAAAGTATCATTTTCCAGTAGTACCATAAACAATCTTTGGAAACATTTTGAGAAACAGTTTATTAGCTCTGTGATCACGTACAAATTGCTTAAACTCTCAGTGCCTGTTTTCTTATTTATAAAGTGGAGATAATATAGTACCTGTCTCACAGGGTTGGTCTGCAGATTCAGTGAACTAACAGTTAATCAGAAGGTCCTTACTGTCAGACCGTGCATATAATACTTAATAAATATCAGCTGTTGCCATTATTTTTGTTATAATTAAGAGATCCTACTATGAGTGGTAAATAAAAAGAAAGTTCATTCATATCCCAGGCAGTGATTTTAAAATACTTTACATGATTCTGACCTAGAAAATTCATTGTTGAGATGGGGAAATAGAAAGGTAAACAAATTAAAATGCATAGTAGTATGAAAAGTATGTATGAAATAGAAACATATGCAGAGAAGAAAGGTACTTGTGTTTAAACCGATGACCAAGAATTGGGTGGGTAATGTATAGACTTTCCAGGCACATACAAAGGTTTGTGAGGACATTGTGTTAAAGGGTATGCAAATAGTACAACAGGTATGAGCATTGAACACTAAAAATAGAGAATACCAAGAGAGTCAAGGACAAATTCATGTAGAATATGTAATAGACAAAATTGAGTAAGGAAAAGAGCCCAGATTTTGGAAACAACAGACCTCAGAGTGCTTCATTCCACTTTTATCATGTTTGCTTCCTTTAACGGACAGTAGAAAACCTTTGATGAACTTCTGCTTTGTGGAAGAGAAGTGGTGATCATTTCACAGTTTACCTTGTCAGATATGGTTAATTTGTATAGTTAATTTTTTATTTGAGCTAATGATTAAGGAGGATTAAACATTAAAGGCTTTCATGTTTTCCCAAAGGCAATTAATGAAAATTTTCATTTCACAGAAAAATCTATAAGAATGGAGTCTAAACCTTCAAGGATTCCAAGAAGAATTTCTGTTCAACCCTCCAGCTCCTTAAGCACTAGGATGATGTCTGGAAATAGAGGAAGTAGTTTAAATGATACCTATCACTCAAGAGACTCTTCATTTAGATTGGATTCTGAATATCAGGTAACATTGTTTTTTGGAATATATGTATACAGCCTTTTTCAAAATCCCTAGGGCCACTCTTTTGAGGGTATTTTTAAAATGTAGTAGCTAGATCTGAGGCATCCTGTAATCAAAACCAATATATATGTAGCAAAATGAATAATAACTTTTCAAACTTTTTGGACTTCAGAATTATGAATAACAGATTGTAACCTCATATAAAATCATACATTTGGGCTGGGAACGGTGGCTCACGCCTGTAATCCCAGAACTTTGGCAGACCGAGACTGGCAGATCATTTGAGGTCAGGAGTTCGAGACCAGCCTGGCTAACATGGCGACACCCCGTCTCAACTAAAAATACAAAAAAATTTGCTGGGTGTGGTGGCACACGCCTGTAATCCCAGCTACTTGGGAGGCTGAGGTGGGAGGATTGCTTGAACCCTGAGGTGGAGGTTGCAGTGAGCTGAGATCATGAGACTGCGCTCCAGCCTGGGTGACAATGTGAGACTCCATCTCAAAAAGAAAAAAAAAAGCTTTCCAAAGACTTGGAAAACTTTGTACATATAAACATAAGTATCAATTTTAAGTGTAAATTTAAACTGGTCAATCAATGTGAATGGCTTTGTCGGAGGAACAAAAACTGTACCTCTTTCTCCTCTAAAATCACACTCATTCATCTGACTTTTCTCTGCATATACACAAAGCAGTGGTGAAATAACAAATGTTAAGTGTTTTTCTTTGAGATTACAACTTCTAAATATTTTGCTTTGAATGTTGAGTGATTTTTAAATTAACAGGTTATCTTGTTACGAAAGTTCTAAAAGTCTTTTACATGAATTTTTAAATTTGATTTTTATGGTGAATAATGAGTTTATATTGGTATGTCCGTCTGCTCTTATGTAGCTAGTTTTCATTAGGAGCACAAGCTTTTCGTTTCATTTTGTTTGAAACAGGGTCTTGCTATGTTGCCCAGACTGGTCTCAAACTCTGGCTCAAATGATCCTCTCACCTCAGTCTCCTGAGTAACTGAGATTATAGGCACACACCACTATGCCTGACTAGTTCTTTGGATTTTGAAATGGCTTATCATTATAACAAATTTAAGCTCATTGCATTTTTGGCTGAATGTTATAATTAATGTTTGATTTGCAAAAGTCTGATTTTGAGGTAATCTAAAAGAATCCTTTGAAAATTTCTGTTTGTATTAAGTATTCATATATTTATATGTTATATGATCTGATATATGACAAAATCTCATAAAAATGTTCCTACACAGTAGTAAGCATTCTGTAAGATATTCAGAGCAAGACTGAAGTAAAAAGAAAAAGAAAATGCCCGTATCTGCTACCCGTTTCTTAATTGACTATATGAACTGTTTACCTGGTCTCTGTTTTATTTTAAACTCCAGCTCAGTGGAACCTGGTCTCATTTTAAATGTCAATTGATATTGTACATTTTCTGCTGCTAGACAAGTTTATGATTCCTAGAGGTGTAGAATCATATATTTTGCCTTTCATAGAAATATCATGGTGACATATAAAGAGCACAGAATTGTATTTTCCCGTATTGTCTTTGTAAAATTTTGTCTGCTAATTTTTGTCTACTTTTAAAAATATATATAGCTTATTAATGAGGAAGACAAACTTTGAAACCAGACTGTACTGCCTAGAGAGGAGTCATGTTTCATGACTTACTAGCTATTGACATCTTTTTCTGTTGTGATTGTTTTTGAGTGTTTGTTTCTTTTTTTTGAGACAGGATCTCACTCTGTTACCCAGGATGGAGTAAGTGGTGCAATCACGACTCACTGCAGCCTGGACCTCCCAGGCTCAGGTGATCCTCTCACCTCAGCCTCTCCCCCAGCAGCTAGGACTGCAGGCATGTGCCACCATGCCTAGCTAATTTTTGTGTTTTTTTGAAGAGATGGAGTTTCACTATGTTGCCCAGGCAGGTCTTACACTCCTGGGCTCAACCATTCTGCCCAGAGTGCTGGGATTGCAGGTGTGAGCCACTGCACCTGGCCGACATCTTTTTGACTTAGTATCACCTACTTTATCCAGTTGTTACAGTTACATGACAATGCTGTATGTTAAATGATAATAGTACCTGGCATATGGTAAACACTATATAAACGTTAGCTACTGCTGTATTTGTTTTTTATAATTGTTATAATAATAATAATAGTGTAGGTGCTAAAGTCCTGAATATACTTAGTATCTTTATTGACATTCTCCTTAAGATATGACTGTTTCTTTTTTTTTTTTTTTTTTTTTTTGAGACGGAGTCTGGCTCTGTCGCCCAGGCTGGAGTGCAGTGGCCGGATCTCAGCTCACTGCAAGCTCCGCCCCCCGGGTTCCCGCCATTCTCCTGCCTCAGCCTCCCGAGTAGCTGGGACCACAGGCGCTGCCACCACGCCCGGCTAGTTTTTTGTATTTTTTAGTAGAGACGGGGTTTCACCGTGTTAGCCAGGATGGTCTCGATCTCCTGACCTCGTGATCCGCCCGTCTCGGCCTCCCAAAGTGCTGGGATTACAGGCTTGAGCCACCGCGCCCGGCCGATATGACTGTTTCAAACTGTTTCTTCTAACTTGTTCTTAATGGTGTAGATTATTCAAAAAAAGTCCATTTCTGGTCAGGCGTGGTGGCTCACACCTGTAATCCCAGCACTTTGGGAGGCCACAGCGGGTGGATCACCTGAGGTCGGGAGTTCAAGACCAGCCTAACCAACGTGGAGAAACCCCGTCTCTACTAAAAAGTTAGCTGGGTGTGGTGGCACATGCCTGTAGTCCTAGCTACTCAGGAGGCTGAGGCAGGAGAATCACTTGAACCCAGGAGGCGGAGGTTGCGGTGAGCCGAGATCATGCCATTGCACTCCAGCCTGGGCAACAAGAGTGAAACTCTGTCTCAAAAAAAAAAAAAAAAAAAAAAAAAAAAGTCAATTTCTTATTATGTTAAACAAATAGCAGCATTTTTTTAAAAAAAACCATTTAAATGTTGGCCGGGCACAGTGGTTCACGTCTGCAATCCCAGCACTTTGGGAGGCCAAGGCAGGCAGATCACAAGGTCAGGAGATCGAGACCATCCTGGCCAACATGGTGAAACCCCGTCTCCACTAAAAATAAAAAAATTAGCCAGGTGTGGTGGAGGGCGCCTGTAGTCCCAGCCACTCGGGAAGCTGAGAGGAGAATGGCATGAACCCAGGAGGCTGGAGCTTGCAGTATGCTGAGATTGCACCACTGCACTCCAGCCTGGGCAACAGAGCGAGACTCTGTCTCAAAAAAAAAAAAAAAAAAAAAAAAAATTCCATGTTAATGACTTCAAAATGACCCCACCTAAATGTTGGTTGTAGTAACATATTAGTGTTGATTTCATTCTGTTCCAAAATTTTAATGTCTTTTAACTATCCAAGTAAAATTCAGAAATTACTTGCAAATACCCAAAAACCAAACCAAGTAGAATATTTTAAATGTTTATTGATTCTTAAGATAAATTATTTTTATAAATTTTAGGGATTTTCTTAATGCTTTTTAGTTGCTTTAAGTTGCTTACAATCAGTTTTTTAATCGCTTTTTTCTTTTTAATGGTATGGGAGCAGTTTCAACCATAATTCAACCATTTTTAGCCTGCTTTGCTTTTTTAGTTTTGATTTCCAAATTGAAACTCCTATGTTCTTAAACAAAGTGTTTCACTTTTTTGTTTTTGTTTTTGTTTTTTTTAAGAGACAGGGTCCTACTCTGTCACCCAGCTTGTGGTGTAGTTGAGCAATCATGACTTAGCACAGCCACAACTTTCTGGGCACAAGCGATCCTCCTGCCTCAGCCTCCTGAGTAGCTGGTACTGCAGGTGCATACCCTCCTCCACCCCTATCCCCCCAACAGACACACATATGTGGCTAATTTTTTTAAAAAATTTTCTTGTAGAGATGGGATCTTGCTATGCTGCCCAGGCTGGACTCAAACTCCTGGCCTCCAGCAGTCCTCCCACCTCAGCCTCCCAAAGTGATGGGATTACAGATGCAAGCCATCTTGCCTGGCCAGTATTTTATCTATCTGTTTTTTCTTCTGTAAAATGGTGACAGTGATAGTGGTTTCTTCATACAGCCACATCTGTATGTCAGATGTAAGATGAACAAGATTGTTCATCATATTGTTAATTGAAAGAAAGAATACGTGTGAAGCACTTGGAACAGTGCCTAGAACATAGTATAAGGGTTCAGGTATTACTAATTATAACTATTTATAATTGTTATTTTTATTTATAATTATTTTTATTGTTAACTTACTGTTACCATTATTATTTCCTGGCTTTACATTGGTTTAAGGTAATATCTTTAGGGAATGGTATAATTTATCCAAATATTAAATTACGTATAGTATGTTTAGTTTTATTTAGCATTGTTAACACTACTCAATGTCAAAGGGAGCGTTTTAAAATTTTTTAGTGTTTGAGACAGGGTCTCACACTCATCCAGGTTGGAGTGTAGTGGCACTGATCTCAGCTCACTGAAGCCTCTGCCTCCTGGGCTTAAGCAGTCCTCCTACCTCAGCCTCCTGAGTAGCTCGAGAATATAGGTGTGCGCACCACACTGTGCTGATTTTTAAATTTTTTTTTAGATGCGAACCATCATGCCTGGCCAGTATGTTATTTTTCTGTTGTAAGTCTATCTGTTGTAAGTCTGTTTTTATTTATAGTGTAAGTCTCACTATATTGCCCAGGCTGGTCTCGAACTTGGGAGATCAAGCAGTCTTCCTGCCTCACCCTCCGAAAGTGCTGGGATTACAGTCATGAGCTACCACACCTGGCCAGAGGAACATTAAAAAAAAAAAAAAAAAAAAAATCGTTGAAGTGTTTTAACTCACAACTATTGGAGACATAAAACTTCCATTTTCTCAGGCACTTGGTAAATCTGAAGCTTCAGAGAAAAGAGGGTCAGGGGTAGGACATGATATATCAATTTCAGTTATGTTATGGACTTACTATGGGAACACCTTATATAGTGCTTGACATTTTATAGAACCTTTTTTTACTTCTGTTTTTAGTTGAGACGAATATTTGTGTCAGTTCATCTATAAGGTTCTGAAATCTAGAAATATAGGTGGTTTCTCTCAGTTACGTGATTATTATGTAATATACTTGAGCTTAAGAATCCAAGACTCTGGATAGCATTGTTTCTTTGGGAAAATGTAGATTCTAAGTTCCGAACGGTTGATTTCCTAAATATCTTTTAGTTCTCAGCCATTTGTAAGCTGCGCTTCACCTGTTACTAATCTTGCTGTTACTTCTGCTATCCCATCTTTAAATTTTTATTACAATTTGAATGATTGAAAACTGTGATCATCCTACGTCTTTAGTGACAGTAAGCAAAATTTACGTTTTAAAGGAAGATTTAATTTCTATAATTCCATGTTTTTAAAGGGAAATTTAATTTCTATAATTCATATTGTTAAAAGTAAGAATGGGTTATTTGTGAATATGTAAATTTTTATGTTGATTTGGTATATTTTTCTGTAACTTAAAGGAAGCACTAGTCTGTTTAGTATTTGTTCTGTTTTGTTGAGAGTTTGATTACTTTTAATATGAAATAATTTTAAAAGGAGGCTTTTTATAAGGTTATAGGGGCTTTTTAAAGTTATTGATACCTTTTTTTTAGTTTGTAGATAACTGCTATAGAGATCAGTACCATTGCATATTTTGCATAGTGCAGAACCAATGGTCATTAATTTTTTAAAAACCTACCTTGTGCAAGTGTAGCTTTCAAGGAAATAAATATATAGATGCATATACAATTAAACAAGAAATTTAAAATAGGTTAAGGAAAAATACAAAATACTGAGAGTAACAAATATGGAGAGTGGGTCAGAATTGTAACAGTGATAGGCATTACATAAACCCTGCAGCATTTTTAAGTTAAGTTTGCTCTCATTTTGGTTATCAAGAAGATCACAGGAAAACACAACTAGCTCTGTAATGAGTATTGCATATAAGAAAAAGAGACTGGGCATGGTGGCTCACTCCTTTAATCTCAACACTTTGGGGGGCCAAGGTGGGAGGGTCACTTGTAGCCAGGAGTTAGAGACCAGCCTCGGTGACATAGTGGGACCCCCTCTCTACAAAACAAACAAACAAAAAAATTACCCAGGCATGGTAGCACACGTCTTAGTCCCAGCTACTCAGGAGGCTGAGGCAGGAAGTTTGCTTGAGCCCAGGAGGTTGAGGTTGCAGTGACCCTTGATCATGCAATTGCACTCCAGCGTAGGTGACAGAACAAGACCCTGTCTGAAGAAGAAAAAGATACAACGTTCCTCCGAGGAAACAAAACTTGTCAATTTGGTCTTAAAGTGTACAGAGGAGTGATACGAGTTTCTTCTGCATTGGTGTGGAGATGGGTACTCTCCATCACATGAATATTTTAAACAAGGAAGAGCTCAAAGTCTTAAGTTGTTGCTTATGGCAAAGGTAGTGGTGTTCTGGAAGTTTTTCAAAGCAGAATTTATTCACTTCACAGTCAAGTCATTAACTCATGGAAATGAGGAGCCCAGGAAAAGAATATCATTCTGGGCTAGTTTCTGTTCCTGTGCTTTACATGATTTTTAATGATTAATCATTTGCCAGTGGATAACATTGATGTAAATTTGCAAGTATCTTTAAAATTCTTTAAGAAATGACTTTATTAAGTTATAATTTTACATACCATACAATTTGCCCATTTAAAGTTCAGTAGTCTTCAGTGTATTCACAGCTGTACAACCATTATGGTTATCGCTGCACTACTTCTCTAGTCCCCCTTCCCCTACCAGTGCAAAGCAACCGTTAATCTACTTTATATCTGTAGATTTCCCTATTTTGGATTTTCATATACATGAGTGGAAACAGGTACTATGTAGTCTTTTGTTGGTAGCTTCTTTAACTTAGCATATTTCCAGTGTTCATCTATGTTGTAGCATATGTCAGTACTTTATTTTTTGTGGCCAAATACTATTTCGTTGTATAGGTATGCCATATTTTGTTTATCCATTTATTTTCTGATGGACATTTGGGTTGTTTCTTCCTTATGGCTATTATGAATAATGCTGCTGTAGACATTCATATGCAAGTTTCTGTGTGGACTTGTGTTTTCACTTGTATTTGGTATGTACTAAGAATGGAGCGGGGCATGGTGGCTCATGCCTGTAATCCCAGCACTTTGGGAGACCAAACGTCAGAAGTATTTAAGGCCAGCAGTTCAAGACCAGCCTAGACAACATAGTGATACCCCATCTCTACAAAAAATTTTTAAAACTAGCCTGATGTGGTGGTGCACACCTGTAGTCCTAACTTTTGGGGAGGCTGAGATGAAAGGATCCCTTAAGCTCAGAGGGTTGAGGCTTCAGTGAGCTATGATGGCACCACTTCACTACTACTTGGGCCAGAGTGAGACCATATCTCATAAAAGAAAGGAATGGAATTGCTGAGTCATGCGTAACCTCTGTGTTCAATCATTTGAGGAACTGCCATACTGTTTTCAAACTGGCTAGATCATTTCACATTCCCGTTTGTGTGTATGAAGATTCCATTCTCTCCACATCCTCACCAACACTTATCTTACTTTCTGATTCTAGCCATCTCCATGGGTATGAAGTGGTATGTATCTCATTGTGGTTTTGATTTGGATTTCCTTGGTGACTAATGATGTTGTACATCTTTTCATGTGTTAATTGGCCATTTACTGTACATTTTTCAGAAATGCCTATTAATAATAGCTCTTTTGCTCATTTTAAAGTACGGTTGTCTTATTACTGAGTTGTAAGTGTTCTTTATATATTCTAGATTTAAATTCCTTATTGGATACATGATTTGCAAATATTTTCTCCTTAAGATTTTTTTTTTTTAATTGCATTGTTTTAAGGGCATTTGTGTTGGGAAAATATTTTAAAACCTTAGAAATAATTTTCTGAAAGCAAACACTGACTTATACAATATTAATAGTAAATGATTTCATTGACTATACTTCCAGTAAACCTGTTGTTGGAAAGGTGGCATGAATATTATGAAGGTAAAAATAAATAAAATGAAAATTGGATGCCTGCTAGTTATATAAAGTCTTGGAAAGTTATTTTTTTTTCACTGTGCGTGGAGTATCTATAGCTACTAAGTCTCCAAGCTATCTTATTGATGATTTCTCAGATACACCATATAGTATTTCAGCTACTTTGGTTGGGCTAGATAGCCTTCTACCTCTCCCCTTATTTTATTGAGTTATAATTCACATACCATACAATTCACCATATAACAGATAGCCTTTTGAATTGGAAATAACTGATGAAAAGTATTTACTCTGGGAGCCAAATCTGTTACCTGTCTGGGTAGAGACTGGAAAGTTAATGAAAAAGAAAGAAAACTCTATGAAACTCCAGTGTAAATTTAATTACTTCCATCTAGTGTCATATGAATGCTCATAGTCGGGAGGCAAAAAAGATTAATTAGTTTTCATAAAAACTAAAATTTGTGTGCATCAATACCAAGAGAGTGAAAAGACAATCCACAGAACGAGAGAAAATATTTGCAAAGCATATATCTTACTGGATACTGAGACTTGTATCCATAATATATGAAGAACTCTTACCTCTCAACAATAAAAAGATAACCCAGTTTCAAATGGGCAAAGGACTTTAATAAACACTTTTCCAAAGATATATTAATGGCTAATAAGCACATGAGAAAATATTAGTCATTAGGGAAATGCAAGTCAGAACTACAGTGAGATACTTAACACCCACTAGCATAGCCAAAATAAAAAAGATGGACAGGCTGGGCGCAGTGTCTCATGCCTGTAATCCCAGGCCTGAGTTGAGAGGTCAAATCTGGGAGGATTGCTTGAACCCAGGAATTTGAGACCTGTGCAACATAGTGAGATCCAGTCTCTACAAAGAAATAATTTAAAAATTAGCTGTGCATGGTGTTGCATGCCTGTAGTCTCAGCTATTCTGGAGGCCGAGGTGGAAGGATTGCTTGGTCCCAGGAAGTCAAGGCCACAGTCATCTGTGATTTCATCACTGCATTCTAGCCTGGGCAACAGAGCTGAGACCCTGTATCAAAATTTAAAAAAAAGGTGGGCAATCACAGGTGTTGGTAAGTGGTGGAGAAATTGGAACCTTCATACAATGTTGATGGGATTATAAAATGGTACAGCTGTCACAGGATCCTTGGAGTGTTGCTTTTCCAGCTAGAAGCCTTTGCTCGGCCTGCTAGGTGTGTTCTGCCTACTCGGACTGGCAGGCTTTGTTCGACTCGTGCTATCAGCTTGGATCCCACGCCTGCCAAGGGTGAGCCAGACATGGATCGGCGAGGGGTGCATGAGCAAGTGAGCGCAGGGGCCGGCCACTGTTTACAGCCAGGCACACTGGGTGCAGTGGGGCGGGCAGCTCTAGGCGCTGGTGCCCTGTGAGGCTGCGGGTGGATCAGGTGTACCACAGGCAGCAGCTTCTGTGGGCACTGAGGAACACGGTGGCATCCGGAAGCTTGGAGACACCAGGAACTACAGAGCCCCAAAGAGGTTGTCACAGACCTGGTTCAGGGAGCCCCTAGGTCTGGTCTCCCCGAAGGGTCAGAGATCTTCTCTCCTTGTCGCTCACAGCATGGTGAGCAGGTGTAGGGAGGGGTGTTTCAGTACTGTTTGTATTACAGCTCTTCGAGTCCCACCATTTGGCGGGTCCTGAGTTCTTGTCCCACGTCCAGAAAGAATGAGGTACACAAACAATTGGAGGGTTAGCAAGGCGAAGAGGGGCTTTATTGAGCAGTAGTACAGCTCTCAGGAGACCAAAGTGGGTGGCTCCTTTCCGCAGGCAGGTCATCTCAATGAGTGTGTACCTTTCAGTGGAGAGGAGACCACACAGGACTAGGTAGCTCCTGTCCACAGGGAAGTTGGCCTGACATCTGGCTGAGTCTGAGATTTTCATGGGCTTCAGAGGGGAGGAAGTGCATGCTGATTGGTCCATGGGAGGCAATGGGTGGGCCTGAGATAAGCACCATGAGGTCTCACTCTGGTCCGTGGAACTGGCAGCCAAGCCTCCAGGCTTCAGGCCATCCCAGGCTTGAAGGTAGAATTTCACTGGGGACCTGCCCCTTTTCACCCAGGAGCATGTCTGCCTCCTGCTACTGTTCATGGCACTCAGGCTGTTCGTGCCAACGGATGCCTGTAGACCCATGCCAAGCCGCCCTCAGTTCCCCCTTGGCCTCCCTCTGTGCTTGTTGGTGCCCAAAGTCTAGAGGGGGCCAAGGTGGCAGTGGGCTGATGTGTCGGCACTGCCGCAAGCACGTGCATACACAGCGTACAAGCTTGGCTAAAACTTTGCTCCAAAATCTGAGCAGGAGCCGGGGGGAGGGTGGGGAAGGGAGGCTTCTCAGACCCCTGAGACACCGGGATACCCAAGTCTACAGCCACAGCTGGGTCAGGGAGCACAGGGCTCCTACCCCACCAACTTGGAAGTGATCAGGGCTCCCACCTGTTGCTGGCTCCATGGAGCACACAGGCCCTGCCATGCCTCCCCTGCTGCAGCTGGCATCTTTGTGGCAGCCACTCCAGACGAGCTGCTGCCGCCCTCACAGCTATTAGCATCAACCTGTAGTTGGAAAAATAGTAATTCCTCCAAATATTAAGCATCAAGTTACTACATGATCTATTAGTTACACCCAAGAATATTGAAAACATACATCCACACAGAAATTTACAGTTGTTTATAATAGCCAAAAAGTGAAAACAACCCCAAAACCATTTGTTTAAGGATTCATTATGCCCAAGGCAGTATATTTTGAAGACAGACTTATTCCCTGATTTCATTTGGCCTGTAGTTCTAGACAGCAGAAGAGATATGTAAATACATTGTTAAAGGAATCTAACACTTTATTTAATTGTTCAAAGAATTCCGAGGGAAAAAAACTGATTGCTTCAGGCTGAGGATATTTGAACAAATATGGACAAAATTGGATTGTAGGAACCAGGAAGAGGTTTGATTTTGAACTTAAGCCAATAGCAAAACTAGCCAAAATATTCCTCCTATATACTGACATTATGTATACTGATATGTATACCTATATGCTGATATTAACATTTTTTGTGTTGCATATAGCCATATAATCTACATGTTTTGTCATGAGTCATGAAAATTGTTTAATGAACAGTGAGTGTCACTTTAAGCCTTTGGACACTTCAGCATTCAAGAATCAAATGAAATTCATTATCTAAATCTGCTCCCCTATAATCAGTATTTTTAGTGAATGGCCTGGTAATTTATCTCACCAGTAGAAAGTACCAAAAACCTGTTTTTTCTCTATTTCTCACAGCCCTACATCTGATGAATTTTTATGTTTTATGATTGCTCTCTATTCCCATTACTTACTTCATAGGGACTTCTTTCTTGATATTCTAATGGCTTCCTAATTGGTTTTCTTACTTTCTGTTCATTTCATCTATTTCATCTTCCATATGCCTCTAAAAGTCTTTCTATATAGTAGCAGATCTGATTCATCCCGCCCTTCGTTAGTTCCCAAAATCATATTTGCAGAAGTGCTATTCAGTAAGTTTATGCTAAAGTCTGTGCAAAATGAGAAAAATAATGATATCCTACTGAACAAAAGTGACAGTTCTTTCTCATTTTTAAATTAAAACATTTTTTGTTTTGGTCTCTGAAATCTAGAAGTTTTAGAACCACTGGCCTGCAGGATAAGGTCCCTGATACCTTGATGATAATGGCATATGAAATGGTTTGATTCTGAAATATCAGATTAATTTCATATCTTGTGCTAGCTCCAGTTCATTGATTGGGTGTCTGTAATATTAGGTACAGAAGGCTTGTGAGACTTAACTTTGTGCTAAGCTGAAAAATGCCATATTCAATTTACAAAATATTCTCTAGGCAAAGGATGGGCGAATTCCTGATATAGTCCTTTCCTGCCTTTTCAGCCTCGCACCTTCTACTTTATTTTCAAAATTTCTTCTCCAGTGTTACCATGAACTAATATATCCCCTGAATGCATGCAATATGTTTCTCATGATTGAACCATAATTGGCTGGGTGCAATGACTCATGCCTTGTAATCCCAGCTGTTTGGGAGGCTGAGCCAGGAGGATCACTTGAACCCAAGAGTTCAAAACAAGCTTGGGCAACATAGTGGGACCCTATCTCTATAAAAAGTAAATTAAAAAATTAATAATTGAAGTATAATAGAAGGTCAAGTATAAATAGTAATGTCTTAGAAGAAAGCCAGGCCAGATGTGGTGACTCACACCTGTAATCCTAGCACTTTGAGACACTAAGGCAGAAGATTGCTTGAGCCCAGGAATTCAAGACCACCTGGGCAACATGGTGAGATCCTGTCTCTACAAAATAAAAATTACCCAGCCATGATGACATGTGCCTGTGGTCCCAGCTACTCTGGAGACTGAGGTGGGAAGATCAAGGCAGCAGTGAGCTGTGATTGTGCCACTGCACTCCAGCCTGGGCAACAGAGTGAGACTGTGTCTCAAAACAACAACAACAAAAATCTGATGGTAAATGGTTTATACGTCTTTTTATGTTGTCTATTTGTAATGTCTTTTTTCATTCACCTACCCTGTGAACTTCAGTTACTATCTTCTTTGACTCTTTCCCTGTGTCCTTAAAACATATTTAGGGTCTTTCTGTAAAACTTTCACTGTACCTACTATTATAGTACTTATTTATAGTATAATTATTTATTTACTTATCTGTTACCTGTACTGAGCTTTGATGGAACACATTTTTACCTGTACTGAGTTACCTGAGCTTTGATGGAACACATTTTTTGGGTTCTTGTGTTTATCATGTGAATTTTAGATTAATATAGACCGAAATTACAGCCCATGATGCATTCCATTTTAACTCTTTTGTTAAACAGAAGAACACTTAAAATAATTTGGTTTCATTTTAATGTTCTTTAGCACAATAAACTATTTACCACATACTTATGGTAACATGCTTTTAAAAATTATTTTTCTTTTATATACTGAAAAATTACTTTTATTTTAGAGATCCTTACTGTCTCTGAGCCATTTAGAGACTGTATGCCAAATGTATGTTTTTTAGTCTATCTGTCCTGTGTGTGTGTGTCCAGGTAATTACTTTGCCATGATGGAAACATTTTTATAAAAAGACTAGTACAATTTCAATAATTGTGGTTGAAATATGTTGTCATTTAAACCTAAATATTTAAGGAGACAAACTGTTGCCTTTTTAATGCGTTGTAGTGAGTAAACTTAACAAATTAAAGAATTGGAGAGAAGTAAAATAGTTTGTACATTATCGGTGATACTTGTGTTACAAGTTTAATTTTGTGTACATATATGTTAAAAGAGAAAACCATGAGCCAAGTTTTAAAATATGTACTTATTTCAGTTGTTGATTCACTGATGAAGAAATTTCTGATGTTAGGAATTTTTTTTTTTTTTTAAGCATACCCTTATTAGTGTTCTATGACCATATTCTGGAAACTAGGCATCAGAACAAGGATAAATTGGTTATTAGTTGAAAAATCTGATTTTCATAGTAGGGTAATTCACAATCTCTTTATAGCTTAGTATTCCTCAAAAGATTGAAATATTAAACCAGTACAACAAAGATTTCATTTGCAAAAAGAAAAAAAACTGAAAAATTAGGGAAAATGATTATAGTTTTTGGTCTTCAGTGTTTCATAACCAAGTGTTTGTATACGGTTAAAAAAAAGTACTTAACTCTACATCAGATTGAGAGCCCAGGAAAGTACAATTGTAGTGTATAGTAAATGGACAAGTGGGTAGAAGGAACAAAGTCTAAAGAAGAACTACATGGTAGAGGCTGGGCACAGAGGCTCATGCCTGTAATCCCAGCATTTTGGGAGGCCAAGGCGGGCAGATCATGAGGTCAGGAGTTTGAGACCAGTCTTACCAACATGGTGAAAACAGCTACTAAAAATACAAAAGTTAGCCGGGCGTGGTGGCGCACACCTGTCATGCCAGCTACTCAGGAGGCTGAGGCAGGAGAATTGCTTGAACCCGGAAGGCGGAGGTTACAGTGAGCCAAGATCGCCCCACTTCACTCCAGCCTGGGCAACAGAGCAAGCAAGACTCTGTCTCAAAAAAAAGAACTACATGGTCAAAAAATTGATGCTTGTAGGAATTTATTAGAGGATTGTTGGTTAAATTTAATACTGAATGCAGCCTTTTGTTGTTTAAAAAAGTTTTTTGAACTTACAGTCTATGTCAGCATCAGCATCTGCGTCACCATTTCAATCTGCGTGGTATAGTGAATCTGAGATAACTCAGGGAGCACACTCAAGATCGCAGAACCAGCAACGGGATCATGATTCAAAAAGACCTAAACTTTCCTGTACAAACTGTACTACCTCAGCTGGGAGAAATGTTGGAAACGGTTTAAACACGTTATCAGGTAAGAATATGTTTCTGTAGGTATTTTAAGCCCATTTTTCCCTAGGTGTAACACAGTTGTTCTTAGTTTTGGAATGAGGCAAGCAGATTTTATATGAAGACAGTGGGTCAGAAATGTAGTGGAATTTCCAAAATCTTAGTTTAAATTAATGCTAGAACTGTTACTAACTCTTCTGCATTTTTCTTGTAAAGTTGATATAGATATTCTACATAAACAGGATATTAGCAGATTTTAATTAGAATAGCTGGTGTTTTATGATCATCAAATTGGTAAATGTGTGTATTCTGTTGGTTATATTTTATATTTTGTAATTGTTACAAGGAAGGCTAAATCTACTGATACATGTTTAAAATATTGCTTAAGCATGTCTTATGTAAATGATAAACATTGTAGTATATAATATTTATTTTCAGAAAATACGGAGGCTAAGGCAGAATGATCTCTTGAGGCCAGGAGTTTGAGGCCAGCCTAGACAACATAGTGAGATCCTATTTCTACCAAAAAAAAAAAAAAAAAAAAAAAAATTAGCTGGGCCTGGTGGTGCATGCCTATACTCCCCAGCCACTTGAGGCGCTAAGGCTGGAGGATCGCTTGGTCCCAAGGAGTTTGAGGTTACGGTGAGCTATGATCATGCCAGTGCACTCTGGCCTGGTAGACAGAGCAAGACTCTGTCTCTTAAACAAAAAACAAATACGGAAACTCTTGAGTTAGAAAAAAAAAATGGTGGTATTTTAGTAGGATTTCTAGACAAGGCATTAGAAAGTCACAGTTTTAGTTCTCTAGCTAGATGAGTGGCATTGGGCAAGGTACTGACCACTCTGGGATTTGTATGATCTATCCATAAAACGTCATGCCTGGTATTTTGTACTGAGACACATATTTTTCACACACATTGAAAAGATCTTTTGTTGAAAGGTCAGAAGGCTACCGTCTCACTCATACTCCTCTTCAAATGAAATGTTAGCCAGTGGCAGTGTTTAAGAGGAGCCAAAACTTGTGATGACACAATTGGAGGTAAAATTATTTAAATGTTTGTGTGTTACCAATTGAAGTAATGTAAGCAGTTCCTGTCTATTTTGATAATCTGGAATGTCATGGGAAAAACGTGCCTATCTGAAGGATATTAAGAATGTTGGGATGGCTAAGAGCAGACTGTTAATAACTTTGTAGTCAAACACCACTGTGCTAGAGATATTTTGGTTCTCTTCTGCTATGTGAAAACATTATAAATACTCTGGGCCATTTCTCTTAATAAAGAGGAATTATTAAGACTACTAGGATTAGGGAAGAAAGAATCAAAATTTCAAGGTAAATAGTGAAGGAAAGAGGTTTGAGACAATGTTTAATTTACTTCTAAATGAAATCATGTCTAATAAAATATCAATAACTGTAACAGTGCTTTAATTCTTAGAATTAATTCTAGAATAAAAAATTAACCAACTGTGGTAGCAGTAAAAATAATTCTGATAAAATTGTATTGTTGACATCTTCCCTTTCCAGATGACTTTGATTTTGATATTGGCAGTTCTCCAGCATCACTTTCATTGACTTTTTTTGTGAAATTCTCCATGTTTGGCAAGATTTACATTTTTGTTCTGTAATCATTTTACATCATGTATAGGTAGATGTGAGAAGTGACTGAGACATTGACATCATGTATGGGGTAGATTTTAGTGTTAGAGAAGAATATGTTTAGAGTAGGAAATAATTTTATAAGTGATTAGTTCATTTGTGAATAATTTTATGTTTTATTGAATTTTGTTTCTGATAATGACTACATAACTGGGGATTCTCATAATAAACAACAATAAGGCCGGGTGCTGTGGCTCATGCCTGTAATCCCAACACTTTGGGAGGCTGGGATGGGCGGATCACCAGAGGTCAGGAGTTTGAGACCAGCCTGGCCAACAGGGTGAAACCCCATCTCCACTGAAAATACAAAAATTAGCCAGGCATGGTGGTGCATGCCTATAGTCCCAGCTATTCAGGAGGCTGAGGCAGGAGAATCACTTGAACCCAGAAGGTGGAGGTTGCTGTGAGCTGAGATCGTGCCACTGTACTCCAGCCTGGGCGACAGAGCAAGGCTCCATCTCAAAAAAAAGATAATAATAATAACACTTAACTTTCCTCTGTATTACTGAAGATTTGTTACCATCCAAAGCCTTGAAAGCTTTCTCTGAAATAAAACTTCTTCATTTATTTTAAGATTCATCTTGGAGGCATAGTCAAGTTCCTAGATCTTCATCAGTGGTACTTGGATCATTTGGAACAGACTTAATGAGAGAGAGGAGAGATTTGGAGAGAAGAACAGATTCCTCTATTAGTAATCTTATGGATTATAGTCACCGAAGTGGTGATTTCACAACTTCATCATGTATGTATAAATTACATTAAGTATAGCTTCTCATAATGTTCTATTTTCCTTTTTATGTATATTACTAAAACAACAGTAAAAAGGAATAGTGTATCTTTTGTCTTATGAAGATTTCAGAATACCTTAATATTTCTTTCTACTGCTTGTTTTGACCTTAAAAAATAATTTAAAATACAGTAGATGAGTAAGAGTATCTAGATTCCATCTACCTTTACATTGTTTAACTTGCATTTTTCCTTTTAAGAATGTCTGTGTTACAAAGTAACATACTAAATCTTGTATCCTCAAATAGAATTTGCCTATAACATATGTAGTTTAATAACTACTTCTGATTCTTCTACTTCTGAAATAACTGAAAGTTTAAATCACCATTTTAAGGCATAATTTAGAATTACTTTAGTATAACATGGATGTACCTCTAGTTTTATTAAATTGACCTCAAGACCCACACTTTGTTTTTGGTTGCTTGGTTGCTTGCTTTGTTTGTTTTGAGATGGAGTTTTGCTCTTGTTGCCCAGGCTGAAGTGCAATGGCACGATGTCAGCTCACTGCAACCATCGCCTCCTGGGTTCAAGCGATTCTCCTGTGTCAGCCTCTCTCAGTAACTGAAGAAAAAGGTGCTAATTGAAGTTGACAAATATAGTAGGCAGAAATGGAGTTTGATTTACATAGTAGGAAATAATGTTTTGTTTTTAAAGGTGTAGTTTATTTTAATTTATCTTACTGGAGGAAATATTTATGACAAATGAAAACATTTTATTTTCTTGACTTTGGATAGTAGAGCTTTAGTAGACAGTATCAATAGCTTTTAGGTTTTGGACTATAAAAGTACAGGATAGAAATAGATTTAGTTCCTAACATTTACCCTTTCATAAAGCTCCATGTATTAGCGTAGTAGTAATTTAGCTCTTACCCAAGGTGAATGGGTAGTTTCCTTGCAAAGGAATCCTATAGTATTTCTCATCCCGTTTGAAGATTTAAACCACCAGTTAAGGAATCCTTTCAAAAGTACAGATGTTATAGCCCTATTCTGATTCATAGTTCCTAGCCAGTATTTAAAGCAAATGTAACACAGGATAAGAATTTACAGGATAAGAATTACATTTACAGGATAAGAATTACAGCTGTTAACCTGAAAGAAAAAAAATTGGAAAAATTTTTAGATATTAGCAAGATTTTTCATAAAATTTAAGGGTTTAAAACAACTTTTTAAATTTATTGCACAGAGTAAAAACAAAATCTCCAAAACAGTCTCCCTAGGATGATTTTGCTTTTAATCATTTTAAGAGTCATTTACATTGTATTAGTTGGCCTGTTTAATAGCATCTCAATTTAAATACTAGATATTATTGTATCATATCAATTTCTGATCAATAAATTCAGCTGTTTTAATTTTATCAAAATTTTCATAAGCTCATAATACATTTCTTTTTTATATATTTGTAATGTTGACTTTACACGGCAGTACTGGATTTTACCAGTAGGAATAGAAAGAAATAATGTTTATGTTTTTTCTATAATAACAGTAAATTCTGTAGTTACAATGTAACAGTAATCAGTTTGAATCCAGCGCTTCGTTTTGACACTCAACATAATAAATGCAAATAATAATGCTCAAATTATTTCATGTAATTGGTTATCTTTACTTCCTTTCAAAAATAGATGTTCAAGACAGAGTTCCTTCATATTCACAAGGAGCAAGACCAAAAGAAAACTCAGTGAGCACTTTACAGTTGAATACATCATCCACAAACCACCAATTGCCTTCTGAACATCAGACCATACTAAGTTCTAGGGACTCCAGAAGTTCTTTAAGATCACATTTTTCGTCAAGAGAATCAGAATCTTCCCGAAGCAATGCACAGCCTGGATTTTCTTACAGTTCAAGTAGAGATGAAACCCCAATCATAAGCAATTCAGAAAGGGTTGTTTCTTCTCAAAGACCATTTCAAGAATCTTCTGACAATGAAGGTAGGCGGACAACCAGGAGATTGCTGTCACGCATAGCTTCTAGCATGTCATCTACTTTTTTTTCACGAAGATCTAGTCAGGATTCCTTGAATACAAGATCATTGAATTCTGAAAATTCTTACGTTTCTCCAAGAATCTTGACAGCTTCACAGTCCCGTAGTAATGTACCATCAACTTCTGAAGTTCCCGATAATAGGGCATCTGAAGCTTCTCAGGGATTTCGATTTCTTAGGCGAAGATGGGGTTTGTCATCTCTTAGCCACAATCATAGCTCTGAGTCAGATTCAGAAAATTTTAACCAAGAATCTGAAGGTAGAAATACAGGACCATGGTTATCTTCCTCACTTAGAAATAGATGCACACCTTTGTTCTCTAGAAGGAGGCGAGAGGGAAGAGATGAATCTTCAAGGATATCTACCTCTGATACATCATCTAGATCTCATATTTTTAGAAGAGAATCAAATGAAGTGGTTCACCTTGAAGCACAGAATGATCCTCTTGGAGCTGCTGCCAACAGACCACAAGCATCTGCAGCATCAAGCGGTGCCACAACAGGTGGCTCTACATCAGATTCGGCTCAAGGTGGAAGAAATACAGGAATAGCAGGGATTCTTCCTGGTTCCTTATTCCGGTTTGCAGTCCCCCCAGCACTTGGGAGTAATTTGACCGACAATGTCATGATCACAGTAGATATTATTCCTTCAGGTTGGAATTCAGCTGATGGTAAAAGTGATAAAACTAAAAGTGCGCCTTCAAGAGATCCAGAAAGATTGCAGAAAATAAAGGAGAGGTAAATTCGAAAACTTGTCTTAAACCTATAAATCAAAAACAGAGAAAGAACTCTTCTTTTTTTTTTTTTTTTTTTTTGAGACGGAGTCTCACTCTGTCACCCAGGCTGGAGTGCAATGGCACGATCTTGGCTCACTGCAGCCTTGGACTCCCGGGTTCAAGCAGTTCTCCTGTCTCAGCCTCCCAAGTAGCTGGGATTACAGGCACACTCCACCATGCTCAGCTAATTTTGGAATTTTTAGTAGGGGTTTTACCATATTGGTCAGGCTGGTCTCAAGCTCCTGACCTTAGGTGATGCACCCGCCTCGGCCTCCCAAAGTGCTGGGATTACAGGCATGAGCCACCGTGCCTATCCTAGAACTCTTCATTTCTAAATTGGCTTCTTATAAAATTGATATTTGAAGTTTCTTTTCTTTCTTTCTTTTTCATTATTTTTTTAAATTTTTGAGATGGAGTCTCACTCTCTTGCCCAGGTTGAAGTGCAGTGGCACAATCTTGGCTCCCTGCAGCCTCCGCCTCCCTGGTTCAAGCAATTCTCCTGCCTCAGCCTCCCAAGTAGCTGGGATTACAGGCACCTGCCACCATGCCTGGCTAATTTTTGTATTTTTAGTAGAAGCAAGGTTTCACCACATTGGCCAGGCTGACCTCGAACTCCTGACCTCAGGTGATCTACCTGCCTCCACCTCTCAAAGTACTGGAATTACAGGCATAAGCCACTGCTTCCAGCCTGAAATTTCTTCCCTTAACATTCACATCCAGTAAGATGTCTCACTCATAGGTAAATAGATAATAACTGAGGATAAGCCATGGTAGAGGGGTGTGAATTGTGTCAGAAAGTAATCCAAAGGTTATTTTAACCAGGTTGGAATACATATACACACAAAGACAAAAACCTTAATCTCTTACCCAATTCCTTGGTAGACTAATGCTGAATGGGGTTAGTAAGAGGAACTGAATGACCATAAGAGGAACTGAATGACCATGGATTACCAATAAATCTGCCTTAGCCTTTATTAAGATGATTTATTAACTAACCATTTATTTACATTTCTCACTGCAAATTTTTTTTGGAATTTGATGCACAAAATTTACTTTGATTCACAAAGTAAAATTTGATGCACAAAATAATTTTGATTTTGTGTTTGAAGTCCAAGTATATACTGAATATTATCTTTCTTTAAATTTTTTGTAGAGACAGGGTCTTCCTTTGTTTCCCAGGCTGGTCTCAAACTCCTGGCTTCAAGCAGTCCTCATGCTTCAGCCTCCAGAAGTGCTGAAATTACAGGCATGAGTCACCATGCCCAGCCAATTCTTTAGAAGTTAGTATAATTTAACAGAAATACCAGTTTAGGCTGGGTGCAGTGGCTCATGCTGTAATCTCAGCACTTTGGGAGGTCAAGGCGGGTGGATCACAAGGTCAGGAGATTGAGACCATCCTGGCCTACATGGTGAAACCCTGTCTCTATTAAAAATACAAAAATTAGCTGGGTGTGGTGGCATGCGCCTGTAGTCCCAGCTACTCAGGAGGGTGAGGCAGGAGAATTGCTTGAACCCAGGAGGTGGAGGTTCCGGTGAGCTGAGATTGCACCACTGCACTCCAGCCAAGCGACAGAGCAAGACTGTCTCAAAAAAAAAAAAAACGAAAGGTTTAAATGTAGGGCATAGAATCTTTTTATACAAAGAAATCTTTATAGAGTTGAAGGTTGCTTATAAATCACTGGAAAGAGTGAAAAGACAAAAAAAAACAGAGATCTTAGTCCCAGCCTTACTCTTAATTTAGTCATCCTAGTCTAATTACTTAGTATTAAAATAGTTTTTAAAATGAGATAAAGTAGTTTATTTGAAGTACACTTCGAGGAAGAAGACTTATATAAAGGTAATGTGGGATTTTTTTTTTTCCTTTTTCACAAAGGCCTAGTAGAATTGTTGGGAAGCATAATTGTTAGTGTTATTTTTAGATTTTTATTGTACTTTAATAAGAAAATACTTTCAAATCCAACTCAGGTGATAAAGGAAACTCTGCACACTTTCTGAGATGCTGGGCATTGGGCTACCATACTCCTTGTTTTTAATTTTATAGGACAGATTTTGCCATGTGACTGTTATTTTCCTGCTTTTAAACTTGCTATTTTTCCTTTTTTTGTAGAAAGAGATTTACTCTACCCTGGTAGTGTTTTCTTTAATGTTTGCTTATTATAGCAGCTTCCTCCAACTGCAGGCTGTCTGCTGTCTGCTAAAGGATGTAGTTACATATTTTCAGCCTTCAAGGTTAGGTTAATTTAAATACAGTAGTGTAGGCAGAAAGCAAAGCATTACTTTAGTCATCTTCAGAGAGAAATGATTGAGCTAGCACCACTCTATCTGGTTAATTTTAAAAGCCTCATTTGTTGGTTATTTTGCCAGAGAGAGTGTGTGTGTGTATGTTTGCATTCCTGTATTACATCTTTCCTCATACCTAAGGATTTTAAGACATTCTGCAGTTAAAAATGGTACAGAAAAATTGAATCCACCAAGTAAATAGTTGAAACTATGAAGGGAAGAAAGTTAAATTTAAAGGTAAAATGTAAATACCAATGTTTTCAGTCTTTAAAAATAATTTATAGTTGAGGTTATGTCTGATTAACCCAGGGCATGAAAGTCTCCTAGCAGTTGTATATCCATCTCTTTCCACAAATCTTTTGCTAAGTTCATTTAGGTATCCATATATTCCGGGTTATATTTCAGTAACAGTTCAGCATTCTGTATTACCAATATACTGTGTACCTGTTTCATGCCAACAGTGGACTAATGCAGTAGGGATTTTAACAATTACTTACCTTATTATATAAAACTGTTGTTCCACATGTATGTATCAAGCAGTACACAGTGGCCTGTTAAATAGATGACATAGGTTAATGGAAACTTTTATAAGATTGCTGCAGGGAGGGGGCAGGTGGAGAATTTTAAAGCATACTTTTAAATTTTTTTCTGTAATACAAAAGTTTATCAGTTTAAGCGTGGTTCTGATAACATGTAAATGAGAATCTACAAGCCAGTATGTGTTTAATTCATGGAAATAGCCCTAAAATTTGAGGGGAGGCAAGGGGAAAAAGTGATAAGTTTATCTTACCTTTATACTGTTGGACTTGAAGTAGTCTGGAATACTGCAGAAATTAAAGTCTCGTAGAAGTACTTATAAAGCCATTGAGAAAAATATAGATCTTAAACTGTCATTTGTTAATGACAAAATTACTTAAATCATATGAAAATAAATGATAGGTTAGCCTATTTTACTTACCTTTAAAATATTTGTTACGATTTTTATTCTCAATGAGAGGGTTTTTCATTTTCAATCAGAGAGTTGCTGGTGAATATAATTATTGTTGTTTTGTTGTTTTTACTATTTGCTTTTTTCCACCCAGAGACAGTGTGGGTAGAAACAACAAAAAAGAAAGCTTGTGATTATATATGACTGAAGTAACCAACCAGGATGAGTTATGATAGCTTTGGGAAATGTGCCTTATTTTCCAGCCTCCTTTTAGAGGACTCAGAAGAAGAAGAAGGTGACTTATGTAGAATTTGTCAAATGGCAGCTGCATCATCATCTAATTTGCTGATAGAGCCATGCAAGTGTACAGGAAGTTTGCAGTATGTCCACCAAGAGTGTATGAAAAAGTGGTTACAGGCCAAAATTAACTCTGGTAAGATTTACCCTTTGGTGTTCTCACAGTTTTTTCTAAGAGATGCATGTATGTATGCATTTTGGTTAACAAATTTGTAATTTATAGATTGTCGAATTTAGACTTTTAACAAGTGTCTTAATAATTTTTGAAGTCTCAGCAGAAGCATTAAAGAGCGTTAGTCTTTGTAAATTTTTAGTAATGTGTCTTATATTTCATATCCCACCAAACTATTTACTACTTCATACATGTATAGTACAGCTGTAATTTGTGATCACTGGTGTGTCCCTTTTGTCATGTAAGATCCTTTTGAATCAAGGAAATAGACTCACCATTTACCAGCTGTGTGTCCTTGAGAAAGATTTATTTCTAATGTTGCTGTTGTGTCACTTAGCGAATTATGATAATAAGGCTACTATGGGGATTTATTTGTTCATTGAGTGCCTGTAATGGAGCCAGGCACAGTAGTTCTAGACGTCGGTTATAGGATGGTAAAAAGACAAGGCACCTGCTTCTTGTAGTGATATTGGGTGTTAACGAAATGCCTTTCTGAAGTGAGAACGTGTAAATTGAGGGCTGAGCTATTCCATGATTAGGGGAAGAGCACTCTAGCATAGGGAACAGCAAGTTCAAAGACTTTAAGGTGGGAATCAACCTAGGTCTATTTGAGGAGCTGAATTATGCATAGTGTGGCTGGTGTATAGTTAGTCGGGGAGGGGAGATAAAGTTGAGATGAGAAAGATTAGCAGAAGTTAGTTTGTGCAAGACTTTTAAAGGCCCAAATCTTAGATTTAAATATGATGGGAAGCTACTAAAGGGAAAGGGAATGAAATTATCTTATTTATATTTGGCTTCTCTGAGAATGGATTTTTAGGGGGACAAGAGTAGTACAGGGAGACCAACCAGGAGTCTGTTATCAGAGCACTTGCTAGAGTTGGTGTTGATTAACGTGTAGCAGTGTGACCGTGATGATAGAATGGATAGATTCTGGTATATTTTGTAGGTAGATTCTGTAAGACATCCAATTCAGCAGATAGGATGTGATGGAATGAAGGAGAAAGAACAATTAGGGAAGCTCATATTTTTGCCTTGAGCAGTTAAGTGAACGGCAGTTCCTTTTACTGAAATAGGAAGCTGAAAAGGGAACCAAGGGTTCTGTTTTGGACATTTTATTTGAACTGCTTACTAGATAACCATATGGAAATGTCATGTAGGCAGTTAGCTAGACAAGCCTGGCATTTCAGGAGAAACACTGAAAGTTTCAGTTATGAACACATGAGTAACGTTTGAGGTTTTGGTATTAAATAAGGTCAGCTAGAGGAAGAGCATATATCAAAGAAATAGGCCCAGGGCAGAGCCCTGGGACACCCAAACGTTTAGTGAAAACAAAGGAGATTTGAAAAGCAGCCTTTAGAAAGGAAGAAAACCAAGAAAATATGTTGTGCAAGCCAAAAGAAGAATGCTTTAAGGAGTGTGGGGTCAACCCTGCACTTCTGAGAGGTCAAGTAAAATGAGAAAAAAGAATAATTGGATTTGATAGCGTAGATGTTCTTCGTGGTTTCAATCTCTGGAATGCTGGGTTCCTGAGCCTGATTAGATTAGACTGAGTAGAGAAAAGGAGGTAAGAAAGGATAGACACCAACATAGGTTCAACACTTTGAACAAATTTACTACCAAGGAGACTGGAGATGGGGAACAGGAATTAGAGTTACATGGGATCACAAGAAGTGTTTTTGTTTTATTTTGAGGTAGGGGATTTTAAGGCATGTTTTTATTTTGAGACTTCTAATAGAGAGGAAAAAAAAATATGAAAAGAGGAGAAAGAAGATAGGGTCCAGAGCACAGCTTGAGTGGTTATCCCTTAATAGGAGAAAGGATATTTTCTCTTCAGAAGGCTAGTGTTGATGTGAGTGTTTATCAGTTTGTTGCTTTGATGGGAAGATTTATGACTCCCTCTGTTAATTGCATCTGTTTTCTTAGAAAGAGAGGTAAGCTCTTTAGCTGGTTAGGAAGTTTTGAGGCGTGAGGAAAATAACATTCTAAGGATGTGGATGTGTAGTAGGATTTCCAGATTGTATTAGTGTCTGTAAAAGTGATTTTAAAATGAGGTACACATACAGTTTTTTTAAAGCAGTTTTCAGATGCTTGGGATAAAAGTATGGACTAGAGTACAATGCTGGTAGGTCTTTTGCCAGGCAAATATGATGAAGGGAGTTAAGGGTATCTATAAGGACATAATTGTGGCGATCATAGAAATTAAAATCAGGAGGAAAGTAAGCATCAGGAAGTGTATAGTGAGAAAGAGGTAGAGTATCTGAATTTTATTGACATTGATGTAAGTAGGCTAAAATAAGAATTGGTACACAGGAGGAGGGGATGCTTAAAATGGAGATTTAGGGGTAGTGCAGCAAATCGTGATGAGGTCAAGGGTATGAACTTAGAGTTGGTGACTGAGGTGGGGAAGGGTGATATTGGAAGCAAAGATGTTGAGAAAGTTATAATCCAATGGGACTGGTCTTGGATGTTGAAACAACCAAGGATTTAGTTGGCAAAGAAGGGTAGAGAACCAGGTGCTGAAAGTCATTAATGATTAAGGGGGGAATTAAGATTTGAAAACAGGAATGGGTGTGTTGGATGGGCAACTACCCTCACTTCTTGGTCCTGAGTTACAAGGGACTGTGAGGATAAAATGGCTATAGAAGCATATATATAGGTATCATTAGTCAGAAGGCACTGTGGTTCAGGCATGAAAGTAAAGAGATAGTTCAAAAGAGAAAGGTTGGTGATTAGAGGAATTTACTGATATTAGACCATGAGTACCAGGGGATATAGGAACAACTAGTAAGGTAGAAAACTAGATCAGATTAATAAATGTACATAGTTGTTTGAGATTAAAGGTCTGATCATTAGCATGGTAACAGACAACTATGTTGTGAGGTATGATGGCACTGATTTTGATTTTAATAATCTGTTGGAGGAGTTGGGTTCAAGTTGGAGATGATGGGGATACTGGGAAAATTCCTGAGACTCCCAGTAATGTGGTAGTCAAGTGGTGAGCAGTAGCCCTCTAGGGGTTACAAGAGGAGAAAGCAGTATCCTTTCTTCTAAGCTAGTCTAAGCCCAAGGCTCTGAACAAGCTATCTCACCTGGAACTGCCTTTTCTCTGAGCTGTATGGTGTTACGGTAACTCACAGGCTTTGTTAGTCACTGCCCTGAGGTGTTAGATGTACTAAATGAGAGATTACACGTAAAGTGCTTAGTATTTTGACACTTAAGGGCCCAGAAATGTTAGCTATTACCAAAATGAAGAACAACAACTTGACTCAACTTCTGATACATATAATTGGATTGTTAGTGCTAGATATGGAGGAAAACAGATAATATAGTTTATTGTTTAAGAACATTGGCTTTTTGAAGTTAGACAAGTCCAGTTTGGAATATTTACTCGAACACTCAGCTAGCTATAGGGTCTTGAGCATGTTTCTTAACATTGGTTCTAAACCCTGGCTGCTGATCAAAATCACCCACTGGAGTTTTTAAAAATACATATGGGCCAGGTATGGTGGCTCACACCTGTAATCCCAGCACTTTGGGAGGCCAAGGCAGGTGGAACACCTGAGGTCAGGAGTTCAAGACCAGCCTGGCCAACATGGTGAAACCCCATCTCTACTGAAAATACAAAAATTAGCCGGGCATGGTGGGGCACACCTGTAATCCCAGCTACTTGGGAGACTGAAGCAAGAGAATCGCTTGAACACAGGAGGCGGAGGTTGCAGTGAGCCGAGATTGCCCCATTGCACTGCAGCCTGGGTGACAAGCATGACACTCAGTCTCAAAAAAAAAAAATTTACAGATGATTCAGATTCACTCTTAAAGATTCTTAAGTAAGACTAGGTTAGGCCTCAGTTCTGTCTTGAGTAACATTGAGTAATACCTCATAAAGTTGTTATGAATGTCAAAAGAGTTATTGTTCATAGTTTCCCACTGTACCAGTTACATGGTAAGTACACTGTTAAATTAAATGGGAGTTAGTTTGTTTTTGTTTTTGTTTTTTGAGACGGAGTCTTGTCACCAGGCTGGAGTGCAGTAGCACAGTCTCAGCTTACTGCAATCTCTGCCTCCCGAGTTCAAGTGATTCTCCTGCCTCAGCCTCCTGAGTTAGCTGGGATTACAGGTGCACATCACCACACCTGGCTAATTTTTTGTATTTTTAGTAGAGATGAAATTTTGTCAAGTTGGCCAGGCTGGTCTCGAACTCTTGGCCTCAAGTGATCTGCCCACATTGGCGGCCTCCCTGGCTAATGTTTTCTGTATTTTTAGTAGAGATAGGGTTTTGTCATGTTGTCCAGGCTGGTCTCAAACTCCTCGCCTCAAGTGATCTGCCTGCCTTGGCGGCCTCCCAAAGTGCTGGGATTACAGGCGTGAGCCACCACACCTGGCCTAGAGTTAGTTTTATAAGGTTATGATAAGTACTTTTCAAGATATGGCCAATTGAATGTCTAGGTCCCAGCAGCTGAACTTTCCTGATAGGTATTCAGAAGTATTTCTCAGAGCTACACAAAGACCCCATCTGGTAGAAGGTTCATTCTGGTAGAGATTTATTTAAACATTTATTAAGAAGCTACTGTATTTGGATTGCTAAAGTCTACGATATACAGATTTATACAGATTTAGGCAGATGCAGTCAGGGTGTAATGGAGAGAGCCCTGATTAAGAAATACAGGAGTAGGCTGGCTGTGGTGGCTCATGCCTGTAATCCAACAGGACAAGGTAAGGGGATCCTTTGAGCCCATGAGTTAGAGGCTGCAGCGAGCCATGGTCGTGCCCCTGCACTCCAGGCTGGGCAGCAGAGAGAGATCTTGTCTCCAGAAAAAACGTGTGGGAATAAACGGGTTGCTCCCAGCTGTGTGTAGCCTATTTGAATGACTTAATAAGTCTCTTATTCCATAGAGAGGGAAAATGAAGCCCTAAGATATAAGAGAATCTGTATTAAATTATCTCCAAGGTCCATATTACATTTTCATGTATGCTAGACTCCAAAAAGAAGCTTGGTTTTATTCATATACTCAAAATAGAGTGAAAACTCAATATAATTTGACCACAGCCCATTTTGAGACAGCATGCTTCTTCAGATTAGCACTCACTTTCAGCTGTTTTCTAGAACATGTATGTAAGTTACTGCTGTCTTGGACCTTATGCCAAATTTTACTCTCAAAAAATTCTTATTAACTAACACTAGTTATTGCAGTTTTATGAGTTCCTTGAAGGCAGGGCCTACTACTTACTCTTTTTTGAATCTCCAAAACCTCTAATTATTGCTTGCACATAACAGTCACTCAACAAATGTTAGTTGAATTGAATTGAAACCTATCTACCCTATTATTCATACAACTTACTCTAATTTTAAGGCCGTTTTTCCATTTGAAACCCTATCTGAAAATAAACAAAGGAAAAGGCAGACAGAACCTACATGTTTAATTACACAAGACTACTACCTACCAAATTGGAACCAAAAAGCTTAGGAATAATCAAATGTTGGATGAATATGGAAGTTTTCTTTTTCTTTTTAAAAAAATGTTTGATAAAACAAATACATAAATAACATAAAATATGCCATTTTGACCATTTTTAAGTATACAATTTTCATATTCACAGTGTTGTGCAACCATCACTCCTATTTCCAAAATTGTTTATCATTCCAGACAGAAACTCTAACCATTAAGCAGTAACTCCTCACTCCCTACTCCCTTCTCTGCCAAATCCCTGGTAACTTCTGATCTACTTTCTGTCTCTCTAAATTTGCATATTCCAGATATTTTATGTAAGTAGAGTCATAAAATATTTGTGCTTTTGTATCTGTATTTCATTTAGCATAATGTTTTAAAAGTTCATGTTGCAGCATATATCAAGACTAATTCCTTTTATGACTGAAAGGAGCTGTTTTTATTTGGACAAAGGTGGGGTCCCTTTTTTCCCTTTCTAGCAAGTAAGGCTGACACATTCCTTCAACTCCAGAAGGTCTTAGGTATGTGTTGTCGCATCAAAGATACTTTGGTGTATCTTTGATGTGACCTTGGGTGTGTAACTAGGTGTTTAAGATGTTACATCACTAAACATTGTTTTCATGGCATCATGTCAAAGTTCTTAATGAGTAAGTAGGAAGTACAGATGACATTCCATTGCCTCTGTCTGCTTCCCAGGATCAAGGATGTATGAGTATCTGGGAGGAAGAAAACAACCAAGGTATCTAAATAATGGTGGCGGCTTATTATCATAGGGCAGGACCTAATGTGCACATTGGATATTATAGACTGCTCTATTAGGGGACATTACTGGTTTACTGCAGAAATGTAATATTTCCTTTTCTTCTCCTTTCCTTTAAGGTTTTATTTATTTTAAGCTTAAAACTTAACGAGCAAAAGTGTTTTATGAAGACATTGTAAAACTAAGCTTTACTTGTAATTTAATTTTTACCAGGTTCTTCATTAGAAGCTGTAACCACCTGTGAACTATGTAAAGAGAAGCTGGAGCTTAACCTGGAGGATTTTGATATTCATGAACTACATAGAGCTCATGCAAATGAACAAGTTAGTATATTTTGCCTAATTTGGTAAGTGTCTATTCTATGCTTCAAGGACAGCTCTTGAAGAAAAGATTAAATCATGGTCAGAAACCTTGCATTAAAATAATAATAACAATGATAATGTTCTTAACATAATTCTGTTACTGCATTAGGTGTTAGAATTTCATAATTTTTTTTTATTTTTCCCTTAAGCTTAGGAAAGTTGTTCCAAAATAGGGATGCCAACCTTATTTCCCTACAGCTGTAAGTTTTTTGAGATGCATGAATGATACAGTTAGAATGAAGAGCTCAATAATTTCCTCGTTTTTCTTTACTGAAGGAAAATTCAGGAGGTGGGGCAGATGTGTGTTTAAGGAGATTACAAGGGTGACTTTAGAGCCAAATTGTTGAAGTGTGGTTAGCATATTTGTTTTTAAAAAAAAACAGACAAAAAAAGATATGCTGTAAAGGGAATGCATGAAGTGCTTGAAAAACACTTTCTGGCCAGGTACAATAGCTCACACTTATACCTAGCACTTTGGCAGGCTAAGACGGGATGATTGATTGAGGCCAGGAGTTTGAGACCAGCCTCGGCAGCATAGCAAGACCCAGTCTCTACAAAACAGAAAACAAAAACACTTTTTAAATGTAGGGGTAATGGGTCTTCCCTCTTTTGTTATATTGAATGAGATTTACAAAACATAAAAAACCATTTTGTGCGGCCGCCATCTCTGTTTAGTTCCAAAACATTTTCATCACTCCAAAAGAAAACCCTCTACCCATTGAACAGTTGCTCCCCATTCTGTGCTGTCAGCCCCTGGCAACTACCAGTCTGTGTTTTATGGATTTACTTATCCTGGATATTTCATACAAATAGAATCATACAATAATATATTTTAAGTGTGGGAATAATAGATACCCTTTGAAAATCTGATTAAAACTATGTACCCTTCTTAGAAAATATATAGACACAAATTCTGTCTCTAATTTAGGGGATTCCCAGATCCTTTGAAGCTAATTGCTTGGATCCAGATAAAGAATCACTGATCTAGAGTGGAAACATTAAGCAGTTGATGTAGCATAGGTGCTACTCTAATGCCAGTTATGTTGTTTTTTTCTCCGATGCACTAGGTATCCAAAAAGAAAATGACTTTCAGCAAGGAAATGTTTTAAATCCCCAAGGAGTTTTCTGTAGATAGCTGAGCATTGTTATTAAAAACCAGAGGAAACATGGAAAAGTGGAATCATGCAGAAATAAATATAAATACATAACTTGCCTTCCTAAAATGAGAGTAGGTTTCAAAAGGATTGTTTCTTCTGCCATCTTCCTTCCCAAGATGCTTCATCCTGTCTCTCAAAGGCAGTTTTTTCGTTTTGTTTTGGTTTTGGTTTTGGTTTGTTTTTTTGAGATGGAGTTTCACTTTGTCGCCCAGGCTGGAGTGCATTGGTATGATCTAGGCTCACTGTGACCTCTGCCTCCCGGGTTCAAGCGATTCTCCTGCCTCAGCCCGCTGACTAGCTGGGTTTACAGGCATTTGCCGCCATGCCCAGCTAATTGTATTTTTAGTAGAGATGGGCTTTCACCATGATGGTCAGGCTGGTCTCGAATTCTTGACCTCATGATCCACCTGCCTCAGCCTCCCAAAGTGCTGGGAATACAGGCATGAGCCACCGTACCCGGCCAGTTTTTTCCTTTTTGATCTCAGTCAGGAATGTTTTTATTGTTTTCTAAGCATTTTAATGAACCATATTCTTTAGAAGTTTTAGGAGATACTAGGTGGAGTCATTGTAAAAACAATGACAGCCTTGATTAAACTTCCTGGTTTTAACTTCTTTGTTCTGTATGAACAATAGATTCTAGTGGCCTGATAGCTACACTAATTTTAAGTGATTTGTTTGTATTTCCACATTAACCAGTGGCTTGATCTTTTGCAAGGTGATAACCATTTTTTTTTTTTTTTTTTTTGAGATGGAGCCTCTCTCTGTTGCCCAGGCTGGAGTGCAATGGCGCGATCTCAGCTCACTATAACCTCTGCCTCCTGGGTTTAAGCTATTCTCTTGCCTCAGCCTCCCAAGTAGGTGGGATTGCAGGCACTCGCCTCTACACCAGGCTAATTGTATTTTTAGTAGGGATGGGGTTTCACCATGTTGGCCAGGCTGGTCTTGAACTCCTGACCTTAGATGATCCACCCACCTCAGCCTCCCGAAGTGCTGGGATTACAGGCATGAGCCACCGTGATTGGCCCCATTTAAAATTTTTAAAAAGTGTTCTGGATATATAATTTCCTTTTAAGTTCAAAATAAGCAACAATAATTATTAAGTGAATCATTTCAGTTTTGGTTTTTGGTTTTTTTTTTTTTTTTTTGAGATGGAGTTTCACTCTTGTCGCCCAGGCTGGAGTACAATGGCACGATCTCAGCCAGTTGCAACCTTTGCCTCCCGGGTTCAAGCTATTCTCCTGCCTCAGCCTCCCAAGTAGCTGGTATTACAGGCTCCCACCACCACACCCAGCTAATTTTTGTGTTTTTAGTAGAGATAGGGTTTCGCCATGTTGGCCAGGCTGGTCTTGAACTCCTGACCTCAAGTGATCCACCCACCTCAGCCTCCCAAAGTGCTGGGATTATAGGTGTGAGCCACCACACCTGGCCTCAAATTTCTTGAATACTCAGTAGACTGATAACCAGTTAGTTGCTGAAGTTGGTACTAAGAACATAGAGTTCCTGACGTCCAATGAACCAGTTGCCCAATTCAGTTTGTAAATAGTTCACTGTAAAAATTACAGGACAGATTAGATTTTTAATAATACTGTATTTATGATTTATATTCATGGCTTGAAAACAGCTGTGGGTGGGGGAGAGAAACTTTTAATCTGAGTAATATGAACCCCTTTAAATTATCAGGTTCAGAGAAGTATTTAAAATGTGACAGCATTCTCATCTCACTCTCCCTTGAGCTAAATAAATACCTCTTGAAGCCACTTACTTTGGGGCTTCTAGACTAACTAGTGCCAAGTAGACATAAAATATCATATACCCTATAGTTCAATAGTGTATAGCCAATCACTAACCAACATTATTTCTGTAAACCAATGTTGAGAATTCAGAATGAACAACTTTTGTTACCTCTCCCTTCTGGATTTGTCCTTTTTTCTTTAAAAATTTGAGCTTTTCTTTTGTTCTCTGGGGCACTCTCCCCAAGGCAACTTGGAAGTGTGAGCGTGGCAGCAGTCCTGAACCTTAACTAAAATAAACTCTGTTAATTTTGTCTCAGCTGCTGCTTTTTAGGTTAACACAACAGAACATTTATGAATTGAAGAACTGTTTTTACTAACTACAAATTTCTGTGTGAATGATTAGTTACTCTCTTACCTTTATTCATTCTTTTATTTACTGTGCCTTTAAGTTCATTGTATTACACAGAAAAACACTTGAGCTATCAGAATAGTTACAGTAGTATATTGGCATAGCTATAGATAGATGAAATGTAATTTTTAACTAAGCATATATAGCTATAGCCATTTGTATAATGAAATCTGTGAGCTTTATGGAAAACCAAAGCATTCATTCCACCATCAAATTATTTAAAAGTTCCATTTTTATATAAAGTCATTACAGTAAAGAAGACTATGAGAATAAAAAGTAAAATTTTATGAAATTATAAAGGATAGTCTTTTTTCTTAATAAATGGCATTGTATCCCTTACTAGGAACTGGATATGAATACATTTCCTCTAGTTTATCAGTGTACTGTGAGTATCAATCTCAATTCTACTAATTTTTCATTCTCTCTATTTTTCTTTTCTCCTGTTTGCTTCCCTATTGAAGGCTGAGTATGAGTTTATCAGCTCTGGTCTCTACCTAGTGGTGTTACTGCACTTGTGCGAACAGAGCTTTTCTGATATGATGGGAAATACAAATGAACCAAGCACACGTGTCCGAGTAAGTAATAATGAAGTTGGGGAGAGGGAGGGTATGATGCAGCAAGTGTTTGCCTTGGAAAGCAGATTGTTTTATATGTTGACATCTTATTTCCTTTGGGAAGCTTTTATATTTTAAATGTTTCTTAAAAATAAAGATACTGTAGATTTAATGGAAATTGCTGTATTCTATAACAAGCAGCCTGATTTTCTCATAAAGTTATTTTAGAGAAAGAAGTAATTTTCTAGCTCTCGAAGGTAATTGGAATGTATTTCATTGAAAAACAGAATTGGAAACATCAAGGGAAAATGGGCTTTTTATTATTAAAACAAAAACAAAACCTGAGTATTATCACTTAGAAACCTGAAATTGAACTCCAAAAGCCAAAGAGTATGGGAAATTAACTTCAGTTTATTTGTTACTGTTCTACAAAAGATTACCAGTGTACTAATTTTAAAGTGTCCATATTACAAAGTATTTTAGATATGGAATAGTTGGTTGTTTACTGTGTACGCTGTTAGCCGTAATACGACATTTGGGCTAGCTGTATGTTAGGTATTTATAAGTAAATGATGCTCTTTGCCTCAGTGTACCAGAGGAAACTTTATGCTCTGCTGCCTGGGCCGTTTTGTGTAGCAAGGGCTAAGGTCTCTACATATCTGCCATTATTGTAGCATTCTGAACACTTCATATCTTGAAATGTGTTCATAAATACATCCTTCAGACTTCCTTATATAAATGTTAACTTCAGTGATAAAAATGTAGTAGAGTTCATGTAATGTTTTGATTTTGAACATTATCAAGTAACTGCAATTCAACGTATATAATACTCTTTCTAAATTAGTAAAATATTTTTCTTTATTTTATCATCATGTGGACATTATTCCAGTGAGCCAGTTAATAGATAATTATCATTGAAGAGCATTCATATTATCTATCAGGAGCATTCAGAATTTGAGCAAAGATCTCTTGACTTCTAAGTACTTTAGAAATTGTGAACCCTTAAAACCTTAATACCATAAAATGATTTCTAAAAAGGTACCTTAAGTCTTCAGAATGAATAAACCATATAAAACACCTAAGAACTTTTGAATTCATGTGTTTCTAAAAGTTCGTATTAAGTTTTAAAAGTGGAAAATTACAAAATGTTGAATGATACTCCAAAGTGGAAGTCATTAGGATTTTTTTTAATGTGTAGAACCAAATGTATACTTTTATCAAATGTAGGTAGGAAAATATTGGTTCTTGGGGGTGTGTGTGTGTGTGTGTGTGTGTGTGTGTGTGTGCGCGCGCGCCCACTGAAACTGAATTTATTTGGGTCCAAATACAAGGGTGGTTTTTTGGTTTTTTTTCCCTCCATTTCATAATTTTTTGAAGTGTTTATAAGCAATATCATTGGATAAAATTATTGTATCTGCTCCCAATTTTTAAAAACTGGTTTCTACATGATTATAAAGATTATATAAAACATTTAAAAATTAATACCAATTAAGCTTGTGATTTTTTATGTTGGGGGGAGAAAAACCCCTATTTAAAGGCTTAAAATGATGTTTGACTTTTTAAGTAGAAATGAATCTCCTATACTGATTCTCTAGAGCCATTTGCAACATTTAAACTACTGTATTTCTTTCTGCATTGTTTCTAGTTTATTAACCTTGCAAGAACTCTTCAGGCACATATGGAAGATCTCGAAAGTAGGTGGAATTTCCCCTCCCCAGACTTGTTGAATTAACTTTTGCAAATTAAACCCAAAGCAAAACCTAAGTATATATTCTGTTCTGCCAAATTAGAGCTCATTTATAGACTTAATAATACCAAAATGATTGATTTGGGAAATATGGGTTGGGCAACTGACATTAGTGTTTTTTTTTTTTTTTTTTAAAGCATATTTTAAGGTATGGAAGGATGTAATTTTAACTGCATTTTACTTTTTTTTTCCAAAGAGAAATTTATTGTTGATCACCTTGATTTCAGGATTTATAATAAAAACGAAGGCATAAATCTTAACTACTAATCAAACCACATTTCTTAATCTGTTAGGATTTTGTTTTGTTTTGTTTTTGGTAAGAAATTTTACCTGTTACTCAGCTTTGTTAGATCATAAGAGATTATTCCTGGGCTTATATATGATTCCGGGAAAATATGGGACAGGGAATCCTAATTCTGAATCCATATCAGAAGCCATAAAGGGCTTTTGTTTGTGGGTTTTTTGTTGTTGTTGTTGTTGTTTGGCTTTTTGTAGGTCCTCATGGACCTTTAATAGGTAGCCAGCGCTGCCAACAGCTCCAGTCTCTTAAGATTGCATTCCAGCCTCAGGATTTCTGGCTGGGATTATAAGTGAAGGCACTTAATTCTCAAATCTTTACAGGCATCTGTACAGCCTATCCTCTTCTTAATGTCCTGTAACTTCCAGTGTGCTTCATACCATGTGGGCACATGTATTCGCTCTGGAACAGCTAGAAATTGAAGATTACCCCACCCAACCCCTACATATTTTACTTTTTCACCCTTTGTTGCCCCTTCCAAAATGCTACCTGAAGTGTCTTTTTAAAATATGTATTCTTCAGTTGAATACTGAAGAATTACTTTCTGTACTTATCTTCAAATTATTTGGAATGTTATCTATAGTGCGCACAACATTTTTACTTTTACAGAAAGCTCAGCATCCTTTGAAGTAAGGTTTAAAAAAGACTTAGTCCTCACAGGAACCTTTTAATTCTAGGTAATCTAAATCATAGATTTTTGTCATTCATTCTATACTACTTTCAACTTTTAAAAGGTCTTGAGATGAAACCAGGTAACATATTTTCACAATTTTAATTAGGATATGTGAAAAGAAAGGATTCAGTGCGAATTCACTTGGTATAAAATTTTTTCTCTTTATACCTTCTTTCAGATCCCTTAGGTTGGTCTAATACAAAGGTCTCTGTTTTTGTAAATTACAATTTATACTTTGTCCAATATCATGATAGTAATTTGTTTCAGTGTATGTTTTCCCCAGATTTCTCCACTTTAAAAAACTTAACATTCTCGTTTAAAATTTAATTGCTTAAACATTGTATTGTCTACTCCTAACATGTGGGAAGAGAAAGATGAAGGTGAAATATGTCCAAACTCAAATGAGCATGAAAGACAAGGGTGCTGCAAGTTAACCCCTAAATATCAGAGTATTAATACATTCTGAAATGGGTTCTGACTAAATTGTCCTCTCTGTAGAGTTAAATGGAAAAACACAAGAAGTTCCTTAATAAGCTATATAATCTTTTAGTTTGGTATTTCTCAGTGATACAGCATAAGAGTTTGTATCAGTCATGAGTTAGTTATATGCTTGTGTCATTTATTAAATGGATTTAAATCTATTAGTGTTGCATAGTTTTTCTGTGCTTTGCCCTAGGTTGATTCTGTTTGTTGGATGCTCTTAATTTGTCCAGTGTAAATATAAATAGAGAGTACATTAAGCCTTTTTGCCCTTGATAATGGGGGAAAGATGCTGGTTAGATGTTTATTTTAGTGAGCTTGCATTTTCTTTCACATGCAAAGCAGTTCATAGAATTCATAGTTTTATACTTACTATGTCTTTCCTAAAGACACCGAGGATGCTTTATTTTTAACTCTTGAGCCACTAGTGACTCTTGAATAAATTGAGGTCAGAAATGTTGCAAAAGTGATAAGTTTCTGACAGTGTGGAGAAAGGGGAATAATCAACAGTAGGTTTTTACTGAATCCAATTATTTTAATTTAGGCTGTGTCTATATGAAGCTTTTTTGACTTACTAAATGAACTTTTATCTTGGCATTGTATAGACATAGCTTTGATGTAAATTGCAAGAACACCCATAACCTCTTATTCTATGTACATTTCTTTTCATTCTCATCGGATGCATCAAACATGCAGCGGTAATAAGCCAGATTCTACTCAGGTGTGTGAGAGCACTTGCCTTAAGTTCACTTTTTTCCTAGTGTTTATATATCATTAGCTATTATGAACACAGATTGATCTCAGAAACATTTTAGAAGATGCTCTTGAACCACATTTTTAAGCATTTTCATTTTTATAAAAATTGATATAACATTACAAAAAGATGTGGGGGCGGGAGCATTGTGGTTGGGCATCACCCAGTCAAACCACCCTAACCCTGTCATACAACTTATCATTTTGATCAAACAGTATACTAAATTGGGACTGTTGTTTTTACAAGTCATTGCTGTTCTGGCTTCATATTTACATTTCCCATTCTTATCCCCCTTAAAATCATTCTTGATCATCCTGTTTTCTTTCAACAGCTTCAGAGGATGATTCCGAAGAAGATGGAGACCATAACAGGACATTTGATATTGCCTAACTTCATATAAGACAGATGGATGATCTGTAAACACAAATGTTTATTAAAAATGGCAATTAAATATAAATTACTTTTGTGGGGGAATGGCTAATACATTTACTATATATAAAATGAATATATACATACACATGTATGCCTGTATATATATATTCATTCTCAAGTGTTGCTGAATTAAAATTCTGCTGGACTTTTTAACATAGCAAATCTGATGTTTATAAACTGGTAATCAAAAAGGTTTTTTTCTTTTAACTAAGTGAGGAAGTATTACCCTTGTTTTAAATAAGCAATGCCTATCAACCCTTTTTTTGTGTTCTGATTACTGTAGTCTTATTTATGAAAAAAGGTTTGTGTTTTACTCTTGCTAGTGAGAAAAGTGGGACAAAATATACTTTTGAAATAAAATGCTATATGGCACCTAATTATTTTTTCTTTTAAAATGCCTTAAGTTGCAGTCTCATTTTGATAATCATTTGCTTCCAGTGTTTAAAAATTTAAAAAAGAATGGGGAGAAGGTTATGAGAAGAGCATTATATTAGGTTTCCAAATTTAATTTGAATTCCAAATTCACTTAGCAATAAAATCTAATTTTTAAAAAGTATATAAATATAAAATGTATAAATGATGGATAGATTTTTGTATTGATTTGCAGAATGCAGATTATATTTGATAGGCTATAGTATGTAGATATTCCTTTTAGGAATATTACAGCTCTAAATTATATGAGACTTGCCAGTCAAATGCTATTTGGTTTTAAAAAAAAATTATTGCAATCTTAAGTTAATGGAATATTTTTAAATCCCACATTCAGAGTTTAAAACACTGGTTTTCAATGTGTTTTTTAGTGTTGTCACTTCTTTATAGATAAATATATAAATAACCTGTTTGGATCCTGGTCGTTTCTAACTGTTCCTTGGTAATTCTGAGCATTTATTTGATGACTTAATATTTTTCACTACCTTTGGAGAACAGATGAACATTATTTACCACGAATGGATCTATACTGTGGTCATGAGTTGTGTATACTTCCACAACACTGTATTTTTCTTCTGTCAATACCCTTAGGATACACTTTAAAACACCTTAAGGTCTGATGTTATGGCAACAAACTACTTTTTCAAACCTAAATGGAACCATGTAATTTCTCAAGTGAATGAACAATTTGCCCACACTTAGTTTGTTGGTCTTATGTAAAACATTGGCTCGAAATAAAGTGCACACTGATTTATTTTACAGTTTGAAATGTTTCCTTTTAAACTGGTGCTCAAAGAAGACATCAAACTTCATAACCAATAATTTTATTAAAATTGCAAATCTCATTTTAAGCAGTAATATAAATGTTCTAAAATATTGCTCACCTCTTGCCAGTTATCTTTGCATTATCTGTCTTAAAGCAAAAATATAAAATTTTAGGGTGGTAGTTTTAATATATTCTGTGGGTCCTTCAGGATGCTTTGAATTTGAAGTATATATACTTTTAATAAAATTCAGTATGACAATTATGTTCTGCTTAACCCATAAAACTTTATTTAAAAATTTTAACTAAATGGTACAAAACATTGATTGGTATGCATATAAGATAATTCTGTATAGTTTTGTCATTAAATGCTAAATGACAGTGATAACAATGGCTTAAGCTTTACAGTATTCTTTTAGTTCCCTAGTACCACTTAGTACTTAAATATTGTCATATTAGCTTCAGATTATCATGTAAATGATAGTAGAGAAATTAGAGAAAAGGCTTTCATTGGTTATCAGTTTTAAATTCTGAACAAAAGAGACCATACACTGCTCACTACAAAGAATACAATTTTCTAAGAAAATGTAGTTTAAAATGTTACTCTAAATATCTGCCAAAAAATTATATTGTTATTACTAGCTAAAACCAAGATGTTGAAGAAAGCAGTTTCTACATTCTGAATATAGTAAACAAGCCTGCGTGTGTAATCCAATTATCTCTTGACTAATGAGTAGATAAGGGGCCTGTTACAGATGTTCTGGTATATAAAGAAAATTAAAATGTAGGCCGAGCGTGGTGGCTCACGCATGTACTCCCAGCACTTTGGGAGACCAAGGTGGATGGATCACTTGAGGTCAAGAGTTTGAGACCAGCCCAGCCAGTATGGCGAAACCCTGTCTCTACCAAAAATACAAAAAGCCAGGTGTGGTGACAGATGTCTGTGGTCCCAGCTACTAAGGGGACTGAGGCAGGAGAATCACTTGAAAACCTGCAAGGCGGAGATTGGAGTGAGCCAAGATTGAGCCACTGCACTCTAACCTGGGCGACACAGCAAGACTCCATCATATATGTATATAGCACTTCATTACCAGAGGCCTCTTGGCCTGTTGAAAAATGAAACCAAATATTGAAAATTAAATCAGAGTTTAAAACAGCTGTTTTGGAAGAGCTGCCGTTAGGTAGAAAGTATCAAAACGTACAAAAGAAAGTCGTATGGGAGTTGAGTGGAAGGTAGGATTTAAGAGCAGCACTGCCCAATAAAGCTTCCTATAATGAAAATGTTGTATGATGTATGCTGCCCAGTATGGTAGCCACTAACCACCTGTGATTTGAACACTTGACAATGTGGCTAATGTAATTGGGAAACTGGATTTTAAACTATACTTAATTTACTTAAATAGCCTCATGTGGTTAGTGGCTCATTGGACATTGTAGTTCTAGATGTTTGAGAGTGTTGGTTTTAAGTTGGACTTAATCACTTTCCTACCCAAATTCTACCACTCCTTTAAGAACTCCTTTAGAACTCTTAGTTGATATAATACGCCATAATTTTACTTTGCCTGTAGTTCTTCAAGGAGTGGTACAATTCGGGTAGGAAAACCAGGGAGGAATTCCAAGGTAGTGTTCAATATTGACATTAGTAATAGTCTATCAATAATAAAATAGACATCTCAAACACTACACCACATCTCAGAAATGTAAAGCTCTTACAGAGCATGCTTGTGCTTGTGTAACAGCTGGTGTAATGCCTGCATTTTCAGTACCACATAGCCACACTGGTAATAGTTTTGTGTCACTTTTTAGTTACTTATGTCTCATTAATGATAGTGCCGTTAATTGTGATGAGTGTTTTCGATTCATGTGGTCAATAAAAAGATTTAAAAAGCTGGGACTTTGTTGCCATTAGTCAAGCTAGTGAGATAGTGTATCTCCCCATAAGAAAGTAAGATAATTGATGGGGTGTGGATTCAGGAGAGGGATTACTTTTCTTTGAGCTTCAGACTTCTAAATATAGACAATATACTTCAGTCAGTAATGGATCATATATAGAACAGTGTTCCCTTAGTAGACCATATTTTTACCGTGCCTTTTCTATATTTAGATACACAAATACCATTGTGTTACAGTTGTCTGCAGTATTCGGCACAGTAACATGCTGTGTAGGTTTGGAACAAAATAGGCCATACCATCTGGGTTTGTGTAAGTACAAGCTGATTTTCACACAAGAAGATTCCCTAACTATGCATTTCTTAGAACGTATCCCCATTGATAAGTGATGACTAATTTATGTGAAATTTATACATACTATCTTTCCTGTTTTTGATTTATTGATGGTGAGGAAAACACTCATTTCAGCTTTTTCATTTTTTTACTCCCCAAATGATTTTCACCTTTTTCTTAAAATGTACAATAAATGCACTGAAAACTGATCATTGTCACTACAGTTGTCCTTAGTGTTTTCCTTCGGTTTTTGTTTACACAGTTTTCATGTCGTTGAAGGAAAAATTTATAAATGCTTGAGGAGAATGAGATATCTTGTACAGGGGAAGGTACGAAAGGTACGAAAGGTACGGTGGCAAGAAAGAAATCCTTAAAGGGGCACTAGGATATATAAGTGTTAACCTAATTGCCAGCTTTCTCCATGCCATCCTGGACACAGCGATCATATTTTGTTTCAAAAGACTTATAAACATTAATTAAAACTTGAGTCATTTGTGATAAAATGGTGTGTGTAATGAAACTAAAATTATGTGGTGTGGGGTGTTAAAAGTTGTAAAATTTTCTTCATCTAAATCATAAAAGGAAATACACATCCTAGAGGAATTACCTGCCAAAGAAACAATTATCAAAGATACTTAAATGTATGGAATGTACTTAAAATCACTTATTCCCCATTTCATGTTTACTAATAAACATACGTGGGTCAACTAGAAGGGAAGATACAGCAGGCAAGATAAATAGGCTGAGCTTTTATTTTTATCTGCTTCTTGGGCTTTAAGCTTTCCTTCATTCAAGTGACAGATTCTGCATTTGACGGGAAGCTTAAAATCACTATATTAGATCTAAGATCATTTCTAAAACCTGTTTTTTTAATGAACCTAAAGATTCTTTTCACAACAGATGAATACATAAAAATGTTACTGGAATAAGGAAAACCATTAAAGCTCTAATATCCAATGTCAAGTTTTATATTAAAATTTTTCCCAAGAATCTCTGCCAGGGCATTTTGTTGATGTCTTAGTGCAGGATTACTAAAAACTTACTCAAATTGAACAGGATATTCATTTTCTTCTCCAACTACCAAAACACAGTCTTCGTTATAAGGTGATTGGGGTGCGGTTGAAAAAACTGTGGTGAAACGAGAATCAGAATGTTTTTTGTACAGGAACCAAATGATTGCTCCCAAAACTGTCAAAATTACTGTGCTAGCAATCACCAAAGCTGATATTAAAATATGGTTATCTGAAAAGGAAAAAACAAAAGAACATATGGGAGATTAGGGTACACAAGTTGCAAGTATATTTTGATGAGCACAACTGTAGTTTTTTAAAACATTTCTCTGTTGAGAGTTTCCCACACTGATGAGAAGACCAAAAATTGCACATTTGTTCCTATCAAGATTTATATTTCTTGGCCTGAAGAATATTACTCAAATTTTCTAGGAAGTTGTGCACTTCTCCACTCTACTGAAGATCCCAAAATGGAAATCACCCAAGTACACCATGCTCCAGTTTGTGTTCCTTTGCTTTACTTTCTAAGACTACAAATTCAGACCTACCGTTCCCTTTAGGAATTCTAGTATTTAGATAATGTGTTACATTATTGAGGTTTAATGGTTCACCTGGCTTTGGGGATTTAAGATTTGTTTAACTGAAAAAAACACCCAAGAGCTGCAGTAAAAGTACCTTGCTTTTGGGTGTCTGCATTCATTCATTTGTGTGTTTCCCTAAAGTTCTGTAAGTATGTACAACTTTGCAGTTCTTGCCTATTCAAACCCTTGTAATCCTTCTATAAGAATCCAGTTTAATAAAATGAGGAAAGTAACTTGGTTTAGGAGGACGAAAATACTTTTGGGCAGGTACTTGTATTATGTATAGTAATAGACTAAAGAATGTGAAAAATTTTCAGAATAATTTTGACAGATTTTTGATTATTAAATATATTCATAATACCCATTATTTCTAACTGGTGCTTGTTAAAATGAGACCTGGAAGTATATAAGATTAGTGAGATAGATCTGGCCAAATTATTTGTTAAAGTGAGGGAGAGCCATTGATATTTTTCAGATATTGACAGGATTTTTTGGGAGGAGTGAGGAAATGGTCACAAGTGAATTATCTTTTAATCCTGAAATAAAATTTGGTAGTAAAGATTTGGTAAGGTGTGAGGGTGGATTTTTCGGTATTATTAAAGACATTAAAATGAAAAAAAAAAAAGCCAAGAATTCTGTAAACTGAGTTCAAATGG